>NC_142438.1:66335000-67835000 GCF_059453495.1 Arachis ipaensis | reverse complement strand
CCATTACGGCTCGCCTTTAGGTGTCTTCCTCAGGATAGCGTCGTTTAAAGAACGAGAGTAAGCACAAAAAAAAAAAAAAACTGAAAAAAAAAGGAAAAAAACTATGGAAAAAAACTCTGGAAAAAAAACCGGAGAAGCTTGCCAAAGATGAGGCCATTACGGCTCGCCTTTAGGTGTCCTCCTCGGGATAACGTCATTTAAAGAACAAGAGTCAGCACAATGTAAAAAAAAAAAAAAAAAAAAAAAAAAAAAAAAAAAACTGAAAAAAAAACTGAAGAAAAAACGGAAAAAAACTATGGAAAAAAAACCGGAGAAGCTTGCCAAAGATGAGGCCATTACGGCTCACCTTTAGGTGTCTTCCTCGGGATAACATCATTTAAAGAACATGAGTTAGCACAATGTAAAAAAAAAAAAAAAAAAAAGAACGGGAAAAACTGTGGAAAAAAAAACCGGAGGAGCTTGCCGAAGATGAGGCCATTATGGCTCGCCTTTAGGTGTCCTCCTCAGGATAGCGTCGTTTAAAGAACGAGAGTCAGCACAACGTAAAAAAAAAAAAAAAAAAAAAAAAAAAAAAAAAAAAAAAAAAAAAAAACTTAAAAAAAAAACTGAAGAAAAAACGGAAAAAAAACTATGGAAAAAAAACCGGAGAAGCTTGCCAAAGATGAGGCCATTACGGCTCGCCTTTAGTTGTCCTCCTCGGGATAACGTCATTTAAAGAACAAGAGTTAGCACAATGTAATAAAAAAAAAAAAACTGAAAAAAAAACAGGAAAAAACTGTGGAAAAAAAAACCGGAGGAGCTTGCCGAAGATGAGGCCATTACGGCTCGCCTTTAGGTGTCCTCGTCAGGATAGCGTCGTTTAAAGAACGAGAGTCAGCACAAAAAAAAAAATAAACTGAAAAAAAACGGAAAAAAACCGGAAAAAAACTGTGGAAAAAAACCGGAGGAGCTTGCCGAAGATGAGGCCATTACGGCTCGCCTTTAGGTGCCCTCCTCAGGATAGCGTCGTTTAAAGAACAAGAGTCAGCACAAAAAAAACCGGAGAAGCTTGCCAAAGATGAGGCCATTACGGGTCGCCTTTAAGTGTCCTCCTCGGGATAACGTCTTTTAAAGAACAAGAGTAAGCACAACGTAAAAAAAAAAAAAAAAAAAAAACAGTGGAAAAAACCGGAGGAGCTTGCCGAAGATAAGGCCATTACGGCTCGCCTTTAGGTGTCTTCCTCAGGATAGCGTCGTTTAAAGAACGAGAGTCAGAAAAAAAAAAACTGAAAAAAAAAAGGAAAAAAACTATGGAAAAAAAACCGGAGAAGCTTGCCAAAGATGAGGCCATTACGGCTCGCCTTTAGGTGTCCTCCTCGGGATAACGTCATTTAAAGAACAAGAGTCAGCACAATGTTAAAAAAAAAAAAAAAAAAAAAAAAAAAAAAAAAAACTGAAAAAAAAATTTGAAGAAAAAACGGAAAAAAACTATGGAAAAAAAACCGGAGAAAAACAGGAAAAAACTGTGGAAAAAAACCGGAGTAGCTTGCCGAAGATGAGGCCATTACGGCTCGCCTTTAGGTGCCCTCCTCAGGATAGCGTCGTTTAAAGAACGAGAGTCAGCACAACGTAAAAAAAAAAAAAAAAAAAAAAAAAAAAAAAAAAAAGCGGAAAAAAACTATGGAAAAAAAACCGGAGAAGCTTGCGAAAGATGAGGCCATTACGGGTCGCCTTTAGGTGTCCTCCTCGGGATAACGTCATTTAAAGAACAAGAGTCAGCAAAACGTAAAAAAACAAAAAAACAAAAAAACAAAAAAAAACAAAACAAAAAAACAGTGGAAAAAACCTGAGGAGCTTGCCGAAGATAAGGCCATTACGGCTCGCCTTTAGGTGTCCTCCTCAGGATAGCGTCGTTTAAAGAACGAGAGTCAGCACAAAAAAAAAAAAAACTGAAAAAAAAAGGAAAAAAACTATGGAAAAAAAACCGGAGAAGCTTGCCAAAGATGAGGCCATTACGGCTCGCCTTTAGGTGTCTTCCTCGGGATAACATCATTTAAAGAACAAGAGTTAGCACAATGTAAAAAAAAACAAAAAAAAAAACGGAAAAAAAAAAAGAGGAGCTTGCCGAAGATGAGGCCATTACGGCTCGCCTTTAGGTGTCCTCCTCAGGATAGCGTCGTTTAAAGAACGAGAGTCAGCACAATGTAAAAAAAAAAAAAAAAAGGGAAAAAACTGTGGAAAAAAAAACCGGAGGAGCTTGCCGAAGAAGAGGCCATTACGGCTCGCCTTTAGGTGTCCTCCTCAGGATAGCGTCGTTTAAAGAACGAGAGTCAGCACAACGTAAAAAAAAAAAAAAAAAAAAAAAAAAAAAAACTGAAAAAAAAACGGAAAAAAGCCGGAAAAAAACTGTGCAAAAAAAACCGGAGGAGCTTTGCGAAGATGAGGCTATTACGGCTCGCCTTTAGGTGTCCTCCTCAGGATAGCGTCGTTTAAAGAACGAGAGTCAGCACAACGTAAAAAAAAAAAAAAAAAAAAACTGTGGAAAAAAAAACCGGAGGAGCTTGCCGAAAATGAGGCCATTACGGCTCGCCTTTAGGTGTCCTCGTCAGGATAGCGTCGTTTAAAGAACGAGAGTCAGCACAAAAAAAAAATCCTTAAAAAAAACGGAAAAAAACCGGAAAAAAACTGTGGAAAAAACCGGAGGAGCTTGCCGAAGATGAGGCCATTACAGCTCGCCTTTAGGTGCCCTCCTCAGGATAGCGTCGTTTAAAGAACAAGAGTCAGCACAAAAAAAACCGGAGAAGCTTGCCAAAGATGAGGCCATTACGGGTCGCCTTTAAGTGTCCTCCTCGGGATAACGTCATTTAAAGAACAAAAGTCAGCACAACGTAAAAAAAAAAAAAAAAAAAAAAAAATAAAACAGTGGATAAAACCGGAGGAGCTTGCCGAAGATAAGGCCATTACGGCTCGCCTTTAGGTGTCCTCCTCTGGATAGCGTCGTTTAAAGAACGAGAGTGAGCAAAAAAAAAAAAAAGTGGAAAAAACTTGAGGAGCTTGCCGAAGATAAGGCCATTACGGCTCGCCTTTAGGTGTCTTCCTCAGGATAGCGTCGTTTAAAGAACGAGAGTCAGCACACAAAAAAAAAAAAAAAAAAAAAAAACTGAAAAAAAAGGAAAAAAACTATGGAAAAAAACTATGGAAAAAAAACCGGAGAAGCCCGCCAAAGATGAGGCCATTACGGCTCGCCTTTAGGTGTCCTCCTCGGGATAACGTCATTTAAAGAACAAGAGTCAGCACAATGTAAAAAAAAAAAAAACTGTGGAAAAAAAAATCGGAGGAGCTTGCCGAAGATGAGGCCATTACGGCTCGCCTTTAGGTGTCCTCGTCAGGATAGCGTCGTTTAAAGAACGAGAGTCAGCAAAAAAAAAAAAAACTGAAAAAAAACGAAAAAAAACCTAAAAAAAAAACCGGAAGAGCCTGTCGAAGATGAGGCCATTACGGCTCGCATTTAGGTGTCCTCCTCGGGATAGCGTCATTTAAAGAACGAGGGTCAGCACAACGTAAAAAATATCAGAAAAAAACCGGAAGAGCCTGCCGAAGACGAGGCCATTACGGCTCGCCTTTAGGTGTCCTCCTCGGGATAACGTCATTTAATGAACGAGGGTCAGCACAACGTAGTAAAAAAAACGGAAAAACCGGAAAAAAAATGGAGGAGCCCGCTGAAGATGAGGCGATTACGGCTAGCCTTTAGGTGTCCTCCTCGGGATAGCGTCATTTAAAGAACGAGGGTCAGCACAACGTAAAAAAAAACTGGAAAAAAAACCGGAAGAGCCTGCCGAAGATGAGGCCATTACGGCTTGGCTTTAGGTGTCCTCCTCGGGATAGCGTCATTTAAAGAACGAGGGTAAGCACAACGTAGGAAAAAAGACCGAAAAAAAAACCAGAGGAGCCTACCGAAGATGAGGCCATTACGGCTCGCCTTTAGGTATCCCCTCGGGATAGCGTCATTTAAAGAACGAGGGTCATCACAACGTAAAAAAAAAATCGGAAGAGCCTGCCGAAGATGAGGCCATTACGGCTCGCCTTTAGGTGTCCTCCTCGGGATAGCATCATTTAAAGAACGAGGATCAGCACAACGTAAAAAACGGAAAAAATCAGAAAAAAAAAGAGGAGCCTGCTGAAGATGAGGCCATTACGGCTCTCCTTTAGGTATCCCCTCGGGATAGCGTCATTTAAAGACCGAGGGTCAGCACAACGTAAAAAAAATAAGAAAAAAACCGGAAGAGCCTGTCGAAGATGAGGCCATTACGGCTCGCCTTTAGGTGTCCTGCTCGGGATAGCGTCATTTAATGAACGAGGGTCAGCACAATGTAGTAAAAAAAACGGAAAAACCGGAAAAAAAAATGGAGGAGCCCGCTGAAGATGAGGCGATTACGGCTCGGCTTTAGGTGTCCTCCTCGGGATAGCGTCATTTAAAGAACAAGTGTCAGCACAACGTAAAAAAAAAAACCATGAGGAGCCTGCCGAAGATGAGGCCATTACGACTCGCCTTTAGGTGTCCTCCTCGGTGTAGAATCATTTAAAGAACGAGGGTCAGTACAACGTAAAAAAAACGGAAAAAAACACAGGAGCCTGCTGAAGATGAGGCCATTACGGCTCGCCTTTAGGTATCCTCCTCGGGATATCGTCATTTAAAGAACGAGGGTCAGCACAATGTAAAAACAAATCAGAAAAAAAACTGGAAGAGCCTGCCGAAGATGAGGCCATTACGGCTCGCCTTTAGGTGTCCACCTCGGGATAGCGTCATTTAATGAACGAGGGTCAGAACAATGTAAAAAAAAAACAGGAAAAAAAACTGAATAAAAACCGGATGAGCCTGCCGAAGATGAGGCCATTACGGCTCGCCTTTAGGTGTCTTCCTTGGGATAGCGTCATTTAAAGAACGAAGGTCAGGACAGCGTAAAAAAAAAACCGGGAAAAAAATCGGAAGAGCCTGCCGAAGATGAGGCCATTACGGCTCGCCTTTAGGTATCCTCCTCGGGATATCGTCATTTAAAGAACGAGGGTCAGCACAACGTAAAAAAAATCAGAAAAAAAAATCGGAAGAGCCTGCCGAAGATGAGGCCATTACGGCTCGCCTTTAGGTGTCCTCCTCGGGATAGCATCAATTAATGAACGAGGGTCAGCACAACGTAGTAAAAAAAACGGAAAAACCAGAAAAAAAAATGGAGGAGCCTGCTGAAGATGAGGCGATTACGGCTCGCCTTTAGGTGTCCTCCTCGGGATAGCGTCATTTAAAGAACGAGGGTCAGCACAATGTAAAAAAAAAAAACCGGAAGAGCCTGCCGAAGATGAGGCCATTACGGCTCGCATTTAGGTGTCCTCCTCGGGATAGCGTCATTTAATGAACGAGGGGCAGCACAACGTAAAAAAAACTTGAAAAAAAACCGGAAGAGCCTGCCGAAGATGAGGCCATTACGGCTCGCATTTAGGTGTCCTCCTCGGGATAGGGTCATTTAAAGAACGAGTTTCAGCAAAACGTAAAAAAAACCAAAAAAATAAAACCGGAGAAACCTGTCGAAGATGAGGGCATTACGGCTCGGGTTTAGGTGTCCTACTCGGGATAGCGTCATTTAAAGAACGAGGGCAAGCACAACGTAGGAAAAAAACCGAAAAAAAAATCGGAGGAGCCTGCCGAAGATGAGGCCATTACGGCTCGCCTTTAGGTGTCCTCCTCGGGATAGCGTCATTTAAAGAACGAGTGTCAGCACAACGTAAAAAAAAAAAAACTGGGAGGAGCCTGCCTAAGATGAGGCCATTACGGCTTGCCTTTAGGTGTCCTCCTCGGGATAGAATCATTTAAAGAACGAGGGTCAGCACAACGTAAAAAAAAATGGAAAAAAAACACAGGAGCCTGCTGAAGATGAGGCCATTACGGCTCACCTTTAGGTATCCTCCTCGGGATATCGTCATTTAAAGAACGAGGGTCAGCACAACGTAAAAACAAATCAGAAAAAAAACCGAAAGAGCCTGCCGAAGATGAGGCCATTACGGCTCGCCTTTAGGTGTCCTCCTCGGGATAGCGTCATTTAATGAACGAGGGTCAGCACAACGTAGTAAAGAAACTGAAAAATCGGAAAAAAATGGAGGAGCCCGCTGAAGATGGGGCGATTACGGCTCGCCTTTTAGGTGTCCTCCTCGGGACAGCGTCATTTAAAGAACGAGGGTCAGAACAACGTAAAAAAAAACCAAGAAAAAAAACTGAAAAAAAACCGGATGAGCCTGCCGAAGATGAGGCCATTACGGCTCGCCTTTAGGTGTCCTCCTCGGGATAGCGTCATTTAAAGAACGAGGGTTAGCACAACGTAAAAAAAAAACTAGGAAAAAAACCGGAAGAGCCTGCCGAAGATGAGGCCATTACGGTTCGCATTTAGGTGTCCTCCTCGGGATAGCGTCATTTAAAGAACGAGGTTCAGCACAACGTAAAAAAAAAACCGAAAAAAACCGAAAAATAAAACCGGAGGAACCTGCCAAAGATGAGGACATTACGGCTCGCCTTTAGGTGTCCTCCTCGGGATATCGTCATTTAAAGAACGAGGGTCAGCACAATGTAAAAACAAATCAGAAAAAAAACTGGAAGAGCCTGCCGAAGATGAGGCCATTACGGCTCGCCTTTAGGTGTCCACCTCGGGATAGCGTCATTTAATGAACGAGGGTCAGAACAACGTAAAAAAAAAACAGGAAAAAAAATTGAATAAAAACCGGATGAGCCTGCCGAAGATGAGGCCATTACGGCTCGCCTTTAGGTGTCCTCCTCGGGATAGCGTCATTTAAAGAACGAAGGTCAGGACAGCGTAAAAAAAAAAACCGGGAAAAAAATCGGAAGAGCCTGCCGAAGATGAGGCCATTACGGCTCGCCTTTAGGTATCCTCCTCGGGATATCGTCATTTAAAGAACGAGGGTCAGCACAACGTAAAAAAAATCAGAAAAAAAAATCGGAAGAGCCTGCCGAAGATGAGGCCATTACGGCTCGCCTTTAGGTGTCCTCCTCGGGATAGCATCAATTAATGAACGAGGGTCAGCACAACGTAGTAAAAAAAACGGAAAAACCAGAAAAAAAAATGGAGGAGCCTGCTGAAGATGAGGCGATTACGGCTCGCCTTTAGGTGTCCTCCTCGGGATAGCGTCATTTAAAGAACGAGGGTCAGCACAATGTAAAAAAAAAAAACCGGAAGAGCCTGCCGAAGATGAGGCCATTACGGCTCGCATTTAGGTGTCCTCCTCGGGATAGCGTCATTTAATGAACGAGGGTCAGCACAACGTAAAAAAAACTTGAAAAAAAACCGGAAGAGCCTGCCGAAGATGAGGCCATTACGGCTCGCATTTAGGTGTCCTCCTCGGGATAGGGTCATTTAAAGAACGAGTTTCAGCAAAACGTAAAAAAAACCGAAAAAATAAAACCGGAGAAACCTGTCGAAGATGAGGGCATTACGGCTCGGGTTTAGGTGTCCTACTCGGGATAGCGTCATTTAAAGAACGAGGGCAAGCACAACGTAGGAAAAAAACCGAAAAAAAAATCGGAGGAGCCTGCCGAAGATGAGGCCATTACGGCTCGCCTTTAGGTGTCCTCCTCGGGATAGCGTCATTTAAAGAACGAGTGTCAGCACAACGTAAAAAAAAAAAAACTGGGAGGAGCCTGCCGAAGATGAGGCCATTACGGCTTGCCTTTAGGTGTCCTCCTCGGGATAGAATCATTTAAAGAACGAGGGTCAGCACAACGTAAAAAAAAAATGGAAAAAAAACACAGGAGCCTGCTGAAGATGAGGCCATTACGGCTCACCTTTAGGTATCCTCCTCGGGATATCGTCATTTAAAGAACGAGGGTCAGCACAACGTAAAAACAAATCAGAAAAAAAACCGAAAGAGCCTGCCGAAGATGAGGCCATTACGGCTCGCCTTTAGGTGTCCTCCTCGGGATAGCGTCATTTAATGAACGAGGGTCAGCACAACGTAGTAAAGAAACTGAAAAATCGGAAAAAAATGGAGGAGCCCGCTGAAGATGAGGCGATTACGGCTCGCCTTTTAGGTGTCCTCCTCGGGACAGCGTCATTTAAAGAACGAGGGTCAGAACAACGTAAAAAAAAACCAAGAAAAAAAACTGAAAAAAAACCGGATGAGCCTGCCGAAGATGAGGCCATTACGGCTCGCCTTTAGGTGTCCTCCTCGGGATAGCGTCATTTAAAGAACGAGGGTCAGCACAACGTAAAAAAAAAACTAGGAAAAAAACCGGAAGAGCCTGCCGAAGATGAGGCCATTACGGTTCGCATTTAGGTGTCCTCCTCGGGATAGCGTCATTTAAAGAACGAGGTTCAGCACAACGTAAAAAAAAAACCGAAAAAAACCGAAAAATAAAACCGGAGGAACCTGCCAAAGATGAGGACATTACGGCTCGCCTTTAGGTGTCCTCCTCGGGATAGCGTCGTTTAAAGAACGAGGGCAAGCACAACGTAGGAAAAAAACCGAACAAAAAACCGGAGGAGACTGCCGAACATGATGCTATTACGGCTCGCCTTTAGGTGTCCTCCTCGGGATAGCATCATTTAAAGAACGAGGGTCAGCACAACGTAAAGAAAAAAAACTGGAAAAAAAACCGGAAGAGCCTGCCGAAGATGAGGCCATTACGGCTTGCCTTTAGGTGTCCTCCTCGGGATAGCGTCATTTAAAGAACGAGGGCAAGCGCAACGTAGGAAAAAAATCCGAAAAAAAAAACAAAAGGAGCCTTCCGAAGATGAGGCCATTACGGGTCGCCTTTAGGTGTCCTCCTCGGGATAGCGTCATTTAAAGAACGAGTGTCAGCACAACGTAAAACAAAAACTGGGAAGAGCCTGCCGAAGATGAGGCCATTACGGCTCGCCTTTAGGTGTCCTCCTCGGGATAGAATCATTTAAAGAACGAGGGTCAACACAACGTAAAAAAAATGGAAAAAACCGGAAAAAAATATAGGAGCCTGCTTAAGATGAGGCCATTATGGCTCGCCTTTAGGTATCCTCCTCGGGATATCGTCATTTAAAGAACGAGGGTCAGCATAACGTATAAAAAAAAATGAAAAAATCGGAAAAAAAACGGAGGACCCTGCTTAAAATGAGGCGATTACGGCTCGTCTTTAGGTGTCCTCCTCAGGATAGCGTCATTTAAAGAACGTGGGTCAGCCCAACGTTAAAAAAAAAAACCCCCCAAAAAAAATGGAGGAGCCTGCCGAAGATGAGGCCATTACGGCTCGCCTTTAGGTGTCCTCCTCGGGATAGCGTCATTTAAAGAACGAGGGTCAGCACAACGTTAAAAAAAAAAAAGAAAAAAAATAAAAAAAATAAAACCGGAGGAGCCTGCAGAAGATGAGGCCATTACGGCTCGCCTTTAGGTGTCCTCCTCGGAATAGCATCATTTAAAGAACGAGGGTCATCACAACGTAAAAAAAAACAGAAAAAATCGGAAAAAAAAAAAGAGGAGCCTGCTGAAGATGAGGCCATTACGGTTTTCCTTTAGGTATCCCCTCGGGATAGCGTCATTTAAAGAACGAGGGTCAGCACAACGTAAAAAAAATCAGAAAAAAACCGGAAGAGCCTGCCGAAGATGAGGCCATTACGGCTCGCCTTTAGGTGTCCTGCTCGGGATAACGTCATTTAATGAACGAGGGTCAGCACAACGTAGTAAAAAAAACGGAAAAACCGGAAAAAAAAAATGGAGGAGCCCGCTGAAGATGAGGCGATTACGGCTCGGCTTTAGGTGTCCTCCTCGGGATAGCGTCATTTAAAGAACGAGTGTCAGCACAACTTAAAAAAAAAAAACCGTGAGGAGCCTGCCGAAGATGAGGCCATTACGACTCGCCTTTAGGTGTCCTCCTCGGGATAGAATCATTTAAAGAACGAGGGTCAGCACAACGTAAAAAAAACGGAAAAAAAACACAGGAGCCTGCTGAAGATGAGGCCATTACGGCTCGCCTTTAGGTATCCTCCTCGGGATATCGTCATTTAAAGAACGAGGGTCAGCACATTGTAAAAACAAATCAGAAAAAAAACCGGAAGAGCCTGCCGAAGATGAGGCCATTACGGCTCGCCTTTAGGTGTCCACCTCGGGATAGCGTCATTTAATGAACGAGGGTCAGCACAACGTAGTAAAAAAACGGAAAAACCAGAAAAAAAATGGAGGAGCCCGCTGAAGATGAGGCGATTACGGCTCGCCTTTAGGTGTCCTCCTCGGGATAGCGTCATTTAAAGAACGAGGGTCAGAACAATGTAAAAAAAAAATCAGGAAAAAAAACTGAAGAAAAACCGGATGAGCCTGCCGAAGATGAGGCCATTACGGCTCGCCTTTAGGTGTCCTCCTCGGGATATCGTCATTTAAAGAACGAGGGTCAGGACAACGTAAAAAAAAAACCGGGAAAAAAATCGGAAGAGCCTGCCGAAGATGAGGCCATTACGGCTCGCCGTTAGGTATCCTCCTCGGGATATCGTCATTTAAAGAACGAGGGTCTGCATAACGTATAAAAAAAATGAAAAAATCGAAAAAAAAAAATGGAGGACCCTGCTGAAAATTAGGCGATTACGGCTCGCCTTTAGGTGTCCTCCTCAGGATAGCGTCATTTAAAGAACGTGGTTCAGCACAACGTTAAAAAAAAACCACCGAAAAAAAAATGGAGGAGCCCGCTGAAGATGAGGCGATTACGGCTCGCCTTTAGGTGTCCTCCTCGGGATAGCGTCATTTAAAGAACGAGGTTCAGCACAACGTAAAAAAAAAACCGAAAAAAACCGAAAAATAAAACCGGAGGAACCTGCCAAAGATGAGGACATTACGGCTCGCCTTTAGGTGTCCTCCTCGGGATAGCGTCGTTTAAAGAACGAGGGCAAGCACAACGTAGGAAAAAAACCGAACAAAAAAACCGGAAGAGCCTGCCGAAGATGAGGCCATTACGGCTCGCCTTTAGGTGTCCTCCTCGGGATAGCGTCATGTAAAGAACGAGTGTCAGCACAACGTAAAAAAAAAACTGGGAGGAGCCTGCCGAAGATGAGGCCATTACGGCTTGCCTTTAGGTGTACTCCTCGGGATAGAATCATTTCAAGAACGAGGGTCAGCACAACGTAAAAAAAACGGAAAAAACCGGAAAAAAATATAGGAGCCTGCTGAAGATGAGGCCATTACGGCTCGCCTTTAGGTATCCTCCTCGGGATATCGTCATTTAAAGAACGAGGGTCAGCATAACGTATAAAAAAAAACGAAAAAATTGGGAAAAAAAATGGAGGACCCTGCTTAAAATGAGGCGATTACGGCTCGTCTTTAGGTGTCCTCCTCAGGATAGCGTCATTGAAAGAACGTGGGTCAGCACAACGTTAAAAAAAAACCCCCAAAAAAAAATGGAGGTGCCTGCCGAAGATGAGGCCATTACGGCTCACCTTTAGGTGTCCTCCTCGGGATAGCGTCATTTAAAGAACGAGGGTCAGCACAACTTAAAAAAAAAAACGGGAAAAAAACAGGAAGAGCCTGCCGAAGATGAGGCCATGACGGCTCGCATTTAGGTGTCCTCTTCGGGATAGTGTCATTTAAAGAACGAGTGTCAGCACAATGTAAAAACAAAACCGGGAGGAGCCTGCCGAAGATGAGGCCATTACGGCTCGCCTTTAGGTGTCCTCCTCGGGATAGCGTCATTTAATGAACGAGGGTCAGCACAACGTAGTAAAAAAAACGGAAAACCGGAAAAAAAAATGGAGGAGCCCGCTGAAGTTGAGGCGATTATGGCTCGCCTTTAGTTGTCCTCCTCGGGATAGCGTCATTTAAAGAACGAGGGTCAGCACAACGTAAAAAAAAACTGGAAAAAAAACCGGAAGAACCTGCCGAAGATGAGGCCATTACGGCTCGCCTTTAGGTGTCCTCCTCGGGATAGCATTATTTAAAGAACGAGGATCAGCACAACGTAAGAAAACGGAAAAAATCGGAAAAAAAAAAGAGGAGCCTGCTGAAGATGAGGCCATTACGGCTCGCCTTTAGGTATCCCCTCGGGATAGCGTCATTTAAAGAACGAGGGTCAGCACAACGTAAAAAAAAAACTGGAAAAAAAACCGGAAGAGCCTGCCGAAGATGAGGCCATTACGGCTCGCCTTTAGGTGTCCTCCTCGGGATAGCGTCATTTAATGAACGAGGGTCAGCACAACGTAGTAAAAAAAACGGAAAAACCAGAAAAAAATGGAGGAGCCCGCTGAAGATTGGCGATTACGGCTCGCCTTTAGGTGTCCTCCTCGGGATAGCGTCATTTTAAAGAACGACGGTCAGCACAACGTAAAAAAAAAACTGGAAAAAAAACCGGAAGATCCTGCCGAAGATGAGGCCATTACGGCTCGCCTTTAGGTGTCCTCCTCGGGATAGCATTATTTAAAGAACGAGGATCAGCACAACGTAAAAAAACGGAAAAAAATCAGAAAAAAAAAGAGCAGCCTGCTGAAGATGAGGCCATTACGGCTCTCCTTTAGGTATCCCCTCGGGATAGCGTAATTTAAAGAACGAGGGTCAGGACAACGTAAAAAAAATCAGAAAAAAAAACCGAAAGAGCCTGCCGAAGATGAGGCGATTACGGCTCGCCTTTAGGTGTCCTCCTCGGGATAGCATCATTTAATGAACGAGGGTCAGCACAACGTAGTAAAAAAAACGGAAAAAATCGGAAAAAAAAAAGAGGAGCCTGCTGAAGATGAGGCCATTACGGCTCTCCTTTAGGTATCCCCTCGGGATAGCGTAATTTAAAGAACGAGGGTCAGGACAACGTAAAAAAAATCAGAAAAAAAACCGAAAGAGCCTGCTGAAGATGAGGCCATTACGGCTCGCCTTTAGGTGTCCTCCTCGGGATAGCGTCATTTAATGAACGAGGGTCAGCACAACGTAGTAAAAAAAACGGAAAAACCAGAAAAAAAATGGAGGAGCCCGCTGAAGATGAGGCGATTACGGCTCGCCTTTAGGTGTCCTCCTCGGGATAGCGTCATTTAAAGAACGAGGGTCAGCACAACGTAAAGAAAAAAAACTGGAAAAAAAACCGGAAGATCCTGCCGAAGATGAGGCCATTACGGCTCGCCTTTAGGTGTCCTCCTCGGGATAGCGTCATTTAATGAACGAGGGTCAGCACAACGTTGTAAAAAAAATGGAAAAACCGGAAAAAAAATGGAGGAGCCCGCTGAAGATGAGGCGATTACGGCTCGCCTTTAGGTGTCCTCGTCGGGATAGCGTCATTTAAAGAACGAGGGTCAGCACAACGTAAAAAAAAAACTGGAAAAAAAACCGGAAGAGCCTGCCGAAGATGAGGCCATTACGGCTCGCCTTTAGGTGTCCTCCTCGGGATAGCGTCATTTAATGAACGAGGGTCAGCACAACGTAAAAAAAAACTAGAAAAAAAACCGGAAGAGCCTGTCGATGATGAGGCCATTATGGCTCGCATTTAGGTGTCCTCCTCGGGATAGCGTCATTTAAAGAACGAGGGTCAGCACAACGTAAAAAATATCAGAAAAAAACCGGAAGAGCCTGCCGAAGACGAGGCCATTACGGCTCGCCTTTAGGTGTCCTCCTCGGGATAACGTCATTTAATGAACGAGGGTCAGCACAACGTAGTAAAAAAAACGGAAAAACCGGAAAAAAAATGGAGGAGCCCGCTGAAGATGAGGCGATTACGGCTCGCGTTTAGGTGTCCTCCTCGGGATAGCATCATTTAAAGAACGAGGGTCAGCACAACGTAAAAAAAAAAACTGGAAAAAAAACCGGAAGAGTCTGCCGAAGATGAGGCCATTACGGCTTGGCTTTAGGTGTCCTCCTCGGGATAGCATCATTTAAAGAACGAGGGCAAGCACAACGTAGGAAAAAAGACCGAAAAAAAACCAGAGGAGCCTGCAGAAGATGAGGCCATTACGGCTCGCCTTTAGGTATCCCCTCGGGATAGCGTCATTTAAAGAACGAGGGTCAGCACAACGTAAAAAAAAAACTGGAAAAAAAATCGGAAGATCCTGCCAAAGATGAGGCCATTACGGCTCGCCTTTAGGTGTCCTCCTCGGGATAGCGTCATTTAATGAACGAGGGTCAGCACAACGTAGTAAAAAAAACGGAAAAACCAGAAAAAAAATGGAGGAGCCCGCTGAAGATGAGGCGATTACGGCTCGCCTTTAGGTGTCCTCCTCGGGATAGCATCATTTAAAGAACGAGGGTCAGCACAACGTAAAAAAAAAAACTGGAAAAAAAACCGGAAGAGCCTGCCGAAGATGAGGCCATTACGGCTTGGCTTTAGGTGTCCTCCTCGGGATAGCATCATTTAAAGAACGAGGGCAAGCACAACGTAGGAAAAAAGACCGAAAAAAAACCAGAGGAGCCTGCCGAAGATGAGGCCATTACGGCTCGCCTTTAGGTATCCCCTCGGGATAGCGTCATTTAAAGAACGAGGGTCAGCACAACGTAAAAAAAAAACTGGAAAAAAAATCGGAAGATCCTGCCAAAGATGAGGCCATTACGGCTCGCCTTTAGGTGTCCTCCTCGGGATAGCGTCATTTAATGAACGAGGGTCAGCACAACGTAGTAAAAAAAACGGAAAAACCAGAAAAAAAATGGAGGAGCCCGCTGAAGATGAGGCGATTACGGCTCGCCTTTAGGTGTCCTCCTCGGGATAGCGTCATTTAAAGAACGACGGTCAGCACAACGTAAAAAAAAACTGGAAAAAAAACCGGAAGATCCTGCCGAAGATGAGGCCATTACGGCTCGCCTTTAGGTGTCCTCCTCGAGATAGCATTATTTAAAGAACGAGGATCAGCACAACGTAAAAAAACGGAAAAAATCGGAAAAACAAAAGAGGAACCTGCTGAAGATGAGGCCATTACGGCTCTCCTTTAGGTATCTCCTCGGGATAGCGTAATTTAAAGAACGAGGGTCAGGACAACGTAAAAAAAATCAGAAAAAAAACCGGAAGAGCCTGCCGAATATGAGGCCATTACGGCTCGCCTTTAGGTGTCCTCCTCGGGATAGCGTCATTTAATGAACGAGGGTCAGCACAACGTAGTAAAAAAAAACGGAAAAACCAGAAAACAAATGGAGGAGACCGCTGAAGATGAGGCGATTACGGCTCGCCTTTAGGTGTCCTCCTCGGGATAGCGTCATTTAAAGAACGAGGGTCAGCACAACGTAAAAAAAAAAACTGGAAAAAAAACCGGAAGATCCTGCCGAAGATGAGGCCATTATGGCTCGCCTTTAGGTGTCCTCCTCGGGATAGCATCATTTAAAGAACGAGGATCAGCACAACGTAAAAAAACGGAAAAAATCGGAAAAAAAAAAGAGGAGCCTGCTGAAGATGAGGCCAATACGGCTCGCCTTTAGGTGTCCTCCTCGGGATAGCGTCATTTAATGAACGAGGGTCAGCACAACGTAGTAAAAAAAACGGAAAAACCAGAAAAAAAATGGAGGAGCCCGCTGAAGATGAGGCTATTACGGCTCGCCTTTAGGTGTCCTCCTCGGGATAGCGTCATTTAAAGAACGAGGGTCAGCACAACGTAAAGAAAAAAAACTGGAAAAAAAACCCGGAAGATCCTGCCGAAGATGAGGCCATTACGGCTCGCCTTTAGGTGTCCTCCTCGGGATAGCGTCATTTAATGAACGAGGGTCAGCACAACGTAGTAAAAAAAATGGAAAAACCGGAAAAAAAAATGGAGGAGCCCGCTGAAGATGAGGCGATTACGGCTCGCCTTTAGGTGTCCTCGTCGGGATAGCGTCATTTAAAGAACGAGGGTCAGCACAACGTAAAAAAAAAACTGGAAAAAAAACCGGAAGAGCCTGCCGAAGATGAGGCCATTACGGCTCGCCTTTAGGTTTCCTCCTCGGGATAGCGTCATTTAATGAACGAGGGTCAGCACAACGTAAAAAAAAACTAGAAAAAAAACCGGAAGAGCCTGTCGAAGATGAGGCCATTATGGCTCGCATTTAGGTGTCCTCCTCGGGATAGCGTCATTTAAAGAACGAGGGTCAGCACAACGTAAAAAATATCAGAAAAAAACCGGAAGAGCCTGCCGAAGACGAGGCCATTACGGCTCGCCTTTAGGTGTCCTCCTCGGGATAACGTCATTTAATGAACGAGGGTCAGCACAACGTAGTAAAAAAAACGGAAAAACCGGAAAAAAAATGGAGGAGCCCGCTGAAGATGAGGCGATTACGGCTCGCCTTTAGGTGTCCTCCTCGGGATAGCATCATTTAAAGAACGAGGGTCAGCACAACGTAAAAAAAAAAACTGGAAAAAAAACCGGAAGAGCCTGCCGAAGATGAGGCCATTACGGCTTGGCTTTAGGTGTCCTCCTCGGGATAGCATCATTTAAAGAACGAGGGCAAGCACAACGTAGGAAAAAAGACCGAAAAAAAACCAGAGGAGCCTGCCGAAGATGAGACCATTATGGCTCGCCTTTAGGTATCCCCTCGGGATAGCGTCATTTAAAGAACGAGGGTCAGCACAACGTAAAAAAAAAACTGGAAAAAAAATCGGAAGATCCTGCCAAAGATGAGGCCATTACGGCTCGCCTTTAGGTGTCCTCCTCGGGATAGCGTCATTTAATGAACGAGGGTCAGCACAACGTAGTAAAAAAAACGGAAAAACCAGAAAAAAAATGGAGGAGCCCGCTGAAGATGAGGCGATTACGGCTCGCCTTTAGGTGTCCTCCTCGGGATAGCGTCATTTAAAGAACGACGGTCAGCACAACGTAAAAAAAAACTGGAAAAAAAACCGGAAGATCCTGCCGAAGATGAGGCCATTACGGCTCGCCTTTAGGTGTCCTCCTCGAGATAGCATTATTTAAAGAACGAGGATCAGCACAACGTAAAAAAACGGAAAAAATCGGAAAAAAAAAAGAGGAACCTGCTGAAGATGAGGCCATTACGGCTCTCCTTTAGGTATCCCCTCGGGATAGCGTAATTTAAAGAACGAGGGTCAGGACAACGTAAAAAAAATCAGAAAAAAAACCGGAAGAGCCTGCCGAATATGAGGCCATTACGGCTCGCCTTTAGGTGTCCTCCTCGGGATAGCGTCATTTAATGAACGAGGGTCAGCACAACGTAGTAAAAAAAATGGAAAAACCAGAAAACAAATGGAGGAGACCGCTGAAGATGAGGCGATTACGGCTCGCCTTTAGGTGTCCTCCTCGGGATAGCGTCATTTAAAGAACGAGGGTCAGCACAACGTAAAAAAAAAAACTGGAAAAAAAACCGGAAGATCCTGCCGAAGATGAGGCCATTATGGCTCGCCTTTAGGTGTCCTCCTCGGGATAGCATCATTTAAAGAACGAGGATCAGCACAACGTAAAAAAACGGAAAAAATCGGAAAAAAAAAAGAGGAGCCTGCTGAAGATGAGGCCAATACGGCTCGCCTTTAGGTGTCCTCCTCGGGATAGCGTCATTTAATGAACGAGGGTCAGCACAACGTAGTAAAAAAAACGGAAAAACCAGAAAAAAATGGAGGAGCCCGCTGAAGATGAGGCTATTACGGCTCGCCTTTAGGTGTCCTCCTCGGGATAGCGTCATTTAAAGAACGAGGGTCAGCACAACGTAAAGAAAAAAAACTGGAAAAAAAAACCGGAAGATCCTGCCGAAGATGAGGCCATTACGGCTCGCCTTTAGGTGTCCTCCTCGGGATAGCGTCATTTAATGAACGAGGGTCAGCACAACGTAGTAAAAAAAATGGAAAAACCGGAAAAAAAAATGGAGGAGCCCGCTGAAGATGAGGCGATTACGGCTCGCCTTTAGGTGTCCTCGTCGGGATAGCGTCATTTAAAGAACGAGGGTCAGCACAACGTAAAAAAAAAACTGGAAAAAAAACCGGAAGAGCCTGCCGAAGATGAGGCCATTACGGCTCGCCTTTAGGTTTCCTCCTCGGGATAGCGTCATTTAATGAACGAGGGTCAGCACAACGTAAAAAAAAACTAGAAAAAAAACCGGAAGAGCCTGTCGAAGATGAGGCCATTATGGCTCGCATTTAGGTGTCCTCCTCGGGATAGCGTCATTTAAAGAACGAGGGTCAGCACAACGTAAAAAATATCAGAAAAAAACCGGAAGAGCCTGCCGAAGACGAGGCCATTACGGCTCGCCTTTAGGTGTCCTCCTCGGGATAACGTCATTTAATGAACGAGGGTCAGCACAACGTAGTAAAAAAAACGGAAAAACCGGAAAAAAAATGGAGGAGCCCGCTGAAGATGAGGCGATTACGGCTCGCCTTTAGGTGTCCTCCTCGGGATAGCATCATTTAAAGAACGAGGGTCAGCACAACGTAAAAAAAAAAACTGGAAAAAAAACCGGAAGAGCCTGCCGAAGATGAGGCCATTACGGCTTGGCTTTAGGTGTCCTCCTCGGGATAGCATCATTTAAAGAACGAGGGCAAGCACAACGTAGGAAAAAAGACCGAAAAAAAACCAGAGGAGCCTGCCGAAGATGAGACCATTATGGCTCGCCTTTAGGTATCCCCTCGGGATAGCGTCATTTAAAGAACGAGGGTCAGCACAACGTAAAAAAAAAACTGGAAAAAAAATCGGAAGATCCTGCCAAAGATGAGGCCATTACGGCTCGCCTTTAGGTGTCCTCCTCGGGATAGCGTCATTTAATGAACGAGGGTCAGCACAACGTAGTAAAAAAAACGGAAAAACCAGAAAAAAAATGGAGGAGCCCGCTGAAGATGAGGCGATTACGGCTCGCCTTTAGGTGTCCTCCTCGGGATAGCGTCATTTAAAGAACGACGGTCAGCACAACGTAAAAAAAAACTGGAAAAAAACCGGAAGATCCTGCCGAAGATGAGGCCATTACGGCTCGCCTTTAGGTGTCCTCCTCGAGATAGCATTATTTAAAGAACGAGGATCAGCACAACGTAAAAAAACGGAAAAAATCGGAAAAAAAAAAGAGGAACCTGCTGAAGATGAGGCCATTACGGCTCTCCTTTAGGTATCCCCTCGGGATAGCGTAATTTAAAGAACGAGGGTCAGGACAACGTAAAAAAAATCAGAAAAAAAACCGGAAGAGCCTGCCGAATATGAGGCCATTACGGCTCGCCTTTAGGTGTCCTCCTCGGGATAGCGTCATTTAATGAACGAGGGTCAGCACAACGTAGTAAAAAAAATGGAAAAACCAGAAAACAAATGGAGGAGACCGCTGAAGATGAGGCGATTACGGCTCGCCTTTAGGTGTCCTCCTCGGGATAGCGTCATTTAAAGAACGAGGGTCAGCACAACGTAAAAAAAAAAACTGGAAAAAAAACCGGAAGATCCTGCCGAAGATGAGGCCATTATGGCTCGCCTTTAGGTGTCCTCCTCGGGATAGCATCATTTAAAGAACGAGGATCAGCACAACGTAAAAAAACGGAAAAAATCGGAAAAAAAAAAGAGGAGCCTGCTGAAGATGAGGCCAATACGGCTCGCCTTTAGGTGTCCTCCTCGGGATAGCGTCATTTAATGAACGAGGGTCAGCACAACGTAGTAAAAAAAACGGAAAAACCAGAAAAAAATGGAGGAGCCCGCTGAAGATGAGGCTATTACGGCTCGCCTTTAGGTGTCCTCCTCGGGATAGCGTCATTTAAAGAACGAGGGTCAGCACAACGTAAAGAAAAAAAACTGGAAAAAAAAACCGGAAGATCCTGCCGAAGATGAGGCCATTACGGCTCGCCTTTAGGTGTCCTCCTCGGGATAGCGTCATTTAATGAACGAGGGTCAGCACAACGTAGTAAAAAAAATGGAAAAACCGGAAAAAAAAATGGAGGAGCCCGCTGAAGATGAGGCGATTACGGCTCGCCTTTAGGTGTCCTCGTCGGGATAGCGTCATTTAAAGAACGAGGGTCAGCACAACGTAAAAAAAAAACTGGAAAAAAAACCGGAAGAGCCTGCCGAAGATGAGGCCATTACGGCTCGCCTTTAGGTGTCCTCCTCGGGATAGCGTCATTTAATGAACGAGGGTCAGCACAACGTAAAAAAAAACTAGAAAAAAAACCGGAAGAGCCTGTCGAAGATGAGGCCATTATGGCTCACATTTAGGTGTCCTCCTCGGGATAGCGTCATTTAAAGAACGAGGGTCAGCACAACGTAAAAAATATCAGAAAAAAACCGGAAGAGCCTGCCGAAGACGAGGCCATTACGGCTCGCCTTTAGGTGTCCTCCTCGGGATAACGTCATTTAATGAACGAGGGTCAGCACAACGTAGTAAAAAAAACGGAAAAACCGGAAAAAAAATGGAGGAGCCCGCTGAAGATGAGGCGATTACGGCTCGCCTTTAGGTGTCCTCCTCGGGATAGCATCATTTAAAGAACGAGGGTCAGCACAACGTAAAAAAAAAAACTGGAAAAAAAACCGGAAGAGCCTGCCGAAGATGAGGCCATTACGGCTTGGCTTTAGGTGTCCTCCTCGGGATAGCATCATTTAAAGAACGAGGGCAAGCACAACGTAGGAAAAAAGACCGAAAAAAAACCAGAGGAGCCTGCCGAAGATGAGACCATTACGGCTCGCCTTTAGGTATCCCCTCGGGATAGCGTCATTTAAAGAACGAGGGTCAGCACAACGTAAAAAAAAAACTGGAAAAAAAATCGGAAGATCCTGCCAAAGATGAGGCCATTACGGCTCGCCTTTAGGTGTCCTCCTCGGGATAGCGTCATTTAATGAACGAGGGTCAGCACAACGTAGTAAAAAAAACGGAAAAACCAGAAAAAAAATGGAGGAGCCCGCTGAAGATGAGGCGATTACGGCTCGCCTTTAGGTGTCCTCCTCGGGATAGCGTCATTTAAAGAACGACGGTCAGCACAACGTAAAAAAAAACTGGAAAAAAAACCGGAAGATCCTGCCGAAGATGAGGCCATTACGGCTCGCCTTTAGGTGTCCTCCTCGAGATAGCATTATTTAAAGAACGAGGATCAGCACAACGTAAAAAAACAGAAAAAATCGGAAAAAAAAAAGAGGAACCTGCTGAAGATGAGGCCATTACGGCTCTCCTTTAGGTATCCCCTCGGGATAGCGTAATTTAAAGAACGAGGGTCAGGACAACGTAAAAAAAAATCAGAAAAAAAACCGGAAGAGCCTGCCGAATATGAGGCCATTACGGCTCGCCTTTAGGTGTCCTCCTCGGGATAGCGTCATTTAATGAACGAGGGTCAGCACAACGTAGTAAAAAAAACGGAAAAACCAGAAAACAAATGGAGGAGACCGCTGAAGATGAGGCGATTACGGCTCGCCTTTAGGTGTCCTCCTCGGGATAGCGTCATTTAAAGAACGAGGGTCAGCACAACGTAAAAAAAAACTGGAAAAAAAACCGGAAGATCCTACCGAAGATGAGGCCATTACGGCTCGCCTTTAGGTGTAATCCTCGGGATAGCATCATTTAAAGAACGAGGATCAGCACAACATAAAAAAACGGAAAAAATCGGAAAAAAAAAAAGAGGAGCCTGCTGAAGATGAGGCCATTACGGCTCGCCTTTAGGTGTCCTCCTCGGGATAGCGTCATTTAATGAACGAGGGTCAGCACAACGTAGTAAAAAAAACGGAAAAACCAGAAAAAAAATGGAGGAGCCCGCTGAAGATGAGGCTATTACGGCTCGCCTTTAGGTGTCCTCCTCGGGATAGCGTCATTTAAAGAACGAGGGTCAAAACAACGTAAAAAAAACCGGAAAAAACCAAAAAAAACCGGATGAGCCTGCCGAAGATGAGGCCATTACGGCTCGCCTTTAGGTGTCCTCCTCGAGATAGCGTCATTTAAAGAACGAAGGTCAGCACAACGTAAAAAAAACTGGAAAAAAAACCGGAAGAGCCTGCCGAAGATGAGGCCATTACGGCTCGCCTTTAGGTGTCCTCCTCGGGATAGCATCATTTAAAGAACGAGGATCAGCACAACGTAAAAAAACGAAAAAAATCGGAAAAAAAAAGAGGAGCCTGCTGAAGATGAGGCCATTACGGCTCTCCTTTAGGTATCTCCTCGGGATAGCGTCATTTAAAGAACGAGGGTCAGCACAACGTAAAAAAAAATCAGAAAAAAAACCGGAAGAGCCTGCCGAAGATGAGGCCATTACGGCTCGCCTTTAGGTGTCCTCCTCGGGATAGCGTCATTTAATGAACGAGGGTCAGCACAACGTAGTAAAAAAAACGGAAAAACCGGAAAAAAAATGGAGGAGCCCGCTGAAGATGAGGCGATTACGGCTCGCCTTTAGGTGTCCTCGTCGGGATAGCGTCATTTAAAGAACGAGGGTCAGCACAACTTAAAAAAAAAACTGGAAAAAAACCGGAAGAGCCTGCCGAAGATGAGGCCATTACGGCTCGCCTTTAGGTGTCCTCCTCGGGATAGCGTCATTTAATGAACGAGGGTCAGCACAACGTAAAAAAAAACTAGAAAAAAAACCGGAAGAGCCTGTCGAAGATGAGGCCATTATGGCTCGCATTTAGGTGTCCTCCTCGGGATAGCGTCATTTAAAGAACGAGGGTCAGCACAACGAAAAAAATATCAGAAAAAAACCGGAAGAGCCTGCCGAAGACGAGGCCATTACGGCTCGCCTTTAGGTGTCCTCCTCGGGATAACGTCATTTAATGAACGAGGGTCAGCACAACGTAGTAAAAAAAACGGAAAAACCGGAAAAAAATGGAGGAGCCCGCTGAAGATGAGGCGATTACGGCTCGCCTTTAGGTGTCCTCCTCGGGATAGCGTCATTTAAAGAACGAGGGTCAGCACAACGTAAAAAAAAAAAACTGGAAAAAAAACCGGAAGAGCCTGCCGAAGATGAGGCCATTACGGCTTGGCTTTAGGTGTCCTCCTCGGGATAGCATCATTTAAAGAACGAGGGCAAGCACAACGTAGGAAAAAAGACCGAAAAAAAACCAGAGGAGCCTGCCGAAGATGAGACCATTACGGCTTGCCTTTAGGTATCCCCTCGGGATAGCGTCATTTAAAGAGCGAGGGTCACCACAACGTAAAAAAAAAAACTGGGAAAAAAATCGGAAGAGCCTGCCAAAGATGAGGCCATTACGGCTCGCCTTTAGGTGTCCTCCTCGGGATAGCGTCATTTAATGAACGAGGGTCAGCACAACGTAGTAAAAAAAAACGGAAAAACCAGAAAAAAAATGGAGGAGCCCGCTGAAGATGAGGCGATTACGGCTCGCCTTTAGGTGTCCTCCTCGGGATAGCGTCATTTAAAGAACGACGGTCAGCACAACGTAAAAAAAAACTGGAAAAAAAACCGGAAGATCCTGCCGAAGATGAGGCCATTACGGCTCGCCTTTAGGTGTCCTCCTCGAGATAGCATTATTTAAAGAACGAGGATCAGCACAACGTAAAAAAACGGAAAAAATCGGAAAAAAAAAAAGAGGAGCCTGCTGAAGATGAGGCCATTACGGCTCTCCTTTAGGTATCCCCTCGGGATAGCGTAATTTAAAGAACGAGGGTCAGGACAACGTAAAAAAAATCAGAAAAAAAACCGGAAGAGCCTGCCGAAGATGAGTCCATTACGGCTCGCCTTTAGGTGTCCTCCTCGGGATAGCGTCATTTAATGAACGAGAGTCAGCACAACGTAGTAAAAAAAACGGAAAAACCAGAAAAAAATGGAGGAGCCCGCTGGAGATGAGGCGATTACGGCTCGCCTTTAGGTGTCCTCCTCGGGATAGCGTCATTTAAAGAACGAGGGTCAGCACAACGTAAAAAAAAAAACTGGAAAAAAAACCGGAAGATCCTGCCGAAGATGAGGCCATTACGGCTCGCCTTTTGGTGTCCTCCTCGGGATAGCATCATTTAAAGAACGAGGATCAGCACAACGTAAAAAAACGGAAAAAATTGGAAAAAAAAAAGAGGAGCCTGCTGAAGATGAGGCCATTACGGCTCGCCTTTAGGTGTCCTCCTCGGGATAACGTCATTTAATGAACGAGGGTCAGCACAACGTAGTAAAAAAAACGGAAAAACCAGAAAAAAAATGGAGGAGCCCGCTGAAGATGAGGCTATTACGGCTCGCCTTTAGGTGTCCTCCTCGGGATAGCGTCATTTAAAGAACGAGGGTCAGCACAACGTAAAGAAAAAAAACTGGAAAAAAAACCGGAAGATCCTGCCGAAGATGAGGCCGTTACGGCTCGCCTTTAGGTGTCCTCCTCGGGATAGCATCATTTAAAGAACGAGGATCAGCACAACGTAAAAAAACGAAAAAAATCGGAAAAAAAAAGAGGAGCCTGCTGAAGATGAGGCCATTACGGCTCTCCTTTAGGTATCTCCTCGGGATAGCGTCATTTAAAGAACAAGGGTCAGCACAACGTAAAAAAAAATCAGAAAAAAAACCGGAAGAGCCGGACGAAGATGAGGCCATTACGGCTCGCCTTTAGGTGTCCTCCTCGGGATAGCGTCATTTAATGAACGAGAGTCAGCACAACGTAGTAAAAAAAACGGAAAAACCAGAAAAAAATGGAGGAGCCCGCTGGAGATGAGGCGATTACGGCTCGCCTTTAGGTGTCCTCCTCGGGATAGCGTCATTTAAAGAACGAGGGTCAGCACAACGTAAAAAAAAAACTGGAAAAAAAACCGGAAGATCCTGCCGAAGATGAGGCCATTACGGCTCGCCTTTAGGTGTCCTCCTCGGGATAGCATCATTTAAAGAACGAGGATCAGCACAACGTAAAAAAACGGAAAAAATTGGAAAAAAAAAGAGGAGCCTGCTGAAGATGAGGCCATTACGGCTCGCCTTTAGGTGTCCTCCTCGGGATAGCGTCATTTAATGAACGAGGGTCAGCACAACGTAGTAAAAAAAACGGAAAAACCAGAAAAAAAATGGAGGAGCCCGCTGAAGATGAGGCTATTACGGCTCGCCTTTAGGTGTCCTCCTCGGGATAGCGTCATTTAAAGAACGAGGGTCAGCACAACGTAAAGAAAAAAAATTGGAAAAAAAACCGGAAGATCCTGCCGAAGATGAGGCCGTTACGGCTCGCCTTTAGGTGTCCTCCTCGGGATAGCATCATTTAAAGAACGAGGATCAGCACAACGTAAAAAAACGAAAAAAATCGAAAAAAAAGAGGAGCCTGCTGAAGATGAGGCCATTACGGCTCTCCTTTAGGTATCTCCTCGGGATAGCGTCATTTAAAGAACGAGGGTCAGCACAACGTAAAAAAAAATCAGAAAAAAAAACCGGAAGAGCCTGCCGAAGATGAGGCCATTACGGCTCGCCTTTAGGTGTCCTCCTCGGGATAGCGTCATTTAATGAACGAGAGTCAGCACAACGTAGTAAAAAAAATGGAAAAACCAGAAAAAAAATGGAGGAGCCCGCTGGAGATGAGGCGATTACGGCTCGCCTTTAGGTGTCCTCCTCGGGATAGCGTCATTTAAAGAACGAGGGTCAGCACAACGTAAAAAAAAAAACTGGAAAAAAAACCGGAAGATCCTGCCGAAGATGAGGCCATTACGGCTCGCCTTTAGGTGTCCTCCTCGGGATAGCATCATTTAAAGAACGAGGATCAGCACAACGTAAAAAAACGGAAAAAATTGGAAAAAAAAAGAGGAGCCTGCTGAAGATGAGGCCATTACGGCTCGCCTTTAGGTGTCCTCCTCGGGATAGCGTCATTTAATGAACGAGGGTCAGCACAACGTAGTAAAAAAAACGGAAAAACCAGAAAAAAAATGGAGGAGCCCGCTGAAGATGAGGCTATTACGGCTCGCCTTTAGGTGTCCTCCTCGGGATAGCGTCATTTAAAGAACGAGGGTCAGCACAACGTAAAGAAAAAAAACTGGAAAAAAAACCGGAAGATCCTGCCGAAGATGAGGCCATTACGGCTCGCCTTTAGGTGTCCTCCTCGGGATAGCATCATTTAAAGAACGAGGATCAGCACAACGTAAAAAAACGAAAAAAATCGGAAAAAAAAAGAGGAGCCTGCTGAAGATGAGGCCATTACGGCTCTCCTTTAGGTATCTCCTCGGGATAGCGTCATTTAAAGAACGAGGGTCAGCACAACGTAAAAAAAAATCAGAAAAAAAACCGGAAGAGCCTGCCGAAGATGAGGCCATTACGGCTCGCCTTTAGGTGTCCTCCTCGGGATAGCGTCATTTAATGAACGAGGGTCAGCACAACGTAGTAAAAAAAACGGAAAAACCGGAAAAAAAAATGGAGGAGCCCGCTGAAGATGAGGCGATTACGGCTCGCCTTTAGGTGTCCTCGTCGGGATAGCGTCATTTAAAGAACGAGGGTCAGCACAACGTAAAAAAAAAACTGGAAAAAAAACCGGAAGATCCTGCCGAAGATGAGGCCATTACGGCTCGCCTTTAGGTGTCCTCCTCGGGATAGCATTATTTAAAGAACGAGGATCAGCACAACGTAAAAAAACGGAAAAAATCAGAAAAAAAAAAGAGGAGCCTGCTGAAGATGAGGCCATTACGGCTCTCCTTTAGGTATCTCCTCGGGATAGCGTAATTTAAAGAACGAGGGTCAGGACAACGTAAAAAAAATCAGAAAAAAAAAACCGAAAGAGCCTGCCGAAGATGAGGCCATTACGGCTCGCCTTTAGGTGTCCTTCTCGGGATAGCATCATTTAATGAACGAGGGTCAGCACAACGTAGTAAAAAAAAAACGGAAAAACCAGAAAAAAAATGGAGGAGCCCGCTGAAGATGAGGCGATTACGGCTCGCCTTTAGGTGTCCTCCTCGGGATAGCATTATTTAAAGAACGAGGATCAGCACAACGTAAAAAAACGGAAAAAATCGGAAAAAAAAAAGAGGAGCCTGCTGAAGATGAGGCCATTACGGCTCTCCTTTAGGTATCCCCTCGGGATAGCGTAATTTAAAGAACGAGGGTCAGGACAACATAAAAAAAATCAGAAAAAAAACCGAAAGAGCCTGCCGAAGATGAGGCCATTACGGCTCGCCTTTAGGTGTCCTCCTCGGGATAGCGTCATTTAAAGAACGAGGGTCAGCACAACGTAAAAAAAAAACTGGAAAAATAATCGGAAGATCCTGCCGAAGATGAGGCCATTACGGCTCGCCTTTAGGTGTCCTCCTCGGGATAGCATCATTTAAAGAACGAGGATCAGCACAACTTAAAAAAATGGAAAAAATCGGAAAAAAAAAAAGAGGAGCCTGCTGAAGATGAGGCCATTACGGCTCGCCTTTAGGTGTCCTCCTCGGGATAGCGTCATTTAATGAACGAGGGTCAGCACAACGTAGTAAAAAAAACGAAAAAACCAGAAAAAAAAATGGAGGAGCCCGCTGAAGATGAGGCTATTACGGCTCGCCTTTAGGTGTCCTCCTCGGGATAGCGTCATTTAAAGAACGAGGGTCAGCACAACGTAAAAAAAAAAACTGGAAAAAAAACCGGAAGATCCTGCCGAAGATGAGGCCATTACGGCTCGCCTTTAGGTGTCCTCCTCGGGATAGCATCATTTAAAGAACGAGGATCAGCACAACGTAAAAAAACGAAAAAAATCAGAAAAAAAAGAGGAGCCTGCTGAAGATGAGGCCATTACGGCTCTCCTTTAGGTATCTCCTCGGGATAGCGTCATTTAAAGAACGAGGGCCAGCACAACGTAAAAAAAAATCGGAAAAAAAACCGGAAGAGCCTGCCGAAGATGAGGCCATTACGGCTCGCCTTTAGGTGTCCTCCTCGGGATAGCGTCATTTAATGAACGAGGGTCAGCACAACGTAGTAAAAAAAATGGAAAAACCGGAAAAAAAAATGGAGGAGCCCGCTGAAGATGAGGTGATTACGGCTCGCCTTTAGGTGTCCTCCTCGGGATAGCGTCATTTAAAGAACGAGGGTCAGCACAACGTAAAAAAAAAACTGGAAAAAAAAACCGGAAGAGCCTGCCGAAGATGAGGCCATTACGGCTCGCCTTTAGGTGTCCTCCTCGGGATAGCGTCATTTAATGAACGAGGGTCAGCACAACGTAAAAAAAAACTAGAAAAAAAACCGGAAGAGCCTGTCGAAGCTGAGGCCATTATGGCTCGCATTTAGGTGTCCTCCTCGGGATAGCATCATTTAAAGAACGAGGGTCAGCACAACGTAAAAAATATCAGAAAAAAACCGGAAGAGCCTGCCGAAGATGAGGCCATTACGGCTCGCCTTTAGGTGTCCTCCTCGGGATAGTGTCATTTAAAGAACGAGGGTCAGCACAACGTAAAGAAAAAAAACTGGAAAAAAAACCGGAAGATCCTTCCGAAGATGAGGCCATTACGGCTCGCCTTTAGGTGTCCTCCTCGGGATAGCATCATTTAAAGAACGAGGATCAGCACAACGTAAAAAAACAAAAAAAATCGGAAAAAAAAAGAGGAGCCTGCTAAAGATGAGGCCATTACGGCTCTCCTTTAGGTATCTCCTCGGGATAGCGTCATTTAAAGAACGAGGGTCAGCACAACGTAAAAAAAAATCAGAAAAAAAACCGGAAGAGCCTGCCGAAGATGAGGCCATTACGGCTCGCCTTTAGGTGTCCTCCTCGGGATAGCGTCATTTAATGAACGAGGGTCAGCACAACGTAGTAAAAAAAACGGAAAAACCGGAAAAAAAAATGGAGGAGCCCGCTGAAGATGAGGCGATTACGGCTCGCCTTTAGGTGTCCTCGTCGGGATAGCGTCATTTAAAGAACGAGGGTCAGCACAACGTAAAAAAAAATCAGAAAAAAAACCGGAAGAGCCTGCCGAAGATGAGGCCATTACGGCTCGCCTTTAGGTGTCCTCCTCGGGATAGCGTCATTTAATGAACGAGAGTCAGCACAACGTAGTAAAAAAAATGGAAAAACCAGAAAAAAAATGGAGGAGCCCGCTGGAGATGAGGCGATTACGGCTCGCCTTTAGGTGTCCTCCTCGGGATAGCGTCATTTAAAGAACGAGGGTCAGCACAACGTAAAAAAAAAAACTGGAAAAAAAACCGGAAGATCCTGCCGAAGATGAGGCCATTACGGCTCGCCTTTAGGTGTCCTCCTCGGGATAGCATCATTTAAAGAACGAGGATCAGCACAACGTAAAAAAACGGAAAAAATTGGAAAAAAAAAGAGGAGCCTGCTGAAGATGAGGCCATTACGGCTCGCCTTTAGGTGTCCTCCTCGGGATAGCGTCATTTAATGAACGAGGGTCAGCACAACGTAGTAAAAAAAACGGAAAAACCAGAAAAAAAATGGAGGAGCCCGCTGAAGATGAGGCTATTACGGCTCGCCTTTAGGTGTCCTCCTCGGGATAGCGTCATTTAAAGAACGAGGGTCAGCACAACGTAAAGAAAAAAAAACTGGAAAAAAAACCGGAAGATCCTGCCGAAGATGAGGCCATTACGGCTCGCCTTTAGGTGTCCTCCTCGGGATAGCATCATTTAAAGAACGAGGATCAGCACAACGTAAAAAAACGAAAAAAATCGGAAAAAAAAAGAGGAGCCTGCTGAAGATGAGGCCATTACGGCTCTCCTTTAGGTATCTCCTCGGGATAGCGTCATTTAAAGAACGAGGGTCAGCACAACGTAAAAAAAAATCAGAAAAAAAACCGGAAGAGCCTGCCGAAGATGAGGCCATTACGGCTCGCCTTTAGGTGTCCTCCTCGGGATAGCGTCATTTAATGAACGAGGGTCAGCACAACGTAGTAAAAAAAACGGAAAAACCGGAAAAAAAAATGGAGGAGCCCGCTGAAGATGAGGCGATTACGGCTCGCCTTTAGGTGTCCTCGTCGGGATAGCGTCATTTAAAGAACGAGGGTCAGCACAACGTAAAAAAAAAACTGGAAAAAAAACCGGAAGATCCTGCCGAAGATGAGGCCATTACGGCTCGCCTTTAGGTGTCCTCCTCGGGATAGCATTATTTAAAGAACGAGGATCAGCACAACGTAAAAAAACGGAAAAAATCAGAAAAAAAAAGAGGAGCCTGCTGAAGATGAGGCCATTACGGCTCTCCTTTAGGTATCTCCTCGGGATAGCGTAATTTAAAGAACGAGGGTCAGGACAACGTAAAAAAAATCAGAAAAAAAAAACCGAAAGAGCCTGCCGAAGATGAGGCCATTACGGCTCGCCTTTAGTTGTCCTTCTCGGGATAGCATCATTTAATGAACGAGGGTCAGCACAACGTAGTAAAAAAAAAACGGAAAAACCAGAAAAAAAATGGAGGAGCCCGCTGAAGATGAGGCGATTACGGCTCGCCTTTAGGTGTCCTCCTCGGGATAGCATTATTTAAAGAACGAGGATCAGCACAACGTAAAAAAACGGAAAAAATCGGAAAAAAAAAGAGGAGCCTGCTGAAGATGAGGCCATTACGGCTCTCCTTTAGGTATCCCCTCGGGATAGCGTAATTTAAAGAACGAGGGTCAGGACAACATAAAAAAAATCAGAAAAAAAACCGAAAGAGCCTGCCGAAGATGAGGCCATTACGGCTCGCCTTTAGGTGTCCTCCTCGGGATAGCGTCATTTAAAGAACGAGGGTCAGCACAACGTAAAAAAAAAACTGGAAAAAAAATCGGAAGATCCTGCCGAAGATGAGGCCATTACGGCTCGCCTTTAGGTGTCCTCCTCGGGATAGCATCATTTAAAGAACGAGGATCAGCACAACGTAAAAAAATGGAAAAAATCGGAAAAAAAAAAAGAGGAGCCTACTGAAGATGAGGCCATTACGGCTCGCCTTTAGGTGTCCTCCTCGGGATAGCGTCATTTAATGAACGAGGGTCAGCACAACGTAGTAAAAAAAACGAAAAAACCAGAAAAAAAATGGAGGAGCCCGCTGAAGATGAGGCTATTACGGCTCGCCTTTAGGTGTCCTCCTCGGGATAGCGTCATTTAAAGAACGAGGGTCAGCACAACGTAAAAAAAAAACTGGAAAAAAAACCGGAAGATCCTGCCGAAGATGAGGCCATTACGGCTCGCCTTTAGGTGTCCTCCTCGGGATAGCATCATTTAAAGAACGAGGATCAGCACAACGTAAAAAAACGAAAAAAATCAGAAAAAAAAGAGGAGCCTGCTGAAGATGAGGCCATTACGGCTCTCCTTTAGGTATCTCCTCGGGATAGCGTCATTTAAAGAACGAGGGCCAGCACAACGTAAAAAAAAATCGGAAAAAAAACCGGAAGAGCCTGCCGAAGATGAGGCCATTACGGCTCGCCTTTAGGTGTCCTCCTCGGGATAGCGTCATTTAATGAACGAGGGTCAGCACAACGTAGTAAAAAAAATGGAAAAACCGGAAAAAAAAATGGAGGAGCCCGCTGAAGATGAGGTGATTACGGCTCGCCTTTAGGTGTCCTCCTCGGGATAGCGTCATTTAAAGAACGAGGGTCAGCACAACGTAAAAAAAAAACTGGAAAAAAAAACCGGAAGAGCCTGCCGAAGATGAGGCCATTACGGCTCGCCTTTAGGTGTCCTCCTCGGGATAGCGTCATTTAATGAACGAGGGTCAGCACAACGTAAAAAAAAACTAGAAAAAAAAACCGGAAGAGCCTGTCGAAGATGAGGCCATTATGGCTCGCATTTAGGTGTCCTCCTCGGGATAGCGTCATTTAAAGAACGAGGGTCAGCACAACGTAAAAAATATCAGAAAAAAACCGGAAGAGCCTGCCGAAGATGAGGCCATTACGGCTCGCCTTTAGGTGTCCTCCTCGGGATAGCGTCATTTAAAGAACGAGGGTCAGCACAACGTAAAGAAAAAAAACTGGAAAAAAAACCGGAAGATCCTTCCGAAGATGAGGCCATTACGGCTCGCCTTTAGGTGTCCTCCTCGGGATAGCATCATTTAAAGAACGAGGATCAGCACAACGTAAAAAAACAAAAAAAATCGGAAAAAAAAAGAGGAGCCTGCTAAAGATGAGGCCATTACGGCTCTCCTTTAGGTATCTCCTCGGGATAGCGTCATTTAAAGAACGAGGGTCAGCACAACGTAAAAAAAAATCAGAAAAAAAACCGGAAGAGCCTGCCGAAGATGAGGCCATTACGGCTCGCCTTTAGGTGTCCTCCTCGGGATAGCGTCATTTAATGAACGAGGGTCAGCACAACGTAGTAAAAAAAACGGAAAAACCGGAAAAAAAAATGGAGGAGCCCGCTGAAGATGAGGCGATTACGGCTCGCCTTTAGGTGTCCTCGTCGGGATAGCGTCATTTAAAGAACGAGGGTCAGCACAACGTAAAAAAAAAACTGGAAAAAAAACCGGAAGAGCCTGCCGAAGATGAGGCCATTACGGCTCGCCTTTAGGTGTCCTCCTCGGGATAGCGTCATTTAATGAACGAGGGTCAGCACAACGTAAAAAAAAACTAGGAAAAAAACCGGAAGAGCCTGTTGAAGATGAGGCCATTACGGCTCGCATTTAGGTGTCCTCCTCGGGATAGCGTCATTTAAAGAACGAGGGTCAGCACAACGTAAAAAATATCAGAAAAAAACCGGAAGAGCCTGCCGAAGACGAGGCCATTACGGCTCGCCTTTAGGTGTCCTCCTCGGGATAACGTCATTTAATGAACGAGGGTCAGCACAACGTAGTAAAAAAAACGGAAAAACCGGAAAAAAATGGAGGAGCCCGCTGAAGATGAGGCGATTACGGCTCGCCTTTAGGTGTCCTCCTCGGGATAGCGTCATTTAAAGAACGAGGGTCAGCACAACGTAAAAAAAAAAACTGGAAAAAAAACCGGAAGAGCCTGCCGAAGATGAGGCCGTTACGGCTTGGCTTTAGGTGTCCTCCTCGGGATAGCGTCATTTAAAGAACGAGGACAAGCACAACGTAGGAAAAAAGACCGAAAAAAAAACCAGAGGAGCCTGCCGAAGATGAGGCCATTACGGCTCGCCTTTAGGTATCCCCTCGGGATAGCGTCATTTAAAGAACGAGGGTCAGCACAACGTAAAAAAAAAAACTGGAAAAAAAATCGGAAGAGCCTGCAAAGATGAGGCCATTACGGCTCGCCTTTAGGTGTCCTCCTCGGGATAGCGTCATTTAATGAACGAGGGTCAGCACAACGTAGTAAAAAAAAACGGAAAAACCAGAAAAAAAATGGAGGAACCCGCTGGAGATGAGGCGATTACGGCTCGCCTTTAGGTGTCCTCCTCGGGATAGCGTCATTTAAAGAACGAGGGTCAGCACAACGCAAAAAAAAAACTGGAAAAAAAACCGGAAGATCCTGCCGAAGATGAGGCCATTACGGCTCGCCTTTAGGTGTCCTCCTCTGGATAGCATCATTTAAAGAACGAGGATCAGCACAACGTAAAAAAACGGAAAAAATTGGAAAAAAAAAAGAGGAGCCTGCTGAAGATGAGGCCATTACGGCTCGCCTTTAGGTGTCCTCCTCGGGATAGCGTCATTTAATGAACGAGGGTCAGCACAACGTAGTAAAAAAAACGGAAAAACCGGAAAAAAAAATGGAGGAGCCCGCTGAAGATGAGGCGATTACGGCTCGCCTTTAGGTGTCCTCGTCGGGATAGCGTCATTTAAAGAACGAGGGTCAGCACAACGTAAAAAAAAAACTGGAAAAAAAACCGGAAGAGCCTGCCGAAGATGAGGCCATTACGGCTCGCCTTTAGGTGTCCTCCTCGGGATAGCGTCATTTAATGAACGAGGGTCAGCACAACGTAAAAAAAAACTAGGAAAAAAACCGGAAGAGCCTGTTGAAGATGAGGCCATTACGGCTCGCATTTAGGTGTCCTCCTCGGGATAGCGTCATTTAAAGAACGAGGGTCAGCACAACGTAAAAAATATCAGAAAAAAACCGGAAGAGCCTGCCGAAGACGAGGCCATTACGGCTCGCCTTTAGGTGTCCTCCTCGGGATAACGTCATTTAATGAACGAGGGTCAGCACAACGTAGTAAAAAAAACGGAAAAACCGGAAAAAAATGGAGGAGCCCGCTGAAGATGAGGCGATTACGGCTCGCCTTTAGGTGTCCTCCTCGGGATAGCGTCATTTAAAGAACGAGGGTCAGCACAACGTAAAAAAAAAAACTGGAAAAAAAACCGGAAGAGCCTGCCGAAGATGAGGCCGTTACGGCTTGGCTTTAGGTGTCCTCCTCGGGATAGCGTCATTTAAAGAACGAGGGCAAGCACAACGTAGGAAAAAAGACCGAAAAAAAAACCAGAGGAGCCTGCCGAAGATGAGGCCATTACGGCTCGCCTTTAGGTATCCCCTCGGGATAGCGTCATTTAAAGAACGAGGGTCAGCACAACGTAAAAAAAAAAACTGGAAAAAAAATCGGAAGAGCCTGCAAAGATGAGGCCATTACGGCTCGCCTTTAGGTGTCCTCCTCGGGATAGCGTCATTTAATGAACGAGGGTCAGCACAACGTAGTAAAAAAAACGGAAAAACCAGAAAAAAAATGGAGGAACCCGCTGGAGATGAGGCGATTACGGCTCGCCTTTAGGTGTCCTCCTCGGGATAGCGTCATTTAAAGAACGAGGGTCAGCACAACGCAAAAAAAAAACTGGAAAAAAAACCGGAAGATCCTGCCGAAGATGAGGCCATTACGGCTCGCCTTTAGGTGTCCTCCTCTGGATAGCATCATTTAAAGAACGAGGATCAGCACAACGTAAAAAAACGGAAAAAATTGGAAAAAAAAAAGAGGAGCCTGCTGAAGATGAGGCCATTACGGCTCGCCTTTAGGTGTCCTCCTCGGGATAGCGTCATTTAATGAACGAGGGTCAGCACAACGTAGTAAAAAAAACGGAAAAACCAGAAAAAAAATGGAGGAGCCCGCTAAAGATGAGGCTATTACGGCTCGCCTTTAGGTGTCCTCCTCGGGATAGCGTCATTTAAAGAACGAGGGTCAGCACAACGTAAAGAAAAAAAACTGGAAAAAAAACGGGAAGATCCTGCCGAAGATGAGGCCATTACGGCTCGCCTTTAGGTGTCCTCCTCGGGATAGCATCATTTAAAGAACGAGGATCAGCACAACGTAAAAAAACGAAAAAAATCGGAAAAAAAAAGAGGAGCCTGCTGAAGATGAGGCCATTACGGCTCTCCTTTAGGTATCTCCTCGGGATAGCGTCATTTAAAGAACGAGGGTCAGCACAACGTAAAAAAAAATCAGAAAAAAAACCGGAAGAGCCTGCCGAAGATGAGGCCATTACGGCTCGCCTTTAGGTGTCCTCCTTGGGATAGCGTTATTTAATGAACGAGGGTCAGCACAACGTAGTAAAAAAAACGGAAAAACCGGAAAAAAAAATGGAGGAGCCCGCTGAAGATGAGGCGATTACGGCTCGGCTTTAGGTGTCCTCGTCGGGATAGCGTCATTTAAAGAACGAGGGTCAGCACAACGTAAAAAAAAAAAACTGGAAAAAAAACCGGAAGAGCCTGCCGAAGATGAGGCCATTACGGCTCGCCTTTAGGTGTCCTCCTCGGGATAGCGTCATTTAATGAACGAGGGTCAGCACAACGTAAAAAAAACTAGAAAAAAAACCGGAAAAGCCTGTCGAAGATGAGGCCATTACGGCTCGCATTTAGGTGTCCTCCTCGGGATAGCGTCATTTAAAGAACGAGGGTCAGCACAACGTAAAAAATATCAGAAAAAAACCGGAAGAGCCTGCCGAAGACGAGGCCATTACGGCTCTCCTTTAGGTGTCCTCCTCGGGATAACGTCATTTAATGAACGAGGGTCAGCATAACGTAGTAAAAAAAACGGAAAAACCGGAAAAAAAATGGAGGAGCCCGCTGAAGATGAGTCGATTACGGCTCGCCTTTAGGTGTCCTCCTCGGGATAGCGTCATTTAAAGAACGAGGGTCAGCACAACGTAAAAAAAAAAAACTGGAAAAAAAACCGGAAGAGCCTGCCGAAGATGAGGCCATTACGGCTTGGCTTTAGGTGTCCTCCTCGGGATAGCGTCATTTAAAGAACGAGGGCAAGCACAACGTAGGAAAAAAGACCGAAAAAAAAAACCAGAGGAGCCTGGCGAAAATGAGGCCATTACGGCTCGCCTTTAGGTATCCCCTCGGGATAGCGTCATTTAAAGAACGAGGGTCAGCACAACGTAAAAAAAAAACTGGAAAAAAAAATCGGAAGAGCCTGCCGAAGATGAGGCCATTACGGCTCGCCTTTAGGTGTCCTCCTCGGGATAGCATCATTTAAAGAACGAGGATCAGCACAACGTAAAAAAACGGAAAAAATCGGTAAAAAAAGAGGAGCCTGCTGAAGATGAGGCCATTACGGCTCTCCTTTAGGTATCCCCTTGGGATAGCGTCATTTAAAGAACGAGGGTCAGCACAACGTAAAAAAAATCAGAAAAAAAAAACCGGAAGAGCCTGCCGAAGATGAGACCATTACGGCCCGCCTTTAGGTGTCCTCCTCGGGATAGCGTCATTTAATGAACGAGGGTCAGCACAACGTAGTAAAAAAACGGAAAAACCGGAAAAAAAATGGAGGAGCCTGCTGAAGATGAGGCGATTACGGCTCGCCTTTAGGTGTCCTCCTCGGGATAGCGTCATTTAAAGAACGAGGGTCAGCACAATGTAAAAAAAAAACCGGAAGAGCCTGCCGAAGATGAGGCCATTACGGCTCGCATTTAGGTGTCCTCCTCGGGATAGCATCATTTAATGAACGAGGGTCAGTACAAAGTAAAAAAAACTAGAAAAAAAAACCGGAAGAGCCTGCCGAAGATGAGGCCATTACGGCTCGCATTTAGGTGTCCTCCTCGGGATAGCGTCATTTAAAGAACGAGTTTCAGCAAAACGTAAAAAAAACCGAAAAAATAAAACCGGAGAAACCTGTCGAGGATGAGGGCATTACGGCTCGCGTTTAGGTGTCCTACTCGGGATAGCGTCATTTAAAGAACGAGGGCAAGCACAACGTAGGAAAAAAACCGAAAAAAAAAATCGGAGGAGCCTGCCGAAGATGAGGCCATTACGGCTCGCCTTTAGGTGTCCTCCTCGGGATAGCGTCATTTAAAGAACGAGTGTCAGCACAACGGAAAAAAAAAAAACTGGGAGGAGCCTGCCGAAGATGAGGCCATTACGGCTTGCCTTTAGGTGTCCTCCTCGGGATAGAATCATTTAAAGAACGAGGGTCAGCACAACGTAAAAAAAAACAGAAAAAAACACAGGAGCCTGCTGAAGATGAGGCCATTACGGCTCGCCTTTAGGTATCCTCCTCGGGATATCGTCATTTAAAGAACGAGGGTCAGCACAACGTAAAAACAAATCTGAAAAAAAACCGAAAGAGCCTGGCGAAGATGAGGCCATTACGGCTCGCTTTTAGGTGTCCTCCTCGGGATAGCGTCATTTAATGAACAAGGGTCAGCACAACGTAGTAAAAAAACGGAAAAATCGGAAAAAAATGGAGGAGCCCACTGAAGATGAGGCGATTACGGCTCGCCTTTAGGTGTCCTCCTTGGGATAGCGTCATTTAAAGAACGAATGTCAGAACAACGTAAAAAAAAAACAAGAAAAAAAACAGAAAAAAAACCGGATGAGCCTGCCAAAGATGAGGCCATTACGGCTCGCCTTTAGGTGTCCTCCTCGGGATAGCGTCATTTAAAGAACGAGGGTCAGGACAACGTAAAAAAAAAACTAGGAAAAAAACCGGAAGAGCCTGCCGAAGATGAGGCCATTACGGTTCGCATTTAGGTGTCCTCCTCGGGATAGCGTCATTTAAAGAACGAGGTGCAGCACAACGTAAAAAAAAACCGAAAAAAATCGAAAAATAAAACCGGAGGAACCTGCCAAAGATGAGGACATTACGGCTCGCCTTTAGGTGTCCTCCTCGGGATAGCGTCGTTTAAAGAACGAGGGCAAGCACAACGTAGGAAAAAAACTGAACAAAAAACCGGAGGAGACTGCCGATGATGAGGCCATTACGGCTTGCCTTTAGGTATCCTCCTCGGGATAGCGTCATTTAAAGAACGAGGGCAAGCGCAACGTAGGAAAAAAAACCGAAAAAAAAACCAAAGGAGCCTTCCGAAGATGAGGCCATTACGGGTCGCCTTTAGGTGTCCTCCTCGGGATAGCGTCATTTAAAGAACGAGTGTCAGCACAACGTAAAACAAAAACTGGGAGGAGCCTGCCGAAGATGAGGCCATTACGGCTCGCCTTTAGGTGTCCTCCTCGGGATAAAATCATTTAAGGAACGAGGGTCAACACAACGTAAAAAAAATGGAAAAAACCGGAAAAAAATATAGGAGCCTGCTGAAGATGAGGCCATTACGGCTCGCCTTTAGGTATCCTCCTCGGGATATCGTCATTTAAAGAACGATGGTCAGCATAACGTATAAAAAAAATGAAAAAATCGGAAAAAAAATGGAGGACCCTGCTTAAAATGAGGCGATTACGGCTCGTCTTTAGGTGTCCTCCTCAGGATAGCGTCATTTAAAGAACGTGGGTCAGCCCAAGGTTAAAAAAAAAAACCCCCAAAAAAAATGGAGGAGCCTGCCGAAGATGAGGCCATTACGGCTCGCCTTTAGGTGTCCTCCTCGGGATAGCGTCATTTAAAGAACGAGGGTCAGCACAACGTTAAAAAAAAAAAAGAAAAAAAATAAAAAAAATAAAACCGGAGGAGCCTGCAGAAGATGAGGCCATTACGGCTCGTCTTTAGGTGTCCTCCTCGGAATAGCATCATTTAAAGAACGAGGGTCATCACAACGTAAAAAAAAAACAGAAAAAATCGGAAAAAAAAAGAGGAGCCTGCTGAAGATGAGGCCATTACGGCTCTCCTTTAGGTATCCCCTCGGGATAGCGTCATTTAAAGAACGAGGGTCAGCACAACGTAAAAAAAATCAGAAAAAAACCGGAAGAGCCTGCCGAAGATGAGGCCATTACGGCTCGCCTTTAGGTGTCCTGCTCGGGATAGCGTCATTTAATGAACGAGGGTCAGCACAACGTAGTAAAAAAAAACGGAAAAACCGGAAAAAAAAATGGAGGAGCCCGCTGAAGATGAGGCGATTACGGCTCGGCTTTAGGTGTCCTCCTCGGGATAGCGTCATTTAAAGAACGAGTGTCAGCACAACGTAAAAAAAAAAACCGTGAGGAGCCTGCCGAAGATGAGGCCATTACGACTCGCCTTTAGGTGTCCTCCTCGGGATAGAATCATTTAAAGAACGAGGGTCAGCACAACGTAAAAAAAAACGGAAAAAAAACACAGGAGCCTGCTGAAGATGAGGCCATTACGGCTCGCCTTTAGGTATCCTCCTCGGGATATCGTCATTTAAAGAACGAAGGTCAGCACAATGTAAAAACAAATCAGAAAAAAAACCGGAAGAGCCTGCCGAAGATGAGGCCATTACGGCTCGCCTTTAAGTGTCCTCCTCGGGATAGCGTCATTTAATGAACGAGGGTCAGCACAACGTAGCAAAAAAATGGAGAAACCAGAAAAAAAATGGAGGAGCCCGCTGAAGATGAGGCGATTACGGCTCGCCTTTAGGTGTCCTCCTCGGGATAGCGTCATTTAAAGAACGAGGGTCAGAACAACGTAAAAAAAAAACAGGAAAAAAAACAGAAAAAAAACCGGATGAGCCTGCCGAAGATGAGGCCATTACGGCTCGCCTTTAGGTGTCCTCCTCGGGATAGCGTCTTTTAAAGAACGAGGGTCAGGACAACGTAAAAAAAAAACTGGGAAAAAAATCGGAAGAGCCTGCCGAAGATGAGGCCATTACGGCTTGCCTTTAGGTATCCTCCTCGGGATATCGTCATTTAAAGAACGAGGGTCTGTATAACGTATAAAAAAATGAAAAAATCGGAAAAAAAATGGAGGACCCTGCTGAAAATTAGGCGATTACGGCTCGCCTTTAGGTGTCCTCCTCAGGGTAGCGTCATTTAAAGAACGTGGTTCAGCACAACGTTAAAAAAAAACCCCCGAAAAAAAAAATGGAGGAGCCCGCTGAAGATGAGGCGATTACGGCTCGCCTTTAGGTGTCCTCCTCGGGATAGCGTCATTTAAAGAACGAGGTTCAGCACAACGTAAAAAAAAAACCGAAAAAAACCGAAAAATAAAACCGGAGGAACCTGCCAAAGATGAGGACATTACGGCTCGCCTTTAGGTGTCCTCCTCGGGATAGCGTCGTTTAAAGAACGAGGGCAAGCACAACGTAGGAAAAAAACCGAACAAAAAACCGGAGGAGACTGCCGATGATGAGGCCATTACGGCTTGCCTTTAGGTATCCTCCTCGGGATAGCGTCATTTAAAGAACGAGGGCAAGCGCAACGTAGGAAAAAAAACCGAAAAAAAAACCAAAGGAGCCTTCCGAAGATGAGGCCATTACGGGTCGCCTTTAGGTGTCCTCCTCGGGATAGCGTCATTTAAAGAACGAGTGTCAGCACAACGTAAAACAAAAACTGGGAGGAGCCTGCCGAAGATGAGGCCATTACGGCTCGCCTTTAGGTGTCCTCCTCGGGATAGAATCATTTAAAGAACGAGGGTCAACACAACGTAAAAAAAATGGAAAAAACCGGAAAAAAATATAGGAGCCTGCTGAAGATGAGGCCATTACGGCTCGCCTTTAGGTATCCTCCTCGGGATATCGTCATTTAAAGAACGATGGTCAGCATAACGTATAAAAAAAATGAAAAAATCGGAAAAAAAACGGAGGACCCTGCTTAAAATGAGGCGATTACGGCTCGTCTTTAGGTGTCCTCCTCAGGATAGCGTCATTTAAAGAACGTGGGTCAGCCCAAGGTTAAAAAAAAAAAAACCCCCCAAAAAAATGGAGGAGCCTGCCGAAGATGAGGCCATTACGGCTCGCCTTTAGGTGTCCTCCTCGGGATAGCGTCATTTAAAGAACGAGGGTCAGCACAACGTTAAAAAAAAAAAAGAAAAAAAAATAAAAAAAATAAAACCGGAGGAGCCTGCAGAAGATGAGGCCATTACGGCTCGTCTTTAGGTGTCCTCCTCGGAATAGCATCATTTAAAGAACGAGGGTCATCACAACGTAAAAAAAAAACAGAAAAAATCGGAAAAAAAAAAGAGGGGCCTGCTGAAGATGAGGCCATTACGGCTCTCCTTTAGGTATCCCCTCGGGATAGCGTCATTTAAAGAACGAGGGTCAGCACAACGTAAAAAAAATCAGAAAAAAACCGGAAGAGCCTGCCGAAGATGAGGCCATTACGGCTCGCCTTTAGGTGTCCTGCTCGGGATAGCGTCATTTAATGAACGAGGGTCAGCACAACGTAGTAAAAAAAAACGGAAAAACCGGAAAAAAAATGGAGGAGCCCGCTGAAGATGAGGCGATTACGGCTCGGCTTTAGGTGTCCTCCTCGGGATAGCGTCATTTAAAGAACGAGTGTCAGCACAACGTAAAAAAAAAAAAACCGTGAGGAGCCTGCCGAAGATGAGGCCATTACGACTCGCCTTTAGGTGTCCTCCTCGGGATAGAATCATTTAAAGAACGAGGGTCAGCACAACGTAAAAAAAACGGAAAAAAAACACAGGAGCCTGCTGAAGATGAGGCCATTACGGCTCGCCTTTAGGTATCCTCCTCGGGATATCGTCATTTAAAGAACGAAGGTCAGCACAATGTAAAAACAAATCAGAAAAAAAACCGGAAGAGCCTGCCGAAGATGAGGCCATTACGGCTCGCCTTTAAGTGTCCTCCTCGGGATAGCGTCATTTAATGAACGAGGGTCAGCACAACGTAGCAAAAAAATGGAGAAACCAGAAAAAAAATGGAGGAGCCCGCTGAAGATGAGGCGATTACGGCTCGCCTTTAGGTGTCCTCCTCGGGATAGCGTCATTTAAAGAACGAGGGTCAGAACAACGTAAAAAAAAAACAGGAAAAAAAACAGAAAAAAAACCGGATGAGCCTGCCGAAGATGAGGCCATTACGGCTCGCCTTTAGGTGTCCTCCTCGGGATAGCGTCATTTAAAGAACGAAGGTCAGGACAACGTAAAAAAAAAACTGGGAAAAAAATCGGAAGAGCCTGCCGAAGATGAGGCCATTACGGCTTGCCTTTAGGTATCCTCCTCGGGATATCGTCATTTAAAGAACGAGGGTCTGTATAACGTATAAAAAAATGAAAAAATCGGAAAAAAAATGGAGGACCCTGCTGAAAATTAGGCGATTACGGCTCGCCTTTAGGTGTCCTCCTCAGGGTAGCGTCATTTAAAGAACGTGGTTCAGCACAACGTTAAAAAAAAACCCCCAAAAAAAAAAATGGAGGAGCCCGCTGAAGATGAGGCGATTACGGCTCGCCTTTAGGTGTCCTCCTCGGGATAGCGTCATTTAAAGAACGAGGTTCAGCACAACGTAAAAAAAAAAACCGAAAAAAACCGAAAAATAAAACCGGAGGAACCTGCCAAAGATGAGGACATTACGGCTCGCCTTTAGGTGTCCTCCTCGGGATAGCGTCGTTTAAAGAACGAGGGCAAGCACAACGTAGGAAAAAAACCGAACAAAAAACCGGAGGAGACTGCCGATGATGAGGCCATTACGGCTTGCCTTTAGGTATCCTCCTCGGGATAGCGTCATTTAAAGAACGAGGGCAAGCGCAACGTAGGAAAAAAAACTGAAAAAAAAACCAAAGGAGCCTTCCGATGATGAGGCCATTACGGGTCGCCTTTAGGTGTCCTCCTCGGGATAGCGTCATTTAAAGAACGAGTGTCAGCACAACGTAAAACAAAAACTGGGAGGAGCCTGCCGAAGATGAGGCCATTACGGCTCGCCTTTAGGTGTCCTCCTCGGGATAGAATCATTTAAAGAACGAGGGTCAACACAACGTAAAAAAAATGGAAAAAACCGGAAAAAAATATAGGAGCCTGCTGAAGATGAGGCCATTACGGCTCGCCTTTAGGTATCCTCCTCGGGATATCGTCATTTAAAGAACGATGGTCAGCATAACGTATAAAAAAAATGAAAAAATCGGAAAAAAAACGGAGGACCCTGCTTAAAATGAGGCGATTACGGCTCGTCTTTAGGTGTCCTCCTCAGGATAGCGTCATTTAAAGAACGTGGGTCAGCCCAAGGTTAAAAAAAAAAAACCCCCCAAAAAAAATGGAGGAGCCTGCCGAAGATGAGGCCATTACGGCTCGCCTTTAGGTGTCCTCCTCGGGATAGCGTCATTTAAAGAACGAGGGTCAGCACAACGTTAAAAAAAAAAAGAAAAAAAAATCAAAAAAATAAAACCGGGGGAGCCTGCAGAAGATGAGGCCATTACGGCTCGCCTTTAGGTGTCCTCCTCGGAATAGCATCATTTAAAGAACGAGGGTCATCACAACGTAAAAAAAAACAGAAAAAATCGGAAAAAAAAAGAGGAGCCTGCTGAAGATGAGGCCATTACGGCTCTCCTTTAGGTATCCCCTCGGGATAGCGTCATTTAAAGAACGAGGGTCAGCACAACGTAAAAAAAATCAGAAAAAAAACCGGAAGAGCCTGCCGAAGATGAGGCCATTACGGCTCGACTTTAGGTGACCTCCTCGGGATAGCGTCATTTAATGAACGAGGGTCAGCACAACGTAGTAAAAAAATGGAGAAACCAGAAAAAAAATGGAGGAGCCCGCTGAAGATGAGGCGATTACGGCTCGCCTTTAGGTGTCCTCCTCGGGATAGCGTCATTTAAAGAACGAGGGTCAGAACAACGTAAAAAAAAAACAGGAAAAAAAACAGAAAAAAAACCGGATGAGCCTGCCGAAGATGAGGCCATTACGGCTCGCCTTTAGGTGTCCTCCTCGGGATAGCGTCATTTAAAGAACGAGGGTCAGGACAACGTAAAAAAAAAACTGGGAAAAAAATCGGAAGAGCCTGCCGAAGATGAGGCCATTACGGCTTGCCTTTAGGTATCCTCCTCGGGATATCGTCATTTAAAGAACGAGGGTCTGCATAACGTATAAAAAAATGAAAAAATCGGAAAAAAAAATGGAGGACCCTGCTGAAAATTAGGCGATTACGGCTCGCCTTTAGGTGTCCTCCTCAGGGTAGCGTCATTTAAAGAACGTGGTTCAGCCAACGTTAAAAAAAACCCCCGAAAAAAAAATGGAGGAGCCCGCTGAAGATGAGGCGATTACGGCTCGCCTTTCGGTGTCTTCCTCGGGATAGCGTCATTTAAAGAACGAGGTTCAGCACAACGTAAAAAAAAAACCGAAAAAAACCAAAAAATAAAACCGGAGGAACCTGCCAAAGATGAGGACATTACGGCTCGCCTTTAGGTGTCCTCCTCGGGGTAGCGTCGTTTAAAGAACGAGGGCAAGCACAACGTAGGAAAAAAACCGAACAAAAAAACCGGAAGAAACTGCCGAAGATGAGGCCATTACGTCTCGCCTTTAGGTGTCCTCCTCGGGATAGCGTCATTTAAAGAACGAGTGTCAGCACAACGTAAAAAAAAAACTGGGAGGAGCCTGCCGAAGATGAGGCCATTACGGCTTGCCTTTAGGTGTACTCCTCGGGATAGAATCATTTAAAGAACGAGGGTCAGCACAACGTAAAAAAAAAACTGGGAGGAGCCTACTGAAGATGAGGCCATTACGGTTCGCCTTTAGGTATCCTCCTCGGGATATCGTCATTTAAAGAACGAAGGTTAGCATAACGTATAAAAAAATGAAAAAATCGGAAAAAAAAAAACGGAGGCGATTACGGCTTAAAATGAGGCGATTACGGCTCGTCTTTAGGTGACCTCCTCAGGATAGCGTCATTTAAAGAACGTGGGTCAACACAACGTTAAAAAAAAACCCCGAAAAAAAATGGAGGTGCCTGCCGAAGATGAGGCCATTACGGCTCGCCTTTAGGTGTCCTCCTCGGGATAGCGTCATTTAAAGAACAAGTGTCAGCACAACGTAAAAAAAATACTGGGAGGAGCCTGCCGAAGATGAGGCCATTACGGCTTGCCTTTAGGTGTCCTCCTTGGGATAGAATCATTTAAAGAACGAGGGTCAGCACAACGTAAAAAAAACGAAAAAAACCGGAAAAAAATATAGGAGCCTGCTGAAGATGAGGCCATTACGGCTCGCCTTTAGGTATCCTCCTCGGGATATCGTCATTTAAAGAACGAGGGTCAGCATAACGTATAAAAAAAACAAAAAAATCGAAAAAAAAAACGGAGGACCCTGCTTAAAATGAGGCGATTACAACTCGTCTTTAGGTGTCCTCCTCAGGATAGCGTCATTTAAAGAACGTGGGTCAGCACAACGTTAAAAAAAAACCCCCGAAAAAAAATGGAGGTGCCTGCCGAAGATGAGGCCATTACGGCTCGCCTTTAGGTGTCCTCCTCGGGATAGCGTCATTTAAAGAACGAGGGTCAGCACAACGTAAAAAAAAAAAACGGGAAAAAAAACCGGAAGAGCCTGCCGACGATGAGGCCATTACGGCTCGCATTTAGGTGTCCTTCTCGGGATTGCGTTATTTAAAGAACAAGGTTCAGCACAACGTAAAAAAACCTAAAAAAAACCGAAAAATAAAACCGGAGGAACCTGCCAAAGATGAGGACATTACGGCTCGCCATTAGGTTTTCTCCTCGGGATAGCGTCGTTTAAAGAACGAGGGCAAGCACAACGTAGGAAAAAACCGAACAAAAAACTGGAGGAGACTGCTGAAGATGAGGCTATTACGGCTCGCCTTTAGGTGTCCTCCTCGGGATAGCATCTTTTAAAGAACGAGGGTTAGCACAACGTAAAAAAAAAACTGGAAAAAAAACCGGAAGAGCCTGCCGAAGATGAGGCCATTACGGCTCGCCTTTAGGTGTCCTCTTCGGGATATTGTCATTTAAAGAACGAGTGTCAGCACAATGTAAAAACAAAACCGGGAGGAGCCTGCCGAAGATGAGGCCATTACGGCTCGCCTTTAGGTGTCCTCCTCGGGATAGAATCATTTAATGAACGAGGGTCAGCACAACGTAAAAAAAAACGAAAAAAATCGGAAAAAATATGGGAGCCTGCTGAAGATGAGGCCATTACGGTTCGCCTTTAGGTATCCTCCTCGGGATATCGTCATTTAAAGAACGAGGGTCAGTATAACGTATAAAAAAATGAAAAAATCGAAAAAAAAAAAACGGAGGACCCTGCTTAAAATGAGGCGATTACGGCTCGTCTTTAGGTGTCCTCCTCAGGATAGCGTCATTTAAAGAACGTGGGTCACCCCAACGTTAAAAAAAAAAACCCCCGAAAAAAAATGGAGGAGCCTGCCGAAGATGAGGCCATTACGGCTCGCCTTTAGGTGTCCTCCTCCTGATAGCGTCATTTAAAGAACGTGGGTCAGCACAACGTTAAAAAAAAAAAAGAAAAAAAATTAAAAAAATAAAACCGGAGGAGCCTGCAGAAGATGAGGCCATTACGGCTCGCCTTTAGGTGTCCTCCTCGGAATAGCATCATTTAAAGAACGATGGTCATCACAACGTAAAAAAAACGGAAAAAAAAAAGAGGTGCCTGCTGAAGATGAGGCCATTACGGCTCTCCTTTAGGTATCCCCTCGGGATAGCGTCATTTAAAGAACGAGGGTCAGCACAACGTAAAAAAAATCAGAAAAAAACCAGAAGAGCCTGCCGAAGATGAGGCCATTACGGCTCGCCTTTAGGTGTCCTCCTCGGGATAGCGTCATTTAATGAACGAGGGTTAGCACAATGTAGTAAAAAAAACGGAAAAAAAAACCGGAGGAACCTGCCAAAGATAAGGCCATTACGGCTCGCATTTAGGTGTCCTCCTCGGGATAGCGTCATTTAAAGAACGAGGTTCAGCACAACGTAAAAGAAAACCGAAAAAAAAAACCGGAAGAGCCTGCCGAAGATAAGGCCATTACGGCTCGCATTTAGGTGTCCTCCTCGGGATAGCGTCATTTAAAGAACGAGGTTCAGCACAACGTAAAAGAAAACCGAAAAAAAAACCGGAGGAACCTGCCAAAGATAAGGATATTACGGCTCACCTTTAGGTTCCTCCTCGTGATAGCGTCATTTAAAGAACGAGGGCAAGCACAACGTAGGAAAAAAACCGAACAAAAAACTGGAAGAGCCTGCCGAAGATGAGGCCATTACGGCTCGCTTTTAGGTGTCCTCCTCGGGATAACATCATTTAAAGAACGAGGGTCAGCACAACATAAAAAAACGGAAAAAATCGGGAAAAAAAAACAGGAGCCTGCTGAAGATGAGGCCATTACGGCTCTCCTTTAGGTATCCCCTCGGGATAGCGTCATTTAAAGAACGAGAGTCAGCACAACGTAAAAAAAAATCAGAAAAAAAATCGGAAGAGCCTGCCGAAGATGAGGCCATCACGGCTCGTCCTTAGGTGTCCTCCTCGGGATAGCGTCATTTAAAGAACGTGGCTCAGCACAACGTAAAAAAAACTGGAAAAAAAACCGGAAGAGCATGCCGAAGATGAGGCCATTACGGCTCGCATTTAGCTATCCTCCTCGGGATAACGTCATTTAAAGAACGAGGTTTAGCACAACGTAAAAAAAAAACCGAAAAAATAAAACCAGAGAAACCTGCCGAAGATGAGGCCATTACGGCTCGCCTTTAGGTGTCCTACTCGGGGTAGCGTCATTTAAAGAACGAGGGCAAGCACAGCGTAGGAAAAAAAAACCGAAAAAAAATCGGAGGAGCCTGCCGAAGATGAGGCCATTACGGCTCGCCTTTAGGTGTCCTCCTCAGGATAGCGTCATTTAAAGAACGAGTGTCAGCACAACGTAAAAAAAAAAACCGGGAGGAGCCTGCCGAAGATGAGGCCATTATGGCTCGCCTTTAGGTGTCTTCCTCGGGATAGAATCATTTAAAGAACGAAGGTCAGCACAACGTAAAAAAAAATGGAAAAAACTGGAAAAAAATATAGGAACCTGCTGAAGATGAGGCCATTACGGCTCGCCTTTAGGTGTCCTCCTCGGGATATCGTCATTTAAAGGAAGAGGGTCAGCACAACGTAAAAAAAAAATAAAAAAAAAATCCGGAAGACCCTGCCGAAGATGTGGCCATTACGGCTCGCCTTTAGGTGTCCTCTTTGGGATAGCGTCATTTAAAGAACGAGTGTCAGCACAACGTAAAAAAAAAACCGGGAGGAGCCTGCCGAAGATGAGGCCATTATGGCTCGCCTTTAGGTGTCCTCCTCGGGATAGAATCATTTAAAGAACGAGGGTCAGCACAACGTAAAAAAAAATGGAAAAAACCGGAAAAAAATATAGGAACCTGCTGAAGATGAGGCCATTACGGCTCGCCTTTAGGTATCCTCCTCGGGATATCGTCATTTAAAGAACGAGGGTCAGCACAACGTAAAAAAAAATCAGAAAAAAATCCGGAAGAGCAGCCGAAGATGAGGCCATTACGGCTCGCCTTTAGGTGTCCTCCTCGGGAGAGCGTCATTTAATGAACGAGGGTCAGCACAACGTAGTAAAAAAAAATGGAAAAACCGGAAAAAAAATGGAAGAGCCCGCTGAAGATGAGGCCATTACGGCTCGCCTTTAGGTGTCCTCCTCTGAATAGCGTCATTTAAAGAACGAGGGTCAGAATAACGTAAAAAAAAACCAGAAAAAAATCGAAAAAAAACCGGATGAGCCTGCGGAAGATGAGGCCATTACGGCTCGCCTTTAGGTGTCCTCCTCGGGATAGCGTCATTTAAAGAACGAGGGTCAGCACAACGTAAAAAAACACTGGAAAAAAAAAACCAAAAGAGCCTGCTGAAGATGAGGCCATTACGGCTCGCATTTAGGTGTCCTCCTTGGGATAGCGTCATTTAAAGAACAAGGTTCAACACAACGTAAAAAAAAAACCGAAAAAAATCGAAAAAATAAAACCGGAGGAACCTGCCAAAGATGAGGACATTACGGCTCGCCTTTAGGTGTCCTCTTCGGGATAGCGTCATTTAAAGAACGAGGGCAAGCACAACGTAGGAAAAAAACCGAACAAAAAACCGGAGGAGCCTGCCGAAGATGAGGCCATTACGGCTCGCCTTTAGGTGTCCTCCTCGGGATAGTATCATTTAAAGAACGAGGGTCAGCACAACGTAAAAAAATGAAAAAATCGGAAAAAAAAAGAGGAGCCTGCTGAAGATGATGCCATTACGGCTCTCCTTTAGGTATCCCCTCGGGATAGCGTCACTTAAAGAACGAGGGTCAGCACAACGTAAAAAAAAATCAGAAAAAAAACCTGAAGAGCCTGCCGAAGATGAGGCCATTACAGCTCGTCTTTAGGTGTCCTCCTCGGGATAGCGTCATTTAATGAACGAGGGTCAGCACAACATAAAAAAAACTGGAAAAAAAACAGGAAGAGCCTGCCGAAGATGAGGCCATTACGGCTCGCATTTAGGTGTCCTACTCGGGATAGCATCATTTAAAGAACGAGGGCAAGCACAACGTAGGAAAAAAACCGAAAAAAAAAATCGGAGGAGCCTGCCGAAGATGAGGCCATTACGGCTCGCCTTTAGGTGTGCTCCTCGGGATAGAATCATTTAAAGAACGAGGGTTAGCACAATGTAAAAAAAAAATAGAAAAAACCGGAAAAAAAAATATAGGAGCCTGCTGAAGATGAGGCCATTACGGCTCGCGTTTAGGTATCCTCCTCGGGATATCGTCATTTAAAGAACGAGAGTCAGCATAACGTATAAAAAAAATGAAAAAATCGGAAAAAAATGGAAGACCCTGCTGAAAATGAGGCTATTACTGCTCGCCTTTAGGTGTCCTCCTCAGGATAGCGTCATTTAAAGAACGTGGGTCAGCACAATGTTAAAAAAAAAACCCCTGAAAAAAAAATGGAGGAACCTGTCGAAGATGAGACCATTACGGCTCGTCTTTAGGTGTCCTCCTCGGGATAGCGTCATTTAAAGAACGAGGGTCAGCACAACGTTAAAAAAAAAAGAAAAAAAAACCAAAAAATAAAACTGGAGGAGCCTGCCGATGATGAGGCCATTACGGCTCGCCTTTAGGTGTTCTCCTCGGGATAACATCATTTAAAGAACGAGGGTCATCACAACGTAAAAAAAAAACGGAAAAAATCGGAAGTAAAAAAAGAGGAGCCTGCTGAAGATGAGGCCATTAAGGCTCTCCTTTAGGTGTCCTCCTCGGGATAGCGTCATTTAATGAACGAGGGTCAGCACAACGTAGTAAAAAAAAACTGGAAAAAAAACCGGAAGAGCCTGCCGAAGATGAGGCCATTACGGCTCGGCTTTAGGTGTCCTCCTCGGGATAGCGTCATTTAATGAACGAGGGTCAGCACAACGTAGTAAAAAAAAAACTGGAAAAAAAACCGGAAGAGCCTGCCAAAGATGAGGCCATTACGGCTCGCATTTAGGTGTCCTCCTCGGGATAGTGTCATTTAAAGAACGAGGTTCAGCACAACGTAAAAAAAAAAAACCGAAAAAATAAAACCGGAGTAATCTGCCAAAGATGAGGACATTACAGCTCGCCTTTAGGTGTCCTCCTCGGGATAGCGTCATTTAAAGAACGAGGGCAAGCACAACGTAAAAAAAAAACCGAAAAAAACCGAAAAATAAAACCGGAGGAACCTGCCAAAGATGAGGACATTACAGCTCGCCTTTAGGTGTCCTCCTTGGGATAGCGTCGTTTAAAGAACGAAGGCAAGCACAACGTAGGAAAAAAACCGAACAAAAAACCGGTGGAGACTGCCGAAGATGAGGCTATTACGGCTCGCCTTTAGGTGTCCTCCTCGGGATAGCATCATTTAAAGAACGAGGGTCAGCACAACGTAAAAAAAAAAAACTGGAAAAAAAACTGGAAGAGCCTGCCGAAGATGAGGCCATTACGGCTTGCCTTTAGGTGTCCTCCTCGCGATAGCGTCATTTAAAGAACGAGGGCAAGCGCAACGTAGGAAAAAAAACTGAAAAAAAAACCAAAGGAACCTGCCGAAGATGAGGCCATTACGGCTCGCCTTTAGGTGTCCTCCTCGGGATAGCGTCATTTAAAGAACGAGTGTCAGCACAACGTAAAAAAAAACTAGGAGGAGCCTGCCGAAGATGAGGCCATTACGGCTTGCCTTTAGGTGTACTCCTCGGGATATAATCATTTAAAGAACGAGGGTCAGCACAACGTAAAAAAAACGGAAAAAACCGGAAAAAAATATAGGAGCCTGCTGAAGATGAGGCCTTTACGGCTCGCCTTTAGGTATCCTCCTCGGGATATCGTCATTTAAAGAAAGAGGGTCAGCATAACGTATAAAAAAAAAACAAAAAAATCGGAAAAAAAAAACGAAAAAATCGGAAAAAAAACGGAGGACCCTGCTTAAAATGAGGCGATTACTGCTCGTCTTTAGGTGTCCTCCTCAGGATAGCGTCATTTAAAGAACGTGGGTCAGCACAACGTTAAAAAAAAACCCCCGAAAAAAAATGGAGGTGCCTGCCGAAGATGAGGCCATTACGGCTCGCCTTTAGGTGTCCTCCTCGGGATAGCGTCATTTAAAGAACGAGGGTCAGCACAACTTAAAAAAAAAACATAAAAAAAAACCGGAAGAGCCTGCCGAAGATGAGGCCATTACGGCTCGCATTTAGGTGTCCTTCTCGGGATTGAGTCATTTAAAGAACGAGGTTCAGCACAACGTAAAAAAAAACCTAAAAAAAACCGAAAAATAAAACCGGAGGAACCTGCCAAAGATGAGGACATTACGGCTCGCCATTAGGTTTTCTCCTCGGGATAGCGTCGTTTAAAGAACGAGAGCAAGCACAACGTAGGAAAAAACTGAACAAAAAACTGGAGGAGACTACCGAAGATGAGGCTATTACGGCTCGCCTTTAGGTGTCCTCCTCGGGATAGCATCTTTTAAAGAACGAGGGTTAGCACAACGTAAAAAAAAAACTGGAAAAAAAACCGGAAGAGCCTGCCGAAGATGAGGCCATTACGGCTCGCCTTTAGGTGTCCTCTTCGGGATAGGGTCATTTAAAGAACGAGTGTCAGCACAATGTAAAACCAAAACCGGGAGGAGACTGCCGAAGATGAGGCTATTACGGCTCGCCTTTAGGTGTCCTCCTCGGGATAGCATCATTTAAAGAACGAGGGTCAGCACAACGTAAAAAAAAAACTGGAAAAAAAACCGGAAGAGCCTGCCGAAGATGAGGCCATTACGGCTCGCCTTTAGGTGTCCTCTTCGGGATAGTGTCATTTAAAGAACGAGTGTCAGCACAATGTAAAAACAAAACCGGGAGGAGCCTGCCGAAGATGAGGCCATTACGGCTCGCCTTTAGGTGTCCTCCTCGGGATAGAATCATTTAAAGAAAGAGGGTCAGCACAACGTAAAAAAGAACGGAAAAAACCGGAAAAAATATAGGAGCCTGCTGAAGATGAGGCCATTACGGTTCGCCTTTAGGTATCCTCCTCGGGATATCGTCATTTAAAGAACGAGGGTCAGCATAACGTATAAAAAAAATGAAAAAATCGGAAAAAAAAAACGGAGGCAATTACGGCTTAACATGAGGCGATTACGGCTCGTCTTTATGTGTCCTCCTCGGGATAGCGTCATTTAAAGAACAAGTGTCAGCACAACGTAAAAAAAAAACTGGGAGGAGCCTGCCGAAGATGAGGCCATTACGGTTTGCCTTTAGGTGTCCTCCTTGGGATAGAATCATTTAAAGAACGAGGGTCAGCACAACGTAAAAAAAACGGAAAAAACCGGAAAAAAATATAGGAGCCTGCAGAAGATGAGGCCATTACGGCTCGCCTTTAGGTATCCTCCTCGGGATATCGTCATTTAAAGAACGAGGGTCAGCATAACGTATAAAAAAAAAAACGAAAAAATCGGAAAAAAAAACGGAGGACCCTGCTTAAAATGAGGCGATTACGGCTCGTCTTTAGGTGTCCTCCTCAGGATAGCGTCATTTGAAGAACGTGGGTCAGCACAACGTTAAAAAAAAACCCCCGAAAAAAAATGGAGGTGCCTGCCGAAGATGAGGCCATTACGGCTCGCCTTTAGGTGTCCTCCTCGGGATAGCGTCATTTAAAGAACGAGGGTCAGCACAACGTAAAAAAAAAACGGGAAAAAAAACCGGAAGAGACTGCCGAAGATGAGGCCATTACGGCTCGCATTTAGGTGTCCTCTTCGGGATAGCGTCATTTAAAGAACGAGTGTCAGCACAACGTAAAAAAAAAACCGGGAGGAGCCTGCCGAAGATGAGGCCATTATGGCTCGCCTTTAGGTGTCCTCCTCGGGATAGAATCATTTAAAGAACGAGGGTCAGCACAACGTAAAAAAAAATGGAAAAAACCGGAAAAAAATATAGGAACCTGCTGAAGATGAGGCCATTACGGCTCGCCTTTAGGTATCCTCCTCGGGATATCGTCATTTAAAGAACGAGGGTCAGCACAACGTAAAAAAAAATCAGAAAAAAATCCGGAAGAGCAGCCGAAGATGAGGCCATTACGGCTCGCCTTTAGGTGTCCTCCTCGGGAGAGCGTCATTTAATGAACGAGGGTCAGCACAACGTAGTAAAAAAAAATGGAAAAACCGGAAAAAAAATGGAAGAGCCCGCTGAAGATGAGGCCATTACGGCTCGCCTTTAGGTGTCCTCCTCTGAATAGCGTCATTTAAAGAACGAGGGTCAGAATAACGTAAAAAAAAACCAGAAAAAAATCGAAAAAAAACCGGATGAGCCTGCGGAAGATGAGGCCATTACGGCTCGCCTTTAGGTGTCCTCCTCGGGATAGCGTCATTTAAAGAACGAGGGTCAGCACAACGTAAAAAAACACTGGAAAAAAAAAACCAAAAGAGCCTGCTGAAGATGAGGCCATTACGGCTCGCATTTAGGTGTCCTCCTTGGGATAGCGTCATTTAAAGAACAAGGTTCAACACAACGTAAAAAAAAAACCGAAAAAAATCGAAAAAATAAAACCGGAGGAACCTGCCAAAGATGAGGACATTACGGCTCGCCTTTAGGTGTCCTCTTCGGGATAGCGTCATTTAAAGAACGAGGGCAAGCACAACGTAGGAAAAAAACCGAACAAAAAACCGGAGGAGCCTGCCGAAGATGAGGCCATTACGGCTCGCCTTTAGGTGTCCTCCTCGGGATAGTATCATTTAAAGAACGAGGGTCAGCACAACGTAAAAAAATGGAAAAAATCGGAAAAAAAAAGAGGAGCCTGCTGAAGATGAGGCCATTACGGCTCTCCTTTAGGTATCCCCTCGGGATAGCGTCACTTAAAGAACGAGGGTCAGCACAACGTAAAAAAAAATCAGAAAAAAATCCTGAAGAGCCTGCCGAAGATGAGGCCATTACAGCTCGTCTTTAGGTGTCCTCCTCGGGATAGCGTCATTTAATGAACGAGGGTCAGCACAACATAAAAAAAACTGGAAAAAAAACAGGAAGAGCCTGCCGAAGATGAGGCCATTACGGCTCGCATTTAGGTGTCCTACTCGGGATAGCATCATTTAAAGAACGAGGGCAAGCACAACGTAGGAAAAAAACCGAAAAAAAAAATCGGAGGAGCCTGCCGAAGATGAGGCCATTACGGCTCGCCTTTAGGTGTGCTCCTCGGGATAGAATCATTTAAAGAACGAGGGTTAGCACAATGTAAAAAAAAAATAGAAAAAACCGGAAAAAAAAATATAGGAGCCTGCTGAAGATGAGGCCATTACGGCTCGCGTTTAGGTATCCTCCTCGGGATATCGTCATTTAAAGAACGAGAGTCAGCATAACGTATAAAAAAAATGAAAAAATCGGAAAAAAATGGAAGACCCTGCTGAAAATGAGGCTATTACTGCTCGCCTTTAGGTGTCCTCCTCAGGATAGCGTCATTTAAAGAACGTGGGTCAGCACAATGTTAAAAAAAAAACCCCTGAAAAAAAAATGGAGGAACCTGTCAAAGATGAGACCATTACGGCTCGTCTTTAGGTGTCCTCCTCGGGATAGCGTCATTTAAAGAACGAGGGTCAGCACAACGTTAAAAAAAAAAGAAAAAAAAACCAAAAAATAAAACTGGAGGAGCCTGCCGATGATGAGGCCATTACGGCTCGCCTTTAGGTGTTCTCCTCGGGATAACATCATTTAAAGAACGAGGGTCATCACAACGTAAAAAAAAACGGAAAAAATCGGAAGTAAAAAAAGAGGAGCCTGCTGAAGATGAGGCCATTAAGGCTCTCCTTTAGGTGTCCTCCTCGGGATAGCGTCATTTAATGAACGAGGGTCAGCACAACGTAGTAAAAAAAAACTGGAAAAAAAACCGGAAGAGCCTGCCGAAGATGAGGCCATTACGGCTCGGCTTTAGGTGTCCTCCTCGGGATAGCGTCATTTAATGAACGAGGGTCAGCACAACGTAGTAAAAAAAAAACTGGAAAAAAAACCGGAAGAGCCTGCCAAAGATGAGGCCATTACGGCTCGCATTTAGGTGTCCTCCTCGGGATAATGTCATTTAAAGAACGAGGTTCAGCACAACGTAAAAAAAAAAAACCGAAAAAATAAAACCGGAGTAATCTGCCAAAGATGAGGACATTACAGCTCGCCTTTAGGTGTCCTCCTCGGGATAGCGTCATTTAAAGAACGAGGGCAAGCACAACGTAAAAAAAAAACCGAAAAAAACCGAAAAATAAAACCGGAGGAACCTGCCAAAGATGAGGACATTACAGCTCGCCTTTAGGTGTCCTCCTTGGGATAGCGTCGTTTAAAGAACGAAGGCAAGCACAACGTAGGAAAAAAACCGAACAAAAAACCGGTGGAGACTGCCGAAGATGAGGCTATTACGGCTCGCCTTTAGGTGTCCTCCTCGGGATAGCATCATTTAAAGAACGAGGGTCAGCACAACGTAAAAAAAAAACTGGAAAAAAAACTGGAAGAGCCTGCCGAAGATGAGGCCATTACGGCTTGCCTTTAGGTGTCCTCCTCGCGATAGCGTCATTTAAAGAACGAGGGCAAGCGCAACGTAGGAAAAAAAACTGAAAAAAAAACCAAAGGAACCTGCCGAAGATGAGGCCATTACGGCTCGCCTTTAGGTGTCCTCCTCGGGATAGCGTCATTTAAAGAACGAGTGTCAGCACAACGTAAAAAAAAACTAGGAGGAGCCTGCCGAAGATGAGGCCATTACGGCTTGCCTTTAGGTGTACTCCTCGGGATATAATCATTTAAAGAACGAGGGTCAGCACAACGTAAAAAAAACGGAAAAAACCGGAAAAAAATATAGGAGCCTGCTGAAGATGAGGCCTTTACGGCTCGCCTTTAGGTATCCTCCTCGGGATATCGTCATTTAAAGAACGAGGGTCAGCATAACGTATAAAAAAAAAACGAAAAAATCGGAAAAAAAAAACGAAAAAATCGGAAAAAAAAACGGAGGACCCTGCTTAAAATGAGGCGATTACTGCTCGTCTTTAGGTGTCCTCCTCAGGATAGCGTCATTTAAAGAACGTGGGTCAGCACAACGTTAAAAAAAAACCCCCGAAAAAAAAATGGAGGTGCCTGCCGAAGATGAGGCCATTACGGCTCGCCTTTAGGTGTCCTCCTCGGGATAGCGTCATTTAAAGAACGAGGGTCAGCACAACTTAAAAAAAAAACATAAAAAAAACCGGAAGAGCCTGCCGAAGATGAGGCCATTACGGCTCGCATTTAGGTGTCCTTCTCGGGATTGTGTCATTTAAAGAACGAGGTTCAGCACAACGTAAAAAAAAACCTAAAAAAAACTGAAAAATAAAACCGGAGGAACCTGCCAAAGATGAGGACATTACGGCTCGCCATTAGGTTTTCTCCTCGGGATAGCGTCGTTTAAAGAACGAGAGCAAGCACAACGTAGGAAAAAACTGAACAAAAAACTGGAGGAGACTACCGAAGATGAGGCTATTACGGCTCGCCTTTAGGTGTCCTCCTCGGGATAGCATCTTTTAAAGAACGAGGGTTAGCACAACGTAAAAAAAAAACTGGAAAAAAAACCGGAAGAGCCTGCCGAAGATGAGGCCATTACGGCTCGCCTTTAGGTGTCCTCTTCGGGATAGTGTCATTTAAAGAACGAGTGTCAGCACAATGTAAAACCAAAACCGGGAGGAGACTGCCGAAGATGAGGCTATTACGGCTCGCCTTTAGGTGTCCTCCTCGGGATAGCATCATTTAAAGAACGAGGGTCAGCACAACGTAAAAAAAAAACTGGAAAAAAAACCGGAAGAGCCTGCCGAAGATGAGGCCATTACGGCTCGCCTTTAGGTGTCCTCTTCGGGATAGTGTCATTTAAAGAACGAGTGTCAGTACAATGTAAAAACAAAACCGGGAGGAGCCTGCCGAAGATGAGGCCATTACGACTCGCCTTTAGGTGTCCTCCTCGGGATAGAATCATTTAAAGAAAGAGGGTCAGCACAACGTAAAAAAGAACGGAAAAAACCGGAAAAAATATAGGAGCCTGCTGAAGATGAGGCCATTACGGTTCGCCTTTAGGTATCCTCCTCGGGATATCGTCATTTAAAGAACGAGGGTCAGCATAACGTATAAAAAAATGAAAAAATCGGAAAAAAAAACGGAGGCAATTACGGCTTAAAATGAGGCGATTACGGCTCGTCTTTATGTGTCCTCCTCGGGATAGCGTCATTTAAAGAACAAGTGTCAGCACAACGTAAAAAAAAAACTGGGAGGAGCCTGCCGAAGATGAGGCCATTACGGTTTGCCTTTAGGTGTCCTCCTTGGGATAGAATCATTTAAAGAACGAGGGTCAGCACAACGTAAAAAAAACGGAAAAAACCGGAAAAAAATATAGGAGCCTGCAGAAGATGAGGCCATTACGGCTCGCCTTTAGGTATCCTCCTCGGGATATCGTCATTTAAAGAACGAGGGTCAGCATAACGTATAAAAAAAAAACGAAAAAATCGGAAAAAAAAACGGAGGACCCTGCTTAAAATGAGGCGATTACGGCTCGTCTTTAGGTGTCCTCCTCAGGATAGCGTCATTTGAAAAACGTGGGTCAGCACAACGTTAAAAAAAAACCCCCGAAAAAAAATGGAGGTGCCTGCCGAAGATGAGGCCATTACGGCTCGCCTTTAGGTGTCCTCCTCGGGATAGCGTCATTTAAAGAACGAGGGTCAGCACAACGTAAAAAAAAAACGGGAAAAAAAACCGGAAGAGACTGCCGAAGATGAGGCCATTACGGCTCGCACTTAGGTGTCCTTCTCGGGATTGCGTCATTTAAAGAATGAGGTTCAGCACAACGTAAAAAAAACCTAAAAAAACCGAAAAATAAAACCGGAGGAACCTGCCAAAGATGAGGACATTACGGCTCGCCATTAGGTTTTCTCCTCGGGATAGCGTCGTTTAAAGAACGAGGGCAAGCACAACGTCGGAAAAAACCGAACAAAAAACTGGAGGAGACTGCCGAAGATGAGGCTATTACGGCACGCCTTTAGGTGTTCTCCTCGGGATAGCATCATTTAAAGAACGAGGGTTAGCACAACGTAAAAAAAAAACTGGAAAAAAAACCGGAAGAGCCTGCCGAAGATGAGGCCATTACGGCTCGCCTTTAGGTGTCCTCTTCGGGATAGTGTCAGTTAAAGAACGAGTGTCAGCACAATGTAAAAACAAAACCGGGAGGAGCCTGCCGAAGATGAGGCCATTACAGCTCGCCTTTAGGTGTCCTCCTCGGGATAGAATCATTTAAAGAACGAGGGTCAGCACAACGTAAAAAAAACGGAAAAAACCGGAAAAAATATGGGAGCCTGCTGAAGATGAGGCCATTACGGTTCGTCTTTAGGTGTCCTCCTCATGATAGCGTCATTTAAAGAACGTGGGTCAACCCAACGTTAAAAAAAAAAACCCCCGAAAAAAAATGGAGGAGCCTGCCGAAGATGAGGCCATTACGGCTCGCCTTTAGGTGTCCTCCTCGGGATAGCGTCATTTAAAGAACGAGGGTCAGCACAACGTTAAAAAAAAAAAGAAAAAAAAATTAAAAAAATAAAACCGGAGGAGCCTGCAGAAGATGAGGCCATTACGGCTCGCCTTTAGGTGTCCTCCTCGGAATAGCATCATTTAAAGAACGAGGGTCATCACAACGTAAAAAAAACGGAAAAAATCGGAAAAAAAAAGAGGAGCCTGCTGAAGATGAGGTCATTACGGCTCTCCTTTAGGTATCCCCTCGGGATAGGGTCATTTAAAGAACGAGGGTCAGCACAACGTAAAAAAAATCAGAAAAAAACTGGAAGAGCCTGCCGAAGATGAAGCCATTACGGCTCGCCTTTAGGTGTCCTCCTCGGGATAGCGTCATTTAATGAACGAGGGTCAGCACAACGTAGTAAAAAAAAACGGAAAAAGCGGAAAAAAAATGGAGGAGCCCGCTGAAGATGCGGCGATTACGGCTCGCCTTTAGGTGTCCTCCTCGGGATAGCGTCATTTAAAGAACGAGGGTCAGAACAACGTAAAAAAAAAACCGAAAAAAATCGAAAAAAACCGGATGAGCCTGCCGAAGATGTGGCCATTACGGCTCGCCTTTAGGTGTCCTCCTCGGGATAGCGTCATTTAAAGAACGAGGGTCAGCACAACGTAAAAAAAACTGGAAAAAAAAATCGGAAGAGCCTGCCAAAGATGAGGCCATTACGGCTCGCATTTAGGTTTTCTCCTCGGGATAGCGTCATTTAAAGAACGAGGTTCAGCACAACGTAAAAAAAAACCGAAAAAAAAACTGGAGGAACCTGCCAAAGATAAGGACATTACGGCTCACCCTTTAGGTGTCCTCCTCGTGATAGCGTCATTTAAAGAACGAGGGCAAGCACAACGTAGGAAAAAAATCGAACAAAAAACTGGAGGAGTCTGCCGAAGATGAGGCCATTATGGCTCGCCTTTAGGTGTCCTCCTCGGGATAGCATCATTTAAAGAACGACGGTCAGCACAACGTAAAAAAACTGAAAAAATCAGAAAAAAAAACAGGAGCCTGCTGAAGATGAGGCCATTACGGCTCTCCTTTAGGTATCCCCTCGAGATAGCGTCTTTTAAAGAACGAGAGTCAGCACAACGTAAAAAAAAATCAGAAAAAAATCGGAAGAGCCTGCCGAAGATGAGGCTATTACGGCTCGTCATTAGGTGTCCTCCTCGGGATAGCGTCATTTAATGAACGTGGCTCAGCAGAACGTAAAAAAAAAAACTGGAAAAAAACCGGAAGAGCCTGCCGAAGATGAGGCCATTAGGGCTCTCATTTAGGTGTCCTCCTCGGGATGGCGTCATTTAAAGAACGAGGTTTAGCACAACGTAAAAAAAAACCGAAAAAATAAAACCAGAGAAACCTGCCGAAGATGAGGCCATTACGGCTCGCCTTTAGGTGTCCTACTCGGGGTAGCGTCATTTAAAGAACGAGGGCAAGCACAGCGTAGGAAAAAAAACCGAAAAAAAATCGGAGGAGCCTGCCGAAGATGAGGCAATTACGGCTCGCCTTTAGGTGTCTTCCTCGGGATAGCGACATTTAAAGAACGAGTGTCAGCACAACGTAAAAAAAAAAAACGGGAGGAGCCTGCCGAAGATGAGGCCATTATGGCTCGCCTTTAGGTGTCCTCCTCGGGATAGAATCATTTAAAGAACGAAGGTCAGCCCAACGTTAAAAAAAAAACCCCCCAAAAAAATGGAGGAGCCTGCCGAAGATGAGGCCATTACGGCTCGCCTTTAGGTGTCCTCCTCGGGATAGCGTCATTTAAAGAACGAGGGTCAGCACAACGTTAAAAAAAAAAAGAAAAAAAATTAAAAAAATAAAACCGGAGGAGCCTGCAGAAGATGAGGCCATTACGGCTCGCCTTTAGGTGTCCTCCTCGGAATAGCGTCATTTAAAGAACGAGGGTCATCAAAACGTAAAAAAAACGGAAAAAATCGGAAAAAAAAAGAGGAGCCTGCTGAAGATGAGGCCATTACGGCTCTCCTTTAGGTATCCCCTCGGGATAGCGTCATTTAAAGAACGAGGGTCAGCACAACGTAAAAAAAATCAGAAAAAAAATCGGAAGAGCCTGCCGAAGATGAGGCCATTACGGCTCGCCTTTAGGTGTCCTCCTCGGGATAGCGTCATTTAATGAACGAGGGTCAGCACAACGTAGTAAAAAAAATGGAAAAACCGGAAAAAAAAAATGGAGGAGCCCGCTGAAGATGAGGCAATTACGGCTCGCCTTTATGTGTCCTCCTCGGGATAGCGTCATTTAAAGAACGAGGGTCAGAACAACGTAAAAAAAAACCGAAAAAAATAAAAAAAACCGGATGAGCCTGCCGAAGATGTGGCCATTACGGCTCACCTTTAGGTGTCCTCCTTGGGATAGCGTCATTTAAAGAACGAGGGTCAGCACAACGTAAAAAAAAACTGGAAAAAAAACCGGAAGAGCCTGCCGAAGATGAGGCCATTACGGCTCGTATTTAGGTGTCCTCCTCGGGATAGCGTCATTTAAAGAACAAGGTTCAGCACAACGTAAAAAAAAACCGAAAAAAAAACCGGAGGAACCTGCCAAAGAAAAGGACATTACGGCTCACCTTTAGGTGTCCTCCTCGTGATAGCGTCATTTAAAGAACGAGGGCAAGCACAACGTAGGAAAAAAACCGAAAAAAAAAACTGGAGGAGCCTGCCGAAGATGAGGCCATTACGGCTCGCTTTTAGGTGTCCTCCTCGGGATAACATCATTTAAAGAACGAGGGTCAGCACAACATAAAAAAACGGAAAAAATCGGGAAAAAAAAAACAGGAGCCTGCTGAAGATGAGGCCATTACGGCTCTCCCTTAGGTATCCCCTCGGGATAGCGTCATTTAAAGAACGAGGGTCAGCACAACGTATAAAAAAATCAGAAAAAAAATCGGAAGAGCCTGCCGAAGATGAGGCCATTACGGCTCGTCCTTAGGTGTCCTCCTCGGGATAGTATCATTTAAAGAACGTGGGTCAGCACAACGTAAAAAAAACTGGAAAAAAAACCGGAAGAGCATGCCGAATATGAGGCCATTACGGCTCGCATTTAGGTGTCCTACTCGGGATAGCGTCATTTAAAGAACGAGGTTCAGCACAACGTAAAAAAAAATCGAAAAAATAATACCAGAGAAACCTGCCGAAGATGAGGCCGTTACGGCTCGCCTTTAGGTGTCCTACTCGGGATAGCGTCATTTAAAGAACGAGGTCAAGCACAACGTAGGAAAAAAAACCGAAAAAAAACCGGATGAGACTGCCGAAGATGAGGCCATTACGGCTCGCCTTTAGGTGTCCTCCTCGGGATAGCGTCATTTAAAGAACGAGGGTCAGCACAACGTAAAAAAAAACTGTAAAAAAAAACCGGAAGAGCCTGCCAAAGATGAGGCCATTACGGCTCGCATTTAGGTGTCCTCCTCGGGATAGCGTCATTTAAAGAACGAGGTTCAGCACAACGTAAAAAAAATACCGAAAAAATAAAACCGGAGTAACCTGCCACAGATGAGGACATTACAGCTCGCCTTTAGGTGTCCTCCTCGGGATAGCGTCATTTAAAGAACGAGGGCAAGCACAACGTAGGAAAAAAATCGAACAAAAAATCGGAGGAGCCTGCCGAAGATGATGCCATTACGGCTCGCCTTTAGGTTTCCTCCTCGGGATAGCATCATTTAAAGAACGAGGGTCAGCACAACGTAAAAAAATGGAAAAAATCGGAAAAAAAAAAAAGAGGAGCCTGCTGAAGATGAGGCCATTACGGCTCTCCTTTAGGTATCCCCTCGGGATAGCGTCATTTAAAGAATGAGGGTCAGCACAACGTAAAAAAAAATCAGAAAAAAAATCGGAAGAGCTTGCCGAAGATGAGGCCATTACGGCTCGTCTTTCGGTGTCCTCCTCGGGATAGCGACATTTAAAGAACGAGTGTCAGCACAACGTAAAAAAAAAAAACGGGAGGAGCCTACCGAAGATGAGGCCATTATGGCTCGCCTTTAGGTGTCCTCCTCGGGATAGAATCATTTAAAGAACGAAGGTCAGCCCAACGTTAAAAAAAAAACCCCCAAAAAAAATGGAGGAGCCTGCCGAAGATGAGGCCATTACGGCTCGCCTTTAGGTGTCCTCCTCGGGATAGCGTCATTTAAAGAACGAGGGTCAGCACAACGTTAAAAAAAAAAAGAAAAAAAATTAAAAAAATAAAACCGGAGGAGCCTGCAGAAGATGAGGCCATTACGGCTCGCCTTTAGGTGTCCTCCTCGGAATAGCGTCATTTAAAGAACGAGGGTCATCAAAACGTAAAAAAAACGGAAAAAATCGGAAAAAAAAAGAGGAGCCTGCTGAAGATGAGGCCATTACGGCTCTCCTTTAGGTATCCCCTCGGGATAGCGTCATTTAAAGAACGAGGGTCAGCACAACGTAAAAAAAATCAGAAAAAAAATCGGAAGAGCCTGCCGAAGATGAGGCCATTACGGCTCGCCTTTAGGTGTCCTCCTCGGGATAGCGTCATTTAATGAACGAGGGTCAGCACAACGTAGTAAAAAAAATGGAAAAACCGGAAAAAAAAAAATGGAGGAGCCCGCTGAAGATGAGGCAATTACGGCTCGCCTTTATGTGTCCTCCTCGGGATAGCGTCATTTAAAGAACGAGGGTCAGAACAACGTAAAAAAAAACCGAAAAAAATAAAAAAAAAACCGGATGAGCCTGCCGAAGATGTGGCCATTACGGCTCACCTTTAGGTGTCCTCCTTGGGATAGCGTCATTTAAAGAACGAGGGTCAGCACAACGTAAAAAAAAACTGGAAAAAAAACCGGAAGAGCCTGCCGAAGATGAGGCCATTACGGCTCGCATTTAGGTGTCCTCCTCGGGATAGCGTCATTTAAAGAACAAGGTTCAGCACAACGTAGAAAAAAACCGAAAAAAAAACCGGAGGAACCTGCCAAAGAAAAGGACATTACGGCTCACCTTTAGGTGTCCTCCTCGTGATAGCGTCATTTAAAGAACGAGGGCAAGCACAACGTAGGAAAAAAACCGAAAAAAAAACTGGAGGAGCCTGCCAAAGATGAGGCCATTACGGCTCGCTTTTAGGTGTCCTCCTCGGGATAACATCATTTAAAGAACGAGGGTCAGCACAACATAAAAAAACGGAAAAAATCGGGAAAAAAAAAACAGGAGCCTGCTGAAGATGAGGCCATTACGGCTCTCCCTTAGGTATCCCCTCGGGATAGCGTCATTTAAAGAACGAGGGTCAGCACAACGTATAAAAAAATCAGAAGAAAAATCGGAAGAGCCTGCCGAAGATGAGGCCATTACGGCTCGTCCTTAGGTGTCCTCCTCGGGATAGTATCATTTAAAGAACGTGGGTCAGCACAACGTAAAAAAAACTGGAAAAAAAACCGGAAGGGCATGCCGAATATGAGGCCATTACGGCTCGCATTTAGGTGTCCTACTCGGGATAGCGTCATTTAAAGAACGAGGTTCAGCACAACGTAAAAAAAAATCGAAAAAATAAAACTAGAGAAACCTGCCGAAGATGAGGCCGTTACGGCTCGCCTTTAGGTGTCCTACTCGGGATAGCGTCATTTAAAGAACGAGGTCAAGCACAACGTAGGAAAAAAAACCGGAAAAAAACCGGATGAGACTGCCGAAGATGAGGCCATTACGGCTCGCCTTTAGGTGTCCTCCTCGGGATAGCGTCATTTAAAGAACGAGGGTCAGCACAACGTAAAAAAAAACTGTAAAAAAAAACCGGAAGAGCCTGCCAAAGATGAGGCCATTACGGCTCGCATTTAGGTGTCCTCCTCGGGATAGCGTCATTTAAAGAACGAGGTTCAGCACAACGTAAAAAAAATACCGAAAAAATAAAACCGGAGTAACCTGCCACAGATGAGGACATTACAGCTCGCCTTTAGGTGTCCTCCTCGGGATAGCGTCATTTAAAGAACGAGGGCAAGCACAACGTAGGAAAAAAATCGAACAAAAAATCGGAGGAGCCTGCCGAAGATGATGCCATTACGGCTCGCCTTTAGGTTTCCTCCTCGGGATAGCATCATTTAAAGAACGAGGGTCAGCACAACGTAAAAAAATGGAAAAAATCGGAAAAAAAAAAGAGGAGCCTGCTGAAGATGAGGCCATTACGGCTCTCCTTTAGGTATCCCCTCGGGATAGCGTCATTTAAAGAATGAGGGTCAGCACAACGTAAAAAAAAATCAGAAAAAAAATCGGAAGAGCTTGCCGAAGATGAGGCCATTACGGCTCGTCTTTCGGTGTCCTCCTCGGGATAGCGTCATTTAATGAACGAGGGACAGCACAACGTAAAAAAAAAAACAGGAAAAAAAACCGGAAGAGCCTGCCAAAGATGAGGCCATTAGGGCTCTCATTTAGGTGTCCTCCTCGGGATAGCGTCATTTAAAGAACGTGGGTCAGCCCAACGTTAAAAAAAAAAACCCCCGAAAAAAAATGGAGGAGCCTGCCGAAGATGAGGCCATTACGGCTCGCCTTTAGGTGTCCTCCTCGGGATAGCGTCATTTAAAGAACGAGGGTCAGCACAACGTTAAAAAAAAAAAGAAAAAAAATTAAAAAAATAAAACCGGAGGAGCCTGCAGAAGATGAGGCCATTACGGCTCGCCTTTAGGTGTCCTCCTCGGAATAGCATCATTTAAAGAACGAGGGTCATCACAACGTAAAAAAAACGGAAAAAATCGGAAAAAAAAAGAGGAGCCTGCTGAAGATGAGGCCATTACGGCTCTCCTTTAGGTATCCCCTCGGGATAGCGTCATTTAAAGAACGAGGGTCAGCACAACGTAAAAAAAATCAGAAAAAAAACCGGAAGAGCCTGCCGAAGATGAGGCCATTACAGCTCGCCTTTAGGTGTCCTCCTCGGGATAGCGTCATTTAATGAACGAGGGTCAGCACAACGTAGTAAAAAAAATGGAAAAACCGGAAAAAAAATGGAGGAGCCCGCTGAAGATGAGGCGATTACGGCTCGCCTTTAGGTGTCCTCCTCGGGATAGCGTCATTTAAAGAACGAGGGTTAGAACAACGTAAAAAAAAACACCGAAAAAAATCGAAAAAAACCGAATGGGCCTGCCGAAGATGTGGCCATTACGGCTTGCTTTTAGGTGTCCTCCTCGGGATAGCGTCATTTAAAGAACGAGGGTCAGCACAACGTAAAAAAAAACTGGAAAAAAAAACCGGAAGAGCCTGCCGAAGATGAGGCCATTACGGCTGGCATTTAGGTGTCCTCCTCGGGATAGCGTCATTTAAAGAACGAGGTTCAGCACAACGTAAAAAAAACCGAAAAAAAAACAAGGGGAACCTGCCAAAGATAAGGACATTACGGCTCACCTTTAGGTGTCCTCCTCGTGATAGCGTCATTTAAAGAACGAGGGCAAGCACAACGTAGGAAAAAAACCGAACAAAAAACTGGAGGAGCCTGCCGAAGATGAGGCCATTACGGCTCGCTTTTAGGTGTCCTCCTCGGGATAACATCATTTAAAGAACGAGTGTCAGCACAACATAAAAAACGGAAAAAATCGGGAAAAAAAAACAGGAGCCTGCTGAAGATGAGGCCATTACGGCTCTCCTTTAGGTATCCCCTCGGGATAGCGTCATTTAAAGAACGAGGGTCAGCATAACGTATAAAAAAATCAGAGGAAAAATCGAAAGAGCCTGCCGAAGATGAGGCCATTACGGCTCGTCCTTAGGTGTCCTCCTCGGGATAGTATCATTTAAAGAACGTGGGTCAGCACAACGTAAAAAAAACTGGAAAAAAAAACCGGAAGAGCATGCCGAAGATGAGGCCATTACGGCTCGCATTTAGGTGTCCTCCTCGGGATAGCGTCATTTAAAGAACGAGGTTCAGCACAACGTAAAAAAAAATCGAAAAAATAAAACCAAAGAAACCTGCCGAAGATGAGGCCATTACGGCTCGCCTTTAGGTGTCCTACTCGGGATAGCGTCATTTAAAGAACGATGGCGAGCACAACGTAGGAAAAAAAACCGAAAAAAAATCGGAGGAGCCTGCCGAAGATGAGGCCATTACGGCTCGCCTTTAGGTGTCCTCCTCGGGATAGCGTCATTTAAAGAACGAGGGTCAGAACAACGTAAAAAAAAAACCGAAAAAAACTGAAAAAACCGGATGAGCCTGCCGAAGATGTGGCCATTACGGCTCGCCTTTAGGTGTCCTCCTCGGGATAGCGTCATTTAAAGAACGAGGGTCAGCACAACGTAAAAAAAAATTGGAAAAAAAACCGGAAGAGCCTGCTGAAGATGAGGCCATTACGGCTCGCATTTTGGTGTCCTCCTCGGGATAGCGTCATTTAAAGAACGAAGTTCAGCACAACGTAAAAAAAAAACTGAAAAAAAAACCGGAGGAACCTGCTAAAGATAAGGACATTACGGCTCACCGTTAGGTGTCCTCCTCGTGATAGCGTCATTTAAAGAACGAAGGCAAGCACAACGTAGGAAAAAAACCGAACAAAAAACTGGAGGAGCCTGCCGAAGATGAGGCCATTACAGCTCGCTTTTAGGTGTCCTCCTCGGGATAACATCATTTAAAGAACGAGGTTCAGCACAACATAAAAAAACGGAAAAAATCGGGAAAAAAAAAAGAGGAGCCTGCTGAAGATGAGGCCATTACGGCTCTCCTTTAGGTTTCCCCTCGGGATAGCGTCATTTAAAGAACGAGGGTTAGCACAACGTAAAAAAAAATTAGAAAAAAAAAATTGGAAGAGCCTGCCGAAGATGAGGCCATTACGGCTCGTCCTTATGTGTCCTCCTCGGGATAGCGTCATTTAAAGAACGTAGGTCAGCACAACGTAAAAAAAACTGGAAAAAAAAAACCGGAAGAGCATGCCGAAGATGAGGCCATTACGGCTCGCATTTAGGTGTCCTCCTCGGGATAGCGTCATTTAAAGAACGAGGATCAGCACAACGTAAAAAAAACCCAAAAAATAAAACCAGAGAAACCTGCCGAAGATGAGGCCATTACGGCTCGCCTTTAGGTGTCCTACTCGGGATAGCGTCATTTAAAGAACGAGGGCAAGCACAACGTAGGAAAAAAAACCGAAAAAAAATCGGAGGAGCCTGCCGAAGATGAGGCCATTACGGCTCGCCCTTAGGTGTCCTCCTCGGGATAACGTCATTTAAAGAACGAGTGTCAGCACAACGTAAAAAAAAAACCGGGAGGAGCCTGCCGAAGATGAGGCCATTATGGCTCGCCTTTAGGTGTCCTCCTCGGGATAGAATCATTTAAAGAACGAGGGTCAGCACAACGTAAAAAAAAACGGAAAAAACTAGAAAAAAATATAGGAACCTGCTGAAGATGAGGCCATTACGGCTCGCCTTTAGGTATCCTCCTCGGGATATCGTCATTTAAAGAACGAGGGTCAGCACAACGTAAAAAAAAAATGAAAAAAAAACCAGAAGAGCCTGCTGAAGATGAGGCCATTACGGCTCGCATTTAGGTGTCCTCCTCGGGATAGCGTCATTTAAAGAACAAGGTTCAGTACAACGTAAAAAAAAAAACCGAAAAAAATCAAAAAAATAAAACCGGAGGAACCTGCCAAAGATGAGGACATTTCGGCTCGCCTTTAGGTGTCCTCCTCGGGATAGCGTCATTTAAAGAACTAGGGCAAGCACAACGTAGGAAAAAAACCGAACAAAAAACCAGAGGAGCCTGCCGAAGATGAGGCCATTACGGCTCGCCATTAGGTGTCCTCCTCGGGATAGTATCATTTAAAGAACGAGGGTCAGCACAACGTAAAAAAATGGAAAAAATCAAAAAAAAAAAAAGAGGAGCCTGCTGAAGATGAGGCCATTACGGCTCTCCTTTAGGTATCCCCTCGGGATAGCGTCATTTAAAGAACGAGGGTCAGCACAACGTAAAAAAAAAAAGAAAAAAAACCTGAAGAGCCTGCCGAAGATGAGGCCATTACGGCTCGTCTTTAGGTGTCCTCCTCGGGATAGCGTCATTTAATGAACGATGGTCAGCACAACATAAAAAAAAACTGGAAAAAAAAACAGGAAGAGCCTGCCGAAGGTGAGGCCATTACGGCTCGCATTTAGGTGTCCTTCTCGGGATAGCGTCATTTAAAGAACGAGGTTCAGCACAACGTAAAAAAAACCGAAAAATTAAAACCAGAGAAACCTGCCGAAGAAGAGGCCATTACGGCTCGCCTTTAGGTGTCCTACTCGGGATAGCATCATTTAAAGAACGAGAGCAACCACAACGTAGGAAAAAAACCGAAAAAAAATCGGAGGAGCCTGCCGAAGATGAGGCCATTACGGCTCGCCTTTAGGTGTCCTCCTCGTGGTAGCGTCATTTAAAGCACGAGTGTCAGCACAACGTAAAAAAAAAACCGGGAGGAGCCTGCCGAAGATGAGGCCATTACAGCTCGCCTTTAGGTGTGCTCCTCGGGATAGAATCATTTAAAGAACGAGGGTTAGCACAATGTAAAAAAAAATAGAAAAAACCAGAAAAAAAATATAGGAGCCTGTTGAAGATGAGGCCATTACGGCTCGCTTTTAGGTATCCTCCTCGAGATATCGTCATTTAAAGAACGAGAGTCAGCATAACGTATAAAAAAAATGAAAAAATCGGAAAAAAATGGAGGACCCAGCTGAAAATGAGGCTATTACTGCTCGCCTTTAGGTGTCCTCCTCAGGATAGCGTCATTTAAAGAACGTGGGTCAGCACAATGTTAAAAAAAAACCCCCGAAAATAAAAATGGAGGAACCTGTCGAAGATGAGACCATTACGGCTCGCCTTTAGGTGTCCTCCTCGGGATAGCATCATTTAAAGAACGAGGGTCATCACAACGTAAAAAAAAAACGGAAAAAATCGGAAAAAAAAAGAGGAGCCTGCTGAAGATGAGGCCATTACGGCTCTCCTTTAGGTATCCCCTCGGGATAGCGTCATTTAAAGAACGAGGGTCAGCATAACTTAAAAAAAAATCAGAAAAAAAAACCGGAAGAGCCTGCCGAAGATGAGGACATTACGGCTCGGCATTAGGTGTCCTCCTCGGGATAGCGTCATTTAATGAACGAGGGTCAGCACAACGTAGTAAAAAAAAATGGAAAAACCGGAAAAAAATGGAGGAGCCCGCTGAAGATGAGGCGATTACGGCTCGCCTTTAGGTGTCCTCCTCGGGATAGCGTCATTTAAAAAACGAGGGTCAGAACAACGTAAAAAAATCGAAAAAAAAAACGAAAAAAAACCAGATGAGCCTGCCGAAGATGAGGCCATTACGGCTCGCCTTTAGGTGTCCTCCTCGGGATAGCGTCATTTAAAGAACGAAGGTCAGCACAACGTAAAAAAAAAACTGGAAAAAAAACCGGAAGAGCCTGCCAAAGATGAGGCCATTACGGCTCGCATTTAGGTGTCCTCCTCGGGATCGCGTCATTTAAAGAACGAGGTTCAGCACAACGTAAAAAAAAACCGAAAAAATAAAACCGGAGTAACCTGCCAAAGATGAGGACATTACAGCTCGCCTTTAGGTGTCCTCCTCGGGATAGCGTCATTTAAAGAACGAGGGCAAGCACAACGTAGGAAAAAAATCGAACAAAAAATCGGAGGAGCCTGCCGAAGATGAGGCCATTACGGCTCGCCTTTAGGTGTCCTCCTCGGGATAGCATCATTTAAAGAACGAGGGTCAGCAAAACGTAAAAAAATGGAAAAAATCGGAAAAAAAAAGAGGAGCCTGCTGAAGATGTGGCCATTACGGCTCTCCTTTAGGTATCCCCTCAGGATAGCGTCATTTAAAGAACGAAGGTCAGCACAACGTAAAAAAAAAATCCGAAAAAAAACCGGAAGAGCCTGCCGAAGATGAGGCCATTACGGCTCGTCTTTAGGTGTCCTACTCGGGATAGCGTCATTTAATGAACGAGGGTCAGCACAACGTAAAAAAAAACTGGAAAAAAAACCGGAAGAGCCTGCCGAAGATGAGGCCATTAGGGCTCTCATTTAGGTGTCCTCCTCGGGATAGCGTCATTTAAAGAACGAGGTTCAGCACAACGTAAAAAAAAAAACCAAAAAAATAAAACCGGAGAAACCTGCCGAAGATGAGGCCATTACGGCTCGCTTTTAGATGTCCTACTTGGGATAGCGTCATTTAAAGAACGAGGGCAAGCACAACGTAGGAAAAAAAACCGAAAAAAAAAACGGAGGAGCCTGCCGAAGATGAGGCCATTACGGCTCGCCTTTAGGTGTCCTCCTCGGGTTAGCGTCATTTAAAGAACGAGTGTCAGCACAACGTAAAAAAAAAAAAACCGGGAGGAGCCTGCCGAAGATGAGGCCATTACGGCTCGCCTTTAGGTGTCCTCCTCGGGATAGAATCATTTAAAGAACGAGGGTTAGCACAACGTAAAAAAAAACGGAAAAAAACGAAAAAAAAAATATAGGAGCCTACTGAAGATGAGGCCATTACGGCTCGCCTTTAGGTATCCTCCTCGGGATATCATCATTTAAAGAACGAGGGTCAGCATAACGTATAAAAAAAATGAAAAAATCGGAAAAAAATGGAGGACCCTGGTGAAAATGAGGTGATTACGGCTCGCCTTTAGGTGTCCTCCTCAGGATAGCGTCATTTAAAGAACGTGGGTCAGCACAACGTGAAAAAAAAAAACCCCGAAAAAAAATGGAGGAGCCTGTCGAAGATGAGACCATTACGGCTCGCCTTTAGGTGTTCTCCTCGGGATAGCATCATTTAAAGAACGAGGGTCATCACAACGTAAAAAAAAAACGGAAAAAATCAGAAAAAAAAGAGGAGCCTGCTGAAGATGAGCCCATTACGGCTCTCCTTTAGGTATCCCCTCGGGATAGCGTCATTTAAAGAACGAGGGTCAGCACAACGTAAAAAAAGAATCAGAAAAAAAAAACCGGAAGAGCCTGCCGAAGATGAGGCCATTACGGCTCGCCTTTAGGTGTCCTCCTCGGGATAGCGTCATTTAATGAACGAGGGTCAGCACAACGTAGTAAAAAAATGGAAAAACCGGAAAAAAAATGGCGGAGCCCGCTGAAGATGAAGCAATTACGGCTCGCCTTTAGGTGTCCTCCTCGGGATAGCATCATTTAAAGAACGAGGGTCAGAACAACGTAAAAAAAAACCGAAAAAAAAACCGAAAAAAACCGGATGAGCCTGCCGAAGATGAGGCCATTACGGCTCGCATTTAGGAGTCCTCCTCGAGATAGCATCATTTAAAGAACGAGGTTCAGCACAACGTAAAAAAAAACCGAAAAAATAAAACCGGAGGAACCTGCTAAAGATGAGGACATTACGGCTCGCCTTTAGGTGTCCTCCTCGGGATAGCGTCATTTAAAGAACGTGGGTCAGCACAACGTGAAAAAAAAAAACCCCCGAAAAAAAATGGAGGAGCCTGTCGAAGATGAGACCATTACGGCTCGCCTTTAGGTGTTCTCCTCGGGATAGCATCATTTAAAGAACGAGGGTCATCACAACGTAAAAAAAAAACGGAAAAAATCAGAAAAAAAAGAGGAGCCTGCTGAAGATGAGCCCATTACGGCTCTCCTTTAGGTATCCCCTCGGGATAGCGTCTTTTAAAGAACGAGGGTCAGCACAACGTAAAAAAAGAATCAGAAAAAAAAAACCGGAAGAGCCTGCCGAAGATGAGGCCATTACGGCTCGCCTTTAGGTGTCCTCCTCGGGATAGCGTCATTTAATGAACGAGGGTCAGCACAACGTAGTAAAAAAATGGAAAAACCGGAAAAAAAATGGCGGAGCCCGCTGAAGATGAGGCAATTACGGCTCGCCTTTAGGTGTCCTCCTCGGGATAGCATCATTTAAAGAACGAGGGTCAGAACAACGTAAAAAAAAACCGGAAAAAAAACCGAAAAAAACCGGATGAGCCTGCCGAAGATGAGGCCATTACGGCTCGCATTTAGGAGTCCTCCTCGAGATAGCATCATTTAAAGAACGAGGTTCAACACAACGTAAAAAAAAACCGAAAAAATAAAACCGGAGGAACCTGCTAAAGATGAGGACATTACGGCTCGCCTTTAGGTGTCCTCCTCGGGATAGCGTCATTTTAAAAACGAGGGTCAGCACAACGTAAAAAAAAAAACTGGAAAAAAAATCGGAAGAGCCTGCTAAAGATGAGGCCATTACGGCTCGCATTTAGGTGTCCTCCTCGGGATAGCGTCATTTAAAGAACAAGGTTCAGCACAACGTAAAAAAAAAAATCGAAAAAATCGAAAAAATAAAACCGGAGGAACCTGCCAAAGATGAGGACATTACGGCTCGCCTTTAGGTGTCCACCTCGGGATAGCGTCATTTTAAAGAACGAGGGCAAGCACAACGTAGGAAAAATATCGAACAAAAAATCGGAGGAGCCTGCCGAAGATGAGGCCATTACGGCTCGCCTTTAAGTGTCCTCCTCGGGATAGCATCATTTAAAGAACGAGGGTCAGCACAACGTAAAAAAATGGAAAAAATCGGAAAAAAAAGAGGAGCCTGCTGAAGATGAGGCCATTACGGCTCTCCTTTAGGTATCCCTCGGGATAGCGTCATTTAAAGAATGAGGGTCAGTACAACGTAAAAAAAAATCAGAAAAAAAAACCGGAAGAGCCTGCCGAAGATTAGGCCATTACGGCTCGTCTTTAGGTGTCCTCCTCGGGATAGCGCCATTTAATGAACGAGGGTCAGCACAACGTAAAAAAAAAAACTTGAAAAAAAAACCGGAAGAGCCTACCGAAGATGAGGCCATTAGGGCTCTCATTTAGGTGTCCTCCTCGGGATAGCGTCATTTAAAGAACGAGGTTCAGCACAACGTAAAAAAAAAACCGAAAAAATGAAACTGGAGTAACCTGCCAAAGATGAGGACATTACAGCTCGCCTTTAGGTGTCCTCCTCGGGATAGCGTCATTTAAAGAACAAGGGCAAGTACAACGTAGGAAAAAAATCGAACAAAAAATCGGAGGAGCCTGCCGAAGATTAGGCCATTACGGCTCGTCTTTAGGTGTCCTCCTCGGGATAGCGTCATTTAATGAACGAGGGTCAGCACAACGTAAAAAAAAAATTGGAAAAAAAACCGGAAGAGCCTGCCGAAGATGAGGCCATTAGGGCTCTCATTTAGGTGTCCTCCTCGGGATAGCGTCATTTAAAGAACGAGGTTCAGCACAACGTAAAAAAAAACCGAAAAAATAAAACCGGAGAAACCTGCCGAAGATGAGGCCATTACGGCTCGCCTTTAGATGTCCTACTCGGGATAGCGTCATTTAAAGAACCAGGGCAAGCACAACGTAGGAAAAAAAACCGAAAAAAAAATCGGAGGAGCCTGCCGAAGATGAGGCCATTACGGCTCGCCTTTAGGTGTCCTCCTCGGGATAGCGTCATTTAAAGAACGAGTGTCAGCACAACGTAAAAAAAAAAACCGGGAGGTGCCTGCCGAAGATGAGGCCATTACGGCTCGCCTTTAGGTGTCCTCCTCGGGATATAATCATTTAAAGAACGAGGGTTAGCACAACGTAAAAAAAAACGGAAAAAACGGAAAAAAAATATAGGAGCCTGCTGAAGATGAGGCCATTACGGCTCGCCTTTAGGTATCCTCCTCGGGATATCGTCATTTAAAGAACGAGGGTCAGCATAACGTATAAAAAAAATGAAAAAATTAGAAAAAAATGGAGGACCCTGCTGAAAATGAGGCGATTACGACTCGCCTTTAGGTGTCCTCCTCAGGATAGCGTCATTTAAAGAACGTGGGTCAGCACAACGTGAAAAAAAAAATCCCCGAAAAAAAAATGGAGGAGCCTGTCGAAGATGAGACCATTACGGCTCGCCTTTAGGTGTTCTCCTCGGATAGCATCATTTAAAGAACGAGGGTCATCACAACGTAAAAAAAGAATCAGAAAAAAAAAACGGAAGAGCCTGCCGAAGATGAGGCCATTTCGGGTCGCCTTTAGGTGTCCTCCTCGGGATAGCGTCATTTAATGAACGAGGGTCAGCACAACGTAGTAAAAAAATGGAAAAACCGGAAAAAAAATGGCGGAGCCCGCTGAAGATGAGGCAATTACGGCTCGCCTTTAGGTGTCCTCCTCGGGATAGCGTCATTTAAAGAACGAGGGTGAGAACAACGTAAAAAAAAACCGGAAAAAAAACCGAAAAAAAACCGGATGAGCCTGCCGAAGATGAGGCCATTACGGCTCGCATTTAGGAGTCCTCCTCGAGATAGCGTCATTTAAAGAACGAGGTTCAGCACAACGTAAAAAAAAACCGAAAAAATAAAACAGGAGGAACCTGCTAAAGATGAGGACATTACGGCTCGCCTTTAGGTGTCCTCCTCGGGATAGCGTCATTTAAAGAACGAGGGTCAGCACAACGTAAAAAAAAACTGGAAAAAAAAATCGGAAGAGCCTGCTGAAGATGAGGCCATTACGGCTCGCATTTAGGTATCCTCCTCGGGATAGCGTCTTTTAAAGAACAAGGTTCAGCACAACGTAAAAAAAAAACCGAAAAAAATCGAAAAAATAAAACCGGAGGAACCTGCCAAAGATGAGGACATTACGGCTCGCCTTTAGGTGTCCTCCTCGGGATAGCGTCATTTAAAGAACGAGGGCAAGCACAACGTAGGAAAAAAACCAAACAAATAACCGGAGGAGCCTGCCGAAGATGAGGCCATTACGGCTCACCTTTAGGTGTCCTCCTCGGGATAGTATCATTTAAAGAACGAGGGTCAGCACAACGTAAAAAAATGGAAAAAATCAGAAAAAAAAAGAGGAGCCTACTGAAGATGAGGCCATTACGGCTCTCCTTTAGGTATCCCCTCGGGATAGCGTCATTTAAAGAACGAGGGTTAGCACAACGTAAAAAAAATCAGAAAAAAGACCTGAAGAGCTTGCCGAAGATGAGGCCATTACGGCTCGTCTTTTGGTGTCCTCCTCGGGATAGCGTCATTTAATGAACGAGGGTCAGCACAACGTAAAAAAAACTGGAAAAAAAACAGGAGGAGCCTGCCGAAGATGAGGCCATTACGGCTCGCATTTAGGTGTCCTTCTCGGGATAGCGTCATTTAAAGAACGAGGTTCAGCACAACGTAAAAAAAAAAACCGAAAAATTAAAACCAGAGAAACCTGCTGAAGATGAGGCCATTACGGCTCGCCTTTAGGTGTCCTACTCGGGATAGCATCATTTAAAGAACGAGAGCAAGCACAACGTAGGAAAAAAACTGAAAAAAATCGGAGGAGCCTGCCGAAGATGAGGCCATTACGGCTCGCCTTTAGGTGTCCTCCTCGGGATAGCGTCATTTAAAGAACGAGTGTCAGCACAACATAAAAAAAAAAACCGGGAGGAGCCTGCCGAAGATGAGGCCATTACGGCTCGCCTTTAGGTGTCCTCCTCGGGATAGAATCATTTAAAGAACGAGGGTTAGCACAACGTAAAAAAAAACAGAAAAAACCGGAAAAAAATATAGGAGCCTGCGGGTCAGCATAACGTATAAAAAAAATGAAAAAATCGGAAAAAAATGGAGGACCTTGCTGAAAATGAGGCGATTACTGCTCGCCTTTAGGTGTTTTCCTCAGGATAGCGTCATTTAAAGAACGTGGGTCAGCACAACGTTAAAAAAAAACCCCCGAAAAAAAAAATGGAGGAACCTGTCGAAGATGAGACCATTACGGCTCGCCTTTAGGTGTCCTCCTCGGGATAGCGTCATTTAAAGAACGAGGGTCTGCACAACGTTAAAAAAAAAAAGAAAAAAAAACCAAAAAAATAAAACCGGAGGAGCCTGCCGAAGATGAGGCCATTACGGATCGCCTTTAGGTGTTCTCCTCGGGATAGCATCATTTAAAGAACGAGGGTCATCAAAATGTAAAAAAAACGGAAAAAATCGGAAAAAAAAAGAGGAGCCTGCTGAAGATGAGGCAATTACGGCTCTCCTTTAGGTATCCCCTCGGGATAGCGTCATTTAAAGAACGCGGGTCAGCACAACTTAAAAAAAAATCAGAAAAAAAACCGGAAGAGCCTGCCGAAGATGAGGCCATTACGGCTCGGCTTTAGGTGTCCTCCTCGGGATAGCGTCATTTAATGAACGAGGGTCAGCACAACGTAGTAAAAAAATGGAAAAACCGGAAAAAAAATGGAGGAGTCCGCTGAAGATGAGTGATGACATGTCACCATGTCATGTTTTTCTATGCTTTTTCATGCAAGAAATTGATAATTAGTGCTTAAATATTGCATTCTTTGGTGCTTAAATAGTATATTTCTTTGATCTTTTGATTTGATAAACTTTGTAGGAAATAAGAAGAAAAAGAAGCAAAGAAGCACAAAATAAGCTAAAAAGGAGAAAAAAAGAGCTTTGGGGCACACTTTGAAGTTGGAACACACTTTGGAGCCTTAGGCCACGCTTTTAAAAGCGTGGCCCATGACCAAATCAAGGAAGCTTCATCAGCACAGCCACCCAGGAGCTCAATGTTTGCGCCAACGTTTGCCTCAAACGTGAGGTCAAACGTTGGCTAAGGAATACCTTGGGAAATGTTGCTCCCCACAGCCTGAAGGGGTATACTTCCAACAAGAATAACTTGAGCTACATAGCTCCAAATGAGGTGATTCAAAAAGAAATGGAAAGTAGGAATCGAGAGCTTTCCAAGCATATATGGCACTGCATGGTGGACACTAAAATTGAGGGAGAAAACTGCCCCGAAATGTGCATAAACGAACATGGTGGCAACCTGCAGTGAGGCCAACTGACCTCTACACCTTCGACGGAGTATAACTCGAGCTGTGGAGCTCCAAATGATGCCCTTCCAATGGCATTGGAAAGTAGACATTCAGGGCTTTCCAACAATATATAATAGTATGGAGTGGACAATGCATTTGAGCCTCCAAAACCTGACGTTTTCGTCCACGTTTGAGGCAAACGTCGCCTCAAACGTTGCACACCAAAGCCAACGACCCTATCCCCTTCAATGGAGCATAACTTGAGTTGTAGATGTCCAATTGGGGTGATTCTAGTTGCGTTGAAAATCTGACATTCAGAGCTTTCCAACCATATATAATAGTCTATAGTGAGCATGAAATTGGCAACGTTGACAAGAGGACAAAGAAGCGTCCCAAGACTTGAACTTCAAAAACACACCCTGGAGGACTTAACGTTTGAGCTCACGTTTGACCTCAAACGTGAACTCAAACGTGAGTGACAGCAAACCCCCATTCTGCATCATGCCATTACAAGACGTTTGAGTCAACATTTGCCTCAAACGTTGACTCAAACGTGAATGATCCCAATTCCATCAAGGCCATCCAGATCCATTCTTCCTCAAATTCAAAGCAAGCTAAGCCCATTACCATCACTCAAAGGCACACAGAGAAGCTAGATTAGGAATTTTATTCAATTCTAATTTGTTTTTAATTTCAATTTCATTTTCATCTTCATTTGTAAAAAGCCTATATAAAGACATCAATTCCATCTCATTAGGGGAGGCCGATTGATAGAGAGCATTGAAGGCTGGCTCCATGAGGGAGCATTAGGAATAGAGAACTCTCTCTCTTTAGTTTTTCTCTTTGTTTTGAATCTTGGGTTGAGAATTGAAAGAATTCTGTTTCATTCTCACTTTGAGATTTCTCTTGTTCTTCTTCTACAAAATTTCAGTGAATTAAGGATTTGAATCAACACTCTGTTTACTGCTTTCATCTCTATTTCTTCTGCAAATTGTTCTTTATTGGATCAAGGAAGGACTTGAGATCTAGACTTGTTTTCTAGTCTCATTGAGCCCCTGAGATCTTCACTTGTCTTTCTAGATTTCACAATTGATTTGAATTTTCTTGCTGATTTACTTTTCTGCTATAATGTCCTTCTCTGCAATTTTTACTTTCTACTGCATTGCTTCCAATTTACATTTCCTGCATATTTACATTCTACACTTTAACTTTGAGCTTGCTGCAAATCTGAATTTACTTTTCTTGCCTTGGATCCATTGCTTTCTTTAATTTCCAGCACCCAGCCCCCCTTTACTTTTCATGCAATTTACATTTCTTATCATTTAAGTTTCTGCAATTTACATTGCTTGTTCTTTAAGTTTTTGCCCATTTACATTCTGCAACTTTAAATTCTTGTCAATTTACTTTCTGTTGGTCACTTTTCACCTCAAATCATCAATGTTACCTTGACTAAACTAATCACCCACTAAAGTTGCTTGATCCATCAATCCCTGTGGGATCGACCTCACTCTAAGTGAGTTTTACTACTTGATGCGACCCGGTATACTTGCCGGTTAGATTTGGGTGTTTTGGAAATTCATTTTTTCACAAATTTTCCATCAAGTTTTTGGCGCCGTTGCCGGGGATTGATTTAGATGAACAATGATTAAGTGGGTGAGAAGTCTAGATCAAGTATTTTCTTTGTTTTTGTTCTCTGTTTTAAACTGATAGCAAGGTGTTTGAGCTATTGCCTCACTGAGAAATTCTTTCTCTGTGACATGATTTTCAATTTTCATTGATGTTTACAAAATACAAATGGAGTTCAACTCATCTTATGGTCAAACAAAATTTTATGGGATATCACCCACCATCACCAATCTCTAATGGTGGCTGGGAATATCACCAAGAAAATACAAATTTTAAGCACTCCAATCCATGGAGATTTGCTTCAGAGACACAAGATGAGCCAAAAAATCATATGGGATATTTTCCTCCACCACAAAATGATGCTAGTCATGATTCTAATGGTGGCTGGGAAGGGAATTCTAATGCTCCATATGATATTCATCCAAAGATATCATCACTTGACCATGCTTCAACAGAAAGCCCCTTTCAAAACTCACCACCCAAACAAACCTCCAATAGCCAAAGACTCTCAAAGCTTGAGTCCATGCTCAAAAGATTTACGGAGGAGAAAGAGAAATACCAGAAAGAACTAGAAAACTCCCTCAAAAATATGGAAGTGAAGGTAGGCCAATTGTTGAATATAAGGAAGGAGGAAATGAAAAAACAAGAACGCAAGGTCCCTGTGTCAAGTGAAATTGCAAAAAAGGAAGAGGTGGTGAAAGTATTGGAACCCGAAACTGCTCTTGAGGTGATAAAGGAGCATGAACATTCACAACCCTCACAAACTTCCCTTGAATTTGTGATCGAAAAATATGAAGAGGAGATGAAGAAATCTTGGGAAGAACAACAAACCTCTTCCATGAAAGAGCTATTAAAGCAAATGTTGAGTGTAAAAGAGGAAGTGGAAGAGCAAGAAAGTGAGGAAGACACTCAAGAGAAATCATATTCAACTGAAACAGAGAAGTGCAAAAAGGAAGGGCTCATGAAACCACCAATTCAAAAGGCTCTGGATGAAGATCAAACTCCAATAATCACACAGCAACCAAGTCTTGAATCCAAAGAAGTGAAGGCAACTAGCAAGAGCACCAATTCTGTCCCTAATCCAGCAAGCAAGCTCAATCAAGCTATTTACAAAAGGAAGCTTGCTGAGGAAAAGCCAAGGCAAGGGACAGTAGCTGAATCTTCTCCTCCCTTGAGGTCATTCCTCTTAACAAACTGGAAGAAGAGGAAGAAAGTGAAGAACAACATGTCAAGCTAATGACACTAAAAGAGCACTTGTTGGGAGGTAACCCAACCGTAGGTAACATTTTTTTCCCTGCTTTGTTTTCTTTCTTTGCTTTGTTTAAATTTCAATAAATTGACATATGGTTGCATTCTAAGTTTGGTGTTGCTATGCAACAAAATTTGGTTCTAATCCTTACAAGATACTTGCATCAATTCCAAGTGAAAGTATCACACTAAGTTTGGTGTGCCACTTATTCTTTATGCAAAGTATTATGCTCACCTTCTTAAGTTTGCAATCACAATGTCTCTGTCTCTTGTGCCTTGATTATTATCTTTAATTTTGCTTGCTTAGAACACATGTACTACTAACTTTTCATTGTGTAAGACATTCATGATCCATCTTAGCCCCATAGCCATTGTTCTAATTGTTGCTTGAGGATGAGCAAGCATTCTGAGTTTGGCAAGGGAAGGAGAAAGCATAGAGGAAAAAGGACAACAATAATGAAGATGAACTACAAGGTTGTAGAGTTCCTTTTCTCCTCATTTGTTTCCAGCACTTAAAATGTATGATTGTCTTCATCTTTTCTGTTTACATGTGTGTATGAATAAAGCATAGCTTGCATCTTGATTTGTAACATGTTGCCATGCCATTATGACTATCAACTTGAGTTTTGTGAATTCAAAAGCAGTAAAGTATCATGATCATAAACAAACAAGGAATTAAAGAAGAATTTAGCATGTGCATACAAGTTTTGGAAGGCTAGTATGGTTAATTATTGCTCAATTGCATTGGATTTTATTTAATTGAAGTTTTCATCTAGGACATTTTGTGAAATCTTTTGAAAATGATGAAAACCTTGAAGAAGCAAATAAAGCAAGAAAAGAAAAAGGGAAAGAATGAGAAAGCTGAAGGCTCTGAGTACCAATGGCAATTTATTTGCTAAGTACTTGTGGTGTTTATGTATCAAGCCAAATGCTTGAAAACAAAACACTTAGAAGTCAAGGCTAGGCTCAAGTGCAAAAGCACCCCCTCAAGGCTCAAGGTTCTGAGCATCAATGATTAGAGAGTCAAGAAAAGAAAAGAAAAATGAGCTTAATGAAGTCCTCTAATTCAAATGCTTGTGGTGCTTATGTATCAAGTGGTAATACTTGAAAACAAAGCATTTAGAATCGTATCTTTGTTATTAACTCATGGGGCAAAGTACCCAAAAGGAGAAGCTAATAAGAAAATCAAAAGCTTGTTTCAAGGGAAAATTATAAGGAAAAAGATTTCATAAATTGAGCTAGATAGAAGCATCAATCATGTACATTTATTTTATGATTGTAGCTTACATTGAAAACTAGCTTACCATGGACATTGAGTTGCTATTCTTCTTACCTTGGATTGTCAATTTTTAGTGCATGATTCTTTTCTTGCTTGGGGACAAGCAAGGTTTAAGTTTGGTGTCGTGATGACATGTCACCATGTCATGTTTTTCTATGCTTTTTCATGCAAGAAATTGATAATTAGTGCTTAAATATTGCATTCTTTGGTGCTTAAATGGTATATTTCTATGATCTTTTGATTTGATAAACTTTGTAGGAAATAAGAAGAAAAAGAAGCAAAGAAGCACAAAATAAGCTAAAAAGGAGAAAAAAAGAGCTTTGGGGCACACTTTGAAGTTGGAGCACACTTTGGAGCCTTAGGCCACGCTTTTTAAAAGCGTGGCCCATGACCAAATCAAGGAAGCTTCATCAGCACAGCCACCCAGGAGCTCAACGTTTGCGCCAACGTTTGCCTCAAACGTGAGGTCAAACGTTGGCTAAGGAATACCTTGGAAAATGTTGCTCCCCACAGCCTGAAGGGGTATACTTCCAACAAGAATAACTTGAGCTACAGAGCTCCAAATGAGGTGATTCAAAAAGAAATGGAAAGTAGGAATCGAGAGCTTTCCAAGCATATATGGCACTGCATGGTGGACACTAAAATTGAGGGAGAAAACTGCCCCGAAATGTGCATAAACGAACATGGTGGCAACCTGCAGTGAGGCCAACTGACCTCTACACCTTCGACGGAGTATAACTCGAGCTGTGGAGCTCCAAATGATGCGCTTTCAATGGCATTGGAAAGTAGACATTCAGGGCTTTCCAACAATATATAATAGTATGGGGTGAACAATGCATTTGAGCCTCCAAAACCTGACGTTTTCGTCCACGTTTGAGGCAAACGTCGCCTCAAACGTTGCACACCAAAGCCAACGACCCTGTCCCCTTCAATGGAGCATAACTTGAATTGTAGATGTCCAATTGAGGTGATTCTAGTTGCGTTGGAAAGCTGATATTCAGAGCTTTCTAACCATATATAATAGTCTATAGTGAGCATGAAATTGGCAACGTTGACAAGAGGACAAAGAAGCGTCCCAAGACTTGAACTTCAAAAACACACCCTAGAGGACTTAACGTTTGAGCTCACGTTTGACCTCAAACGTGAACTCAAACGTGAGTGACAGCAAACCCCGATTCTGCATCATGCCATTACAAGATGTTTGAGTCAACGTTTACCTCAAACATTGACTCAAACGTGAATGATCCCAATTCCATTAAGGCCATCCAGATCCATTCTTCCTCAAATCCAAAGCAAGCTAAGCCCATTACCATCACTCAAAGGCACACAGAGAAGCTAGATTAGAAATTTTATTCAATTGTAATTTGTTTTTAATTTCAATTTCATTTTCATTTTTATTTGTAAAAAGCCTATATAAAGGCATCAATTCCATCTCATTAGGGGAGGCCGATTGATAGAGAGCATTGAAGGTTGGCTCCACGAGGGAGCATTAGGAATAGAGAACTCTCTCTCTTTAGTTTTTCTCTTTGTTTTGAATCTTGGGTTGAGAATTCAAGGAATTCTGTTTCATTCTCACTTTGAGATTTCTCTTGTTCTTCTTCTACAAAATTTCAGTGAATTAAGGATTTGAATCAACACTCTGTTTACTGCTTTCATCTCTATTTCTTCTGCAAATTGTTCTTTATTGGATCAAGGAAGGACTTGAGATCTAGACTTGTTTTCTAGTCTCATTGAGCCCCTGAGATCTTCACTTGTCTTTCTAGATTTCACAATTGATTTGAATTTTCTTGCTGATTTACTTTTCTGCTACAATGTCTTTCTCTGCAATTTTTACTTTCTACTGTATTGCTTCCAATTTACATTTCCTGCATATTTACATTCTACACTTTAACTTTGAGCTTGCTGCAAATCTGAATTTACTTTTCTTGCCTTGGATCCATTGCTTTCTTTAATTTCCAGCACCCAGCCCCCCTTTACTTTTCATGCAATTTACATTTCTTGTCATTTAAGTTTCTGCAATTTACATTGCTTGTTCTTTAAGTTTTTGCCCATTTACATTCTGCAACTTTAAATTCTTGTCAATTTACTTTCTGTTGGTCATTTTTCACCTCAAATCATCAATGTTACCTTGACTAAACTAATCACCCACTAAAGTTGCTTGATCCATCAATCCCTGTGGGATCGACCTCACTCTAAGTGAGTTTTACTACTTGATGCGACCCGATATACTTGCCGGTTAGATTTGGGTATTTTGGAAATTCGTTTTTCCACAAATTTTCCCATCAATGAGGCGATTATGGCTCGCCTTTAGGTGTCCTCCTCGGGATAGCGTCATTTAAAGAACGAGGGTCAGAACAACGTAAAAAAAAAAAGGGATGAGCCTGCCGAAGATGAGGCCATTACGGCTCGCCTTTAGGTGTCCTCCTCGGGATAGCGTCATTTAAAGAACGAGGGTCAGCACAACGTAAAAAAAAAAACTGGAAAAAAAACCGGAAGAGCCTGCCAAAGATGAGGCCATTACGGCTCGCATTTAGGTGTCCTCCTCGGGATAGCATCATTTAAAGAATGAGGTTCAACACAACATAAACAAAAAACCAAAAAAATAAAACCGGAGTAACCTGCCAAAGATGAGGACATTACAGCTCACCTTTAGGTGTCCTCCTCGGGATAGCGTCATTTAAAGAACGAGGGCAAGCACAACGTAGGAAAAAAATCGAACAAAAAACCGGATGAGCCTGCCGAAGATGAGGCCATTACGGCTCGTCTTTAGGTGTCCTCCTCGGGATAGCTTCATTTAATTAACGAGGGTCAGCACAACGTAAAAAAAAACTGGAAAAAAAAAACAGGATGAGCCTGCCGAAGATGAGGCCATTACGGCTCGCATTTAGGTGTCCTTCTTGGGATAGCGTCATTTAAAGAACGAGGTTCAGCACAACATAAAAAAAACCGAAAAATTAAAACCAGAGAAACCTGCAGAAGATGAGGCCATTACGGCTCGCCTTTAGGTGTCCTACTCGGGATAGCATCATTTAAAGAACGAGGGCAAGCACAACGTAGGAAAAAAACCGAAAAAAAACAATCGGAGGAGCCTGCCGAAGATGAGGCCATTACGGCTCGCCTTTAGGTGTCCTCCTCGGGATAACGTCATTTAAAGAACGAGTGTCAACACAACGTAAAAAAAAAAAAACGGGAGGAGCCTGCCGAAGATGAGGCCATTACGGCTCGCCTTTAGGTATCCTCCTCGGGATAGAATCATTTAAAGAACGAGGGTTAGCACAACGTAAAAAAAAACAGAAAAAACCGGAAAAAAATATAGGAGCCTGCTGAAGATGAGGCCATTACGGCTCGCCTTTAGGTATCCTCCTCGGGATATCATCATTTAAAGAACGAGGGTCAGCATAACGTATAAAAAAAATGTAAAAATCGGAAAAAAAATGGAGGACCCTGTTGAAAATGAGGCGATTACTGCTCGCCTTTAGGTGTCCTCCTCAGGATAGCGTCATTTAAAGAACGTGGGTCAGCACAAAGCTAAAAAATAAACCCCCGAAAAAAAATGGAGGAACCTGTCGAAGATGAGACCATTACGGCTCGCCTTTATGTGTCCTCCTCGGGATAGCGTCATTTAAAGAACGAGGGTCAGCACAACGTTAAAAAAAAAAGAAAAAAACCGAAAAAATAAAACCGGAGGAGCCTGCCGAGGATGAGGCCATCACGGCTCGCCTTTAGGTGTTCTCCTCGATATAGCATCATTTAAAGAACGAGGGTCATCACAACGTAAAAAAAATGGAAAAAATCGGAAAAAAGAAGAGGAGCCTGCTGAAGATGAGGCCATTACGGCTCTCCTTTAGGTATCCCCTCGGGATAGCGTCATTTAAAGAACGAGGGTCAGCACAACTTAAAAAAAATTAAAAAAAAACCGGAAGAGCCTGCCAAAGATGAGGCCATTACGGCTCGGCTTTAGGTGTCCTCCTCGGGATAACGTCATTTAATGAACGAGGGTCAGCACAACGTAGTAAAAAAATCGAACAAAAAACCGGAGGAGCCTGCCGAAGATGAGGCCATTACGGCTCGTCTTTAGGTGTCCTCCTCGGGATAGCGTCATTTAATGAACGAGGGTCAGCACAACATAAAAAAAGAACTGGAAAAAAAACCGGAAGAGCCTGCCGAAGATGAGGCCATTAGGGCTCTCATTTAGGTGTCCTCCTCGGGATAGCGTCATTTAAAGAACGAGGTTCAGCACAACGTAAAAAAAACCCGAAAAAATAAAACCGGAGAAACCTGCCGAAGATGAGGCCATTACGGCTCGCCTTTAGATGTCCTACTCGGGATAGCGTCATGTAAAGAACGAGGGCAAGCACAACGTAGGAAAAAAAACCAGAAAAAAATTGGAGGAGCCTGCCGAAGATGAGGCCATTACGGCTCGCCTTTAGGTGTCCTCCTCGGGATAGAATCATTTAAAGAACGAGGGTTAGCGCAACGTAAAAAAAAACGAAAAAAACGGAAAAAAAATATAGGAGCCTGCTGAAGATGAGGCCATTTCGGCTCGCCTTTAGGTATCCTCCTCGGGATATCGTCATTTAAAGAACGAGGGTCAGCATAACGTATAAAAAAAATGAAAAAATCGGAAAAAAATGGAGGACCCTGCTGAAAATGAGGCGATTACGGCTCGCCTTTAGGTGTCCTCCTCAGGATAGCGTCATTTAAAGAACGTGGGTCAGCACAACGTTAAAAAAAAAAACCCCCGAAAAAAAATGGAGGGGCCTGTCGAAGATGAGACCATTGCGGCTCGCCTTTAGGTGTTCTCCTCGGGATAGCATCATTTAAAGAACGAGGGTCATCACAACGTAAAAAAAACGGAAAAAATCAGAAAAAAAAGAGGAGCCTGCTGAAGATGAGCCCATTACGGCTCTCCTTTAGGTATCTCCTCGGGATAGCGTCATTTAAAGAACGAGGGTCAGCACAACGTAAAATAAAATCAGAAAAAAAAACCGGAAGAGCCTGCCGAAGATGAGGCCATTACGGCTCGCCTTTAGGTGTCCTCCTCGGGATAGCGTCATTTAATAAACGAGGGTCAGCACAACGTAGTAAAAAAAATGGAAAAACCGGAAAAAAAATGGCGGAGCCCGCTGAAGATGAGGCGATTACGGCTCGCCTTTAGGTGTCCTCCTCGGGATAGCGTCATTTAAAGAACGAGGGTCAGAACAACGTAAAAAGAAAACCGAAAAAAAAAACCGAAAAAAACCGGATGAGCCTGCCGAAGATGAGGCCATTACGGCTCGCATTTAGGAGTCCTCCTCGAGATAACGTCATTTAAAGAACGAGGTTCAGCACAACGTAAAAAAAAATCAAAAAAATAAAACCGGAGGAACCTGCTAAAGATGAGGACATTACGGCTCGCATTTAGGTGTCCTACTCGGGATATCGTCATTTAAAGAACAAGGTTCAGCACAACGTAAAAAAAAACCGAAAAAAATTGGAAAAATAAAACCGAAGGAACCTGCCAAAGATGAGGACATTACGGCTCGCCTTTAGGTGTCCTCCTCGGGATAGCGTCATTTAAAGAACGAGGGCAAGCACAACGTAGGAAAAAAACCGAACAAAAAACCGGAGGAGCCTGCCGAAGATGAGGCCATTACGGCTCGCCTTTAGGTGTCCTCCTCGGGATAGTATCATTCAAAGAACGAGGGTCAGCACAACGTAAAAAAATGGAAAAAATCGGAAAAAAAAAGAGGAGCCTGCTGAAGATGAGGCCATTACGGCTCTCCTTTAGGTATCCCCTCGGGATAGCGTCATTTAAAGAACGAGGGTCAGCACAACGTAAAAAAAAATCAGAAAAAAAATTTGAAGAGCCTGTCGAAGATGAGGCCATTACGGCTCGCATTTAGGTGTCCTACTCGGGATAGCATCATTTAAAGAACGAGGGCAAGCACAACGCAGGAAAAAAATCGAAAAAAAAACTGGGAGGAGCCTGCCGAAGATGAGGCCATTACGGCTCGCCTTTAGGTGTCCTCCTCGGGATAGAATCATTTAAAGAACGAGGGTTAGCACAACATAAAAAAACAGAAAAAACCGGAAAAAAATATAGGAGCCTGCTGAAGATGAGGCCACTACGGCTCGCCTTTAGGTATCCTCCTCGGGATATCGTCATTTAAAGAACGAGGGTCAGCATAACGTATAAAAAAATGAAAAAATCGGAAAAAAATGGAGGACCCTGCTGAAAATGAGGCGATTACTTCTCGCCTTTAGGTGTCCTCCTCAGGATAGCGTCATTTAAAGAACGTGGGTCAGCACAACGTTAAAAAAAAACCCCCGAAAAAAAATGGAGGAACCTGTCGAAGATGAGACCATTACGGCTCGCCTTTAGGTGTCCTCCTCGGGATAGCGTCATTTAAAGAACGAGGGTCAGCACAACGTTAAAAAAAAAGAAAAAAAAACCGAAAAAATAAAACCGGAGGAGCCTGCCAAAGATGAGGCCATTACGGCTCCCCTTTAGGTGTTCTCCTCGGGATAGCATCATTTAAAGAACGAGGGTCATCACAACGTAAAAAAAACGGAAAAAAAAAGAGGAGCCTGCTGAAGATGAGGCCATTACGGCTCTCCTTTAGGTATCCTCTCGGGATAGCGTCATTTAAAGAACGAGGGTCAGCACAACTTAAAAAAAAATCAGAAAAAAAACCGGAAGAGCCTGCCGAAGATGAGGCCATTACGGCTCGGCTTTAGGTGTCCTCCTCGGGATAGCGTCATTTAATGAACGAGGGTCAGCACAACGTAGTAAAAAAAAACGGAAAAACCGGAAAAAAATGGAGGAGCCCGCTGAAGATGAGGCGATTACGGCTCGCCTTTAGGTGTCCTCCTCGGGATAGCGTCATTTAAAGAATGAGGGTCAGAACAACGTAAAAAAAAACCGGAAAAAAAACGAAAAAAAAACCGGATGAGCCTGCCGAAGATGAGGCCATTATGGCTCGCCTTTAGGTGTCCTCCTCGGGATAGCGTCATTTAAAGAAGGAGGGTCAGCACAATGTAAAAAAAAACTGGAAAAAAAACCGGAAGAGCCTGCCAAAGATGAGGCCATTACGGCTCGCATTTAGGTGTCCTCCTCGGTATAGCGTCATTTAAAGAACGAGGGCAAGCACAACGTAGGAAAAAAATCGAACAAAAAACTGGAGGAGCCTGCCGAAGATGAGGCCATTACGGCTCGCCTTTAGGTGTCCTCCTCGGGATAGCATCATTTAAAGAATGAGGGTCAGCACAACGTAAAAAAACGGAAAAAATCGGAAAAAAAAAGAGGAGCCTGCTGAAGATGAGGCCATTACGACTCTCCTTTAGGTATCCCCTCGGGATAGCGTCATTTAAAGAACGTGGGTCAGCACAATGTAAAAAAAAATCAGAAAAAAAACCGGAAGAGCCTGCCGAAGATGAGGCCATTACGGCTCATCTTTAGGTGTCCTCCTCGGGATAGCGTCATTTAATGAACGAGGGTCAGCACAACGTAAAAAAAAAAAACTGGAAAAAAAACCGGAAGAGCCTGCCGAAGATGAGGCCATTAGGGCTCTCATTTAGGTGTCCTCCTCGGGATAGCGTCATTTAAAGAACGAGGTTCAGCACAACGTAAAAAAAAAACCGAAAAAATAAAACCGGAGAAACCTGCCGAAGATGAGGCCATTACGGCTCGCCTTTAGATGTCCTACTCGGGATAGCGTCATTTAAAGAACGGGGGCAAGCACAACGTAGGAAAAAAACCGAAAAAAAATCGGAGGAGCCTGCCGAAGATGAGGCCATTACGGCTCTCCTTTAGGTGTCCTCCTCGGGATAGCGTCATTTAAAGAACGAGTGTCAGCACAACGTAAAAAAAAAAAAAACGGGGAGGAGCCTGCCGAAGATGAGGCCATTACGGCTCGCCTTTAGGTATCCTCCTCGGGATATCGTCATTTAAAGAACGAGGGTCAGCATAACGTATAAAAAAAATGAGGAGCCTGCCGAAGATGAGGCCATTACGGCTCTCCTTTAGTTGTCCTCCTCAGGATAGCGTCCTTTAAACAATGTGGGTCAGCACAACGTTAAAAAAAAAAAACCCCAAAAAAAAAATGGAGGAGCCTGTCGAAGATGAGACCATTACGGCTCTCCTTTAGGTATCCCCTCGGGATAGCGTCATTTAAAGAACGAGGGTCAGCACAACGTAAAAAAAATCAGAAAAAAAAACCGGAAGAGCCTACCGAAGATGAGGCCATTACAGCTCGCCTTTAGGTGTCCTCCTTGGGATAGCGTCATTTAATGAACGAGGGTCAGCACAACGTAGTAAAAAAAATGGAAAAACCAGAAAAAAAATGGCGGAGCCCGCTGAAGATGAGGCGATTACGGCTCGCCTTTAGGTGTCCTCCTCGGGATAGCGTCATTTAAAGAACGAGGGTCAGAACAACGTAAAAAAAAAAACCGGAAAAAAACTGAAAAAAAACCGGATGAGCCTGCCGAAGATGAGGCCATTACGGCAGGCATATAGGTGTCCTCCTCGAGATAGTGTCATTTAAAGAACGAGGGTCATCACAACGTAAAAAAAAAATGGAAAAAATCGGAAAAAAAAAGAGGAGCCTGCTGAAGATGAGGCCATTACGGCTCTCCTTTAGGTATCCCCTCGGGATAACGTCATTTAAAGAACGAGGGTCAGCACAACTTAAAAAAAAATTAGAAAAAAACCGGAAGAGCCTGCCGAAGATGAGGCCATTTCGGCTCGGCTTTAGGTGTCCTCCTCGGGATAACGTCATTTAATGAACGAGGGTCAGCACAACGTAGTAAAAAAATCGAACAAAAAACCGGAGGAGCCTGCCGAAGATGAGGCCATTACGGCTCGTCTTTAGGTGTCCTCCTCGGGATAGCGTCATTTAATGAACGAGGGTCAGCACAACATAAAAAAAGAACTGGAAAAAAAACCGGAAGAGCCTGCCGAAGATGAGGCCATTAGGGCTCTCATTTAGGTGTCCTCCTCGGGATAGCATCATTTAAAGAACGAGGTTCAGCACAACGTAAAAAAAACCCGAAAAAATAAAACCGGAGAAACCTGCCGAAGATGAGGCCATTACGGCTCGCCTTTAGATGTCCTACTCGGGATAGCGTCATGTAAAGAACGAGGGCAAGCACAACGTAGGAAAAAAAACCAGAAAAAAATTGGAGGAGCCTGCCGAAGATGAGGCCATTACGGCTCGCCTTTAGGTGTCCTCCTCGGGATAGAATCATTTAAAGAACGAGGGTTAGCACAACGTAAAAAAAAACGAAAAAAACGGAAAAAAAATATAGGAGCCTGCTGAAGATGAGGCCATTACGGCTCGCCTTTAGGTATCCTCCTCGGGATATCGTCATTTAAAGAACGAGGGTCAGCATAACGTATAAAAAAAATGAAAAAATCGGAAAAAAATGGAGGACCCTGCTGAAAATGAGGCGATTACGGCTCGCCTTTAGGTGTCCTCCTCAGGATAGCGTCATTTAAAGAACGTGGGTCAGCACAACGTTAAAAAAAAAAAACCCCGAAAAAAAAATGGAGGGGCCTGTCGAAGATGAGACCATTGCGGCTCGCCTTTAGGTGTTCTCCTCGGGATAGCATCATTTAAAGAACGAGGGTCATCACAACGTAAAAAAAACGGAAAAAATTAGAAAAAAAAGAGGAGCCTGCTGAAGATGAGCCCATTACGGCTCTCCTTTAGGTATCTCCTCGGGATAGCGTCATTTAAAGAACGAGGGTCAGCACAACGTAAAATAAAATCAGAAAAAAAAACCGGAAGAGCCTGCCGAAGATGAGGCCATTACGGCTCGCCTTTAGGTGTCCTCCTCGGGATAGCGTCATTTAATAAACGAGGGACAGCACAACGTAGTAAAAAAAATGGAAAAACCGGAAAAAAAATGGCGGAGCCCGCTGAAGATGAGGCGATTACGGCTCGCCTTTAGGTGTCCTCCTTGGGATAGCGTCATTTAAAGATCGAGGGTCAGAACAACGTAAAAAGAAAACCGAAAAAAAAAACCGAAAAAAACCGGATGAGCCTGCCGAAGATGAGGCCATTACGGCTCGCATTTAGGAGTCCTCCTCGAGATAACGTCATTTAAAGAACGAGGTTCAGCACAACGTAAAAAAAAATCAAAAAAATAAAACCGGAGGAACCTGCTAAAGATGAGGACATTACGGCTCGCATTTAGGTGTCCTCCTCGGGATATCGTCATTTAAAGAACAAGGTTCAGCACAACGTAAAAAAAAACCGAAAAAAATCGAAAAAATAAAACCGAAGGAACCTGCCAAAGATGAGGACATTACGGCTCGCCTTTAGGTGTCCTCCTCGGGATAGCATCATTTAAAGAACGAGGGCAAGCACAACGTAGGAAAAAAACCGAACAAAAAACCGGAGGAGCCTGCCGAAGATGAGGCCATTACGGCTCGCCTTTAGGTGTCCTCCTCGGGATAGTATCATTTAAAGAACGAGGGTCAGCACAACGTAAAAAAATGGAAAAAATCGGAAAAAAAAAGAGGAGCCTGCTGAAGATGAGGCCATTACGGCTCTCCTTTAGGTATCCCCTCGGGATAGCGTCATTTAAAGAACGAGGGTCAGCACAACGTAAAAAAAAATCAGAAAAAAAATTTGAAGAGCCTGTCGAAGATGAGGCCATTACGGCTCGCATTTAGGTGTCCTACTCGGGATAGCATCATTTAAAAAACGAGGGCAAGCACAACGCAGGAAAAAAACCGAAAAAAAAACTGGGAGGAGCCTGCCGAAGATGAGGCCATTACGGCTCGCCTTTAGGTGTCCTCCTCGGGATAGAATCATTTAAAGAACGAGGGTTAGCACAACATAAAAAAACAGAAAAAACCGGAAAAAAATATAGGAGCCTGCTGAAGATGAGGCCACTACGGCTCGCCTTTAGGTATCCTCCTCGGGATATCGTCATTTAAAGAACGAGGGTCAGCATAACGTATAAAAAAATGAAAAAATCGGAAAAAAATGGAGGACCCTGTTGAAAATGAGGCGATTACTGCTCGCCTTTAGGTGTCCTCCTCAGGATAGCGTCATTTAAAGAACGTGGGTCAGCACAACGTTAAAAAAAAACCCCCGAAAAAAAATGGAGGAACCTGTCGAAGATGAGACCATTACGGCTCGCCTTTAGGTGTCCTCCTCGGGATAGCGTCATTTAAAGAACGAGGGTCAGCACAACGTTAAAAAAAAAGAAGAAAAAACCGAAAAAATAAAACCGGAGGAGCCTGCCAAAGATGAGGCCATTACGGCTCCCCTTTAGGTGTTCTCCTCAGGATAGCATCATTTAAAGAACGAGGGTCATCACAACGTAAAAAAAACGGAAAAAAAAAGAGGAGCCTGCTGAAGATGAGGCCATTACGGCTCTCCTTTAGGTATCCTCTCGGGATAGCGTCATTTAAAGAACGAGGGTCAGCACAACTTAAAAAAAAATCAGAAAAAAAACCGGAAGAGCCTGCCGAAGATGAGGCCATTACGGCTCGGCTTTAGGTGTCCTCCTCGGGATAGCGTCATTTAATGAACGAGGGTCAGCACAACGTAGTAAAAAAAAACGGAAAAACCGGAAAAAAATGGAGGAGCCCGCTGAAGATGAGGCGATTACGGCTCGCCTTTAGGTGTCCTCCTCGGGATAGCGTCATTTAAAGAACGAGGGTCAGAACAACGTAAAAAAAAACCGGAAAAAAAACGAAAAAAAAACCGGATGAGCCTGCCGAAGATGAGGCCATTACGGCTCGCCTTTAGGTGTCCTCCTCGGGATAGCGTCATTTAAAGAAGGAGGGTCAGCACAACGTAAAAAAAAACTGGAAAAAAAAACCGGAAGAGCCTGCCAAAGATGAGGCCATTACGGCTCGCATTTAGGTGTCCTCCTCGGTATAGCGTCATTTAAAGAACGAGGGCAAGCACAACGTAGGAAAAAAATCGAACAAAAAACTGGAGGAGCCTGCCGAAGATGAGGCCATTACGGCTCGCCTTTAGGTGTCCTCCTCGGGATAGCATCATTTAAAGAATGAGGGTCAGCACAACGTAAAAAAACGGAAAAAATCGGAAAAAAAAAAGAGGAGCCTGCTGAAGATGAGGCCATTACGACTCTCCTTTAGGTATCCCCTCGGGATAGCGTCATTTAAAGAACGTGGGTCAGCACAACGTAAAAAAAAATCAGAAAAAAAACCGGAAGAGCCTGCCGAAGATGAGGCCATTACGGCTCATCTTTAGGTGTCCTCCTCGGGATAGCGTCATTTAATGAACGAGGGTCAGCACAACGTAAAAAAAAAACTGGAAAAAAAACCGGAAGAGCTTGCCGAAGATGAGGCCATTAGGGCTCTCATTTAGGTGTCCTCCTCGGGATAGCATCATTTAAAGAACGAGTTTCAGCACAACGTAAAAAAAAAACCGAAAAAATAAAACTGGAGAAACCTGCCGAAGATGAGGCCATTACGGCTCGCCTTTAGATGTCCTACTCGGGATAGCGTCATTTAAAGAACGGGGGCAAGCACAACGTAGGAAAAAAACCGAAAAAAAATCGGAGGAGCCTGCCGAAGATGAGGCCATTACGGCTCTCCTTTAGGTGTCCTCCTCGGGATAGCGTCATTTAAAGAACGAGTGTCAGCACAACGTAAAAAAAAGAAAAACCGGGAGGAGCCTGCCGAAGATGAGGCCATTACGGCTCGCCTTTAGGTATCCTCCTCGGGATATCGTCATTTAAAGAACGAGGGTCAGCATAACGTATAAAAAAAATGAGGAGCCTGCCGAAGATGAGGCCATTACGGCTCTCCTTTAGTTGTCCTCCTCAGGATAGCGTCCTTTAAACAATGTGGGTCAGCACAACGTTAAAAAAAAAAAAACCCCAAAAAAAAATGGAGGAGCCTGTCGAAGATGAGACCATTACGGCTCTCCTTTAGGTATCCCCTCGGGATAGCGTCATTTAAAGAACGAGGGTCAGCACAACGTAAAAAAAATCAGAAAAAAAAACCGGAAGAGCCTACCGAAGATGAGGCCATTACAGCTCGCCTTTAGGTGTCCTCCTTGGGATAGCGTCATTTAATGAACGAGGGTCAGCACAACGTAGTAAAAAAAATGGAAAAAGCAGAAAAAAAATGGCGGAGCCCGCTGAAGATGAGGCGATTACGGCTCGCCTTTAGGTGTCCTCCTCGGGATAGCGTCATTTAAAGAACGAGGGTCAGAACAACGTAAAAAAAAAACCGGAAAAAAACTGAAAAAAAACCGGATGAGCCTGCCGAAGATGAGGCCATTACGGCAGGCATATAGGTGTCCTCCTCGAGATAGTGTCATTTAAAGAACGAGGGTCATCACAACGTAAAAAAAATGGAAAAAATCAGAAAAAAAAAGAGGAGCCTGCTGAAGATGAGGCTATTACGGCTCTCCTTTAGGTATCCCCTCAGGATAGCGTTATTTAAGGAACGTGGGTCAGCACAACGTAAAAAAAAATCAGAAAAAAAAACCGGAAGAGCCTGCCAAAGATGAGGCCATTACGGCTCATCTTTAGGTGTCCTCCTCGGGATAGCGTCATTTAATGAACGAGGGTCAGCACAACGTAAAAAAAAAACTGGAAAAAAAAACCGGAAGAGCCTGCCGAAGATGAGGCCATTAGGGCTCTCATTTAGGTGTCCTCCTCGGGATAGCGTCATTTAAAGGACGAGGTTCAGCACAACGTAAAAAAAAAAACCAAAAAAATAAAACCGGAGAAACCTGCCGAAGATAAGGCCATTACGGCTCGCCTTTAGATGTCCTACTCGGGATAGCGTCATTTAATGAACGAGGGTCAGCACAACGTAGTAAAAAAAATGGAAAAACCGGAAAAAAAATGGCGGACCCGCTGAAGATGAGGCGATTACGGCTCGCCTTTAGGTGTCCTCTTCGGGATAGCGTCATTTAAAGAACGAGGGTCAGAACAACGTAAAAAAAAACCGGAAAAAAAACCGAAAAAAAACCGGATGAGCCTGCCGAAGATGAGGCCATTACGGCACGCATTTAGTAGTCCTCCTCGAGATAGCGTCATTTAAAGAACGAGGGTCATCACAACGTAAAAAAAACAGAAAAAATCGGAAAAAAAAAGAGGAGCCTGCTGAAGATGAGGCCATTACGGCTCTCCTTTAGGTATCCCCTCGGGATAGCGTCATTTAAAGAACGTGGGTCTGCACAACGTAAAAAAAAATCAGAAAAAAAACCGGAAGAGCCTGCCGAAGATGAGGCCATTACGGCTCATCTTTAGGTGTCCTCCTCGGGATAGCGTCATTTAATGAACGAGGGTCAGCACAACGTAAAAAAAAAAAACTGGAAAAAAAACCGGAAGAGCCTGCCGAAGATGAGGCCATTAGGGCTCTCATTTAGGTGTCCTCCTCGGGATAGCGTCATTTAAAGAACGAGGTTCAGCACAACGTAAAAAAAAAACCGAAAAAATAAAACCGGAGAAACCTGCCGAAGATAAGGCCATTACGGCTCGCCTTTAGATGTCCTACTCGGGATAGCGTCATTTAAAGAACGGGGGCAAGCACAACGTAGGAAAAAAACCGAAAAAAAATCGGAGGAGCCTGCCGAAGATGAGGCCATTACGGCTCTCCTTTAGGTGTCCTCCTCGGGATAGCGTCATTTAAAGAACGAGTGTCAGCACAACGTAAAAAAAAAAAAAACCGGGAGGAGCCTGCCGAAGATGAGGCCATTACGGCTCGCCTTTAGGTATCCTCCTCGGGATATCGTCATTTAAAGAACGAGGGTCAGCATAACGTATAAAAAAAATGAGGAGCCTGCCGAAGATGAGGCCATTACGGCTCTCCTTTAGTTGTCCTCCTCAGGATAGCGTCCTTTAAACAATGTGGGTCAGCACAACGTTAAAAAAAAAAACCCCCAAAAAAAAATGGAGGAGCCTGTCGAAGATGAGACCATTACGGCTCTCCTTTAGGTATCCCCTCGGGATAGCGTCATTTAAAGAACGAGGGTCAGCACAACGTAAAAAAAATCAGAAAAAAAACCGGAAGAGCCTACCGAAGATGAGGCCATTACAGCTCGCCTTTAGGTGTCCTCCTTGGGATAGCGTCATTTAATGAACGAGGGTCAGCACAACGTAGTAAAAAAAATGGAAAAACCAGAAAAAAAATGGCGGAGCCCGCTGAAGATGAGGCGATTACGGCTCGCCTTTAGGTGTCCTCCTCGGGATAGCGTCATTTAAAGAACGAGGGTCAGAACAACGTAAAAAAAAAACCGGAAAAAAACTGAAAAAAAACCGGATGAGCCTGCCGAAGATGAGGCCATTACGGCAGGCATATAGGTGTCCTCCTCGAGATAGTGTCATTTAAAGAACGAGGGTCATCACAACGTAAAAAAAATGGAAAAAATCAGAAAAAAAAGAGGAGCCTGCTGAAGATGAGGCTATTACGGCTCTCCTTTAGGTATCCCCTCGGGATAGCGTTATTTAAGGAACGTGGGTCAGCACAACGTAAAAAAAAATCAGAAAAAAAACCGGAAGAGCCTGCCGAAGATGAGGCCATTACGGCTCATCTTTAGGTGTCCTCCTCGGGATAGCGTCATTTAATGAACGAGGGTCAGCACAACGTAAAAAAAAAACTGGAAAAAAAACCGGAAGAGCCTGCCGAAGATGAGGCCATTAGGGCTCTCATTTAGGTGTCCTCCTCGGGATAGCGTCATTTAAAGAACGAGGTTCAGCACAACGTAAAAAAAAAACCGAAAAAATAAAACCGGAGAAACCTGCCGAAGATAAGGCCATTACGGCTCGCCTTTAGATGTCCTACTCGGGATAGCGTCATTTAATGAACGAGGGTCAGCACAACGTAGTAAAAAAAATGGAAAAACCGGAAAAAAAATGGCGGAGCCCGCTGAAGATGAGGCGATTACGGCTCGCCTTTAGGTGTCCTCCTCGGGATAGCGTCATTTAAAGAACGAGGGTCAGAACAACGTAAAAAAAAACCGGAAAAAAACCGAAAAAAACCGGATGAGCCTGCCGAAGATGAGGCCATTACGGCACGCATTTAGGAGTCCTCCTCGAGATAGCGTCATTTAAAGAACGAGGGTCATCACAACGTAAAAAAAACGGAAAAAATCGGAAAAAAAAAGAGGAGCCTGCTGAAGATGAGGCCATTACGGCTCTCCTTTAGGTATCCCCTCGAGATAGCGTCATTTAAAGAACGTGGGTCAGCACAACGTAAAAAAAAATCAGAAAAAAAACCGGAAGAGCCTGCCGAACATGAGGCCATTACGGCTCATCTTTAGGTGTCCTCCTCGGGATAGCGTCATTTAATGAACGAGGGTCAGCACAACGTAAAAAAAAAAAAAACTGGAAAAAAAACCGGAAGAGCCTGCCGAAGATGAGGCCATTAGGGCTCTCATTTAGGTGTCCTCCTCGGGATAGCGTCATTTAAAGAACGAGGTTCAGCACAACGTAAAAAAAAAAACCGAAAAAATAAAACCGGAGAAACCTGCCGAAGATGAGGCCATTACGGCTCGCCTTTAGATGTCCTACTCGGGATAGCGTCATTTAATGAATGAGGGTCAGCACAACATAGTAAAAAAAATGGAAAAATCGGAAAAAAAATGGCAGAGCCCGCTGAAGATGAGGCGATTACGGCTCCCCTTTAGGTGTCCTCCTCGGGATAGCATCATTTAAAGAACGAGGGTCAGAACAACGTAAAAAAAACTGGAAAAAAAAAACTGAAAAAAAACCGGATGAGCTTGCCGAAGATGAGGCCATTACGGCACGCATTTAGGAGTCCACCTCGAGATAGCGTCATTTAAAGAACGAGGGTCATCACAACGTAAAAAAAACGGAAAAAATCGGAAAAAAAAAGAGGAGCCTACTGAAGATGAGGCCATTACGGCTCTCCTTTAGGTATCCCCTCGGGATAGCATCATTTAAAGAACTTGGGTCAGCACAACGTAAAAAAAAATCAGAAAAAAAACCGGAAGAGCCTGCCGAAGATGAGGCCATTACGGCTCATCTTTAGGTGTCCTCCTCGGGATAGCGTCATTTAATGAACGAGGGTCAGCACAACGTAAAAAAAAAAAACTGGAAAAAAAACCGGAAGAGCCTGCCGAAGATGAGGCCATTAGGGCTCTCATTTAGGTGTCCTCCTCGGGATAGCGTCATTTAAAGAACGAGGTTCAGCACAACGTAAAAAAAAAAAACCGAAAAAATAAAACCGGAGAAACCTGCCGAAGATGAGGCCATTACGGCTCGCCTTTAGATGTCCTACTCGGGATAGCGTCATTTAATGAATGAGGGTCAGCACAACGTAGTAAAAAAAATGGAAAAATCGGAAAAAAAATGGCAGAGCCCGCTGAAGATGAGGCGATTACGGCTCCCCTTTAGGTGTCCTCCTCGGGATAGCATCATTTAAAGAACGAGGGTCAGAACAACGTAAAAAAAACTGGAAAAAAAAACTGAAAAAAAACCGGATGAGCCTGCCGAAGATGAGGCCATTACGGCACGCATTTAGGAGTCCACCTCGAGATAGCGTCATTTAAAGAACGAGGGTCATCACAACGTAAAAAAAACGGAAAAAATCGAAAAAAAAAAGAGGAGCCTACTGAAGATGAGGCCATTACGGCTCTCCTTTAGGTATCCCCTCGGGATAGCATCATTTAAAGAACTTGGGTCAGCACAACATAAAAAAAAAATCAGAAAAAAAACCGGAAGAGCCTGCCGAAGATGAGGCCATTACGGCTCATCTTTAGGTGTCCTCCTCGGGATAGCGTCATTTAATGAACGAGGGTCAGCACAACGTAAAAAAAAAAAACTGGAAAAAAAACCGGAAGAGCCTGCCGAAGATGAGGCCATTAGGGCTCTCATTTTGGTGTCCTCCTCGGGATAGCGTCATTTAAAGAACGAGGTTCAGCACAACGTAAAAAAAAAAACCGAAAAAATAAAACCGGAGAAACCTACCGAAGATGAGGCCATTACGGCTCGCCTTTAGATGTCCTACTCGGGATAGCGTCATTTAATGAACGAGGGTCAGCACAACGTAGTAAAAAAAATGGAAAAACCGGAAAAAAAATGGTGCAGCCCGCTGAAGATGAGGCGATTACGGCTCGCCTTTAGGTGTCCTCCTCGGGATAGCGTCATTTAAAGAACGAGGGTCAGAACAACGTAAAAAAAAACCGGAAAAAAACTGAAAAAAAACCGGATGAGCCTGCCGAAGATGAGGCCATTACGGCAAGCATATAGGTGTCCTCCTCGAGATAGTGTCATTTAAAGAACGAGGGTCATCACAACGTAAAAAAAATGGAAAAAATCAGAAAAAAAAAGAGGAGCCTGCTGAAGATGAGGCCATTACGGCTCTCCTTTAGGTATCCCCTCGGGATAGCGTCATTTAAAGAACGTGGGTCAGCACAACGTAAAAAAAAATCAGAAAAAAAAACCGGAAGAGCCTGCCGAAGATGAGGCCATTACGGCTCATCTTTAGGTGTCCTCCTCGGGATAGCGTCATTTAATGAACGAGGGTCAGCACAACGTAAAAAAAAAAAACTGGAAAAAAAACCGGAAGATCCTGCCGAAGATGAGGCCATTAGGGCTCTCATTTAGGTGTCCTCCTCGGGATAGCGTCATTTAAAGAACGAGGTTCAGCACAACGTAAAAAAAAAAACCGAAAAAATAAAACCGGAGAAACCTGCCGAAGATGAGGCCATTACGGCTCGACTTTAGATGTCCTACTCGGGATAGCGTCATTTAATGAATGAGGGTCAGCACAACGTAGTAAAAAAAATGGAAAAATCGGAAAAAAAATGGCAGAGCCCGCTGAAGATGAGGCGATTACGGCTCCCCTTTAGGTGTCCTCCTCGGGATAGCATCATTTAAAGAACGAAGGTCAGAACAACGTAAAAAAAACCGGAAAAAAACTGAAAAAAAACCGGATGAGCCTGCCGAAGATGAGGCCATTACGGCACGCATTTAGGAGTCCACCTCGAGATAACGTCATTTAAAGAACGAGGGTCATCACAACGTAAAAAAACGGAAAAAATCGGAAAAAAAAAGAGGAGCCTACTGAAGATGAGGCCATTACGGCTCTCCTTTAGGTATCCCCTCGGGATAGCATCATTTAAAGAACGTGGGTCAGCACAACGTAAAAAAAAATCAGAAAAAAAACCGGAAGAGCCTGCCGAAGATGAGGCCATTACGGCTCATCTTTAGGTGTCCTCCTCGGGATAGCGTCATTTAATGAACGAGGGTCAGCACAACGTAAAAAAAAAAACTGGAAAAAAAACCGGAAGAGCCTGCCGAAGATGAGGCCATTAGGGCTCTCATTTAGGTGTCCTCCTCGGGATAGCGTCATTTATAGAACGAGGTTCAGCACAACGTAAAAAAAAAAACCGAAAAAATAAAACCGGAGAAACCTACCGAAGATGAGGCCATTACGGCTCGCCTTTAGATGTCCTACTCGGGATAGCGTCATTTAATGAACGAGGGTCAGCACAACGTAGTAAAAAAAATGGAAAAACCGGAAAAAAAATGGTGCAGCCCGCTGAAGATGAGGCGATTACGGCTCGCCTTTAGGTGTCCTCCTCGGGATAGCGTCATTTAAAGAACGAGGGTCAGAACAACGTAAAAAAAAACCGGAAAAAAACTGAAAAAAAACCGGATGAGCCTGCCGAAGATGAGGCCATTACGGCAGGCATATAGGTGTCCTCCTCGAGATAGTGTCATTTAAAGAACGAGGGTCATCACAACGTAAAAAAAATGGAAAAAATCAGAAAAAAAAAGAGGAGCCTGCTGAAGATGAGGCCATTACGGCTCTCCTTTAGGTATCCCCTCGGGATAGCGTCATTTAAAGAACGTGGGTCAGCACAACGTAAAAAAAAATCAGAAAAAAAACCGGAAGAGCCTGCCGAAGATGAGGCCATTACGGCTCATCTTTAGGTGTCCTCCTCGGGATAGCGTCATTTAATGAACGAGGGTCAGCACAACGTAAAAAAAAAAAACTGGAAAAAAAACCGGAAGATCCTGCCGAAGATGAGGCCATTAGGGCTCTCATTTAGGTGTCCTCCTCGGGATAGCGTCATTTAAAGAACGAGGTTCAGCACAACGTAAAAAAAAAAACCGAAAAAATAAAACCGGAGAAACCTGCCGAAGATGAGGCCATTACGGCTCGACTTTAGATGTCCTACTCGGGATAGCGTCATTTAATGAATGAGGGTCAGCACAACGTAGTAAAAAAAATGGAAAAATCGGAAAAAAAATGGCAGAGCCCGCTGAAGATGAGGCGATTACGGCTCCCCTTTAGGTGTCCTCCTCGGGATAGCATCATTTAAAGAACGAGGGTCAGAACAACGTAAAAAAAACCGGAAAAAAACTGAAAAAAACCGGATGAGCCTGCCGAAGATGAGGCCATTACGGCACGCATTTAGGAGTCCACCTCGAGATAACGTCATTTAAAGAACGAGGGTCATCACAACGTAAAAAAAACGGAAAAAATCGGAAAAAAAAAGAGGAGCCTACTGAAGATGAGGCCATTACGGCTCTCCTTTAGGTATCCCCTCGGGATAGCATCATTTAAAGAACGTGGGTCAGCACAACGTAAAAAAAAAATCAGAAAAAAAACCGGAAGAGCCTGCCGAAGATGAGGCCATTACGGCTCATCTTTAGGTGTCCTCCTCGGGATAGCGTCATTTAATGAACGAGGGTCAGCACAACGTAAAAAAAAAAACTGGAAAAAAAACCGGAAGAGCCTGCCGAAGATGAGGCCATTAGGGCTCTCATTTAGGTGTCCTCCTCGGGATAGCGTCATTTATAGAACGAGGTTCAGCACAACGTAAAAAAAAAAACCGAAAAAATAAAACCGGAGAAACCTACCGAAGATGAGGCCATTACGGCTCGCCTTTAGATGTCCTACTCTGGATAGCGTCATTTAATGAACGAGGGTCAGCACAACGTAGTAAAAAAATGGAAAAACCGGAAAAAAAATGGTGGAGCCCGCTGAAGATGAGGCGATTACGGCTCGCCTTTAGGTGTCCTCCTCGGGATAGCGTCATTTAAAGAACGAGGGTCAGAACAACGTAAAAAAAACCGGAAAAAAATTGAAAAAAAACCGGATGAGCCTGCCGAAGATGAGGCCATTACGGCAGGCATATAGGTGTCCTCCTCGAGATAGTGTCATTTAAAGAACGAGGGTCATCACAACGTAAAAAAAATGGAAAAAATCAGAAAAAAAAAAGAGGAGCCTGCTGAAGATGAGGCCATTACGGCTCTCCTTTAGGTATCCCCTCGGGATAGCGTTATTTAAGGAACGTGGGTCAGCACAACGTAAAAAAAAATCAGAAACAAAACCGGAAGAGCCTGCCGAAGATGAGGCCATTACGGCTCATCTTTAGGTGTCCTCCTCGGGATAGCGTCATTTAATGAACGCGGGTCAGCACAACGTAAAAAAAAACTGTAAAAAAAACCGGAAGAGCCTGCCGAAGATGAGGCCATTAGGGCTCTCATTTAGGTGTCCTCCTCGGGATAGCGTCATTTAAAGAACGAGGTTCTGCACAACGTAAAAAAAAAACCGAAAAAATAAAACCGGAGAAACCTGCCGAAGATAAGGCCATTACGGCTCGCCTTTAGATGTCCTACTCGGGATAGCGTCATTTAATGAACGAGGGTCAGCACAACGTAGTAAAAAAAATGGAAAAACCGGAAAAAAAATGGCGGAGCCCGCTGAAGATGAGGCGATTACGGCTCGCCTTTAGGTGTCCTCCTCGGGATAGCGTCATTTAAAGAACGAGGGTCAGAACAACGTAAAAAAAAACCGGAAAAAAACCGAAAAAAAACCGGATGAGCCTGCCGAAGATGAGGCCATTACGGCACGCATTTAGGAGTCCTCCTCGAGATAGCGTCATTTAAAGAACGAGGGTCATCACAACGTAAAAAAAAACGGAAAAAATCGGAAAAAAAAGAGGAGCCTGCTGAAGTTGAGGCCATTACGGCTCTCCTTTTGGTATCCCCTCGGGATAGCGTCATTTAAAGAACGTGGGTCAGCACAACGTAAAAAAAAATCAGAAAAAAAACCGGAAGAGCCTGCCGAAGATGAGGCCATTACGGCTCATCTTTAGGTGTCCTCCTCGGGATAGCGTCATTTAATGAACGAGGGTCAGCACAACGTAAAAAAAAAAAAACTGGAAAAAAAACCGGAAGAGCCTGCCGAAGATGAGGCCATTAGGGCTCTCATTTAGGTGTCCTCCTCGGGATAGCGTCATTTAAAGAACGAGGTTCAGCACAACGTAAAAAAAAAAAACCGAAAAAAAAAAACCGGAGAAACCTGCCGAAGATGAGGCCATTACGGCTCGCCTTTAGATGTCCTACTCGGGATAGCGTCATTTAATGAATGAGGGTCAGCACAACGTAGTAAAAAAAATGGAAAAATCGGAAAAAAAATGGCAGAGCCCGCTGAAGATGAGGCGATTACGGCTCCCCTTTAGGTGTCCTCCTCGGGATAGCATCATTTAAAGAACGAGGGTCAGAACAACGTAAAAAAAACCGGAAAAAAAAACTGAAAAAAAACTGGATGAGCCTGCCGAAGATGAGGCCATTACGGCACGCATTTAGGAGTCCACCTCGAGATAGCGTCATTTAAAGAACGAGGGTCATCACAACGTAAAAAAAACGGAAAAAATCGGAAAAAAAAAGAGGAGCCTACTGAAGATGAGGCCATTACGGCTCTCCTTTAGGTATCCCCTCGGGATAGCATCATTTAAAGAACGTGGGTCAGCACAACGTAAAAAAAAATCAGAAAAAAAAACCGGAAGAGCCTGCCGAAGATGAGGCCATTACGGCTCATCTTTAGGTGTCCTCCTCGGGATAGCGTCATTTAATGAACGAGGGTCAGCACAACGTAAAAAAAAAAAACTGGAAAAAAAACCGAAAGAGCCTGCCGAAGATGAGGCCATTAGGGCTCTCATTTAGGTGTCCTCCTCGGGATAGCGTCATTTAAAGAACGAGGTTCAGCACAACGTAAAAAAAAAAACCGAAAAAATAAAACCGGAGAAACCTGCCGAAGATGAGGCCATTACGGCTCGCCTTTAGATGTCCTACTCGGGATAGCATCATTTAATGAATGAGGGTCAGCACAACGTAGTAAAAAAAATGGAAAAATCGGAAAAAAAAATGGCAGAACCCGCTGAAGATGAGGCGATTACGGCTCCCCTTTAGGTGTCCTCCTCGGGATAGCATCATTTAAAGAACGAGGGTCAGAACAACGTAAAAAAAACCGGAAAAAAAAACTGAAAAAAAACCGGATGAGCCTGCCGAAGATGAGGCCATTACGGCACGCATTTAGGAGTCCACCTCGAGATAGCGTCATTTAAAGAACGAGGGTCATCACAACTTAAAAAAAACGGAAAAAAAAAGAGGAGCCTACTGAAGATGAGGCCATTACGGCTCTCCTTTAGGTATCCCCTCGGGATAGCATCATTTAAAGAACGTGGGTCAGCACAACGTAAAAAAAAATCAGAAAAAAAACTGGAAGAGCCTGCCGAAGATGAGGCCATTACGGCTCATCTTTAGGTGTCCTCCTCGGGATAGCGTCATTTAATGAACGAGGGTCAGCACAACGTAAAAAAAAGAAAACTGGAAAAAAAACCGGAAGAGCCTGCCAAAGATGAGGCCATTAGGGCTCTCATTTAGGTGTCCTCCTCGGGATAGCGTCATTTAAAGAACGAGGTTCAGCACAACGTAAAAAAAAAACCGAAAAATAAAACCGGAGAAACGTACCGAAGATGAGGCCATTACGGCTCGCCTTTAGATGCCCTACTCGGGATAGCGTCATTTAATGAACGAGGGTCAGCACAACGTAGTAAAAAAAATGGAAAAACCGGAAAAAAAATGGCGGAGCCCGCTGAAGATGAGGCGATTACGGCTCGCCTTTAGGTGTCCTCCTCGGGATAGCGTCATTTAAAGAACGAGGGTCAGAACAACGTAAAAAAAAACCGGAAAAAAACTGAAAAAAAAAACCGGATGAGCCTGCCGAAGATGAGGCCATTACGGCAGGCATATAGGTGTCCTCCTCGAGATAGTGTCATTTAAAGAACGAGGGTCATCACAACGTAAAAAAAATGGAAAAAATCAGAAAAAAAAAAGAGGAGCCTGCTGAAGATGAGGCCATTACGGCTCTCCTTTAGGTATCCCCTCGGGATAGCGTTATTTAAGGAACGTGGGTCAGCACAACGTAAAAAAAAATCAGAAAAAAAACCGGAAGAGCCTGCCGAAGATGAGGCCATTACGGCTCATCTTTAGGTGTCCTCCTCGGGATAGCGTCATTTAATGAACGAGGGTCAGCACAACGTAAAAAAAAAAACTATAAAAAAAACCGGAAGAGCCTGCCGAAGATGAGGCCATCAGGGCTCTCATTTAGGTGTCCTCCTCGGGATAGCGTCATTTAAAGAACGAGGTTCTGCACAACGTAAAAAAAAAACCGAAAAAATAAAACCGGAGAAACCTGCCAAAGATAAGGCCATTACGGCTCGCCTTTAGATGTCCTACTCGGGATAGCGTCATTTAATGAACGAGGGTCAGCACAACGTAGTAAAAAAAATGGAAAAACCGGAAAAAAAATGGCGGAGCCCGCTGAAGATGAGGCGATTACGGCTCGCCTTTAGGTGTCCTCCTCGGGATAGCGTCATTTAAAGAACGAGGGTCAGAACAACGTAAAAAAAAACCGGAAAAAAAACCGAAAAAAAACCGGATGAGCCTGCCGAAGATGAGGCCATTACGGCACGCATTTAGGAGTCCTCCTCGAGATAGCGTCATTTAAAGAACGAGGGTCATCACAACGTAAAAAAAACGGAAAAAATCGGAAAAAAAAAGAGGAGCCTGCTGAAGATGAGGCCATTACGGCTCTCCTTTAGGTATCCCCTCGGGATAGCGTCATTTAAAGAACGTGGGTCAGCACAACGTAAAAAAAATCAGAAAAAAAACTGGAAGAGCCTGCCGAAGATGAGGCCATTACGGCTCATCTTTAGGTGTCCTCCTCGGGATAGCGTCATTTAATGAACGAGGGTCAGCACAACGTAAAAAAAAAAAAAACTGGAAAAAAAACCGAAAGAGCCTGCCGAAGATGAGGCGATTAGGGCTCTCATTTAGGTGTCCTCCTCGGGATAGCGTCATTTAAAGAACGAGGTTCAGCACAACGTAAAAAAAAACCGAAAAAATAAAACCGGACAAACCTACCGAAGATGAGGCCATTACGGCTCGCCTTTAGATGTCCTACTCGGGATAGCGTCATTTAAAGAACGAGGGCAAGCACAACGTAGGAAAAAAACCGAAAAAAAATCGGAGGAGCCTGCCGAAGATGAGGCCATTACGGCTCTCCTTTAGGTGTCCTCCTCGGGATAGCGTCATTTAAAGAACGAGTGTCAGCACAACGTAAAAAAAAAAAACCGGGAGGAGCCTGCCAAAGATGAGGCCATTACGGCTCGCCTTTAGGTGTCCTCCTGGGGATAGAATCATTTAAAGAACGAGAGTTAGCACAACGTAAAAAAAAACGGAAAAAGAACGAAAAAAAAAATATAGGAGCCTGCTGAAGATGAGGCCATTACGGATCGCATTTAGGTGTCCTCCTCGGGATAGCGTCATTTAAAGAACGAGGTTCAGCACAATGTAAAAAAAAAAACCGAAAAAATAAAACCGGAGAAACCTGCCGAAGATGAGGCCATTACGGCTCGCCTTTAGATGTCCTACTCGGGATAGCGTCATTTAAAGAACGAGGGCAAGCACAATGTAGGAAAAAAACCAAAAAAAATCGGAGGAGCCTGCCGAAGATGACGCCATTACGGCTCTCCTTTAGGTGTCCTCCTCGGGATAGCGTCATTTAAAGAACGAGTGTCAGCACAACGTAAAAAAAAAAAAAACCGGGAGGAGCCTGCCGAAGATGAGGCCATTACGGCTCGCCTTTAGGTGTCCTCCTCGGGATAGAATCATTTAAAGAACGAGGGTTAGCACAACGTAAAAAAAAACGGAAAAAGAACGGAAGAAAAAATATAGGAGCCTGCTGAAGATGAGGCCATTACGGCTCGCCTTTAGGTATCCTCCTCGGGATATCGTCATTTAAAGAACGAGGATCAGCATAACGTATAAAAAAAATGAAAAAATCGGAAAAAAATGGAGGACCCTGCTGAAAATGAGGCGATTACGGCTCGCCTTTAGTTGTCCTCCTCAGGATAGCGTCATTTTAAGAACGTGGGTCAGCACAACGTTAAAAAAAAAAAACCCCAAAAAAAAATGGAGGAGCCTGTCGAAGATGAGACCATTACGGCTCTCCTTTAGGTATCCCCTCGGGATAGCGTCATTTAAAGAACGAGGGTCAGCACAATGTAAAAAAAAATCAGAAAAAAAAACCGGAAGAGCCTGCCGAAGATGAGGCCATTATGGCTCGGCTTTAGGTGTCCTCCTCGGGATAGCATCATTTAATGAACGAGGGTCAGCACAACGTAGTAAAAAAAAACAGAAAAACCGGAAAAAAATGGAGGAGCCCGCTGAAGATGAGGCGATTACGGCTCGCCTTTAGGTGTCCTCCTCGGGATAGCGTCATTTAAAGAACGAGGGTCAGAACAACGTAAAAAAAAACCGGAAAAAAAACGAAAAAAAAACCGGATGAGCCTGCCGAAGATGAGGCCATTACGGCTCGCCTTTAGGTGTCCTCCTCGGGATAGCGTCATTTAAAGAAGGAGGGTCAGCACAACGTAAAAAAAAAAACTGGAAAAAAAACCGGAAGAGCCTGCCAAAGATGAGGCCATTACGGCTCGCATTTAGGTGTCCTCCTCGGGATAGCGTCATTTAAAGAACGAGGTTCAGCACAACGTAAAAAAAAAACCAAAAAAATAAAACCGGAGTAACCTGCCAAAGATGAGGACATTACAGCTCACCTTTAGGTGTCCTCCTCGGGATAGCGTCATTTAAAGGACGAGGGCAAGCACAACGTAGGAAAAAAATCGAACAAAAAACTGGAGGAGCCTGCCGAAGATGAGGCCATTACGGCTCGCCTTTAGGTGTCCTCCTCGGGATAGCATCATTTAAAGAACGAGGGTCAGCACAACGTAAAAAAACGGAAAAAATCGGAAAAAAAAAAGAGGAGCCTGCTGAAGATGAGGCCATTACGGCTCTCCTTTAGGTATCCCCTCGGGATAGCGTCAATTAAAGAACGTGGGTCAGCACAACGTAAAAAAAAATCAGAAAAAAAACCGGAAGAGCCTGCCGAAGATGAGGCCATTACGGCTCATCTTTAGGTGTCCTCCTCGGGATAGCGTCATTTAATGAACGAGGGTCAGCACATCGTAAAAAAAAAAACTGGAAAAAAAACCGGAAGAGCCTGCCGAAGATGAGGCCATTAGGGCTCTCATTTAGGTGTCCTCCTCGGGATAGCGTCATTTAAAGAACGAGGTTCAGCACAACGGAAAAAAAAAACCGAAAAAATAAAACCGGAGAAACCTGCCGAAGATGAGGCCATTACGGCTCGCCTTTAGATGTCCTACTCGGGATAGCGTCATTTAAAGAACGGGGGCAAGCACAACGTAGGAAAAAAACCGAAAAAAAATCAGAGGAGCCTGTCGAAGATGAGGCCATTACGGCTCTCCTTTAGGTGTCCTCCTCGGGATAGCGTCATTTAAAGAACGAGTGTCAGCACAACGTAAAAAAAAAAAAAAACCGGGAGGAGCCTGCCGAAGATGAGGCCATTACGGCTCGCCTTTAGGTATCCTCCTCGGGATATCGTCATTTAAAGAACGAGGGTCAGCATAACGTATAAAAAAAATGAGGAGCCTGCCGAAGATGAGGCCATTACGGCTCTCCTTTAGTTGTCCTCCTCAGGATAGCGTCATTTAAACAACGTGGGTCAGCACAACGTTAAAAAAAAAAAACCCTAAAAAAAAATGGAGGAGCCTGTCGAAGATGAGACCATTACGGCTCTCCTTTAGGTATCCCCTCGGGATAGCGTCATTTAAAGAACGAGGGTCAGCACAACGTAAAAAAAAATCAGAAAAAAAAACCGGAAGAGCCTACCGAAGATGAGGCCATTACAGCTCGCCTTTAGGTGTCCTCCTTGGGATAGCGTCATTTAATGAACGAGGGTCAGCACAACATAGTAAAAAAAAATGGAAAAACCAGAAAAAAATGGCGGAGCCCGCTGAAGATGAGGCGATTACGGCTCGCCTTTAGGTGTCCTCCTCGGGATAGCGTCATTTAAAGAACGAGGGTCAGAACAACGTAAAAAAAAACCGGAAAAAAACTGAAAAAAAACCAGATGAGCCTGCTGAAGATGAGGCCATTACGGCATGCATATAGGAGTCCTCCTCGAGATAGTGTCATTTAAAGAACGAGGGTCATCACAACGTAAAATAAATGGAAAAAATCAGAAAAAAAAGAGGAGCCTGCTGAAGATGAGGCCATTACGGCTCTCCATTAGGTATCCCCTCGGGATAGCGTTATTTAAGGAACGTGGGTCAGCACAACATAAAAAAAAATCAGAAAAAAAACCGGAAGAGCCTGCCGAAGAAGAGGCCATTACGGCTCATCTTTAGGTGTCCTCCTCGGGATAGCGTCATTTAATGAACGAGGGTCAGCACAACGTAAAAAAAAAACTGGAAAAAAAACCGGAAGAGCCTGCCGAAGATGAGGCCATTAGGGCTCTCATTTAGGTGTCCTCCTCGGGATAGCGTCATTTAAAGAACGAGGTTCAGCACAACGTAAAAAAAAAAACCGAAAAAATAAAACCGGAGAAACCTGCCGAAGATGAGGCCATTACGGCTCGCCTTTAGATGTCCTACTCGGGATAGCGTCATTTAATGAACGAGGGTCAGCACAACGTAGTAAAAAAAATGGCAGAGCCCGCTGAAGATGAGGCGATTACGGCTCCCCTTTAGGTGTCCTCCTCGGGATAGCATCATTTAAAGAACGAGGGTCAGAACAACGTAAAAAAACCGGAAAAAAAAATAGAAAAAAAAACCGGATGAGCCTGCCGAAGATGAGGCCATTACGGCACGCATTTAGGAGTCCTCCTCGAGATAGCGTCATTTAAAGAACGAGGGTCATCACAACGTAAAAAAAACGGAAAAAATCGGAAAAAAAAAGAGGAGCCTACTGAAGATGAGGCCATTACGACTCTCCTTTAGGTATCCCCTCGGGATAGCGTCATTTAAAGAACGTGGGTCAGCACAACGTAAAAAAAAATCAGAAAAAAAACCGGAAGAGCCTGCCGAAGATGAGGCCATTACGGCTCATCTTTAGGTGTCCTCCTCGGGATAGCGTCATTTAATGAACGAGGGTCAGCACAACGTAAAAAAAAAAAACTGGAAAAAAAACCGGAAGAGCCTGCCAAAGATGAGGCCATTAGGGCTCTCATTTAGGTGTCCTCCTCGGGATAGCGTCATTTAAAGAACGAGGTTCAGCACAACGTAAAAAAAAAACCGAAAAAATAAAACCGGAGAAACCTACCGAAGATGAGGCCATTACGGCTCGCCTTTAGATGTCCTACTCGGGATAGCGTCATTTAAAGAACGAGGGCAAGCACAACGTAGGAAAAAAACCGAAAAAAAATCGGAGGAGCCTGCCGAAGATGAGGCCATTACGGCTCTCCTTTAGGTGTCCTCCTCGGGATAGCGTCATTTAAAGAACGAGTGTCAGCACAACGTAAAAAAAAAAAACCGGGAGGAGCCTGCCAAAGATGAGGCCATTACGGCTCGCCTTTAGGTGTCCTCCTGGGGATAGAATCATTTAAAGAACGAGGGTTAGCACAACGTAAAAAAAAACGGAAAAAGAACAAAAACAAAAAAATATAGGAGCCTGCTGAAGATGAGGCCATTACGGATCGCATTTAGGTGTCCTCCTCCGGATAGCGTCATTTAAAGAACGAGGTTCAGCACAACGTAAAAAAAAAAAAACCGAAAAAATAAAACCGGAGAAACCTGCCGAAGATGAGGCCATTACGGCTCGCCTTTAGATGTCCTACTCGGGATAGCGTCATTTAAAGAACGAGGGCAAGCAAAACGTAGGAAAAAAACCAAAAAAAAATTGGAGGAGCCTGCCGAAGATGAGGCCATTACGGCTCTCCTTTAGGTGTCCTCCTCGGGATAGCGTCATTTAAAGAACGAGTGTCAGCACAACGTAAAAAAAAAAAAAACCGGGAGGAGCCTGCTGAAGATGAGGCCATTACGGCTCGCCTTTAGGTGTCCTCCTCGGGATAGAATCATTTAAAGAACGAGGGTTAGCACAACGTAAAAAAAAACGGAAAAAGAACGGAAGAAAAAATATAGGAGCCTGCTGAAGATGAGGCCATTACGGCTCGCCTTTAGGTATCCTCCTCGGGATATCGTCTTTTAAAGAACGAGGATCAGCATAACGTATAAAAAAATGAAAAAATTGGAAAAAAATGGAGGACCCTGCTGAAAATGAGGCGATTACGGCTCGCCTTTAGTTGTCCTCCTCAGGATAGCGTCATTTAAAGAACGTGGGTCAGCACAACGTTAAAAAAAAAAACCCCAAAAAAAAATGGAGGAGCCTGTCGAAGATGAGACCATTACGGCTCTCCTTTAGGTATCCCCTCGGGATAGCGTCATTTAAAGAACGAGGGTCAGCACAATGTAAAAAAAAATCAGAAAAAAAAAAACCGGAAGAGCCTGTCGAAGATGAGGCCATTACAGCTCGCCTTTAGGTGTCCTCCTCGGGATAGCGTCATTTAATGAACGAGGGTCAGCACAACGTAGTAAAAAAAATGGAAAAACCGGAAAAAAAATGGCGGAGCCCCCTGAAGATGAGGCGATTACGGCTCGCCTTTAGGTGTCCTCCTCGGGATAGCGTCATTTAAAGAACGAGGGTCAGAACAACGTAAAAAAAATCGGAAAAAAAACCGAAAAAAAAACCGGATGAGCCTGCCGAAGATGAGGCCATTACGGCACGCATTTAGGAGTCCTCCTCGAGATAGCGTCATTTGAAGAACAAGGGTCATCACAACGTAAAAAAAACGGAAAAAATCGGAAAAAAAAAGAGGAGCCTGCTGAAGATGAGGCCATTACGGCTCTCCTTTAGGTATCCCCTCGGGATAGCGTCATTTAAAGAACGTGGGTCAGCACAACGTAAAAAAAAATAAAAAAAAAACCGGAAGAGCCTGCCGAAGATAAGGCCATTACGGCTCATCTTTAGGTGTCCTCCTCGGGATAGCGTCATTTAATGAACGAGGGTCAGCACAATGTAAAAAAATAAAAACTGGAAAAAAAACCGGAAGAGCCTGCCGAAGATGAGGCCATTAGGGCTCTCATTTAGGTGTTCTCCTCGGGATAGCGTCATTTAAAGAACGAGGTTCAGCACAACGTAAAAAAAAAACCGATAAAATAAAACCGGAGAAACCTGCCGAAGATGAGGCCATTACGGCTCGCCTTTAGATGTCCTACTCGGGATAGCGTCATTTAATGAACGAGGGTCAGCACAACGTAGTAAAAAAATGGAAAAACCGGAAAAAAAATGGCGGAGCCCGCTGAAGATGAGGCGATTACGGCTCGCTTTTAGGTGTCCTCCTCGGGATAGCGTCATTTAAAGAACGAGGGTCAGAACAACGTAAAAAAAAACCGGAAAAAGAACCGAAAAAAAACCGGATGAGCCTGCCGAAGATGAGGCCATTACGGCACGCATTTAGGAGTCCTCCTCGAGATAGCGTCATTTAAAGAATGAGGGTCATCACAACGTAAAAAAAACGGAAAAAATCGGAAAAAAAAAGAGGAGCCTGCTGAAGACGAGGCCATTACGGCTCTCCTTTAGGTATCCCCTCGGGATAGCGTCATTTAAAGAACATCGGTCAGCACAACGTAAAAAAAAATCAGAAAAAAAACCGGAAGAGCCTGCCGAAGATGAGGCCATTACGGCTCATCTTTAGGTGTCCTCCTCGGGATAGCGTCATTTAAAGAACGAGGGTCAACACAACGTAAAAAAAAAAACTGGAAAAAAAACCAGAAGAGCCTGCCGAAGATGAGGCCATTAGGGCTCTCATTTAGGTGTCCTCCTCGGGATAGCGTCATTTAAAGAACGAGGTTCAGCACAAGGTAAAAAAAAACCGAAAAAATAAAACCGGAGAAACCTGCTGAAGATGAGGCCATTACGGCTCGCCTTTAGATGTCCTACTCGGGATAGCGTCATTTAAAGAACGAGGGCAAGACAACGTAGGAAAAAAACCGAAAAAAAATCGTAGGAGCCTGCCGAAGATGAGGCCATTATGGCTCTCCTTTAGGTGTCCTCCTCGGGATAGCGTCATTTAAAGAACGAGTGTCAGCACAACGTAAAAAAAAAAAAACCGGGAGGAGCCTGCCGAAGATGAGGCCATTACGGCTCGCCTTTAGGTGTCCTCCTCGGGATAGAATCATTTAAAGAACGAGGGTTAGCACAACGTAAAAAAAATGGAAAAAGAACGGAAAAAAAATATAGGAGCCTGCTGAAGATGAGGCCATTACGGCTCGCCTTTAGGTATCCTCCTCGGGATATCGTCATTTAAAGAACGAGGGTCAGCATAACGTATAAAAAAAATGAAAAAATCGGAAAAAAATGGAGGACCCTGCTGAAAATGAGGCGATTACGGCTCTCCTTTAGGTGTCCTCCTCGGGATAGCGTCATTTAAAGAACGTGGGTCAGCACAACGTTAAAAAAAAAACCCCAAAAAAAAATGGAGGAGCCTGTCGAAGATGAGACCATTACGGCTCTCCTTTAGGTATCCCCTCGGGATAGCGTCATTTAAAGAACGAGGGTCAGCACAACGTAAAAAAAAATCAGAAAAAAAAACCGGAAGAGCCTGCCGAAGATGAGGCCATTACAGCTCGCCTTTAGGTGTCCTCCTCGGGATAGCGTCATTTAATGAACGAGGGTCAGCACAACGTAGTAAAAAAACTGAACAAAAAATCGGAGGAGCCTGCCGAAGATGAGGCCATTACGGCTCGCCTTTAGGTGTCCTCCTCGGGATAGTATCATTTAAAGAATGAGGGATAGCACAACGTAAAAAAATGGAAAAAATCGGAAAAAAAAAGAGGAGCCTGCTGAAGATGAGGCCATTACGGGTCTCCTTTAGGTATCCCCTCGGGATAGCGTCATATAAAGAACGAGGGTCAGCACAACGTAAAAAAAAAATCAGAAAAAAAACCTGAAGAGCCTGCCGAAGATGAGGCCATTAGGGCTCTCATTTAGGTGTCCTCCTCGGGATAGCGTCATTTAAAGAACGAGGTTCAGCACAAGGTAAAAAAAAACCGAAAAAATAAAACCGGAGAAACCTGCTGAAGATGAGGCCATTACGGCTCGCCTTTAGATGTCCTACTCGGGATAGCGTCATTTAAAGAACGAGGGCAAGACAACGTAGGAAAAAAACCGAAAAAAAATCGTAGGAGCCTGCCGAAGATGAGGCCATTATGGCTCTCCTTTAGGTGTCCTCCTCGGGATAGCGTCATTTAAAGAACGAGTGTCAGCACAACGTAAAAAAAAAAAAACCGGGAGGAGCCTGCCGAAGATGAGGCCATTACGGCTCGCCTTTAGGTGTCCTCCTCGGGATAGAATCATTTAAAGAACGAGGGTTAGCACAACGTAAAAAAAATGGAAAAAGAACGGAAAAAAAATATAGGAGCCTGCTGAAGATGAGGCCATTACGGCTCGCCTTTAGGTATCCTCCTCGGGATATCGTCATTTAAAGAACGAGGGTCAGCATAACGTATAAAAAAAATGAAAAAATCGGAAAAAAATGGAGGACCCTGCTGAAAATGAGGCGATTACGGCTCTCCTTTAGGTGTCCTCCTCGGGATAGCGTCATTTAAAGAACGTGGGTCAGCACAACGTTAAAAAAAAAACCCCAAAAAAAAATGGAGGAGCCTGTCGAAGATGAGACCATTACGGCTCTCCTTTAGGTATCCCCTCGGGATAGCGTCATTTAAAGAACGAGGGTCAGCACAACGTAAAAAAAAATCAGAAAAAAAAACCGGAAGAGCCTGCCGAAGATGAGGCCATTACAGCTCGCCTTTAGGTGTCCTCCTCGGGATAGCGTCATTTAATGAACGAGGGTCAGCACAACGTAGTAAAAAAACTGAACAAAAAATCGGAGGAGCCTGCCGAAGATGAGGCCATTACGGCTCGCCTTTAGGTGTCCTCCTCGGGATAGTATCATTTAAAGAATGAGGGATAGCACAACGTAAAAAAATGGAAAAAATCGGAAAAAAAAAGAGGAGCCTGCTGAAGATGAGGCCATTACGGGTCTCCTTTAGGTATCCCCTCGGGATAGCGTCATATAAAGAACGAGGGTCAGCACAACGTAAAAAAAAAATCAGAAAAAAAACCTGAAGAGCCTGCCGAAGATGAGGCCATTACGGCTCGCATTTAGGAGTCCTACTCGGGATAGCATCATTTAAAGAACGAGGGCAAGCACAACGTAGGAAAAAAACCGAAAAAAAAATCGGAGGAGCCTGCCGAAGATGAGGCCATTATGGCTCGCCTATAGGTGTCCTCCTCGGGATAGCGTCATTTAAAGAACGAGTGTCAGCACATCGTAAAAAAAAACTGGGAGGAGCCTTCCGAGGATGAGGCCATTACGGCTCGCCTTTAGGTGTCCTCCTCGGGATAGAATCATTTAAAGAACGAGGGTTAGCACAACATAAAAAAAACAGAAAAAACCGGAAAAAAAATATGGGAGCCTGCTGAAGATGAGGCCATTACGGCTCGCCTTTAGGTATCCTCCTTGGGATATCGTCATTTAAAGAACGAGGGTCAGCATAACGTATAAAAAAAATGAAAAAATCGGAAAAAAATGGAGGACCCTGCTGAAAATGAGGCGATTACTGCTCGCCTTTAGGTGTCCTCCTCAGGATAGCGTCATTTAAAGAACGTGGGTCAGCACAACGTTAAAAAAAAACCCCCGAAAAAAAATGGAGGAACCTGTCGAAGATGAGACCATTACGGCTCGGCTTTAGGTGTCCTCCTCGGGATAGCGTCATTTAAAGAACGAGGGTCAGCACAACGTTAAAAAAAAAAGAAAAAAAAACCGAAAAAATAAAACCGGAGGAGCCTGCCAAAGATGAGGCCATTACGGCTCCCCTTTAGGTGTTCTCCTCGGGATAGCATCATTTAAAGAACGAGGGTCAGCACAACTTAAAAAAAAATCAGAAAAAAAACCGGAAGAGCCTGCCGAAGATGAGGCCATTACGGGTCGGCTTTAGGTGTCCTCCTCGGGATAGCGTCATTTAATGAACGAGGGTCAGCACAACGTAGTAAAAAAAAAACGGAAAAACCGGAAAAAAATGGAGGATCCCGCTGAAGATGAGGCGATTACGGCTCGCCTTTAGGTGTCCTCCTCGGGATAGCGTCATTTAAAGAACGAGGGTCAGAACAACGTAAAAAAAAAACCGGAAAAAAAAAGAAAAAAAAACCGGATGAGCCTGCCGAAGATGAGGCCATTACGGCTCGCCTTTAGGTGTCCTCCTCGGGATAGCGTCATTTAAAGAAGGAGGGTCAGCACAACGTAAAAAAAAAACTGGAAAAAAAACCGGAAGAGCCTGCCAAAGATGAGGCCATTACGGCTCGTATTTAGGTGTCCTCCTCGGGATAGCGTCATTTAAAGAACGAGGTTCAGCACAACGTAAAAAAAAAACCGAAAAAATAAAACCGGAGTAACCTGCCAAAGATGAGGACATTACAGCTCGCCTTTAGGTGTCCTCCTCGGGATAGCGTCATTTAAAGAATGAGGGCAAGCACAACGTAGGAAAAAAATGGAACAAAAAACTGGAGGAGCCTGCCGAAGATGAGGCCATTACGGCTCGCCTTTAGGTGTCCTCCTCGGGATAGCATCATTTAAAGAACGAGGGTCAGCACAACATAAAAAAACGGAAAAAATCGGAAAAAAAAAAAAGAGGAGCCTGCTGAAGATGAGGCCATTACGGCTCTCCTTTTGGTATCCCCTCGGGATAGCGTCATTAAAAGAACGTGGGTCAGCACAACGTAAAAAAAAATCAGAAAAAAAACCGGAAGAGCCTGCCGAAGATGAGGCCATTACGGCTCATCTTTAGGTGTCCTCCTCGGGATAGCGTCATTTAATGAACGAGGGTCAGCACAACGTAAAAAAGAACTGGAAAAAAAACCGGAAGAGCCTGCCGAAGATGAGGCCATTAGGGCTCTCATTTAGATGTCCTCCTCGGGATAGCGTCATTTAAAGAACGAGGTTCAGCACAATGTAAAAAAAAAACCGATAAAATAAAACCGGAGAAACCTGCCGAAGATGAGGCCATTACGGCTCGCCTTTAGATGTCCTACTCGGGATAGCGTCATTTAAAGAACGAGGAAAAGCACAACGTAGGAAAAAAACCGAAAAAAATCGGAGGAGCCTGCCGAAGATGAGGCCATTACGGCTCTCCTTTAGGTGTCCTCCTTGGGATAGCGTCATTTAAAGAACGAGTGTCAGCACAACGTAAAAAAAAAGAATCGGGAGGAGCCTGCCGAAGATGAGGCCATTACGGCTCGCCTTTAGGTGTCCTCCTCGGGATAGAATCATTTAAAGAACGAGGGTTAGCACAACGTAAAAAAAAACGGAAAAAGAACGGAAAAAAATATAGGAGCCTGCTGAAGATGAGGCCATTACGGCTCGCCTTTAGGTATCCTCCTCGGGATAGCGTCATTTAAAGAACGAGGGTCAGCATAACGTATAAAAAAAATGAAAAAATCAGAAAAAAATGGAGGACCCTGCTGAAAATGAGGCGATTACGGCTCGCCTTTAGGTGTCCTCCTCAGGATAGCGTCATTTAAAGAACGTGGGTCAGCACAACGTTAAAAAAAAAAACCCCAAAAAAAATGGAGGAGCCTGTCGAAGATGAGACCATTACGGCTCTCCTTTAGGTATCCCCTCGGGATAGCGTCATTTAAAGAACGAGGGTCAGCACAACGTAAAAAAAAATCAGAAAAAAAAACCGGAAGAGCCTGCCGAAGATGAGGCCATTACAGCTCGCCTTTAGGTGTCCTCCTCGGGATAGCGTCATTTAATGAACGAGGGTCAGCACAACGTAGTAAAAAAAATGGAAAAACCGGAAAAAAAATGGCGGAGCCCTCTGAAGATGAGGCGATTACGGCTCGCCTTTAGGTGTCCTCCTCGGGATAGCGTCATTTAAAGAACGAGGGTCAGAACAACGTAAAAAAAAACCGGAAAAAAAACCGAAAAAAAACTGGATGAGCCTGCCGAGGATGAGGCCATTACGGCTCGCATTTAGGTGTCCTCCTCGAGATAGCGTCATTTAAAGAACGAGGTTTAGCACAACATAAAAAAAACCGAAAAAATAAAACCGGAGGAACCTGCTAAAGATGAGGACATTACGGCTCGCCTTTAGGTGTCCTCCTTGGGATAGCGTCATTTAAAGAACGAGGGCAAGCACAACGTAGGAAAAAAACCAAACAAAAAACCGGAGGAGTATGCCGAAGATGAGGGCATTACGGCTCGCCTTTAGGTGTCCTCCTCGGGATAGCATCATTTAAAGAACGAGGGTCAGCACAACGTAAAAAAACGGAAAAAATCGGAAAAAAAAAGAGGAGCCTGTTGAAGATGAGGCCATTACGGCTCTCCTTTAGGTATCCCCTCGGGATAGCGTCATTTAAAGAATGAGGGTCAGCACAACGTAAAAAAAAACCGGAAAAAAAACCGAAAAAAACCGGATGAGCCTGCCGAAGATGAGGCCATTACGGCTCGCATTTAGGAGTCCTCCTCGAGATAGCGTCATTTAAAGAACGAGGTTTAGCACAACATAAAAAAAAACCGAAAAAATAAAACCGGAGGAACCTGCTAAAGATGAGGACATTACGGCTCGCCTTTAGGTGTCCTCCTCGGGATAGCGTCATTTAAAGAACGAGGGCAAGCACAACGTAGGAAAAAAACCAAACAAAAAACCGGAGGAGTATGCCGAAGATGAGGCCATTACGGCTCGCCTTTAGGTGTCCTCCTCGGGATAGCATCATTTAAAGAACGAGGGTCAGCACAACGTAAAAAAACGGAAAAAATCGGAAAAAAAAAGAGGAGCCTGTTGAAGATGAGGCCATCACGGCTCTCCTTTAGGTATCCCCTCGGTATAGCGTCATTTAAAGAACGAGGGTCAGCACAACGTAAAAAAAATCAGAAAAAAACCGGAAGAGCCTGCCGAAGATGAGGCCATTACGGCTCGCATTTAGGTGTCCTCCTCGGGATAGCGTGATTTAAAGAACGAGGTTTAGCACAACATAAAAACAAAAAACCGAAAAAATAGAACCGGAGAAACCTGCCGAGATGAGGCCATTACGGCTCGCCTTTAGGTGTCCTACTCGGGATAGCGTCATTTACAGAACGAGGGCAAGCACAACGTAGGAAAAAAAACCGAAAAAAAAATCGGAGGAGCCTGCCGAAGATAAGGTCGTTACGGCTCCCCTTTAGGTGTCCTCCTCGGGATAGCGTCATTTAAAGAACGAGTGTCACTACAACGTAAAAAAAAAACCGGGAGGAGCCTGCCGAAGATGAGGCCATTACGGTTCACCTTTAGGTGTCCTCCTCGGGATAGCATCATTTAATGAACGAGGGTCAGCACAACGTAGTAAAAAAAAACAGAAATACCGGAAAAAAAATGGAGGTGCCCGCTGAAGATGAGGCGATTACGGCTCGCCTTTAGGTGTCCAACTCGGGATAGCGTCATTTAAAGAACGAGGGTCAGAACAACGTAAAAAAAAACCGAAAAAAAACCGAAAAAAACCGGATGAGCCTACCGAAGATGAGGCCATTACGGCTCGCATTTAGGAGTCCTCCTCGGGATAGCGTCATTTAAAGAACGAGGTTCAGCACAACGTAAAAAAAAAAACCAAAAAAATAAAACCGGAGGAACCTGCCAAAGATGAGGACATTACGGCTCGCCTTTAGGTGTCCTCCTCGGGATAGCGTCATTTAAAGAACGAGGGCAAGCACAACGTAGGAAAAAAACCGAACAAAAAACTGGAGGAGCATGCCGAAGATGATGCCATTACGGCTCGCATTTAGGTGTCCTCCTCGGAATAGCGTCATTTAAAGAACGAGGTTCAGCACAACGTAAAAAAAAAACCGAAAAAATAAAACCGGAAAAACCTACCGAAGATGAGGCCATTACGGCTCGCCTTTAGGTGTCCTCCTCGGGATAGCGTCATTTAAAGAACGAGGGTCAGCACAACGTAAAAAAAAAAACTGGAAAAAAAACCAGAAGAGCCTGCCAAAGATGAGGCCATTACGGCTCGCATTTAGGTGTCCTCCTCGGGATAGCGTCATTTAAAGAACGAGGTTCAGCACAACGTAAAAAAAAACCGAAAAAATAAAACCGGAGTAACCTGCCAAAGATGAGGACAATACAGCTCGCCTTTAGGTGTCCTCCTCGGGATAGCGTCATTTAAAGAACGAGGGCAAGCACAACGTAGGAAAAAAATCGAACAAAAAATAGGAGGAGCCTGCCGAAGATGAGGCCATTACGGCTCGCCTTTAGGTGTCCTCCTCGGGATAGCATCATTTAAAGAACGAGGGTCAGCACAACGTAAAAAAACAGAAAAAATCGGAAAAAAAAAGAGGATCCTGCTGAAGATGATTCCATTACGGCTCTCCTTTAGGTATCCCCTCGGGATAGCGTCATTTAAAGAACGAGGGTCAGCACAACGTAAAAAAAAAAAAATTAGAAAAAAAACCGAAAGTGCCTGTCGAAGATGACGCCATTACGGCTCGTCTTTAGGTGTCCTCCTCGGGATAGCGTCATTTAATGAACGAGGGTCAGCACAACGTAAAAAAAAAACTGGAAAAAAACCGGAAGAGTCTGCCAAAGATGAGGCCATTAGGGCTCTCATTTAGGTGTCCTCCTCAGGATAGCGTCATTTAAAGAACGAGGTTCAGCACAACGTAAAAAAACCGAAAAAATAAAACCGGAGAAACCTGCCGAAGATGAGGCCATTACGGCTCGCCTTTTGATGTCCTACTCGGGATAGCGTCATTTAAAGAACGAGGGCAAGCACAACGTAGGAAAAAAAACCGAAAAAAAATCGGAGGAGCCTGCCGAAGATGAGGCCATTACGGCTCGCCTTTAGGTGTTCTCCTCGGGATAGCGTCATTTAAAGAACGAGTGTTAGCACAACGTAAAAAAAAACCGGGAGGAGCCTGCCGAAGATGAGGCCATTACGGCTCGCCTTTAAGTATCCTCCTCGGGATAGAATCATTTAAAGAACGAGGATTAGCACAACGTAAAAAAAATGGAAAAAAACGGAAAAAAAAATATAGGAGCCTGCTGAAGATGAGGCCATTATGGCTCGCCTTTAGGTATCCTCCTTGGGATATCGTCATTTAAAGAACGAGGGTCAGCATAACATATAAAAAAAATGAAAAAATCGCAAAAAAATGGAGGACCCTGCTGAAAATGAGGCGATTACGGCTCGCCTTTAGGTGTCCTCCTCAGGATAGCGTCATTTAAAGAACGCGGGGCAGCACAACGTTAAAAAAAAAATCAGAAAAAAAAGCCGGAAGAGCCTGCCAAAGATGAGGCCATTACGGCTCGCCTTTAGGTGTCCTCCTCGGGATAGCGTCATTTAATGAACGAGGGTCAGCACAACGTAGTAAAAAAAATGGAAAAACCGAAAAAAAAATGGCAGAGCCCGCTGAAGATGAGGCGATTACGGCTCGCCTTTAGGTGTCCTCCTCGGGATAGCGTCATTTAAAGAACGAGGGTCAGAACAACGTAAAAAAAACCGGAAAAAAACCGAAAAAAAAAATAGGATGAGCCTGCTGAAGATGAGCCATTACGGCTCGCATTTAGGAGTCCTCCTTGAGATAGCGTCATTTAAAGAACGAGGTTCAGCACAACGTAAAAAAAAACCGAAAAATTAAAACCGGAGGAACCTGCTAAAGATGAGGACATTACGGCTCGCCTTTAGGTGTCCTCCTCGGGATAGCGTCATTTAAAGAACGAGGGCAAGCACAACGTAGGAAAAAAACCGAACAAAAAGCCGGAGGAGCCTGCCGAAGATGAGGCCATTACGGCTCGCCTTTAGGTGTCCTCCTCGGGATAGCATCATTTAAAGAACGAGGATCAGCACAACGTAAAAAAACGGAAAAAATCGGAAAAAAAAAGAGGAGCCTGCTGAAGATGAGGCCATTACGGCTCATCTTTAGGTATCCCCTCGGGATAGCGTCATTTAAAGAACGAGTGTCAGCACAACGTAAAAAAAAATCAGAAAAAAAAATCGGATGAGCCTACCGAAGATGAGGCCATTACGGCTCGCATTTAGGAGTCCTCCTCGGGATAGCGTCATTTAAAGAACGAGGTTCAGCACAACGTAAAAAAAAAAATAAAAAAAATAAAACCGGAGGAACCTGCCAAAGATGAGGACATTACGGCTCGCCTTTAGGTGTCCTCCTCGGAATAGCGTCATTTAAAGAACGAGGGCAAGCACAACGTAGGAAAAAAACCGAACAAAAAACTGGAGGAGCATGCCGAAGATGATGCCATTACGGCTCGCATTTAGGTGTCCTCCTCGGGATAGCGTCATTTAAAGAACGAGGTTCAGCACAACGTAAAAAAAAACCGAAAAAATAAAACCGGAGAAACCTACCGAAGATGAGGCCATTACGGCTCGCCTTTAGGTGTCCTCCTCGGGATAGCGTCATTTAAAGAACGAGAGTCAGCACAACGTAAAAAAAAAAAACTGGAAAAAAAACCAGAAGAGCCTGCCAAAGATGAGGCCATTACGGCTCGCATTTAGGTGTCCTCCTCGGGATAGCGTCATTTAAAGAACGAGGTTCAGCACAACGTAAAAAAAAAATCGAAAAAATAAAACCAGAGTAACCTGCCAAAGATGAGGACAATACAACTCGCCTTTAGGTGTCCTCCTCGGGATAGCGTCATTTAAAGAACGAGGGCAAGCACAACGTAGGAAAAAAATCGAACAAAAAACTGGAGGAGCCTGCCGAAGATGAGGCCATTACGGCTCGCCTTTAGGTGTCCTCCTCGGGATAGCATCATTTAAAGAACGAGGGTCAGCACAACGTAAAAAAACAGAAAAAATCGGAAAAAAAAAAGAGGATCCTGCTGAAGATGATTCCATTACGGCTCTCCTTTAGGTATCCCCTCAGGATAGCGTCATTTAAAGAACGAGGGTCAACACAATGTAAAAAAAAAATCAGAAAAAAAACCGAAAGTGCCTGTCGAAGATGACGCCATTACGGCTCGCCTTTAGGTGTCCTCCTCGGGATAGCGTCATTTAATGAACGAGGGTCAGCACAACGTAGTAAAAAAAATGGAAAAACCGAAAAAAAAATGGCAGAGCCCGCTGAAGATGAGGCGATTACGGCTCGCCTTTAGGTGTCCTCCTCGGGATAGCGTCATTTAAAGAACGAGGGTCAGAACAACGTAAAAAAAACCGGAAAAAAACCGAAAAAAAAAAACAGGATGAGCCTGCCGAAGATGAGCCATTACGGCTCGCATTTAGGAGTCCTCCTCGAGATAGCGTCATTTAAAGAACGAGGTTCAGCACAACGTAAAAAAAAACCGAAAAAATAAAACCGGAGGAACCTGCTAAAGATGAGGACATTACGGCTCGCCTTTAGGTGTCCTCCTCGGGATAGCGTCATTTAAAGAATGAGGGCAAGCACAACGTAGGAAAAAAACCGAACAAAAAGCCGGAGGAGCCTGCCGAAGATGAGGCCATTACGGCTCGCCTTTAGGTGTCCTCCTCGGGATAGCATCATTTAAAGAACGAGGATCAGCACAACATAAAAAAACGGAAAAAATCGGAAAAAAAAAGAGGAGCCTGCTGAAGATGAGGCCATTACGGCTCATCTTTAGGTATCCCCTCGGGATAGCGTCATTTAAAGAACGAGGGTCAGCACAACGTAAAAAAAAATCAGAAAAAAAAATCGGATGAGCCTACCGAAGATGAGGCCATTACGGCTCGCATTTAGGAGTCCTCCTCGGGATAGCGTCATTTAAAGAACGAGGTTCAGCACAACGTAAAAAAAAAATCAAAAAAATAAAACCGGAGGAACCTGCCAAAGATGAGGACATTACGGCTCGCCTTTAGGTGTCCTCCTCGGAATAGCGTCATTTAAAGAACGAGGGCAAGCACAACGTAGGAAAAAAACCGAACAAAAAACTGGAGGAGCATGCCGAAGATGATGCCATTACGGTTCGCATTTAGGTGTCCTCCTCGGGATAGCGTCATTTAAAGAACGAGGTTCAGCACAACGTAAAAAAAAAACCGAAAAAATAAAACCGGAGAAACCTACCGAAGATGAGGCCATTACGGCTCGCCTTTAGGTGTCCTCCTCGGGATAGCGTCATTTAAAGAACGAGAGTCAGCACAACGTAAAAAAAAAAAACTGGAAAAAAAACCAGAAGAGCCTGCCAAAGATGAGGCCATTACGGCTCGCATTTAGGTGTCCTCCTCGGGATAGCGTCATTTAAAGAACGAGGTTCAGCACAACGTAAAAAAAAATCGAAAAAATAAAACCGTAGTAACCTGCCAAAGATGAGGACAATACAGCTCGCCTTTAGGTGTCCTCCTCGGGATAGCGTCATTTAAAGAACGAGGGCAAGCACAACGTAGGAAAAAAATCGAACAAAAAACTGGAGGAGCCTGCCGAAGATGAGGCCATTACGGCTCGCCTTTAGGTGTCCTCCTCGGGATAGCATCATTTAAAGAACGAGGGTCAGCACAACGTAAAAAAACAGAAAAAATCGGAAAAAAAAAAAGAGGATCCTGCTGAAGATGATTCCATTACGGCTATCCTTTAGGTATCCCCTCGGGATAGCGTCATTTAAAGAACGAGGGTCAGCATAACGTAAAAAAAAAATCAGAAAAAAAACTGAAAGTGCCTGTCGAAGATGACGCCATTACGGCTCGTCTTTAGGTGTCCTCCTCGGGATAGCGTCATTTAATGAACGAGGGTCAGCACAACGTAAAAAAAAAACTGGAAAAAAACCGGAAGAGTCTGCCGAAGATGAGGCCATTAGGGCTCTCATTTAGGTGTCCTCCTCGGGATAGCGTCATTTAAAGAACGAGGTTCAGCACAACGTAAAAAAAACCGAAAAAATAAAACCGGAGAAACCTGCCGAAGATGAGGCCATTACGGCTCGCCTTTTGATGTCCTACTCGGGATAGCGTCATTTAAAGAACGAGGGCAAGCACAACGTAGGAAAAAAAACCGAAAAAAAAATCGGAGGAGCCTGCCGAAGATGAGGCCATTACGGCTCGCCTTTAGGTGTTCTCCTCGGGATAGCGTCATTTAAAGAACGAGTGTTAGCACAACGTAAAAAAAAACCGGGAGGAGCCTGCCGAAGATGAGGCCATTACGGCTCGCCTTTATGTGTCCTCCTCGGGATAGAATCATTTAAAGAACGAGGATTAGCACAACGTAAAAAAAAATGGAAAAAAACGGAAAAAAAAATATAGGAGCCTGCTGAAGATGAGGCCATTATGGCTCGCCTTTAGGTATCCTCCTTGGGATATCGTCATTTAAAGAACGAGGGTCAGCATAACGTATAAAAAAAATGAAAAAATCGCAAAAAAATGGAGGACCCTGCTGAAAATGAGGCGATTACGGCTCGCCTTTAGGTGTCCTCCTCAGGATAGCGTCATTTAAAGAACGTGGGTCAGCACAACGTTAAAAAAAAAAACCCTGAAAAAAAAAAGGAGGAGCCTGTCGAAGATGAGACCATTACGGCTCGCCTTTAGGTGTTCTCCTCGGGATAGCATCATTTAAAGAACGAGGGTCATCACAACGTAAAAAAAACGGAAAAAATCAGAAAAAAAGAGGAGCTTGCTGAAGATGAGCCCATTACGGCTCTCCTTTAGGTATCCCCTCGGGATAGCGTCATTTAAAGAACGAGGGTCAGCACAACCTAAAAAAGAATCAGAAAAAAAAACCGGAAGAGCCTGCCAAAGATGAGGCCATTACGGCTCGCCTTTAGGTGTCCTCCTCGGGATAGCGTCATTTAATGAACGAGGGTCAGCACAACGTAGTAAAAAAAATGGAAAAACCGAAAAAAAAATGGCAGAGCCCGCTGAAGATGAGGCGATTACGGCTCGCCTTTAGGTGTCCTCCTCGGGATAGCGTCATTTAAAGAACGAGGGTCAGAACAACCTAAAAAAAAACCGGAAAAAAACCGAAAAAAAACCGGATGAGCCTGCCGAAGATGAGCCATTACGGCTCGCATTTAGGAGTCCTCCTCGAGATAGCGTCATTTAAAGAACGAGGTTCAGCACAACGTAAAAAAAACCGAAAAAATAAAACCGGAGGAACCTGCTAAAGATGAGGACATTACGGCTCGCCTTTATGTGTCCTCCTCGGGATAGCGTCATTTAAAGAACGAGGGCAAGCACCCACGTAGGAAAAAAACCGAACAAAAAATCGGAGGAGCCTGCCGAAGATGAGGCCATTACGGCTCGCCTTTAGGTGTCCTCCTCGGGATTGCATCATTTAAAGAACGAGGATCAGCACAACGTAAAAAAACGGAAAAAATCAGAAAAAAAAAAAGAGGAGCCTGCTGAAGATGAGGCCATTACGGCTCTTCTTTAGGTATCCCCTCGGGATATCGTCATTTAAAGAACGAGGGTCAGCACAATGTAAAAATAAATTAGAAAAAAAAACCGGAAGATCCTGCCGAAGATGAGGCCGTTACGGCTCGCATTTAGGTGTCCTCCTCGGGATAGCGTCATTTAAAGAACGAGGTTTAGCACAACATAAAAAAAAAACCGAAAAAATAGAACCGGAGAAACCTGCCGAAGATGAGGCCATTACGGCTCGCCTTTAGGTGTCCTACTCGGGATAGCGTCATTTAAAGAACGAGGGCAAGCACAACGTAGGAAAAAAAACCGAAAAAAAAATCGGAGTAGCCTGCCGAAGATGAGGTCATTACGGCTCGCCTTTAGGTGTCCTCCTCAGGATAGCGTCATTTAAAGAACGAGGTTCAGCACAACGTAAAAAAAAAACCGAAAAAATAAAACCGGAGAAACCTGCCGAAGATGAGGCCATTACGGCTCGCCTTTAGGTGTCCTCCTCGGGATAGAGTCATTTAATAACGAGGGTCAGCACAACGTAGTAAAAAAAATGGAAAAACCGGAAAAAAAATGGAGGAGCCCGCTGAAGATGAGGCGATTACGGCTCGCCTTTAGATGTCCTCCTCGGGATAGCGTCATTTAAAGAACGATGGTCAAAAAACATAAAAAAAAACCGAAAAAAAACCGAAAAAAACAGGATGAGCCTACCGAAGATAAGGCCATTACGGCTCGCATTTAGGAGTCCTCCTCGGTATAGCGTCATTTAAAGAACGAGGTTCAGCACAACGTAAAAAAAAAACCAAAAAAATAAAACCGGAGGAACCTGCCAAAGATGAGGACATTACGGCTCGCCTTTAGGTGTCCTCCTCGGGATAGCGTCATTTAAAGAACGAGGGCAAGCACAACGTAGGAAAAAAACCGAACAAAAAACTAGAGGAGCCTACCAAAGATAATGCCATTACGGCTCGCATTTAGGTGTCCTCCTCGGGATAGCGTCATTTAAAGAACGAGGTTCAGCACAACGTAAAAAAAAAAACCGAAAAAATAAAACCGGAGAAACATGCCGAAGATGAGGCCATTATGGCTCGCCTTTAGGTGTACTCCTCGGGATAGCGTCATTTAATGAACGAGGGTTAACACAACATTAAAAAAAAAGAAAAAAAACCGAAAAAATAAAACCGGAGGAGCCTGCCGAAGATGAGGCCATTACGGCTCGCCTTTCGGTGTTCTCCTCGGGATAGCTTCATTTAAAGAACGAGGGTCATCATAACGTAAAAAAAAACGGAAAAAATCAGAAAAAAAAAAAGAGGAGCCTGCTGAAGATGAGGCCATTACGGCTCTCCTTTAGGTATGCCCTCGAGATAGCGTCATTTATTGAACGAGGGTCAGCACAACGTAAAAAAAATCAGAAAAAAAAACTAGAAGAGCCTGCCGAAGATGAGGCCATTAGGGCTCGCATTTAGGTGTCCTCCTCGGGATAGCGTCATTTAAAGAATGAGGTTCAGCACAACGTAAAAAAAAAACCGAAAAAATAAAACCGGAGAAACCTGCCGAAGATGAGGCCATTACGGCTCGCCTTTAGATGTCCTACTCGGGATAGCGTCATTTAAAGAACGAGGGCAAGCACAATGTAGGAAAAAAACCGAAAAAAAAATCGGAGGAGCCTGCCGAAGATGAGGCCATTACGGCTCGCCTTTAGGTGTCCTCCTCGGGATAGCGTCATTTAAAGAACGAGTGTTAGCACAACGTAAAAAAAAAAACCGGGAGGAGCCTGCTGAAGATGAGGCCATTACGGCTCGCCTTTAGGTGTCCTCCTCGGGATAGAATCATTTAAAGAACGAGAGTCAGCACCACGTAAAAAAAAACAGAAAAAACCGAAAAAAAAATATAGGAGCCTGCTGAAGATGAGGCTATTACGGCTCCCCTTTAGGTATCCTACTCGGGATATCGTCATTTAAAGAACGAGGGTCAGCATAACGTATAAAAAAATGAAAAAATCGGAAAAAAATGGAGGACCCTACTGAAAATGAGGTGATTACGACTCGCCTTTAGGTGTCCTCCTCAGGATAGCGTCATATAAAGAACGTGGGTCAGCACAACGTTAAAAAAAAACCCCCGAAAAAAATGGAGGAGCCTGTCGAAGATGAGACCATTACGGCTCGCCTTTAGGTGTCCTCCTCGGGATAGCGTCATTTAAAGAACGAGGGTCAGCACAACGTTAAAAAAAAAAGAAAAAAAAACCGAAAAAATAAAACCGGAGGAGCCTGCCGAAGATGAGGCCATTACGGCTCGCCTTTAGGTGTTCTCCTCGGGGTAGCATCATTTAAAGAACGAGGGTCATCACAACGTAAAAAAAAAACGGAAAAAATCGGAAAAAAAAAAAGAGGAGCCTGCTGAAGATGAGCCCATTACAGCTCCCCTCGGGATAGTGTCATTTAAAGAATGAGGGTCAGCACAACATAAAAAAAATCAGAAAAAAACTGGAAGAGCCTGCCGAAGATGAGGCCATTACGGCTCGCCTTTAGGTGTCCTCCTCGGGATAGCGTCATTTAAAGAACGAGGTTCAGCACAACGTAAAAAAAAACAGAAAAAATAAAACCGGAGGAACCTGCCAAAGATGAGGACATTACGGCTCGCCTTTAGGTGTCCTCCTCGGGATAGCGTCATTTAAAGAACGAGGGCAAGCACAACGTAGAAAAAAAACCGAACAAAAAACCGGAGGAGCCTGCCGAAGATGAGGCCATTACGGCTCGCCTTTAGGTGTCCTCCTCGAGATAGCATCATTTAAAGAACGAGGGTCAGCACAACGTAAAAAAACGGAAAAAATCGGAAAAAAAAAGAGGAGCCTGCTGAAGATGAGGCCATTACAGCTCTCCTTTAGGTATCCCCTCGGGATAGCGTCATTTAAAGAACGTGGGTCAGCATAACGTAAAAAAAAATCAGAAAAAAACAGGAAGAGCCTGCCGAAGATGAGGCCATTACAGCTCGCATTTAGGTGTCCTGCTGGGGATAGCGTCATTTAAAGAACGAGGTTTAGCACAACGTAAAAAAAACACCGAAAAAATAGATCCGGAGAAACCTGCCGAAGATGAGGCCATTACGGCTCGCATTTAGGAGTCCTCCTCGGGATAGCGTCAATTAAAGAACGAGGTTCAGCACAACGTAAAAAAAAACCAAAACAATAAAACCGGAGGAACCTGCCAAAGATGAGGACATTACGGCTCGCCTTTAGGTGTCCTCCTCGGGATAGCATCATTTAAAGAACGAGGGCAAGCACAACGTAGGAAAAAAACCGAACAAAAAACCGGAGGAGCCTGCCGAAGATAGGCCATTACGGCTCGCCTTTAGGTGTTCTCCTCGGGATAGCATCATTTAAAGAACGAGGGTCATCACAACGTAAAAAAAAACGGAAAAAATCGGAAAAAAAAAGAGGAGCCTGCTGAAGATGAGCCCATTACGGCTCTCCTTTAGGTATCCCCTCGGGATAGCATCATTTAAAGAACGAGGGTCAGCACAACCTAAAAAAGAATCAGAAAAAAAAACCGGAAGAGCCTGCCAAAGATGAGGCCATTACGGCTCGCCTTTAGGTGTCCTCCTCGGGATAGCGTCATTTAAAGAACGTGGGTCAGCACAACGTTAAAAAAAAAAACCCTGAAAAAAAAAAGGAGGAGCCTGTCGAAGATGAGACCATTACGGCTCGCCTTTAGGTGTTCTCCTCGGGATAGCATCATTTAAAGAACGAGGGTCATCACAACGTAAAAAAAACGGAAAAAATCAGAAAAAAAGAGGAGCTTGCTGAAGATGAGCCCATTACGGCTCTCCTTTAGGTATCCCCTCGGGATAGCGTCATTTAAAGAACGAGGGTCAGCACAACCTAAAAAAGAATCAGAAAAAAAAACCGGAAGAGCCTGCCAAAGATGAGGCCATTACGGCTCGCCTTTAGGTGTCCTCCTCGGGATAGCGTCATTTAATGAACGAGGGTCAGCACAACGTAGTAAAAAAAATGGAAAAACCGAAAAAAAAATGGCAGAGCCCGCTGAAGATGAGGCGATTACGGCTCGCCTTTAGGTGTCCTCCTCGGGATAGCGTCATTTAAAGAACGAGGGTCAGAACAACCTAAAAAAAAACCGGAAAAAAACCGAAAAAAAACCGGATGAGCCTGCCGAAGATGAGCCATTACGGCTCGCATTTAGGAGTCCTCCTCGAGATAGCGTCATTTAAAGAACGAGGTTCAGCACAACGTAAAAAAAACCGAAAAAATAAAACCGGAGGAACCTGCTAAAGATGAGGACATTACGGCTCGCCTTTATGTGTCCTCCTCGGGATAGCGTCATTTAAAGAACGAGGGCAAGCACCCACGTAGGAAAAAAACCGAACAAAAAATCGGAGGAGCCTGCCGAAGATGAGGCCATTACGGCTCGCCTTTAGGTGTCCTCCTCGGGATTGCATCATTTAAAGAACGAGGATCAGCACAACGTAAAAAAACGGAAAAAATCAGAAAAAAAAAAAAGAGGAGCCTGCTGAAGATGAGGCCATTACGGCTCTTCTTTAGGTATCCCCTCGGGATATCGTCATTTAAAGAACGAGGGTCAGCACAATGTAAAAATAAATTAGAAAAAAAAACCGGAAGATCCTGCCGAAGATGAGGCCGTTACGGCTCGCATTTAGGTGTCCTCCTCGGGATAGCGTCATTTAAAGAACGAGGTTTAGCACAACATAAAAAAAAAACCGAAAAAATAGAACCGGAGAAACCTGCCGAAGATGAGGCCATTACGGCTCGCCTTTAGGTGTCCTACTCGGGATAGCGTCATTTAAAGAACGAGGGCAAGCACAACGTAGGAAAAAAAACCGAAAAAAAAATCGGAGTAGCCTGCCGAAGATGAGGTCATTACGGCTCGCCTTTAGGTGTCCTCCTCAGGATAGCGTCATTTAAAGAACGAGGTTCAGCACAACGTAAAAAAAAAACCGAAAAAATAAAACCGGAGAAACCTGCCGAAGATGAGGCCATTACGGCTCGCCTTTAGGTGTCCTCCTCGGGATAGAGTCATTTAATAACGAGGGTCAGCACAACGTAGTAAAAAAAATGGAAAAACCGGAAAAAAAATGGAGGAGCCCGCTGAAGATGAGGCGATTACGGCTCGCCTTTAGATGTCCTCCTCGGGATAGCGTCATTTAAAGAACGATGGTCAAAAAACATAAAAAAAAACCGAAAAAAAACCGAAAAAAACAGGATGAGCCTACCGAAGATAAGGCCATTACGGCTCGCATTTAGGAGTCCTCCTCGGTATAGCGTCATTTAAAGAACGAGGTTCAGCACAACGTAAAAAAAAAACCAAAAAAATAAAACCGGAGGAACCTGCCAAAGATGAGGACATTACGGCTCGCCTTTAGGTGTCCTCCTCGGGATAGCGTCATTTAAAGAACGAGGGCAAGCACAACGTAGGAAAAAAACCGAACAAAAAACTAGAGGAGCCTACCAAAGATAATGCCATTACGGCTCGCATTTAGGTGTCCTCCTCGGGATAGCGTCATTTAAAGAACGAGGTTCAGCACAACGTAAAAAAAAAAACCGAAAAAATAAAACCGGAGAAACATGCCGAAGATGAGGCCATTATGGCTCGCCTTTAGGTGTACTCCTCGGGATAGCGTCATTTAATGAACGAGGGTTAACACAACATTAAAAAAAAAGAAAAAAAACCGAAAAAATAAAACCGGAGGAGCCTGCCGAAGATGAGGCCATTACGGCTCGCCTTTCGGTGTTCTCCTCGGGATAGCTTCATTTAAAGAACGAGGGTCATCATAACGTAAAAAAAAACGGAAAAAATCAGAAAAAAAAAAAGAGGAGCCTGCTGAAGATGAGGCCATTACGGCTCTCCTTTAGGTATGCCCTCGAGATAGCATCATTTATTGAACGAGGGTCAGCACAACGTAAAAAAAATCAGAAAAAAAAACTAGAAGAGCCTGCCGAAGATGAGGCCATTAGGGCTCGCATTTAGGTGTCCTCCTCGGGATAGCGTCATTTAAAGAATGAGGTTCAGCACAACGTAAAAAAAAAACCGAAAAAATAAAACCGGAGAAACCTGCCGAAGATGAGGCCATTACGGCTCCCCTTTAGATGTCCTACTCGGGATAGCGTCATTTAAAGAACGAGGGCAAGCACAATGTAGGAAAAAAACCGAAAAAAAAATCGGAGGAGCCTGCCGAAGATGAGGCCATTACGGCTCGCCTTTAGGTGTCCTCCTCGGGATAGCGTCATTTAAAGAACGAGTGTTAGCACAACGTAAAAAAAAAAACCGGGAGGAGCCTGCTGAAGATGAGGCCATTACGGCTCGCCTTTAGGTGTCCTCCTCGGGATAGAATCATTTAAAGAACGAGAGTCAGCACCACGTAAAAAAAAACAGAAAAAACCGAAAAAAAAATATAGGAGCCTGCTGAAGATGAGGCTATTACGGCTCCCCTTTAGGTATCCTACTCGGGATATCGTCATTTAAAGAACGAGGGTCAGCATAACGTATAAAAAAATGAAAAAATCGGAAAAAAATGGAGGACCCTACTGAAAATGAGGTGATTACGACTCGCCTTTAGGTGTCCTCCTCAGGATAGCGTCATATAAAGAACGTGGGTCAGCACAACGTTAAAAAAAAACCCCCGAAAAAAATGGAGGAGCCTGTCGAAGATGAGACCATTACGGCTCGCCTTTAGGTGTCCTCCTCGGGATAGCGTCATTTAAAGAACGAGGGTCAGCACAACGTTAAAAAAAAAAGAAAAAAAAACCGAAAAAATAAAACCGGAGGAGCCTGCCGAAGATGAGGCCATTACGGCTCGCCTTTAGGTGTTCTCCTCGGGGTAGCATCATTTAAAGAACGAGGGTCATCACAACGTAAAAAAAAAACGGAAAAAATCGGAAAAAAAAAAAGAGGAGCCTGCTGAAGATGAGCCCATTACAGCTCCCCTCGGGATAGTGTCATTTAAAGAATGAGGGTCAGCACAACATAAAAAAAAATCAGAAAAAAACTGGAAGAGCCTGCCGAAGATGAGGCCATTACGGCTCGCCTTTAGGTGTCCTCCTCGGGATAGCGTCATTTAAAGAACGAGGTTCAGCACAACGTAAAAAAAAACAGAAAAAATAAAACCGGAGGAACCTGCCAAAGATGAGGACATTACGGCTCGCCTTTAGGTGTCCTCCTCGGGATAGCGTCATTTAAAGAACGAGGGCAAGCACAACGTAGAAAAAAAACCGAACAAAAAACCGGAGGAGCCTGCCGAAGATGAGGCCATTACGGCTCGCCTTTAGGTGTCCTCCTCGAGATAGCATCATTTAAAGAACGAGGGTCAGCACAACGTAAAAAAACGGAAAAAATCGGAAAAAAAAAGAGGAGCCTGCTGAAGATGAGGCCATTACAGCTCTCCTTTAGGTATCCCCTCGGGATAGCGTCATTTAAAGAACGTGGGTCAGCATAACGTAAAAAAAAATCAGAAAAAAACCGGAAGAGCCTGCCGAAGATGAGGCCATTACAGCTCGCATTTAGGTGTCCTGCTGGGGATAGCGTCATTTAAAGAACGAGGTTTAGCACAACGTAAAAAAAACACCGAAAAAATAGATCCGGAGAAACCTGCCGAAGATGAGGCCATTACGGCTCGCATTTAGGAGTCCTCCTCGGGATAGCGTCAATTAAAGAACGAGGTTCAGCACAACGTAAAAAAAAACCAAAACAATAAAACCGGAGGAACCTGCCAAAGATGAGGACATTACGGCTCGCCTTTAGGTGTCCTCCTCGGGATAGCATCATTTAAAGAACGAGGGCAAGCACAACGTAGGAAAAAAACCGAACAAAAAACCGGAGGAGCCTGCCGAAGATAGGCCATTACGGCTCGCCTTTAGGTGTTCTCCTCGGGATAGCATCATTTAAAGAACGAGGGTCATCACAACGTAAAAAAAAACGGAAAAAATCGGAAAAAAAAAGAGGAGCCTGCTGAAGATGAGCCCATTACGGCTCTCCTTTAGGTATCCCCTCGGGATAGCATCATTTAAAGAACGAGGGTCAGCACAACGTAAAAAAAAATCAGAAAAAAACCGGAAGAGCCTGCTGAAGATGAGGCCATTACAGCTCGCATTTAGGTGTCCTCCTTGGGATAGCGTCATTTAATGAACGAGGGTCAGCACAAAGTAAAAAAAAAAACCGAAAAAATAGAACCGGAGAAACCTGCCGAAGATGAGGCCATTTCGGCTCGCCTTTAGGTGTCCTACTCGGGATAGCGTCATTTAAAGAACAAGGGCAAGCACAACGTAGGAAAAAAAACCGAAAAAAAATCGGAGGAGCTTGCCGAAGATGAGGTTATTACGGCTCGCCTATAGGTGTCCTCCTCGAGATAGCGTCATTTAAAGAACGAGTGTCTGCACAACGTAAAAAAAAAAAAAAACCGGGAGGAGCCTGCCGAAGATGAGGCCATTACGGCTCGCCTTTAGGTGTCCTCCTCGGGATAGAGTCATTTAATGAACGAGGGTCAGCACAACGTAGTAAAAAAAACGGAAAAACCGGAAAAAAAATGGAGGAGCCCGCTGAAGATGAGGCGATTACGGCTCGCCTTTAGGTGTCCTCCTCGGGATAGCGTCATTTAAAGAACGAGGGTCAGAACAATGTAAAAAAAAAAAAAACCGGAAAAAAAACCGGATGAGCCTGCCGAAGATGAGGCCATTACGGCTCGCATTTAGGAGTCCTACTCGAGATAGCGTCATTTAAAGAACGAGGTTCAGCACAACGTAAAAAAAACAGAAAAAATAAAACCGGAGGAACCTGCCAAAGATGAGGACATTATGGCTCGCCTTTAGGTGTCCTCCTCGGGATAGCGTCATTTAAAGAACGAGGGCAAGCACAACGTAGGAAAAAAACCGAACAAAAAACCGGAGGAGCCTGCCGAAGATGAGGCCATTACGGCTCGCCTTTAGGTGTCCTCCTTGGGATAGCATCATTTAAAGAACGAGGGTCAGCACAACGTAAAAAATGGAAAAAATCGGAAAAAAAAAGAGGAGCCTGCTGAAGATGAGGCCATTACGGCTCGCATTTAGGTGTCCTCCTCGGGATAGCGTCATTTAAAGAACGAGGTTTAGAACAACGTAAAAAAAAAACCCAAAAAATAGAACCGGGGAAACCTGCTAAAGATGAGGCCATTACGGCTCGCCTTTAGGTGTCCTACTCGGGATAACGTCATTTAAAGAAGGAGGGCAAGCACAACGTAGGAAAAAAACCGAAAAAAAATCGGAGGAGCCTGCCGAAGATGAGGACATTACGGCTCGCCTTTAGGTGTCCTCCTCGAGATAGCGTCATTTAAAGAACGAGGGTCAGAACAACGTAAAAAAAAAACCGGAAAAAAACCAAAAAAAAAACGGAAGAGACTGCCGAAGATGAGGCCATTACGGCTCGTCTTTAGGTGTCCTCCTCGGGATAGCGTCATTTAATGAACGAGGGTCAGCACAACGTAAAAAAAACTAGAAAAAAAATCGGAAGAGCCTGCCGAAGATGAGGCCATTACGGCTCGCATTTAGGTGTCCTCCTCGGGATAGCGTCATTTAAAGAACGAGGTTCAGCACAACGTTAAAAAAAACCGAAAAAATAAAACCGGAGAAACCTACCAAAGATGAGGCCATTACGGCTCGCCTTTAGGTGTCCTACTTGGGATAGTGTCATTTAAAGAACGAGGGCAAGCACAACGTAGGAAAAAAACCGAAAAAAAAATCGGAGGAGCCTGCCGAAGATGAGGCCATTACGGCTCGCCTTTAGGTGTCCTCCTCGGGATAGCGTCATTTAAAGAACGAGTGTCAGGACAACGTAAAAAAAGAAAACGGGGATGAGCCTGCCGAAGATGAGGCCATTACGGCTCGCCTTTAGGTGTCCTCCTCGGGATAGGGTCATTTAGAGAACGAGGGTCAGAACAACGTAAAAAAAAACCGGAAAAAAAATCGAAAAAAACCGGATGAGCCTGCCGAAGATGAGGCCATTACGGCTTGCCTTTAGGTGTCCTCCTCGGGATAGCGTCATTTAAAGAACGAGGGTCAGCACAACGTAAAAAAAAAACTGGAAAAAAAACCGGAAGATCCTGCCGAAGATGAGGCCATTACGGCTCGCATTTTGTTGTCCTCCTCGGGATAGCGTCATTTAAAGAACGAGGTTCAGCACAACTTAAAAAAAACCGAAAAAACCATAAAAATAAAACCGGAGGAACCTGCCAAAGATGAGGACATTACGGCTCGCCTTTAGGTGTCCTCCTCGGGATAGCGTCATTTAAAGAACGAGGGCAAGTACAACATAGGAAAAAAACCGAACAAAAAACCGGAGGAGCCTGCCGAAGATGAGGCCATTACGGCTCGCCTTTAGGTGTCCTCCTCGGGATAGCATCATTTAAAGAACGAGGGTCAGCACAACGTAAAAAAACGGAAAAAATTGGAAAAAAAAAGAGGAGCCTGCTGAAGATGAGGCCATTACGGCTCTCCTTTAGGTATCCCCTCGGGATAGCGTCATTTAAAGAACGAGGGTCAGCACAACGTAAAAAAAATAGAAAAAAATCGGAAGAGCCTACCGAAGATGAGGCCATTACGGCTCGTCTTTAGGTGTCCTCCTCGGGATAGCGTCATTTAATGAACGAGGGTCAGCACAACGTAAAAAAAAACTGAAAAAAAACCGGAAGAGCCTGCCGAAGATGAGGCCATTACGGCTCGCATTTAGGTGCCCTCCTCGGGATAGCGTCATTTAAAGAACGAGGGCAAGCACCCACGTAGGAAAAAAACCGAACAAAAAATCGGAGGAGCCTGCCGAAGATGAGGCCATTACGGCTCGCCTTTAGGTGTCCTCCTCGGGATTGCATCATTTAAAGAACGAGGATCAGCACAACGTAAAAAAACGGAAAAAATCAGAAAAAAAAAAAAAGAGGAGCCTGCTGAAGATGAGGCCATTACGGCTCTTCTTTAGGTATCCCCTCGGGATATCGTCATTTAAAGAACGAGGGTCAGCACAATGTAAAAATAAATTAGAAAAAAAAACCGGAAGATCCTGCCGAAGATGAGGCCGTTACGGCTCGCATTTAGGTGTCCTCCTCGGGATAGCGTCATTTAAAGAACGAGGTTTAGCACAACATAAAAAAAAAACCGAAAAAATAGAACCGGAGAAACCTGCCGAAGATGAGGCCATTACGGCTCGCCTTTAGGTGTCCTACTCGGGATAGCGTCATTTAAAGAACGAGGGCAAGCACAACGTAGGAAAAAAAACCGAAAAAAAAATCGGAGTAGCCTGCCGAAGATGAGGTCATTACGGCTCGCCTTTAGGTGTCCTCCTCAGGATAGCGTCATTTAAAGAACGAGGTTCAGCACAACGTAAAAAAAAAACCGAAAAAATAAAACCGGAGAAACCTGCCGAAGATGAGGCCATTACGGCTCGCCTTTAGGTGTCCTCCTCGGGATAGAGTCATTTAATAACGAGGGTCAGCACAACGTAGTAAAAAAAATGGAAAAACCGGAAAAAAAATGGAGGAGCCCGCTGAAGATGAGGCGATTACGGCTCGCCTTTAGATGTCCTCCTCGGGATAGCGTCATTTAAAGAACGATGGTCAAAAAACATAAAAAAAAACCGAAAAAAAACCGAAAAAAACAGGATGAGCCTACCGAAGATAAGGCCATTACGGCTCGCATTTAGGAGTCCTCCTCGGTATAGCGTCATTTAAAGAACGAGGTTCAGCACAACGTAAAAAAAAAACCAAAAAAATAAAACCGGAGGAACCTGCCAAAGATGAGGACATTACGGCTCGCCTTTAGGTGTCCTCCTCGGGATAGCGTCATTTAAAGAACGAGGGCAAGCACAACGTAGGAAAAAAACCGAACAAAAAACTAGAGGAGCCTACCAAAGATAATGCCATTACGGCTCGCATTTAGGTGTCCTCCTCGGGATAGCGTCATTTAAAGAACGAGGTTCAGCACAACGTAAAAAAAAAAACCGAAAAAATAAAACCGGAGAAACATGCCGAAGATGAGGCCATTATGGCTCGCCTTTAGGTGTACTCCTCGGGATAGCGTCATTTAATGAACGAGGGTTAACACAACATTAAAAAAAAAGAAAAAAAACCGAAAAAATAAAACCGGAGGAGCCTGCCGAAGATGAGGCCATTACGGCTCGCCTTTCGGTGTTCTCCTCGGGATAGCTTCATTTAAAGAACGAGGGTCATCATAACGTAAAAAAAAACGGAAAAAATCAGAAAAAAAAAAAGAGGAGCCTGCTGAAGATGAGGCCATTACGGCTCTCCTTTAGGTATGCCCTCGAGATAGCATCATTTATTGAACGAGGGTCAGCACAACGTAAAAAAAATCAGAAAAAAAAACTAGAAGAGCCTGCCGAAGATGAGGCCATTAGGGCTCGCATTTAGGTGTCCTCCTCGGGATAGCGTCATTTAAAGAATGAGGTTCAGCACAACGTAAAAAAAAAACCGAAAAAATAAAACCGGAGAAACCTGCCGAAGATGAGGCCATTACGGCTCCCCTTTAGATGTCCTACTCGGGATAGCGTCATTTAAAGAACGAGGGCAAGCACAATGTAGGAAAAAAACCGAAAAAAAAATCGGAGGAGCCTGCCGAAGATGAGGCCATTACGGCTCGCCTTTAGGTGTCCTCCTCGGGATAGCGTCATTTAAAGAACGAGTGTTAGCACAACGTAAAAAAAAAAACCGGGAGGAGCCTGCTGAAGATGAGGCCATTACGGCTCGCCTTTAGGTGTCCTCCTCGGGATAGAATCATTTAAAGAACGAGAGTCAGCACCACGTAAAAAAAAACAGAAAAAACCGAAAAAAAAATATAGGAGCCTGCTGAAGATGAGGCTATTACGGCTCCCCTTTAGGTATCCTACTCGGGATATCGTCATTTAAAGAACGAGGGTCAGCATAACGTATAAAAAAATGAAAAAATCGGAAAAAAATGGAGGACCCTACTGAAAATGAGGTGATTACGACTCGCCTTTAGGTGTCCTCCTCAGGATAGCGTCATATAAAGAACGTGGGTCAGCACAACGTTAAAAAAAAACCCCCGAAAAAAATGGAGGAGCCTGTCGAAGATGAGACCATTACGGCTCGCCTTTAGGTGTCCTCCTCGGGATAGCGTCATTTAAAGAACGAGGGTCAGCACAACGTTAAAAAAAAAAGAAAAAAAAACCGAAAAAATAAAACCGGAGGAGCCTGCCGAAGATGAGGCCATTACGGCTCGCCTTTAGGTGTTCTCCTCGGGGTAGCATCATTTAAAGAACGAGGGTCATCACAACGTAAAAAAAAAACGGAAAAAATCGGAAAAAAAAAAAGAGGAGCCTGCTGAAGATGAGCCCATTACAGCTCCCCTCGGGATAGTGTCATTTAAAGAATGAGGGTCAGCACAACATAAAAAAAAATCAGAAAAAAACTGGAAGAGCCTGCCGAAGATGAGGCCATTACGGCTCGCCTTTAGGTGTCCTCCTCGGGATAGCGTCATTTAAAGAACGAGGTTCAGCACAACGTAAAAAAAAACAGAAAAAATAAAACCGGAGGAACCTGCCAAAGATGAGGACATTACGGCTCGCCTTTAGGTGTCCTCCTCGGGATAGCGTCATTTAAAGAACGAGGGCAAGCACAACGTAGAAAAAAAACCGAACAAAAAACCGGAGGAGCCTGCCGAAGATGAGGCCATTACGGCTCGCCTTTAGGTGTCCTCCTCGAGATAGCATCATTTAAAGAACGAGGGTCAGCACAACGTAAAAAAACGGAAAAAATCGGAAAAAAAAAGAGGAGCCTGCTGAAGATGAGGCCATTACAGCTCTCCTTTAGGTATCCCCTCGGGATAGCGTCATTTAAAGAACGTGGGTCAGCATAACGTAAAAAAAAATCAGAAAAAAACCGGAAGAGCCTGCCGAAGATGAGGCCATTACAGCTCGCATTTAGGTGTCCTGCTGGGGATAGCGTCATTTAAAGAACGAGGTTTAGCACAACGTAAAAAAAACACCGAAAAAATAGATCCGGAGAAACCTGCCGAAGATGAGGCCATTACGGCTCGCATTTAGGAGTCCTCCTCGGGATAGCGTCAATTAAAGAACGAGGTTCAGCACAACGTAAAAAAAAACCAAAACAATAAAACCGGAGGAACCTGCCAAAGATGAGGACATTACGGCTCGCCTTTAGGTGTCCTCCTCGGGATAGCATCATTTAAAGAACGAGGGCAAGCACAACGTAGGAAAAAAACCGAACAAAAAACCGGAGGAGCCTGCCGAAGATAGGCCATTACGGCTCGCCTTTAGGTGTTCTCCTCGGGATAGCATCATTTAAAGAACGAGGGTCATCACAACGTAAAAAAAAACGGAAAAAATCGGAAAAAAAAAGAGGAGCCTGCTGAAGATGAGCCCATTACGGCTCTCCTTTAGGTATCCCCTCGGGATAGCATCATTTAAAGAACGAGGGTCAGCACAACGTAAAAAAAAATCAGAAAAAAACCGGAAGAGCCTGCCGAAGATGAGGCCATTACAGCTCGCATTTAGGTGTCCTCCTTGGGATAGCGTCATTTAATGAACGAGGGTCAGCACAAAGTAAAAAAAAAAACCGAAAAAATAGAACCGGAGAAACCTGCCGAAGATGAGGCCATTTCGGCTCGCCTTTAGGTGTCCTACTCGGGATAGCGTCATTTAAAGAACAAGGGCAAGCACAACGTAGGAAAAAAAACCGAAAAAAAATCGGAGGAGCTTGCCGAAGATGAGGTTATTACGGCTCGCCTATAGGTGTCCTCCTCGAGATAGCGTCATTTAAAGAACGAGTGTCTGCACAACGTAAAAAAAAAAAAAAACCGGGAGGAGCCTGCCGAAGATGAGGCCATTACGGCTCGCCTTTAGGTGTCCTCCTCGGGATAGAGTCATTTAATGAACGAGGGTCAGCACAACGTAGTAAAAAAAACGGAAAAACCGGAAAAAAAAATGGAGGAGCCCGCTGAAGATGAGGCGATTACGGCTCGCCTTTAGGTGTCCTCCTCGGGATAGCGTCATTTAAAGAACGAGGGTCAGAACAATGTAAAAAAAAAAAAAACCGGAAAAAAAACCGGATGAGCCTGCCGAAGATGAGGCCATTACGGCTCGCATTTAGGAGTCCTACTCGAGATAGCGTCATTTAAAGAACGAGGTTCAGCACAACGTAAAAAAAACAGAAAAAATAAAACCGGAGGAACCTGCCAAAGATGAGGACATTATGGCTCGCCTTTAGGTGTCCTCCTCGGGATAGCGTCATTTAAAGAACGAGGGCAAGCACAACGTAGGAAAAAAACCGAACAAAAAACCGGAGGAGCCTGCCGAAGATGAGGCCATTACGGCTCGCCTTTAGGTGTCCTCCTTGGGATAGCATCATTTAAAGAACGAGGGTCAGCACAACGTAAAAAATGGAAAAAATCGGAAAAAAAAAGAGGAGCCTGCTGAAGATGAGGCCATTACGGCTCGCATTTAGGTGTCCTCCTCGGGATAGCGTCATTTAAAGAACGAGGTTTAGAACAACGTAAAAAAAAAACCCAAAAAATAGAACCGGGGAAACCTGCTAAAGATGAGGCCATTACGGCTCGCCTTTAGGTGTCCTACTCGGGATAACGTCATTTAAAGAAGGAGGGCAAGCACAACGTAGGAAAAAAACCGAAAAAAAATCGGAGGAGCCTGCCGAAGATGAGGACATTACGGCTCGCCTTTAGGTGTCCTCCTCGAGATAGCGTCATTTAAAGAACGAGGGTCAGAACAACGTAAAAAAAAAAACCGGAAAAAAACCAAAAAAAAAACGGAAGAGACTGCCGAAGATGAGGCCATTACGGCTCGTCTTTAGGTGTCCTCCTCGGGATAGCGTCATTTAATGAACGAGGGTCAGCACAACGTAAAAAAAACTAGAAAAAAAATCGGAAGAGCCTGCCGAAGATGAGGCCATTACGGCTCGCATTTAGGTGTCCTCCTCGGGATAGCGTCATTTAAAGAACGAGGTTCAGCACAACGTTAAAAAAAACCGAAAAAATAAAACCGGAGAAACCTACCAAAGATGAGGCCATTACGGCTCGCCTTTAGGTGTCCGACTTGGGATAGTGTCATTTAAAGAACGAGGGCAAGCACAACGTAGGAAAAAAACCGAAAAAAAAATCGGAGGAGCCTGCCGAAGATGAGGCCATTACGGCTCGCCTTTAGGTGTCCTCCTCGGGATAGCGTCATTTAAAGAACGAGTGTCAGGACAACGTAAAAAAAGAAAACGGGGATGAGCCTGCCGAAGATGAGGCCATTACGGCTCGCCTTTAGGTGTCCTCCTCGGGATAGGGTCATTTAGAGAACGAGGGTCAGAACAACGTAAAAAAAAACCGGAAAAAAAATCGAAAAAAACCGGATGAGCCTGCCGAAGATGAGGCCATTACGGCTTGCCTTTAGGTGTCCTCCTCGGGATAGCGTCATTTAAAGAACGAGGGTCAGCACAACGTAAAAAAAAAACTGGAAAAAAAACCGGAAGATCCTGCCGAAGATGAGGCCATTACGGCTCGCATTTTGTTGTCCTCCTCGGGATAGCGTCATTTAAAGAACGAGGTTCAGCACAACTTAAAAAAAACCGAAAAAACCATAAAAATAAAACCGGAGGAACCTGCCAAAGATGAGGACATTACGGCTCGCCTTTAGGTGTCCTCCTCGGGATAGCGTCATTTAAAGAACGAGGGCAAGTACAACATAGGAAAAAAACCGAACAAAAAACCGGAGGAGCCTGCCGAAGATGAGGCCATTACGGCTCGCCTTTAGGTGTCCTCCTCGGGATAGCATCATTTAAAGAACGAGGGTCAGCACAACGTAAAAAAACGGAAAAAATTGGAAAAAAAAAGAGGAGCCTGCTGAAGATGAGGCCATTACGGCTCTCCTTTAGGTATCCCCTCGGGATAGCGTCATTTAAAGAACGAGGGTCAGCACAACGTAAAAAAAATAGAAAAAAATCGGAAGAGCCTACCGAAGATGAGGCCATTACGGCTCGTCTTTAGGTGTCCTCCTCGGGATAGCGTCATTTAATGAACGAGGGTCAGCACAACGTAAAAAAAAACTGAAAAAAAACCGGAAGAGCCTGCCGAAGATGAGGCCATTACGGCTCGCATTTAGGTGCCCTCCTCGGGATAGCGTCATTTAAAGAACGAGGTTCAGCACAACGTAAAAAAAAACCAAAAAAATAAAACCGGAGAAACCTGCCGAAGATGAGGCCATTACGGCTCGCCTTTAGGTGTCCTACTTGGGATAGCGTCATTTAAAGAACGAGGGCAAGCACAACGTAGAAAAAAAACCGAAAAAAAAATCGGAGGAGCCTGCCGAAGATGAGGCCATTACGGCTCGCCTTTAGGTGTCCTCCTCGGGATAGCGTCATTTAAAGAACGAGTGTCAGCACAACGTAAAAAAAGAAAACCGGGATGAGCCTGCCGAAGATGAGGCCATTACGGCTCGCCTTTAGGTGTCCTCCTCGGGATAGGGTCATTTAGAGAACGAGGGTCAGAACAACGAAAAAAAAACCGAAAAAAACCGGATGAGCCTGCCGAAGATGAGGCCATTACGGCTCGCCTTTAGGTGTCCTCCTCGGGATAGCGTCATTTAAAGAACGAGGGTCAGCACAACGTAAAAAAAAAAACTAGAAAAAAAACCGGAAGATCCTGCCGAAGATGAGGCCATTACGGCTCGCATTTTGGTGTCCTCCTCGGTATAGCGTCATTTAAAGAACGAGGTTCAGCACAATGTAAAAAAAACCAAAAAAATAAAACCAGAGAAACCTACCGAAGATGAGGCCATTACGGCTCGCCATTAGGTGTCCTACTCGGGATAGCTTCATTTAATGAACGAGGGCAAGCACAACGTAAAAAAAAACCGAAAAAATAAAATCGGAGAAACCTGCCGAAGATGAGGCCATTACGGCTCGCCTTTAGGTGTCCTACTTGGGATAGCGTCATTTAAAGAACGAGGGCAAGCACAACGTAGGAAAAAAAACCGAAAAAAAAATCGGAGGATCCTGCCGAAGATGAGGCCATTACGGCTCGCCTTTAGGTGTCCTCCTCGGGATAGCGTCATTTAAAAAACGAGTGTCAGCACAACGTAAAAAAAGAAAACCGGGATGAGCCTGCCGAAGATGAGGCCATTACGGCACGCCTTTAGGTGTCCTCCTCGGGATAGGGTCATTTAGAGAACGAGGGTCAGAACAATGTAAAAAAAACCGGAAAAAAAACCGGATGAGCCTGCCGAAGATGAGGCCATTACGGCTCGCCTTTAGGTGTCCTCCTCGGGATAGCGTCATTTAAAGAACGAGGGTCAGCACAACATAAAAAAAAAACTGGAAAAAAAACCGGAAGATCCTGCCGAAGATGAGGCCATTACGGCTCGCATTTTGGTGTCCTCCTCGGGATAGCGTCATTTAAAGAACGAGGTTCAGCACAACTTAAAAAAAACCGAAAAAAACCACAAAAATAAAACCGGAGGAACCTGCCAAAGATGAGGACATTACGGCTCGCCTTTAGGTGTCCTCCTCGGGATAGCGTCATTTAAAGAACGAGGGCAAGTACAACGTAGGAAAAAAACCGAACAAAAAACCGGAGGAGCCTGCCGAAGTTGAGGCCATTACGACTCGCCTTTAGGTGTCCTCCTCGGCATAGCATCATTTAAAGAACGAGGGTCAGCACAACGTAAAAAAACGGAAAAAATCGAAAAAAAAAAAAGAGGAGCCTGCTGAAGATGAGGCCATTACGGCTCTCCTTTAGGTATCCCCTCGGGATAGCGTCATTTAAAGAACGAGGGTCAGCACAACGTAAAAAAAATCAGAAAAAAATCGGAAGAGCCTACCGAAGATGAGGCCATTACGGCTCGTCTTTAGGTGTCCTCCTCGGGATAGCGTCATTTAATGAACGAGGGTCAGCACAATGTAAAAAAAAACTGGAAAAAAATCGGAAGAGCCTGCCGAAGATGAGGCCATTACGGCTCGCATTTAGGTGTCCTCCTCGGGATAGCGTCATTTAAAGAACAATGTTCAGCACAACGTAAAAAAAAACCAAAAAAATAAAACCAGAGAAACCTGCCGAAGATGAGGCCATTACGGCTCGCCTTTAGGTGTCCTACTCGGGATAGCGTCATTTAAAGAACGAGGGTCAGCACAACGTAAAAAAAAAAACTAGAAAAAAAACCGAAAGATCCTGCCGAAGATGAGGCCATTACGGCTCGCATTTTGGTGTCCTCCTCGGGATAGCGTCATTTAAAGAACAAGGTTCAGCACAACGTAAAAAAAAACCAAAAAAATAAAACCAGAGAAACCTTCCGAAGATGAGGCCATTACGGCTCGCCTTTAGGTTTCCTACTTGGGATAACGTCATTTAATGAACGAGGGCAAGCACAACGTAAAAAAAACCGAAAAAATAAAACCGGAGAAACCTGCCGAAGATGAGGCCATTACGGCTCGCCTTTAGGTGTCCTACTTGGGATAGCGTCATTTAAAGAACGAGGGCAAGCACAACGTAGGAAAAAAAACCGAAAAGAAATCGGAGGAGCCTACCGAAGATGAGGCCATTACGGCTCGCCTTTAGGTGTCCTCCTCGGGATAACGTCATTTAAAGAACGAGTGTCAGCACAACGTAAAAAAAGAAAACTGGGATGAGCCTGCCGAAGATGAAGCCATTACGGCTCGCCTTTAGGTGTCCTCCTCGGGATAGGGTCATTTAGAGAACGAGGGTCAGAACAACATAAAAAAAACCGGAAAAAAAACCGAAAAAAAACCGGATGAGCCTGCCGAAAATGAGGCCATTACGGCTCGCCTTTAGGTGTCCTCCTCGGGATAGCGTCATTTAAAGAAGGAGGGTCAGCACAACGTAAAAAAAAAACTGGAAAAAAAACCGGAAGATCCTGCCGAAGACGAGGCCATTACGGCTCGCATTTTGGTGTCCTCCTCGGGATAGCGTCATTTAAAGAATGAGGTTCAGCACAATGTAAAAAAAACCAAAAAAATAAAACCAGAGAAACCTGCCGAAGATGAGGCCATTACGGCTCGCCATTAGGTGTCCTCCTCGGGATAGCGTCATTTAAAGAACGAGGGCAAGCACAACATAGGAAAAAAAAACTAAAAAAAAAAATCGGAGGAGCCTGCCAAAGATGCGGCCATTACGGCTCGTCTTTAGGTGTCCTCCTCGGGATAGCGTCATTTAATGAACGAGGGTCAGCACAACGTAAAAAAAACTAGAAAAAAATCGGAATAGCCTGCCGAAGATGAGGCCATTACGGCTCGCATTTAGGTGTCCTCCTCGGGATAGCGTCATTTAAAGAACGAGGTTCAGCACAACGTAAAAAAAAACCAAAAAAATAAAACCAGAGAAACCTGCCGAAGATGAGGCCATTACGGCTCGCCTTTAGGTGTCCTACTCGGTATAGCGTCATTTAATGAACGAGGGCAAGCACAACATAGGAAAAAAAAACTAAAAAAAAAAATCGGAGGAGCCTGCCGAAGATGAGGCCATTACGGCTCGCCTTTAGGTGTCCTCCTCGGGATAGCGTCATTTAATGAACGAGGGTCAACACAACGTAAAAAAAAAACTGGAAAAAAAACCAGAAGATCCTGCCGAAGATGAGGCCATTAGGGCTCGCATTTAGGTGTCCTCCTCGGGATAGCGTCATTTAAAGAACGAGGGCAACCACAACGTAGGAAAAAAACCGAAAAAAAAAATCAGAGGAGCCTGCCGAAGATGAGGCCATTACGGCTCGCCTTTAGGTGTCCTCCTCGGGATAGCGTCATTTAAAGAACGAGTGTCAGCACAACGTAAAAAAAAAACCGGGAGGAGCCTGCCGAAGATGAGGCCATTACGGCTCGCCTTTAGGTGTCCTCCTTGGGATAGAATCATTTAAAGAACGAGGGTCAGCACAACGTAAAAAAAACGGAAAAAACCGGAAAAAAATATAGGAGCCTGCTGAAGATGAGGTCATTACGGCTCCCCTTTAGGTATCCTACTCGGGATATCGTCATTTAAATAACGAGGGTCAGCATAACGTATAAAAAAAATGAAAAAATCGGAAAAAAATGGAGGACCCTGCTGAAAATGAGGCGATTACGGCTCGGCTTTAGGTGTCCTCCTCAGGATAGCGTCATTTAAAGAACGTGGGTCAGCATAACGTTAAAAAAATACCCCTGAAAAAAAATGGAGGAGCCTGTCGAAGATGAGACCATTACGGCTCGCCTTTAGGTGTCCTCCTCGGGATAGCGTCATATAAAGAACGAGGCTCAGCACAACGTTAAAAAAAAAAGAAAAAAAACGAAAAAATAAAACCGGAGGAGCCTGCCGAAGATGAGGCCATTACGGCTCGCCTTTAGGTGTTCTCCTCGGGATAGCATCATTTAAAGAACGAGGGTCATCACAACGTAAAAAAAAACGGAAAAAATCGGAAAAAAAAGAGGAGCCTTCTGAAGATGAGCCCATTACGGCTCCCCTCGGGATAGCGTCATTTAAAGAACGAGGGTCAGCACAACGTAAAAAAAAAATCAGAAAAAAACTGGAAGAGGCTACCGAAGATGAGGCCATTACGGCTCGCACTTAGGAGTCCTCCTCGAGATAGCGTCATTTAAAGAACGAGGTTCAGCACAACGTAAAAAAAAAATATAGAAAAAATAAATCCAGAGGAACCTGCCAAAGATGAGGACATTACGGCTCGCCTTTAGGTGTCCTCCTCGGGATAGCGTCATTTAAAGAACGAGGGCTAGCACAACGTAGGAAAAAAACCCAAAAAAAAAATCGGAGGAGCCTGCCGAAGATGAGGCCATTACGGCTCGCCTTTAGGTGTCCTCCTCGGGATAGCATCATTTAAAGAACGAGGGTCAGCACAACGTAAAAAAATGGAAAAAATTGGAAAAAAAAAGACGAGCCTGCTGAAGATGAGGCCATTACAGCTCTCCTTTAGGTATCCCCTTGGGATAGCGTCATTTAAAGAACGAGGGTCAGCACAATGTAAAAAAAAATCAGAAAAAAACCGGAAGAGCCTGCCGATGATGAGGACATTACAGCTCGCATTTAGGTGTCCTCCTCGGGATAGCGTCATTTAAAGAACGAGGTTTAGCACAACGTAAAAAAAAAAACCGAAAAAATAGAACCGGAGAAACCTGCCGAAGATGAGGCCATTACGGCTCGCCTTTAGGTGTCCTACTCGGGATAGCGTCATTTAAAGAACGAGGGCAAGCACAACGTAGGAAAAAAAACCGAAAAAAAATCGGAGGAGCTTGCCGAAGATGAGGTCATTACGGCTCGCCTTTAGGTGTCCTCCTCGAGATAGCGTCATTTAAAGAACGAGTGTCAGCACAACGTAAAAAAAAAACCGGGAGGAGCCTGCCGAAGATGAGGCCATTACGGCTCGCCTTTAGGTGTCCTCCTCAGGATAGAGTCATTTAATGAACGAGGGTCAGCACAACGTAGTAAAAAAACGGAAAAACCGGAAAAAAAATGGAGGAGCCTGCTGAAGATGAGGCGATTACGGCTTGCCTTTAGGTGTCCTCCTCGGGATAGCGTCATTTAAAGAACGAGGGTCAGAACAACGTAAAAAAAAAACCGAAAAAAAAACCGGATGAGCCTGCCGAAGATGAGGCCATTACGGTTCGCATTTAGGAGTCCTCCTCGAGATAGCGTCATTTAAAGAACGAGGTTCAGCACAATGTAAAAAAAAAACCGAAAAAATAAAACCGGAGGAACCTACCAAAGATGAGGACATTACGGCTCGCCTTTAAGTGTCCTCCTCGGGATAGCGTCATTTAAAGAACGAGGGCAAGCACAACGTAGGAAAAAAATCGAACAAAAAACCGGAGGAGCCTGTCGAAGATGAGGCCATTACGGCTCGCCTTTTGGTGTCCTCCTCGGGATAGCATCATTTAAAGAACGAGGTTCAGCACAACGTAAAAAAACGGAAAAAAATCAGAAAAAAAAGAGGAGCCTGCTGAAGATGAGGCCATTACAGCTCTCCTTTAGGTATCCCCTTGGGATAGCGTCATTTAAAGAACGAGGGTCAGCACAATGTAAAAAAAAATCAGAAAAAAACCGGAAGAGCCTGCCGAAGATGAGGCCATTACAGCTCGCATTTAGGTGTCCTCCTCGGGATAGCGTCATTTTAAGAACGAGGTTTAGCACAACGTAAAAAAAAATCGAAAAAATAGAACCGGAGAAACCTGCCGAAGATGAGGCCATTACGGCTCACCTTTAGGTGTCCTCCTCGGGATAGCGTCATTTAAAGAACGAGGGCTAGCACAACGTAGGAAAAAAACCGAACAAAAAACCGGAGGAGCCTGCCGAAAATGAGGCCATTACGGCTCGCCTTTAGGTGTCCTCCTCGGGATAGCATTATTTAAAGAACGAGGGTCAGCACAACGTAAAAAAACGGAAAAAATTGGAAAAAAAAAAGAGGAGCCTGCTGAAGATGAGGCCATTACAGCTCTCCTTTAGGTATCCCCTTGGGATAGCGTCATTTAAAGAACGAGGGTCAGCACAACGTAAAAAAAAATCAGAAAAAAACCGGAAGAGCCTGCCGAAGATGAGGACATTACAGCTCGCATTTAGGTGTCCTCCTCGGGATAGCGTCATTTAAAGAACGAGGGCAAGCACAACGTAGGAAAAAAAACCGAAAAAAAATCGGAGGAGCTTGCCGAAGATGAGGTCATTACGGCTCGCCTTTAGGTGTCCTCCTCGAGATAGCGTCATTTAAAGAACGAGTGTCAGCACAACGTAAAAAAAAAACCGGGAGGAGCCTGCCGAAGATGAGGCCATTACGGCTCGCCTTTAGGTGTCCTCCTCAGGATAGAGTCATTTAATGAACGAGGGTCAGCACAACGTAGTAAAAAAACGGAAAAACAGGAAAACAAATGGAGGAGCCCGCTGAAGTTGAGGCGATTATGGCTTGCCTTTAGGTGTCCTCCTCGGGATAGCGTCATTTAAAGAACGAGGGTCAGAACAACGTAAAAAAAAACGAAAAAAAACCGGATGAGCCTGCCGAAGATGAGGCCATTACGGCTCGCATTTAGCAGTCCTCCTCGAGATAGCGTCATTTAAAGAACGAGGTTCAGCACAACGTAAAAAAAAAATAGAAAAAATAAAACCGGAGGAACCTACCAAAGATGAGAACATTACGGCTCGCCTTTAGGTGTCCTCCTCGGGATAGCGTCATTTAAAGAACGAGGGCAAGCACAACGTAAGAAAAAAATCGAACAAAAAACCGGAGGAGCCTGCCGAAAATGAGGCCATTACGGCTCGCCTTTAGGTGTCCTCCTCGGGATAGCATCATTTAAAGAACGAGGTTCAGCACAACGTAAAAAAACGGAAAAAAATCGGAAAAAAAAGAGGAGCCTGCTGAAGATGAGGCCATTACAGCTCTCCTTTAGGTAACCCCTTGGGATAGCGTCATTTAAAGAACGAGGGTCAGCACAATGTAAAAAAAAATCGGAAAAAAACTGGAAGAGCCTGCCGAAGATGAGGCCATTACAGCTCGCATCTAGGTGTCCTCCTCGGGATAGCGTCATTTTAAGAACGAGGTTTAGCACAACGTAAAAAAAATCGAAAAAAAAGAACCGGAGAAACCTACCGAAGATGAGGCCATTACGGCTCGCCTTTAGGTGTCCTACTCGGGATAGCGTCATTTAAAGAACGAGGGCAAGCACAACGTAGGAAAAAAAATCGAAAAAAAAATCGGAGGAGCTTGCCGAAGATGAGGTCATTACGGCTCGCCCTTAGGTGTCCTCCTCGAGATAGCGTCATTTAAAAAACGAGTGTCAGCACAACGTAAAAAAAAAACCGGGAGGAGCCTGCTGAAGATGAGGCCATTACGGCTCGCCTTTAGGTCTCCTCCTCGGGATAGAGTCATTTAATGAACGAGGGTCAGCACAACGTAGTAAAAAAAACGGAAAAACCGGAAAAAAATGGAGGAGCCCGCTGAAGATGAGGCAATTACGGCTCGCCTTTAGGGGTCCTCCTCGGGATAGCGTCATTTAAAGAACGAGGGTTAGAACAACGTAAAATAAAACCGGAAACAAAACCGAAAAAAACCGGATGAGCCTGCCGAAGATGAGGCCATTACGGCTCGCATTTAGGAGTCCTCCTCGGGATAGCGTCAATTAAAGAACGAGGTTCAGCACAACGTAAAAGAAAACCAAAAAAATAAAACCGGAGGAACCTGCCAAAGATGAGGACATTACGGCTCGCCTTTAGGTGTCCTCCTCGGGATAGCGTCATTTAAAGAATGAGGGCAAGCACAACGTAGAAAAGAAACCGAACAAAAAACCGGAGGAGCCTGCCAAAGATGAGGCCATTACGGCTCGCCTTTAGGTGTTCTCCTCGGGATTGCATCATTTAAAGAACGAGGGTCATCACAACGTAAAAAAAAACGGAAAAAATCGGAAAAAAAAAAGAGGAGCCTGCTGAAGATGAGCCCATTACGGCTCTCCTTTAGGTATCCCCTCGGGATAGCGTCATTTAAAGAACGAGGGTCAGCACAACGTAAAAAAAAAATCAGAAAAAAACCGGAAGAGCCTGCCGAAGATGAGGCCATTACGGCTCGCCTTTTGGTGTCCTCCTAGGGATAGCATCATTTAATGAACGAGGGTCAGCACAACGTAGTAAAAAAAAATGGAAAAACCGGAAAAAAAATGGAGGAGTCCTCTGAAGATGAGGCCATTACGGCTCTCCTTTAGGTATCCCCTCGGGATAGGGTTATTTAAAGAACGAGGGTCAGCACAACGTAAAAAAAATCAGAAAAAAACCGGAAGAGCCTGCCGAAGATGAGGCCATTACGGCTCGCATTTAGGTGTCCTCCTCGGGATAGCGTCATTTAAAGAATGAGGTTTAGCACAACGTAAAAAAAAAAACCGAAAAAATAGAACCGGAGAAACCTGCCGAAGATGAGGCCATTTACGGCTCGCCTTTAGGTGTCCTACTCGGGATAGCGTCATTTAAAGAACGAGGGCAAGAACAACGTAGGAAAAAAACCGAAAAAAAATCGGAGGAGCCTGCCGAAGATGAGGTCATTACGGCTCGCCTTTAGGTGTCCTCCTCGGGATAGCGTCATTTAATGAACGAGTGTCATCACAACGTCAAAAAAAAAAACCGGGAGGAGCCTGCCGAAGATGAGGCCATTACGACTCGCCTTTAGGTGTCCTCTTTGGGATAGAGTCATTTAATGAACGAGGGTCAGCACAACGTAGTAAAAAAAACAGAAAAACCGAAAAAAAAATGGAGGAGCCCGCTGAAGTTGAGGCGATTACGGCTCGCCTTTAGGTGTCCTCCTCGGGATAGCGTCATTTAAAGAACGAGGGTCAGAACAACGTAAAAAAAAACCAGAAAAAAACCGAAAAAAAACGGAAGAGCCTGCTGAAGATGTGGCCATTACGGCTCGCATTTAGGTGTCCTCCTCGGGATAGCGTAATTTAAAGAACAAGGTTCAGCACAACATAAAAAAAAACCGAAAAAATAAAACCGGAGAAACCTGCCGAAAATGATGCCATTACGGCTCGCCTTTAGGTGTCCTACTTGGGATAGCGTCATTTAAAGAACGAGGGCAAGCACAACGTAGGAAAAAAACCGAAAAAAATCGGAGGAGCCTGCCGAAGATGAGGCCATTACGGCTCGCCTTTAGGTGTCCTCCTCGGGATAGCGTCATTTAAAGAACGAGTGTCACCACAACGTAAAAAAAAAAACCGGGATGAGCCTGCCGAAGATGAGGCCATTACGGCTCGCCTTTAGGTGTCCTCCTCGGGATAGGGTCATTTAGAGAACGAGGGTCAGAACAACGTAAAAAAAAAACCGAAAATAAACCGAAAAAAATCGGATGAGCCTGCCGAAGATGAGGCCATTACGGCTCGCCTTTAGGTGTCCTCCTCGGGATAGCGTCTTTTAAAGAACGAAGGTCAGCACAACGTAAAAAAAAAAACTGGAAAAAAAACCGGAAGACCCTGCCGAAGATGAGGCCATTACGGCTCGCCTTTAGGTGTCCTCCTCGGGATAGCGTCAGTTAAAGAACGAGGTTCAGCACAACTTAAAAAAAACCGAAAAAAACCGAAAAAATAAAACCAGAGGAACCTGCCAAAGATGAGGACATTACGGCTCGCCTTTAGGTGTCCTCCTCGGGATAGCCTCATTTAAAGAACGAGGGCAAGTACAACGTAGGAAAAAAACCGAACAAAAAACCGGAGGAGCCTACCGAAGATGAGGCCATTACGGCTCGCCTTTAGGTGTCCTCCTCGGGATAGCATCATTTAAAGATCGAGGGTCAGCACAACGTAAAAAAATGGAAAAAATCAGAAAAAAAAGAGGAGCTTGCTGAAGATGAGGCCATTACGGCTCTCCTTTAGGTATCCCCTCGGGATAGCATCATTTAAAGAACGAGGGTCAGCACAACGTAAAAAAAAATCAGAAGAAAATCGGAAGAGCCTACCGAAGATGAGGCCATTACGGCTCGTCTTTAGGTGTCCTCCTTGGGATAGCGTCATTTAATGAACGAGGGTCAGCACAACGTAAAAAAAAACTGGAAAAAAACCGAAAGAGCCAGCCGAAGATGAGGCCATTACGGCTCGCATTTCGGTGGCCTCCTCGGGATAGCGTCATTTAAAGAACGAGGTTCAGCACAACGTAAAAAAAAAACCAAAAAAATAAAACCAAAGAAACCTGCCGAAGATGAGGCCATTACGGCTCGCCTTTAGGTGTCCTACTCGGGATAGCGTCATTTAAAGAACGAGGGCAAGCACAACGTAGGAAAAAACACCGAAAAAAAAATCGGAGGAGCCTGCCGAAGATGAGGCCATTACGGCTCGCTTTTAGGTGTCCTCCTCGGGATAGCGTCATTTAAAGAACAGTGTCAGCACAACGTAAAAAAAAAACCGGGAGGAGCCTGCCGAAGATGAGGCCATTATGGCTCACCTTTAGGTGTCCTCCTCGGGATAGCGTCATTTAAAGAACGAGGGTCAGCACAACGTATAAAAAAACGGAAAAAACCGGAAAAAAAAATATAGGAACCTGCTGAAGATGAGGCCATTACGGCTCGCCTTTAGGTGTCCTCCTCGGGATATCGTCATTTAAAGAACGAGGGTCTGCACAACGTAAAAAAAATCAGAAAAAACCGGAAGAGCCTGCCGAAGATGAGGCCATTACGGCTTGCCTTTAGGTGTCCTCCTCGGGAGAGCTTCATTTAATGAACGAGGGTCAACTCAACGTAGTAAAAAAAACGGAAAAACTGGAAAAAAAAATGGAGGAGCCTGCTGAAGATGAGGCGATCACGGCTCACCTTTAGGTGTCCTCCTCGGGATAGCGTCATTTAAAGAACGAGTGTCAGAACAACGTAAAAAAAAAACCGAAAAAAAACCGAAAAAAATCGGATGAGCCTGCCGAAGATGAGGCCATTACGGCTCGCATTTAGGTGTCCTCCTCGGGATAGCGTCATTTAAAGAACGAAGTTCAGCACAACTTAAAAAAAAACTGAAAAAATAAAACCGGAGGAACCTGCCAAAGATGAGGACATTACGGCTTGCCTTTAGGTGTCCTCCTCAGTATAGCATCATTTAAAGAACGAGGGCAAGCACAACGTAGGAAAAAAAACGAACAAAAAATCGGAGGAGCTTGCCGAAGATGAGGCCGTTACGGCTCGCCTTTAGGTGTCCTCCTCGGGATAGCATCATTTAAAGAATGAGGGTCAGCACAACGTAAAAAAACAGAAAAAATCGGAAAAAAAAAGAGGAGCCTGCTGAAGATGAGGCCATTACGACTCTCCTTTAGGTATCCCCTCGGGATAGCGTCATTTAAAGAACGAGGTTCAGCACAACGTAAAAAAAAATCAGAAAAAAAACTGGAAGAGCCTGCCGAAGATGAGGCCATTACGGCTTGTCTTTAGGTGTCCTCCTCGGATAGCGTCATTTAATGAACGAGGGTCAGCACAACGTAAAAAAAAAACTGGAAAAAAAACCGGAAGAGCCTGCCGAAGATGAGGACATTACGACTCCCATTTAGGTGTCCTCCTCGGGATAGCGTCATTTAAAGAACGAGGTTCAGCACAACGTAAAAAAAAACCGAAAAAATAAAATCGGAGAAACCTGCCGAAGATGAGGCCATTACGGCTCGCCTTTAGGTGTCCTCCTCGGGATAGCGTCATTTAAAGAACGAGGGTCAGCACAACGTATAAAAAAACTGGAAAAAAAAACCGGAAGAGCCTGCCGAAGATGAGGACATTACGACTCGCATTTAGGTGTCCTCCTCGGGATAGCGTCATTTAAAGAACGAGGTTCAGCACAACGTAAAAAAAAACCGAAAAAATAAAACCGGAGAAACCTGCCGAAGATGAGGCCATTACGGCTCGCCTTTAGGTGTCCTCCTCGGGATAGCGTCATTTAAAGAACGAGTGTCAACACAACGTAAAAAAAAAACTGGGAGGAGCCTGCCGAAGATTAGGCCATTATGGCTCGCCTTTAGGTGTCCTCCTCGGGATAGAATCATTTAAAGAATGAGGGTCAACACAACGTAAAAAAAACGGAAAAAATCGGAAAAAAAATATAGGAGCCTGCTGAAGATGAGTCCATTACGACTCGGCTTTAGCTATCCTCCTCGGGATATCGTCATTTAAAGAACGAGCGTCAGCATAACGTACAAAAAAAATGAAAAAATCGGGAAAAAAATGGAGGAACCTGCCGAAGATGAGGCGATTACGGCTCGCCTTTAGGTGTCCTCCTCAAGATAGCGTCATTTAAAGAACGTGGGTAAGCACAACGTAGTAAAAAAAACGGAAAAACTAGAAAAAAAATGGAGGAGCCCACTGAAGATGAGGCAATTACGGCTCGCCTTTAGGTGTCCTCCTCGGGATAGCGTCATTTAAAGAACGAGGGTCAGAACAACATAAAAAAAACCGGAAAAAAATCGAAAAAAAAACCGGATGAGCCTGCCGAAGATGAGGCCATTACGCTCGCCTTTAGGTGTCCTCCTCGGGATAGCGTCATTTAAGGAACGAGTGTCAGTACAACGTAAAAAAAAACTGGAAAAAAAACCGGAAGAGCCTGCCGAAGATGAGGCCATTACGGCTCGCATTTAGGTGTCCTCCTCGGGATAGCGTCATTTAAATAACGAGGTTCAGCACAACGTAAAAAAAAACCGAAAAAATAAAACCGGAGAAACCTGCCGAAGATGAGGCCATTACGGCTCGCCTTTAGGTGTCCTCCTCGGGATAGCGTCATTTAAAGAACGAGTGTTAGCACAACGTAAAAAAAAATCGGGAGGAGCCTGCCGAAGATTGGCCATTACGGCTCGCCTTTAGGTGTCCTCCTCGGGATAACATCATTTAAAGAACGAGGGTCAGCACAACGTAAAAAAAAAACGGAAAAACCGGGAAAAAAATAAAGGAGCCTGCCGAAAATGAGGCCATTATGGCTCGGCTATAGGTGTCCTCCTCAGGATAGCGTCATTACGGCTCGCATTTAGGTGTCTACCTCGGGATAGCGTCATTTAAAGAACGAAGTTCAGCACAACGTAAAAAAAAAACCCGAAAAAAACCGAAAAAATTAAGCCGGAGGAACCTGCCGAAGATGAGGACATTACGGCTCGCCTTTAGGTGTCCTCCTCGGGATAGCGTCATTTAAAGAACGAGGGCAAACACAACGTAGGAAAAAAACCGAAAAAAAAAAAACGGAGGAGCCTGCCAAAGATGAGGCCATTACGGCTCGCCTTTAGGTGTCCTCCTCGGGATAGCGTCATTTAAAGAACGAGTGTCAGCACAACGTAAAAAAAAACCGGGAGGAGCCTGCCGAAGATGAGGCCATTACGGCTCGCCTTTAGGTGTCATCCTCGGGATAGCATCATTTAAAGAACGAGGGTCAGCACAACGTAAAAAAAAACGGAAAAAATCAGAAAAAAAAGAAGAGCCTGCTGAAGATGAGGCCATTACGGCTGTCATTTAGGTTTCCCCTCGGGATAGCGTCATTTAAAGAACGAGGGTCAGCACAACGTAAAAAAAAAAATCAGAAAAAAAACCGGAAGAGCCTGCCGAAGATGAGGCCATTACGGTTCGTCTTTAGGTGTCCTCCTCAGGATAGCGTTATTTAATGAACGAGGGTCAGCACAACGTAAAAAAAAACTGGAAAAAAAACCGGAAGAGCCTGCCGAAGATGAGGCCATTACGGCTCGCATTTAGGTGTCCTCCTCGGGATAGCGTCATTTAAAGAACGAGGTTCAGCACAACGTAAAAAAAAACCGAAAAAATAAAACCGGAGAAACCTGCCGAAGATGAGGCCATTACGGCCTGCCTTTAGGTGTCCTACTCGGGATAGCGTCATTTAAAGAACGAGGGCAAGCACAACGTAGGAAAAAACACCGAAAAAAAAATCGGAGGAGCCTGCCGAAGATGAGGCCATTACGGCTCGCTTTTAGGTGTCCTCCTCGGGATAGCGTCATTTAAAGAACAGTGTCAGCACAACGTAAAAAAAAAAAACGGGAGGAGCCTGCCGAAGATGAGGCCATTATGGCTCACCTTTAGGTGTCCTCCTCGGGATAGAATCATTTAAAGAACGAGGGTCAGCACAACGTAAAAAAAACGGAAAAAACCGGAAAAAAAAATATAGGAACCTGCTGAAGATGAGGCCATTACGGCTCGCCTTTAGGTGTCCTCCTCGGGATATCGTCATTTAAAGAACGAGGGTCTGCACAACGTAAAAAAAATCAGAAAAAAACCGGAAGAGCCTGCCGAAGATGAGGCCATTACGGCTTGCCTTTAAGTGTCCTCCTCGGGAGAGCTTCATTTAATGAACGAGGGTCAACTCAACGTAGTAAAAAAAACGGAAAAACTGGAAAAAAAAATGGAGGAGCCTGCTGAAGATGAGGCGATCACTGCTCACCTTTAGGTGTCCTCCTCGGGATAGCGTCATTTAAAGAACGAGTGTCAGAACAACGTAAAAAAAAACCGGAAAAAAACCGAAAAAAATCGGATGAGCCTGCCGAAGATGAGGCCATTACGACTCGCCTTTAGGTGTCCTCCTCGGGATAGCGTCATTTAAAGAACGAGGGTCAGCACAACGTAAAAAAAAAACTGGAAAAAAAACAGAAAGAGCCTGCCGAAGATGAGGCCATTACGGCTCGCATTTAGGTGTCCTCCTCGGGATAGCGTCATTTAAAGAACGAAGTTCAGCACAACTTAAAAAAAAACTGAAAAAATAAAACCGGAGGAACCTGCCAAAGATGAGGACATTACGGCTTGCCTTTAGGTGTCCTCCTCAGTATAGCGTCATTTAAAGAACGAGGGCAAGCACAACGTAGGAAAAAAAACGAACAAAAAATCGGAGGAGCTTGCCGAAGATGAGGCCGTTACGGATCGCCTTTATGTGTCCTCCTCGGGATAGCATCATTTAAAGAATGAGGGTCAGCACAACGTAAAAAAACAGAAAAAATCGGAAAAAAAAAGAGGAGCCTGCTGAAGATGAGGCCATTACGACTCTCCTTTAGGTATCCCCTCGGGATAGCGTCATTTAAAGAACGAGGGTCAGCACAACGTAAAAAAAAATCAGAAAAAAAACTGGAAGAGCCTGCCGAAGATGAGGCCATTACGGCTTGTCTTTAGGTGTCCTCCTCGGGATAGCGTCATTTAATGAACGAGGGTCAGCACAACGTAAAAAAAAAACTGGAAAAAAAACCGGAAGAGCCTGCCGAAGATGAGGACATTACGACTCGCATTTAGGTGTCCTCCTCGGGATAGCGTCATTTAAAGAACGAGGTTCAGCACAACGTAAATAAAAACCGAAAAAATAAAATCGGAGAAACCTGCCGAAGATGAGGCCATTACGGCTCGCATTTAGGTGTCCTCCTCGGGATAGCGTCATTTAAAGAACGAGGGTCAGCACAACGTAAAAAAAAACTGGAAAAAAAACCGGAAGAGCCTGCCGAAGATGAGGACATTACGACTCGCATTTAGGTGTCCTCGTCGGGATAGCGTCATTTAAAGAACGAGGTTCAGCACAACGTAAAAAAAAACCGAAAAAATAAAACCGGAGAAACCTGCCGAAGATGAGGCCATTACGGCTCGCCTTTAGGTGTCCTCCTCTGGATAGCGTCATTTAAAGAACGAGTGTCAACACAACGTAAAAAAAAAACTGGGAGGAGCCTGCCGAAGATTAGGCCATTATGGCTCGCCTTTAGGTGTCCTCCTCGGGATAGAATCATTTAAAGAACGAGGGTCAACACAACGTAAAAAAAAACGGAAAAAATCGGAAAAAAAATATAGGAGCCTGCTGAAGATGAGTCCATTACGGCTCGGCTTTAGCTATCCTCCTCGGGATATCATCATTTAAAGAACGAGCGTCAGCATAACGTACAAAAAAAATGAAAAAATCGGGAAAAAAATGGAGGAACCTGCCGAAGATGAGGCGATTACGGCTCGCCTTTAGGTGTCCTCCTCAAGATAGCGTCATTTAAAGAACGTGGGTCAGCACAACGTAGTAAAAAAAACGGAAAAACCAGAAAAAAAATGGAGGAGCCCACTGAAGATGAGGCGATTACGGCTCGCCTTTAGGTGTCCTCCTCGGGATAGCGTCATTTAATGAATGAGGGTCAGAACAACATAAAAAAAACCGGAAAAAAATCGAAAAAAAAACCGGATGAGCCTGCCGAAGATGAGGCCATTACGCTCGCCTTTAGGTGTCCTCCTCGGGATAGCGTCATTTAATGAACGAGTGTCAGTACAACGTAAAAAAAAACTGGAAAAAAAACCGGAAGAGCCTGCCGAAGATGAGGCCATTACGGCTCGCATTTAGGTGTCCTCCTCGGGATAGCGTCATTTAAATAACGAGGTTCAGCACAACGTAAAAAAAAACCGAAAAAATAAAACCGGAGAAACCTGCCGAAGATGAGGACATTACGGCTCGCCTTTAGGTGTCCGACTCGGGATAGCGTCATTTAAGGAACGAGGGCAAGCACAACGTAGGAAAAAAACCGAAATAAAAAACCGGAGGATTCTGCCGAAGATGAGGCCATTACGGCTCGCCTTTAGGTGTCCTCCTCGGGATAGCGTCATTTAAAGAACGAGTGTTAGCACAACGTAAAAAAAAATCGGGAGGAGCCTGCCGAAGATTGGCCATTACGGCTCGCCTTTAGGTGTCCTCCTCGGGATAACATCATTTAAAGAACGAGGGTCAGCACAACGTAAAAAAAAAAACGGAAAAACCGGGAAAAAAATAAAGGAGCCTGCCGAAAATGAGGCCATTATGGCTCGGCTATAGGTGTCCTCCTCGGGATAGCGTCATTACGGCTCACATTTAGGTGTCTTCCTCGGGATAGCGTCATTTAAAGAACGAGGTTCAGCACAACGTAAAAAAAAACCCGAAAAAAACCGAAAAAATAAAGCCGGAGGAACCTGCCGAAGATGAGGACATTACGGCTCGCCTTTAGGTGTCCTCCTCGGGATAGCGTCATTTAAAGAACGAGGGCAAGCACAACGTAGGAAAAAAACCGAAAAAAAAAACGGAGGAGCCTGCCAAAGATGAGGCCATTACGGCTCGCCTTTAGGTGTCCTCCTCGGGATAGCGTCATTTAAAGAACGAGTGTCAGCACAACGTAAAAAAAAACCGGGAGGAGCCTGTCGAAGATGAGGCCATTACGGCTCGCCTTTAGGTGTCCTCCTCGGGATAGCATCATTTAAAGAACGAGGGTCAGCACAACGTAAAAAAAAACGGAAAAAATCAGAAAAAAAAGAGGAGCCTGCTGAAGATGAGGCCATTACGGCTGTCCTTTAGGTTTCCCCTCGGGATAGCGTCATTTAAAGAACGAGGGTCAGCACAACGTAAAAAAAAAAATCAGAAAAAAAACCGGAAGAGCCTGCCGAAGATGAGGCCATTACGGTTCGTCTTTAGGTGTCCTCCTCAGGATAGTGTCATTTAAAGAACGAGGGTCAGCACAACGTTAAAAAAAAAAGAAAAAAAAACCGAAAAAATAAAACCGGAGGAGCCTGCCGAAGATGAGGCCATTACGGCTCGCCTTTAGTTGTCCTCCTCGGGATAGCATCATTTAAAGAACGAGGGTCAGCACAACATAAAAAAAAATGGAAAAAATCGGAAAAAAAAAGAGGAGCCTGCTGAAGATGAGGCCATTACGGCTCTCCTTTAGGTATCCCCTCGGGATAGCGTCATTTAAAGAACAAGGGCCAGCACAACGTAAAAAAAATCAGAAAAAAACCGGAAGAGCCTGCCGAAGATGAGGCCATTACGGCTCGCCTTTAGGTGTCCTCCTCGGGATAGCATCATTTAAAGAACGAGGGTCAGCACAACGTAAAAAAAAAACAGAAAAAATCGGAAAAAAAAGAGGAGCCTGCTGAAGATGAGGCCATTACGGCTCTCCTTTAGGTATCCCTCGGGATAGAGTCATTCAAAGAACGAGGGGCAGCACAACGTAAAAAAAAATCAGAAAAAAACCGGAAGAGCCTGCCGAAGATGAGGCCATTACGGCTTGTCTTTCGGTTTCCTCCTCGGTAAAGCATCATTTAATTAACGAGGGTCAGCACAACGTAAAAAAAACTGGAAAAAAAAATCGGAAGAGCCTGCCGAAGATGAGGCCATTACGGCTCGCATTTAGGTGTCCTCCTCGGGATAGCGTCATTTAAAGAACGAGGGTTAGCACAACGTAAAAAAAATTAGAAAAAAAACCGGAAGATGAGGCCATTACGGCTCGCATTTAGGTGTCCTCCTCGGGATAGCGTCATTTAATGAACGAGGGTCAGTACAACGTAAAAAAAAACTGGAAAAAAAACTGGAAGAGCCTGCCGAAGATGAGGCCATTACGGCTCGCATTTTGGTGTCCTCCTCGGGATAGCGTCATTTAAATAACGAGGTTCAGCACAACGTAAAAAAAAACCGAAAAAATAAAACCGGAGAAACCTGTCGAAGATGAGGCCATTACGGCTCGCCTTTAGGTGTCCTCCTCGGGATAGCGTCATTTAAAGAACGAGTGTCAGCACAACGTAAAAAAAAAATCGGGAGGGGCCTGCCGAAGATTGGCCATTACGGCTCGCCTTTAAGTGTCCTCCTCGAGATAACATCATTAAAAGAACGAGGGTCAGCACAACGTAAAAAAAAAATGGAAAAACCGGGAAAAAAATATAGGAACCTGCCGAAAATAAGGCCATTATGGCTCGGCTATAGGTGTCCTCCTCAGGATAGCGTCATTTAAAGAACGAGGGTCAGCACAACGTAAAAAAAAACTGAAAAAAAACCAGAAGAGCCTGCCCAAGATGAGGCCTTTACGGCTCGCATTTAGGTGTCTTCCTCGTTATAGCGTCATTTAAAGAACGAGGTTCAGCACAACGTAAAAAAAAACCCGAAAAAAACCAAAAAAATAAAGCCGGAGGAACCTGCCGAAGATGAGGACATTACGGCTCGCCTTTAGGTGTCATCCTCGGGATAGCGTCATTTAAAGAACGAGGGCAAGCACAACGTAGGAAAAAAACCGAAAAAAAAAACGGAGGAGCCTGCCAAAGATGAGGCCATTACGGCTCGCCTTTAGGTGTCCTCCTCGGGATAGCATCATTTAAAGAACGAGTGTCAGCACAACGTAAAAAAAAAAACTGGGAGGAGCCTGCCGAAGATGAGGCCATTACGGCTCGCCTTTAGGTGTCCTCCTCGGGATAGCATCATTTAAAGAACGAGGGTCAGCACAACGTAAAAAAAATGGAAAAAATCAGAAAAAAAAGAGGAGCCTGCTGAAGATGAGGCCATTACGGCTGTCCTTTAGGTATCCCCTCGGGATAGCGTCATTTAAAGAACGATGGTCAGCACAACGTAAAAAAAAATCAGAAAAAAAACCGAAAGAGCCTGCCGAAGATGAGGCCATTACGGTTCGTCTTTAGGTGTCCTCCTCGGGATAGCGTCATTTAATGAACGAGGGTCAGCACAACGTAAAAAAAATTGGAAAAAAAAACCGGAAGAGCCTGCCGAAGATGAGGCCATTACGGCTCGCATTTAGGTGTCCTCCTCGGGATAGCGTCATTTAAAGAACGAGATTCAGCACAACGTAAAAAAAAAACTGAAAAAATAAAACCGGAGGAGCCTGCCGAAGATGAGGCCATTACGGCTCGCCTTTAGGTGTCCTCCTCGGGATAGCGTCATTTAAAGAACGAGTGTCAGCACAACGTAAAAAAAACCGGGAGGAGCCTGCCGAAGATTGGCCATTACGGCTCGCCTTTAGGTGTCCTCCTCGGGATAGCATCATTTAAAGAACAAGGGTCAGCACAACGTAAAAAAAAACGGAAAAACCGGGAAAAAAATATAGGAGCCTGCTGAAGATGAGGCCATTACGGCTCGTCTTTAGGTATCCTCCTCGGGATATCGTCATTTAAAGAATGAGGGTCAGCATAAAGTTTAAAAAAATGAAAAAATCGGAAAAAAAACGAAGGACCCTGCTGTAAATTAGGCGATTACGGCTCGCCATTAGGTGTCCTCCTCAGGATAGCGTCATTTAAAGAACGAGGGTCAGCACAACGTTAAAAAAAAAGGAAAAAAAAAACCGAAAAAATAGAACCGGAGGAGCCTGCCGAAGATGAGGCCATTACGGCTCGCCTTTAGGTGTCCTCCTCGGGATAGCATCATTTAAAGAACGAGGGTCAGCACAACATAAAAAAAAATGGAAAAAATCGGAAAAAAAAAGAGGAGCCTGCTGAATATGAGGCCATTACGGCTCTCGCTTAGGTATCCCTTCGGGATAGCGTCATTTAAAGAACAAGGGCCAGCTCAACGTAAAAAAATCAGAAAAAAACCGGAAGAGCCTGCCGAAGATGAGGCAATTACGGCTCGCCTTTAGGTGTCCTCCTCGGGATAGCATCATTTAAAGAACGAGGGTCAGCACAACGTTAAAAAAACAGAAAAAATCGAAAAAAAAGAGGAGCCTGCTGAAGATGAGGCCATTACGGCTCTCCTTTAGGTATCCCTCGGGATAGAGTCATTCAAAGAACGAGGGTCAGCACAACGTAAAAAAAAATCAGAAAAAAACTGGAAGAGCCTGCCGAAGATGAGGCCATTAAGGCTCATCTTTCGGTGTCCTCCTCGGGATAGCATCATTTAATGAACGAGGGTCACCACCACGTAAAAAAAAACTGGAAAAAAAATCGGAAGAGCCTGCCAAAGATGAGGCCATTACGGCTCACATTTAGGTGTCCTCCTCGGGATAGCGTCATTTAAAGAACGAGGTTCAGCACAACGTAAAAAAAAACCGAAAAAATAAAACCGGAGAAACCTGTCGAAGATGAGGCCATTACGGCTCGCCTTTAGGTGTCCTACTCGAGATAGCGTCATTTAAAGAACGAGGGCAAGCACAACGTTGGAAAAAAAAACCAAAATAAAAAACCGGATGAGCCTGCCGAAGATGAGGCCATTACGGCTCGCCTTTAGGTGTCCTCCTCGGGATAGCATCATTTAAAGAACGAGGGTCAGCACAACGTAAAAAAACGGAAAAAATCGAAAAAAAAAAGAGGAGCCTGCTGAAGATGAGGCCATTACGGCTCTCCTTTAGGTATCCCCTCTGGATGGCGTCATTTAAAGAACGAGGGTCAGCACAACGTAAAAAAAAAAACAGAAAAAAAACCGAAAGAGCCTGCCGAAGATGAGGCCATTACGGCTCGCCTTTAGGTGTCCTCCTCGGGATAGCGTCATTTAATGAACGAGGGTCAGCACAACGTAGTAAAAATAAACAAAAAAATCGAAAAAAAATGGAGGAGCCTGCTGAAGATGAGGCAATTATGGCTTGCCTTTAGGTGTCCTCCCCGGGATAGCGTCATTTAAAGAACGAGGGTCAGAACAACGTAAAAAAAACCGTAAAAAATCGAAAAAAACCGGATGAGCCTGTCGAAGATGAGGCCATTACGGCTCGCCTTTAGGTGTCCTCCTCGGGATAGCGTCATTTAAAGAACGAGGGTCAGCACAACGTAAAAAAAAACTGGAAAAAAAACCGGAAGAGCCTGCCGAAGATGAGGCCATTACGGCTTGCCTTTAGGTGTCCTCCTCGGGATAGCATCATTTAAAGAACGAGGGTCAGCACAACGTAAGAAAAAAACGAAAAAAATCGGAAAAAAAAAAGAGGAGCCTACTGAAGATGAGGCCATTACGGCTCTCCTTTAGGTATCCCCTCGGGATAGCGTCATTTAAAGAACGAGGGTCAGCACAATGTAAAAAAAATCAGAAAAAAACTGGAAGAGCCTGCCGAAGATGAGGCCATTACGGCTCATCTTTAGGTGTCATCCTCGGGATAGCGTCATTTAATGAACGAGGGTCAGCACAACGTAAAAAAAACTGGAAAAAAAAATCGGAAGAGCCTGCCGAAGATGAGGCCATTACGGCTCGCCTTTAGGTGTCCTCCTCGGGATAGCGTCATTTAATGAACGAGGGTCAGCACAACGTAGTAAAAAAAAGGGAAAAACCGGAAAAAAAATGGAGGAGCCCGCTGAAGATGAGGCGATTACGGCTAGCCTTTAGGTGTCCTCCTCGGGATAGCGTCATTTAAAGAACGAGGGTCAGAACAACGTAAAAAACCCGGAAAAGACATCGAAAAAAACCGGATGAGCCTGCCGAAGATGAGGCCATTACGGCTCGCCTTTAGGTGTCCTCCTCGGGATAGCGTCATTTAATGAACGAGGGTCAGCACAACGTAGTAAAAATAAACAAAAAAATCGAAAAAAAATGGAGGAGTCTGCTGAAGATGAGGCGATTATGGGTTGCCTTTAGGTGTCCTCCCCGGGATAGCGTCATTTAAAGAACGAGGGTCAGAACAACGTAAAAAAAAACCGTAAAAAATCGAAAAAAACCGGATGAGCCTGCCGAAGATGAGGCCATTACGGCTCGCCTTTAGGTGTCCTCCTCGGGATAGCGTCATTTAAAGAACGAGATTCAGCACAACGTAAAAAAAAACCGAAAAAATAAAACCGGAGAAACCTGCCGAAGATGAGGCCATTACGGCCCGCCTTTAGGTGTCCTACTCGGGATAGCGTCATTTAAAGAACGAGAGCAAGCACAACGTAGGAAAAAAAACCGAAATAAAAAACCGGAGGAGCCTGCCGAAGATGAGGCCATTGCGGCTCGCCTTTAGGTGTCCTCCTCGGGATAGCGTCATTTAAAGAACGAGTGTCAGCACAACGTAAAAAAAACCGGGAGGAGCCTGCCGAAGATTGGCCATTACGGCTCGCCTTTAGGTGTCCTCCTCGGGATAGCATCATTTAAAGAACAAGGGTCAGCACAACGTAAAAAAAAAAAACGGAAAAACCGGGAAAAAAATATAGGAGCCTGCTGAAGATGAGGCCATTACGGCTCGTCTTTAGGTATCCTCCTCGGGATATCGTCATTTAAAGAACGAGGGTCAGCATAAAGTTTAAAAAAATGAAAAAATCGGAAAAAAAATGGAGGACCCTGCTGTAAATTAGGCGATTACGGCTCGCCATTAGGTGTCCTCCTCAGGATAGCATCATTTAAAGAACGAGGGTCAGCATAACATAAAAAAAAATGGAAAAAATCGGAAAAAAAGAGAGGGGCCTGCTGAATATGAGGCCATTACGGCTCTCCCTTAGGTATCCCCTCGGGATAGCGTCATTTAAAGAACAAGGGCCAGCTCAACGTAAAAAAATCAGAAAAAAACCGGAAGAGCCTGCCGAAGATGAGGCAATTACGGCTCGCCTTTAGGTATCCTCCTCGGGATAGCATCATTTAAAGAACGAGGGTCAGCACAACGTAAAAAAAAAACAGAAAAAATCGAAAAAAAAACCGGAAGAGCCTGCCGAAGATGAGGCCATTACGGCTCTCCTTTAGGTATCCCTCGGGATAGAGTCATTCAAAGAACGAGGGTCAGCACAACGTAAAAAAAAATCAGAAAAAAACTGGAAGAGCCTGCCGAAGATGAGGCCATTAAGGCCCATCTTTCGGTGTCCTCCTCGGGATAGCATCATTTAATGAACGAGGGTCACCACAACGTAAAAAAAAACTGGAAAAAAAATCGGAAGAGCCTGCCAAAGATGAGGCCATTACGGCTCGCATTTAGGTGTCCTCCTCGGGATAGCGTCATTTAAAGAACGAGGTTCAGCACAACGTAAAAAAAACCGAAAAAATAAAACCGGAGAAACCTGCCGAAGATGAGGCCATTACGGCTCGCCTTTAGGTGTCCTACTCGAGATAGCGTCATTTAAAGAACGAGGGCAAGCACAACGTTGGAAAAAAAAAACCGAAATAAAAAACCGGAGGAGCCTGCCGAAGATGAGGCCATTACGGCTCGCCTTTAGGTGTCCTCCTCGGGATAGCGTCATTTAAAAAACGAGTGTCAGCACAACGTAAAAAAAAAAGCGGGAGGAGCCTGCCGAAGATTGGCCATTACGGCTCGCCTTTAGGTGTCATCCTCGGGATAGCGTCATTTAATGAACGAGGGTCAGCACAACGTAAAAAAAACTGGAAAAAAAAATCGGAAGAGCCTGCCGAAGATGAGGCCATTACGGCTCGCCTTTAGGTGTCCTCCTCGGGATAGCGTCATTTAATGAACGAGGGTCAGCACAACGTAGTAAAAAAAAAGGAAAAACCGGAAAAAAATGGAGGAGCCCGCTGAAGATGACGCGATTACGGCTCGCCTTTAGGTGTCCTCCTCGGGATAGCGTCATTTAAAGAACGAGGGTCAGAACAACGTAAAGAAACCGGAAAAAACATCGAAAAAAACCGGATGAGCCTGCCGAAGATGAGGCCATTACGGCTCGCCTTTAGGTGTCCTCCTCGGGATAGCGTCATTTAATGAACGAGGGTCAGCACAACGTAGTAAAAATAAACAAAAAAATCGAAAAAAAATGGAGGAGCCTGCTGAAGATGAGGCGATTATGGGTTGCCTTTAGGTGTCCTCCCCGGGATAGCGTCATTTAAAGAACGAGGGTCAGAACAACGTAAAAAAAAACCGTAAAAAATCGAAAAAAAACCGGATGAGCCTGCCGAAGATGAGGCCATTACGGCTCGCCTTTAGGTGTCCTCCTCGAGATAGCGTCATTTAAAGAACGAGATTCAGTACAACGTAAAAAAAAACCGAAAAAATAAAACCGGAGAAACCTGCCGAAGATGAGGCCATTACGGCCCGCCTTTAGGTGTCCTACTCGGGATAGCGTCATTTAAAGAACGAGGGCAAGCACAACGTAGGAAAAAAAACCGAAATAAAAAACCGGAGGAGCCTGCCGAAGATGAGGCCATTACGGCTCGCCTTTAGGTGTCCTCCTCGGGATAGCGTCATTTAAAGAACGAGTGTCAGCACAACGTAAAAAAAACCGGGAGGAGCCTGCCGAAGATTGGCCATTACGGCTCGCCTTTAGGTGTCCTCCTCGCGATAGCATCATTTAAAGAACGAGGGTCAGCACAACACAAAATAAAAAACGGAAAAACCGGGAAAAAAATATAGGAGCCTGCTGAAGATGAGGCCATTACGGCTCGCCTTTAGGTATCCTCCTCGGAATATCGTCATTTAAAGAACGAGGGTCAGCATAACGTCTAAAAAAAATGAAAAAATCGGAAAAAAAATGGAGGACCTTGCTGAAAATGAGGAGATTACGGCTCGCCTTTAGGTGTCCTCCTCAGGATAGCGTCATTTAAAGAACGTGGGTCAGCACAACGTTAAAAAAAAAACCCCGAAAAAAATGGAGGAGCCTGCCGAAGATGAGGCCATTACGGTTCGCCTTTAGGTGTCCTCCTCAGGATAACGTCATTTAAAGAACGAGGGTCAGCACAACGTTAAAAAAAAAGAAAAAAACCGAAAAAATAAAACCAGAGGAGCCTACCGAAGATTAGGCCAATACGGCTCGCCTTTAGGTGTCCTCCTCGGGATAGCATCATTTAAAGAACGAGGGTCATCACAACGTAAAAAAATCGGAAAAAATCGGAAAAAAAAAGAGGAGCCTACTGAAGATGAGGCCATTACGGCTCTCCTTTAGGTATCCCCTCGGGATAGCGTCATTTAAAGAACGAGGGTCAGCACAATGTAAAAAAAATCAGAAAAAAACCGGAAGAGCCTGCCGAAGATGAGGCCATTACGGCTCGTCTTTAGGTGTCATCCTCGGGATAGCGTCATTTAATGAACGAGGGTCAGCACAACGTAAAAAAAACTGGAAAAAAAAATCGGAAGAGCCTGCCGAAGATGAGGCCATTACGGCTCGCCTTTAGGTGTCCTCCTCGGGATAGCATCATTTAAAGAACGAGGGTCAGCACAACGTAAAAAAACGGAAAAAATCGGTAAAAAAAAGAGGAGCCTGCTGAAGATGATGCCATTACGGCTCTCCTTTAGGTATCCCCTCTGGATGGCGTCATTTAAAGAACGAGGGTCAGCACAACGTAAAAAAAAAACAGAAAAAAAACCGAAAGAGGCTGCCGAAGATGAGGCCATTACGGCTCGCCTTTAGGTGTCCTCCTCGGGATAGCGTCATTTAATGAACGAGGGTCAGCACAACGTAGTAAAAATAAACAAAAAAATCGAAAAAAAATGGAGGAGCCTGCTGAAGATGAGGCGATTATGGGTTGCCTTTAGGTGTCCTCCCCGGGATAGCGTCATTTAAAGAACGAGGGTCAGAACAACGTAAAAATAACCGTAAAAAATCGAAAAAAACCGGATGAGCCTGCCGAAGATGAGGCCATTACGGCTCGCCTTTAGGTGTCCTCCTCGGGATAGCGTCATTTAAAGAACGAGGGTCAGCACAACGTAAAAAAAAACTGGAAAAAAAACCGGAAGAGCCTGCCGAAGATGAGGCCATTACGGCTTGCCTTTAGGTGTCCTCCTCGGGATAGCATCATTTAAAGAACGAGGGTCAGCACAACGTAAGAAAAAAACGGAAAAAATCGGAAAAAAAAAAGAGGAGCCTACTGAAGATGAGGCCATTACGGCTCTCCTTTAGGTATCCCCTCGGGATAGCGTCATTTAAAGAACGAGGGTCAGCGCAATGTAAAAAAAATCAGAAAAAAACCGGAAGAGCCTGCCGAAGATGAGGCCATTACGGCTCGTCTTTAGGTGTCATCCTCGGGATAGCGTCATTTAATGAACGAGGGTCAGCACAACGTAAAAAAAACTGGAAAAAAAATCGGAAGAGCCTGCCGAATATGAGGCCATTACGGCTCACATTTAGGTGTCCTCCTCGGGATAGCGTCATTTAAAGAACGAGGGTCAGCACAACGTAAAAAAAAACTGGAAAAAAAACCGGAAGAGCCTGCCGAAGATGAGGCCATTACGGCTTGCCTTTAGGTGTCCTCCTCGGGATAGCATCATTTAAAGAACGAGGGTCAGCACAACGTAAGAAAAAAACGGAAAAAATCGGAAAAAAAAAGAGGAGCCTACTGAAGATGAGGCCATTATGGCTCTCCTTTAGGTATCCCCTCGGGATAGCGTCATTTAAAGAACGAGGGTCAGCAATGTAAAAAAAACTGGAAAAAAAAATCGGAAGAGCCTGCCGAATATGAGGCCATTACGGCTCACATTTAGGTGTCCTCCTCGGGATAGCGTCATTTAAAGAACGAGGTTCAGCACAACGTAAAAAAAACGGAAAAACCGGGAAAAAAATATAGAAGCCTGCTGAAGATGAGGCCATTACGGCTCGCCTTTAGGTATCCTCCTCGGGATATCGTCATTTAAAGAACGAGGGTCAGCATAACGTATAAAAAAAATGAAAAAATCAGAAAAAAAAAACGAAGGACCCTGCTGACAATGAGGCGATTACGGCTCGCCTTTAGGTGTCCTCCTCAGGATAGCGTCATTTAAAGAACGTGGGTCAGCACAACGTTAAAAAAAAAACCCCCGAAAAAAAATGTAGGAGCCTGCCGAAGATGAGGCCATTACGGCTCGCCTTTAGGTGTCCTCCTCGTGATAGCGTCATTTAAAGAACGAGGGTCAGCACAACGTTAAAAAAAAAAGAAAAAAAAACCGAAAAAATAAAACCGGAGGAGCCTACCGAAGATGAGGCCATTACGGCTCGCATTTAAGTGTCCTCCTCGGGATAGCATCATTTAAAGAACGAGGGTCATCACAATTTAAAAAAATCGGAAAAAATCGGAAAAAAAAAGAGGAGCCTGCTGAAGATGAGGCCATTACGGCTCTCCTTTAGGTATCCCCTCGGGATAGCGTCATTTAAAGAACGAGGGTCAGCACAACGTAAAAAAAAATCAGCAAAAAAACCGGAAGAGCCTGCCGAAGATGAGGCCATTACGGCTCGCCTTTAGGTGTCCTACTCGGGATAGCGTCATTTAATGAACGAGGGTCAGCACAACGTAGTAAAAAAAATGGAAAAACCGGAAAAAAAATCGAGGAGCCCGCTGAAGATGAGGCGATTACGGCTCGCCTTTAGGTGTCCTCCTCGGGATAGCGTCATTTAAAGAACGAGGGTCAGAACAACGTAAAAAAACCGGAAAAAAACCGAAAAAAACCGGATGAGCCTGCCGAAGATGACGCCATTACGGCTCGCCTTTAGGTGTCCTCCTCGGGATAGCGTCATTTAAAGAACGAGGGTCAGCACAACGTAAAAAAAAAACTGGAAAAAAATTCGGAAGAGCCTGCCAAAGTTGAGGCCATTTTGGCTCGGATTTAGGTGTCCTCCTCGGGATAGCGTCATTTAAAGAACGAGGTTCGACACAACGTAAAAAAAAAACCGAAAAAATAAAACCGGAGGAACCTGCCGAAGATGAGGACATTACGGCTCGCCTTTAGGTGTCCTCCTCGGGATAGCGTCATTTAAAGAACGAGGGCAAGCACAACGTAGGAAAAAAATAAAAAAAAAAAACCGGAGGAGCCTGCCAAAGATGAGGCCATTACGGCTCGCCTTTAGATGTCCTCCTCGGGATAGCGTCATTTAGAGAATGAGTGTCAGCACAACGTAAAAAAAAAAAAAAACCGGGAGGAGCCTGTCGAAGATGAGGCCATTACGGCTCACCTTTAGAGTCCTCCTCGGGATAGCATCATTTAAAGAACGAGGGTCAGCACAACGTAAAAAAAAAACGGAAAAAATTGGAAAGAAAAAGAGGAGCCTGCTGAAGATGAGGCCATTACGGCTCTCCTTTAGGTATCCCCTCGGGATAGCGTCATTTAATGAACGAGGGTTAGCACAACGTAAAAAAAAATCAGAAAAAAACCGGAATAGCCTGCCGAAGATGAGACCATTACGGCTCGTCTTTAGGTGTCCTCCTCGGGATAGCGTCATTTAATGAACAAGGGTCAGCACTACGTAAAAAAAAAAACAGAAAAAAAACCGAAAGAGCCTGCCGAAGATGAGGCCATTACGGCTCGCATTTAGGTGTCCTCCTCGGGATAGCGTCATTTAAAGAACGAGGTTCAGCACAATGTAAAAAAAAACCGAAAAAATAAAACCGGAGAAATCTGCCGAAGATGAGGCCATTACGGCTCGCCTTTAGGTGTCCTCCTCGGGATAGCGTCATTTAAAGAACGAGGGTCAGAACAACGTAAAAAAAAAACCGGAGGAGGCTACCGAAGTTGAGGCCATTACGGCTCGCCTTTAGGTGTCCTCCTCGAGTTAGCGTCATTCAAAGAACGAGGGTCAGAACAACGTAAAAAAAATCGGAAAAAAATCGGAGGAGCTTGCCGAAGATGAGGCCATTACGGCTCGCCTTTAGGTGTTCTCCTCGGGATAGCATCACTTAAAGAACGATGGTCAACACAACGTAAAAAAAACGGAAAAATCGAAAAAAAAAAGAGGAGCCTGCTGAAGATGAGGCCATTACAGCTCTCCTTTAGGTATCCCCCTCGGGATAGCATCATTTAAAGAACGACGGTCAGAACAATGTAAAAAAAAATGGAGGAGCCCGCTGAAGATGAGGCGATTACGGCTCGCCTTTAGGTGTCCTCCTCGGGATAGCGTCATTTAAAGAACGAGGGTCATAACAACGTAAAAATAAAATGGAAAAAAACCGAAAAAAAACCGAATGAGCCTACCGAAGATGAGGCCATTACGGCTCGCATTTAGGTGTCCTCCTAGGGACAGCGTCATTTAAAGAACGAGGGTAAGCACAACGTAAAAAAAAAACTGAAAAAAAAAACCGGAAGAGCCTGCCGAAGATGTGGCCATTACGCCTCGCCTTTAGGTGTCCTACTCGGAATAGCGTCATTTAAAGAACGAGGATCAGCACAACGTCAAAAAAACAAAAAAAAACCGAAAATATAAAATCGGAGGAACCTGCCGAAGATGAGGCCATTACGGCTCGCCTTTAGGTGTCCTCCTCGGGATAGCATCATTTAAAGAACGAGGGCAAGCACAACGTAAGAAAAAAAAACTGGAGGAGCCTGCCGAAGATGAGGCCATTACGGCTCGTCTTTAGGTGTCCTCCTCTGGATAGCGTCATTTAAAGAACGAGGGTCAGCACTACGTAAAAAAAAATAACCCGAAAAAAAGCCAGAGGAGCCTGCCGAAGATGAGGCCATTACGGCTCGCCTTTAGGTGTCCTCCTCGGGATAGCATCATTTAAAGAACGAGGGTCAGCACAACGTAAAAAAACGGAAAAAATCAGAAAAAAGAAGAGGAGCCTGCTGAAGATGAGGCCATTACGGCTCTCCTTTAGGTATCCCCTCGGGATGGCGTCATTTAAAGAACGAGGGTCAGCACAACGTAAAAAAAAAACAGAAAAAAAACAGGAAGAGCCTGCCGAAGATGAGGCCATTACAGCTCGCTTTTAGGTGTCCTCCTCGGGATAGCGTCATTTAATGAACGAGGGTCAGCACAACGTAGTAAAAATAAACGGAAAAATCGGAAAAAATATGGAGGAGCCTGCTGAAGATGAGGCGATTACGGCTCGCCTTTAGGTGTCCTCCTCGGGATAGCGTCATTTAAAGAACGAGGTTCAGAACAACGTAAAAAAAACCGGAAAAAAACCGAAAAAAACCGGATGAGACTGCCGAAGATGAGCCCATTACGGCTCGCCTTTAGGTGTCCTCCTCGAGATAGCGTCATTTAAAGAACGAGGGTCAGCACAACGTAAAAAAAAAACTGGAAAAAAAACCGGAAGGGCCTGCCGAAGATGAGGCCATTACGGCTTGCCTTTAGGTGTCCTCCTCGGGATAGAATCATTTAAAGAACGAGGGTCAGCACAACGTAAAAAAAACGGAAATAATCGGAAAAAAAGAGGAGCCTGCTGAAGATGAGGCTATTACGGCTCTCCTTTAGGTATCCCCTCGGGATAGCGTCATTTAAAGAACGAGGGTCAGCACAACGTAAAAAAAAATCAGAAAAAAACCCGAAGAGCCTGCCGAAGATGAGGCCATTACGGCTCGTCTTTAGGTGTCCTCCTCGGGATAGCGTCATTTAATGAACGAGGGTCAGCACAACGTAAAAAAAAACTGGAAAAAAAACTGGAAAAGCCTGCCGAAGATGAGGCCATTACGGCTCGCATTTAGGTGTGCTCCTCGGGATAACGTCATTTAAAGAATGATCTTTAGCACAACGTAAAAAAAAAAAACCGAAAAAATATAACCGGAGAAACCTGCCGAAGGTGAGGCCATTACGGCTTGCCTTTAGGTGTCCTACTCGCGATAGCGTCATTTAAAGAACGAGGGCAAGCACAACGTAGGAAAAAAAACCGAAATAAAAAACCGGAGGAGCCTGCCGAAGATGAGGCCATTACGACTCGCCTTTAGGTGTCCTCCTCGGGATAGCGTCATTTAAAAAACGAGGGTCAGCACAACGTAAAAAAAAAACGGAAAAACCGGGAAAAAAATATAGGAGCCTGCTGAAGATGACGCCATTACGGCTTGCCTTTAGGTATCCTCCTCAGGATATCGTCATTTAAAGAACGAGGGTCAGCATAAGGTATAAAAAAATGAAAAAATCGGAAAAAAAATGGAGGACCCTGATGAAAATGAGGCGATTACGGCTCGCCTTTAGGTGTCCTCCTCAGGATAGCGTCATTTAAAGAACGTGGGTCAGCACAACGTTAAAAAAAAAACCCCCGAAAAAAAATGGAGGAGCCTGCCGTAGATGAGGCCATTACGGCTCGCCTTTAGGTGTCCTCCTCGGGATAGCGTCATTTAAAGAATGAGGGTCAGAACAACGTAAAAAAAATCGGAAAAAAACCGAAAAAAACCGGATGAGACTGCCGAAGATGAGCCCATTACGGCTCGCCTTTAGGTGTCCTCCTCGAGATAACATCATTTAAAGAACGAGGGTCAACACAACGTAAAAAAAAACTGAAAAAAAAAAAACGGAAGGGCCTGCCGAAGATGAGGCCATTACGGCTTGCCTTTAGGTGTCCTCCTCGGGATAGAATCATTTAAAGAACGAGGATCAGCACAACGTAAAAAAAACGGAAAAAATCGGAAAAAAAAAGAGGAGCCTGCTGAAGATGAGGCTATTACGGCTCTCCTTTAGGTATCCCCTCGGGATAGCGTCATTTAAAGAACGAGGGTCAGCACAATGTAAAAAAAATCAGAAAAAAACCGGAAGAGCCTGCCGAAGATGAGGCCATTACGGCTCGTCTTTAGGTGTCCTCCTCGGGATAGCGTCATTTAATGAACGAGGGTCAGCACGACGTAAAAAAAAACTGGAAAAAAAAAATGAAAGAGCCTGCCGAAGATGAGGCCATTACGGCTCGCATTTAGGTGTCCTCCTCGGGATAGCGTCATTTAAAGAACGATGTTCAGCACAACGTAAAAAAAAAACCGAAAAAATAAAACCGGAGAAACCTGCCGAAGATGAGGCAATTACGGCTCGCCTTTAGGTGTCCTACTCGCGATAGCGTCATTTAAAGAACGAGGGCAAGCACAACGTAGGAAAAAAAACCGAAATAAAAAACCGGAGGAGCCTACCGAAGATGAGGCCATTACGACTCGCCTTTAGGTGTCCTCCTCGGGATAGCGTCATTTAAAGAACGAGGGTCCGCACAACGTAAAAGAAAAAACGGAAAAACCGGGAAAAAAATATAGGAGCCTGCTGAAGATGACGCCATTACGGCTTGCCTTTAGGTATCCTCCTCAGGATATCGTCATTTAAAGAACGAGGGTCAGCATAAGGTATAAAAAAATGAAAAAATCGGAAAAAAAATGGAGGACCCTGATGAAAATGAGGCGATTACGGCTCGCCTTTAGGTGTCCTCCTCAGGATAGCGTCATTTAAAGAACGTGGGTCAGCACAACGTTAAAAAAAAAACCCCCGAAAAAAAATGGAGGAGCCTGCCGTAGATGAGGCCATTACGGCTCGCCTTTAGGTGTCCTCCTCGGGATAGCGTCATTTAAAGAAAGAGGGTCAGAACAACGTAAAAAAAATCGGAAAAAAACCGAAAAAAACCAGATGAGACTGCCGAAGATGAGCCCATTACGGCTCGCCTTTAGGTGTCCTCCTCGAGATAACATCATTTAAAGAACGAGGGTCAACACAACGTAAAAAAAAAACTGAAAAAAAAAAACCGGAAGGGCCTGCCGAAGATGAGGCCATTACGGCTTGCCTTTAGGTGTCCTCCTCGGGATAGAATCATTTAAAGAACGAGGATCAGCACAACGTAAAAAAAATGGAAAAAATCGGAAAAAAAAAAGAGGAGCCTGCTGAAGATGAGGCTATTACGGCTCTCCTTTAGGTATCCCCTCGGGATAGCGTCATTTAAATAACGAGGGTCAGCACAATGTAAAAAAAATCAGAAAAAAACCGGAAGAGCCTGCCGAAGATGAGGCCATTACGGCTCGTCTTTAGGTGTCCTCCTCGGGATAGCGTCATTTAATGAACGAGGGTCAGCACGACGTAAAAAAAAACTGGAAAAAAAAAAACGAAAGAGCCTGCCGAAGATGAGGCCATTACGGCTCGCATTTAGGTGTCCTCCTCGGGATAGCGTCATTTAAAGAACGATGTTCAGCACAACGTAAAAAAAAAACCGAAAAAATAAAACCGGAGAAACCTGCCGAAGATGAGGCAATTACGGCTCGCCTTTAGGTGTCCTACTCGCGATAGCGTCATTTAAAGAACGAGGGCAAGCACAACGTAGGAAAAAAAACCGAAATAAAAAACCGGAGGAGCCTACCGAAGATGAGGCCATTACGACTCGCCTTTAAGTGTCCTCCTCGGGATAGCGTCATTTAAAGAACGAGGGTCCGCACAACGTAAAAGAAAAAACGGAAAAACCGGGAAAAAAATATAGGAGCCTGCTGAAGATGACGCCATTACGGCTTGCCTTTAGGTATCCTCCTCAGGATATCGTCATTTAAAGAACGAGGGTCAGCATAAGGTATAAAAAAATGAAAAAATCGGAAAAAAAATGGAGGACCCTGATGAAAATGAGGCGATTACGGCTCGCCTTTAGGTGTCCTCCTCAGGATAGCGTCATTTAAAGAACGTGGGTCAGCACAACGTTAAAAAAAAAACCCCCGAAAAAAAATGGAGGAGCGTGCCGTAGATGAGGCCATTACGGCTCGCCTTTAGGTGTCCTCCTCGGGATAGCGTCATTTAAAGAATGAGGGTCAGAACAACGTAAAAAAAATCGGAAAAAAACCGAAAAAAACCGGATGAGACTGCCGAAGATGAGCCCATTACGGCTCGCCTTTAGGTGTCCTCCTCGAGATAACATCATTTAAAGAACGAGGGTCAACACAACGTAAAAAAAAAACTGAAAAAAAAAACCGGAAGGGCCTGCCGAAGATGAGGCCATTACGGCTTGCCTTTAGGTGTCCTCCTCGGGATAGAATCATTTAAAGAACGAGGATCAGCACAACGTAAAAAAAATGGAAAAAATCGGAAAAAAAAAAGAGGAGCCTGCTGAAGATGAGGCTATTACGGCTCTCCTTTAGGTATCCCCTCGGGATAGCGTCATTTAAAGAACGAGGGTCAGCACAATGTAAAAAAAATCAGAAAAAAACCGGAAGAGCCTGCCGAAGATGAGGCCATTACGGCTCGTCTTTAGGTGTCCTCCTCGGGATAGCGTCATTTAATGAACGAGGGTCAGCACGACGTAAAAAAAAACTGGAAAAAAAAAAACGAAAGAGCCTGCCGAAGATGAGGCCATTACGGCTCGCATTTAGGTGTCCTCCTCGGGATAGCGTCATTTAAAGAACGATGTTTAGCACAACGTAAAAAAAAAACCGAAAAAATAAAACCGGAGAAACCTGCCGAAGATGAGGCAATTACGGCTCGCCTTTAGGTGTCCTACTCGCGATAGCGTCATTTAAAGAACGAGGGCAAGCACAACGTAGGAAAAAAAACCGAAATAAAAAACCGGAGGAGCCTGCCGAAGATGAGGCCATTACGACTCGCCTTTAGGTGTCCTCCTCGGTATAGCGTCATTTAAAGAACGAGGGTCAGCACAACGTAAAAAAAAAACGGAAAAACCGGGAAAAAAATATAGGAGCCTGCTGAAGATGAGGCCATTACGGCTTCCCTTTAGGTATCCTCCTCGGGATATCGTCATTTAAAGAACGAGGGTCAGCATAAGGTATAAAAAAAATGAAAAAATCGGAAAAAAAACGGAGGACCCTGCTGAAAATGAGGCGATTACGGCTCGCCTTTAGGTGTCCTCCTCAGGATAGCGTCATTTAAAGAACGTGGGTCAGCACAACGTTAAAAAAAAAACCCCCGAAAAAAAATGGAGGAGCCTGCCGAAGATGAGGCCATTACGGCTCGCCTTTAGGTGTCCTCCTCGGGATAGCGTCATTTAAAGAACGAGGGTCAGAACAACGTAAAAAAACCGGAAAAAAACCGAAAAAAAACCGAATGAGACTGCCGAAGATGAGCCCATTACGGCTCGCCTTTAGGTGTCCTCCTCGAGATAGCGTCATTTAAAGAACGAGGGTCAACACAACGTAAAAAAAAAAACTGAAAAAAAAAACAGGAAGGGCCTGCCGAAGATGAGGCCATTACGGCTTGCCTTTAGGTGTCCTTCTCGGGATAGAATCATTTAAAGAACGAGGGTCAGCACAACGTAAGAAAAAACGGAAAAAATCGGAAAAAAAAAGACGAGCCTGCTGAAGATGAGGCTATTACGGCTCTCCTTTAGGTATCCCCTCGGGATAGCGTCATTTAAAGAACGAGGGTCAGCACAACGTAAAAAAAAATCAGAAAAAAACCGGAAGAGCCTGCCGAAGATGAGGCCATTACGGCTCGTCTTTAGGTGTCCTCCTCGGGATAGCGTCATTTAATGAACGAGGGTCAGCACAACGTAAAAAAAAAAATCGGAGGAGCCTGCCGAAGATGAGGCCATTACGGCTCGTCTTTAGGTGTCCTCCTCTGGATAGCGTCATTTAAAAAACGAGGGTCAGCACAACATAAAAAAAAAACCTGAAAAAAAACCAGAGGAGCCTGCCGAAGATGAGGCCATTACGGCTCGCCTTTAGGTGTCCTCCTCGGGATAGCATCATTTAAATAACGAGGGTCAGCACAACGTAAAAAAACGGAAAAAATCTGAAAAAAAAGAGGAGCCTGCTGAAGATAAGGCCATTACGGCTCTCCTTTAGGTATCCCCTCGGGATAGCGTCATTTAAAGAACGAGGGTCAGCACAACGTAAAAAAAATCAGAAAAAAACCGGAAGAGCCTGCCGAAGATGAGGCCATTACGGCTCGTCTTTAGGTGTCCTCCTCGGGATAACGTCATTTAATGAACGAGGGTAAGCACAACGTAAAAAAAACTGAAAAAAAAAATCGGAAGAGCCTGCCAAAGATGTGGCCATTACGCCTCGCCTTTAGGTGTCCTACTCGGGATAGCGTCATTTTAAAAACGAGGGTCAGCACAACGTAAAAAAAATAGAAGAAAACCGAAAAAATAAAACCGACGGAACCTGCCGAAGATGATGCCATTACGGCTCGCCTTTAGGTGTCCTCCTCGGGATAGCATCATTTAAAGATCGAGGGCAAGCACAACGTAAGAAAAAAAAAACCGGAGGAGCCTGCCGAAGATGAGGCCATTACGGCTAGTCTTTAGGTGTCCTCCTCTGGATAGCGTCATTTAAAGAACGAGGGTCAGCATAACGTAAAAAAAAAACCCGAAAAAAAAACCAGAGGAGCCTGCCGAAGATGAGGCCATTACGGCTCGCCTTTAGGTGTCCTCCTCGGGATAGCATCATTTAAAGAACGAGGGTCAGCACAACGTAAAAAAACGGAAAAAATCGGAAAAAAAAGGAGCCTGCTGAAGATGAGGCCATTACGGCTCTCCTTAAGGTATCCCCTCGGGATAGCGTCATTTAAAGAACGAGGGTCAACACAACGTAAAAAAAATCAGAAAAAAAAAACCGGAAGAGCCTGCCAATGATGAGGCCATTACGGCCCGTCTTTAGGCGTCCTCCTCGGGATAGCGTCATTTAATGAACGAGGGTCAGCACAACGTAAAAAAAAATTGGAAAAAAAACCGGAAGAGCCTGCCGAAGATGAGGCCATTACGGCTCGCATTTAGGTGTCCTCCTCGGGATAGCGTCATTTAAAGAACGAGGTTCAGCACAACGTAAAAAAAAACCGAAAATATAAATCCGGAGAAACCTGCCGAAGCTGAGTCCATTACGGCTCGCCTTTAGGTGTCCTACTCGGGATAGCGTCATTTAAAGAACGAGGGCAAGCACAACGTAGGAAAAAAAACCGAAAAAAAAAATCGGAGGAGCCTGCCGAAGATGAGGCCATTACGGCTCGCCTTTAGGTGTCCTCCTCGGGATAACGTCATTTAAAGAACGAGTGTCAGCACAACGTAAAAAAAAAAAAACCCGGGGGAGCCTGCCGAAGATGAGGCCATTATGGCTCGCCTTTAGGTGTCCTCCTCGGGATAGAATCATTTAAAGAACGAGGGTTAGCACAACGTAAAAAAAAAACCGAAAAAATCGGAAAAAAATATCGGAGCCTGCTGAAGATGAGGCCATTACGGCTCGCCTTTAGGTATCCTCCTCGGGATATCGTCATTTAAAGAACGAGGGTCAGCATAACGTATAAAAAAATGAAAAAATCGGAAAAAAAACGGAGGACTCTGCTGAAAATGAGGCGATTACGGCTCGCCTTTAGGTGTCCTCCTCAGGATAGCGTCATTTAAAGAACGTGGGTCAGCACAACGTTAAAAAAAACACCCCCGAAAAAAAATGGAGGAGCCTGCCGAAGATGAGACCATTACGGCTTGCCTTTAGGTGTCCTCCTCGGGATAGCGTTATTTAAAGAACGAGGGTCAGCACAACGTTAAAAAAAAAAGAAAAAAAAAACCAAAAAAATAAAACTGGAGGAGCCTGCCGAAGATGAGGCCATTACGGCTGGCCTTTAGGTGTCCTCCTCGAGATAGCATCATTTAAAGAACGAGGGTTAGCACAACGTAAAAAAAAAACGGAAAAAACCGAAAAAAAATATCGGAGCCTGCTGAAGATGAGGCCATTACGGCTCACCTTTAGGTATCCTCCTCAGGATATCGTCATTTAAAGAACGAGGGTCAGCATAACGTATAAAAAAAATGAAAAAATCGGAAAAAAACGGAGGACTCTGCTGAAAATGAGGGGATTACGGCTCGCCTTTAGGTGTCCTCCTTGGGATAACGTCATTTAAAGAACGAGGGTCAGCACAACGTAAAAAAAAATCAGAAAAAAAAAACCGGAAGAGCCTACCGAATATGAGGCCATTACAGCTCGCCTTTTGGTGTCCTCCTCGGGATAGCGTCATTTAATGAACGAGGGTCAGCACAACGAAGTAAAAAAAATGGTAAAATAATAAAAAAACCGGAAAAAAAACCAGAAAAAACCGAAAAAAACCGGATGAGCCTACCGAAGATGAGGCCATTACGGCTCGCCTTTAGGTGTCCTCCTCGGGATAGCGTCATTTAAGGAATGAGGCTCAGCACAACGTAAAAAAAAAACTGGAAAAAAAACCGGAAGAGCCTGCCGAAGATGAAGCCATTACGGCTCGCCTTTAGGTGTCCTCCTCGGGATAGCGTTATTTAAAGAACGAGGGTCAGCACAACCTTAAAAAAAAAGAAAAAAAAAAACAAAAAAATAAAACCGGAGGAGCCTGCCGAGGATGAGGCCATTACGGCTCGCCTTTAGGTGTCCTCCTCGAGATAGCATCATTTAAAGAACGAGGGTCAGCACAACGTAAAAAAAATGAATAAAATCGAAAAAAAAAGAGGAGCCTGCTGAAGATGAGGCCATTACGGCTCTCGTTTAGGTATCCCCTCAGGATAGCGTCATTTAAAGAACGAGGGTCAGCACAACGTAAAAAAAAATCAGAAAAAAAACCGGAAGAGCCTGCCGAAGATGAGGCCATTACAGCTCGCCTTAAGGTGTCCTCCTCGGGATAGCGTCATTTAATGAACGAGGGTCAGCACAACGTTAAAAAAAAAAAGAAAAAAAACCGAAAAAATAAAACCGGAGGAGCCTGCCGAAGATGACGCCATTACGGCTGGCCTTTAGGTGTCCTCCTCGAGATTGCATCATTTAAAGAACGAGGGTCAGCACAACGTAAAAAAAAAATGAAAAAAATCGAAAAAAAAAGAGGGGCCTGCTGAAGATGAGGCCATTACGGCTCTCCTTTAGGTATCCCCTCGGGATAGCGTCATTTAAAGAACGAGGGTCAGCACAACGTAAAAAAAAATCAGAAAAAAAACCGGAAGAGCCTGCCGAAGATGAGGCCATTACAGCTCGCCTTTAGGTGTCCTCCTCGGGATAGCGTCATTTAATGAACGAGGGTCAGCACAACGTAGTAAAAAAAACGGAAAAATCGGAAAAAAAATGGAGGAGCCCGCTGAAGATGAGGCGATTACGGCTCTCCTTTAGGTGTCCTCCTCGGGATAGCGTCATTTAAAGAACGAGGGTCAGAACAACGTAAAAAAAAACCGGAAAAAAATCGAAAATAAACCGGATGAGCCTGCCGAAGATGAGGCCATTACGGCTCGCCTATAGGTGTCCTCCTCGGGATAGCGTCATTTAAAGAATGAGGCTCAGCACAACATAAAAAAAAACTTGAAAAAAAACCGGAAGAGCCTGCCGAAGATGAAGCCATTACGGCTCGCATTTAGGTGTCCTCCTCGGGATAGCGTCATTTAAAGAACGAGGTTCAGCACAACGTAAAAAAAACCGAAAAAAACCGAAAAAAAAAACGGAGGAACCTGCCGAAGATGAGGACATTACGGCTCGCCTTTAGGTGTCCTCCTCGGGACTGGGTCATTTAAAGAACGAGGTCGAGCACAACGTAGGAAAAAAACCGAAAAAAAAAATCGGAGGAGCCTGCCAAAGATGAGGCCATTACGGCTCGTCTTTAGGTGTCCTCGTCGGGATAGCGTCATTGAAAGAACGAGTGTCAGCACAAAGTAAAAAAGAAAAACCGGGAGGAGCCTGCCGAAGATGAGGCCATTATGGCTCGCCTATAGGTGTCCTCCTCGGGATAGCATCATTTAAAGAACGAGGGACAGCACAACGTAAAAAAAATAGAAAAAATCGGGAAAAAAAAAGAGGAGCCTGCTGAAGTTGAGGCCATTACGGCTCTCCTTTAGGTATCCCCTCGGGATAGCGTCGTTTAAAGAACGAGGGTCAGCACAACGGAAAAAAAGATTAGAAAAAAAGCCGGAAGAGCCTGCCGAAGATGAGGCCATTACGACTCGTCTTTAGGTGTCCTCCTCGGGATAGCGTCATTTAATGAACGAGGGTCAGCACAAAGAAAAAAAAAACTGGAAAAAAAACCGGAAGAGCCTGCCGAAGATGAGGCCATTACGGCTCGCCTATAGGTGTCCTCCTCGGGATAGCGTCATTTAAAGAATGAGGCTCAGCACAACATAAAAAAAAAAACTTGAAAAAAAACCGGAAGAGCCTGCCGAAGATGAGGCCATTACGGCTCGCATTTAGGTGTCCTCCTCGGGATAGCGTCATTTAAAGAACGAGGTTCAGCACAACGTAAAAAAACCGAAAAAAACCGAAAAAAAAACCGGAGGAACCTGCCGAAGATGAGGACATTACGGCTCGCCTTTAGGTGTCCTCCTCGGGAATGGGTCATTTAAAGAACGAGGGCGAGCACAACGTAGGAAAAAAACCGAAAAAAAAAATCGGAGGAGCCTGCCAAAGATGAGGCCATTACGGCTCGTCTTTAGGTGTCCTCGTCGGGATAGCGTCATTGAAAGCACGAGTGTCAGCACAAAGTAAAAAAGAAAAACCGGGAGGAGCCTGCCGAAGATGAGGCCATTATGGCTCGCCTATAGGTGTCCTCCTCGGGATAGCATCATTTAAAGAACGAGGGTCAGCACAACGTAAAAAAAAATGAAAAAAATCGAAAAAAAAAAAGATGAGCCTGCTGAAGATGAGGCCCTTACGGCTCTCCTTTAGGTATCCCCTCGGGTTAGCGTCATTTAAAGAACGAGGGTCAGCACAACGTAAAAAAAAATCAGAAAAAAACCGGAAGAGCCTGTCGAAGATGAGGCCATTACAACTCGTCTTTAGGTGTCCTCCTAGGGATAGCGTCATTTAATGAACGAGGGTCAGCACAAAGAAAAAAAAAACTGGAAAAAAAACCGGAAGAGCCTGCCGAAGATGAGGCCATTACGGCTCGCATTTAGGTGTCCTCCTCGGGATAGCGTCATTTAAAAAACGAGGTTCAGCACAACATAAAAAAAAACCAAAAAAATAAAACCTGAGAAACCTGCCGAAGATGAGGCCATTACGGCTCGCCTTTAGGTGTCCTACTCGGGATAGCGTCATTTAAAGAACGAGGGCAAGCACAACGTAGGAAAAAAAAAAGAAATAAAAAACCGGAGGAGCCTGCCGAAGATGAGGCCATTACGGCTCGCCTTTAGGTGTCCTCCTCGGGATAGCGTCATTTAAAGAACGAGTGTCAGCACAACGTAAAAAAAAACCGGGAGGAGCCTGCCGAAGATTGGCCATTACGGCTCGCCTTTAGGTGTCCTGCTCAAGATAGCATCATTTAAAGAACAAGGATCAACACAACGTAAAAAAAAATGGAAAAACCGGGAAAAAAATATAGGAGCCTGCTGAAGATGAGGCCATTACGGCACGCCTTTAGGTATCCTCCTCGGGATATCGTCATTTAAAGAACGAGGGTCAGCATAACGTATAAAAAATTGAAAAAATCAGAAAAAAAACGGAGGACCCTGCTGAAAATGAGGCGATTACGGCTCGCCTTTAGGTGTCCTCCTCAGGATAGCGTCATTTAAAGAACGTGGGTCAGCACAACGTTAAAAAAAAAACCCCCGAAAAAAAATGGAGGAGCCTGCCGAAGATGAGGCCATTACGGCTCGCCTTTAGGTGTCCTCCTCGGGATAGCGTCATTTAAAGAACGAGGGTCAGCACAATGTTAAAAAAAAGGAAAAAAAAAGGGAAAAATAAAACCGGAGGAGCCTGCCGAAGATGATGCCATTACGGCTCGCCTTTAGGTGTCCTCCTCGGGATAGCATCATTTAAAGAACGAGTGTCAGCACAACGTAAAAAAAAAACCGGGAGGAGCCTGCCGAAGATTGGCCATTACGGCTTGCCTTTCGGTGTCCTCCTCAGGATAGCATCATTTAAAGAACAAGGATCAGCACAACGTAAAAAAAATGGAAAAACCGGGAAAAAATAAAGGAGCCTGCTGAAGATGAGGCCATTACGGCACGCCTTTAGGTATCCTCCTCGGGATATCGTCATTTAAAGAACGAGGGTCAGCATAACGTATAAAAAAAATGAAAAAATCAGAAAAAAAACAGAGGACCCTGCTGAAAATGAGGCGATTACGGCTCGCCTTTAGGTGTCCTCCTCAGGATAGCGTCATTTAAAGAACGTGGGTCAGCACAACGTTAAAAAAAAAAACCCCAAAAAAAAATGGAGGAGCCTGCCGAAGATGAGGCCATTACGGCTCGCCTTTAGGTGTCCTCCTCGGGATAGCGTCATTTAAAGAACGAGTGTCAGCACAACGTAAAAAAAAAACGGGAGGAGCCTGCCGAAGATTGGCCATTACAGCTCGCCTTTAGGTGTCCTCCTCAGGATAGCATCATTTAAAGAACAAGGATCAACACAACGTAAAAAAAATGGAAAAACCGGGAAAAAAATATAGGAGCCTGCTGAAGATGAGGCCATTACGGCTCGCCTTTAGGTATCCTCCTCGGGATATCGTCATTTAAAGAACGAGGGTCAGCATAACGTATGAAAAAAATGAAAAAATAAAAAAAAAACGGAGGACCCTGCTGAAAATGAGGCGATTACGGCTCGCCTTTAGGTGTCCTCCTCAGGATAGCATCATTTAAAGAACGTGGGTCAGCACAACATTAAAAAAAAAACCCCCGAAAAAAAATGGAGGAGCCTGCCGAAGATGAGGCCATTACGGCTCGCCTTTAGGTGTCCTCCTCGGGATAGCGTCATTTAAAGAACGAGGGTCAGCACAATGTTAAAAAAAAGGGAAAAAAAGGGAAAAATAAAACCGGAGGAGCCTGCCGAAGATGATGCCATTACGGCTCGACTTTAGGTGTCCTCCTCGGGATAGCATCATTTAAAGAACGAGTGTCAGCACAACGTAAAAAAAAAACCAGGAGGAGCCTGCCGAAGATTGTCCATTACGGCTCGCCTTTCGGTGTCCTCCTCAGGATAGCATCATTTAAAGAACAAGGATCAGCACAACGTAAAAAAAATGGAAAAATCGGGAAAAAATAAAGGAGCCTGCTGAAGATGAGGCCATTACGGCACGCCTTTAGGTATCCTCCTCGGGATATCGTCATTTAAAGAACGAGGGTCAGCATAACGTATAAAAAAAATGAAAAAATCAGAAAAAAAACAGAGGACCCTGCTGAAAATGAGGCGATTACGGCTCGCCTTTAGGTGTCCTCCTCAGGATAGCATCATTTAAAGAACGTGGGTCAGCACAACGTTAAAAAAAAAACCCCCGAAAAAAAATGGAGGAGCCTGCCGAAGATGAGGCCATTACGGCTCGCCTTTAGGTGTCCTCCTCGAGATAGCGTCATTTAAAGAACGAGTGTCAGCACAACGTAAAAAAAAAACCGGGAGGAGCCTGCCGAAGATTGGCCATTACAGCTCGCCTTTAGGTGTCCTCCTCAGGATAGCATCATTTAAAGAACAAGGATCAACACAACGTAAAAAAAATGGAAAAACCGGGAAAAAAATATAGGAGCCTGCTGAAGATGAGGCCATTACGGCACGCCTTTAGGTATCCTCCTCGGGATATCGTCATTTAAAGAACGAGGGTCAGCATAACGTATAAAAAAAATGATAAAATCAAAAAAAAATTGGAAGACCCTGCTGCAAATGAGACGATTACGGCTCGCCTTTAGGTGTCCTCCTCAGGATAGCGTCATTTAAAGAACGTGGGTCAGCACAACGTTAAAAAAAAAACCCCCGAAAAAAAATGGAGGAGCCTGCCGAAGATGAGGCCATTACGGCTCGCCTTTAGGTGTACTCCTCGGGATAGCGTCATTTAAAGAACGAGGGTCAGCACAATGTTAAAAAAAAGGAAAAAAAAGGGAAAAATAAAACCGGAGGAGCCTGCCGAAGATGATGCCATTACGGCTCGCCTTTAGGTGTCCTCCTCGGGATAGCATCATTTAAAGAACGAGGGTCAACACAACGTAAAATAAATGAAAAAAATCGGAAAAAAAAAGATGAGCCTGCTGAAGATGAGGCAATTACGGCTCTCCTTTAGGTATCCCCTCGGGTTAGCGTCATTTAAAGAACGAGGGTCAGCACAACGTAAAAAAAAATCAGAAAAAAACCGGAAGAGCATGCCGAAGATGAGGCCATTATGGCTCGCCTTTAGGTGTCCTCCTCGGGATAGTGTCATTTAATGAACGAGGGTCAACATTACGTAGTAAAAAAAAATGGAAAAACTGGAAAAAAAATGGAGGAGCCCGCTGAAGATGAGGCGATTACGGCTCGCCATTAGGTGTCCTCCTCGGGATAGCGTCATTTAAAGAACGAGGGTCAGAACAACGTAAAAAAAACCAGAAAAAAACCGAAAAAAACCGAAAGAGCCTGTCGAAGATGAGGCCATTACGACTCGTCTTTAGGTGTCCTCCTCGGGAAAGCGTCATTTAATGAACGAGGGTCAGCACAAAGAAAAAAAACTGGAAAAAAAACCGGAAGAGCCTGCCGAAGATGAGGCCATTACGGCTCGCATTTAGGTGTCCTCCTCGGGATAGCGTCATTTAAAGAACGAGGTTCAGCACAACGTAAAAAAAAAAACCGAAAAAATAAAACCGGAGAAACCTGCAGAAGATGAGGCCATTACGGCTCGCCTTTCGGTGTCCTCCTCGGGATAGCGTCATTTAAAGAACGAGGGCAAGCACAACATAGGAAAAAAAACGAAATAAAAATCCAAAGGAGCCTGCCGAAGATAAGGCCATTACGGCTCGCCTTTAGGTGTCCTCCTCGGGATAGCGTCATTTAAAGAACGAGTGTCAGCACAACGTAAAAAAAAACCGGGAGGAGCCTGCCGAAGATTGGCCATTACGGCTCGCCTTTAGGTGTCCTCCTCGGGATAGCATTATTTAAAGAACAAGGATCAGCACAACGTAAAAAAAAATGGAAAAACCGGGAAAAAAATATAGGAGCCTGCTGAAGATGAGGCCATTACGGCTCGCCTTTAGGTATCCTCCTCGGGATATCGTCATTTAAATAACGAGGGTCAGCATAACGTATAAAAAAAATGAAAAAATCGGCAAAAAAAAACGGAGGACCCTGCTGAAAATGAGGCGATTATGGCTCGCCTTTAGGTGTCCTCCTCAGGATAGCGTCATTTAAAGAACGTGGGTCAGCACAACGTTAAAAAAAAAACCCCCCAAAAAAATGGCAGAGCCTGCCGAAGATGAGGCCATTACGGCTCGCCTTTAGGTGTCCTCCTCGGGATAGCGTCATTTAAAGAACGAGGGTCAGCACAATGTTAAAAAAAAAAGAAAAAAAAAAGGGAAAAATAAAATCGGAGGAGCCTGCCGAAGATGATGCCATTACGGCTCGCCTTTAGGTGTCCTCCTCGGGATAGCATCATTTAAAGAACGAGGGTCAGCACAACGTAAAAAAAAACAAAAAAAATCGGAAAAAAAAGATGAGCCTGCTGAAGATGAGGCCATTACGGCTCTCCTTTAGGTATCCCCTCGGGATAGCGTCATTTAAAGAACGAGGGTCAGCACAACGTAAAAAAAAATCAGAAAAAAAATCGGAAGAGCCTGCGGAAGATGAGGCCATTATGGCTCGCCTTTAGGTGTCCTCCTCGGGATAGCGTCATTTAATGAACGAGGGTCAGAACAACGTAAAAAAAATCGGAAAAAAACCGAAAAAAAACGGATGAGCCTGCCGAAGATGAGGCCATTACGGCTCGCCTTTAGGTGTCCTCCTCGAGATAGCGTCATTTAAAGAACGAAGGTTAGCACAACGTAAAAAAAAACTGGAAAAAAAAACCGGAAGAGCCTGCCGAAGATGAGGCCATTACGGCTCGCAATTAGGTATCCTCCTCGGGATATCGTCATTTAAAGAACGAGGGCAAGCACAACGTAGGAAAAAAAACGAAATAAAAAACCGGAGGAGCCTGCCGAAGATGAGGCCATTACGGCTCGCCTTTAGGTGTCCTCCTCGGGATAGCGTCATTTAAAGAACGAGTGTCAGCACAACGTAAAAAAAAACCGGGAGGAGCCTGCTGAAGATTGGCCATTACGGCTCGCCTTTAAGTGTCCTCCTCGGGATAGCATCATTTAAAGAACGAGGATTAGCACAACGTAAAAAAAATGGAAAAACCGGGAAAAAAATATAGGAGCCTGCTGAAGATGAGGCCATTACGGCTCGCCTTTAGGTATCCTCTGATGAGATATTTTGGAGGAAAAATAAATTTCTCCCAAAACACAACAAATCTAACCGGCAAGTGCACCGGGTCGCTTCAAGTAATAAAAACTCACGGGAGTGAGGTCGATCCCACAGGGATTGATGGATCAAGCAACTTTAGTGGGTGATTAGTTTAGTCAAGCTAACATTGATGTGAATTGTATGAAATTGTAACCAACAGAAAGTAAATGACAATGAATTTAAAGTTGCAGAATGTAAATTGGCAAGTAACTTAAAGAGCAAGAAATGTAAATTGGCAAAATCTTAAATGACAAGAAAAGTAAATTGCATTAAATGTAAAGGGAATTGGGTGCAGAGAAATTAAAGAAAGCAAACAAGGAAGTGTAAATAGCAATCAAACAGAGAAGTAAAAGATGTAGCAGGTTCAACAGATTTGGAAAATCACTTGAAAAGTCAAAACAGAAAGCAACTTGGCTCAATTGCAAAATCTGAACGAGAGGTTGAAGATCTCAGGGGTTGGATGAGACTAGAGACCAAGTCTAGATCTCAATTCCTTCCTTGATCCAACAGAGAATAATTGCAGAAGAAAATAGAGAGGAAAGCAGTAAAGAGAGTTTTGATTCAAATCACAATTCCTTCAAATTATGCAGCAAGTAAACAGAGAGAAATCTCAGAGGGAGAATGAAACAGAACACCTTCAATTCTCCACCCAAGACTCAAAAACAAAGAAAAGAAAATTAAAGAGAGAGTTCTCGAATCATAGTGCTCCCTAGTGGAGCCAGCCTCCCCACAAATATGAAAATGATGCCTTATATAGGCTTTACAAAATGGAAATAAAAATGAAATTAAAAACAAATTACAATTAAATGAAATTCCTATTTTATCTATTTCTTGTGCCTTTGAGTGATGATCATTTGGGCCCTTGCTCTTGATGGAATTGGGTTGATAAAGGCCTTGGTTGATTGCTCTTGGAGTTTGAAGAGGAACCGAATTGAACCAATTGAACCGGTTTTGAAATTAGCCATAGTTGGACCTAACGTTTGAGCCAAAGTTAGGGGTCTAACTTTGGCTCCAACTTTTCATAGCAGCAAGCAACATTCTACTGGTATGGACGTTGGTGCCAACGTTAGGGGTCTAACTTTGACCCTAACGTTGGTCTCCCTTATTCACATTTATGGGGCCAACTTTGTCCTCTTGTCATGTTGCCAATTTTATGCCCAATATAGACTATCATATATGGTTGGAAAGCTCTGAATGTCAGCTTTCTAACCCACTTGGAATCATATCAATTGGACATCTACAACTCAAGTTATGATCATTTGAAGAGGGCATGGTCGCTGGCTTTGGTGTGCAGCGTTTGAGGTAACGTTAGCCCTCAAACGTTGGCGAAAACGCCAGTTCTGGAGGCTCAAATGTATTGTCCACCCCATACTATTATACATTGTTGGAAAGCCCTGGATGTCTACTTTCCAATGCCGTTAGGAGCACATTATTTGGAGCTCTACAGCTCGAGTTATACTCCTTTGAAGGTGCAGAGGTCAGTTGGCCTCACTGCAGGTTGCCACCATGTTCGTTTATGCACATTGCGGGGCAGTTTTCTCCCTCAATTTTAGTGCCCACCATGCAGTGCCATATATGCTTGGAAAGCTCTTGATTCCTACTTTCCAATGCTTCTTGAATCACCTCATTTGGAGCTCTGTAGCTCAAGTTATTCTTGTTGGAAGTATACCCCTTGTATGCCTTGTGGTGTGTGGCGCCAACGTTAGCCTCCAAGTTAGGGGGCTAACGTTGGCGCAAACGTTGGCCCCTCTCCCTTATGTCTTCATGTGCCAATGTTAGCCTCCAAGTTAGGGGGCTAACGTTGGCGCAAACGTTGGATGGCCAGGGAGGAATTCATGTGCCAACGTTAGCCTCCAAGTTAGGGGGCTAACGTTGGCTCAAACGTGGGGAGCCCAGGGAGTAATCTTCATGCCCAACGTTAGCCTCCAAGTTAGGGGGCTAACGTTGGGGCTAACTTCATGCCTCCAGGTTCAATTTCACTTATTCCTCTCTTCACTCCTAGCCATTCCTCTTTGCTTCAACCTTTCTCCAAGCTTTCTTCACCTATCATTAATCAACCAAATTCATTAAAGCTATGCTCAAAATCATGAGATATTTATTCTTTCATAATATGCAACAAATGTAGCATAAAACCTCATGAAATAGCATGAATTCATACATGGTTGATTAAATCAAAGGAAACATGAAAATCTACCCAATTGGCTTGCTTATGGCTCAAGAAAGTGCATAATTCAATTGAAAACAAAAGAAAAAGGCATAGAAAAACATGACATGATAACATGTCATCATCCTCCTCGAGATATCGTCATTTAAAGAACGAGGGTCAGCATAACGTATAAAAAAAATGAAAAAACCGGAAAAAAAAAAACAGAGGACCCTGCTGAAAATGAGGCGATTACGGCTCGCCTTTAGGTGTCCTCCTCAGGATAGCATCATTTGAAGAACATGGGTCAGCACAACGTTAAAAAAAAAACCCCAAAAAAAAAAATGGAGGAGCCTGCCGAAGATGAGGCCATTACGGCTCGCCTTTAGGTGTCCTCCTCGGGATAGCGTCATTTAAAGAATGAGGGCAAGCACAACGTAGGAAAAAAAACGAAATAAAAAACCGGAGGAGCCTGCCGAAGATGAGGCCATTACGGCTCACCTTTAGGTGTCCTCCTCGGGATAGCGTCATTTAAAAATCAAGTGTCAGCACAACGTAAAAAAAAACCGGGAGGAGCCTGCTGAAGATTGGCCATTACGGCTCGCCTTTAGGTGTCCTCCTCGGGATAGCATCATTTGAAGAACGAGGATCAGCACAACGTAAAAAAAAATGGAAAAACCGGGAAAAAAATATAGGATCCTGCTGAAGATGAGGCCATTACGGCTCGCCTTTTGGTATCCTCCTCGGGATATCGTCATTTAAAAAATGAGGGTCAGCATAACGTATAAAAAAAATGAAAAAATCGGATAAAAAAACGGAGGACCCTGCTGAAAATGAGGCGATTACGGCTCGCCTTTAGGTGTCCTCCTCAGGATAGCGCCATTTAAAGAAAGTGGATCAGCACAACGTTAAAAAAAAAACCCCCGAAAAAAAATGGAGGAGCCTGCCGAAGATGAGGCCATTACGGCTCGCCTTTAGGTGTCCTCCTCGGGATAGCGTCATTTAAAGAACGAGGGTCAGCACAATGCTAAAAAAAAGAAAAAAAAGGGAAAAAATAAAACCGGAGGAGCCTGCCGAAGATGATGCCATCACGGCTCGCCTTTAGGTGTCCTCCTCGGGATAGCATCATTTAAAGAACTTGGGTCAGCACAACGTAAAAAAATGAAAAAAATCGAAAAAAAAAGATTAGCCTGTTGAAGATGAGGCCATTACGGCTCTCCTTTAGGTATCCCCTCGGGATAGCATCATTTAAAGAACGAGGGTCAGCATAACGTAAAAAAAAATCAGAAAAAAAAAACCGGAAGAGCCTGCCGAAGATGAGGCCATTATGGCTCGCCTTTAGGTGTCCTCCTTGGGATAGCGTCATTTAATGAACGAGGGTCAGCACAACGTAGTAAAAAAAATGGAAAAACCGGAAAAAAATGGAGGAGCCCGCTGAAGATGAGGCGACTACGGCTCGCCTTTAGGTGTCCTCCTCGGGATAGCGTCATTTAAAGAACGAGGGTCAGAACAACGTAAAAAAAACCGAAAAAAAACCGAAAAAAACTGGATGAGCCTGCCGGAGATGAGGCCATTACGGCTCGCCTTTAGGTGTCCTCCTCGAGATAGCGTCATTTAAAGAACGAAGGTCAGCACAACGTAAAAAAAAAAAAAACTGGAAAAAAAACTTGAAGAGCCTGCCGAAGATGAGGCCATTACGGCTCGCAATTAGGTGTCCTCCTCGGGATATCGTCATTTAAAGAACGAGGTTCAGCACAACGTAAAAAAAAATGAAAAAAACCGAAAAAATTAAACCGGAGGGACCTGCCGAAGATGAGGACATTACGGCTCGCCTTTAGGTGTCCTCCTCGGGATAGCGTCATTTAAAGAACGAGTGTCAGCACAACGTAAAAAAAAAACCGGGAGGAGCCTGCTGAAGATTGGCCATTACGGCTAGCCTATAGGTGTCCTCCTCGGGATAGCATCATTTAAAGAACGAGGATCAGCACAACGTAAAAAAAATGGAAAAACCGGGAAAAAAATATAGGAGCCTGCTGAAGATGAGGCCATTACGGCTCGCCTTTAGGTATCCTCCTCGGGATATCGTCATTTAAATAATGAGGGTCAGCATAACGTATAAAAAAAATGAAAAAATCGGAAAAAAAAAAACGGAGGACCCTGCTGAAAATGAGGCGATTAAGGCTCGCCTTTAGGTGTCCTCCTCAGGATAGCGTCATTTAAAGAACGTGGGTCAGCACAACGTTAAAAAAAAAACCCCCCAAAAAAATGGAAGAGCCTGCCGAAGATGAGGCCATTACGGCTCGCCTTTAGGTGTCCTCCTCGGGATAGCGTCATTTAAAGAACGAGGGTCAGCACAATGTTAAAAAAAAAAGAAAAAAAAAGGGAAAAATAAAACCGGAGGAGCCTGCCGAAGATGATGCCATTACGGCTCGCCTTTAGGTGTCCTCCTCGGGATAGCATCATTTAAAGAACGACGGTCAGCACAACGTAAAAAAAAACAAAAAAAATCGGAAAAAAAAGATGAGCCTGCTGAAGATGAGGCCATTACGGCTCTCCTTTAGGTATCCCCTCAGGATAGCGTCATTTAAAGAACGAGGGTCAGCACAGCGTAAAAAAAAATCAGAAAAAAAACCGGAAGAGCCTGCGGAAGATGAGGCCATTATGGCTCGCCTTTAGGTGTCCTCCTCGGGATAGCGTCATTTAATGAAGGAGGGTCAGAACAACGTAAAAAAAATCGGAAAAAAACCGAAAAAAAACGGATGAGCCTGCCGAAGATGAGGCCATTACGGCTCGCCTTTAGGTGTCCTCCTCGAGATAGCGTCATTTCAAGAACGAAGGTTAGCACAACGTAAAAAAAAACTGGAAAAAAAAACCGGAAAAGCCTGCCGAAGTTGAGGCCATTACGCCTCGCAATTAGGTATCCTCCTCGGGATATCGTCATTTAAAGAACGAGGGCAAGCACAACGTAGGAAAAAAAAACGAAATAAAAAACCGGAGGAGCCTGCCGAAGATGAGGCCATTACGACTCGCCTTTAGGTGTCCTCCTCGGGATAGCGTCATTTAAAGAACGAGTGTCAGCACAACGTAAAAAAAAACCGGGAGGAGCCTGCTGAAGATTGGCCATTACGGCTCGCCTTTAAGTGTCCTCCTCGGGATAGCATCATTTAAAGAACGAGGATCAGCACAACGTAAAAAAAAATGGAAAAACCGGGAAAAAAATATAGGAGCCTGCTGAAGATGAGGCCATTACGGCTCGCCTTTAGGTATCCTCCTCGGGATATCGTCATTTAAAGAACAAGGGTCAGCATAACGTATAAAAAAAATGAAAAAACCGGAAAACAAAAACGGAGGACCCTGCTGAAAATGAGGCGATTACGGCTCGCCTTTAGGTGTCCTCCTCAGGATAGCGTCATTTGAAGAACATGGGTCAGCACAACGTTAAAAAAAAAACCCCCAAAAAAAAATGGAGGAGCCTGCCGAAGATGAGGCCATTACGGCTCGCCTTTAGGTGTCCTCCTCGGGATAGCGTCATTTAAAGAACGAGGGCAAGCACAACGTAGGAAAAAAAACGAAATAAAAAACCGGAGGAGCCTGCCGAAGATGAGGCCATTACGGCTCACCTTTAGGTGTCCTCCTCGGGATAGCGTCATTTAAAAATCAAGTGTCAGCACAACGTAAAAAAAAACCGGGAGGAGCCTCCTGAAGATTGGCCATTACGGCTCGCCTTTAGGTGTCCTCCTCGGGATAGCATCATTTGAAGAACGAGGATCAGCACAACGTAAAAAAAAAATGGAAAAACCGGGAAAAAAATATAGGATCCTGCTGAAGATGAGGCCATTACGGCTCGCCTTTTGGTATCCTCCTCGGGATATCGTCATTTAAAAAATGAGGGTCAGCATAACGTATAAAAAAAATGAAAAAATCGGATAAAAAAACGGAGGACCCTGTTGAAAATGAGGCGATTCCGGCTCGCCTTTAGGTGTCCTCCTCAGGATAGCGTAATTTAAAGAACGTGGATCAGCACAACGTTAAAAAAAAAACCCCGAAAAAAAATGGAGGAGCCTGCCGAAGATGAGGCCATTATGGCTCGCCTTTAGGTGTCCTCCTCGGGATAGCATCATTTAAAGAACGAGGGTCAGCACAATGCTAAAAAAAAAGAAAAAAAAGAGAAAAAATAAAACCGGAGGAGCCTGCCGAAGATGATGCCATCACGGCTCGCCTTTAGGTGTCCTCCTCGGGATAGCATCATTTAAAGAACTTGGGTCAGCACAACGTAAAAAAACGAAAAAAATCGAAAAAAAAAAGATTAGCCTGTTGAAGATGAGGCCATTACGGCTCTCCTTTTGGTATCCCCTCGGGATAGCGTCATTTAAAGAACGAGGGTCAGCACAACGTAAAAAAAATCAGAAAAAAAACCGGAAGAGCCTGCCGAAGATGAGGCCATTGTGGCTAGCCTTTAGGTGTCCTCCTCGGGATAGCGTAATTTAATGAACGAGGGTCAGCACAACGTAGTAAAAAAAATGGAAAAACCGGAAAAAAATGGAGGAGACCGCTGAAGATGAGGCGATTACGGCTCGCCTTTAGGTGTCCTCCTCGGGATAGCGTCATTTAAAGAACGAGGGTCAAAACAACGTAAAAAAAACCGGAAAAAACCAAAAAAAACCGGATGAGCCTGCCGAAGATGAGGCCATTACGGCTCGCCTTTAGGTGTCCTCCTCGAGATAGCGTCATTTAAAGAACGAAGGTCAGCACAACGTAAAAAAAACTGGAAAAAAAACCGGAAGAGCCTGCCGAAGATGAGGCCATTACGGCTCGCAATTAGGTGTCCTCCTCGGGATATCGTCATTTAAAGAACGAGGTTCAGCACAACGTAAAAAAAAAACCAAAAAAAAACCGAAAAAATAAAAACTGTGGAACCTGCCGAAGATGAGGACATTACGACTCGCCTTTAGGTGTCCTCCTCGGGATAGTATAATTTAAAGAACGAGGGTCAGCACAACGTAGGAAAAAAACTGAAAAATAAACCAGAGGAGCTTGCCAAAGATGAGGCCATTACGGCTCGCCTTTAGGTGTCCTCCTCGGGATAGCGTCATTTAAAGAACGAGTGTCAGCACAACGTAAAAAAAAACCGGGAGGAGCCTGCCGAAGTTGAGGCCATTACGGCTCGCCTTTAGGTGTCTTCCTCGGAATAGCATCATTTAAAGAACGAGGGTCAGCATAACGTATAAAAAAAATGAAAAAATCAGAAAAAAAATGGAGGACCTTGCTGAAAATGAGGCGATTACGGCTCGCCTTTAGGTATCCTCCTCGGGATATCGTCATTTAAAGAACGAGGGTCAGCATAACGTATAAAAAAAATGAAAAAATCAGAAAAAAAATGGAGGACCTTGCTGAAAATGAGGCGATTACGGCTCGCCTTTAGGTGTTCTCCTCAGGATAGCGTCATTTAAAGAACGTGGGTCAGCACAACGTTAAAAAAAAAAGAAAAAAAACCAAAAAAATAAAACCGGAGGAGCCTGTCGAAGATGATGCCATTACGGCTCGCCTTTAGGTGTCCTCCTCGGGATAGCATCATTTAAAGAACGAGGGTCAGCACAACGTAAAAAGAAAAAAACGAAAAAAATCGGAAAAAAAAAAGATGAGCCTACGGAAGATGAGGCCATTACGGCTCTCCTTTAGGTATCCCCTCGGGATAGCGTCATTTAAAGAACGAAAGTCAGCACAACGTAAAAAAAAATCAGAAAGAAACCGGAAGAGCCTGTAGAAGATGAGGCCATTACGGCTCGCCTTTAGGTGTCCTACTCGGGATAGCATCATTTAAAGAACGAGGGCAAGCACAACGTAGGAAAAAAAACCGAACTAAAAAACCGGAGGAGCCTGCCGAAGATGAGGCGATTACGGCTCGCCTTTAGGTGTCCTCCTCGGGATAGCGTAATTTAAAGAACGAGTGTCGGCACAACGTAAAAAAAAAACTGGGAGGAGCCTGCCGAAGATTGGCCATTACGGCTCTCCTTTAGGTGTCCTCCTCGGGATAGCATCATTTAAAGAACGAGGATCAGCACAACGTAAAAAAAATGGAAAAACCGGGAAAAAAATATAGGAGCCTGCTGAAGATGAGACCATTACGGCTCGCCTTTAGGTATCCTCCTCGGGATATCATCATTTAAAGAACGAGGGTCAGCATAACGTGTAAAAAAATGAAAAAATGGGAAAAAAAATGGAGGACCATGCTGAAAATGAGGCGATTACGGCTCGCCTTTAGGTGTCCTCCTCATGATAGCATCATTTAAAGAACGTGGGTCAGCACAACGTTAAAAAAAAACCCCCCAAAAAAAATGGAAGAGCCTGCCGAAGATGAGGCCATTACGGCTCGCCTATAGGTGTCCTCCTTTGATAGCATCATTTAAAGAACGAGGGTCAGCACAACGTAAAAAAAACGAAAAAAATCGGAAAAAAAAAAGATGAGCCTGCTGAAGATGAGGCCATTACGGCTCTCCTTTAGGTATCCCCTCGGGATAGCGTCATTTAAAGAACGAGGGTCAGCACAACGTAAAAAAAAATCAGAAAAAAAACCAGAAGAGCCTGCCGAAGATGAGGCCATTATGGCTCGCCTTTAGGTGTCCTCCTCGGGATAGCGTCATTTAATGAACGAGGGTCAGCACAACGTAGTAAAAAAAATGGAAAAATCGGAAAAAAATGGAGGAGCCCGCTGAAGATGAGGCGATCAGGGCTCGCCTTTAGGTGTCCTCCTCGGGATAGCATCATTTAAAGAACGAGGATCAGCACAACGTAAAAAAAATGGAAAAACCGGGAAAAAAATATAGGAGCCTGCTGAAGATGAGGCCATTACGGCTCGCCTTTAGGTATCCTCCTCGGGTTATCATCATTTAAAGAACGAGGGTCAGCATAACGTATAAAAAAATGAAAAAATGGAAAAAGAAATGGAGGACCATGCTGAAAATGAGGCGATTACGGCTCGCCTTTAGGTGTCCTCCTCAGGATAGCGTCATTTAAAGAACGTGGGTCAGCACAACGTTAAAAAAAAACCCCCCAAAAAAAATGGAAGAGCCTGCCGAAGATGAGGCCACTACGGCTCGCCTTTAGGTGTCCTCCTTTGATAGCATCATTTAAAAAACGATGGTCAGCAGAACGTAAAAAAAACGAAAAAAATCGGAAAAAAAAAAGATGAGCCCGCTGAAGATGAGGCCATTACGGCTCTCCTTTGGGTATCCCCTCGGGATAGCGTCATTTAAAGAACGAGGGTCAGCACAACGTAAAAAAAAATCAGAAAAAAAACCGGAAGAGCCTGCCGAAGATGAGGCCATTATGGCTCGCCTTTAGGTGTCCTCCTCGGGATAGCGTCATTTAATGAACGAGGGCCAGAACAACGTAAAAAAACCGGAAAAAAACCGAAAAAAACCGGATGAGCCTGCCGAAGATGAGGCCATTACGGCTCACCTTTAGGTGTCCTCCTCGAGATACGTCATTTAAAGAACGAAGGTCAGCACAACGTAAAAAAAAACTGGAAAAAAAAACTGGAAGAGCTTGCCGAAGATGAGGCCATTACGGCTCGCAATTAGATGTCCTCCTCGGGATATCGTCATTTAAAGAACGAGGTTCAGCACAACGTAAAAAAAAACCGAAAAAAAACCGAAAAAATAAAACCGGAGGAACTTGCCAAAGATGAGGATATTACGGCTCGCCTTTAGGTGTCCTCCTCGGGATAGCATCATTTAAAGAACGAGGGTAAGCACAACGTAGAAAAAAAATGAAATAAAAAACTGGGGGAGCCTGCCGAATATTAGGCCATTACGGCTCGCCTTTAGGTGTCCTCCTCGGGATAGCGTCATTTAAAGAACGAGTGTCATCACAACGTAAAAAAAAAACCGGGAGGAGCCTGCTGAAGATTGGCCATTACGGCTCGCTTTTAGGTGTCCTCCTCGGGATAGCATCATTTAAAGAACGAGGATCAGCACAACGTAAAAAAAAATGGAAAAATCGGGAAAAAAATGGAAGACCCTGCTGAAAATGAGGCGATTACGGCTCGCCTTTAGGTGTCCTCCTCAGGATAGCGTCATTTAAAGAACGTGGGTCAGCACAACGTTAAAAAAAAACCCCCGAAAAAAAATGGAGGAGCCTGCCAAAGATGAGGCCATTACGGCTCGCCTTTAGGTGTCCTTCTCGGGATAGCGTCATTTAAAGAACGAGGGTTAGCACAATGTTAAAAAAAAGAAAAAAAAGGGAAAAAATAAAACCGGAGGAGCCTGCCGAAGATGAGGCCATTACGGTTCGCCTTTAGGTGTCCTCCTCGGGATAGCATCATTTAAAGAACGAGGGTCAGCACAACATAAAAAAAACGAAAAAAATCGGAAAAAAAAAAGATGAGCATGTTGAAGATGAGGCCATTACGGCTCTCCTTTAGGTATCCCCTCGGGATAGCGTCATTTAAAGAACGAGGGTCAGCACAACGTAAAAAAAATCAGAAAAAAACCGGAAGAGCCTGCTGAAGATGAGGCCATTATGGCTCGCCTTTAGGTGTCCTCCTCGGGATAACGTCATTTAATGAACGAGGGTCTGCACAACATAGTAAAAAAAATGGAAAAACCAGAAAAAAATGGAGGAGCCCGCTGAAGATGAGGCGATTACGGCTCGCCTTTTGGTGTCCTCCTCGGGATAGCGTCATTTAAAGAACGAGGGTCAGAACAACGTAAAAAAAACCAAAAAAAATCGAAAAAAACCGGATGAGCCTGCCGAAGATGAGGCCATTACGACTCGCCTTTAGGTGTCCTCCTCGAGATAGCGTCATTTAAAGAACGAAGGTCAGCACAACGTAAAAAAAAAACTGGAAAAAAAAACCGGAAGAGCCTTCCGAAGATGAGGCCATTACGGCTCGCAATTAGGTGTCCTCCTCGGGATATCATCATTTAAAGAACGAGGTTCAGCACAACGTAAAAAAATCCCGAAAAAATAAAACCGGAGGAACCTGCCGAGGATGAGGACATTACGGCTCGCCTTTAGGTGTCTTCCTTGGGATAGCGTCATTTAAAGAACGAGGGCAAGCACAACGTAGGAAAAAAACCGAAAAAAAAAACCGGAGGAGCCTGCCAAAGATGAGGCCATTACGGCTCGCCTTTAGGTGTCCTCCTCGGGATAGCGTCATTTAAAGAACGAGTGTCAGCACAACGTAGAAAAAAAACCGGGAGGAGCCTGCCAAAGTTGAGGCCATTACGGCTTGCCTTTAGGTGTCCTCATCGGGATAGCATCATTTAAAGAACGAGGGTCAGCACAACGTAAAAAAAAAGGGAAAAAATTGGAAAAAAAAAAGAAGAGCCTGCTGAAGATGAGGCCATTATGGCTCTCCTTTAGGTATCCCCTCGGGATAGCGTCATTTAAAGAACGAGGGTCAGCACAACGGAAAAAAAGATCAGAAAAAACCGGAAGAGCCTGCCGAAGATGAGGCCATTACGACTCGTCATTAGGTGTCCTCCTCGGGATAGCGTCATTTAATGAACGAGGGTCAGCACAACATAAAAAAAAACTGGAAAAAAAAACCAGAAGAGCCTGCCGAAAATAAGGCCATTACGGCTCGCATTTAGGTGTCCTCCTCGGGATAGCGTCATTTAAAGAACGAGGTTCAGCACAACGTAAAAAATAAAACCGAAAAAATAAAACCGGAGAAACCTGCCGAAGATGAGGCCATTATGGCTCGCCTTTAGGTGTCCCCCTCGGGATAGCATCATTTAAAGAACGAGGGTCAACACAACGTAAAAAAACGAAAAAAATCGGAAAAAAAAAAGATGAGCCTGCTGAAGATGAGGCCATTACGGCTCTCCTTTAGGTATCCCCTCGGGATAGCGTCATTTAAAGAACGAGGGTTAGCACAACGTAAAAAAAAATCAGAAAAAAAACCGGAAGAGCCTGCCGAAGATGAGGCCATTATGGCTCGCCTTTAGGTGTCCTCCTCGGGATAGCGTCATTTAATGAACGAGGGTCAGCACAACGTAGTAAAAAAAAATGGAAAAACCAGAAAAAAATGGAAGAGACCGCTGAAGATGAAGCGATTACGGCTAGCCTTTAGGTGTCCTCCTCGGGATAGCGTCATTTAAAGAATGAGGGTCAGAAAAACGTAAAAAAAACCGGAAAAAAATCGAAAAAACCGGATGAGCCTGCCGAAGATGAGGCCATTACGGCTCGCCTTTAGGTGTCCTCCTCGAGATAGCGTCATTTAAAGAACGAATGTCAACACAACGTAAAAAAAAACTGGAAAAAAAAACTGGAAGAGCCTGCCAAAGATGAGGCCATTACGGCTCGCAATTTGGTGTCCTCCTCGGGATATCGTCATTTAAAGAACGAGGTTCAGCACAACGTAAAAAAAACCGAAAAAAAAATTGAAAAATAAAACCGGAGGAACCTGCCGAAGATGAGGACATTACGGCTCGCCTTTAGGTGTCCTCCTCGGGATAACATCATTTAAAGAACGAGGGCAAGCACAACGTAGGAAAAAAAAGCGAAATAAAAAACCGGAGGAGCCTGCCGAAGATGAGGCCATTACGGCTTGCCTTTAGGTGTCCTCCTCGGGATAGCGTCATTTAAAGAACGAGTGTCAGCACAACATAAAAAAAAAAACCGGGAGGAGCCTGCTGAAGATTGGCCATTACGGCACGCCTTTAGGTGTCCTCCTCGGGATAGCATCATTTAAAGAATGAGGATCAGCACAACGTAAAAAAAATGGAAAAACCGGGAAAAAATATAGGAGCCTGCTGAAGATGAGGCCATTACGGCTCGCCTTTAGGTATCCTCCTCGGGATATCGTCATTTAAAGAACGAGGGTCAGCATAACGTATAAAAAAAATGAAAAAATCGAAAAAAAAATGGAGGACCCTGCTGAAAATGAGGCGATTACGGCTCTCCTTTAGGTGTCCTCCTCAGGATAGCGTCATTTAAAGAACGTGGGTCCGCACAACGTTAAAAAAAAACCCCCGAAAAAAAATGGAGGTGCCGGCCGAAGATGAGGCCATTACGGCTCGCCTTTAGGTGTCCTTCTCGGGATAGCGTCATTTAAAGAACGAGGGTCAGCACAATGTTAAAAAAAAAAAGAAAAAAAAAGGGATAAAATAAAACCGGAGGAGCCTGCCGAAGATGATGCCATTACCGCTCGCCTTTAGGTGTCCTCCTCGGGATAGCATCATTTAAAGAAGGAGTGTCAGCACAACATAAAAAAAACGAAAAAAATAGGAAAAAAAAAGATGAGCCTATTGAAGATGAGGCCATTACGGCTCTCCTTTAGGTGTCCCCTCGGGATAGCGTCATTTAAAGAACGTGGGTCAGCACAACGTTAAAAAAAAAACCCCCGAAAAAAAATGGAGGTGCCGGCCGAAGATGAGGCCATTACGGCTCGCCTTTAGGTGTCCTTCTCGGGATAGCGTCATTTAAAGAACGAGGGTCAGCACAATGTTAAAAAAAAAAGAAAAAAAAAGGGAAAAAATAAAACCGGAGGAGCCTGCCGAAGATGATGCCATTACCGCTCGCCTTTAGGTGTCCTCCTCGGGATAGCATCATTTAAAGAATGAGTGTCAGCACAACATAAAAAAAACGAAAAAAATAGGAAAAAAAAAGATGAGCCTGTTGAAGATGAGGCCATTACGGCTCTCCTTTAGGTATCCCCTCGGGATAGCGTCATTTAAAGAGCGAGGGTCAGCACAACGTAAAAAAAAATCAGAAAAAAAACCGGAAGAGCCTGCTGAAGATGAGGCCATTATGGCTCGCCTTTAGGTGTCCTCCTCGGGATAGCGTCATTTAATGAACGAGGGTCAGCACAACGTAGTAAAAGAAATGGAAAAACCGGAAAAAAAATGGAGGAGCCCGCTGAAGATGAGGCGATTACGGCTCGCCTTTAGGTGTCCTCCTCGGGATAGCGTCATTTAAAGAACCAGGGTTAGAACAACATAAAAAAACCGAAAAAAAAAACAAAAAAAACCGGATGAGCCTACCGATGATCAGGCCATTACGTCTCGCCTTTAGGTGTCCTCCTCGAGATAACGTCATTTAAAGAACGAAGGTCAGCACAACGTAAAAAAAAAAACTGGAAAAAAAACCGGAAGAGCCTGCCGAAGATGAGGCCATTACGGCTGGCAATTAGGTGTCCTCCTCGGGATATCGTCATTTAAAGAACGAGGTTCAGCACAACGTAAAAAAAAACCGAAAAAATAAAACCGGAGGAACCTGCCGAAGATGAGGACATTACGGCTCGCCTTTAGGTGTCTTCCTTGGGATAGCGTCATTTAAAGAACGAGGGCAAGCACAACATAGGAAAAAGACAAAAAAAAAACCGGTGGAGCCTGCCAAAGTTGAGGCCATTACGGCTTGCCTTTAGGTGTCCTCCTCGGGATAGCATCATTTAAAGAACGAGTGTCAGCACAACGTAAAAAAAAGGGAAAAATCGGAAAAAAAAAGAAGGGCCTGCTGAAGATGAGGCCATTACGGCTCTCCTTTAGGTATCCGCTCAGGATAGCGTCATTTAAAGAACGAGGGTCAGCACAACGGAAAAAAAGATCAGAAAAAAACCGGAAGAGCCTACCGAAAATAAGGCCATTACGGCTCGCATTTAGGTGTCCTCCTCGGGATAGCGTCATTTAAAGAACGAGGTTCAGCACAACGTAAAAAATAAAACCGAAAAAATAAAACCAGAGAAACCTACCGAAGATGAGGCCATTACGGCTCGCCTTTAGGTGTCCTACTCAGGATAGCGTTATTCAAAGAACGAGGGCAATCACAACGTAGGAAAAAAAAACCGAACTAAAAAACCGGAGGAGCCTGCCGAAGATGAGGCCATTACGGCTCGCCTTTAGGTGTCCTCCTCGGGATAGCGTCATTTAAAGAACGAGTGTCAGCACAACGTAAAAAAAAAAACGGGAGGAGCCTGCCGAAGATTGGCCATTACGGCTCGCCTTTAGGTGTCCTCCTCGGGATAGCATCATTTAAAGAACGAGGGTAAGCACAACGTAAAAAAAAACAGAAAAACCGGGAAAAAAATATAGGAGCCTGCTGAAGATGAGGCCATTACGGCTCGCCATTAGGTATCCTCCTCGGGATATCGTCATTTAAAGAACGAGGGTCAGCATAACGTATAAAAAAAATGAAAAAATCAGAAAAAAAATGGAGGACCCTACTGAAAATGAGGCGATTACGGCTCGCATTTAGGTGTTCTCCTCAGGATAGCGTCATTTAAAGAACGTGGGTCAGCACAACGTTAAAAAAAAAACCCCCGAAAAAAAAATGAAGGAGCCTGCCGAAGATGAGGCCATTACGGCTCGCCTTTAGGTGTCCTCCTCGGGATAGCGTCATTTAAAGAACGAGGGTCAGCACAACGTTAAAAAAAAAAGAAAAAAAACCAAAAAAATAAAACCGGAGGAGCCTGCCGAAGATGATGCCATTACGGCTCGCCTTTAGGTGTCCTCCTCGGGATAGCATCATTTAAAGAACGAGGGTCAGCATAACGTAAAAAAAACGAAAAAAATTGGAAAAACAAGATGAGCCTACTGAGGATGAGGCCATTACGGCTCTCCTTTAGGTATCCCCTCGGGATAGCGTCATTTAAAGAACGAAGGTCAGCACAACGTAAAAAAAATCAGAAAAAAACCGGAAGAGCCTGCCGAAGATGTGGCCATTATGGCTCGCCTTTAGGTGTCCTCCTCGGGATAGCGTCATTTAATGAACGAGGGTCAGCACAACGTAGTAAAAAAAATGGAAAAACCAGAAAAAAATGGAAGAGACCGCTGAAGATGAGGCGATTACGGCTAGCCTTTAGGTGTCCTCCTCGGGATAGCGTCATTTAAAGAATGAGGGTCAGAACAACGTAAAAAAAAACCGGAAAAAAACCGAAAAAACCGGATGAGCCTGCCGAAGATGAGGCCATTACGGCTCGCCTTTAGGTGTCCTCCTCGAGATAGCGTCATTTAAAGAACGAAGGTCAGCACAACGTAAAAAAAAACTGGAAAAAAAACTGGAAGAGCCTGCCGAAGATGAGGCCATTACGGCTCGCAATTAGGTGTCCTCCTCGGGATATCGTCATTTAAAGAACGAGGTTCAGCACAACGTAAAAAAAACCGAAAAAAAAAAATCGAAAAATAAAACCGGAGGAACCTGCCGAAGATGAGGACATTACGGCTCGTCTTTAGGTGTCCTCCTCGGGATAACATCATTTAAAGAACGAGGGCAAGCACAACGTAGGAAAAAAAACGAAATAAAAAACCGGAGGAGCCTGCCGAAGATGAGGCCATTACGGCTCGCCTTTAGGTGTCCTCCTCGAGATAGCGTCATTTAAAGAACGAGTGTCATCACAACATAAAAAAAAAACCGGGAGGAGCCTGCTGAAGATTGGCCATTACGGCACGCCTTTAGGTGTCCTCCTCGGGATAGCATCATTTAAAGAATGAGGATCAGCACAACGTAAAAAAAATGGAAAAACCGGGAAAAAATATAGGAGCCTGCTGAAGATGAGGCCATTACGGCTCGCCTTTAGGTATCCTCCTCGGGATATCGTCATTTAAAGAACGAGGGTCAGCATAACGTATAAAAAAAATGAAAAAATCGGAAAAAAAATGGAGGACCCTGCTGAAAATGTGGCGATTACGGCTCTCCTTTTGGTGTCCTCCTCAGGATAGCGTCATTTAAAGAACGTGGGTCAGCACAACGTTAAAAAAAAATCCCCGAAAAAAATGGAGGTGCCGGCCGAAGATGAGCCCATTACGGCTCGCCTTTAGGTGTCCTTCTCGGGATAGCGTCATTTAAAGAACGAGGGTCAGCACAATGTTAAAAAAAAAGAAAAAAAAAGGGAAAAAATGAAACCGGAGGAGCCTGCCGAAGATGATGCCATTACCGCTCGCCTTTAGGTGTCCTCCTTGGGATAGCATCATTTAAAAACGAGTGTCAGCACAACATAAAAAAAACGAAAAAAATAGGAAAAAAAAGATGAGCCTGTTGAAGATGAGGCCATTACGGCTCTCCTTTAGGTATCCCCTCGGGATAGCGTCATTTAAAGAGCGAGGGTCAGCACAACGTAAAAAAAAAATCAGAAAAAAAACCGGAAGAGCCTGCTGAAGATGAGGCCATTATGGCTCGCCTTTAGGTGTCCTCCTCGGGATAGCGTCATTTAATGAACGAGGGTCAGCACAACGTAGTAAAAGAAATGGAAAAACCGGAAAAAAAATGGAGGAGCCCGCTGAAGATGAGGCGATTACGGCTCGCCTTTAGGTGTCCTCCTCGGGATAGCGTCATTTAAAGAACCAGGGTTAGAACAACATAAAAAAATGAAAAAAAAAACCAAAAAAAACCGGATGAGCCTACCGATGATGAGGCCTTTACGTCTCGCCTTTAGGTGTCCTCCTCGAGATAGCGTCATTTAAAGAACGAAGGTCAGCACAACGTAAAAAAAAAACTGGAAAAAAAACCGGAAGAGCCTGCCGAAGATGAGGCCATTATGGCTGGCAATTAGGTGTCCTCCTCGGGATATCGTCATTTAAAGAACGAGGTTCAGCACAACGTAAAAAAAACCGAAAAAATAAAACCGGAGGAACCTGCCGAAGATGAGGACATTACGGCTCGCCTTTAGGTGTCCTCCTCGGGATAGCGTCATTTAAAGAACGAGGGTTAGAACAACATAAAAAAACCGAAAAAAAAACCAAAAAAAACCGGATGAGCCTACCGATGATGAGGCCTTTACGTCTCGCCTTTAGGTGTCCTCCTCGAGATAGCGTCATTTAAAGAACGAAGGTCAGCACAACGTAAAAAAAAAAACTGGAAAAAAAACCGGAAGAGCCTGCCGAAGATGAGGCCATTACGGCTGGCAATTAGGTGTCCTCCTCGGGATATCGTCATTTAAAGAACGAGGTTCAGCACAACGTAAAAAAAACCGAAAAAATAAAACCGGAGGAACCTGCCGAAGATGAGGACATTACGGCTCGCCTTTAGGTGTCTTCCTTGGGATAGCGTCATTTAAAGAACGAGGGCAAGCACAACACAGGAAAAAGACCAAAAAAAAACCGGAGGAGCCTGCCAAAGTTGAGGCCATTACGGCTTGCCTTTAGGTGTCCTCCTCGGGATAGCATCATTTAAAGAACGAGTGTCAGCACAACGTAAAAAAAAAGGGAAAAATCCGGAAAAAAAAGAAGAGCCTGCTGAAGATGAGGCCATTACGGCTCTCCTTTAGGTATCCGCTCGGGATAGCGTCATTTAAAGAACGAGGGTCAGCACAACGGAAAAAAAGATCAGAAAAAAACCGGAAGAGCCTGTCGAAAATAAGGCCATTACGGCTCGCATTTAGGTGTCCTCCTCGGGATAGCGTCATTTAAAGAACGAGGTTCAGCACAACGTAAAAAATAAAACCGAAAAAATAAAACCAGAGAAACATGCCGAAGATGAGGCCATTACGGCTCGCCTTTAGGTGTCCTACTCAGGATAGCGTTATTCAAAGAACGAGGGCAATCACAACGTAGGAAAAAAAACCGAACTAAAAAACCGGAGGAGCCTGCCGAAGATGAGGCCATTACAGCAAGCCTTTAGGTGTCCTCCTCGGGATAGCGTCATTTAAAGAACGAGTGTCAGCACAACGTAAAAAAAAAACCGGGAGGAGCCTGCCGAAGATTGGCCATTACGGCTCGCCTTTAGGTGTCCTCCTCGGGATAGCATCATTTAAAGAACGAGGGTCAGCACAACGTAAAAAAAAACAGAAAAACCGGGAAAAAAATATAGGAGCCTGCTGAAGATAAGGCCATTACGGCTCGCCTTTAGGTATCCTCCTCGGGATATCGTCATTTAAAGAACGAGGGTCAGCATAACGTATAAAAAAATGAAAAAATCAGAAAAAAAAAACGGAGGACCCTACTGAAAAAGAATCGATTACGGCTCGCCTTTAGGTGTTCTCCTCAGGATAGCGTCATTTAAAGAACGTGGGTCAGCACAACGTTAAAAAAAAACCCCCAAAAAAAAATGAAGGAGCCTGCCGAAGATGAGGCCATTACGGCTCGCCTTTAGGTGTCCTCCTCGGGATAGCGTCATTTAAAGAACGAGGGTCAGCACAACGTTAAAAAAAAAAGAAAAAAAACCAAAAAAATAAAACCGGAGGAGCCTGCCGAAGATGATGCCATTACGGCTCGCCTTTAGGTGTCCTCCTCGGGATAGCATCATTTAAAGAACGAGGGTCAGCATAACGTAAAAAAAAACGAAAAAAAATGGAAAAAAAAGATGAGCCTACTGAAGATGAGGCCATTACGGCTCTCCTTTAGGTATCCCCTCGGGATAGCGTCATTTAAAGAACGAAGGTCAGCACAACGTAAAAAAAAATCAGAAAAGAACCGGAAGAGCCTGCCGAAGATTGGCCATTACGGCTCGCCTTTAGGTGTCCTCCTCGGGATAGCATCATTTAAAGAACGAGGGTCAGCACAACGTAAAAAAAAACAGAAAAACCGGGAAAAAAATATAGGAGCCTGCTGAAGATAAGGCCATTACGGCTCGCCTTTAGGTATCCTCCTCGGGATATCGTCATTTAAAGAACGAGGGTCAGCATAACGTATAAAAAAATGAAAAAATCAGAAAAAAAAAACGGAGGACCCTACTGAAAAAGAATCGATTACGGCTCGCCTTTAGGTGTTCTCCTCAGGATAGCGTCATTTAAAGAACGAGGGTCAGCACAACATTAAAAAAAAAAACCCCCAAAAAAAATGGAAGAGCCTGCCGAAGATAAGGCCATTACGGCTCGCCTTTAGGTGTCCACCTCGGGATAGCGTCATTTAAAGAACGAGGGTCAGCACAACGTTAAAAAAAAGAAAAAAAAACCAAAAAAATAAAACCGGAGGAGCCTGCCGAAGATGATGCCATTACGGCTCGCCTTTAAGTGTCCTCCTCGGGATAGCATCATTTAAAGAACGAGGGTCAGCACAACGTAAAAAAAAAAAAACAAAAAAATTGAAAAAAAAATATAGGAGCCTGCTGAAGATGAGGCCATTACGGCTCGCCTTTAGGTATCCTCCTCGGGATATCGTCATTTAAAGAACGAGTGTCAGCATAACGTATAAAAAAAATTAAAAAATCAGAAAAAAAACGGAGGACCCTGCTGAAAATGAGGCGATTACGGCTCGCCTTTAGGTGTTCTCCTCAGGATAGCGTCATTTAAAGAACGTTGGTCAGCACAATGTTAAAAAAAAAACCCCCGAAAAAAAATGGAGGAGCCTGCCGAAGATGAGGCCATTACGGCTCGCCTTTAGGTATCCTTCTCGGGATAGCGTCATTTAAAGAACGAGGGTCAGCACAACGTTAAAAAAAAAGAAAAAAAACCAAAAAAATAAAACCGGAGGAGCCTGTCGAAGATGATGCCTTTACGGCTCGCCTTTAGGTGTCCTCCTCGGGATAGAATCATTTAAAGAACGAGGGTCAGCACAATGTAAAAAAAAAATGAAAAAAATTGGAAAAATAAAAGATGAGCCTACTGAAGATGAGGCCATTACGGCACTCCTTTAGGTATCCCCTCGGGATAGCGTCATTTAAAGAACGAAGGTCAGCATAACGTAAAAAAAAATCAGAAAGAAACCGGAAGAGCCTGCCGAAGATGAGGCCATTACGGCTCGCCTTTAGGTGTCCTACTCGGGATAGCGTCATTTAAAGAACGACGGCAAGCACAACGTAGGAAAAAAAAAACGAACTAAAAAATCGGAGGAGCCTGCCGAAGATGAGGCCATTACGGCTCGCCTTTAGGTGTCCTCCTCGGGATAGCGTCATTTAAAGAACGAGTGTCGACACAACGTAAAAAAAAAACCGGGAGGAGCCTGCCGAAGATTGGCCATTACGGCTCGCCTTTAGGTGTCCTCCTCGGGATAGCATCATTTAAAGAACGAGGATCAGCACAATGTAAAAAAAATGGAAAAACCAGGAAAAAAATATAGGAGCCTGCTGAAGATGAGGCCATTACGGCTCGCCTTTAGGTATCCTCCTCGGGATATCGTCATTTAAAGAACGAGGGTCAGCATAACGTATAAAAAAATGAAAAAATCAGAAAAAAAAAACGGAGGACCCTGCTGAAAATGAGGCGATTACGGCTCGCCTTTAGGTGTCCTCCTCAGGATAGCGTCATTTAAAGAACGAGGGTCAGCACAACATTAAAAAAAAAACCCCCCAAAAAAAATGGAAGAGCCTGCCGAAGATAAGGCCATTACAGCTCGCCTTTAGGTGTCCTCCTCGGGATAGCTTCATTTAAAGAACGAGGGTCAGCACAACGTAAAAAAAACAAAAAAAATCGGAAAAAAAAAAGATGAGCCTGCTGAAGATGAGGCCATTACGGCTCTCCTTTAGGTATCCCCTCGGGATAGCGTCAATTAAAGAACGAGGGTCAGCACAACGTAAAAAAAAATCAGAAAAAAAACCGGAAGAGCCTGCCCAAGATGAGGCCATTATGGCTCGCCTTTAGTTGTCCTCCTCGGGATAACGTCATTTAAAGAACGAGGGTCAGAACAACGTAAAAAAAACCGGAAAAAAACTGAAAAAAACCGGATGAGGCTGCCGAAGATGAGGCCATTACGGCTCGCCTTTAGGTGTCCTCCTCGAGATGGCATCATTTAAAGAACGAAGGTCAGCACAACGTAAAAAAAACTGGAAAAAAAACCGGAGGAGCCTGCCGAAGATGAGGCCGTTACGGCTCGCCTTTAGATGTCCTCCTCGAGATAGCGTCATTTAAAGAACGAGTGTCAGCACAACGTAAAAAAAAACCGGGAGGAGCCTGCTGAAGATTGGCCATTACGGCTCGCCTTTAGGTGTCCTCCTCGGGATAGCATCATTTAAAAAACGAGGATCAGCACAACGTAAAAAAAATGGAAAAACCGGGAAAAAATATAGGAGCCTGCTGAAGATGAGGCCATTACGGCTCGCCTTTAGGTACCTCCTCGGGATATCGTCATTTAAAGAACGAGGGTCAGCATAAAATATTAAAAAAATGAAAAAATCGGAAAAAAAATGGAGGACCCTGCTGAAAATGAGGCGATTATGGATCGCCTTTAGGTGTCCTCCTCAGGATAGCGTCATTTAAAGAACGTGGGTCAGCACAACGTTAAAAAAAAACCCCGAAAAAAATGGAGGAGCCTGCCGAAGATGAGGCCATTACGGCTCGCCTTTAGGTGTCCTCCTCGGGATAGCATCATTTAAAGAACGAGGGTCAGCACAATGTAAAAAAAAAACGAAAAAAATTGGAAAAAAAAAAAGATGAGCCTACTGAAGATGAGGCCATTACGGCACTCCTTTAGGTATCCCCTCGGGATAGCGTCATTTAAAGAACGAAGGTCAGCACAACGTAAAAAAAAAATCAGAAAGAAACCGGAAGAGCCTGCCGAAGATGAGGCCATTACGGCTCGCCTTTAGGTGTCCTACTCGGGATAGCGTCATTTAAAGAACGACGGCAAGCACAACGTAGGAAAAAAAACCGAACTAAAAAACCGGAGGAGCCTGTCGAAGATGAGGCCATTACGGCTCGCCTTTAGGTGTCCTCCTCGGGATAGCGTCATTTAAAGAACGAGTGTCGGCACAACGTAAAAAAAAACCGGGAGGAGCCTAATGAAGATTGGCCATTACGGCTCGCCTTTAGGTGTCCTCCTCGGGATAGCATCATTTAAAGAACGAGGATCAGCACAATGTAAAAAAAATGGAAAAACCAAGAAAAAATATAGGAGCCTGCTGAAGATGAGGCCATTACGGCTCGCCTTTAGGTAACCTCCTCGGGAAATCGTCATTTAAAGAACGAGGGTCAGCATAACGTAAAAAAAAAAAACTGGAAAAAAAACCGGAAGAGCCTGCCGAAGATGAGGCCATTACGGCTGGCAATTAGGTGTCCTCCTCGGGATATCGTCATTTAAAGAACGAGGTTCAGCACAACGTAAAAAAAACCGAAAAAATAAAACCGGAGGAACCTGCCGAAGATGAGGACATTACGGCTCGCCTTTAGGTGTCTTCCTTGGGATAGCGTCATTTAAAGAACGAGGGCAAGCACAACATAGGAAAAAGACCAAAAAAAAACCGGAGGAGCCTGCCAAAGTTGAGGCCATTACGGCTTGCCTTTAGGTGTCCTCCTCGGGATAGCATCATTTAAAGAACAAGTGTCAGCACAACGTAAAAAAAAAGGGAAAAATCCGGAAAAAAAAGAAGAGCCTGCTGAGGATGAGGCCATTACGGCTCTCCTTTAGGTATCCGCTCGGGATAGCGTCATTTAAAGAACAAGGGTCAGCACAACGGAAAAAAAGATCAGAAAAAAACCGGAAGAGCCTGTCGAAAATAAGGCCATTACGGCTCGCATTTAGGTGTCCTCCTCGGGATAGCGTCATTTAAAGAACGAGGTTCAGCACAATGTAAAAAATAAAACCGAAAAAATAAAACCAGAGAAACCTGCCGAAGATGAGGCCATTACGGCTCGCCTTTAGGTGTCCTACTCAGGATAGCGTTATTCAAAGAACGAGGGCAATCACAACGTAGGAAAAAAAACCGAACTAAAAAACCGGAGGAGCCTGCCGAAGATGAGGCCATTACAGCAAGCCTTTAGGTGTCCTCCTCGGGATAGCGTCATTTAAAGAACGAGTGTCAGCACAACGTAATAAAAAAACCGGGAGGAGCCTGCCGAAGATTGGCCATTACGGCTCGCCTTTAGGTGTCCTCCTCGGGATAGCATCATTTAAAGAACGAGGGTCAGCACAACGTAAAAAAAAACAGAAAAACCGGGAAAAAAATATAGGAGCCTGCTGAAGATGAGGCCATTACGGCTCGCCTTTAGGTATCCTCCTCGGGATATCGTCATTTAAAGAACGAGGGTCAGCATAACGTATAAAAAAAATGAAAAAATCAGAAAAAAAAAACGGAGGACCCTACTGAAAATGAGGCGATTACGGCTCGCCTTTAGGTATACCCTCGGGATAGCGTCATTTAAAGAACGAAGGTCAGCACAACGTAAAAAAAAATCAGAAAAAAACCGGAAGAGCCTGCCGAAGATGAGGCCATTACGGCTAGCCTTTAGGTGTCCTACTCGGGATAGCGTCATTTAAAGAACGAGGGCAAGCACAACGTCGGAAAAAAAACCGAACTAAAAAACCGGAGGAGCCTGCCGAAGATGAGGCCATTACGGCTCGCCTTTAGGTGTCCTCCTCGGGATAGCGTCATTTAAAGAACGAGTGTCGGCACAACGTAAAAAAAAAAACCGGGAGGAGCCTGCCGAAGATTGGCCATTATGGCTCGCCTTTAGGTGTCCTCCTCGGGATAGCATCATTTTAAGAACGAGGGTCAGCACAACGTAAAAAAAAAACGGAAAAACCCCCAAAAAAAATGGAAGAGCCTGCCGAAGATAAGGCCATTACGGCTCGCCTTTAGGTATCCTCCTCGGGATATCATCATTTAAAGAACGAGGGTCAGCATAACGTATAAAAAAAATGAAAAAATCAGAAAAAAAAACGGTGGACCCTGCTGAAAATGAGGCGATTACGGCTCGCCTTTAGGTGTTCTCCTCAGGATAGCGTCATTTAAAGAACGTGGGTCAGTACAACGTTAATAAAAAAACCCCCGAAAAAAAATGGAGGAGCCTGCCGAAGATGAGGCCATTACGGCTCGCCTTTAGGTGTCCACCTCGGGATAGCATCATTTAAAGAACGAGGGTCAGCACAACGTTAAAAAAAAGAAAAAAAAACCAAAAAAATAAAACCAGAGGAGCCTGCCGAAGATGATGCCATTACGGCTCGCCTTTAAGTGTCCTACTCGGGATAGCATCATTTAAAGAACGAGGGTCAGCACAACGTAAAAAAAAAACCAAAAAAATTGGAAAAAAAATATAGGAGCCTGCTGAAGATGAGGCCATTACGGCTCGCCTTTAGGTATCCTCCTCGGGATATCGTCATTTAAAGAACGAGTGTCAGCATAACGTATAAAAAAAATTAAAAAATCAGAAAAAAACGGAGGACCCTGCTGAAAATGAGGCGATTACGGCTCGCCTTTAGGTGTTCTCCTCAGGATAGCGTCATTTAAAGAACGTTGGTCAGCACAACGTTAAAAAAAAAACCCCCGAAAAAAAATGGAGGAGCCTGCCGAAGATGAGGCCATTACGGCTCGCCTTTAGGTATCCTTCTCGGGATAGCATCATTTAAAGAACGAGGGTCAGCACAACGTTACAAAAAAAAGAAAAAAAACCAAAAAAATAAAACCGGAGGAACCTGTCGAAGATGATGCCATTACGGCTCGCCTTTAGGTGTCCTCCTCGGGATAGAATCATTTAAAGAACGAGGGTCAGCACAATGTAAAAAAAAATGAAAAAAATTGGAAAAATAAAAGATGAGCCTACTGAAGATGATGCCATTACGGCACTCCTGTAGGTATCCCCTCGGGATAGCGTCATTTAAAGAACGAAGTTCAGCACAACGTAAAAAAAAAAATCAGAAAGAAACCGGAAGAGCCTGCCGAAGATGAGGCCATTACGGCTCGCCTTTAGGTGTCCTACTCGGGATAGCGTCATTTAAACAACGACGGCAAGCACAACGTAGGAAAAAAAAACGAACTAAAAAACCGGAGGAGCCTGCCGAAGATGAGGCCATTACGGCTCGCCTTTAGGTGTCCTCCTCGGGATAGCGTCATTTAAAGAACGAGTGTCGACACAACGTAAAAAAAAAACCGGGAGGAGCCTGCCGAAGATTGGCCATTACGGCTCGCCTTTAGGTATCCTCCTCGGGATATCGTCATTTAAAGAACGAGGGTCAGCATAACGTATAAAAAAATGAAAAAATCAGAAAAAAAAAACGGAGGACCCTGCTGAAAATGAGGCGATTACGGCTCGCCTTTAGGTGTCCTCCTCAGGATAGCGTCATTTAAAGAACGAGGGTCAGCACAACATTAAAAAAAAAACCCCCAAAAAAAATGGAAGAGCCTGCCGAAGATAAGGCCATTACGGCTCGCCTTTAGGTGTCCTCCTCGGGATAGCTTCATTTAAAGAACGAGGGTCAGCACAACGTAAAAAAAACAAAAAAAATCGGAAAAAAAAAGATGAGCCTGCTGAAGATGAGGCCATTACGGCTCTCCTTTAGGTATCCCCTCGGGATAGCGTCAATTAAAGAACGAGGGTCAGCACAACGTAAAAAAAAATCAGAAAAAAAACCGGAAGAGCCTGCCGAAGATGAGGCCATTATGGCTCGCCTTTAGTTGTCCTCCTCGGGATAGCGTCATTTAAAGAACGAGGGTCAGAACAACGTAAAAAAAACCGGAAAAAAACTGAAAAAAACCGGATGAGCCGGCCGAAGATGAGGCCATTACGGCTCGCCTTTAGGTGTCCTCCTCGAGATGGCATCATTTAAAGAACGAAGGTCAGCACAACGTAAAAAAAACTGGAAAAAAAACCGGAGTAGCCTGCCGAAGATGAGGCCGTTACGGCTCGCCTTTAGATGTCCTCCTCGGGATAGCGTCATTTAAAGAACGAGTGTCAGCACAACGTAAAAAAAAACCGGGAGGAGCCTGCTGAAGATTGGCCATTACGGCTCGCCTTTAGGTGTCCTCCTCGGGATAGCATCATTTAAAGAACGAGGATCAGCACAACGTAAAAAAAATGGAAAAACCGGGAAAAAATATAGGAGCCTGCTGAAGATGAGGCCATTACGGCTCGCCTTTAGGTACCTCCTTGGGATATCGTCATTTAAAGAACGAGGGTCAGCATAAAATATTAAAAAAATGAAAAAATCGGAAAAAAAAATGGAGGACCCTGCTGAAAATGAGGCGATTATGGCTCGCCTTTAGGTGTCCTCCTCAGGATAGCGTCATTTAAAGAACGAGGGTCAGCACAACGTAAAAAAAAATCAGAAAAAAAACCGGAAGAGCCAGCCGAAGATGAGGCCATTATGGCTCGCCTTTAGTTGTCCTCCTCGGGATAGCGTCATTTAAAGAACGAGGGTCAGAACAACGTAAAAAAAACCGGAAAAAAACTGAAAAAAACCGGATGAGCCTGCCGAAGATGAGGCCATTACGGCTCGCCTTTAGGTGTCCTCCTCGAGATAGCGTCATTTAAAGAACGAAGGTCAGCACAACGTAAAAAAAGCTGAAAAAAAAACCGGTGGAGCCTGCCGAAGATGAGTCCGTTACGGCTCGCCTTTAGGTGTCCTCCTCGGGATAGCATCATTAAAAGAACGAGGTTCAGCACAACGTAAAAAAAACAAAAAAAATCGGAAAAAAAAAGATGAGCCTGCTGAAGATGAGGCCATTACGGCTCTCCTTTAGGTATCCCCTCGGAATAGCGTCAATTAAAGAACGAGGGTCAGCACAACGTAAAAAAAAATCAGAAAAAAAACCGGAAGAGCCTGCCGAAGATGAGGCCATTATGGCTCGCCTTTAGTTGTCCTCCTCGGGATAGCGTCATTTAAAGAACGAGGGTCAGAACAACGTAAAAAAAACCGGAAAAAAACTGAAAAAAACCGGATGAGCCTGCTGAAGATGAGGCCATTATGGCTCGCCTTTAGGTGTCCTCCTCGAGATAGCGTCATTTAAAGAACGAAGGTCAGCACAACGTAAAAAAAGCTGAAAAAAAAACCGGAGGAGCCTTCCGAAGATGAGTCCGTTACGGCTCGCCTTTAGGTGTCCTCCTCGGGATAGCGTCATTTAAAGAACGAGGGTCAGCACAACGTTAAAAAAAAAGAAAAAAAACCAAAAAAATAAAGCCGGAGGAGCCTGTCGAAGATGATGCCATTACGGCTCGCCTTTAGGTGTCCTCCTCGGGATAGAATCATTTAAAGAACGAGGGTCAGCACAATGTAAAAAAAAAATAAAAAAAATTGGAAAAATAAAAGATGAGCCTACTGAAGATAAGGCCATTACGGCACTCCTTTAGGTATCCCCTCGGGATAGCGTCATTTAAAGAACGAAGGTCAGCACAACGTAAAAAAAAATCAAAAAGAAACCGGAAGAGCCTGCCGAAGATGAGGCCATTACGGCTCGCCTTTAGTTGTCCTCCTCGGGATAGCGTCATTTAAAGAACGAGGGTCAGAACAACGTAAAAAAACCGGAAAAAAACTGAAAAAAACCGGATGAGCCTGCTGAAGATGAGGCCATTATGGCTCGCCTTTAGGTGTCCTCCTCGAGATAGCGTCATTTAAAGAACGAAGGTCAGCACAACGTAAAAAAAGCTGAAAAAAAAACCGGAGGAGCCTTCCGAAGATGAGTCCGTTACGGCTCGCCTTTAGGTGTCCTCCTCGGGATAGCGTCATTTAAAGAACGAGGGTCAGCACAACGTTAAAAAAAAAGAAAAAAAACCAAAAAAATAAAGCCGGAGGAGCCTGTCGAAGATGATGCCATTACGGCTCGCCTTTAGGTGTCCTCCTCGGGATAGAATCATTTAAAGAACGAGGGTCAGCACAATGTAAAAAAAAAATAAAAAAAATTGGAAAAATAAAAGATGAGCCTACTGAAGATAAGGCCATTACGGCACTCCTTTAGGTATCCCCTCGGGATAGCGTCATTTAAAGAACGAAGGTCAGCACAACGTAAAAAAAAATCAAAAAGAAACCGGAAGAGCCTGCCGAAGATGAGGCCATTACGGCTCGCCTTTAGGTGTCCTACTCGGGATAGCGTCATTTAAAGAACGACGGCAAGCACAACGTAGGAAAAAAAAACCGAACTAAAAAACCGGAGGAGTGATGACAAGTCATCATATACCCTTTTTAATAGTCTTTTTCTTTACTTTCATTTGGTTTTATGCACTTTCTTGCATCCTAAGAAAGCAATTTGGAATGAAAATGCATAACTTCTTTGAATCAAACAACCACCATATAATTGATGCTAAATCATGAGGTTTAGGCCAAATTTAATTGCAGTTTGATGATTTGTAAACCTTGTGAATTTGGTGATACTTTGATTGGTTGTTTTGATTAATTGTAGGTGAAGAAAAGAAGAAAAGAAGAAAAGCGTGACCTAAGGAGCGTGGTTCAAGGAATAGAAAGTGTGGCCATCAAAGGAGAAAGTGTAGTGCAACAAACCATGGAACTCATTCCAAGAGCACCAAGCACTAAGAGAGCGCTACACTCACTTCCAAGGGACCAAGGCACAAAGCTCAGCTCACTTTGTGAGCTGAGCACAACACAAGGCCAAGAAATAAGGAAATGAGGAACCAAGCTCAGCTCACAAAGTGAGCATTATCGAGAGCGCTAGAGGAGAAATTCAAGAAAAATGATTTCCAAATGCATGCTCCAAGACTTGAACCCATGACCAAGGGGAAAGGGTGGAGGCGCTACTCTCATGGAAAATAAGCAAAAATTGGCTAAATGCACTCCCCAAGCTTCGAACCCCACACCTTGAGGAAGCAAGGAAGCAAGGCAACCAAGAAAAGGGGTAGCGCATGCTTCCCATGGGTTTCGAACCAAGGACCCTTCCTTGGATACACCAAAGCTCAGCTCACAAAGTGAGCTGAGCGCTACTTCTTGATGCATGGGGGCACATCTTGACACGGCCAGGAAAGGAGTGGAGCGCATGACACGGTCCAAGGGGCAGCACAACAAATTGGCACTAAGGCACCAATGCTCAGCTCACAAAGTGAGCTGAGCTCTCCCCTGATGCACCCCAAGACAGCAGCACGCTATCAATGCTTCCCCACACTAAGTGTCGAAGCTCAGCTCACTTTGTGAGCTGAGCACTCCCCTGGAAGCATATTACCCATGGGCTGAAAATTCAACCCAAAGTCCAATTTAATTCAAATCTTCACCAAATCAAAAGCCCATCCAAATTCCAATATCCAAGAATAGAAAGTGTATAAATAGGAGTTAGTTTGATGTAATTAGGGAGCTAAATTTTACTTTTGAATTTTCCTTTCATTTTCATTTTGAGCTTTTAGTTTTGAATTTAGATTTCAGAGAACTTGGGAGGAGAATTGATCTCTCTTCTTCTTGGTTCTTGCTTAAACACTCTTTAATTTTCTTGCTTTGGATCTTTGGTGGAGAATTGAAGAAATTCTGTTTCAATCTCACCTTGAGATCCCTTGTTTATTTTCTTTCTGCATAATTGAATTTGAATTTCTGTCTACTGCTTCTTCATTTACTTTGTCTCTGCAATTTACTTTTCTTTACTTCTTTTGCAATTGCTCTTGTTGGATCAAGGAAGGATTTGAGATCTAGACTTGTTATCTAGTCTCTTCCACTCCTGAGATCTCAACCCCTTTTAAATTGCTGCAACTTAAGCACTGCTTTCTAGTTCTTTAAATTCTCAAGTCATTTTACTTTTCTGTTAAGATCTACTTCACTGCACTTCAATTTTCTCTTTTATGTTTAATGCCATTTACTTGTTTCTTGTTTAATTCCTGCAAGTCCACGCCCCAATCCCTTTTACAATTCAAGCAATTTACATTTCTTGCACTTTAAGCTTCAGTTATTTATATTCCTTGCAAGTTAAGATTCTGCACTTTATTTTACATGCTCTTTAAGATTTAGTTTCTTTATTTTCCTGCTCTTTAGTTTACTGCAATTTTCCCTTTCCCAATTACATTTCATGCAATTTAGTTTCTGTTAATCACAAACACTCAACCAATTCTTGATTCGCTTGACTAAATCAACCACTAAACTAAAATTGCTCAATCATTCAATCCCTGTGGGATCGACCTCACTCATGTGAGTTATTATTACTTGATGCGACCCGGTACACTTGCCGGTTAGATTTGTGTGTTCTGTTGGAAATTTATTTTTCACCAAAATACTCATCAAGGAGCCTGCCGAAGATGAGGCCATTACGGCTCGCCTTTAGGTGTCCTCCTCGGGATAGCGTCATTTAAAGAACGAGTGTCGGCACAACGTAAAAAAAAAACCGGGAGGAGCCTGCCGAAGATTGGCCATTACGGCTCGCCTTTAGGTGTCCTCCTCGGGATAGCATCATTTAAAGAACGAGGATCAGCACAATGTAAAAAAAATGGAAAAACCAGGAAAAAAATATAGGAGCCTGCTGAAGATGAGGCCATTATGGCTCGCCTTTAGGTATCCTCCTCGGGATATCGTCATTTAAAGAATGAGGGTCAGCATAACGTATAAAAAATGAAAAAATCAGAAAAAAAAACGGAGGACCCTGCTGAAAATGAGGCGATTACGGCTCGCCTTTAGGTGTCCTCCTCAGGATAGCGTCATTTAAAGAACGTGGGTCAGCACAACATTAAAAAAAAAACCCCCCAAAAAAAATGGAAGAGCCTGCCGAAGATAAGGCTATTACGGCTCGCCTTTAGGTGTCCTCCTCGGGATAGCATCATTTAAAGAACGAGGGTCAGCACAACGTAAAAAAAACAAAAAAAATCGGAAAAAAAAAGATGAGCCTGCTGAAGATGAGGCCATTACGGCTCTCCTTTAGGTATCCCCTCGGGATAGCGTCAATTAAAGAACGAGGGTCAGCACAACGTAAAAAAAACTGAAAAAAAAACCGGAGGAGCCTGCCGAAGATGAGTCCGTTACGGGTCGCCTTTAGGTGTCCTCCTCGGGATAGCTTCATTTAAAGAACGAGTGTCAACACAACGTAAAAAAAAAACGGGAGGAGCCTGCTGAAGATTGGCCATTACGGCTCGCCTTTAGGTGTCCTCCTTGGGATAGCATCATTTAAAGAACGAGGATCAGCACAACGTAAAAAAAATGGAAAAACTGGGAAAAAATATAGGAGCCTGCTGAAGATGAGGCCATTACGGCTCGCCTTTAGGTACCTCCTCGGGATATCGTCATTTAAAGAACGAGGGTCAGCATAAAATATAAAAAAAATGAAAAAATCGGAAAAAAAAATGGAGGACCCTGCTGAAAATGAGGCGATTATGACTCGCCTTTAGGTGTCCTCCTCAGGATAGCGTCATTTAAAGAACGTGGGTCAGCACAATGTTAAAAAAAAAGAAAAAAAAAAGGGAAAAAATAAAACCGGAGGAGCCTGCCGAAGATGATGCCGTTACGGCTCGCCTTTAGGTGTCTTCCTCGGGATAGCATCATTTAAAGAACGAGGGTCAGCACAACATAAAAAAATGAAAAAAATCGGAAAAAAAAAAGATGAGCCTGTTGAAGATGAGGCCATTACGGCTCTCCTTTAGGTATCCCCTCAGGATAGCAGCATTTAAAGAACGAGGGTCAGCACAATGCAAAAAAAAAATAAAAAAAAAAACCGGAAGAGCCTGCTGAAGATAAGGCCATTATGGCTCGCCTTTAGGTGTCCTCCTCGGGATAGCGTCATTTAATAAACGAGGGTCAGCACAACGTAGTAAAAAAAAATGGAAAAACCGGAAAAAAATGGAGGAGCCCGCTGAAGATGAGGCGATTACGGCTCGCCTTTAGGTGTCCTCCTCGGGATAGCGTCATTTAAAGAACGAGGGTCAGAACAACGTAAAAAAAACCGAAAAAAAACCGAAAAAAACCGGATGAGCCTGCCGAAGATGAGGCCATTACGGCTCGCCTTTAGGTGTCCTCCTCGAGATAGCGTCATTTAAACAACGAAGGTCAGCACAACGTAAAAAAAAAAAACTGGAAAAAAAACCGGAAGAGCCTGCCGAAGATGAGGCCATTACGGCTCGCAATTAGGTGTCCTCCTCGGGATATCGTCATTTAAAGAACGAGGTTCAGGACAACGTAAAAAAAACCGAAAAAAAAAAAACCGAAAAAATAAAACCGGAAGAACCTGCCGAAGATGAGGACATTACGGCTCGCCTTTAGGTGTCTTCCTTGGGATAGCGTCATTTAAAGAACGAGGGCAAGTACAACGTAGGAAAAAAACCGAAAAAAAAACCGGAGGAGCCTGCCAAAGATGAGGCCATTACGGCTCGTCTTTAGGTGTCCTCCTCGGGATAGCGTCATTTAAAGAACGAGTGTCAGCATAACGTAAAAAAAAAACCGGGAGGAGCCTGCCAAAGTTGAGGCCATTACTACGGCTTGCCTTTAGGTGTCCTCCTCGGGATAGCATCATTTAAAGAACGAGGGTCTGCACAACGTAAAAAAAAAAGGGAAAAAATTGGAAAAAAAAAAGAAGAGCCTGCTGAAGATCAGGCCATTACGGCTCTCCTTTAGGTATCCCCTCGGGATAGCGTCATTTAAAGAACGAGGGTCAGCACAACGGAAAAAAAGATCAGAAAAAAACTGGAAGAGCCTGCCGAAGATGAGGCCATTACGACTCGTCATTAGGTGTCCTCCTCGGGATAGCGTCATTTAATGAACGAGGGTCAGCACAGCGTAAAAAAAACTGGAAAAAAAAACTGGAAGAGCCTGCCGAAGATGAGGCCATTACGGCTCGCATTTAGGTGTCCTCCTCGGGATAGCGTCATTTAAACAACGAGGTTCAGCACAACGTTAAAAAAAAAAAGAAAAAAAAACCAAAAAAATAAAACCGGAGGAGCCTGCCGAAGATGATGCCATTACGGCTCGCCTTTAGGTGTCCTCCTCGGGATAGCTTCATTTAAAGAACGAGGGTCAGCACAACGTAAAAAAAAAACCGGGATGAGCCTGCCGAAGATTGGCCATTACGGCTCGCCTTTAGGTGTCCTCCTCGGGATAGCATCATTTAAAGAACGAGGGTCAGCATAACGTATAAAAAAATGAAAAAATCAGAAAAAAAAAACAGAGGACCCTGCTGAAAATGAGGCGATTACGGCTCGCCTTTAGGTATCCTCCTCGGGATATCGTCATTTAAAGAACGAGGGTCAGCATAACGTATAAAAAAAATGAAAAAATCAGAAAAAAAAACGGAGGACCCTGCTGAAAATGAGGCGATTACGGCTCGCCTTTAGGTGTTCTCCTCAGGATAGCGTCATTTAAAGAACGTGGGTCAGCACAACGTTAAAAAAAAAAACCCCAAAAAAAAATGAAGGAGCTTGCCGAAGATGAGGTCGTTACGGCTCGCCTTTAGGTGTCCTCCTCGGGATAGCGTCATTTAAAGAACGAGGGTCAGCACAACGTTAAAAAAAAGAAAAAAAAACCAAAAAAATAAAATCGGAGGAGCCTGCCGAAGATGATGCCATTACGGCTCGCCTTTAGGTATCCCCTCGGGATAGCGTTATTTAAAGAACGAAGGTCAGCACAACGTAAAAAAAAATCAGAAAGAAACCGGAAGAGCCTGCCGAAGATGAGGCCATTACGGCTCGCCTTTAGGTGTCCTACTCGGGATAGCGTCATTTAAAGAACGAGGGCAAGCACAACGTAGGAAAAAAAAACCGAACTAAAAAACCGGAGGAGCCTGCCGAAGATGAGGCCATTACGGCTCATCTTTAGGTGTCCTCCTCGGGATAGCGTCATTTAAAGAACGAGTGTCGGCACAATGTAAAAAAAAAACCGGGAGGAGCCTGCCGAAGATTGGCCATTACGGCTCGCCTTTAGGTGTCCTCCTCGGGATAGCATCATTTAAAGAACGAGGATCAGCACAATGTAAAAAAAATGGAAAAACCGGGATAGCGTCAATTAAAGAACGAGGGTCAGCACAACGTAAAAAAAAATCAGAAAAAAAAATGGAAGAGCCTGCCGAAGATGAGGCCATTATGGCTCGCCTTTAGTTGTCCTCCTTGGGATAGCGTCATTTAAAGAACGAGGGTCAGAACAACGTAAAAAAAACCAAAAAAAAACTGAAAAAAACCGGATGAGCCTGCCGAAGATGAGGCCATTACGGCTAGCCTTTAGGTGTCCTCCTCGAGATAGCGTCATTTAAAGAACGAAGGTCAGCACAACGTAAAAAAAAACTGGAAAAAAAAACCGGAGGAGCCTGCCGAAGATGAGGCCGTTGCGGCTCGCCTTTAGGTGTCCTCCTCGGGATAGCGTCATTTAAAGAACGAGTGTCAGCACAACGTAAAAAAAAAATCGGGAGGAGCCTGCTGAAGATTGGCCATTACGGCTCGCCTTTAGGTGTCCTCCTCGGGATAGCATCATTTAAAGAACGAGGATCAGCACAACGTAAAAAAAATGGAAAAACCGGGAAAAAATATAGGAGCCTGCTGAAGATGAGGCCATTACGGCTCGCCTTTAGGTACCTCCTCGGGATATCGTCATTTAAAGAACGAGGGTCAGCATAAAATATAAAAAAAATGAAAAAATCGGAAAAAAAATGGAGGACCCTGCTGAAAATGAGGCGATTATGGCTCGCCTTTAGGTGTCCTCCTCAGGATAGCGTCATTTAAAGAACGTGGGTCAGCACAACGTTAAAAAAAACCCCCGAAAAAAAATGGAGGAGCCTGCCGAAGATGAGGCATTTCGGCTCGCCTTTAGGTGTCCTTCTCGGAATAACGTCATTTAAAGAACGAGGGTCAGCACAATGTTAAAAAAAAAGAAAAAAAAAAGGGAAAAAATAAAACCGGAGGAGCCTGCCGAAGATGATGCCGTTACGGCTCGCCTTTAGGTGTCCTCCTCGGGATAGCAGCATTTAAAGAATGAGGGTCAGCACAACGTAAAAAAAAAAATAAAAAAAAAACCGGAAGAGCCTGCTGAAGATGAGGCCATTATGGCTCGCCTTTAGGTGTCCTCCTCAGGATAGCGTCATTTAATAAACGAGGGTCAGCACAACGTAGTAAAAAAAAATGGAAAAACCGGAAAAAAATGGAGGAGCCCGCTGAAGATGAGGCGATTACGGCTCGCCTTTAGGTGTCCTCCTCGGGATAGCGTCATTTAAAGAACGAGGGTCAGAACAACGTAAACAAAACCGAAAAAAAACGGATGAGCCTGCCGAAGATGAGGCCATTACGGCTCACCTTTAGGTGTCCCCCTCGAGATAGCGTCATTTAAAGAATGAAGGTCAGCACAACGTAAAAAAAAAAAACTGGAATAAAAACCGGAAGAGCCTGCCGAAGATGAGGCCATTACGGCTCGCAATTAGGTGTCCTCCTCGGGATATCGTCATTTAAAGAACGAGGTTCAGGACAACGTAAAAAAAACCGAAAAAATAAAACCGGAGGAACCTGCCGAAGATGAGGACATTACGGCTCGCCTTTAGGTGTCTTCCTTGGGATAGCGTCATTTAAAGAACGAGGGCAAGCACAACGTAGGAAAAAAACCGAAAAAAAAACCGGAGGAGCCTGCCAAAGATGAGGCCATTACGGCTCGTCTTTAGGTGTCCTCCTCGGGATAGCGTCATTTAAAGAACGAAGGTCAGCACAACGTAAAAAAAAACTGGAAAAAAAAACCGGAGGAGCCTGCCGAAGATGAGGCCGTTGCGGCTCGCCTTTAGGTGTCCTCCTCGGGATAGCGTCATTTAAAGAACGAGTGTCAGCACAACGTAAAAAAAAATCGGGAGGAGCCTGCTGAAGATTGGTCATTACGGCTCGCCTTTAGGTGTCCTCCGCGGGATAGCATCATTTAAAGAACGAGGGTCAGCACAACGTAAAAAAAAAATTGGGAGGAGCCTGCCGAAGATTGGCCATTACGGCTCGCCTTTAGGTGTCCTCCTCGGGATAGCATCATTTAAAGAACGAGGGTCAGCATAACGTATAAAAAAAATGAAAAAATCAGAAAAAAAATGGAGGACCCTGCTGAAAATGAGGCGATTACGGCTCGCCTTTAGGTATCTTCCTCGGGATATCGTCATTTAAAGAACGAGGGTCAGCATAACGTATAAAAAAAATGAAAAAATCAGAAAAAAAAAACGGAGGACCCTGCTGAAAATGAGGCGATTACTGCTCGCCTTTAGGTGTTCTCCTCAGGATAGCGTCATTTAAAGAACGTCGGTCAGCACAACGTTAAAAAAAAACCCCAAAAAAAAATGAAGGAGCCTGCCGAAGATGAGGTCATTACGGCTCGCCTTTAGGTGTCCTCCTCGGGATAGCGTCATTTAAAGAACGAGGGTCAGCACAACGTTAAAAAAAAGAAAAAAAAACCAAAAAAATAAAATCGGAGGAGCCTGCCGCAGATGATGCCATTACGGCTCGCCTTTAGGTGTCCTCCTCGGGATAGCATCATTTAAAGAACGAGGGTCAGCACAACGTAAAAAAAAAAACCATGAGGAGCCGTCCGAAGATTGGCCATTACGGCTCTCCTTTAGGTGTCCTCCTCGGGATAGCATCATTTAAAGAACGAGGGTCAGCATAACGTATAAAAAAAAATGAAAAAATCAGAAAAAAAAAACGGAGGACCCTGCTGAAAATGAGGCGATTACGGCTCGCCTTTAGGTGTCCTCCTCAGGATAGCGTCATTTAAAGAACGAGGGTCAGCATAACGTATTAAAAAATGAAAAAATCAGAAAAAAAAAACGGAGGACCCTGCTGAAAATGAGGAGATTACGGCTCGCCTTTAGGTGTTCTCCTCAGGATAGCGTCATTTAAAGAACGTGGGTCAGGACAACGTTAAAAAAAAACCCCAAAAAAAAATGAAGGAGCCTGCCGAAGATGAGGTCATTACGGCTCGCCTTTAGGTGTCCTCCTCGGGATAGCGTCATTTAAAGAACGAGGGTCAGCACAACGTTAAAAAAAAAGAAAAACAAAACCAAAAAAATAAAATCGGAGGAGCCTGCCGAAGATGATGCCATTACGGCTCGCCTTTAGGTATCCCCTCGGGATAGCGTCATTTAAAGAACGAAGGTCAGCACAACGTAAAAAAAAATCAGAAAGAAACCGGAAGAGCCTGCCGAAGATGAGGCCATTACGGCTCGCCTTTAGGTGTCCTACTCGGGATATCGTCATTTAAAGAACGAGGGCAAGCACAACGTAGGAAAAAAAAACCGAACTAAAAAACCGGAGGAGCCTGCCGAAGATGAGGCCATTACGGCTCACCTTTAGGTGTCCTCCTCGGGATAGCGTCATTTAAAGAACGAGTGTCGGCACAACGTAAAAAAAAAACCGGGAGGAGCCTGCCGAAGATTGGCCATTACGGCTCGCCTTTAGGTGTCCTCCTCGGGATAGCATCATTTAAAGAACGAGGATCAGCACAATGTAAAAAAAATGGAAAAACCGGGATAGCGTCAATTAAAGAACGAGGGTCAGCACAACGTAAAAAAAAATCAGAAAAAAAAACGGAAGAGCCTGCCGAAGATGAGGCCATTATGGCTCGCCTTTAGTTGTCCTCCTCGGGATAGCGTCATTTAAAGAACGAGGGTCAGAACAACGTAAAAAAAACCAAAAAAAAACTGAAAAAAACCGGATGAGCCTGCCGAAGATGAGGCCATTACGGCTCGCCTTTAGGTGTCCTCCTCGAGATAGCGTCATTTAAAGAACGAGGGTCAGCACAACGTAAAAAAAAATCGGGAGGAGCCTGCTGAAGATTGGCCATTACGGCTCGTCTTTAGGTGTCCTCCTCGGGATAGCATCATTTAAAGAACGAGGATCAGCACAACATAAAAAAAAATGGAAAAACCGGGAAAAATATAGGAGCCTACTGAAGATGAGGCCATTAGGGCTCGCCTTTAGGTACCTTCTCGGGATATCGTCATTTAAAGAACGAGGGTCAGCATAAAATATAAAAAAAATGAAAAAATCGGAAAAAAAAAATGGAGGACCCTGCTGAAAATGAGGCGATTATGGCTCGCCTTTAGGTGTCCTCCTCAGGATAGCGTCATTTAAAGAACGTGGGTCAGCACAACGTTAAAAAAAACCCCCGAAAAAAAATGGAGGAGCCTGCCGAAGATGAGGCATTTCGGCTCGCCTTTAGGTGTCCTTCTCGGAATAACGTCATTTAAAGAACGAGGGTCAGCACAATGTTAAAAAAAAAGAAAAAAAAAAGGGAAAAAATAAAACCGGAGGAGCCTGCCGAAGATGATGCCGTTACGGCTCGCCTTTAGGTGTCCTCCTCGGGATAGCAGCATTTAAAGAATGAGGGTCAGCACAACGTAAAAAAAAAAATAAAAAAAAAACCGGAAGAGCCTGCTGAAGATGAGGCCATTATGGCTCGCCTTTAGGTGTCCTCCTCAGGATAGCGTCATTTAATAAACGAGGGTCAGCACAACGTAGTAAAAAAAAATGGAAAAACCGGAAAAAAATGGAGGAGCCCGCTGAAGATGAGGCGATTACGGCTCGCCTTTAGGTGTCCTCCTCGGGATAGCGTCATTTAAAGAACGAGGGTCAGAACAACGTAAACAAAACCGAAAAAAAACGGATGAGCCTGCCGAAGATGAGGCCATTACGGCTCACCTTTAGGTGTCCCCCTCGAGATAGCGTCATTTAAAGAACGAAGGTCAGCACAACGTAAAAAAAAAAAACTGGAAAAAAAACCGGAAGAGCCTGCCGAAGATGAGGCCATTACGGCTCGCAATTAGGTGTCCTCCTCGGGATATCGTCATTTAAAGAACGAGGTTCAGGACAACGTAAAAAAAACCGAAAAAATAAAACCGGAGGAACCTGCCGAAGATGAGGACATTACGGCTCGCCTTTAGGTGTCTTCCTTGGGATAGCGTCATTTAAAGAACGAAGGCAAGCACAACGTAGGAAAAAAACCGAAAAAAAAACCGGAGGAGCCTGCCAAAGATGAGGCCATTACGGCTCGTCTTTAGGTGTCCTCCTCGGGATAGCGTCATTTAAAGAACGAAGGTCAGCACAACGTAAAAAAAACTGGAAAAAAAAACCGGAGGAGCCTGCCGAAGATGAGGCCGTTGCGGCTCGCCTTTAGGTGTCCTCCTCGGGATAGCGTCATTTAAAGAACGAGTGTCAGCACAACGTAAAAAAAAATCGGGAGGAGCCTGCTGAAGATTGGCCATTACGGCTCGCCTTTAGGTGTCCTCCGCGGGATAGCATCATTTAAAGAACGAGGGTCAGCACAACGTAAAAAAAAAACTGGGAGGAGCCTGCCGAAGATTGGCCATTACGGCTCGCCTTTAGGTGTCCTCCTCGGGATAGCATCATTTAAAGAACGAGGGTCAGCATAACGTATAAAAAAAATGAAAAAATCAGAAAAAAAAATGGAGGACCCTGCTGAAAATGAGGCGATTACGGCTCGCCTTTAGGTATCTTCCTCGGGATATCGTCATTTAAAGAACGAGGGTCAGCATAACGTATAAAAAAAATGAAAAAATCAGAAAAAAAAATGGAGGACCCTGCTGAAAATGAGGCGATTACGGCTCGCCTTTAGGTGTTCTCCTCAGGATAGCGTCATTTAAAGAACGTCGGTCAGCACAACGTTAAAAAAAAACCCCAAAAAAAAATGAAGGAGCCTGCCGAAGATGAGGTCATTACGGCTCGCCTTTAGGTGTCCTCCTCGGGATAGCGTCATTTAAAGAACGAGGGTCAGCACAACGTTAAAAAAAAGAAAAAAAAACCAAAAAAATAAAATCGGAGGAGCCTGCCGCAGATGATGCCATTACGGCTCGCCTTTAGGTGTCCTCCTCGGGATAGCATCATTTAAAGAACGAGGGTCAGCACAACGTAAAAAAAAAACCATGAGGAGCCGTCCGAAGATTGGCCATTACGGCTCTCCTTTAGGTGTCCTCCTCGGGATAGCATCATTTAAAGAACGAGGGTCAGCATAACGTATAAAAAAAATGAAAAAATCAGAAAAAAAAACGGAGGACCCTGCTGAAAATGAGGCGATTACGGCTCACCTTTAGGTATCCTCCTCGGGATATCGTCATTTAAAGAACGAGGGTCAGCATAACGTATTAAAAAATGAAAAAATCAGAAAAAAAAAACGGAGGACCCTGCTGAAAATGAGGAGATTACGGCTCGCCTTTAGGTGTTCTCCTCAGGATAGCGTCATTTAAAGAACGTGGGTCAGGACAACGTTAAAAAAAAACCCCAAAAAAAAATGAAGGAGCCTGCCGAAGATGAGGTCATTACGGCTCGCCTTTAGGTGTCCTCCTCGGGATAGCGTCATTTAAAGAACGAGGGTCAGCACAACGTTAAAAAAAAAGAAAAACAAAACCAAAAAAATAAAATCGGAGGAGCCTGCCGAAGATGATGCCATTACGGCTCGCCTTTAGGTATCCCCTCGGGATAGCGTCATTTAAAGAACGAAGGTCAGCACAACGTAAAAAAAAATCAGAAAGAAACCGGAAGAGCCTGCCGAAGATGAGGCCATTACGGCTCGCCTTTAGGTGTCCTACTCGGGATATCGTCATTTAAAGAACGAGGGCAAGCACAACGTAGGAAAAAAAAACCGAACTAAAAAACCGGAGGAGCCTGCCGAAGATGAGGCCATTACGGCTCACCTTTAGGTGTCCTCCTCGGGATAGCGTCATTTAAAGAACGAGTGTCGGCACAACGTAAAAAAAAAACCGGGAGGAGCCTGCCGAAGATTGGCCATTACGGCTCGCCTTTAGGTGTCCTCCTCGGGATAGCATCATTTAAAGAACGAGGATCAGCACAATGTAAAAAAAATGGAAAAATCGGGATAGCGTCAATTAAAGAACGAGGGTCAGCACAACGTAAAAAAAAATCAGAAAAAAAAACGGAAGAGCCTGCCGAAGATGAGGCCATTATGGCTCGCCTTTAGTTGTCCTCCTCGGGATAGCGTCATTTAAAGAACGAGGGTCAGAACAACGTAAAAAAAACAAAAAAAAAACTGAAAAAAACGGATGAGCCTGCCGAAGATGAGGCCATTACGGCTCGCCTTTAGGTGTCCTCCTCGAGATAGCGTCATTTAAAGAACGAGGGTCAGCACAACGTAAAAAAAAATCGGGAGGAGCCTGCTGAAGATTGGCCATTACGGCTCGCCTTTAGGTGTCCTCCTCGGGATAGCATCATTTAAAGAACGAGGATCAGCACAACGTAAAAAAAAATGGAAAAACCGGGAAAAATATAGGAGCCTGCTGAAGATGAGGCCATTAGGGCTCGCCTTTAGGTACCTCCTCGGGATATCGTCATTTAAAGAACGAGGGTCAGCATAAAATATAAAAAAAATGAAAAAATCGGAAAAAAAAAATGGAGGACCCTGCTGAAAATGAGGCGATTATGGCTCGCCTTTAGGTGTCCTCCTCAGGATAGCGTCATTTAAAGAACGTGGGTCAGCACAACGTTAAAAAAAAACCCCCGAAAAAAAATGGAGGAGCCTGCCGAAGATGAGGCATTACGGCTCGCCTTTAGGTGTCCTTCTCGGAATAGCGTCATTTAAAGAACAAGGGTCAGCACAATGTTAAAAAAAAAGAAAAAAAAAAGGGAAAAAATAAAACCGGAGGAGCCTGCCGAAGATGATGCCGTTACGGCTCGCCTTTAGGTGTCCTCCTCGGGATAGCATCATTTAAAGAACGAGGGTCAGCACAACATAAAAAAAACGAAAAAAATCGGAAAAAAAAAGATGAGCCTGTTGAAGATGAGGCCATTACGGCTCTCCTTTAGGTATCCCCTCGGGATAGCAGCATTTAAAGAACGAGGGTCAGCACAACGTAAAAAAAAATAAAAAAAAACCGGAAGAGCCTGCTGAAGATGAGGCCATTATGGCTCGCCTTTAGGTGTCCTCCTCGGGATAGCGTCATTTAATAAACGAGGGTCAGCACAACGTGGTAAAAAAAAATGGAAAAACCGGAAAAAAATGGAGGAGCCCGCTTAAGATGAGGCGATTACGGCTCGCCTTTAGGTGTCCTCCTCGGGATAGCGTCATTTAAAGAACGAGGGTCAGAACAACATAAAACAAACCGAAAAAAACCGGATGAGCCTGCTGAAGATGAGGCCATTACGGCTCGCCTTTAGGTGTCCCCCTCGAGATAGCGTCATTTAAAGAACGAAGGTCAGCAGAACGTAAAAAAAAAAAAAACTGGAAAAAAAACCGGAAGAGCCTGCCGAAGATGAGGCCATTACGGCTCGCAATTAGGTGTCCTCCTCGGGATATCATCATTTAAAGAACGAGGTTCAGGACAACGTAAAAAAAACCGAAAAAAAAAACCGAAAAAATAAAACCGGAGGAACCTGCCGAAGATGAGGACATTACGGCTCGCCTTTAGGTGTCTTCCTTGGGATAGCGTCATTTAAAGAACGAGGGCAAGCACAACGTAGGAAAAAAACCGAAAAAAAAACCGAAGGAGCCTCCCAAAGATGAGGCCATTACGGCTCGTCTTTAGGTGTCCTCCTCGGGATAGCGTCATTTAAAGAACGAGTGTCAGCACAACGTAAAAAAAAAACCGTGAGGAGCCTGCCAAAGTTGAGGCCATTACTACGGCTTGCCTTTAGGTGTCCTCCTCGGGATAGCATCATTTAAAGAACGAGGGTCTGCACAACGTAAAAAAAAAGGGAAAAAATCGGAAAAAAAAAAGAAGAGCCTGCTGAAGATGAGGCCATTACGGCTCTCCTTTAGGTATCCCCTCGGGATAGCGTCATTTAAAGAACGAGGGTCAGCACAACGGAAAAAAAGATCAGAAAAAAACCGGAAGAGCCTGCCGAAGATGAGGCCATTACGACTCGTCATTAGGTGTCCTCCTCGGGATAGCGTCATTTAATGAACGAGGGTCAGCACAACGTAAAAAAAACTGGAAAAAAAACCGGAAGAGCCTGCCGAAGATGAGGCCATTACGGCTCGCATTTAGGTGTCCTCCTCGGGATAGCGTCATTTAAACAACGAGGTTCAGCACAACGTTAAAAAAAAGAAAAGAAAAAAAACCAAAAAAAAAAACCGGAGGAGCCTGCCGAAGATGATGCCATTACGGCTCGCCTTTAAGTGTCCTCCTCGGGATAGCATCATTTAAAGAACGAGGGTCAGCACAATGTAAAAAAAAAAACCATGAGGAGCCGTCCGAAGATTGGCCAATACGGCTCGCCTTTAGGTGTCCTCCTCGGGATAGCATCATTTAAAGAACGAGGGTCAGCATAACGTAAAAAAAAAAATGAAAAAATCAGAAAAAAAAATGGAGGACCCTGCTGAAAATGAGGCGATTACGGCTCGCCTTTAGGTGTCCTCCTCTGGATAGTGTCATTTAAAGAACGAGGGTGAGCACAACGTAAAAAAAAAAACCCGAAAAAAAAACCGGAGGAGCCTGCCGAAGATGAGGCTATTACTGCTCGCCTTTAGGTGTCCTCCTCGGGATAGCGTCATTTAAAGAACGAGGGTCAGCACAACGTAAAAAAAAACCGGAGGAGCCTGCCGAAGATGAGGCTATTACGGCTAGCCTTTAGCTGTCCTCCTCGGCATAGCGTCAATTTAAAGAACGAGGGTCAGCACAACGTAAAAAAAAAACCGAAAAAAATCAAAAAAATAAAATCGGAGGATCCTGCCGAAGATGAGGCCATTACGGCTCGACTTTAGCTGTCCTCCTCGGGATAGCGTCATTTATAGAACGAGGTTCAGAACAACGTAAAAAAAACCGGAAAAAAACCGAAAAAAACCGGGAGGAGCCTGCCGAAGATGAGGCCATTACAGCTCGCCTTTAGGTGTCCTCCTCGGGATAGCGTCATTTAAAGAACGAGGGTCAGCACAACGTAAAAAAAAATACTGGAAAAAAAACCTGAAGAGCCTGCCGAAGATGAGGCCATTACTGCTCGCCTTTAGGTGTCCTCCTCGGGATAGCGGCATTTAAAGAACGAGGGTCAGCACAACGTAAAAAAAATAGAAAAAAACCGAAAAAATAAAACCGGAGGAACCTGCCGAAGATGAGGCCATTACGGCTCGCCTTTAGGTGTCCTCCTCGGGATAGCGTCATTTAAAGAACGAGGGTCAGAACAACGTAAAAAACAAAGGGAAAAAAACCGAATGAGCCTACCGAAGATGAGGCCATTACGGCTCACCTTTAGGTGTTCTCCTTGGGACAGCGTCATTTAAAGAACGAGGGTCAGCACAACGTAAAAAAAAAAAACTGGGAAAAAAACCAGAAGAGCCTGCCGAAGATGAGGCCATTACGGCTCGCCTTTAGGTGTCCTCCTCGGGATAGCGTCATTTAAAGAACGAGGGTCAGCACAATGTAAAAAAAAAGAAGAAAAAATCCGAAAAAATAAAACCGGAGGAGCCTGCCGAAGATGAGGCCATTACGGGTCGTCTTAAGGTGTCCTCCTCTGGATAGCGTCATTTAAAGAACGAGGGTGAGCACAACAAAAAAAAAAACCCGAAAAAAACCGGAGGAGCCTGCCGAAGATGAGGCCATTACGGCTCGCCTTTAGGTGTCCTCCTCTGGATAGTGTCATTTAAAGAACGAGGGTGAGCACAACGTAAAAAAAAATACTGGAAAAAAAACCGGAAGAGCCTGCCGAAGATGAGGCCATTACTGCTCGCCTTTAGGTGTCCTCCTCGGGATAGCGGCATTTAAAGAACGAGGGTCAGCACAACGTAAAAAAAAAACAGAAAAAAACCAAAAATATAAAACCGAAGGAACCTGCCGAAGATGAGGCCATTACGGCTCGCCTTTAGGTGTCCTCCTCGGGATAGCGTCATTTAAAGAACGAGGGTCAGAACAACGTAAAAAACAAAGGGAAAAAAAACCGAAAAAAAACCGAATGAGCCTGCCGAAGATGAGGCCATTACGGCTCGCCTCTAGGTGTCCTCCTCGGGACAGCGTCATTTAAAGAACGAGGGTCAGCACAATGTAAAAAAAAAACTGGGAAAAAAACCGGAAGAGCCTGCCGAAGATGAGGCCATTACGGCTCGCCTTTAGGTGTCCTCCTCGGGATAGCGTCATTTAAAGAACGAGGGTCAGCACAACGTAAAAAAAAAAAAGAAAAAGACGAAAAAATAAAACCGGAGGAGCCTACCGAAGATGAGGCCATGACGGCTCGTCTTAAGGTGTCCTCCTCTGGATAGCGTCATTTAAAGAACGAGGGTGAGCACAACGGAAAAAAAAAACCCGAAAAAAACCGGAGGAGCCTGCCGAAGATGAGGCCATTACGGCTCGTCTTTAGGTGTCCTCCTCGGGACAGCGTCATTTAAAGAATGAGTGTCAGCACAATGTAAAAAAAACTTGGAAAAAAACCAGAAGAGCCTGCCGAAGATGAGGCCATTACGGCTCGCCTTTAGGTGTCCTCCTCTGGATAGTGTCATTTAAAGAACGAGGGTGAGCACAACGTAAAAAAAAAAAACCCGAAAAAAAACCGGAGGAGCCTGCCGAAGATGAGGCTATTACGGCTCGCCTTTAGGTGTCCTCCTCGGGATAGCGTCATTTAAGGAACGAGGGTCACCACAACGTAAAAAAAAAAACCGGAGGAGCCTGCCGAAGATGAGGCCATTACGGCTCGCCTTTAGGTGTCCTCCTCGGGATAGCGTCATTTAAAGAACGAGGGTGAGCACAACGAAAAAAAAAAACCCGAAAAAAACCGGAGGAGCCTGCCGAAGATGAGGCCATTACGGCTCGCCTTTAGGTGTCCTCCTCTGGATAGTGTCATTTAAAGAACGAGGGTGAGCACAACGTAAAAAAAAAATACTGGAAAAAAAAACCGGAAGAGCCTGCCGAAGATGAGGCCATTACTGCTCGCCTTTAGGTGTCCTCCTCGGGATAGCGGCATTTAAAGAACGAGGGTCAGCACAACGTAAAAAAAAACAGAAAAAAACCAAAAATATAAAACCGAAGGAACCTGCCGAAGATGAGGCCATTACGGCTCGCCTTTAGGTGTCCTCCTCGGGACAGCGTCATTTAAAGAATGAGTGTCAGCACAATGTAAAAAAAACTTGGAAAAAAACCAGAAGAGCCTGCCGAAGATGAGGCCATTACGGCTCGCCTTTAGGTGTCCTCCTCTGGATAGTGTCATTTAAAGAACCAGGGTGAGCACAACGTAAAAAAAAAAAACCCGAAAAAAAACCGGAGGAGCCTGCCGAAGATGAGGCTATTACGGCTCGCCTTTAGGTGTCCTCCTCGGGATAGCGTCATTTAAGGAACGAGAGTCACCACAACGTAAAAAAAAAAACCGGAGGAGCCTGCCGAAGATGAGGCCATTACGGCTCGCCTTTAGGTGTCCTCCTCGGGATAGCGTCATTTAAGGAACGAGAGTCAGCACAACGTAAAAAATAAATAAATAAAAAAACCCGGAAAAAAAACATAAGAGCCTGCCGAAGATGAGGCCATTACGGCTAGCCTTTAGCTGTCCTCCTCGGGATAGCGTCAATTTCAAGAACGAGGGTCAGCACAACGTAAAAAAAAACCAAAAAAAATCAAAAAAATAAAATCGGAGGAGCCTGCCGAAGATGAGGCCATTACGGCTCGACTTTAGCTGTCCTCCTCGAGATAGCGTCATTTATCGAACGAGGTTCAGAACAACGTAAAAAAAAAACCAGAAAAAAACCGAAAAAAAAACGGGAGGAGACTGCCGAAGATGAGGCCATTACTGCTCGTCTTTAGGTGTCCTCCTCGAGATAGCGTCATTTAAAGAACGAGGGACAGCACAACGTAAAAAAAAACAGAAAAAAACCGAAAAAATAAAACCGGAGGACCCTGCCGAAGATGAGGCCATTACGGCTCGCCTTTAGGTGTCCTCCTCGAGATAGCGTCATTTAAAGAACGAGGGTCAGAACAACGTAAAAAACAAAGGGAAAAAAAACCGAATGAGCCTGCCGAAGATGAGGCCATTACGGCTCACCTTTAGGTGTTCTCCTTGGGGCAGCGTCATTTAAAGAACGAGGGTCAGCACAACGTAAAAAAAAAAACTGGGAAAAAAACCAGAAGAGCCTACCGAAAATAAGGCCTTTACGGCTCGCCTTTAGGTGTCCTCCTCGGGATAGCGTCATTTAAAGAATGAGGGTCAGCACAACGTAAAAAAAAAAAAAAAAGAAAAAAACCGAAAAAATAAAACCGGAGGAGCCTGCCGAAGATGAGGCCATTACGGCTTGTCTTAAGGTGTCCTCCTCTGGATAGCGTCAATTAAAGAACGAGGGTGAGCACAACGGAAAAAAAACCCGAAAAAAACCGGAGGAGCCTGCCGAAGATGAGGCCATTACGGCTCGCCTTTAGGTGTCCTCCTCTGGATAGTGTCATTTAAAGAACGAGGGTGAGCACAACGTAAAAAAAAAAACCCGAAAAAAAAACCGGAGGAGCCTGCCGAAGATGAGGCTATTACTGCTCGCCTTTAGGTGTCCTCCTCGGGATAGCGTCATTTAAAGAACGAGGGTCAGCACAACGTAAAAAAAAACCGGAGGAGCCTGCCGAAGATGAGGCTATTACGGCTAGCCTTTAGCTGTCCTCCTCGGCATAGCGTCAATTTAAAGAACGAGGGTCAGCACAACGTAAAAAAAAAACCGAAAAAAATCGAAAAAATAAAATCGGAGGATCCTGCCGAAGATGAGGCCATTACGGCTCGACTTTAGCTGTCCTCCTCGGGATAGCGTCATTTATAGAACGAGGTTCAGAACAACGTAAAAAAAACCGGAAAAAAACCGAAAAAAAACCGGGAGGAGCCTGCCGAAGATGAGGCCATTACAGCTCGCCTTTAGGTGTCCTCCTCGGGATAGCGTCATTTAAAGAACGAGGGTCAGCACAACGTAAAAAAAAATACTGGAAAAAAAACCTGAAGAGCCTGCCGAAGATGAGGCCATTACTGCTCGCCTTTAGGTGTCCTCCTCGGGATAGCGGCATTTAAAGAACGAGGGTCAGCACAACGTAAAAAAAATAGAAAAAAACCGAAAAAATAAAACCGGAGGAACCTGCCGAAGATGAGGCCATGACGGCTCGCCTTTAGGTGTCCTCCTCGGGATAGCGTCATTTAAAGAACGAGGGTCAGAACAACGTAAAAAACAAAGGGAAAAAAACCGAATGAGCCTACCGAAGATGAGGCCATTACGGCTCACCTTTAGGTGTTCTCCTTGGGACAGCGTCATTTAAAGAACGAGGGTCAGCACAACGTAAAAAAAAAAACTGGGAAAAAAACCAGAAGAGCCTGCCGAAGATGAGGCCATTACGGCTCGCCTTTAGTTGTCCTCCTCGGGATAGCGTCATTTAAAGAACGAGGGTCAGCACAATGTAAAAAAAAAGAAGAAAAAATCCGAAAAAATAAAACCGGAGGAGCCTGCCGAAGATGAGGCCATTACGGCTCGTCTTAAGGTGTCCTCCTCTGGATAGCGTCATTTAAAGAACGAGGGTGAGCACAACGAAAAAAAAACCCGAAAAAAACCGGAGGAGCCTGCCGAAGATGAGGCCATTACGGCTCGCCCTTAGGTGTCCTCCTCTGGATAGTGTCATTTAAAGAACGAGGGTGAGCACAACGTAAAAAAAAATACTGGAAAAAAAACCGGAAGAGCCTGCCGAAGATGAGGCCATTACTGCTCGCCTTTAGGTGTCCTCCTCGGGATAGCGGCATTTAAAGAACGAGGGTCAGCACAACGTAAAAAAAAAACAGAAAAAAACCAAAAATATAAAACCGAAGGAACCTGCCGAAGATGAGGCCATTACGGCTCGCCTTTAGGTGTCCTCCTCGGGATAGCGTCATTTAAAGAACGAGGGTCAGAACAACGTAAAAAACAAAGGGAAAAAAAACCGAAAAAAAACCGAATGAGCCTGCCGAAGATGAGGCCATTACGACTCGTCATTAGGTGTCCTCCTCGGGATAGCGTCATTTAATGAACGAGGGTCAGCACAACGTAAAAAAAACTGGAAAAAAAACCGGAAGAGCCTGCCGAAGATGAGGCCATTACGGCTCGCATTTAGGTGTCCTCCTCGGGATAGCGTCATTTAAACAACGAGGTTCAGCACAACGTTAAAAAAAAAAAGAAAAAAAAACCAAAAAAAAAAACCGGAGGAGCCTGCCGAAGATGATGCCATTACGGCTCGCCTTTAAGTGTCCTCCTCGGGATAGCATCATTTAAAGAACGAGGGTCAGCACAACGTAAAAAAAAAAACCATGAGGAGCCGTCCGAAGATTGGCCAATACGGCTCGCCTTTAGGTGTCCTCCTCGGGATAGCATCATTTAAAGAACGAGGGTCAGCATAACGTAAAAAAAAAAATGAAAAAATCAGAAAAAAAAATGGAGGACCCTGCTGAAAATGAGGCGATTACGGCTCGCCTTTAGGTGTCCTCCTCTGGATAGTGTCATTTAAAGAACGAGGGTGAGCACAACGTAAAAAAAAAAACCCGAAAAAAAAACCGGAGGAGCCTGCCGAAGATGAGGCTATTACTGCTCGCCTTTAGGTGTCCTCCTCGGGATAGCGTCATTTAAAGAACGAGGGTCAGCACAACGTAAAAAAAAACCGGAGGAGCCTGCCGAAGATGAGGCTATTACGGCTAGCCTTTAGCTGTCCTCCTCGGCATAGCGTCAATTTAAAGAACGAGGGTCAGCACAACGTAAAAAAAAAACCGAAAAAAATCAAAAAAATAAAATCGGAGGATCCTGCCGAAGATGAGGCCATTACGGCTCGACTTTAGCTGTCCTCCTCGGGATAGCGTCATTTATAGAACGAGGTTCAGAACAACGTAAAAAAAACCGGAAAAAAACCGAAAAAAAACCGGGAGGAGCCTGCCGAAGATGAGGCCATTACAGCTCGCCTTTAGGTGTCCTCCTCGGGATAGCGTCATTTAAAGAACGAGGGTCAGCACAACGTAAAAAAAAATACTGGAAAAAAAACCTGAAGAGCCTGCCGAAGATGAGGCCATTACTGCTCGCCTTTAGGTGTCCTCCTCGGGATAGCGGCATTTAAAGAACGAGGGTCAGCACAACGTAAAAAAAATAGAAAAAAACCGAAAAAATAAAACCGGAGGAACCTGCCGAAGATGAGGCCATTACGGCTCGCCTTTAGGTGTCCTCCTCGGGATAGCGTCATTTAAAGAACGAGGGTCAGAACAACGTAAAAAACAAAGGGAAAAAAACCGAATGAGCCTACCGAAGATGAGGCCATTACGGCTCACCTTTAGGTGTTCTCCTTGGGACAGCGTCATTTAAAGAACGAGGGTCAGCACAACGTAAAAAAAAAAAACTGGGAAAAAAACCAGAAGAGCCTGCCGAAGATGAGGCCATTACGGCTCGCCTTTAGGTGTCCTCCTCGGGATAGCGTCATTTAAAGAACGAGGGTCAGCACAATGTAAAAAAAAAGAAGAAAAAATCCGAAAAAATAAAACCGGAGGAGCCTGCCGAAGATGAGGCCATTACGGCTCGTCTTAAGGTGTCCTCCTCTGGATAGCGTCATTTAAAGAACGAGGGTGAGCACAACGAAAAAAAAACCCGAAAAAAACCGGAGGAGCCTGCCGAAGATGAGGCCATTACGGCTCGCCTTTAGGTGTCCTCCTCTGGATAGTGTCATTTAAAGAACGAGGGTGAGCACAACGTAAAAAAAAATACTGGAAAAAAAACCGGAAGAGCCTGCCGAAGATGAGGCCATTACTGCTCGCCTTTAGGTGTCCTCCTCGGGATAGCGGCATTTAAAGAACGAGGGTCAGCACAACGTAAAAAAAAAACAGAAAAAAACCAAAAATATAAAACCGAAGGAACCTGCCGAAGATGAGGCCATTACGGCTCGCCTTTAGGTGTCCTCCTCGGGATAGCGTCATTTAAAGAACGAGGGTCAGAACAACGTAAAAAACAAAGGGAAAAAAAACCGAAAAAAAACCGAATGAGCCTGCCGAAGATGAGGCCATTACGGCTCGCCTCTAGGTGTCCTCCTCGGGACAGCGTCATTTAAAGAACGAGGGTCAGCACAATGTAAAAAAAAAACTGGGAAAAAAACCGGAAGAGCCTGCCGAAGATGAGGCCATTACGGCTCGCCTTTAGGTGTCCTCCTCGGGATAGCGTCATTTAAAGAACGAGGGTCAGCACAACGTAAAAAAAAAAAGAAAAAGACGAAAAAATAAAACCGGAGGAGCCTACCGAAGATGAGGCCATGACGGCTCGTCTTAAGGTGTCCTCCTCTGGATAGCGTCATTTAAAGAACGAGGGTGAGCACAACGGAAAAAAAAAACCCGAAAAAAACCGGAGGAGCCTGCCGAAGATGAGGCCATTACGGCTCGTCTTTAGGTGTCCTCCTCGGGACAGCGTCATTTAAAGAATGAGTGTCAGCACAATGTAAAAAAAACTTGGAAAAAAACCAGAAGAGCCTGCCGAAGATGAGGCCATTACGGCTCGCCTTTAGGTGTCCTCCTCTGGATAGTGTCATTTAAAGAACGAGGGTGAGCACAACGTAAAAAAAAAAAACCCGAAAAAAAACCGGAGGAGCCTGCCGAAGATGAGGCTATTACGGCTCGCCTTTAGGTGTCCTCCTCGGGATAGCGTCATTTAAGGAACGAGGGTCACCACAACGTAAAAAAAAAAAACCGGAGGAGCCTGCCGAAGATGAGGCCATTACGGCTCGCCTTTAGGTGTCCTCCTCGGGATAGCGTCATTTAAAGAACGAGGGTGAGCACAACGAAAAAAAAAAACCCGAAAAAAACCGGAGGAGCCTACCGAAGATGAGGCCATTACGGCTCGCCTTTAGGTGTCCTCCTCTGGATAGTGTCATTTAAAGAACGAGGGTGAGCACAACGTAAAAAAAAATACTGGAAAAAAAAACCGGAAGAGCCTGCCGAAGATGAGGCCATTACTGCTCGCCTTTAGGTGTCCTCCTCGGGATAGCGGCATTTAAAGAACGAGGGTCAGCACAACGTAAAAAAAAACAGAAAAAAACCAAAAATATAAAACCGAAGGAACCTGCCGAAGATGAGGCCATTACGGCTCGCCTTTAGGTGTCCTCCTCGGGACAGCGTCATTTAAAGAATGAGTGTCAGCACAATGTAAAAAAAACTTGGAAAAAAACCAGAAGAGCCTGCCGAAGATGAGGCCATTACGGCTCGCCTTTAGGTGTCCTCCTCTGGATAGTGTCATTTAAAGAACGAGGGTGAGCACAACGTAAAAAAAAAAAACCCGAAAAAAAACCGGAGGAGCCTGCCGAAGATGAGGCTATTACGGCTCGCCTTTAGGTGTCCTCCTCGGGATAGCGTCATTTAAGGAACGAGAGTCACCACAACGTAAAAAAAAAAACCGGAGGAGCCTGCCGAAGATGAGGCCATTACGGCTCGCCTTTAGGTGTCCTCCTCGGGATAGCGTCATTTAAGGAACGAGAGTCAGCACAACGTAAAAAATAAATAAATAAAAAAACACGGAAAAAAAACAGAAGAGCCTGCCGAAGATGAGGCCATTACGGCTAGCCTTTAGCTGTCCTCCTCGGGATAGCGTCAATTTCAAGAACGAGGGTCAGCACAACGTAAAAAAAAACCAAAAAAAATCAAAAAAATAAAATCGGAGGAGCCTGCCGAAGATGAGGCCATTACGGCTCGACTTTAGCTGTCCTCCTCGAGATAGCGTCATTTATCGAACGAGGTTCAGAACAACGTAAAAAAAAAACCAGAAAAAAACCGAAAAAAAACCGGGAGGAGACTGCCGAAGATGAGGCCATTACTGCTCGTCTTTAGGTGTCCTCCTCGAGATAGCGTCATTTAAAGAACGAGGGACAGCACAACGTAAAAAAAAACAGAAAAAAACTGAAAAAATAAAACCGGAGGAACCTGCCGAAGATGAGGCCATTACGGCTCGCCTTTAGGTGTCCTCCTCGAGATAGCGTCATTTAAAGAACGAGGGTCAGAACAACGTAAAAAACAAAGGGAAAAAAAACCGAATGAGCCTGCCGAAGATGAGGCCATTACGGCTCACCTTTAGGTGTTCTCCTTGGGGCAGCGTCATTTAAAGAACGAGGGTCAGCACAACGTAAAAAAAAAAACTGGGAAAAAAACCAGAAGAGCCTACCGAAAATAAGGCCTTTACGGCTCGCCTTTAGGTGTCCTCCTCGGGATAGCGTCATTTAAAGAATGAGGGTCAGCACAACGTAAAAAAAAAAAAAAAGAAAAAAACCGAAAAAATAAAACCGGAGGAGCCTGCCGAAGATGAGGCCATTACTGCTCGCCTTTAGGTGTCCTCCTCGGGATAGCGGCATTTAAAGAACGAGGGTCAGCACAACGTAAAAAAAAAACAGAAAAAAACCAAAAATATAAAACCGAAGGAACCTGCCGAAGATGAGGCCATTACGGCTCGCCTTTAGGTGTCCTCCTCGGGATAGCGTCATTTAAAGAACGAGGGTCAGAACAACGTAAAAAACAAAGGGAAAAAAAACCGAAAAAAAACCGAATGAGCCTGCCGAAGATGAGGCCATTACGGCTCGCCTCTAGGTGTCCTCCTCGGGACAGCGTCATTTAAAGAACGAGGGTCAGCACAATGTAAAAAAAAAACTGGGAAAAAAACCGGAAGAGCCTGCCGAAGATGAGGCCATTACGGCTCGCCTTTAGGTGTCCTCCTCGGGATAGCGTCATTTAAAGAACGAGGGTCAGCACAACGTAAAAAAAAAAAAGAAAAAGACGAAAAAATAAAACCGGAGGAGCCTACCGAAGATGAGGCCATGACGGCTCGTCTTAAGGTGTCCTCCTCTGGATAGCGTCATTTAAAGAACGAGGGTGAGCACAACGGAAAAAAAAAACCCGAAAAAAACCGGAGGAGCCTGCCGAAGATGAGGCCATTACGGCTCGTCTTTAGGTGTCCTCCTCGGGACAGCGTCATTTAAAGAATGAGTGTCAGCACAATGTAAAAAAAACTTGGAAAAAAACCAGAAGAGCCTGCCGAAGATGAGGCCATTACGGCTCGCCTTTAGGTGTCCTCCTCTGGATAGTGTCATTTAAAGAACGAGGGTGAGCACAACGTAAAAAAAAAAAAACCCGAAAAAAAACCGGAGGAGCCTGCCGAAGATGAGGCTATTACGGCTCGCCTTTAGGTGTCCTCCTCGGGATAGCGTCATTTAAGGAACGAGGGTCACCACAACGTAAAAAAAAAAACCGGAGGAGCCTGCCGAAGATGAGGCCATTACGGCTCGCCTTTAGGTGTCCTCCTCGGGATAGCGTCATTTAAAGAACGAGGGTGAGCACAACAAAAAAAAAAAACCCGAAAAAAACCGGAGGAGCCTGCCGAAGATGAGGCCATTACGGCTCGCCTTTAGGTGTCCTCCTCTGGATAGTGTCATTTAAAGAACGAGGGTGAGCACAATGTAAAAAAAAATACTGGAAAAAAAAACCGGAAGAGCCTGCCGAAGATGAGGCCATTACTGCTCGCCTTTAGGTGTCCTCCTCGGGATAGCGGCATTTAAAGAACGAGGGTCAGCACAACGTAAAAAAAACAGAAAAAAACCAAAAATATAAAACCGAAGGAACCTGCCGAAGATGAGGCCATTACGGCTCGCCTTTAGGTGTCCTCCTCGGGACAGCGTCATTTAAAGAATGAGTGTCAGCACAATGTAAAAAAAACTTGGAAAAAAACCAGAAGAGCCTGCCGAAGATGAGGCCATTACGGCTCGGCTTTAGGTGTCCTCCTCTGGATAGTGTCATTTAAAGAACGAGGGTGAGCACAACGTAAAAAAAAAAACCCGAAAAAAAACCGGAGGAGCCTGCCGAAGATGAGGCTATTACGGCTCGCCTTTAGGTGTCCTCCTCGGGATAGCGTCATTTAAGGAACGAGAGTCACCACAACGTAAAAAAAAAAACCGGAGGAGCCTGCCGAAGATGAGGCCATTACGGCTCGCCTTTAGGTGTCCTCCTCGGGATAGCGTCATTTAAGGAACGAGAGTCAGCACAACGTAAAAAATAAATAAATAAAAAAACCCGGAAAAAAAACAGAAGAGCCTGCCGAAGATGAGGCCATTACGGCTAGCCTTTAGCTGTCCTCCTCGGGATAGCGTCAATTTCAAGAACGAGGGTCAGCACAACGTAAAAAAAAACCAAAAAAAATCAAAAAAATAAAATCGGAGGAGCCTGCCGAAGATGAGGCCATTACGGCTCGACTTTAGCTGTCCTCCTCGAGATAGCGTCATTTATCGAACGAGGTTCAGAACAACGTAAAAAAAAAACCAGAAAAAAACCGAAAAAAAACCGGGAGGAGACTGCCGAAGATGAGGCCATTACTGCTCGTCTTTAGGTGTCCTCCTCGAGATAGCGTCATTTAAAGAACGAGGGACAGCACAACGTAAAAAAAAACAGAAAAAAACCGAAAAAATAAAACCGGAGGAACCTGCCGAAGATGAGGCCATTACGGCTCGCCTTTAGGTGTCCTCCTCGAGATAGCGTCATTTAAAGAACGAGGGTCAGAACAACGTAAAAAACAAAGGGAAAAAAAACCGAATGAGCCTGCCGAAGATGAGGCCATTACGGCTCACCTTTAGGTGTTCTCCTTGGGGCAGCGTCATTTAAAGAATGAGGGTCAGCACAACGTAAAAAAAAAAACTGGGAAAAAAACCAGAAGAGCCTACCGAAAATAAGGCCTTTACGGCTCGCCTTTAGGTGTCCTCCTCGGGATAGCGTCATTTAAAGAATGAGGGTCAGCACAACGTAAAAAAAAAAAAAAAGAAAAAAACCGAAAAAATAAAACCGGAGGAGCCTGCCGAAGATGAGGCCATTACGGCTTGTCTTAAGGTGTCCTCCTCTGGATAGCGTCAATTAAAGAACGAGGGTGAGCACAACGGAAAAAAAACCCGAAAAAAACCGGAGGAGCCTGCCGAAGATGAGGCCATTAAGGCTCGCCTTTAGGTGTCCTCCTCTGGATAGTGTCATTTAAAGAACGAGGGTGAGCACAACGTAAAAAAAAAAAACCCGAAAAAAAAACCGGAGGAGCCTGCCGAAGATGAGGCTATTACTGCTCGCCTTTAGGTGTCCTCCTCGGGATAGCGTCATTTAAAGAACGAGGGTCAGCACAACGTAAAAAAAAACCGGAGGAGCCTGCCGAAGATGAGGCTATTACGGGTAGCCTTTAGCTGTCCTCCTCGGCATAGCGTCAATTTAAAGAACGAGGGTCAGCACAACGTAAAAAAAAAACCGAAAAAAATCGAAAAAATAAAATCGGAGGATCCTGCCGAAGATGAGGCCATTACGGCTCGACTTTAGCTGTCCTCCTCGGGATAGCGTCATTTATAGAACGAGGTTCAGAACAACGTAAAAAAAACCGGAAAAAAACCGAAAAAAAACCGGGAGGAGCCTGCCGAAGATGAGGCCATTACAGCTCGCCTTTAGGTGTCCTCCTCGGGATAGCGTCATTTAAAGAACGAGGGTCAGCACAACGTAAAAAAAAATACTGGAAAAAAAACCTGAAGAGCCTGCCGAAGATGATGCCATTACTGCTCGCCTTTAGGTGTCCTCCTCGGGATAGCGGCATTTAAAGAACGAGGGTCAGCACAACGTAAAAAAAATAGAAAAAAACCGAAAAAATAAAACCGGAGGAACCTGCCGAAGATGAGGCCATTATGGCTCGCCTTTAGGTGTCCTCCTCGGGATAGCGTCATTTAAAGAACGAGGGTCAGAACAACGTAAAAAACAAAGGGAAAAAAACCGAATGAGCCTACCGAAGATGAGGCCATTACGGCTCACCTTTAGGTGTTCTCCTTGGGACAGCGTCATTTAAAGAACGAGGGTCAGCACAACGTAAAAAAAAAAAACTGGGAAAAAAACCAGAAGAGCCTGCCGAAGATGAGGCCATTACGGCTCGCCTTTAGGTGTCCTCCTCGGGATAGCGTCATTTAAAGAACGAGGGTCAGCACAATGTAAAAAAAAAAGAAGAAAAAATCCGAAAAAATAAAACCGGAGGAGCCTGCCGAAGATGAGGCCATTACGGCTCGTCTTAAGGTGTCCTCCTCTGGATAGCGTCATTTAAAGAACGAGGGTGAGCACAACGAAAAAAAAAACCCGAAAAAAACCAGAGGAGCCTGCCGAAGATGAGGCCATTACGGCTCGCCTTTAGGTGTCCTCCTCTGGATAGTGTCATTTAAAGAACGAGGGTGAGCACAACGTAAAAAAAAATACTGGAAAAAAAACCGGAAGAGCCTGCCGAAGATGAGGCCATTACTGCTCGCCTTTAGGTGTCCTCCTCGGGATAGCGGCATTTAAAGAACGAGGGTCAGCACAACGTAAAAAAAAACAGAAAAAAACCAAAAATATAAAACCGAAGGAACCTGCCGAAGATGAGGCCATTACGGCTCGCCTTTAGGTGTCCTCCTCGGGATAGCGTCATTTAAAGAACGAGGGTCAGAACAACGTAAAAAACAAAGGGAAAAAAAACCGAAAAAAATCCGAATGAGCCTGCCGAAGATGAGGCCATTACGGCTCGCCTCTAGGTGTCCTCCTCGGGACAGCGTCATTTAAAGAACGAGGGTCAGCACAATGTAAAAAAAAAAACTGGGAAAAAAACCGGAAGAGCCTGCCGAAGATGAGGCCATTACGGCTCGCCTTTAGGTGTCCTCCTCGGGATAGCGTCATTTAAAGAACGAGGGTCAGCACAACGTAAAAAAAAAAAGAAAAAGACGAAAAAATAAAACCGGAGGAGCCTACCGAAGATGAGGCCATGACGGCTAGTCTTAAGGTGTCCTCCTCTGGATAGCGTCATTTAAAGAACGAGGGTGAGCACAACGGAAAAAAAAAACCCGAAAAAAACCGGAGGAGCCAGCCGAAGATGAGGCCATTACGGCTCGCCTTTAGGTGTCCTCCTCGGGACAGCGTCATTTAAAGAATGAGTGTCAGCACAATGTAAAAAAAACTTGGAAAAAAACCAGAAGAGCCTGCCGAAGATGAGGCCATTACGGCTCGCCTTTAGGTGTCCTCCTCTGGATAGTGTCATTTAAAGAACGAGGGTGACCACAACGTAAAAAAAAAAAACCCGAAAAAAAACCGGAGGAGCCTGCCGAAGATGAGGCTATTACGGCTCGCCTTTAGGTGTCCTCCTCGGGATAGCGTCATTTAAGGAACGAGGGTCACCACAACGTAAAAAAAAAAAACCGGAGGAGCCTGCCGAAGATGAGGCCATTACGGCTCGCCTTTAGGTGTCCTCCTCGGGATAGCGTCATTTAAGGAACGAGAGTCAGCACAACGTAAAAAATAAATAAATAAAAAAACCCGGAAAAAAAACAGAAGAGCCTGCCGAAGATGAGGCTATTACGGCTCGACTTTAGCTGTCCTCCTCGGGATAGCGTCATTTATAGAACGAGGTTCAGAACAACGTAAAAAAAACCGGAAAAAAACCGAAAAAAAACTGGGAGGAGCCTGCCGAAGATGAGGCCATTACGGCTCGCCTTTAGGTGTCCTCCTCGGGATAGCGTCATTTAAAGAACGAGGGTCAGCACAACGTAAAAAAAAATACTGGAAAAAAAACCTGAAGAGCCTGCCGAAGATGAGGCCATTACAGCTCGCCTTTAGGTGTCCTCCTCGGGATAGCGGCATTTAAAGAACGAGAGTCAGCACAACGTAAAAAAAACAGAAAAAAACCGAAAAAATAAAACCGGAGGAACCTGCCGAAGATGAGGCCATTACGGCTCGCCTTTAGGTGTCCTCCTCGGGATAGCGTCATTTAAAGAACGAGGGTCAGAACAACGTAAAAAACAAAGGGAAAAAAAACCGAAAAAATAAAACCGGAGGAACCTGCCGAAGATGAGGCCATTACGGCTCACCTTTAGGTGTTCTCCTTGGGACAGCGTCATTTAAAGAACGAGGGTCAGCACAACGTAAAAAAAAAAAACTGGGAAAAAAACCAGAAGAGCCTGCCGAAGATGAGGCCATTACGGCTCGCCTTTAGGTGTCCTCCTCGGGATAGCGTCATTTAAAGAACGAGGGTCAGCACAATGTAAAAAAAAAGAAGAAAAAAGCCGAAAAAATAAAACCGGAGGAGCCTGCCGAAGATGTGGCCATTACGGCTCGTCTTAAGGTGTCCTCCTCTGGATAGCGTCATTTAAAGAACGAGGGTGAGCACAACGGAAAAAAAAAACCCGAAAAAAACCGGAGGAGCCTGCCGAAGATGAGGCCATTACGGCTCGCCTTTAGGTGTCCTCCTCTGGATAGTGTCATTTAAAGAACGAGGGTGAGCACAACGTAAAAAAAAAACCCGAAAAAAAACTGGAGGAGCCTGCCGAAGATGAGGCTATTACGGCTCGCCTTTAGGTGTCCTCCTCGGGATAGCGTCATTTAAGGAACGAGAGTCAGCACAACGTAAAAAATAAATAAAAAAAAAACCCTGAAAAAAAACAGAGGAGCCTGCCGAAGATGAGGCCATTACGGCTAGCCTTTAGCTGTCCTCCTCGGCATAGCGTCAATTTAAAGAACGAGGGTCAGCACAACGTAAAAAAAAACTGAAAAAAAAATCAAAAAAATAAAATCGGAGGATCCTGCCGAAGATGAGGCCATTACGGCTCGACTTTAGCTGTCCTCCTCGGGATAGCGTCATTTAAAGAACGAGGTTCAGAACAACGTAAAAAAAACCGGAAAAAAATCGAAAAAAAACCGGGAGGAGCCTGCTGAAGATGAGGCCATTACGGCTCGCCATTAGGTGTCCTCCTCGGGATAGCGTCATTTAAAGAACGAGGGTCAGCACAACGTAAAAAAAAATACTGGAAAAAAAACCGGAAGAGCCTGCCGAAGATGAGGCCATTACTGCTCGCCTTTAGGTGTCCTCCTCGGGATAGCGGCATTTAAAGAACGAGGGTCAGCACAACGTAAAAAACAACAGAAAAAAACCGAAAATATAAAACCGAAGGAACCTGCCGAAGATGAGGCCATTACGGCTCGCCTTTAGGCGTCCTCCTCGGGATAGCGTCATTTAAAGAACGAGGGTCAGAACAACGTAAAAAACAAAGGGAAAAAAACCGAATGAGCCTGCCGAAGATGAGGCCATTACGGCTCGCCTTTAGGTGTCCTCCTCGGGACAGCGTCATTTAAAGAATGAGGGTCAGCACAATGTAAAAAAAACTTGGAAAAAAACCGGAAGAGCCTGCCGAAGATGAGGCCATTACGGCTCGCCTTTAGGTGTCCTCCTCGAGATTACGTCATTTAAAGAACGAGGGTGAGCACAACGTAAAAAAAACCCGAAAAAAAAACCAGAGGAGCCTGCCGAAGATGAGGCCATTACGGCTCGTCTTAAGGTGTCCTCCTCTGGATAGCGTCATTTAAAGAACGAGGGTGAGCACAACGTATAAAAAAACCCGAAAAAAAAACCAGAGGAGCCTGCCGAAGATGAGGCCTTTACGGCTAGCCTTTAGCTGTCCTCCTCGGCATAGCGTCAATTTAAAGAACGAGGGTCAGCACAACGTAAATAAAAAAACCGAAAAAAAAATCAAAAAAATAATATCGGAGGAGCCTGCCGAAGATGAGGCCATTACGGCTCGACTTTAGCTGTCCTCCTCGGGATAGCGTCATTTAAAGAACGAGGTTAAGAACAACGTAAAAAAAAACCGAAAAAAAACCGGGAGGAGCCTGCCGAAGATGAGGCCATTAAGGCTCGCCTTTAGGTGTCCTCCTCTGGATAGTGTCATTTAAAGAACGAGGGTGAGCACAACGTAAAAAAAAAAAACCCGAAAAAAAAACCGGAGGAGCCTGCCGAAGATGAGGCCATTACGGCTCGCCTTTAGGTGTCCTCCTCGGGATAGCGTCATTTAAAGAACGAGGGTCAGCACAACGTAAAAAAAAATACTGGAAAAAAAGCCGGAAGAGCCTGCCGAAGATGTGGCCATTACGGCTAGCCTTTAGCTGTCCTCCTCGGCATAGCGTCAGTTTAAAGAACGAGGGTCAGCACAACGTAAATAAAAAAACCGAAAAAAAAATCAAAAAAATAAAATCGGAGGAGCCTGCCGAAGATGAGGCCATTACGGCTCGACTTTAGCTGTCCTCCTCGAGATAGCGTCATTTATCGAACGAGGTTCAGAACAACGTAAAAAAAAAACCAGAAAAAAACCGAAAAAAACCGGGAGGAGACTGCCGAAGATGAGGCCATTACTGCTCGTCTTTAGGTGTCCTCCTCGAGATAGCGTCATTTAAAGAACGAGGGACAGCACAACGTAAAAAAAAACAGAAAAAAACCGAAAAAATAAAACCGGAGGAACCTGCCGAAGATGAGGCCATTACGGCTCGCCTTTAGGTGTCCTCCTCGAGATAGCGTCATTTAAAGAACGAGGGTCAGAACAACGTAAAAAACAAAGGGAAAAAAAACCGAATGAGCCTGCCGAAGATGAGGCCATTACGGCTCACCTTTAGGTGTTCTCCTTGGGGCAGCGTCATTTAAAGAACGAGGGTCAGCACAACGTAAAAAAAAAAACTGGGAAAAAAACCAGAAGAGCCTACCGAAAATAAGGCCTTTACGGCTCGCCTTTAGGTGTCCTCCTCGGGATAGCGTCATTTAAAGAATGAGGGTCAGCACAACGTAAAAAAAAAAAAAAAGAAAAAAACCGAAAAAATAAAACCGGAGGAGCCTGCCGAAGATGAGGCCATTACGGCTTGTCTTAAGGTGTCCTCCTCTGGATAGCGTCAATTAAAGAACGAGGGTGAGCACAACGGAAAAAAAACCCGAAAAAAACCGGAGGAGCCTGCCGAAGATGAGGCCATTAAGGCTCGCCTTTAGGTGTCCTCCTCTGGATAGTGTCATTTAAAGAACGAGGGTGAGCACAACGTAAAAAAAAAAACCCGAAAAAAAAACCGGAGGAGCCTGCCGAAGATGAGGCTATTACTGCTCGCCTTTAGGTGTCCTCCTCGGGATAGCGTCATTTAAAGAACGAGGGTCAGCACAACGTAAAAAAAAACCGGAGGAGCCTGCCGAAGATGAGGCTATTACGGCTAGCCTTTAGCTGTCCTCCTCGGCATAGCGTCAATTTAAAGAACGAGGGTCAGCACAACGTAAAAAAAAAAACCGAAAAAAATCGAAAAAATAAAATCGGAGGATCCTGCCGAAGATGAGGCCATTACGGCTCGACTTTAGCTGTCCTCCTCGGGATAGCGTCATTTATAGAACGAGGTTCAGAACAACGTAAAAAAAACCGGAAAAAAACCGAAAAAAAACCGGGAGGAGCCTGCCGAAGATGAGGCCATTACAGCTCGCCTTTAGGTGTCCTCCTCGGGATAGCGTCATTTAAAGAACGAGGGTCAGCACAACGTAAAAAAAATACTGGAAAAAAAACCTGAAGAGCCTGCCGAAGATGATGCCATTACTGCTCGCCTTTAGGTGTCCTCCTCGGGATAGCGGCATTTAAAGAACGAGGGTCAGCACAACGTAAAAAAAATAGAAAAAAACCGAAAAAATAAAACCGGAGGAACCTGCCGAAGATGAGGCCATTATGGCTCGCCTTTAGGTGTCCTCCTCGGGATAGCGTCATTTAAAGAACGAGGGTCAGAACAACGTAAAAAACAAAGGGAAAAAAACCGAATGAGCCTACCGAAGATGAGGCCATTACGGCTCACCTTTAGGTGTTCTCCTTGGGACAGCGTCATTTAAAGAACGAGGGTCAGCACAACGTAAAAAAAAAAAACTGGGAAAAAAACCAGAAGAGCCTGCCGAAGATGAGGCCATTACGGCTCGCCTTTAGGTGTCCTCCTCGGGATAGCGTCATTTAAAGAACGAGGGTCAGCACAATGTAAAAAAAAAGAAGAAAAAATCCGAAAAAATAAAACCGGAGGAGCCTGCCGAAGATGAGGCCATTACGGCTCGTCTTAAGGTGTCCTCCTCTGGATAGCGTCATTTAAAGAACGAGGGTGAGCACAACGAAAAAAAAAACCCGAAAAAAACCAGAGGAGCCTGCCGAAGATGAGGCCATTACGGCTCGCCTTTAGGTGTCCTCCTCTGGATAGTGTCATTTAAAGAACGAGGGTGAGCACAACGTAAAAAAAAATACTGGAAAAAAAACCGGAAGAGCCTGCCGAAGATGAGGCCATTACTGCTCGCCTTTAGGTGTCCTCCTCGGGATAGCGGCATTTAAAGAACGAGGGTCAGCACAACGTAAAAAAAAACAGAAAAAAACCAAAAATATAAAACCGAAGGAACCTGCCGAAGATGAGGCCATTACGGCTCGCCTTTAGGTGTCCTCCTCGGGATAGCGTCATTTAAAGAACGAGGGTCAGAACAACGTAAAAAACAAAGGGAAAAAAAACCGAAAAAAATCCGAATGAGCCTGCCGAAGATGAGGCCATTACGGCTCGCCTCTAGGTGTCCTCCTCGGGACAGCGTCATTTAAAGAACGAGGGTCAGCACAATGTAAAAAAAAAAACTGGGAAAAAAACCGGAAGAGCCTGCCGAAGATGAGGCCATTACGGCTCGCCTTTAGGTGTCCTCCTCGGGATAGCGTCATTTAAAGAACGAGGGTCAGCACAACGTAAAAAAAAAAAGAAAAAGACGAAAAAATAAAACCGGAGGAGCCTACCGAAGATGAGGCCATGACGGCTAGTCTTAAGGTGTCCTCCTCTGGATAGCGTCATTTAAAGAACGAGGGTGAGCACAACGGAAAAAAAAAACCCGAAAAAAACCGGAGGAGCCTGCCGAAGATGAGGCCATTACGGCTCGCCTTTAGGTGTCCTCCTCGGGACAGCGTCATTTAAAGAATGAGTGTCAGCACAATGTAAAAAAAACTTGGAAAAAAACCAGAAGAGCCTGCCGAAGATGAGGCCATTACGGCTCGCCTTTAGGTGTCCTCCTCTGGATAGTGTCATTTAAAGAACGAGGGTGACCACAACGTAAAAAAAAAAAACCCGAAAAAAAACCGGAGGAGCCTGCCGAAGATGAGGCTATTACGGCTCGCCTTTAGGTGTCCTCCTCGGGATAGCGTCATTTAAGGAACGAGGGTCACCACAACGTAAAAAAAAAAAACCGGAGGAGCCTGCCGAAGATGAGGCCATTACGGCTCGCCTTTAGGTGTCCTCCTCGGGATAGCGTCATTTAAGGAACGAGAGTCAGCACAACGTAAAAAATAAATAAATAAAACAACCCGGAAAAAAAACAGAAGAGCCTGCCGAAGATGAGGCTATTACGGCTCGACTTTAGCTGTCCTCCTCGGGATAGCGTCATTTATAGAACGAGGTTCAGAACAACGTAAAAAAAACCGGAAAAAAACCGAAAAAAAACTGGGAGGAGCCTGCCGAAGATGAGGCCATTACGGCTCGCCTTTAGGTGTCCTCCTCGGGATAGCGTCATTTAAAGAACGAGGGTCAGCACAACGTAAAAAAAAATACTGGAAAAAAAACCTGAAGAGCCTGCCGAAGATGAGGCCATTACAGCTCGCCTTTAGGTGTCCTCCTCGGGATAGCGGCATTTAAAGAACGAGAGTCAGCACAACGTAAAAAAAACAGAAAAAAACCGAAAAAATAAAACCAGAGGAACCTGCCGAAGATGAGGCCATTACGGCTCGCCTTTAGGTGTCCTCCTCGGGATAGCGTCATTTAAAGAACGAGGGTCAGAACAACGTAAAAAACAAAGGGAAAAAAAACCGAAAAAATAAAACCGGAGGAACCTGCCGAAGATGAGGCCATTACGGCTCACCTTTAGGTGTTCTCCTTGGGACAGCGTCATTTAAAGAACGAGGGTCAGCACAACGTAAAAAAAAAAACTGGGAAAAAAACCAGAAGAGCCTGCCGAAGATGAGGCCATTACGGCTCGCCTTTAGGTGTCCTCCTCGGGATAGCGTCATTTAAAGAACGAGGGTCAGCACAATGTAAAAAAAAAGAAGAAAAAAGCCGAAAAAATAAAACCGGAGGAGCCTGCCGAAGATGTGGCCATTACGGCTCGTCTTAAGGTGTCCTCCTCTGGATAGCGTCATTTAAAGAACGAGGGTGAGCACAACGGAAAAAAAAAACCCGAAAAAAACCGGAGGAGCCTGCCGAAGATGAGGCCATTACGGCTCGCCTTTAGGTGTCCTCCTCTGGATAGTGTCATTTAAAGAACGAGGGTGAGCACAACGTAAAAAAAAAACCCGAAAAAAAACTGGAGGAGCCTGCCGAAGATGAGGCTATTACGGCTCGCCTTTAGGTGTCCTCCTCGGGATAGCGTCATTTAAGGAACGAGAGTCAGCACAACGTAAAAAATAAATAAAAAAAAAACCCTGAAAAAAAACAGAGGAGCCTGCCGAAGATGAGGCCATTACGGCTAGCCTTTAGCTGTCCTCCTCGGCATAGCGTCAATTTAAAGAACGAGGGTCAGCACAACGTAAAAAAAAACTGAAAAAAAAATCAAAAAAATAAAATCGGAGGATCCTGCCGAAGATGAGGCCATTACGGCTCGACTTTAGCTGTCCTCCTCGGGATAGCGTCATTTAAAGAACGAGGTTCAGAACAACGTAAAAAAAACCGGAAAAAAATCGAAAAAAAACCGGGAGGAGCCTGCTGAAGATGAGGCCATTACGGCTCGCCATTAGGTGTCCTCCTCGGGATAGCGTCATTTAAAGAACGAGGGTCAGCACAACGTAAAAAAAAATACTGGAAAAAAAACCGGAAGAGCCTGCCGAAGATGAGGCCATTACTGCTCGCCTTTAGGTGTCCTCCTCGGGATAGCGGCATTTAAAGAACGAGGGTCAGCACAACGTAAAAAACAACAGAAAAAAACCGAAAATATAAAACCGAAGGAACCTGCCGAAGATGAGGCCATTACGGCTCGCCTTTAGGCGTCCTCCTCGGGATAGCGTCATTTAAAGAACGAGGGTCAGAACAACGTAAAAAACAAAGGGAAAAAAACCGAATGAGCCTGCCGAAGATGAGGCCATTACGGCTCGCCTTTAGGTGTCCTCCTCGGGACAGCGTCATTTAAAGAATGAGGGTCAGCACAATGTAAAAAAAACTTGGAAAAAAACCGGAAGAGCCTGCCGAAGATGAGGCCATTACGGCTCGCCTTTAGGTGTCCTCCTCGAGATTACGTCATTTAAAGAACGAGGGTGAGCACAACGTAAAAAAAACCCGAAAAAAAAACCAGAGGAGCCTGCCGAAGATGAGGCCATTACGGCTCGTCTTAAGGTGTCCTCCTCTGGATAGCGTCATTTAAAGAACGAGGGTGAGCACAACGTATAAAAAAACCCGAAAAAAAAACCAGAGGAGCCTGCCGAAGATGAGGCCATTACGGCTAGCCTTTAGCTGTCCTCCTCGGCATAGCGTCAATTTAAAGAACGAGGGTCAGCACAACGTAAATAAAAAAACCGAAAAAAAAATCAAAAAAATAATATCGGAGGAGCCTGCCGAAGATGAGGCCATTACGGCTCGACTTTAGCTGTCCTCCTCGGGATAGCGTCATTTAAAGAACGAGGTTAAGAACAACGTAAAAAAAAACCGAAAGAAAACTGGGTGGAGCCTGCCGAAGATGAGGCCATTACGGCTCGCCTTTAGGTGTCCTCCTCGGGACAGCGTCATTTAAAGAACGAGGGTCAGCACAATGTAAAAAAAAACTGGGAAAAAAACCGGAAGAGCCTGCCGAAGATGAGGCCATTACGGTTCGCCTTTAGGTGTCCTCCTCGGGATAGCGTCATTTAAAGAACGAGGGTCAGCACAACGTAAAAAAAACAGAAAAAAACGAAAAAATAAAACCGGAGGAGCCTACCGAAGATGAGGCCATTACGGCTCGTCTTAAGGTGTCCTCCTCTGGATAGCGTCATTTAAAGAATGAGGGTGAGCACAACGGAAAAAAAAACCCGAAAAAAACCGGAGGAGCCTGCCGAAGATGAGGCCATTACGGCTCGCCTTTAGGTGTCCTCCTCGGGACAGCGTCATTTAAAGAATGAGGGTCAGCACAATGTAAAAAAAACTTGGAAAAAAACCGGAAGAGCCTGCCGAAGATGAGGCCATTACGGCTCGCCTTTAGGTGTCCTCCTCGAGATAGCGTCATTTAAAGAACGAGGGTGAGCACAACCTAAAAAAAACCCGAAAAAAAAACCAGAGGAGCCTGCCGAAGATGAGGCCATTACGGCTCGTGTTAAGGTGTCCTCCTCTGGATAGCGTCATTTAAAGAACGAGGGTGAGCACAACGTAAAAAAAAAACCCGAAAAAAAAAACCAGAGGAGCCTGCCGAAGATGAGGCCATTACGGCTAGCCTTTAGCTGTCCTCCTCGGCATAGCGTCATTTAAAGAACGAGGGTCAGCACAACGTAAAAAAAAATACTGGAAAAAAAGCCGGAAGAGCCTGCCGAAGATGTGGCCATTACTGCTCGCCTTTAGGTGTCCTCCTCGGGATAGCGGCATTTAAAGAACGAGGGTCAGCACAACGTAAAAAAAAAACAGAAAAAAAACCGAAAATATAAAACCGAAGGAACCTGCCGAAGATGAGGCCATTATGGCTCGCCTTTAGGTGTCCTCCTCGGGATAGCGTCATTTAAAGAACGAGGGTCAGAACAACGTAAAAAACAAAGGGAAAAAAAACCGAAAAAAAACCGAATGAGCCTGCCGAAGATGAGGCCATTACGGCTCGCCTTTAGGTGTCCTCCTCGGGACAACGTCATTTAAAGAACGAGGGTCAGCACAATGTAAAAAAAAACTGGGAAAAAAACCGGAAGAGCCTGCCGAATATGAGGCCATTACGGCTCGCCTTTAGGTGTCCTCCTCGGGATAGCGTCATTTAAAGAACGAGGGTCAGCACAACGTAAAAAAAACAGAAAAAAATGAAAAAATAAAACCGGAGGAGCCTGCCGAAGATTAGGCCATTACGGCTCGTCTTAAGGTGTCCTCCTCTGGATAGCGTCATTTAAAGAACGAGGGTGAGCACAACGGAAAAAAAAAACCCGAAAAAAATCGGAGGAGCCTGCCGAAGATGAGGCCATTACGGCTCGCCTTTAGGTGTCCTCCTCGGGACAGCGTCATTTAAAGAACGAGGGTCAGCACAATGTAAAAAAAACCTGGAAAAAAACTGGAAGAGCCTGCCGAAGATGAGGCCATTACGGCTCGCCTTTAGGTGTCCTCCTTGAGATAGCGTCATTTAAAGAACGAGGGTGAGCACAACGTAAAAAAAAACCCGAAAAAAAAACCAGAGGAGCCTGCCGAAGATGAGGCCATTACGGCTCGTCTTAAGGTGTCCTCCTCTGGATAGCGTCTTTTAAAGAACGAGGGTCAGCACAACGGAAAAAAAAAACCCGAAAAAAACCGGAGGAGCCTGCCGAAGATGAGGCCATTACGGCTCGCCTTTAGGTGTCCTCCTCGGGACAGCGTCATTTAAAGAATGAGGGTCAGCACAATGTAAAAAAAACTTGGAAAAAAACCGGAAGAGCCTGCCGAAGATGAGGCCATTACGGCTCGCCTTTAGGTGTCCTCCTCGAGATAGCGTCATTTAAAGAACGAGGGTGAGCACAACGTAAAAAAAACCCGAAAAAAAAACTAGAGGAGCCTGCCGAAGATGAGGCCATTACGGCTCGTCTTAAGGTGTCCTCCTCTGGATAGCGTCATTTAAAGAACGAGGGTGAGCACAACGTAAAAAAAAAACCAGAGGAGCCTGCCGAAGATGAGGCCATTACGGCTAGCCTTTAGCTGTCCTCCTCGGCATAGCGTCATTTAAAGAACGAGGGTCAGCACAACGTAAAAAAAAATACTGGAAAAAAAGCCGGAAGAGCCTGCCGAAGATGTGGCCATTACTGCTCGCCTTTAGGTGTCCTCCTCGGGATAGCGGCATTTAAAGAACGAGGGTCAGCACCACGTAAAAAAAAAAATAGAAAAAAAACCGAAAATATAAAACCGAAGGAACCTGCCGAAGATGAGGCCATTATGGCTCGCCTTTAGGTGTCCTCCTCGGGATAGCGTCATTTAAAGAACGAGGGTCAGAACAACGTAAAAAACAAAGGGAAAAAAAACCGAAAAAAAACCGAATGAGCCTGCCGAAGATGAGGCCATTACGGCTCGCCTTTAGGTGTCCTCCTCGGGACAACGTCATTTAAAGAACGAGGGTCAGCACAATGTAAAAAAAAACTGGGAAAAAAACCGGAAGAGCCTGCCGAATATGAGGCCATTACGGCTCGCCTTTAGGTGTCCTCCTCGGGATAGCGTCATTTAAAGAACGAGGGTCAGCACAACGTAAAAAAAACAGAAAAAAATGAAAAAATAAAACCGGAGGAGCCTGCCGAAGATTAGGCCATTACGGCTCGTCTTAAGGTGTCCTCCTCTGGATAGCGTCATTTAAAGAACGAGGGTGAGCACAACGGAAAAAAAAACCCAAAAAAAATCGGAGGAGCCTGCCGAAGATGAGGCCATTACGGCTCGCCTTTAGGTGTCCTCCTCGGGACAGCGTCATTTGAAGAACGAGGGTCAGCACAATGTAAAAAAAACCTGGAAAAAAACTGGAAGAGCCTGCCGAAGATGAGGCCATTACGGCTCGCCTTTAGGTGTCCTCCTTGAGATAGCGTCATTTAAAGAACGAGGGTGAGCACAACGTAAAAAAAAACCCGAAAAAAAAACCAGAGGAGCCTGCCGAAGATGAGGCCATTACGGCTCGTCTTAAGGTGTCCTCCTCTGGATAGCGTCTTTTAAAGAACGAGGGTGAGCACAACGTAAAAAAAAACCAGAAAAAAAAATGGAGGAGGCTGCCGAAGATGAGGCCATTACGGCTCGCCTTTCGTTGTCCTGCTCGGGATAGCGTCTTTTAAAGAACGAGGGTCAGAACAACGTAAAAAAAATGGAGGAGGCTGCCGAAGATGAGGCCATTACGGCTCGCCTTTAGGTGTCCTCCTCGGGACAGCGTCATTTAAAGAACGAGGGTCAGCACAATGTAAAAAAAAAACTGGGAAAAAAACCGGAAGAGCCTGCCGAAGATGAGGCCATTACGGCTCGCCTTTAGGTGTCCTCCTCGGGATAGCGTCATTTAAAGAACGAGGGTCAGCACAACGTAAAAAAAAATAGAAAAAAACGAAAAAATAAAACCGGAGGAGCCTACCGAAGATGAGGCCATTACGGCTCGTCTTAAAGTGTCCTCCTCTGGATAGCATCATTTAAAGAACGAGGGTGAGCACAACGGAAAAAAAAAACCTGAAAAAAACCGGAGGAGCCTGCCGAAGATGAGGCCATTACGGCTCGCCTTTAGGTGTCCTCCTCGGGACAGCATCATTTAAAGAATGAGGGTCAGCACAATGTAAAAAAAACTTGGAAAAAAATCGGAAGAGCCTGCCAAAGATGAGGCCATTACGGCTCGCCTTTAGGTGTCCTCCTCGAGATAGCGTCATTTAAAGAACGAGGGTGATCACAACGTAAAAAAAACCCGAAAAAAAACCAGAGGATCCTGCCGAAGATGAGGCCATTACGGCTCGTCTTAAGGTGTCCTCCTCTGGATAGCGTCATTTAAAGAACGAGGGTGAGCACAACGTAAAAAAAAACCCGAAAAAAAAAACCAGAGGATCCTGCCGAAGATGAGGCCATTACGGCTAGCCTTTAGCTGTCCTCCTCGGCATAGCGTCAATTTAAAGAACGAGGGTCAGCACAACGTAAATAAAAAAACCGAAAAAAAAATCAAAAAAATAAAATCGGAGGAGCCTGCCGAAGATGAGGCCATTACGGCTTGACTTTAGCTGTCCTCCTCGGGATAGCGTCATTTAAAGAACGAGGTTAAGAACAACATAAAAAAAAACCGAAAAAAAACCGGGAGGAGCCTGCCGAAGATGAGGCCATTACGGCTCGCCTTAAGTGTCCTCCTCGGGATAGCGTCATTTAAAGAACGAGGGTCAGCACAACGTAAAAGAAATACTGGAAAAAAAGCCGGAAGAGCCTGCCGAAGATGTGGCCATTACTGCTAGCCTTTAGGTGTCCTCCTCGGGATAGCGGCATTTAAAGAACGAGTGTCAGCACAACGTAAAAAAAAAAAACAGAAAAAAACCAAAAATATAAAACCGAAGGAACCTGCCGAAGATGAGGCCATTACGGCTCGCCTTTAGGTGTCCTCCTCGGGATAGCGTCATTTAAAGAACGAGGGTCAGCACAACGTAAAAAAAACAGAAAAAAATGAAAAAATAAAACCGGAGGAGCCTGCCGAAGATTAGGCCATTAAGGCTCGTCTTAAGGTGTCCTCCTCTGGATAGCGTCATTTAAAGAACGAGGGTGAGCACAACGGAAAAAAAAAACCCGAAAAAAATCGGAGGAGCCTGCCGAAGATGAGGCCATTACGGCTCGCCTTTAGGTGTCCTCCTCGGGACAGCGTCATTTAAAGAACGAGGGTCAGCACAATGTAAAAAAAACCTGGAAAAAAACTGGAAGAGCCTGCCGAAGATGAGGCCATTACGGCTCGCCTTTAGGTGTCCTCCTTGAGATAGCGTCATTTAAAGAACGAGGGTGAGCACAACGTAAAAAAAAACCCGAAAAAAAAACCAGAGGAGCCTGCCGAAGATGAGGCCATTACGGCTCGTCTTAAGGTGTCCTCCTCTGGATAGCGTCTTTTAAAGAACGAGGGTCAGAACAACGTAAAAAAAATGGAGGAGGCTGTCGAAGATGAGGCCATTACGGCTCGCCTTTAGGTGTCCTCCTCGGGACAGCGTCATTTAAAGAACGAGGGTCAGCACAATGTAAAAAAAAAACTGGGAAAAAAACCGGAAGAGCCTGCCGAAGATGAGGCCATTACGGCTCGCCTTTAGGTGTCCTCCTCGGGATAGCGTCATTTAAAGAACGAGGGTCAGCACAACGTAAAAAAAAATAGAAAAAAACGAAAAAATAAAACCGGAGGAGCCTACCGAAGATGAGGCCATTACGGCTCGTCTTAAAGTGTCCTCCTCTGGATAGCATCATTTAAAGAACGAGGGTGAGCACAACGGAAAAAAAAAACCTGAAAAAAACCGGAGGAGCCTGCCGAAGATGAGGCCATTACGGCTCGCCTTTAGGTGTCCTCCTCGGGACAGCATCATTTAAAGAATGAGGGTCAGCACAATGTAAAAAAAACTTGGAAAAAAATCGGAAGAGCCTGCCAAAGATGAGGCCATTACGGCTCGCCTTTAGGTGTCCTCCTCGAGATAGCGTCATTTAAAGAACGAGGGTGATCACAACGTAAAAAAAACCCGAAAAAAAACCAGAGGAGCCTGCCGAAGATGAGGCCATTACGGCTCGTCTTAAGGTGTCCTCCTCTGGATAGCGTCATTTAAAGAACGAGGGTGAGCACAACGTAAAAAAAAACCCGAAAAAAAAAACCAGAGGATCCTGCCGAAGATGAGGCCATTACGGCTAGCCTTTAGCTGTCCTCCTCGGCATAGCGTCAATTTAAAGAACGAGGGTCAGCACAACGTAAATAAAAAAACCAAAAAAAAAATCAAAAAAATAAAATCGGAGGAGCCTGCCGAAGATGAGGCCATTACGGCTCGACTTTAGCTGTCCTCCTCGGGATAGCGTCATTTAAAGAACGAGGTTAAGAACAACGTAAAAAAAAAAACCGAAAAAAAACCGGGAGGAGCCTGCCGAAGATGAGGCCATTACGGCTCGCCTTAAGTGTCCTCCTCGGGATAGCGTCATTTAAAGAACGAGGGTCAGCACAACGTAAAAAAAATACTGGAAAAAAAGCCGGAAGAGCCTGCCGAAGATGTGGCCATTACTGCTAGCCTTTAGGTGTCCTCCTCGGGATAGCGGCATTTAAAGAACGAGTGTCAGCACAACGTAAAAAAAAAACAGAAAAAAACCGAAAATATAAAACCGAAGGAACCTGCCGAAGATGAGGCCATTACGGCTCGCCTTTAGGTGTCCTCCTCGGGATAGCGTCATTTAAAGAACGAGGGTCAGAACAACGTAAAAAACAAAGGGAAAAAAAACCGAAAAAAAACCGAATGAGCCTGCCGAAGATGAGGCCATTACGGCTCGCCTTTAGGTGTCCTCCTCGGGACAACGTCATTTAAAGAACGAGGGTTAGCACAATGTAAAAAAAAAACTGGGAAAAAAACCGGAAGAGCCTGCCGAATATGAGGCCATTACGGCTCGCCTTTAGGTGTCCTCCTCGGGATAGCGTCATTTAAAGAACGAGGGTCAGCACAACGTAAAAAAAACAGAAAAAAATGAAAAAATAAAACCGGAGGAGCCTGCCGAAGATTAGGCCATTACGGCTCGTCTTAAGGTGTCCTCCTCTGGATAGCGTCATTTAAAGAACGAGGGTCAGCACAACGGAAAAAAAAAACCCGAAAAAAATCGGAGGAGCCTGCCGAAGATGATGCCATTACGGCTCGCCTTTAGGTGTCCTCCTCGGGACAGCGTCATTTAAAGAACGAGGGTCAGCACAATGTAAAAAAAACTTGGAAAAAAACTGGAAGAGCCTGCCGAAGATGAGGCCATTACGGCTCGCCTTTAGGTGTCCTCCTTGAGATAGCGTCATTTAAAGAACGAGGGTGAGCACAACGTAAAAAAAAACCCGAAAAAAAAAACCAGAGGAGCCTGCCGAAGATGAGGCCATTACGGCTCGTCTTAAGGTGTCCTCCTCTGGATAGCGTCTTTTAAAGAACGAGGGTGAGCACAACGTAAAAAAAAACCAGAAAAAAAAATGAAAAAATAAAACCAGAGGAGCCTGCCGAAGATGAGGCCATTACGGCTAGCCTTTAGCTGTCCTCCTCGAGATAGCGTCAATTTAAAGAACGAGGGTCAGCACAACGTAAAAAAAACTGAAAAAAAACCAAAAAAATAAAATGGTAGGAGCCTGCCAAAGTTGAGGCCTTTACGGCTCGCTTTTAGGTGTCCTCCCCGGGATAGCGTCATTTAAAGAACGAGGATCAGCATAACGTATAAAAAAAAGGAAAAAACCGAAAAAAAAAACGGAGGAGCCTGCTGAAGATGAGGCGATTACGGCTCGCCTTTAGGTGTCCTCCTCAGGATAGCGTCATTTAAAGAACGAGGGTCAGCACAACGTTAAAAAAAAAACCCAAAAAAAAAATGGAGGAGGCTGCCGAAGATGAGGCCATTACGGCTCGCCTTTCGTTGTCCTGCTCGGGATAGCGTCTTTTAAAGAACGAGGGTCAGAACAACGTAAAAAAAATGGAGGAGGCTGCCGAAGATGAGGCCATTACGGCTCGCCTTTAGGTGTCCTCCTCGAGACAGCGTCATTTAAAGAACGAGGGTCAGCACAATGTAAAAAAAAACCTGGGAAAAAAACCGGAAGAGCCTGCCGAAGATGAGGCCATTACGGCTCGCCTTTAGGTGTCCTCCTCGGGATAGCGTCATTTAAAGAACGAGGGTCAGCACAACGTAAAAAAAAATAGAAAAAAATGAAAAAATAAAACCGGAGGAGCCTACCGAAGATGAGGCCATTACGGCTCGTCTTAAGGTGTCCTCCTCTGGATAGCATCATTTAAAGAACGAGGGTGAGCACAACGGAAAAAAAAAACCCGAAAAAAACTGGAGGAGCCTGCCGAAGATGAGGCCATTACGGCTCGCCTTTAGGTGTCCTCCTCGGGACAGCGTCATTTAAAGAATGAGGGTCAGCACAATGTAAAAAAAACTTGGAAAAAAATCGGAAGAGCCTGCCAAAGATGAGGCCATTACGGCTCGCCTTTAGGTGTCCTCCTCGAGATCGCGTCATTTAAAGAACGAGGGTGATCACAACGTAAAAAAAACCCGAAAAAAAACCAGAGGAGCCTGCCGAAGATGAGGCCATTTCGGCTCGTCTTAAGGTGTCCTCCTCTGGATAGCGTCATTTAAGGAACGAGGGTGAGCACAACGTAAAAAAAAACCCGAAAAAAAAAAACCAGAGGATCCTGCCGAAGATGAGGCCATTACGGCTAGCCTTTAGCTGTCCTCCTCGGCATAGCGTCAATTTAAAGAACGAGGGTCAGCACAACGTAAATAAAAAAACCGAAAAAAAAATCAAAAAAATAAAATCGGAGGAGCCTGCCGAAGATGAGGCCATTACGGCTCGACTTTAGCTGTCCTCCTCGGGATAGCGTCATTTAAAGAACGAGGTTAAGAACAACGTAAAAAAAAAACCGAAAAAAAACCGGGAGGAGCCTGCCAAAGATGAGGCCATTACGGCTCGCCTTAAGTGTCCTCCTCGGGATAGCGTCATTTAAAGAACGAGGGTCAGCACAACGTAAAGAAAAATACTGGAAAAAAAGCCGGAAGAGCCTGCCGAAGATGTGGCCATTACTGCTAGCCTTTAGGTGTTCTCCTCAGGATAGCGGCATTTAAAGAACGAGTGTCAGCACAACGTAAAAAAAAACAGAAAAAAACCGAAAATATAAAACCGAAGGAACCTGCCGAAGATGAGGCCATTACGGCTCGCCTTTAGGTGTCCTCCTCGGGATAGCGTCATTTAAAGAACGAGGGTCAGAACAACGTAAAAAACAAAGGGAAAAAAACCGAAAAAAAACCGAATGAGCCTGCCGAAGATGAGGCCATTACGGCTCGCCTTTAGGTGTCCTCCTCGGGACAACGTCATTTAAAGAACGAGGGTTAGCACAATGTAAAAAAAAAACTGGGAAAAAAACCGGAAGAGCCTGCCGAATATGAGGCCATTACGGCTCGCCTTTAGGTGTCCTCCTCGGGATAGCGTCATTTAAAGAACGAGGGTCAGCACAACGTAAAAAAAACAGAAAAAAATGAAAAAATAAAACCGGAGGAGCCTGCCGAAGATTAGGCCATTACGGCTCGTCTTAAGGTGTCCTCCTCTGGATAGCGTCATTTAAAGAACGAGGGTGAGCACAACGGAAAAAAAAAACCCGAAAAAAATCGGAGGAGCCTGCCGAAGATGAGGCCATTACGGCTCGCCTTTAGGTGTCCTCCTCGGGACAGCGTCATTTAAAGAACGAGGGTCAGCACAATGTAAAAAAAACTTGGAAAAAAACTGGAAGAGCCTGCCGAAGATGAGGCCATTACGGCTCGCCTTTAGGTGTCCTCCTTGAGATAGCGTCATTTAAAGAACGAGGGTGAGCACAACGTAAAAAAAAACCCGAAAAAAAAACCAGAGGAGCCTGCCGAAGATGAGGCCATTACGGCTAGCCTTTAGCTGTCCTCCTCGAGATAGCGTCAATTTAAAGAACGAGGGTCAGCACAACGTAAAAAAAACAGAAAAAAAACCCAAAAAATAAGATGGGAGGAGCCTGCCAAAGTTAAGGCCATTACGGCTCGCTTTTAGGTGTCCTCCCCGGGATAGCGTCATTTAAAGAACGAGGATCAGCATAACGTATAAAAAAAAGGAAAAAACCGAAAAAAAAAACGGAGGAGCCTGCTGAAGATGAGGCGATTACGGCTCGCCTTTTGGTGTCCTCCTCAGGATAGCGTCATTTAAAGAACGAGGGTCAGCACAACGTTAAAAAAAAACCCAAAAAAAAAATGGAGGAGGCTGCCGAAGATGAGGCCATTACGGCTCGCCTTTCGTTGTCCTGCTCGGGATAGCGTCTTTTAAAGAACGAGGGTCAGAACAACGTAAAAAAAATGGAGGAGGCTGCCGAAGATGAGGCCATTACGGCTCGCCTTTAGGTGTCCTCCTCGAGACAGCGTCATTTAAAGAACGAGGGTCAGCACAATGTAAAAAAAAACCTGGGAAAAAAACCGGAAGAGCCTGCCGAAGATGAGGCCATTACGGCTCGCCTTTAGGTGTCCTCCTCGGGATAGCGTCATTTAAAGAACGAGGGTCAGCACAACGTAAAAAAAAATAGAAAAAAACGAAAAAATAAAACCGGAGGAGCCTACCGAAGATGAGGCCATTACGGCTCGTCTTAAGGTGTCCTCCTCTGGATAGCATCATTTAAAGAACGAGGGTGAGCACAACGGAAAAAAAAAAACCCGAAAAAAACCGGAGGAGCCTGCCGAAGATGAGGCCATTACGGCTCGCCTTTAGGTGTCCTCCTCGGGACAGCGTCATTTAAAGAATGAGGGTCAGCACAATGTAAAAAAAACTTGGAAAAAAATCGGAAGAGCCTGCCAAAGATGAGGCCATTACGGCTCGCCTTTAGGTGTCCTCCTCGAGATCGCGTCATTTAAAGAACGAGGGTGATCACAACGTAAAAAAAACCCGAAAAAAAACCAGAGGAGCCTGCCGAAGATGAGGCCATTTCGGCTCGTCTTAAGGTGTCCTCCTCTGGATAGCGTCATTTAAAGAACGAGGGTGAGCACAACGTAAAAAAAAACCCGAAAAAAAAAACCAGAGGATCCTGCCGAAGATGAGGCCATTACGGCTAGCCTTTAGCTGTCCTCCTCGGCATAGCGTCAATTTAAAGAACGAGGGTCAGCACAACGTAAATAAAAAAACCGAAAAAAAAAATCAAAAAAATAAAATCGGAGGAGCCTGCCGAAGATGAGGCCATTACGGCTCGACTTTAGCTATCCTCCTCGGGATAGCGTCATTTAAAGAACGAGGTTAAGAACAACGTAAAAAAAAACCGAAAAAAAACCGGGAGGAGCCTGCCGAAGATGAGGCCATTACGGCTCGCCTTAAGTGTCCTCCTCGGGATAGCCTCATTTAAAGAACGAGGGTCAGCACAACGTAAAAAAAAATACTGGAAAAAAAGCCGGAAGAGCCTGCCGAAGATGCGGCCATTACTGCTCGCCTTTATGTGTCCTCCTCGGGATAGCGGCATTTAAAGAACGAGGGTCAGCACAACGTAAAAAAAAACAGAAAAATACCGAAAATATAAAACCGAAGGAACCTGCCGAAGATGAGGCCATTACGGCTCGCCTTTAGGTGTCCTCCTCGGGATAGCGTCATTTAAAGAACGAGGGTCAGAACAACGTAAAAAACAAAGGGAAAAAAAACCGAAAAAAAACCGAATGAGCCTGCCGAAGATGAGGCCATTACGGCTCGCCTTTAGGTGTCCTCCTCGGGACAACGTCATTTAAAGAACGAGGGTCAGCACATTGTAAAAAAAAAACTGGGAAAAAAACCGGAAGAGCCTGCCGAATATGAGGCCATTACGGCTCGCCTTTAGGTGTCCTCCTCGGGATAGCGTCATTTAAAGAACGAGGGTCAGCACAACGTAAAAAAAACAGAAAAAAATGAAAAAATAAAACCGGAGGAGCCTGCCGAAGATTAGGCCATTACGGCTCGTCTTAAGGTGTCCTCCTCTGGATAGCGTCATTTAAAGAACGAGGGTGAGCACAACGGAAAAAAAAAACCCGAAAAAAATCCGAGGAGCCTGTAGAAGATGAGGCCATTACGGCTCGCCTTTAGGTGTCCTCCTCGGGACAGCGTCATTTAAAGAACGAGGGTCAGCACAATGTAAAAAAAACTTGGAAAAAAACTGGAAGAGCCTGCCGAAGATGAGGCCATTACGGCTCGCCTTTAGGTGTCCTCCTTGAGATAGCGTCATTTAAAGAACGAGGGTGAGCACAACGTAAAAAAAAACCCGAAAAAAAAACCCGAGGAGCCTGCCGAAGATGAGGCCATTACGGCTCGTCTTAAGGTGTCCTCCTCTGGATAGCATCTTTTAAAGAACGAGGGTGAGCACAACGTAAAAAAAACTGAAAAAAAACCCAAAAAATAAAATGGGAGGAGCCTGCCAAAGTTGAGGCCATTACGGCTCGCCTTTAGCTGTCCTCCTCGGGATAGCGTCATTTAAAGAACGAGGTTCAGAACAACGTAAAAAAAAAGGAAAAAACCGAAAAAACCGGGAGGAGCCTGCCGAAGATGAGGCCATTACGGCTCGCCTTTAGGTGTCCTCCTCGGGATAGCGTCATTTAAAGAACGAGGGTCAGCACAACGTAAAAAAAAAATACTGGAAAAAAAACCGGAAGAGCCTGCCGAAGATGAGGCCATTACTGCTCGACTTTAGGTGTCCTCCTCGGGATAACGGCATTTAAAGAACGAGGGTCAGCACAACGTAAAAAAAAATAGAAAAAAACCGAAAAATAAAACCGGACGAACCTGCCGAATATGAGGCCATTACGGCTCGCTTTTAGGTTTCCTCCCCGGGATAGCGTCATTTAAAGAACGAGGATCAGCATAACGAATAAAAAAAAGGAAAAAACCGAAAAAAAAACGGAGGAGCCTGCTGAAGATGAGGCGATTACGGCTCGCCTTTAGGTGTCCTCCTCAGGATAGCGTCATTTAAAGAACGAGGGTCAGCACAACGTTAAAAAAAAAACCCAAAAAAAAAATGGAGGAGGCTGCCGAAGATGAGGCCATTACGGCTCGCCTTTCGTTGTCCTGCTCGGGATAGCGTCTTTTAAAGAACGAGGGTCAGAACAACGTAAAAAAAATGGAGGAGGCTGCCGAAGATGAGGCCATTACGGCTCGCCTTTAGGTGTCCTCCTCGAGTTAGCGTCATTCAAAGAACTAGGGTCAGAACAACGTAAAAAATGTCCGAAAAAAAACCGGAGGAGCTTGCCAAAGATGAGGCCATTAAGGCTCGCCTTTAGGTGTCCTCCTTGGGATAGCGTCATTCAAAGAACGAGGGTCAGCACAACATAAAAAAAATACTGGAAAAAAAAAACCGGAAGAGCCTGCCGAATATGAGGCCATTACTGCTCGCCTTTAGGTGTCCTCCTCGGGATAGCGACATTTATAGAACGAGGGTCAGCACAACGTAAAAAAAAACCAAAAAAAAAACTGAAAAAATAAAACCGGAGGAACCTGCCGAAGATGAGGCCATTACGGCTCGCCTTTGGGTGTCCTCCTCGGGATGGCGTCATTTAAAGAACGAGGGCAAGCACAACGTAAGAAAAAAAACCGGAGGAGCCTGCCGAAGATGAGGCCATTACGGCTCGCCTTTAGGTGTCCTCCTTGGGATAGCGTCATTTAAAGAACGGGGGTCAGCACAACGTAAAAAAAAAAAATACTGGAAAAAAATAGGAAGAGCCTACCGAAGATGAGGCCATTACTGCTCGCCTTTAGGTGTCCTCCTCGGGATAGCGGCATTTAAAGAACGAGGGTCAGAATAACGTAAAAAAAAAAGGAAAAAAAAACCGAAAAAAAATCGAATGAGCCTGCCGAAGATGAGGCCATTACGGCTCGCCTTTAGGTGTCCTCCTCGGGACAACGTCATTTAAAGAACGAGTGTCAGCACAACGTAAAAAAAATAGAAAAAAACCGAAAAAATAAAACCGGAGGAACCTGCCAAAGATGAGGCCATTACGGCTCGTCTTTAGGTGTCCTCCTCGGGATAGCGTTATTTAAAGAACGAGGGAAAGCACAACGTAAAAAAAACCAAAAAAAAAAACTGGAGGAGCCTGCCGAATATGAGGCCATTACAGCTCGCCTTTAGGTGTCCTCCTCGGGATAGCGTCATTTAAAGAACCAGGGTCAGCACAACGTAAAAAAACATCCGGGAGGAGCCTGCCGAAGATGAGGCCATCACGGCTCGCCTTTAGGTGTCCTCTTCGGGATAGCATCATTTAAAGAACAAGGGTCAGCACAACGTAAAAAAAAAACAGAAAAAACCGGAAAAAAATCGAGGAGCATGCTGAAGATGAGGCCATTACAGCTCGCCTTTAGGTATCCTCCTCGCGATAGCGTCATTTAAAGAACAAGTGTCAGCATAACGTATAAAAAAAAGGAAAAAACCGGAAAAAAAATGGAGGAGCCTACTGAAGATGAGGCGATTACGGCTCGCCTTTAGGTGTCTGCCTCAGGATAGCATCATTTAAAGAACGAGGGTCAGCACAACGTTAAAAAAAACCCAGAAAAAAAACGGAGGAGCCTGCCGAAGATGAGTCCATTATGGCTCGACTTTAGTTGTCCTCCTCGGGATAGCGTCTTTTAAAGAACGAGGGTCAGAACAACGTAAAAAAAAAAACAGAGGAGGCTGCCGAAGATGAGGCCATTACGGATCGCCTTTAGGTGTCCTCCTCGAGTTAGCGTCATTCAAAGAACGAAAGTCAGAACAACGTAAAAAAAATGGAAAAAAACCGGAGGAGCTTGCCGAAGATGAGGCCATTAAGGCTCGCCTTTAGGTGTCCTCCTCAGGATAGCGTCATTTAAAGAACGAGGGTCACCACAACGTTAAAAAAACAACCTGAAAAAAAAACGGAGGAGCCAGCCGAAGATGAGGCCATTGCAGCTCGCCTTTAGGTATCCTCCTCGGGATAGCGTCATTTAAAGAACGAGGGTAAGAACAACATAAAAAAAACAAAAAAAAAACCGAAAAAAAACTGAATGAGCCTGCCGAAGATGACGCCATTACGGCTCGCCTTTAGGTGTCCTCCTTGGGACAGCGTCATTTAAAGAACGAGGGTTAGCACAACGTAAAAACAAAAAAAACAAAAAAAAACCGAAAAAATAAAACCGGAGGAACCTGCCGAAGATGAGGCCATTACGGCTCGCCTTTAGGTGTCCTCCTCGGGATAGCGTCATTTAAAGAACGAAGGCAAGCACAATGTAAGAAAAAAAAATAGGAGGAGCCTGCCGAAGATGAGGCCATTACGGCTCGTCTTTAAGTGTCCTCCTCTGGATAGTGTCATTTAAAGAACGAGGGTGAGCACAACGTAAAAAAAAAAAACCGAAAAAAACCGGAGGAGCCTGCCGAAGATGAGGCTATTACGGTTCGCCTTTAGGTGTCCTCCTCGGGATAGCGTCATTTAAAGAACGAGGGTCAGCACAACGTAAAAAAAAAATCCGGAGGAGCCTGCCGAAGATGAGGCCATTACGGCTCGCCTTTAGGTGTCCTCCTCAGGATAGCATCATTTAAAGAACGAGAGTCAGCACAACGTAAAAAATAAATAAATAAAAATACCCGAAAAAAAACAGAGGAGACTGCCGAAGATGAGGCCGTTACGGCTAGCCTTTAGCTGTCCTCCTCGGGATAGCGTCAATTTAAAGAACGAGGGTCAGCACAACGTAAAAAAAAACCGAAAAAAATCGAAAAAATAAAATCGGAGGAGCCTGCCGAAGATGAGGCCATTACGGCTCGACTTTAGCTGTCCTCCTCGGGATAGCGTCATTTAAAGAACGAGGTTCAGAACAACGTAAAAAAAAACCGGAAATAACCAAAAAAAAAACCGGGAGGAGCCTGCCGAGGATGAGGCCATTACGGCTCGCCTTTCGGTGTCCTCCTTGGGACAGCGTCATTTAAAGAATGAGGGTCAGCAAAACGTAAAAAAAAACTGGGAAAAAATCCAGAAGAGCCTGCCGAAGATGAGGCCATTACGGCTCGCCTTTAGGTGTCCTCCTCGGGATAGCGTCATTTAAAGAACGAGGGTCAGCACAACGTAAAAAAAAAAAACAGAAAAAAACCGAAAAAACCGGAGGAGCCTGCCGAAGATGAGGCCATTACGGCTCGTCTTAAGGTGTCCTCCTCTGGATAGCGTCATTTAAAGAACGAGGGTGAGCACAACGGAAAAAAAAAACCCGAAAAAAAACCGAAGGAGCCTGCAGAAGATGAGACCATTACGGCTCGCCTTTAGGTGTCCTCCTTGGGATAGCATCATTTAAAGAACGGGAGTCAGCACAACGTAAAAAATAAATAAATAAAAAAACCCGAAGAAAAAAACAGAGGAGCCTGCCGATTATGAGGCTATTATGGCTAGCCTTTAGCTGTCCTCCTCGGGATAGCGTCATTTAAAGAACGAGGTTCAGAACAACATAAAAAAAACCCGGAAAAAAACCGAAAAAAATCAGGAGGAGCCTGCCGAAGATGAGGCCATTACAGCTCGACTTTAGGTGTCCTCCTCAGGATAGCGTCATTTAAAGAACGAGGGTCAGCACAACGTAAAAAAAAAAAAACTGGAAAAAAAACCGGAACAGCCTGCCGAAGATGAGGCCATTACGGCTCGCCTTTAGGTGTCCTCCTCGGGATAGCATCATTTAAAGAACGAGGGGCAGCAAAACGTAAAAAAAAAAACAGAAAAAAACCGAAAAAATAAAACCGGAGGAACCTGCCGAAGATGAGGCCATTACGGCTCGCCTTTAGGTGTCCTCCTCGGGATCGCGTCATTTAAAGAACGACGGCAAGCACAATGTAAGAAAAAAATAGGAGGAGCCTGCCGAAGAAGAGGCTATTACGGCTCGCCTTTAGGTGTCCTCCTCGGGATAGCGTCATTTAAAGAACGAGGGTCAGCACAACGTAAAAAAAAAAAACCGGAGGAGCCTGCCGAAGATGAGGCCATTACGGCTCTCCTTTAGGTGTCCTCCTCGGTATAGCGTCATTTAAGGAACGAGAGTCAGCACAACGTAAAAAATAAATAAATAAAAATACCAGGAAAAAAATAGAGGAGCCTGCCGAAGATGAGGCCATTACGGCTTGCCTTTAGCTGTCCTCCTCGGCATAGCATCAATTTAAAGAATGAGGGTCAGCACAACGTAAAAAAAAACCGAAAAAAAATCAAAAAAATAAAATCGGAGGAGCCTGCCGAAGATGAGGCCATTACGGCTCGACTTTAGCTATCCTCCTCGGGATAGCGTCATTTAAAGAACGAGGTTCAGAACAACGTAAAAAAAACCGGAAAAAAACCGAAAAAAAACCGGGAGGAGCCTGCCGAAGATGAGGCCATTACGGCTCGCCTTTAGGTGTCCTCCTCGGGATAGCGTCATTTAAAGAACGAGGGTCAGCACAACGTAAAAAAAATACTGGAAGAAAAACCGGAAGAGCCTGCCGAAGATAAGGCCATTACTGCTCGCCTTTAGGTGTCCTCCTCGGGATAGCGGCATTTAAAGAACGAGGGTCAACACAATGTAAAAAAAAATAGACAAAAACCGAAAAAATAAAACCAAAGGAACCTGCCGAAGATGAGGCCATTACGGCTCGCCTTTAGGTGTCCTCCTCGGGATAGCGTCATTTAAAGAACGAGGGTCAGAACAACGTAAAAAACAAAGGAAAAAAAACCGAAAAAAAACCGAATGAGCCTGCCGAAGATGAGGCCATTACGGCTCGCCTTTAGGTGTCCTCCTCGGGACAACGTCATTTAAAGAACGAGGGTCAGCACAACATAAAAAAAAACTGGGAAAAAAACCGGAAGAGCCTGCCGAAGATGAGGCCATTACGGCTCGCCTTTAGGTGTCCTCCTCGGGATAGCGTCATTTAAAGAACGAGGCTCAGCACAACGTAAAAAAAAACATAAAAAAACCGAAAAAATAAAACCGGAGGAGCCTGCCGAAGATGAGGCCATTACGACGCGTCTTAAGGTGTCCTCCTCTGGATAGCGTCATTTAAAGAACGAGGGTGAGCACAACGGAAAAAAAAAACCCAAAAAAAAAGCGGAGGAGCCTGCCGAAGATGAGGCAATTACGGCTCGCCTTTAGGTGTCCTCCTCGGGATAGCATCATTTAAAGAACGGGAGTCAGCACAATGTAAAAAATAAATAAATAAAAAAACCCAGAGAAAAAAACAGAGGAGCCTGCCGATGATGAGGCTATTATGTCTAGCCTTTAGCTGTCCTCCTCGGGATAGCGTCATTTAAAGAACGAGGTTCAGAACAACGTAAAAAAAAACCGGAAAAAAACCGAAAAAAATCGGGAGGAGCCTGCCGAAGATGAGGCCATTACGGCTCGCCTTTAGGTGTCCTCCTCAGGATAGCGTCATTTAAAGAACGAGGGTCAGCACAACGTAAAAAAAAATACTGGAAAAAAAATAGGAAGAGCCTGCCGCAGATGAGGCCATTACTGCTCGCCTTTATGTGTCCTCCTCGGGATAGCGACATATAAAGAACAGGGGTCACAACAACGTAAAAAACAAAGGAAAAAAAACGGAAAAAAAATTGAATGAGCCTGCCGAAGATGAGGCCATTACGGCTCGCCTTTAGGTGTCCTCCTCGGGATAGCGTCATTTAAAGAACGAGGGTCAGCACAACGTAAAAAAAAACTGGACAAAAACCGGAACAGCCTGCCGAAGATGTGGCCATTACGGCTCGCCTTTAGGTGTCCTCCTCGGGATAGCGTCATTTAAAGAACGAGGGTCAGCACAACGTAAAAAAAAAACAGAAAAAAACCGAAAAAATAAAACCGGAGGAACCTGCCGAAGATGAGGCCATTACGGCTCGCCTTTAGGTGTCCTCCTCGGGATAGCGTCATTTAAAGAACGACGGCAAGCATAATGTAAGAAAAAAACAGGAGGAGCCTGCCGAAGATGAGGCCATTATGGCTCGCTTTTAGGTGTCCTCCTCTGGATAGTGTCATTTAAAGAACGAGGGTGAGCACAACATAAAAAAAAAATCCGAAAAAAACCGAAGGAGCCTGCCGAAGATGAGGCTATTACGGCTCGCCTTTAGGTGTCCTCCTCGGGATAGCGTCATTTAAATAACGAGGGTCAGCACAACGTAAAAAAAAATCCGGAGGAGCCTGCCGAAGATGAGGCCATTACGGCTCGCCTTTAGGTGTCCTCCTCGGGATAGCGTCATTTAAAGAACGAGGGTCAGCACAACGTAAAAAAAAAACTGGACAAAAACCGGAACAGCCTGCCGAAGATGTGGCCATTACGGCTCGCCTTTAGGTGTCCTCCTCGGGATAGCGTCATTTAAAGAACGAGGGTCAGCACAACATAAAAAAAAACAGAAAAAAACCGAAAAAATAAAACCGGAGGAACCTGCCGAAGATGAGGCCATTACGGCTCGCCTTTAGGTGTCCTCCTCGGGATAGCGTCATTTAAAGAACGACGGCAAGCATAATGTAAGAAAAAAACAGGAGGAGCCTGCCGAAGATGAGGCCATTATGCCTCGCTTTTAGGTGTCCTCCTCTGGATAGTGTCATTTAAAGAACGAGGGTGAGCACAACATAAAAAAAAAATCCGAAAAAAACCGAAGGAGCCTGCCGAAGATGAGGCTATTACGGCTCGCCTTTAGGTGTCCTCCTCGGGATAGCGTCATTTAAAGAACGAGGGTCAGCACAACGTAAAAAAAAATCCGGAGGAGCCTGCCGAAGATGAGGCCATTACGGCTCGCCTTTAGGTGTCCTCCTCGGGATAGCGTCATTTAAAGAACGAGGGTCAGCACAACGTAAAAAAAAAACTGGACAAAAACCGGAACAGCCTGCCGAAGATGTGGCCATTACGGCTCGCCTTTAGGTGTCCTCCTCGAGATAGCGTCATTTAAAGAACGAGGGTCAGCACAACGTAAAAAAAAAACAGAAAAAAACCGAAAAAATAAAACCGGAGGAACCTGCCGAAGATGAGGCCATTACGGCTCGCCTTTAGGTGTCCTCCTCGGGATAGCGTCATTTAAAGAACGACGGCAAGCATAATGTAAGAAAAAAACAGGAGGAGCCTGCCGAAGATGAGGCCATTATGGCTCGCTTTTAGGTGTCCTCCTCTGGATAGTGTCATTTAAAGAACGAGGGTGAGCACAACATAAAAAAAAAATCCGAAAAAAACCGAAGGAGCCTGCCGAAGATGAGGCTATTACGGCTCGCCTTTAGGTGTCCTCCTTGGGATAGCGTCATTTAAATAACGAGGGTCGGCACAACGTAAAAAAAAATCCGGAGGAGCCTGCCGAAGATGAGGCCATTACGGCTCGCCTTTAGGTGTCCTCCTCGGGATAGCGTCATTTAAGGAACGAGAGTCAGCACAAGGTAATAAATAAATAAATAAATAAAGCCGGAAAAAAAACAGAGGAGCCTGCCGAAGATGAGGCCATTAAGGCTAGCCTTTAGCTGTCCTCCTCGGCATAGCGTCAATTTAAAGAACGAGGGTCAGCACAACATAAAAAAAAACCGAAAAAAAATCAAAAAAATAAAATCAGAGGAGCCTGCCGAAGATGAGGCCATTACGGCTTGACTTTAGCTGTCCTCCTCGGGATAACGTCATTTAAAGAACGAGGTTCAGAACAACGTAAAAAAAACCGGAAAAAATGGGGAGGAGCCTGCCGAAGATGAGGCCATTACGGCTCGCCTTTAGGTGTCCTCCTCAGGATAGCGACATTTAAAGAACGAGGGTCAGCACAACGTAAAAAAAATAGAAAAAAACCGAAAAAATAAAACCGAAGGAACCTGCCGAAGATGAGGCCATTACGGCTCGCCTTTAGGTGTCCTCCTCGGGATAGCGTCATTTAAAGGATGACGGCAAGCATAATGTAAGAAAAAAACAGGAGGAGCCTGCCGAAGATGAGGCCATTATGCCTCGCTTTTAGGTGTCCTCCTCTGGATAGTGTCATTTAAAGAACGAGGGTGAGCACAACATAAAAAAAAAATCCGAAAAAAACCGAAGGAGCCTGCCGAAGATTAGGCTATTACGGCTCGCCTTTAGGTGTCCTCCTCGGGATAGCGTCATTTAAAGAACGAGGGTCAGCACAACGTAAAAAAAAATCCGGAGGAGCCTGCCGAAGATGAGGCCATTACGGCTCGCCTTTAGGTGTCCTCCTCGGGATAGCGTCATTTAAAGAACGAGGGTCAGCACAACGTAAAAAAAAAACTGGACAAAAACCGGAACAGCCTGCCGAAGATGTGGCCATTACGGCTCGCCTTTAGGTGTCCTCCTCGAGATAGCGTCATTTAAAGAACGAGGGTCAGCAGAACGTAAAAAAAAAACAGAAAAAAACCGAAAAAATAAAACCGGAGGAACCTGCCGAAGATGAGGCCATTACGGCTCGCCTTTAGGTGTCCTCCTCGGGATAGCGTCATTTAAAGAACGACGGCAAGCATAATGTAAGAAAAAAACAGGAGGAGCCTGCCGAAGATGAGGCCATTATGGCTCGCTTTTAGGTGTCCTCCTCTGGATAGTGTCATTTAAAGAACGAGGGTGAGCACAACATAAAAAAAAAAATCCGAAAAAAACCGAAGGAGCCTGCCGAAGATGAGGCTATTACGGCTCGCCTTTAGGTGTCCTCCTCGGGATAGCGTCATTTAAATAACGAGGGTCGGCACAACGTAAAAAAAAAATCCGGAGGAGCCTGCCGAAGATGAGGCCATTACGGCTCGCCTTTAGGTGTCCTCCTCGGGATAGCGTCATTTAAGGAACGAGAGTCAGCACAAGGTAATAAATAAATAAATAAATAAAGCCAGAAAAAAAACAGAGGAGCCTGCCGAAGATGAGGCCATTAAGGCTAGCCTTTAGCTGTCCTCCTCGGGATAACGTCATTTAAAGAACGAGGTTCAGAACAACGTAAAAAAAACCGGAAAAAAAGGGAGGAGCCTGCCGAAGATGAGGCCATTACGGCTCGCCTTTAGGTGTCCTCCTCAGGATAGCTACATTTAAAGAACGAGGGTCAGCACAACGTAAAAAAAATAGAAAAAAACCGAAAAAATAAAACCGAAGGAACCTGCCGAAGATGAGGCCGTTACGGCTCGCCTTTAGGTGTCCTCCTCGGGATAGCGTCATTTAAAGAACGAGGGTCAGCACAACGAAAAAAAAAAACCGGAGAAGCCTGCCGAAGATGAGGCCATTACGGCTCACCTTTAGGTGTCCTCCTCGGGATAGCGTCATTTAAGGAACGAGAGTCAGCACAACGTAATAAATAAATAACTAAAAAAACCCGGATAAAAATAGAGGAGCCTGCCGAAGATGAGGCCATTACGGCTAGCCTTTAGCTGTCCTCCTCGGCATAGCGTCAATTTAAAGAACGAGGGTAAGCACAACGTAAAAAAAAACCGAAAAAAAATCAAAAAAATAAAATCGGAGGAGCCTGCCGAAGATGAGGCCATTACGGCTCGACTTTAGCTGTCCTCCTCGGGATAGCGTCATTTAAAGAACGAGGGTCAGCACAACGTAAAAAAAAATACTGGAAAAAAAACCGGAAGAGCCTGCCGAAGATGAGGCCATTACTGCTCGCCTTTAAGTGTCCTCCTCGGGATAGCGGCATTTAAAGAACGAGGGTCAGCACAACGTTAAAAAAAATAGAAAAAAACTGAAAAAATAAAACCGAAGGAACCTGCCGAAGATGAGGCCATTACGGCTCGCCTTTAGGTGTCCTCCTCGGGATAGCGTCATTTAAAGAACGAGGGTCAGAACAACGTAAAAAATAAAGGGAAAAAAACCGAAAAAAAACCGAATGAGCCTGCCGAAGATGAGGCCATTACGGCTCGCCTTTAGGTGTCTTCCTCGGGACAACGTCATTAAAACAACGAGGGTCAGCACAACGTAAAAAAAACAGAAAAAACCGAAAAAATAAAACTGGAGGAGCCTGCCGAAGATGAGGCCATTATGGCTCGCCTTTAGGTGTCCTCCTCGGGATAGCATCATTTAAAGAACGGGAGTCAGCACAACGTAAAAAATAAATAAATAAAAAAACCCGGAGAAAAAAACAGAGGAGCCTGCCGATGATGAGGCTATTATGGCTAGCCTTTAGCTGTCCTCCTTGGGATAGCGTCATTTAGAGAACGAGGTTCAGAACAACGTAAAAAAAAAACCAAAAAAAAAACCGAAAAAAACCGGGAGGAGCCTGCCGAAGATGAGGCCATTACGGCTCGCCTTTAGGTGTCCTCCTCAGGATAGCGTCATTTAAAGAACGAGGGTCAGCACAACGTAAAAAAAAATACTGGAAAAAAAATAGGAAGAGCCTGCCGAAGATGAGGCCATTACTGCTCGCCTTTAGGTGTCCTCCTCGGGATAGCGGCATTTAAAGAACGAGGGTCACAACAACGTAAAAAAAAAAAACAGAAAAAAATCGAATGAGCCTGCCGAAGATGAGGCCATTACGGCTCGCCTTTAGGTGTCCTCCTCGGGATAGCGTCATTTAAAGAACGAGGGTCAGCACAACGTAAAAAAAAAAACTGGAAAAAAAACCGGAACAGCCTGCCGAAGATGAGGCCATTACGGCTCGCCTTTAGGTGTCCTCCTCGGGATAGCGTCATTTAAAGAACAAGGGTCAGCACAACGTAAAAAAAAAAAACAGAAAAAAACCGAAAAAATAAAACCGGTGGAACCTGCCGAAGATGAGGCCATTACGGCTCGCCTTTAGGTGTCCTCCTCGGGATAGCGTCATTTAAAGAACGACGGCAAGCACAATGTAAAAAAAAACAGGAGGAGCCTGCCGAAGATGAGGCCATTACGGCTCGTCTTTAGGTGTCCTCCTCTGGATAGTGTCATTTAAAGAACGAGGGTGAGCACAACGTAAAAAAAAAAAAACTCGAAAAAAACCGGAGGAGCTTACCGAAGATGAGGCTATTACGGCTGGCCTTTAGGTGTCCTCCTCGGGATAGCGTCATTTAAAGAACGAGGGTCAGCACAACGTAAAAAAAAAAAAAACCGGAGGAGCCTGCCGAAGATGAGGCCATTACGGCTCACCTTTAGGGGTCCTCCTCGGGATAGCGTCATTTAAGGAACGAGAGTCAGCACAACGTAATAAATAAATAAATAAAAAAACCCGGAAAAAAAACAGAGGAGCCTACCGAAGATGAGGCCATTACGGCTAGCCTTTAGCTGTCCTCCTCAGCATAGCGTCAATTTAAAGAACGAGGGTCAGCACAACGTAAAAAAAAAACCGAAAAAAAAATCAAAAATATAAAATCGGAGGAGCCTGCTGAAGATGAGTCCATTACAGCTCGACTTTAGCAGTCCTCCTCGGGATAGCGTCATTTAAAGAACGAGGTTCAGAACAACGTAAAAAAAAACCGGAAAAAAACCGAAAAAAACCGGGAGGAGCCTGCCGAAGATGAGGCCATTACGGCTCGCCTTTAGGTGTCCTCCTCAGGATAGCGTCATTTAAAGAACGAGGGTCAGCACAACGTAAAAAAAATACTGGAAAAAAAATAGGAAGAGCCTGCCGAAGATGAGGCCATTACTGCTCGCCTTTAGGTGTCCTCCTCGGGATAGCGGCATTTAAAGAACGAGGGTCACAACAACGTAAAAAAAAATAGAAAAAAAATCGAATGAGCCTGCCGAAGATGAGGCCATTACGGCTCGCCTTTAGGTGTCCTCCTCGGGATAGCGTCATTTAAATAACGACGGCAAGCACAATGTAAAAAAAAACTGGAGGAGCCTGCCGAAGATGAGGCCATTACGGCTCGTCTTTAGGTGTCCTCCTCTGGATAGTGTCATTTAAAGAACGAGGGTGAGCACAACGTAAAAAAAAAAAACTCGAAAAAAACCGGAGGAGCTTGCCGAAGATGAGGCTATTACGGCTGGCCTTTAGGTGTCCTCCTCGGGATAGCGTCATTTAAAGAACGAGGGTCAGCACAACGTAAAAAAAAAAAAAAAACCGGAGGAGCCTGCCGAAGATGAGGCCATTACGGCTCGCCTTTAGGTGTCCTCCTCGGGATAGCGTCATTTAAAGAACGAGGGTCAGCACAACGTAAAAAAAAAACTGGACAAAAACCGGAACAGCCTGCCGAAGATGTGGCCATTACGGCTCGCCTTTAGGTGTCCTCCTCGAGATAGCGTCATTTAAAGAACGAGGGTCAGCACAACGTAAAAAAAAAACAGAAAAAAACCGAAAAAATAAAACCGGAGGAACCTGCCGAAGATGAGGCCATTACGGCTCGCCTTTAGGTGTCCTCCTCGGGATAGCGTCATTTAAAGAACGACGGCAAGCATAATGTAAGAAAAAAACAGGAGGAGCCTGCCGAAGATGAGGCCATTATGGCTCGCTTTTAGGTGTCCTCCTCTGGATAGTGTCATTTAAAGAACGAGGGTGAGCACAACATAAAAAAAAAATCCGAAAAAAACCGAAGGAGCCTGCCGAAGATGAGGCAATTACGGCTCGCCTTTAGGTGTCCTCCTCGGGATAGCATCATTTAAAGAACGGGAGTCAGCACAATGTAAAAAATAAATAAATAAAAAAACCCAGAGAAAAAAACAGAGGAGCCTGCCGATGATGAGGCTATTATGGCTAGCCTTTAGCTGTCCTCCTCGGGATAGCGTCATTTAAAGAACGAGGTTCAGAACAACGTAAAAAAAAAACCGGAAAAAAACCGAAAAAAATCGGGAGGAGCCTGCCGAAGATGAGGCCATTACGGCTCGCCTTTAGGTGTCCTCCTCAGGATAGCGTCATTTAAAGAACGAGGGTCAGCACAACGTAAAAAAAAATACTGGAAAAAAAATAGGAAGAGCCTGCCGCAGATGAGGCCATTACTGCTCGCCTTTATGTGTCCTCCTCGGGATAGCGACATATAAAGAACAGGGGTCACAACAACGTAAAAAACAAAGGAAAAAAAACGGAAAAAAAATTGAATGAGCCTGCCGAAGATGAGGCCATTACGGCTCGCCTTTAGGTGTCCTCCTCGGGATAGCGTCATTTAAAGAACGAGGGTCAGCACAACGTAAAAAAAAACTGGACAAAAACCGGAACAGCCTGCCGAAGATGTGGCCATTACGGCTCGCCTTTAGGTGTTCTCCTCGGGATAGCGTCATTTAAAGAACGAGGGTCAGCACAACGTAAAAAAAAAACAGAAAAAAACCGAAAAAATAAAACCGGAGGAACCTGCCGAAGATGAGGCCATTACGGCTCGCCTTTAGGTGTCCTCCTCGGGATAGCGTCATTTAAAGAACGACGGCAAGCATAATGTAAGAAAAAAACAGGAGGAGCCTGCCGAAGATGAGGCCATTATGGCTCGCTTTTAGGTGTCCTCCTCTGGATAGTGTCATTTAAAGAACGAGGGTGAGCACAACATAAAAAAAAAATCCGAAAAAAACCGAAGGAGCCTGCCGAAGATGAGGCTATTACGGCTCGCCTTTAGGTGTCCTCCTCGGGATAGCGTCATTTAAATAACGAGGGTCAGCACAACGTAAAAAAAAATCCGGAGGAGCCTGCCGAAGATGAGGCCATTACGGCTCGCCTTTAGGTGTCCTCCTCGGGATAGCGTCATTTAAAGAACGAGGGTCAGCACAACGTAAAAAAAAAACTGGACAAAAACCGGAACAGCCTGCCGAAGATGTGGCCATTACGGCTCGCCTTTAGGTGTCCTCCTCGGGATAGCGTCATTTAAAGAACGAGGGTCAGCACAACATAAAAAAAAACAGAAAAAAACCGAAAAAATAAAACCGGAGGAACCTGCCGAAGATGAGGCCATTACGGCTCGCCTTTAGGTGTCCTCCTCGGGATAGCGTCATTTAAAGAACGACGGCAAGCATAATGTAAGAAAAAAACAGGAGGAGCCTGCCGAAGATGAGGCCATTATGCCTCGCTTTTAGGTGTCCTCCTCTGGATAGTGTCATTTAAAGAACGAGGGTGAGCACAACATAAAAAAAAAATCCGAAAAAAACCGAAGGAGCCTGCCGAAGATGAGGCTATTACGGCTCGCCTTTAGGTGTCCTCCTCGGGATAGCGTCATTTAAAGAACGAGGGTCAGCACAACGTAAAAAAAAATCCGGAGGAGCCTGCCGAAGATGAGGCCATTACGGCTCGCCTTTAGGTGTCCTCCTCGGGATAGCGTCATTTAAAGAACGAGGGTCAGCACAACGTAAAAAAAAAACTGGACAAAAACCGGAACAGCCTGCCGAAGATGTGGCCATTACGGCTCGCCTTTAGGTGTCCTCCTCGAGATAGCGTCATTTAAAGAACGAGGGTCAGCACAACGTAAAAAAAAAACAGAAAAAAACCGAAAAAATAAAACCGGAGGAACCTGCCGAAGATGAGGCCATTACGGCTCGCCTTTAGGTGTCCTCCTCGGGATAGCGTCATTTAAAGAACGACGGCAAGCATAATGTAAGAAAAAAACAGGAGGAGCCTGCCGAAGATGAGGCCATTATGGCTCGCTTTTAGGTGTCCTCCTCTGGATAGTGTCATTTAAAGAACGAGGGTGAGCACAACATAAAAAAAAAATCCGAAAAAAACCGAAGGAGCCTGCCGAAGATGAGGCTATTACGGCTCGCCTTTAGGTGTCCTCCTTGGGATAGCGTCATTTAAATAACGAGGGTCGGCACAACGTAAAAAAAAATCCGGAGGAGCCTGCCGAAGATGAGGCCATTACGGCTCGCCTTTAGGTGTCCTCCTCGGGATAGCGTCATTTAAGGAACGAGAGTCAGCACAAGGTAATAAATAAATAAATAAATAAAGCCGGAAAAAAAACAGAGGAGCCTGCCGAAGATGAGGCCATTAAGGCTAGCCTTTAGCTGTCCTCCTCGGCATAGCGTCAATTTAAAGAACGAGGGTCAGCACAACGTAAAAAAAAACCGAAAAAAAATCAAAAAAATAAAATCAGAGGAGCCTGCCGAAGATGAGGCCATTACGGCTTGACTTTAGCTGTCCTCCTCGGGATAACGTCATTTAAAGAACGAGGTTCAGAACAACGTAAAAAAAACCGGAAAAAATGGGGAGGAGCCTGCCGAAGATGAGGCCATTACGGCTCGCCTTTAGGTGTCCTCCTCAGGATAGCGACATTTAAAGAACGAGGGTCAGCACAACGTAAAAAAAATAGAAAAAAACCGAAAAAATAAAACCGAAGGAACCTGCCGAAGATGAGGCCATTACGGCTCGCCTTTAGGTGTCCTCCTCGGGATAGCGTCATTTAAAGGATGACGGCAAGCATAATGTAAGAAAAAAACAGGAGGAGCCTGCCGAAGATGAGGCCATTATGCCTCGCTTTTAGGTGTCCTCCTCTGGATAGTGTCATTTAAAGAACGAGGGTGAGCACAACATAAAAAAAAAATCCGAAAAAAACCGAAGGAGCCTGCCGAAGATGAGGCTATTACGGCTCGCCTTTAGGTGTCCTCCTCGGGATAGCGTCATTTAAAGAACTAGGGTCAGCACAACGTAAAAAAAAATCCGGAGGAGCCTGCCGAAGATGAGGCCATTACGGCTCGCCTTTAGGTGTCCTCCTCGGGATAGCGTCATTTAAAGAACGAGGGTCAGCACAACGTAAAAAAAAAACTGGACAAAAACCGGAACAGCCTGCCGAAGATGTGGCCATTACGGCTCGCCTTTAGGTGTCCTCCTCGAGATAGCGTCATTTAAAGAACGAGGGTCAGCACAACGTAAAAAAAAAACAGAAAAAAACCGAAAAAATAAAACCGGAGGAACCTGCCGAAGATGAGGCAATTACGGCTCGCCTTTAGGTGTCCTCCTCGGGATAGCGTCATTTAAAGAACGACGGCAAGCATAATGTAAGAAAAAAACAGGAGGAGCCTGCCGAAGATGAGGCCATTATGGCTCGCTTTTAGGTGTCCTCCTCTGGATAGTGTCATTTAAAGAACGAGGGTGAGCACAACATAAAAAAAAAAAATCCGAAAAAAACCGAAGGAGCCTGCCGAAGATGAGGCTATTACGGCTCGCCTTTAGGTGTCCTCCTCGGGATAGCGTCATTTAAATAACGAGGGTCGGCACAACGTAAAAAAAAATCCGGAGGAGCCTGCCGAAGATGAGGCCATTACGGCTCGCCTTTAGGTGTCCTCCTCGGGATAGCGTCATTTAAGGAACGAGAGTCAGCACAAGGTAATAAATAAATAAATAAATAAAGCCAGAAAAAAAACAGAGGAGCCTGCCGAAGATGAGGCCATTAAGGCTAGCCTTTAGCTGTCCTCCTCGGGATAACGTCATTTAAAGAACGAGGTTCAGAACAACGTAAAAAAAACCGGAAAAAAAGGGAGGAGCCTGCCGAAGATGAGGCCATTACGGCTCGCCTTTAGGTGTCCTCCTCAGGATAGCTACATTTAAAGAACGAGGGTCAGCACAACGTAAAAAAAATAGAAAAAAACCGAAAAAATAAAACCGAAGGAACCTGCCGAAGATGAGGCCGTTACGGCTCGCCTTTAGGTGTCCTCCTCGGGATAGCGTCATTTAAAGAACGAGGGTCAGCACAACGAAAAAAAAAAACCGGAGGAGCCTGCCGAAGATGAGGCCATTACGGCTCACCTTTAGGTGTCCTCCTCGGGATAGCGTCATTTAAGGAACGAGAGTCAGCACAACGTAATAAATAAATAACTAAAAAAACCCGGATAAAAATAGAGGAGCCTGCCGAAGATGAGGCCATTACGGCTAGCCTTTAGCTGTCCTCCTCGGCATAGCGTCAATTTAAAGAACGAGGGTAAGCACAACGTAAAAAAAAACCGAAAAAAAATCAAAAAAATAAAATCGGAGGAGCCTGCCGAAGATGAGGCCATTACGGCTCGACTTTAGCTGTCCTCCTCGGGATAGCGTCATTTAAAGAACGAGGGTCAGCACAACGTAAAAAAAAATACTGGAAAAAAAACCGGAAGAGCCTGCCGAAGATGAGGCCATTACTGCTCGCCTTTAAGTGTCCTCCTCGGGATAGCGGCATTTAAAGAACGAGGGTCAGCACAACGTTAAAAAAAATAGAAAAAAACTGAAAAAATAAAACCGAAGGAACCTGCCGAAGATGAGGCCATTACGGCTCGCCTTTAGGTGTCCTCCTCGGGATAGCGTCATTTAAAGAACGAGGGTCAGAACAACGTAAAAAATAAAGGGAAAAAAACCGAAAAAAAACCGAATGAGCCTGCCGAAGATGAGGCCATTACGGCTCGCCTTTAGGTGTCTTCCTCGGGACAACGTCATTAAAACAACGAGGGTCAGCACAACGTAAAAAAAACAGAAAAAACCGAAAAAATAAAACTGGAGGAGCCTGCCGAAGATGAGGCCATTATGGCTCGCCTTTAGGTGTCCTCCTCGGGATAGCATCATTTAAAGAACGGGAGTCAGCACAACGTAAAAAATAAATAAATAAAAAAACCCGGAGAAAAAAACAGAGGAGCCTGCCGATGATGAGGCTATTATGGCTAGCCTTTAGCTGTCCTCCTTGGGATAGCGTCATTTAGAGAACGAGGTTCAGAACAACGTAAAAAAAAAACCAAAAAAAAAACCGAAAAAAACCGGGAGGAGCCTGCCGAAGATGAGGCCATTACGGCTCGCCTTTAGGTGTCCTCCTCAGGATAGCGTCATTTAAAGAACGAGGGTCAGCACAACGTAAAAAAAAATACTGGAAAAAAAATAGGAAGAGCCTGCCGAAGATGAGGCCATTGCTGCTCGCCTTTAGGTGTCCTCCTCGGGATAGCGGCATTTAAAGAACGAGGGTCACAACAACGTAAAAAAAAAAAACAGAAAAAAATCGAATGAGCCTGCCGAAGATGAGGCCATTACGGCTCGCCTTTAGGTGTCCTCCTCGGGATAGCGTCATTTAAAGAACGAGGGTCAGCACAACGTAAAAAAAAAAACTGGAAAAAAAACCGGAACAGCCTGCCGAAGATGAGGCCATTACGGCTCGCCTTTAGGTGTCCTCCTCGGGATAGCGTCATTTAAAGAACAAGGGTCAGCACAACGTAAAAAAAAAAAACAGAAAAAAACCGAAAAAATAAAACCGGTGGAACCTGCCGAAGATGAGGCCATTACGGCTCGCCTTTAGGTGTCCTCCTCGGGATAGCGTCATTTAAAGAACGACGGCAAGCACAATGTAAAAAAAAACAGGAGGAGCCTGCCGAAGATGAGGCCATTACGGCTCGTCTTTAGGTGTCCTCCTCTGGATAGTGTCATTTAAAGAACGAGGGTGAGCACAACGTAAAAAAAAAAAAACTCGAAAAAAACCGGAGGAGCTTACCGAAGATGAGGCTATTACGGCTGGCCTTTAGGTGTCCTCCTCGGGATAGCGTCATTTAAAGAACGAGGGTCAGCACAACGTAAAAAAAAAAAAAACCGGAGGAGCCTGCCGAAGATGAGGCCATTACGGCTCACCTTTAGGGGTCCTCCTCGGGATAGCGTCATTTAAGGAACGAGAGTCAGCACAACGTAATAAATAAATAAATAAAAAAACCCGGAAAAAAAACAGAGGAGCCTACCGAAGATGAGGCCATTACGGCTAGCCTTTAGCTGTCCTCCTCAGCATAGCGTCAATTTAAAGAACGAGGGTCAGCACAACGTAAAAAAAAAACCGAAAAAAAAATCAAAAATATAAAATCGGAGGAGCCTGCTGAAGATGAGTCCATTACAGCTCGACTTTAGCAGTCCTCCTCGGGATAGCGTCATTTAAAGAACGAGGTTCAGAACAACGTAAAAAAAAACCGGAAAAAAACCGAAAAAAACCGGGAGGAGCCTGCCGAAGATGAGGCCATTACGGCTCGCCTTTAGGTGTCCTCCTCAGGATAGCGTCATTTAAAGAACGAGGGTCAGCACAACGTAAAAAAAATACTGGAAAAAAAATAGGAAGAGCCTGCCGAAGATGAGGCCATTACTGCTCGCCTTTAGGTGTCCTCCTCGGGATAGCGGCATTTAAAGAACGAGGGTCACAACAACGTAAAAAAAAATAGAAAAAAAATCGAATGAGCCTGCCGAAGATGAGGCCATGACGGCTCGCCTTTAGGTGTCCTCCTCGGGATAGCGTCATTTAAATAACGACGGCAAGCACAATGTAAAAAAAAACTGGAGGAGCCTGCCGAAGATGAGGCCATTACGGCTCGTCTTTAGGTGTCCTCCTCTGGATAGTGTCATTTAAAGAACGAGGGTGAGCACAACGTAAAAAAAAAAACTCGAAAAAAACCGGAGGAGCTTGCCGAAGATGAGGCTATTACGGCTGGCCTTTAGGTGTCCTCCTCGGGATAGCGTCATTTAAAGAACGAGGGTCAGCACAACGTAAAAAAAAAAAAAAAAACCGGAGGAGCCTGCCGAAGATGAGGCCATTACGGCTCGCCTTTAGGTGTCCTCCTCGGGATAGCGTCATTTAAGGAACGAGAGTCAGCACAACGTAATAAATAAATAAATAAAAAAACCCGGAAAAAAAAAAAAGAGGAGCCTGCCGAAGATGAGGCCATTACGGCTAGCCTTTAGCTGTCCTCCTCAGCATAGCGTCAATTTAAAGAACGAGGGTCAGCACAACGTAAAAAAAAAAACCGAAAAAAAATCAAAAATATAAAATCGGAGGAGCCTGCCGAAGATGAGTCCATTACAGCTCGACTTTAGCAGTCCTCCTCGGGATAGCGTCATTTAAAGAACGAGGTTCAGAACAACGTAAAAAAAATCGGAAAAAAACCGAAAAAAACCGTGAGGAGCCTGCCGAAGATGAGGCCATTACGGCTCGCCTTTAGGTGTCCTCCTCAGGATAGCGTCATTTAAAGAACGAGGGTCAGCACAACGTAAAAAAAATACTGGAAAAAAAATAGGAAGAGCCTGCCGAAGATGAGGCCATTACTGCTCGCCTTTAGGTGTCCTCCTCGGGATAGCGGCATTTAAAGAACGAGGGTCAGAACAACGTAAAAAAAAATAGAAAAAAAATCGAATGAGCCTGCCGAAGATGAGGCCATTACGGCTCGCCTTTAGGTGTCCTCCTCGGGATAGCGTCATTTAAAGAACGAGGGTCAGCACAACGTAAAAAAAAAAATAACTGGAAAAAAAACCGGAACAGCCTGCCGAAGATGAGGCCATTACGGATCGTCTTTAGGTGTCCTCCTTGGGATAGCGTCATTTAAAGAACGACGGCAAGCACAATGTAAGAAAAAAACAGGAGGAGCCTGCCGAAGATGACGCCATTACGGCTCGTCTTTAGGTGTCCTCCTCTGGATAGTGTCATTTAAAGAACGAGGGTGAGCACAACGTAAAAAAAAAACTCGAAAAAAACCGGAGGAGCCTGCCGAAGATGAGGCTATTACGGCTGGCCTTTAGGTGTCCTCCTCGGGATAGCGTCATTTAAAGAACGAGGGTCAGCACAAGGTAAAAAAAAAAAACTGGAGGAGCCTGCCGAAGATGAGGCCATTACGGCTCGCCTTTAGGTGTCCTCCTCGGGATAGCGTCATTTTAGGAACGAGAGTCAGCTCAACGTAATAAATAAATAAATAAAAAAACCCGGAAAAAAAATAGAGGAGCCTGCCAAAGATGAGGCCATTACGGCTAGCCTTTAGCTGTCCTCCTCGGCATAGCGTCAATTTAAAGAACGAGGGTCAGCACAACGTAAAAAAAAACCGAAAAAAAATCAAAAAAATAAAATCGGAGGAGCCTGCCGAAGATGAGGCCATTACAGCTCGACTTTAGCTGTCCTCCTCGGGATAGCGTCATTTAAAGAACGAGGTTCAGAACAACGTAAAAAAAACAGAAAAAAAACCGAAAAAAAAACCGGGAGGAGCCTGCCGAAGATGAGGCCATTACGGCTCGCCTTTAGGTGTCCTCCTCAGGATAGCGTCATTTAAAGAACGAGGCGTAAAAAAAAATACTGGAAAAAAATAGGAAGAGCCTGCCGAAGATGAGGCCATTACTGCTCGCCTTTAGGTGTCCTCCTCGGAATAGCTGCATTTAAAGAACGAGGGTCAGCACAACGTAAAAAAAAACTGGAAAAAAAACCGGAACAACCTGCCGAAGATGAGGCCATTACGGCTCGCCTTTAGGTGTCCTCCTCGGGATAGTGTCATTTAAAGAATGAGGGTCAGCACAACGTAAAAAAAAAACAGAAAAAAAACCGAAAAAATAAAACCGGAGGAACCTGCCGAAGATGAGGCCATTACGGCTCGCCTTTAGGTGTCCTCCTCGGGATAGCGTCCTTTAAAGAACGACGGCAAGCACAATTTAAGAAAAAAACAGGATGAGCCTGCCGAAGATGAGGCCATTACGGCTCGTCTTTAGGTGTCCTCCTCTGGATAGTGTCATTTAAAGAACGAGGGTGAGCACAACGTAAAAAAAAAAACCTGAAAAAAACCGGAGGAGCCTGCCGAAGATGAGGCTATTACGGCTCGCCTTTAGGTGTCCTCCTCGGGATAGCGTCATTTAAAGAACGAGGGTCAGCACAACGTAAAAAAAAAAAACCGGAGGAGCCTGCCGAAGATGAGGCCATTACGGCTCGCCTTTAGGTGTCCTCCTCGTGATAGCGTCATTTAAGGATCGAGAGTAAGCACAACGTAAAAAATAAATAAATAAAAAAACCCAGAAAAAAAAAACAGAGGAGCCTGCCGAAGATGAGGCCATTACGGCTATCCTTTAGTTGTCCTCCTCGGCATAGCGTCAATTTAAAGAACGAGGGTCAGCACAACGTAAAAAAAAACCGAAAAAAAATCAAAAAAATAAAATCGGAGGAGCCTACCGAAGATGAGGCCATTATGGCTCGACTTTTGCTGTCCTCCTTGGGATAGCGTCATTTAAAGAACGAGGTTCAGAACAACGTAAAAAAAAAACCGAAAAAAAACCGGGAGGAGCCTGCCGAAGATGAGGCCATTACGGCTCGCCTTTAGGTGTCCTCCTCGGGAGAGCGTCATTTAAAGAACGAGGGTTAGCACAACGTAAAAAAAAATACTGGAAAAAAAACCGGAAGAGCCTGCCGAAGATGAGGCCATTACTGCTCGCCTTTAGGTGTCCTCCTCGGGATAGCGGCATTTAAAGAACGAGGGTCAGAATAACGTAAAAAACAAAGGAAAAAAAACCGAAAAAAAATCGAATGAGCCTGCCGAAGATGAGGCCATTACGGCTCGCCTTTAGGTGTCCTCCTCGGGACAGCGTCATTTAAAGAACGAGGGTCAGCACAACGTAAAAAAAAATTGGAAAAAAACCGGAAGAGCCTGCCGAAGATGAGGCCTTTACTGCTCGCCTTTAGGTGTCCTCCTCGGGATAGCGGCATTTAAAGAACGAGGGTCAGCACAACGTAAAAAAAAATAGAAAAAAACCGAAAAAATAAAACCGAAGGAACCTGCCGAAGATGAGGCCATTACGGCTCGCCTTTAGGTGTCCTCCTCGGGATAGCGTCATTTAAAGAACGAGGGTGATCACAACGGAAAAAAAAAACCCGAAAAAAAACCGGAAGAGCCTGCCGAAGATGAGGCCTTTACTGCTCGCCTTTAGGTGTCCTCCTCGGGATAGCGTCATTTTAAGAACGAGGGTCAGAACAACGTAAAAAACAAAGGAAAAAAAACCGAAAAAAAACCGAATGAGCCTGCCGAAGATGAGGCCATTACGGCTCGCCTTTAGGTGTCCTCCTCGGGACAACGTCATTTAAAGAACGAGGGTCAGCACAACGTAAAAAAAAATTGGGAAAAAAACCGGAAGAGCCTGCCGAAGATGAGGCCATTACGGCTCGCCTTTAGGTGTCCTCCTCGGGATAGCGTCATTTAAAGAACGAGGGTCAGCACAACGTAAAAAAAAAACAGAAAAAAACCGAAAAAATAAAACCGGAGGAACCTGCCGAAGATGAGGCCATTACGGCTCGTCTTAAGGTGTCCTCCTCTGGATAGCGTCATTTAAAGAACGAGGGTGATCACAACGGAAAAAAAAAAACCCGAAAAAAAACCGGAGGAGCCTGCCGAAGATGAGGCCATTACGGCTCGCCTTTAGGTGTCCTCCTCGGGATAGCATCATTTAAAGAACGGGAGTCAGCACAACGTATAAAATAAATAAATAAAAAAACCCGGAGAAAAAAACAGAGGAGCCTGCCGATGATGAGGCCATTATGGCTAGCCTTTAGCTGTCATACTCGGGATATCGTCAATTTAAAGAACGAGGGTCAGGACAACGTAAAAGAATAACAAAATAAAATCGGAGGATCCTGCTGAAGATGAGGCCATTACGGCTCGACTTTAGTTGTCCTCCTCGGGATAGCTGATGGATGTTTTTGCGGAAAAACGAATTTCTCCAAAACACCCAAAACTAACCGGCAAGTTTTTGGCGCCGTTGCCGGGGATTGATTAGATTGACAATGATTAAGTGAAGTGGAGATCTAGATCAAGCACTTTTACTTTTCTGTTCTTTAATTTTCAATTAACCCACTAACTGTTTGAAAATTTGCCTGAGATGACTGAAACTTCGCTTTAGCAACAAAGTGAAGTTTTCCTGAAAATTTCTGGCTCTATGCAATGCTCTTGCTTACACAAGAGAAGCAATTTCTGCCACTAATCTCCCAAGTCCATCAACTGTTTGATACTTTGTGCCAGCTAACCTTCTGAATCACATTCTGAGCTTGAAAATATTCAATCATCACTTGAATTGTTTATGACTGTGCAGATCATGGAGGGAACTCAACAAATTCTAGCAATCATGAGAGTAATATCCCCACCTTGGATGATAATGTAACCCATAGTTTGAAGCAACTATCCATAGCCATGAATGATGTTGCCCAATGGTTTGAAGCTTTTCCACAAGGAAGCATTATCGGATGGGAAGAACTGATGAGTGAACTCCTAGTCAAGTTGAACCCATCACAGAGAGTTGTTAAGCCAGAGGCAGAAGTGCATCCATTCACACAAGAGAAAGAAATTGAAGGTGCTCGTGCAGTCATAAGCCAAAACAAGCAGATGCATCAGCAGACTCTACAACAACTAGACATGATGGCCAGAAAAATCACTGAGTTGAGACATGCTGTAGTACATACATACAACCTGACTCAAAGCTCATATGGGTGTAATCAAGCTGAACACAGTTTTGGGGTCATTAACCATGAGCAACAAAGTCATGAGCAACTACAATCTCCAAGCAATCACTCTAGCGTACTCCAACACAGGCCTCAGAATGATGTGTACAATCCACCTTGGAGAAATCATTCTAATGGGAGGGGGGTTGAGAACCAAAACCAAAGACCAAGGGACTTCAACTGCAACAATCCCAGCTTCAAAAATCAACATAAAACACACCCCCACAACAACAATCACACACACTTCCAACCCCGTCCTACCTCACCATTCGCCCAAAATGACCTTCATCGACCACCACAATTGACACAGGCACAACCACTTCCAACCTTTCAAAGAATCTATATACTAGAAATGCTGATGGAAAGGTTCATGAAAATTCAAGAAGTGATGGCAATAGAGCAGGAAGAAATAAAGAAACATCAAGAGATGATAAGCAAGAACCAAGAGGCCTCACTCAGAAGACTTGAAAGGCAGATGGAACAACTGGTTCAAAACCTTGCTGAATTGGGTGAGAAGAAGGGGACTCTGAACCCAAAGAGCTATGAAAAGGATGCTGGATTGAAAGAGAAGGGAGTCATGGAGGAAAGTAAGAAGGCTATGGAAAGAGAAACAGAGGGAAGGAAGCCCATAGCAAGAGGAGGAAACCTAAGGCAACAGAAGCCTCAACTTCCATAAGCACAGAATGAAGGAATGTCAAGCTAGTGACAATAAAAGAGCGCTTGTTGGGAGGCAACCCAACCTGAGGTAGTTTTCTTTTCATAGCTATTTTAATAAAAAAGGGGTTAATTAATTTCATCTATATTGCAAGAAGCTAAGTTTGGTGTTGCACACCAAAACAATATAAGGGAAAATGAAGAATTCTAAGTTTGGTGTTCCACCAAAATCCAATCATAAACACACATTCTCACTTTCTGCATAATGCCAGCTTCAAGCATTTAGATAAACTAGTTAACTGTTCGCTGTTTCCTAGTTCTCAGTTTTATTGCTTTTGAAAAAAAAAAGAAAAAAGAGTTTCACACATGGTTAATTCGATGCACAAGAACCATTGGCAAGGTACTAAGTTTGGTGTTCCCACACCAAAGTAAGTACAAAGGCCCACAAATAAATCATGCATGCTAACCATTTTTCAAGTGCTTTGGGAACAAGCAACTTTCAATATCATTGCAGAATGTCATACAAGCTTTTGGAGAGATTAGGCATCGTCAACCAAAGAGATGAAAGATGAATGTGAAGGCCAGCAATGATGATGATGAGAAGAAGGAAAGCAAGTGAACTCCAAAAGGTTGTATTGTTAAGTAATTGTTTTACATCAAACACTGCTATGATTGAAAGTAATATCATATCCTTATCTGTCCTTCTGTCTAGTATAGTTTTTCTGCAATTCAATAAGCAAGATGCTTGATCATTCACAACATTTTTCTCTTCAAAACTTGTTTGCACTCAATGTTCAAAAATTGCATCACATGAAATTCTTTGAAAAGAAGGATTGAAGAATTAAACAATTTTGAGGAAAGCCAAAGATTAGGAGAAGTGGTGGTTCTAGTTGTATGATTATGTATTGAGGTTGCATGCTTGTGAAAAATTGCATGGGAGCTCATAGGCAGGACATGAAGTTCAAAGAAGTATTGTGGAGATTCTCAAAAATCTATTGATCCAAGAAGCAGCAAACAAAACAAAAGAAAGAAAAGAAAATACAAAAACAAAAAGAACATGGCCCAAGGCTCTGAGCATCAATTACTAGGCAGAAAAAGAAAGAAGAAACAATGACTCAAAGAGTTGTTAGCCTAGTAAATGCTTGTGGTTGAGTTGTGTCAAGGAAAGAGGCTTGAGCAAGTAAATCCTTAGGGGTGCTTTAACACCTAATACCTTAAAACCAACTGGTTTAGGAGTATTGATTGAAAGCTTATCTAAAGAGCCGCTTTGAGACATGACACTTAGAGTCGAGGCCAAAGCACAGAAACTATAAGCTGCTTCAAGGTGACTACATATAAAGAGATCTCCATGATACCATTTGGATGAAAATCCTAAGACCTAAGACTCCCAATATGTGAGGACTAGTGAGCACTGAATCCCTTGCATGAGCATATGATTTAGAGTTCACCCCACTGTTACTTAATCACTTCACTCACAGGACTTTACAAGCTATTCTTCAATCCGTCTTAATTGAAAGAACCCTGGAGCATAATTCATTTCTTGCTTGGGGACAAGCAAGCTTTAAGTTTGGTGTTGTGATGACAAGTCATCTTAGCCTAGTTTCACTAGCCTTTTTCTTTTGTTTTCAATTGAATTATGCACTTTCTTGAGCCATAAGCAAGCCAATTGAGTAGATTTTCATGCTTCCTTTGATTTAATCAACCATGTATGAATTAATGCAATTTCATGAGGTTTTATGCTATAATTGTCACATATTATGAAAGAATGAATATCTCATGATTTTGAGCATAGCTTTGATGTGTTTGGTTGATTAATGATAGGTGAAGAAAGCTTGGAGAAAGGTTGAAGCAAGGAGGAATGGCTAGGAGGAAAAGAGGACAAAAGGTTTGAGCAAAAGTTTGCCTCAAACTTTAGCTCAAACTTTTGGATTAATTGAAAATGAACCAGGGAGCAAAAAGCTGGACCAAAAGTTTGCCTCAAACTTTTGTGCAAACTTTTGGGCACAAAGCTGGAGCAAAAGTTTGCCTCAAACTTTTGTGCAAACTTTTGGGCAAAAAGCTGGAGCAAAAGTTAGCCTCAAACTTTTTGGCAAACTTTTGGCAAAAAGTTAGGGGCTAACGTTGGCGCAAACTTTTGCTCTCCAGGGTGTTGATTTGTAATGCCAAAAGTTTGCCAAAAAGTTTGAGGCTAACTTTTGCTCCAGCTTTTTGTCCAAAAGTTTGCACAAAAGTTTGGGGCAAACTTTTGCTCCAGCTTTTTGCCCAAAAGTTTGCACAAAAGTTTGAGGCAAACTTTTGGTCCTGCTTTTTGCTCCCTGGTTCATTTTCAATTAATCCAAAAGTTTGAGCTAAAGTTTGAGGCAAACTTTTGCTCAAACTTTTTGTCCTCTCTTCCTCCTAGCCATTCCTCCTTGCTTCAACCTTTCTCCAAGCTTTCTTCACCTATCATTAATCAACCAAACACATCAAAGCTATGCTCAAAATCATGAGATATTCATTCTTTCATAATATGTGACAATTATAGCATAAAACCTCATGAAATTGCATTAATTCATACATGGTTGATTAAATCAAAGGAAGCATAAAAATCTACTCAATTGGCTTGCTTATGGCTCAAGAAAGTGCATAATTCAATTGAAAACAAAAGAAAAAGGCTAGTGAAACTAGGCTAAGATGACTTGTCATCAATAGCGTCATTTAAAGAACGAGGTTCAGAACAACGTAAAAAAAAACCGAAAAAAACCGAAAAAACCGAGAGGAGCCTGCCGAAGATGAGGCCATTACGGCTCGCCTTTGGGTGTCCTCCTCAGGATAGCGTCATTTAAAGAACGAGGGTCAACACAACGTAAAAAAAAATACTGGAAAAAAAATAGGAAGAGCCTGCTGAAGATGAGGCCATTACTGCTCGCCTTTAGGTGTCCTCCTCAGGATAGCGGCATTTAAAGAACGAGGGTCAGAACAACGTAAAAAACAAAGGGAAAAAAAATCGAAAAAAAATCGAATGAGCCTGCCGCAGATGAGGCCATTACGGCTTGCCTTTAGGTGTCCTCCTCGGGACAACGTCATTTAAAGAACGAGGCTCAGCACAATGTAAAAAAAACTTGGAAAAAAACCGGAAGAGCCTGCCGAAGATGAGGCCATTACGGCTCGCATTTAGGTGTCCTCCTCGAGATAGCGTCATTTAAAGAACGAGGGTGAGCAAAACGTAAAAAAAAACCCGAAAAAAAACCAGAGGAGCCTGCCGAAGATGAGGCCATTACGGCTAGCCTTTAGCTGTCCTCCTCAGGATAGCGTCAATTTAAAGAACGAGGGTCAGCACAATGTAAAAAAAAACCGAAAAAAAAAACCAAAAAATAAAATGGGAGGAGCCTGCCAAAGATGAGGCTATTACGGCTCGCCTTTAGCTGTCCTCATCGGGATAGCTTCATTTAATGAACGAGGTTCAGAACAACGTAAAAAAAAAAGAAAAAAAACCGAAAAAACCGGGAGGAGCCTGCCGAAGATGAGGCCATTACGACTCGCCTTTAGCTGTCCTCCTCGGGATAGCGTCATTTAAAGAACGAGGGTCAGCACAACGTAAAAAAAAATATTGGAAAAAAACCGGAAGAGCCTGTCGAAGATGAGGCCATTACTGCTCGCCTTTAGGTTTCCTCCTCGGGATAGCGGCATTTAAAGAACGAGGGTGAGCACAACGTAAAAAAAAACAGAAAAAAAACGAAAAAATAAAACCGAAGGAGCCTGCCGAAGATGAGGCCATTACGGCTAGCCTTTAGCTGTCCTCCTCGGGATAGCATCAATTTAAAGAACGAGGGTCAGCACAACGTAAAAAAAATTGAAAAAAACCCAAAAATTAAAATGGGAGGAGCCTGCCAAAGATGAGGACATTACGGCTTGCCTTTAGCTGTCCTACTCGGGATAGCGTCATTTAAAGAACGAGGTTCAGAACAACGTAAAAAAAAAAAGGAAAAAAACCGAAAAAACCGGGAGGAGTCTACCGAAGATGAGGCCATTACGACTCGCCTTTAGGTGTCCTCCTCGGGATAGCGTCATTTAAAGAACGAGGGTCAGCAAAACGTAAAAAAAAAATACTGGAAAAAAAACCGGAATAGCCTGCCAAAGATGAGGCCATTACTGCTCGCCTTTAGGTGTCTTCCTCGGGATAGCGGCATTTAAAGAACGAGGGTCAGCACAACGTAAAAAAAACAAAAAAAACCGAAAAAATAAAACCGAAGGAACCTGCCGAAGATGAGGCCATTACGGCTCGCCTTTAGGTGTCCTCCTCCGGATAGCGTCATTTAAAGAACGAGGGTCAGAACAACGTAAAGAACAAAGGGAAAAAAAACCGAAAAAAAACTGAATGAGCCTGCCGAAGATGAGGCCATTACGGCTCGTCTTTAGATGTCCTCCTCGGGACAGCGTCATTTAAAGAACGAGGGTCAGCACAACGTAAAAAAAAACTGGGAAAAAAACCGGAAGAGACTGCCGAATATGAGGCCATTACGGCTCCCCTTTAGGTGTCCTCCTCGAGATAGCGTCATTTAAAGAATGAGGGTCAGCACAACGTAAAAAAAAAAACAGAAAAAACTGAGAAAATAAAACCGGAGGAGCCTACCGAAGATGAGGCCATTACGGCTCGTCTTAAGGTGTCCTCCTCTGGATAGCGTCATTTAAAGAACGAGGGTGAGCACAACGGAAAAAAAAACCCAAAAAAAAACCGGAGGAGCCTGCCGAAGATGAGGCCATTACGGCTCGCCTTTAGGTGTCCTCCTCCGGATAGCATCATTTAAAGAACGGGAGTCAGCACAACGTAAAAAATAAATAAATAAAAAAACCCGGAGAAAAAAACAGAGGAGCCTACCGATGATGAGGCCATTATGGCTAGCCTTTAGCTGTCCTCCTCGGGATATCGTTAATTTAAAGAACGAGGGTCAGCACAACGTAAAAAAAAAAAACCGAAAAAAAAATCGAAAAAATAAAATCGGAGGAGCCTGCCGAAGATGAGGCAATTACGGCTCGACTTTAGCTGTCTTCCTCGGGATAGCGTCATTTAAAGAACGAGGTTCAGAACAACGTAAAAAAAAAAACCGGAAAAAACCGAAAAAAACCGGGAGGAGCCTGCCGAAGATGAGGCCATTACGGCTCGCCTTTAGGTGTCCTCCTTAGAATGGCATCATTTAAAGAACGAGGGTCAGCACAACGTAAAAAAAAAATACTGGAAAAAAAACCGGAAGAGCCTGCCGAAGATGAGGCCATTACGGCTCGCCTTTAGGTATCCTCCTCGGGATAACATCATTTAAAGAACGGGAATCAGCACAACGTAAAAAATAAATAAATAAAAAAACCCGGAGAAAAAAATAGAGGAGCCTGCCAATGATGAGGCCATTATGGCTAGCCTTTAGCTATCCTCCTCGGGATATCGTTAATTTAAAGAACGAGGGTCAGCACAACGTAAAAAAAAAAACCGAAAATATAAAATCGGAGGAGCCTGCCGAAGATGAGGCCATTACGGCTCGACTTTAGCTGTCCTCCTCGGGATAGCGTCATTTAAAGAACGAGGTTCAGAACAACGTAAAAAAAATCGAAAAAAACCGAAAAAAAACCGGGAGGAGCCTGCCGAAGATGAGGCCATTACGGCTCGCCTTTAGGTGTCCTCCTTAGAATAGCATCATTTAAAGAACGAGGGTCAGCACAACGTAAAAAAAAATACTGGAAAAAAAACCGGAAGAGCCTGCCGAAGATGAGGCCATTACTGCTCGCCTTTAGGTGTCCTCCTCGGGATAGCGGCATTTAAAGAACGAGGGTCAGAACAACGTAAAAAACAAAGGGAAAAAAAACCGAAAAAAAATCGAATGAGCCTGCCGAAGATGAGGCCATTACGGCTCGCCTTTAGGTGTCCTCCTCGGGACAGCGTCATTTAAAGAACGAGGGTCAGCACAACGTAAAAAAAACTTGGAAAAAAACCGAAAGAGCCTGCCGAAGATGAGGCCATTACGGCTCGCCTTTAGGTGTCCTCCTCGGGATAGCTTCATTTAAAGAACGAGGGTCAACACAACGTAAAAATAAATAGAAAAAAACAGAAAAAATAAAACCGGAGAAGCCTGCCGAAGATGAGGCCATTACAGCTCGTCTTAAGGTGTCCTCCTCTAGATAGCGTCATTTAAAGAACGAGGGTGAGCACAACGTAAAAAAAAACCCGAAAAAAAAAACTAGAGGAGCCTGCCGAAGATGAGGCCATTACGGCTCGCCTTTAGCTGTCCTCCTCGGGATAACGTCATTTAAAGAACGAGGTTCAGAACAATGTAAAAAAAAAAGGAAAAAAACCGAAAAAACCGGGAGGAGCCTGCCGAAGATGAGGCCATTACGGCTCGCCTTTAGCTGTCCTCCTCGGGATAGCGTCATTTAAAGAACGAGGTTCAGAACAATGTAAAAAAAAAGGAAAAAAACCGAAAAAACCGGGAGGAGCTTGCCGAAGATGAGGCCATTACGGCTCGCCTTTAGGTGTCCTCCTCCGGATAGCATCATTTAAAGAACGGGAGTCAGCACAACGTAAAAAATAAATAAATAAAAAAACCCGGAGAAAAAAACAGAGGAGCCTACCGATGATGAGGCCATTATGGCTAGCCTTTAGCTGTCCTCCTCGGGATATCGTTAATTTAAAGAACGAGGGTCAGCACAACGTAAAAAAAAAAACCGAAAAAAAAATCGAAAAAATAAAATCGGAGGAGCCTGCCGAAGATGAGGCAATTACGGCTCGACTTTAGCTGTCTTCCTCGGGATAGCGTCATTTAAAGAACGAGGTTCAGAACAACGTAAAAAAAAAAAAACCGGAAAAAACCGAAAAAAAAACCGGGAGGAGCCTGCCGAAGATGAGGCCATTACGGCTCGCCTTTAGGTGTCCTCCTTAGAATAGCATCATTTAAAGAACGAGGGTCAGCACAACGTAAAAAAAAAATACTGGAAAAAAAACCGGAAGAGCCTGCCGAAGATGAGGCCATTACGGCTCGCCTTTAGGTATCCTCCTCGGGATAACATCATTTAAAGAACGGGAATCAGCACAAGGTAAAAAATAAATAAATAAAAAAACCCAGAGAAAAAAATAGAGGAGCCTGCCGATGATGAGGCCATTATGGCTAGCCTTTAGCTGTCCTCCTCGGGATATCGTTAATTTAAAGAACGAGGGTCAGCACAACGTAAAAAAAAAACCGAAAATGTAAAATCGGAGGAGCTTGCCGAAGATGAGGCCATTACGGCTCGACTTTAGCTGTCCTCCTCGGGATAGCGTCATTTAAAGAACGAGGTTCAGAACAACGTAAAAAAAATCGGAAAAAACCGAAAAAAAACCGGGAGGAGCCTGCCGAAGATGAGGCCATTACGGCTCGCCTTTAGGTGTCCTCCTTAGAATAGCATCATTTAAAGAACGAGGGTCAGCACAACGTAAAAAAAAAATACTGGAAAAAAAACCGGAAGAGCCTGCCGAAGATGAGGCCATTACTGCTCGCCTTTAGGTGTCCTCCTCGGGATAGCGGCATTTAAAGAACGAGGGTCAGAACAACGTAAAAAACAAAGGGAAAAAAAACCGAAAAAAAATCGAATGAGCCTGCCGAAGATGAGGCCATTACGGCTCGCCTTTAGGTGTCCTCCTCGGGACAGCGTCATTTAAAGAACGAGGGTCAGCACAACGTAAAAAAAACTTGGAAAAAAACCGAAAGAGCCTGCCGAAGATGAGGCCATTACGGCTCGCCTTTAGGTGTCCTCCTCGGGATAGCTTCATTTAAAGAACGAGGGTCAACACAACGTAAAAAAAAATAGAAAAAAACAGAAAAAATAAAACCGGAGAAGCCTGCCGAAGATGAGGCCATTACAGCTCGTCTTAAGGTGTCCTCCTCTAGATAGCGTCATTTAAAGAACGAGGGTGAGCACAACGTAAAAAAAAACCCGAAAAAAAAACTAGAGGAGCCTGCCGAAGATGAGGCCATTACGGCTCGCCTTTAGCTGTCCTCCTCGGGATAGCGTCATTTAAAGAACGAGGTTCAGAACAATGTAAAAAAAAAGGAAAAAAACCGAAAAAACCGGGAGGAGCCTGCCGAAGATGAGGCCATTACGGCTCGCCTTTAGGTGTCCTCCTCGGGATAGCGTCATTTAAAGAACGAGGGTCGGCACAACGTAAAAAAAAATATTGGAAAAAAACCGGAAGAGCCTGCCGAAGATGAGACCATTACTACTCGCCTTTAGGTGTCCTCCTCGGGATAACGGCATTTAAAGAACGAGGGTCAGCACAACGTAAAAAAAAAACAGAAAAAAACCGAAAAATAAAACCGGAGCAACCTGCCGAAGATGAGGCCATTACGGCTCGCTTTTAGGTGTCCTCCCCAGGATAGCGTCATTTAAAGAACGAGGGTCAGCATAACGTATAAAAAAAAGGAAAAAACCGAAAAAAAAAACAGAGGAGCCTGCTGAAGATGAGGCGATTACGGCTCGCCTTTAGGTGTCCTCCTCAGGATAGCGTCATTTAAAGAACGAGGTTCAGCACAATGTTAAAAAAAAAACCCGAAAAAAATGGAGGAGGCTGCCGAAGATGAGGCCATTACGGCTCGCCTTTAGTTGTCCTGCTCGGGATAGCGTCTTTTAAAGAACGAGGGTCAGAACAACGTAAAAAAAAATGGAGGAGGCTACCGAAGATGAGGCCATTAAGGCTCGCCTTTAGGTGTCCTCCTCGGGATAGCGTCATTTAAAGAACGGGGGTCAGCACAACGTAAAAAAAAATACTGGAAAAAATAGGAAGAGCCTGCCGAAGATGAGGCCATTACTGCTCGCCTTTAGGTGTCCTCCTCGGGATAGCGGCATTTAAAGAACGAGGGTCAGAATAACGTAAAAAACAAAGGGAAAAAAAACCGAAAAAAAATCGAATGAGCCTGCCGAAGATGAGGCCATTACGGCTCGCCTTTAGGTGTCCTCCTCGGGACAGCGTCATTTAAAGAACGAGGGTCAGCACAACGTAAAAAAAACTTGGAAAAAAACCGGAAGAGCCTACCGAAGATGAGGCCATTACGGCTCGCCTTTAGGTGTCTTCCTCGGGATAGCGTCATTTAAAGAACGAGGGTCAGCACAACGTAAAAAAAAATAGAAAAAAACCGAAAAAATAAAACCGGAGGAGCCTGCCGAAGATGAGGCCATTACGGCTCGTCTTAAGGTGTCCTCCTCTGGATAGCGTCATTTAAAGAACGAGGGTGAGCACAACGTAAAAAAAAAAAACCCGAAAAAAAAACCAGAGGAGCCTGCCAAAGATGAGGCCATTACGGCTCGCCTTTAGCTGTCCTCCTCGGGAAAGCGTCATTTAAAGAACGAGGGTCAGCACAACGTAAAAAAAAAATACTGGAAAAAAAATCGGAAGAGCCTGCCGAAGATGAGGCCATTACTGCTTGCCTTTAGGTGTCCTCCTAGGGATAACGGCATTTAAAGAACGAGGGTCAGTACAACGTAAAAAAAAATAGAAAAAACCGAAAAATAAAACCGGAGGAACCTGCTGAAGATGAGGCCATTACGGCTCGCTTTTAGGTGTCCTCCCCGGGATAGCGTCATTTAAAGAACGAGGGTCAGCATAACGTATAAAAAAAAGGAAAAAACTGAAAAAAAAACGGAGGAGCCTGCTGAAGATGAGGCGATTACGGCTCGCTTTTAGGTGTCCTCCTCAGGATAGCGTCATTTAAAGAACGAGGTTCAGCACAATGTTAAAAAAAAACCCGAAAAAAATGGAGGAGCCTGCCGAAGATGAGGCCATTACGGCTCGCCTTTAGTTGTCCTGCTCGGGATAGCGTCTTTTAAAGAACGAGGGTCAGAACAACGTAAGAAAAAACCGAAAAAAAATCGGAGGAGCTGGCTAAAGATGAGGCCATTAAGGCTCGCCTTTAGGTGTCCTCCTTGGGAAAGAGTCATTTAAAGAACGAGGGTCAGCACAACATAACAAAAATACTGGAAAAAAAAACTGGATGAGGCTGCCGAAGATGAGGCCGTTACTGCTCGCCTTTAGGTGTCCTCCTCGGGATAGCGACATTTAAAGAACGAGGGTCAGCACAACGTAAACAAAAACAGAAAAAAAACCAAAAAAATAAAACCGGAGGAACCTGCCGAAGATGAGGCCATTACGACTCACCTTTAGGTGTCCTCCTCGGGATAGCGTCATTTAAAGAACGAGGGCAAGCACAACGTAAGAAAAAAAACCGGAGGAGCCTCCCAAATATGAGGCCATTACGGCTGGCCTTTAGGTGTCCTCCTCGTGATAGCGTCATTTAAAGAACGGGGTCAGCACATCGTAAAAAAAAAACTGGGAGGTTCCTGCCGAAGATGAGGCCATGACGGCTAAAGAACAAAGGTCAGCAAAACGTATAAAAAAATAGAAAAAACCGAAAAAAAAAAAACGGAGGAGCCTGCTGAAGATGAGGCGATTACAGCTCGCCTTTAGGTGTCCTCCTCAGGATAGCGTCATTTAAAGAACGAGGGTCAGCACAACGTTTAAAAAAAAAACCCAAAAAAAAAAAATGGAGGAGGCTGCCGAAGATGAGGCCATTACGGCTCGCCTTTAGTTGTCCTCCTCGGGATAGCGTCTTTTAAAGAACGAGGGTCAGAAAAACATAAAAAAAATGGAGGAGGCTGCCGAATATGAGGCCATTACGGCTCGCCTTTTGGTGTCCTCCTCGGGATAGCGTCTTTTAAAGAACGAGGGTCAGAACAACGTAAAAAAAAATCGGAAAAAACCGAAGGAGCTTGCCAAAGATGAGGCCATTAAGGCTCGCCTTTAGGTGTCCTCCTCGGGATAGCGTCATTTAAAGAACGAGGGTCAGCACAACATAAAAAAAATACTGGAAAAAAAAACCGGAAGAGCCTGCCGAAGATGAGGCCATTATTGCTCGCCTTAAGGTGTCCTCCTCTGGATAGCGACATTTAAAGAACGAGGGTCAGCACAACGTAAAAAAAACAGAAAAAAACTGAAAAAATAAAACCGGAGGAACCTGCCGAAGATGAGGCCATTACCGCTCGCCTTTAGGTGTCCTCCTCGGGATAGCGTCATTTAAAGAACGAGGGCAAGCATAACATAAAAAAAATAGAAAAAATCGGAAAAAAAATAGAGGAGCCTGCTGAAGATGAGGCCATTACGGCTCGCCTTAAGGTATGCTCCTCGGGATAGCGTCATTTAAAGAACGAGGGTCAGCATAACGTATAAAAAAATGGAAAAAACCAGAAAAAAATGGAGGAGCCTGTTGAAGATGAGGCGATTACGGCTAGCCTTTAGGTGTCCTCCTCAGGATAGCGTCATTTAAAGAACGAGGGTCAGCACAACGTTAAAAAAAAAAACCCAGAAAAAAACGGAGGAGCCTGCCGAAGATGAGGACATTACGGCTTGCCTTTTGTTGTCCTCCTCGGGATAGCGTCTTTTAAAGAACGTGGGTCAGAACAATGTAAAAAAAAATGGACGAGGCTGCCGAAGATGAGCCCATTAAGGCTCGCCTTTAGGTGTCCTCCTTAGGATAGCGTCCTTTAAAGAACGAGGGTCAGCACAACGTTAAAAAAAAACCCTGAAAAAAAAATGGAGGAGCCAGCCGAAGATGAGGCCATTACAGCTCGCCTTTAGGTGTCCTCCTCGGGATAGAGTCATTTAAAGAACGAGGGTCAGAACAACGTAAAAAAAATGAAAAAATAACTGAAAAAATAAAACCGGAGGAACCTGCCAAAGATGAGGCCATTACGGCTCGCCTTTAGGTGTCCTCCTCGGAATAGCGTCAATTTAAGGAACGAGGGTTAGCACAACGTAAAAAAAAAACCGAAAAAAATCGAAAAAAGATAATCGGAGGAGCCTGCCGAAGATGAGGCCATTACGGCTCGCCTTTAGCTGTCCTCCTCGGGATAGCGTCATTTAAAGAACGACGTTCAGAACAACGTAAAAAAAAACCGGAAAAAAACCGAAAAAAATCGGGAGGAGCCTGCCGAAGTTGAGGCCATTACGGCTCGCCTTTAGGTATCCTCCTCGGGATAGCATCATTTAAAGAACGAGGGTCACCACAACGTAAAAAAAAATAGAGGAGCCTGCTGAAGATGAGGCCATTACAGCTCGCCTTAAGGTATCCTCCTCGGGATAGCGTCATTTAAAGAACGAGGGTCAGCACAACGTTAAAAAAAAAACCCGGAAAAAAAATGGAGGAGACTGCCGAAGATGAGGCCATTACGGCTCGCCTTTAGTCGTCCTCTTCGGGATAGCGTCTTTTAAAGAACGAGGGTCAGAACAACGTAAAAAAAAATGGAGGAGGCTGCCAAAGATGAGGCCATTACGGCTTGCCTTTAGGTGTGCTCCTCGAGTTAGCGTCATTCAAAGAACGAGGATCAGAACAACTTAAAAAAAACCGGAAAAAAACCAGAATCGCTTGCCGAAGATGATGCCATTGAGGCTCGCCTTTAGGTGTCCTCCTCGGGGTAGCGTTATTTAAAGAACGAGGGTCAGCACAACGTAAAAAAAAATACTAGAAAAAAAATCGGAAGAGCCAGCCGAAGATGAGGCCATTACAGCTCGCCTTTAGGTGTCCTCCTCGGGATAGCGTCATGTAAAGAACGAGGGTCAGAACAACGTAAAAAAAAAAGGAAAAAAGAAAACCGAAAAAAAAATCGAATGAACCTGCCAAAGATGAGGCCATTACGGCTCGTCTTTAGGTGTCCTCCTCGGGACAGCGTCATTTAAAGAACGAGAGTCAGCACAGCGTACAAAAAAAACTGGAAAAAAAACCGGAAGAGCATGCCGAAAATGAGGCCATTACGGCTCGCCTTTAGGTGTCCTCCTCGGGATAGCGTCATTTAAAGAACGAGGGTCAGCATAAAGTAAAAAAAAAAACAGAAAAATTCTGGAAAAAAATAGTGGAGCCTGCTGAAGATGAGGCCATTACGGCTCGCCTTAAGGTATCCTCGTCGGGATAGCGTCATTTAAAGAACGAGGGTCAGCATAACGTATAAAAAAAAAGAAAAAACCAGAAAATAAATGGAGGAGCCTGCTGAAGATGAGGCAATTACGGCTCGCCTTTAGGTGTCCTCCTCAGGATAGCGTCATTTAAAGAACGAGGGTCAGCACATCGTTAAAAAAAACCCGGAAAAAACGGAGGAGGTTGCCAAAGATGAGGCCATTACGGCTCACCTTTAGTTGTCCTCCTCGGGATAGCGTCTTTTAAAGAACAAGGGTCAGAACAACGTAAAAAAAAAAACGTAGGAGGCTGCCGAAGATGAGGCCATTACGGCTCGCCTTTAGATGTCCTCCTCGAGTTAGCATCATTCAAAGAACGAGGGTCAAAACAACGTAAAAAAACCGGAAAAAAACCGGAGGAGCTTGCCGAAGATGAGGCCATTAAGGCTCGCCTTTAGGTGTCCTCCTCGGGATAGCATCACTTAAAGAACGAGGGTAAGCAAAACGTAAGAAAAAAATACGGAAAAAATCAGAAAAAAAAAGAGGAGCCTGCTGAAGATGAGGCCATTACGGCACTCCTTTAGGTATCCCTCTCGGGATAGCGTCATGTAAAGAACGAGCGTAAGCACAATGAAAAAAAAAACGTAGGAGCCTGCCGAAGATGAGGCCATTACGGCTCGCCTTTAGCTGTCCTCCTCGGGATAGCGTCATTTAAAGAACGACGTTCAGAACAACGTAAAAAAAAACCGGAAAAAAACCGAAAAAAATCGGGAGGAGCCTGCCGAAGTTGAGGCCATTACGGCTCGCCTTTAGGTGTCCTCCTCGGGATAGCATCATTTAAAGAACGAGGATCACCACAACGTAAAAAAAAATAGAGGAGCCTGCTGAAGATGAGGCCATTACAGCTCGCCTTAAGGTATCCTCCTCGGGATAGCGTCATTTAAAGAACGAGGGTCAGCACAACGTTAAAAAAAAAACTTGAAAAAAATGGAGGAGACTGCCGAAGATGAGGCCATTACGGCTCGCCTTTAGTTGTCCTCCTCGTGATAGCGTCTTTTAAAGAACGAGGGTCAGAACAACGTAAAAAAAATGGAGGAGGCTGCCAAAGATGAGGCCATTACGGCTTGCCTTTAGGTGTGCTCCTCGAGTTAGCGTCATTCAAAGAACGAGGATCAGACCAACTTAAAAAAAACCGGAAAAAAACCAGAATCGCTTGCCGAAGATGATGCCATTGAGGCTCGCCTTTAGGTGTCCTCCTCGGGGTAGCGTCATTTAAAGAACGAGGGTCAGCACAACGTAAAAAAAAATACTGGAAAAAAATCGGAAGAGCCAGCCGAAGATGAGGCCATTACAGCTCGCCTTTAGGTGTCCTCCTCGGGATAGCGTCATGTAAATCACGAGGGTCAGAACAACGTAAAAAAAAAGGAAAAAAGAAAACCGAAAAAAAAATCGAATGAACCTGCCAAAGATGAGGCCATTACGACTCGTCTTTAGGTGTCCTCCTCGGGACAGCGTCATTTAAAGAACGAGGGTCAGCACAACGTACAAAAATAACTGGAAAAAAAACCGGAAGAGCATGCCGAAAATGAGGCCATTACGGCTCGCCTTTAGGTGTCCTCCTCGGGATAGCGTCATTTAAAGAACGAGGGTCAGCATAACGTAAAAAAAAACAGAAAAAACCGGGAAAAAAATAGTGGAGCCTGCTGAAGATGAGGCCATTACGGCTCGCCTTAAGGTATCCTCGTCGGGATAGCGTCATTTAAAGAACGAGGGTCAGCATAACGTATAAACAAAAAAAACCAGAAAATAAATGGAGGAGCCTGCTGAAGATGAGGCAATTACGGCTCGCCTTTAGGTGTCCTCTTAAGGATAGCGTCATTTAAAGAACGAGGGTCAGCACATCGTTAAAAAAAACCCGGAAAAAACGGAGGAGGTTGCCAAAGATGAGGCCATTACGGCTCACCTTTAGTTGTCCTCCTCGGGATTGCGTCTTTTAAAGAACGAGGGTCAGAACAACGTAAAAAAAAAAACGGAGGAGGGTGCCGAAGATGAGGCCATTACGGCTCGCCTTTAGATGTCCTCCTCGAGTTAGCATCATTCAAAGAACGAGGGTCAAAACAACGTAAAAAAAACCGGAAAAAAACCGGAGGAGCTTGCCGAAGATGAGGCCATTAAGGCTCGCCTTTAGGTGTCATCCTCGGGATAGCATCACTTAAAGAACGAGGGTCAGCAAAACGTAAAAAAAAAAACGGAAAAAATCAGAAAAAAAAGAGGAGCCTGCTGAAGATGAGGCCATTACGGCGCTCCTTTAGGTATCCCCCTCGGGATAGCGTCATGTAAAGAACGAGCGTAAGCACAACGAAAAAAAAAACGTAGGAGCCTGCCGAAGATGAGGCCATTACGGCTCGCCTTTAGCTGTCCTCCTCGGGATAGCGTCATTTAAAGAATGACGTTCAGAACAACGTAAAAAAAAACCGGAAAAAAACCGAAAAAAATTGGGAGGAGCCTGCCGAAGTTGAGGCCATTACGGCACGCCTTTAGGTGTCCTCCTCGGGATAGCATCATTTAAAGAACGAGGGTCACCACAACGTAAAAAAAAATAGAGGAGCCTGCTGAAGATGAGGCCATTACAGCTCGCCTTAAGGTATCCTCCTCGGGATAGCGTCATTTAAAGAACGAGGGTCAGCACAACGTTAAAAAAAAAACCTAGAAAAAAAATGGAGGAGACTGCCGAAGATGAGGCCATTACGGCTCGCGTTTAGTTGTCCTCCTCGTGATAGCGTCTTTTAAAGAACGAGGGTCAGAACAACGTAAAAAAAATGGAGGAGGCTGCCAAAGATGAGGCCATTACGGCTTGCCTTTAGGTGTGCTCCTCGAGTTAGCGTCATTCAAAGAACGAGGATCAGACCAACTTAAAAAAAACCGGAAAAAAACCAGAATCGCTTGCCGAAGATGATGCCATTGAGGCTCGCCTTTAGGTGTCCTCCTCGGGGTAGCGTCATTTAAAGAACGAGGGTCAGCACATCGTAAAAAAAAATACTGGAAAAAAATCGGAAGAGCCAGCCGAAGATGAGGCCATTACAGCTCGCCTTTAGGTGTCCTCCTCGGGATAGCGTCATGTAAATAACGAGGGTCAGAACAACATAAAAAAAAAGGAAAAAAGAAAACCGAAAAAAAAATCGAATGAACCTGCCAAAGATGAGGCCATTACGACTCGTCTTTAGGTGTCCTCCTCGGGACAGCGTCATTTAAAGAACGAGGGTCAGCACAACGTACAAAAAAAACTGGAAAAAAAACCGGAAGAGCATGCTGAAAATGAGGCCATTACGGCTTGCCTTTAGGTGTCCTCCTCGGGATAGCGTCATTTAAAGAACGAGGGTCAGCATAACGTAAAAAAAACAGAAAAAACCGGGAAAAAAACAGTGGAGCCTGCTGAAGATGAGGCCATTACGGCTCGCCTTAAGGTATCCTCGTCGGGATCGCGTCATTTAAAGAACGAGGGTCAGCATAACGTATAAAAAAAAAAACCAGAAAATAAATGGAGGAGCCTGCTGAAGATGAGGCAATTACGGCTCGCCTTTAGGTGTCCTCCTCAGGATAGCGTCATTTAAAGAACGAGGGTCAGCACATCGTTAAAAAAAACCCGGAAAAAACGGAGGAGGTTGCCAAAGATGAGGCCATTACGGCTCGCCTTTAGATGTCCTCCTCGAGTTAGCGTCATTCAAAGAACGAGGGTCAAAACAACGTAAAAAAAATCGGAAAAAAACCGGAGGAGGCTGCCGAAGATGAGGCCATTAAGGCTCGCCTTTAGGTGTCCTCCTCGGGATAGCATCACTTAAAGAACGAAGGTCAGCAAAACGTAAGAAAAAAAACGGAAAAAATCGGAAAAAAAAGAGGAGCCTGCTGAAGATGAGGCCATTACGGCGCTCCTTTAGGTATCCCCCTCGGGATAGCGTCATGTAAAGAACGAGCGTAAGCAAAACGTAAAAAAAAAAACGTAGGAGCCTGCCGAAGATGAGGCCATTACGGCTCGCCTTTAGGTGTCCACCTCGGGATAGCATCATTCAATGAACGAGGGTCAGCACAACGTAGTAAAAAAAACAGAAAAAACTTGTAAAAAAACGAAAGAGCCTGCCGAAGATGAGTCCATTACGGCTCGCCTTTAGGTGTCCTCCTCGGGATAGCGTCATTTAAAGAACGAGGGCAAGCATAACGTAAAAAAAACAGAAAAAATCGGGAAAAAAAATAGAGGAACCTGCTGAAGATGAGGCCATTACGGCTCGCCTTAAGGTATCCTCCTCGGGATAGCGTCATTTAAAGAACGAGGGTCAGCATAACGTATAAAAAAACGGAAAAAATCAGAAAAAAAAACGGAGGAGCCTGCTGAAGATGAGGCGATTACGGCTAGCCTTTAGGTGTCCTCCTCAGGATAGCGTCATTTAAAGAACGAGGGTCAGCACAACGTTAAAAAAAAAACCCAGAAAAAAAACCGAGGGTCCAGCCGAAGATGAGTCCATTACAGCTCGCCTTTAGGTGTCCTCCTCGGGATGGCGTCATTTAAAGAACGAGGGTCAGAACAACGTAAAAAAAATGAAAAAAAACTGAAAAAATAAAACCGGAGGAACCTGCCAAAGATGAGGCCATTACGGCTCGCCTTTAGGAGTCCTCCTTGGGATTGCGTCATTTAAAGAACGAGGGCAAGCACAACGTAAGAAAAAAAACCGGAGGAGCCTGCCGAAGATGAGGCCATTACGGCTCGCCTTTAGGTGTCCTCCTCGGGATAGCATCATTTAAAGAACGAGGGTCACCACAACGTCAAAAAAAATAGAGGAGGCTGCCGAAGATGAGGCCATTACAGCTCGCCTTTAGGTGTCTTCCTCGGGATAGCGTCATTTAAAGAACGAGGGTCAGCATAACGTATAAAAAAAGGAAAAAAACCGGAAAAAAAATGGAGGAGCCTGCTGAAGATGAGGCGATTACGGCTCACCTTTAGGTGTCCTCCTCAGGAGAGCGTCATTTAAAGAACGAGGGTCAGCACAACGTTAAAAAAAAAACCCGGAAAAAAAATGGAGGAGACTGCCGAAGATGAGGCCATTACGGCTCGCCTTTAGTTGTCCTCCTCGGGATAGCGTCTTTTAAAGAACGAGGGTCAGAACAACGTAAAAAAAAATAGAGGAGGCTGCCGAAGATGAGGCCATTAAGGCTCGCCTTTAGGTGTCCTCCTCAGGATAGCGTCCTTTAAAGAACGAGGGTCAGCACAACGTTAAAAAAAAAACCCTGAAAAAAAAACGGAGGAGCCTGCCGAAGATGAGGCCATTACGGCTTGCTTTTAGTTGTCCTCCTCGGGATATCGTCTTTTAAAGATCGAGGGTCCGCACAACGTTAAAAAAAAAACCCGGAAAAAAAAACGGAGGAGCCTGCCGAAGATGAGGCCATTACGGCTTGCCTTTAGCTGTCCTGCTCGAGATAGCGTCATTTAAAGAACGAGTTTCAGAACAACGTAAAAAAAACCGGAAAAAAACCGAAAAAAATCAGAAGGAGCCTGCCGAAGATTAGGCCATTACGGCTCGCCTTTAGGTGTCCTCCTCGGGATAGCGTCATTTAAAGAACGAGGGTCAGCACAACGTAAAAAAAAATACTGGAAAAAAATCGGAGGAGCCTGCCGAAGATGAGCCCATTACTGCTTGCCTTTAGGTGTCCTCCTCTGGATAACGGCATTTAAAGAACGAGGGTCAGCACAACATAAAAAACACAGAAAAAAACCGAAAAAATAAAACCGGAGGAACCTGCCAAAGATGAGGCCATTACGGCTCGCCTTTAGGTGTCCTCCTCGGGATTACGTCATTTAAAGAACGAGGGCAAGCACAACGTAAGAAAAAAAACCGGAGGAGCCTGCCGAAGATGAGGCCATTACTGCTCGCCTTTAGGTGTCCTCCTCGGGATAGCATCATTTAAAGAACGAGAGTCAGCACAACGTAAAAAAAATAGAAAATACGGGAAAAAAAATAGAGGAGCCTGCTGAAGAAGAGGCCATTACGGCTCGCTTTAAGTTATCCTCCTTGGGATAGCGTCATTTAAAGACAGAGGGTCAGCATAACATATAAAAAAAGGAAAAAACCGAAAGAAAAAAATGGAGGAGCCTGCTGAAGATGAGGCAATTACAGCTCGCCTTTAGGTGTCCTCCTCAGGATAGCGTCATTTAAAGAACGAGGGTCAGCACAACGTTTAAAAAAAAACCCAAAAAAAAAAATGGAGGAGGCTGCCGAAGATGAGGCCATTACGGCTCGCCTTTAGTTGTCCTCCTCGGGATAGCGTCTTTTAAAGAACGAGGGTCAAAAAAACATAAAAAAAAAATGGAGGAGGCTGCCGAATATGAGGCCATTACGGCTCGCCTTTTGGTGTCCTCCTCGGGATAGCGTCTTTTAAAGAACGAGGGTCAGAACAACGTAAAAAAAAATCGGAAAAAACCGAAGGAGCTTGCCAAAGATGAGGCCATTAAGGCTCGCCTTTAGGTGTCCTCCTCGGGATAGCGTCATTTAAAGAACGAGGGTCAGCACAACATAAAAAAAATACTGGAAAAAAAAACCGGAAGAGCCTGCCGAAGATGAGGCCATTATTGCTCGCCTTAAGGTGTCCTCCTCTGGATAGCGACATTTAAAGAACGAGGGTCAGCACAACATAAAAAAAACAGAAAAAAACTGAAAAAATAAAACCGGAGGAACCTGCCGAAGATGAGGCCATTACGGCTCGCCTTTAGGTGTCCTCCTCGGGATAGCGTCATTTAAAGAACGAGGGCAAGCATAACATAAAAAAAACAGAAAAAATCGGAAAAAAAATAGAGGAGCCTGCTGAAGATGAGGCCATTACGGCTCGCCTTAAGGTATCCTCCTCGGGATAGCGTCATTTAAAGAACGAGGGTCAGCATAACGTATAAAAAAACGGAAAAAACCAGAAAAAAATGGAGGAGCCTGTTGAAGATGAGGCGATTACGGCTAGCCTTTAGGTGTCCTCCTCAGGATAGCGTCATTTAAAGAACGAGGGTCAGCACAACGTTAAAAAAAAAAACCCAGAAAAAAACGGAGGAGCCTGCCGAAGATGAGGACATTACGGCTTGCCTTTTGTTGTCCTCCTCGGGATAGCGTCTTTTAAAGAACGTGGGTCAGAACAACGTAAAAAAAAATGGACGAGGCTGCCGAAGATGAGGCCATTAAGGCTCGCCTTTAGGTGTCCTCCTTAGGATAGCGTCCTTTAAAGAACGAGGGTCAGCACAACGTTAAAAAAAAACCCTGAAAAAAAATGGAGGAGCCAGCCGAAGATGAGGCCATTACAGCTCGCCTTTAGGTGTCCTCCTCGGGATAGAGTCATTTAAAGAACGAGGGTCAGAACAACGTAAAAAAAATGAAAAAAAAACTGAAAAAATAAAACTGGAGGAACCTGCCAAAGATGAGGCCATTACGGCTCGCCTTTAGGTGTCCTCCTCGGAATAGCGTCAATTTAAGGAACGAGGGTTAGCACAACGTAAAAAAAAAACCGAAAAAAATCGAAAAAAGATAATCGGAGGAGCCTGCCGAAGATGAGGCCATTACGGCTCGCCTTTAGCTGTCCTCCTCGGGATAGCGTCATTTAAAGAACGACGTTCAGAACAACGTAAAAAAAAACCGGAAAAAAACCGAAAAAAATCGGGAGGAGCCTGCCGAAGTTGAGGCCATTACGGCTCGCCTTTAGGTGTCCTCCTCGGGATAGCATCATTTAAAGAACGAGGGTCACCACAACGTAAAAAAAAATAGAGGAGCCTGCTGAAGATGAGGCCATTACAGCTCGCCTTAAGGTATCCTCCTCGGGATAGCGTCATTTAAAGAACGAGGGTCAGCACAACGTTAAAAAAAAAACCCGGAAAAAAAATGGAGGAGACTGCCGAAGATGAGGCCATTACGGCTCGCCTTTAGTCGTCCTCTTCGGGATAGCGTCTTTTAAAGAACGAGGGTCAGAACAACGTAAAAAAAAATGGAGGAGGCTGCCAAAGATGAGGCCATTACGGCTTGCCTTTAGGTGTGCTCCTCGAGTTAGCGTCATTCAAAGAACGAGGATCAGAACAACTTAAAAAAAACCGGAAAAAAACCAGAATCGCTTGCCGAAGATGATGCCATTGAGGCTCGCCTTTAGGTGTCCTCCTCGGGGTAGCGTTATTTAAAGAACGAGGGTCAGCACAACGTAAAAAAAAATACTAGAAAAAAAATCGGAAGAGCCAGCCGAAGATGAGGCCATTACAGCTCGCCTTTAGGTGTCCTCCTCGGGATAGCGTCATGTAAAGAACGAGGGTCAGAACAACGTAAAAAAAAAAGGAAAAAAGAAAACCGAAAAAAAAATCGAATGAACCTGCCAAAGATGAGGCCATTACGGCTCGTCTTTAGGTGTCCTCCTCGGGACAGCGTCATTTAAAGAACGAGGGTCAGCACAGCGTACAAAAAAAACTGGAAAAAAAACCGGAAGAGCATGCCGAAAATGAGGCCATTACGGCTCGCCTTTAGGTGTCCTCCTCGGGATAGCGTCATTTAAAGAACGAGGGTCAGCATAAAGTAAAAAAAAAAACAGAAAAATTCGGGAAAAAAATAGTGGAGCCTGCTGAAGATGAGGCCATTACGGCTCGCCTTAAGGTATCCTCGTCGGGATAGCGTCATTTAAAGAACGAGGGTCAGCATAACGTATAAAAAAAAAGAAAAAACCAGAAAATAAATGGAGGAACCTGCTGAAGATGAGGCAATTACGGCTCGCCTTTAGGTGTCCTCTTCAGGATAGCGTCATTTAAAGAACGAGGGTCAGCACATCGTTAAAAAAAACCCGGAAAAAACGGAGGAGGTTGCCAAAGATGAGGCCATTACGGCTCACCTTTAGTTGTCCTCCTCGGGATTGCGTCTTTTAAAGAACGAGGGTCAGAACAACGTAAAAAAAAAAACGGAGGAGGGTGCCGAAGATGAGGCCATTACGGCTCGCCTTTAGATGTCCTCCTCGAGTTAGCATCATTCAAAGAACGAGGGTCAAAACAACGTAAAAAAAACCGGAAAAAAACTGGAGGAGCTTGCCGAAGATGAGGCCATTAAGGCTCGCCTTTAGGTGTCCTCCTCGGGATAGCATCACTTAAAGAACGAGGGTCAGCAAAACGTAAAAAAAAAAAACGGAAAAAATCAGAAAAAAAAGAGGAGCCTGCTGAAGATGAGGCCATTACGGCGCTCCTTTAGGTATCCCCCTCGGGATAGCGTCATGTAAAGAACGAGCGTAAGCACAACGAAAAAAAAAACGTAGGAGCCTGCCGAAGATGAGGCCATTACGGCTCGCCTTTAGCTGTCCTCCTCGGGATAGCGTCATTTAAACAACGACGTTCAGAACAACGTAAAAAAAAAACCGGAAAAAAACCGAAAAAAATTGGGAGGAGCCTGCCGAAGTTGAGGCCATTACGGCTCGACTTTAGGTGTCCTCCTCGGGATAGCATCATTTAAAGAACGAGGGTCACCACAACGTAAAAAAAAATAGAGGAGCCTGCTGAAGATGAGGCCATTACAGCTCGCCTTAAGGTATCCTCCTCGGGATAGCGTCATTTAAAGAACGAGGGTCAGCACAACGTGAAAAAAAAAACCTAGAAAAAAAATGGAGGAGACTGCCGAAGATGAGGCCATTACGGCTAGCGTTTAGTTGTCCTCCTCGTGATAGCGTCTTTTAAAGAACGAGGGTCAGAACAACGTAAAAAAAATGGAGGAGGCTGCCAAAGATGAGGCCATTACGGCTTGCCTTTAGGTGTGCTCCTCGAGTTAGCGTCATTCAAAGAACGAGGATCAGACCAACTTAAAAAAAACCGGAAAAAAACCAGAATCGCTTGCCGAAGATGATGCCATTGAGGCTCGCCTTTAGGTGTCCTCCTCGGGGTAGCGTCATTTAAAGAACGAGGGTCAGCACAACGTAAAAAAAAATACTGGAAAAAAATCGGAAGAGCCAGCCGAAGATGAGGCCATTACAGCTCGCCTTTAGGTGTCCTCCTCGGGATAGCGTCATGTAAATAACGAGGGTCAGAACAACATAAAAAAAAAGGAAAAAAGAAAACCGAAAAAAAAATCGAATGAACCTGCCAAAGATGAGGCCATTACGACTCGTCTTTAGGTGTCCTCCTCGGGACAGCGTCATTTAAAGAACGAGGGTCAGCACAACGTACAAAAAAAACTGGAAAAAAAACCGGAAGAGCATGCCGAAAATGAGGCCATTACGGCTTGCCTTTAGGTGTCCTCCTCGGGATAGCGTCATTTAAAGAACGAGGGTCAGCATAACGTAAAAAAAAACAGAAAAAACCGGGAAAAAAACAGTGGAGCCTGCTGAAGATGAGGCCATTACGGCTCGCCTTAAGGTATCCTCGTCGGGATCGCGTCATTTAAAGAACGAGGGTCAGCATAACGTATAAAAAAAAAAACCAGAAAATAAATGGAGGAGCCTGCTGAAGATGAGGCAATTACGGCTCGCCTTTAGGTGTCCTCCTCGGGATAGCATCACTTAAAGAACGAGGGTCAGCAAAACGTAAGAAAAAAAACGGAAAAAATCGGAAAAAAAAGAGGAGCCTGCTGAAGATGAGGCCATTACGGCGCTCCTTTAGGTATCCCCCTCGGGATAGCGTCATGTAAAGAACGAGCGTAAGCACAACGTAAAAAAAATAACGTAGGAGCCTGCCGAAGATGAGGCCATTACGGCTCGCCTTTAGGTGTCCACCTCGGGATAGCATCATTTAATGAACGAGGGTCAGCACAACGTAGTAAAAAAAACAGAAAAAACTTGTAAAAAAAACGAAAGAGCCTGCCGAAGATGAGGCCATTACGGCTCGCCTTTAGGTGTCCTCCTCGGGATAGCGTCATTTAAAGAACGAGGGCAAGCATAACGTAAAAAAAACAGAAAAAATCGGGAAAAAAAATAGAGGAACCTGCTGAAGATGAGGCCATTACGGCTCGCCTTAAGGTATCCTCCTCGGGATAGCGTCATTTAAAGAACGAGGGTCAGCATAACGTATAAAAAAACGGAAAAAATCAGAAAAAAAAACGGAGCAGCCTGCTGAAGATGAGGCGATTACGGCTAGCCTTTAGGTGTCCTCCTCAGGATAGCGTCATTTAAAGAACGAGGGTCAGCACAACGTTAAAAAAAAAACCCAGAAAAAAAACCGAGGGTCCAGCCGAAGATGAGTCCATTAAAGCTCGCCTTTAGGTGTCCTCCTCGGGATAGCGTCATTTAAAGAACGAGGGTCAGAACAACGTAAAAAAAATGAAAAAAAACTGAAAAAATAAAACCGGAGGAACCTGCCAAAGATGAGGCCATTACGGCTCGCCTTTAGGAGTCCTCCTTGGGATTGCGTCATTTAAAGAACGAGGGCAAGCACAACGTAAGAAAAAAAACCGGAGGAGCCTGCCGAAGATGAGGCCATTACGGCTCGCCTTTAGGTGTCCTCCTCGGGATAGCATCATTTAAAGAACGAGGGTCACCACAACGTCAAAAAAAATAGAGGAGGCTGCCGAAGATGAGGCCATTACGGCTCGCCTTTAGTTGTCTTCCTCGGGATAGCGTCATTTAAAGAACGAGGGTCAGCATAACGTATAAAAAAAAGGAAAAAAACCGGAAAAAAAATGGAGGAGCCTGCTGAAGATGAGGCGATTACGGCTCACCCTTAGGTGTCCTCCTCAGGAGAGCGTCATTTAAAGAACGAGGGTCAGCACAACGTTAAAAAAAAAACCCGGAAAAAAAATGGAGGAGACTGCCGAAGATGAGGCCATTACGGCTCGCCTTTAGTTGTCCTCCTCGGGATAGCGTCTTTTAAAGAACGAGGGTCAGAACAACGTAAAAAAAAATAGAGGAGGCTGCCGAAGATGAGGCCATTAAGGCTCGCCTTTAGGTGTCCTCCTCAGGATAGCGTCCTTTAAAGAACGAGGGTCAGCACAACGTTAAAAAAAAAACCCTGAAAAAAAAACGGAGGAGCCAGCCGAAGATGAGGCCATTACAGCTCGCCTTTAGGTGTCCTCCTCAGAATAGCGTCTTTTAAAGAACGAGTGTCAGAACAACGTAAAAAAAATGAAAAAAAACTGAAAAAATAAAACCAGAGGAACCTGCCAAAGATGAGGCCATTACGGCTCGCCTTTAGGTGTCCTCCTCGGGATAGCGTCAATTTAAGGAACGAGGGTTAGCACAACGTAAAAAAAAAAAAACCGAAAAAAACCGAAAAAAGATAATCGGAGGAGCCTGCCGAAGATGAGGCCATTACGGCTCGCCTTTAGCTTTCCTCCTCGGGATAGCGTCATTTAAAGAACGACGTTCAGAACAACGTAAAAAAAAACCGGAAAAAAACCGAAAAAAATCGGGAGGAGCCTGCCGAAGATGAGGCCATTACGGCTCGCCTTTAGGTGTCCTCCTCAGGATAGCGTCATTTAAAGAACGAGGTTCAGCACAACGTAAAAAAAATAGAAAAAAACTGAAAAAGTAAAACCGGAGGAACCTGCCGAAGATGAGGCCATTACGGGTCGCCTTTAGGTGTCCTCCTCGGGATTGCGTCATTTAAAGAACGAGGGCAAGCACAACGTAAGAAAAAAAACCGGAGGAGCCTGCCGAAGATGAGGCCATTACGGCTCGCCTTTAGGTGTCCTCCTCGGGATAGCATCATTTAAAGAACGAGGGTCACCACAACGTAAAAAAAAATAGAGGAGCCTGCTGAAGATGAGGCCATTACAGCTCGCCTTAAGGTATCCTCCTCGGGATAGCGTCATTTAAAGAACGAGGGTCAGCATAACGTATAAAAAAAAGGAAAAAACCGGAAAAAAAATGGAGGAGCCTGCTGAAGATGAGGCGATTACGGCTCACCTTTAGGTGTCCTCCTCAGGATAGCGTCATTTAAAGAACGAGGGTCAGCACAACGTTAAAAAAAAAAAACCCGGAAAAAAAATGGAGGAGACTGCCAAAGATGAGGCCATTACGGCTCGCCTTTAGTTGTCCTCCTCGGGATAGCGTCTTTTAAAGAACGAGGGTCAGAACAACGTAAAAAAAAACGGAGGAGGCTGCCGAAGATGAGGCCATTAAGGCTCGCCTTTAGGTGTCCTCCTCAGGATAGCGTCCTTTAAAGAACGAGGGTCAGCACAACGTTAAAAAAAAAACCCTGAAAAAAAAACGGAGGAGCCAGCCGAAGATGAGGCCATTACAGCTTGCCTTTAGGTGTCCTCCTCAGGATAGCGTCATTTAAAGAACGAGGGTCAGAACAACGTAAAAAAAAATAGAGGAGGCTGCCGAAGATGAGGCCATTAAGGCTCGCCTTTAGGTGTCCTCCTCAGGATAGCGTCCTTTAAAGAACGAGGGTCAGCACAACGTTAAAAAAAAAACCCTGAAAAAAAAACGGAGGAGCCAGCCGAAGATGAGGCCATTACAGCTCGCCTTTAGGTGTCCTCCTCAGGATAGCGTCTTTTAAAGAACGAGGGTCAGAACAACGTAAAAAAAATGAAAAAAAACTGAAAAAATAAAACCAGAGGAACCTGCCAAAGATGAGGCCATTACGGCTCGCCTTTAGGTGTCCTCCTAGGGATAGCGTCAATTTAAGGAACGAGGGTTAGCACAACGTAAAAAAAAAAACCGAAAAAAACCGAAAAAAGATAATCGGAGGAGCCTGCCGAAGATGAGGCCATTACGGCTCGCCTTTAGCTTTCCTCCTCGGGATAGCGTCATTTAAAGAACGACGTTCAGAACAACGTAAAAAAAAACCGGAAAAAAACCGAAAAAAATCGGGAGGAGCCTGCCGAAGATGAGGCCATTACGGCTCGCCTTTAGGTGTCCTCCTCGGGATAGCGTCATTTAAAGAACGAGGTTCAGCACAACGTAAAAAAAATAGAAAAAAACTGAAAAAGTAAAACCGGAGGAACCTGCCGAAGATGAGGCCATTACGGGTCGCCTTTAGGTGTCCTCCTCGGGATTGCGTCATTTAAAGAACGAGGGCAAGCACAACGTAAGAAAAAAAACCGGAGGAGCCTGCCGAAGATGAGGCCATTACGGCTCGCCTTTAGGTGTCCTCCTCGGGATAGCATCATTTAAAGAACGAGGGTCACCACAACGTAAAAAAAAATAGAGGAGCCTGCTGAAGATGAGGCCATTACAGCTCGCCTTAAGGTATCCTCCTCGGGATAGCGTCATTTAAAGAACGAGGGTCAGCATAACGTATAAAAAAAAGGAAAAAACCGGAAAAAAAATGGAGGAGCCTGCTGAAGATGAGGCGATTACGGCTCACCTTTAGGTGTCCTCCTCAGGATAGCGTCATTTAAAGAACGAGGGTCAGCACAACGTTAAAAAAAAAAACCCGGAAAAAAAATGGAGGAGACTGCCGAAGATGAGGCCATTACGGCTCGCCTTTAGTTGTCCTCTCGGGATAGCGTCTTTTAAAGAACGAGGGTCAGAACAACGTAAAAAAAAACGGAGGAGGCTGCTGAAGAAGAGGCCATTAAGGCTCGCCTTTAGGTGTCCTCCTCAGGATAGCGTCCTTTAAAGAACGAGGGTCAGCACAACGTTAAAAAAAAAACCCTGAAAAAAAAACGGAAGAGCCAGCCGAAGATGAGGCCATTACAGCTTGCCTTTAGGTGTCCTCCTCAGCATAGCGTCATTTAAAGAACGAGGGTCAGAACAACGTAAAAAAAATGAAAAAAAACTGAAAAAATAAAACCAGAGGAACCTGCCAAAGATGAGGCCATTACGGCTCGCCTTTAGGTGTCCTCCTCGAGAGAGCGTCAATTTAAGGAACGAGGGTTAGCACAACGTAAAAAAAAAAAACCGAAAAAAACCGAAAAAAGATAATCGGAGGAGCCTGCCGAAGATGAGGCCATTACAGCTCGCCTTTAGCTTTCCTCCACGGGATAGCGTCATTTAAAGAACGACGTTCAGAACAACGTAAAAAAAAACCGGAAAAAAACCAAAAAAAATCGGGAGGAGCCTGCCGAAGATGAGGCCATTACGGCTCGCCTTTAGGTGTCCTCCTCTTGATAGCGTCATTTAAAGAACGAGGTTCAGCACAACATAAAAAAAATAGAAAAAAACTGAAAAAGTAAAACCGGAGGAACCTGCCGAAGATGAGGCCATTACGGGTCGCCTTTAGGTGTCCTCCTCGGGATTGCGTCATTTAAAGAACGAGGGCAAGCACAACGTAAGAAAAAAAACCGGAGGAACCTGCCGAAGATGAGGCCATTACGGCTCGCCTTTAGGTGTCCTCCTCGGGATAGCATCATTTAAAGAACGAGGGTCACCACAACGTAAAAAAAAATAGAGGAGCCTGCTGAAGATGAGGCCATTACAGCTCGCCTTAAGGTATCCTCCTCGGGATAGCGTCATTTAAAGAACGAGGGTCAGCATAACGTATAAAAAAAAGGAAAAAACCGGAAAAAAAATGGAGGAGCCTGCTGAAGATGAGGCGATTACGGCTCACCTTTAGGTGTCCTCCTCAGGATAGCGTCATTTAAAGAACGAGGGTCAGCACAACGTTAAAAAAAAAAAACCCGGAAAAAAAATGGAGGAGACTGCCAAAGATGAGGCCATTACGGCTCGCCTTTAGTTGTCCTCCTCGGGATAGCGTCTTTTAAAGAACGAGGGTCAGAACAACGTAAAAAAAAACGGAGGAGGCTGCCGAAGATGAGGCCATTAAGGCTCGCCTTTAGGTGTCCTCCTCAGGATAGCGTCCTTTAAAGAACGAGGGTCAGCACAACGTTAAAAAAAAAACCCTGAAAAAAAAACGGAGGAGCCAGCCGAAGATGAGGCCATTACAGCTTGCCTTTAGGTGTCCTCCTCAGGATAGCGTCATTTAAAGAACGAGGGTCAGAACAACGTAAAAAAAAATAGAGGAGGCTGCCGAAGATGAGGCCATTAAGGCTCGCCTTTAGGTGTCCTCCTCAGGATAGCGTCCTTTAAAGAACGAGGGTCAGCACAACGTTAAAAAAAAAACCCTGAAAAAAAAACGGAGGAGCCAGCCGAAGATGAGGCCATTACAGCTCGCCTTTAGGTGTCCTCCTCAGGATAGCGTCTTTTAAAGAACGAGGGTCAGAACAACGTAAAAAAAATGAAAAAAAACTGAAAAAATAAAACCAGAGGAACCTGCCAAAGATGAGGCCATTACGGCTCGCCTTTAGGTGTCCTCCTAGGGATAGCGTCAATTTAAGGAACGAGGGTTAGCACAACGTAAAAAAAAAAACCGAAAAAAACCGAAAAAAGATAATCGGAGGAGCCTGCCGAAGATGAGGCCATTACGGCTCGCCTTTAGCTTTCCTCCTCGGGATAGCGTCATTTAAAGAACGACGTTCAGAACAACGTAAAAAAAAACCGGAAAAAAACCGAAAAAAATCGGGAGGAGCCTGCCGAAGATGAGGCCATTACGGCTCGCCTTTAGGTGTCCTCCTCGGGATAGCGTCATTTAAAGAACGAGGTTCAGCACAACGTAAAAAAAATAGAAAAAAACTGAAAAAGTAAAACCGGAGGAACCTGCCGAAGATGAGGCCATTACGGGTCGCCTTTAGGTGTCCTCCTCGGGATTGCGTCATTTAAAGAACGAGGGCAAGCACAACGTAAGAAAAAAAACCGGAGGAGCCTGCCGAAGATGAGGCGATTACGGCTAGCCTTTAGGTGTCCTCCTCAGGATAGCGTCATTTAAAGAACGAGGGTCAGCACAACGTTAAAAAAAAAACCCAGAAAAAAAACCGAGGGTCCAGCCGAAGATGAGTCCATTAAAGCTCGCCTTTAGGTGTCCTCCTCGGGATAGCGTCATTTAAAGAACGAGGGTCAGAACAACGTAAAAAAAATGAAAAAAAACTGAAAAAATAAAACCGGAGGAACCTGCCAAAGATGAGGCCATTACGGCTCGCCTTTAGGAGTCCTCCTTGGGATTGCGTCATTTAAAGAACGAGGGCAAGCACAACGTAAGAAAAAAAACCGGAGGAGCCTGCCGAAGATGAGGCCATTACGGCTCGCCTTTAGGTGTCCTCCTCGGGATAGCATCATTTAAAGAACGAGGGTCACCACAACGTCAAAAAAAATAGAGGAGGCTGCCGAAGATGAGGCCATTACGGCTCGCCTTTAGTTGTCTTCCTCGGGATAGCGTCATTTAAAGAACGAGGGTCAGCATAACGTATAAAAAAAAGGAAAAAAACCGGAAAAAAAATGGAGGAGCCTGCTGAAGATGAGGCGATTACGGCTCACCCTTAGGTGTCCTCCTCAGGAGAGCGTCATTTAAAGAACGAGGGTCAGCACAACGTTAAAAAAAAAACCCGGAAAAAAAATGGAGGAGACTGCCGAAGATGAGGCCATTACGGCTCGCCTTTAGTTGTCCTCCTCGGGATAGCGTCTTTTAAAGAACGAGGGTCAGAACAACGTAAAAAAAAATAGAGGAGGCTGCCGAAGATGAGGCCATTAAGGCTCGCCTTTAGGTGTCCTCCTCAGGATAGCGTCCTTTAAAGAACGAGGGTCAGCACAACGTTAAAAAAAAAACCCTGAAAAAAAAACGGAGGAGCCAGCCGAAGATGAGGCCATTACAGCTCGCCTTTAGGTGTCCTCCTCAGAATAGCGTCTTTTAAAGAACGAGTGTCAGAACAACGTAAAAAAAATGAAAAAAAACTGAAAAAATAAAACCAGAGGAACCTGCCAAAGATGAGGCCATTACGGCTCGCCTTTAGGTGTCCTCCTCGGGATAGCGTCAATTTAAGGAACGAGGGTTAGCACAACGTAAAAAAAAAAAAACCGAAAAAAACCGAAAAAAGATAATCGGAGGAGCCTGCCGAAGATGAGGCCATTACGGCTCGCCTTTAGCTTTCCTCCTCGGGATAGCGTCATTTAAAGAACGACGTTCAGAACAACGTAAAAAAAAACCGGAAAAAAACCGAAAAAAATCGGGAGGAGCCTGCCGAAGATGAGGCCATTACGGCTCGCCTTTAGGTGTCCTCCTCAGGATAGCGTCATTTAAAGAACGAGGTTCAGCACAACGTAAAAAAAATAGAAAAAAACTGAAAAAGTAAAACCGGAGGAACCTGCCGAAGATGAGGCCATTACGGGTCGCCTTTAGGTGTCCTCCTCGGGATTGCGTCATTTAAAGAACGAGGGCAAGCACAACGTAAGAAAAAAAACCGGAGGAGCCTGCCGAAGATGAGGCCATTACGGCTCGCCTTTAGGTGTCCTCCTCGGGATAGCATCATTTAAAGAACGAGGGTCACCACAACGTAAAAAAAAATAGAGGAGCCTGCTGAAGATGAGGCCATTACAGCTCGCCTTAAGGTATCCTCCTCGGGATAGCGTCATTTAAAGAACGAGGGTCAGCATAACGTATAAAAAAAAGGAAAAAACCGGAAAAAAAATGGAGGAGCCTGCTGAAGATGAGGCGATTACGGCTCACCTTTAGGTGTCCTCCTCAGGATAGCGTCATTTAAAGAACGAGGGTCAGCACAACGTTAAAAAAAAAAACCCGGAAAAAAAATGGAGGAGACTGCCGAAGATGAGGCCATTACGGCTCGCCTTTAGTTGTCCTCCTCGGGATAGCGTCTTTTAAAGAACGAGGGTCAGAACAACGTAAAAAAAAACGGAGGAGGCTGCTGAAGAAGAGGCCATTAAGGCTCGCCTTTAGGTGTCCTCCTCAGGATAGCGTCCTTTAAAGAACGAGGGTCAGCACAACGTTAAAAAAAAAACCCTGAAAAAAAAACGGAGGAGCCAGCCGAAGATGAGGCCATTACAGCTTGCCTTTAGGTGTCCTCCTCAGCATAGCGTCATTTAAAGAACGAGGGTCAGAACAACGTAAAAAAAATGAAAAAAAACTGAAAAAATAAAACCAGAGGAACCTGCCAAAGATGAGGCCATTACGGCTCGCCTTTAGGTGTCCTCCTCGAGAGAGCGTCAATTTAAGGAACGAGGGTTAGCACAACGTAAAAAAAAAAACCGAAAAAAACCGAAAAAAGATAATCGGAGGAGCCTGCCGAAGATGAGGCCATTACAGCTCGCCTTTAGCTTTCCTCCACGGGATAGCGTCATTTAAAGAACGACGTTCAGAACAACGTAAAAAAAAACCGGAAAAAAACCAAAAAAAATCGGGAGGAGCCTGCCGAAGATGAGGCCATTACGGCTCGCCTTTAGGTGTCCTCCTCTTGATAGCGTCATTTAAAGAACGAGGTTCAGCACAACATAAAAAAAATAGAAAAAAACTGAAAAAGTAAAACCGGAGGAACCTGCCGAAGATGAGGCCATTACGGGTCGCCTTTAGGTGTCCTCCTCGGGATTGCGTCATTTAAAGAACGAGGGCAAGCACAACGTAAGAAAAAAAACCGGAGGAGCCTGCCGAAGATGAGGCCATTACGGCTCGCCTTTAGGTGTCCTCCTCGGGATAGCATCATTTAAAGAACGAGGGTCACCACAACGTAAAAAAAAATAGAGGAGCCTGCTGAAGATGAGGCCATTACAGCTCGGCTTAAGGTATCCTCCTCGGGATAGCGTCATTTAAAGAACGAGGGTCAGCATAACGTATAAAAAAAAGGAAAAAACCGGAAAAAAAATGGAGGAGCCTACTGAAGATGAGGCGATTACGGCTCACCTTTAGGTGTCCTCCTCAGGATAGCGTCATTTAAAGAACGAGGGTCAGCACAACGTTAAAAAAAAAAACCTGGAAAAAAAATGGAGGAGACTACCGAAGATGAGGCCATTACGGCTCGCCTTTAGTTGTCCTCCTCGGGATAGCGTCTTTTAAAGAACGAGGGTCAGAACAACGTAAAAAAAAACGGAGGAGGCTGCCAAAGATGAGGCCATTAAGGCTCGCCTTTAGGTGTCCTCCTCAGGATAGCGTCCTTTAAAGAACGAGGGTCAGAACAACGTTAAAAAAAAAACCCTGAAAAAAAAACGGAGGAGCCAGCCGAAGATGAGGCCATTACAGCTCGCCTTTAGGTGTCCTCCTCGGGATAGCGTCATTTAAAGAACGAGGGTCAGAACAACCTAAAAAAAATGAAAAAAAACTGAAAAAATAAAACTGGAGGAACCTGCCAAAGATGAGGCCATTACGGCTCGCCTTTAGGTGTCCTTCTCGGGATAGCGTCAATTTAAGGAACGAGGGTTAGCACAACGTAGAAAAAAAAACCGAAAAAAACCGAAAAAAGATAATCGGAGGTGCCTGCCGAAGATGAGGCCATTACGGCTCGCCTTTAGCTGTCCTCCTCGGGATAGCGTCATTTAAAGAACGACGTTCAGAACAACGTAAAAAAAAAACCGGAAAAAAACCGAAAAAAATCGGGAGGAGCCTGCCGAAGATGCGGCCATTACGGCTCGCCTTTAGATGTCCTCCTCGGGATAGCGTCATTTAAAGAACGAGGGTCAGCACAACGTAAAAAAGATAGAAAAAAACTGAAAAAGTAAAACCGGAGGAACCTGCCGAAGATGAGGCCATTACGGGTCGCCTTTAGGTGTCCTCCTCGGGATTGCGTCATTTAAAGAACGAGGGCAAGCACAACGTAAGAAAAAAAACCGGAGGAGCCTGCCGAAGATGAGGCCATTACGGCTCGCCTTTAGGTGTCCTCCTCGGGATAGCATCATTTAAAGAACGAGGGTCACCACAACGTAAAAAAAAATAGAGGAGCCTGCTGAAGATGAGGCCATTACAGCTCGGCTTAAGGTATCCTCCTCGGGATAGCGTCATTTAAAGAACGAGGGTCAGCATAACGTATAAAAAAAAGGAAAAAACCGGAAAAAAAATGGAGGAGCCTACTGAAGATGAGGCGATTACGGCTCACCTTTAGGTGTCCTCCTCAGGATAGCGTCATTTAAAGAACGAGGGTCAGCACAACGTTAAAAAAAAAAACCTGGAAAAAAAATGGAGGAGACTACCGAAGATGAGGCCATTACGGCTCGCCTTTAGTTGTCCTCCTCGGGATAGCGTCTTTTAAAGAACGAGGGTCAGAACAACGTAAAAAAAAACGGAGGAGGCTGCCAAAGATGAGGCCATTAAGGCTCGCCTTTAGGTGTCCTCCTCAGGATAGCGTCCTTTAAAGAACGAGGGTCAGAACAACGTTAAAAAAAAAACCCTGAAAAAAAAACGGAGGAGCCAGCCGAAGATGAGGCCATTACAGCTCGCCTTTAGGTGTCCTCCTCGGGATAGCGTCATTTAAAGAACGAGGGTCAGAACAACCTAAAAAAAATGAAAAAAAACTGAAAAAATAAAACTGGAGGAACCTGCCAAAGATGAGGCCATTACGGCTCGCCTTTAGGTGTCCTTCTCGGGATAGCGTCAATTTAAGGAACGAGGGTTAGCACAACGTAGAAAAAAAAACCGAAAAAAACCGAAAAAAGATAATCGGAGGTGCCTGCCGAAGATGAGGCCATTACGGCTCGCCTTTAGCTGTCCTCCTCGGGATAGCGTCATTTAAAGAACGACGTTCAGAACAACGTAAAAAAAAAACCGGAAAAAAACCGAAAAAAATCGGGAGGAGCCTGCCGAAGATGCGGCCATTACGGCTCGCCTTTAGATGTCCTCCTCGGGATAGCGTCATTTAAAGAACGAGGGTCAGCACAACGTAAAAAAGATAGAAAAAAACTGAAAAAGTAAAACCGGAGGAACCTGCCGAAGATGAGGCCATTACGGCTCGCCTTTAGGTGTCCTCCTCGGGATTGCGTCATTTAAAGAACGAGGGCAAGCACAACGTAAGAAAAAAAACAGGAGGAGCCTGCCGAAGATGAGGCCATTACGGCTCGCCTTTAGGTGTCCTCCTCGGGATAGCATCATTTAAAGAACGAGGGTCACCACAACGTAAAAAAAAATAGAGGAGCCTGCTGAAGATGAGGCCATTACAGCTCGCCTTAAGGTATCCTCCTCGGGATAGCATCATTTAAAGAACGAGGGTCAGCATAACGTATAAAAAAAAGGAAAAAACCGGAAAAAAAATGGAGGAGCATGCTGAAGATGAGGCGATTACGGCTCACCTTTAGGTATCCTCCTCAGGATAGCGTCATTTAAAGAACGAGGGTCAGCACAACGTTAAAAAAAAAAACCCGGAAAAAAAATGGAGGAGACTGCCGAAGATGAGGCCATTACGGCTCGCCTTTAGCTGTCCTCCTGATGACAAGTCATCCTAGCCTATTTTAACTAGTCTTTTTCTTTTGTTTTCATTAGAATTATGCACTTTCTTGAGCTACAAGCAAGCTAATTGAGTAGATTTTCATGTTTCCCTTGATTGAACCAACCATATATGAATTCATGCCATTTCATGAGGTTTTATGCTATATTTGTTGCATATTATGAAAGATTGAATATCTCATGATTTTGAGCATAGCTTTGATGAGTTTGGTTGATTAATGATAGGTGAAGAAAGCTTGGAGAAAGGTTGAAGCAAAGAGGAATGGCTAGAAGTGAAGAGAGGACAATGGAATAAGTGAAATTGAACCAGGAAGCATGAAGTTAGCCCCAACGTTAGCCCCCTAACTTGGAGGCTAACGTTGGAACTTGAATTTTCCTCCCTGGCCATCCAACGTTTGCGCCAACGTTAGCCCCCTAACTTGGAGGCTAACGTTGGAACATGAAGACAAAGGGAGAAGGGCCAACGTTAGCCCCAACGTTAGCCCCCTAACTTGGAGGCTAACGTTGGAACTTGAGAAGATCTCCCTTGGGCACCAACGTTTGCGCCAACGTTAGCCCCCTAACTTGGAGGCTAACGTTGGCACATGAATTACAAAGGGAGAAGGGCCAACATTTGCGCCAACGTTAGCCCCCTAACTTGGAGGCTAACGTTGGCGCCACTAGCACTAAACAAGGCCAACGTTAGGGTCAAAGTTAGACCCCTAACGTTGGCACCAACGTCCATACCAGAAGAATTTGGCTTGCTGCTATGAAAAGTTGGGGCCAAAGTTAGACCCTTAACTTTGGCTCAAACTTTTGGTCCAACTTTGGCTAACCTCAAAACCGGTTCAATTGGTTCACTTTGGTTCTTCTTCAAACTTCAAGAGCAATCAACCAAGGCCTCTTTCAACCCAATTCCACCAAGAACAAAGGCCCAACTCAAGGCTTGAAGATCATTTTTGAAAGTGTATAAATAGGATAGAATTCAAGTTATTCGGGGAGCTTTCCTTTTGGAATTTTCATCATAGTTTTCGGAGAGCTTTTGAACTTGAGTGAACTTTAATTTCTTGTTTTCATTGCTTTCAATTTCAATTTACACTTGTCTTGGATCTTGGATTGGAGAATTGAAGAAATTCTGTTTCAATCTCAATCTTGGATCTCTCTGTTTCTTTACTGTTGATTGAATTTCATTTCCGGTTAATTGCTCTTCATCTATTCGCTTTGCAATTTACAATTTCCTTGCAATTGTTCTTGTTGGATCTAGGAAGGCATTGAGATCTAGACTTGGTTTTCTAGTCTCTGGGTCCTGAGATCTAAATTTCCCATTTCAATTCCTTGTTTACTGCTTCTTATGTTCATTTACTTTTCTGCTTCATATCCGGTTCAATCCCAATTCCCTTTCCCTCTTCTGTTTAATGCAATTTAATTTTTCCTTGTTTAATTTCTGCAAATCCACATCCCAATCCCCTTTACATTTCAAGCAATTTACATTCCTTGCACTTTAAGATTCCGCAATTTACATTTCTTGCACTCTAAGCTTCCGCCATTTAATTTCTTGTTCTTTACGTTTCAGCAATTTATTTCTTGTTCTCTTTACTTCAATGCAATTTAATTCTGCAAGTCACAAAACCATCAACCAAATCTTGATTCGCTTGACTAAATCAACCACTAAACTAAAATTGCTCAATCCTTCAATCCCTGTGGGATCGACCTCACTCCCGTGAGTTTTTATTACTTGATACGACCCGGTACACTTGCCGGTTCGTTTTAGGTGTTTTTGGAGAAATTTATTTTTCCTCCAAAATACCTCATCACCTCCTCGGGATAGCGTCTTTTAAAGAACGAGGGTCAGAACAAACAAAAAAAAACGGAGGAGGCTGCCGAAGATGAGGCCATTAAGGCTCGCCTTTAGGTGTCCTCCTCAGGATAGCATCCTTTAAAGAACGAGGGTCAGCACAACGTTAAAAAAAAACCCTGAAAAAAAAACGGAGGAGCCAGCCGAAGATGAGGCCATTACAACTCGCCTTTAGGTGTCCTCCTCGGGATAGCGTCATTTAAAGAACGAGGGTCAGAACAACGTAAAAAAAATGAAAAAAAACTGAAAAAATAAAACCGGAGGAACCTACCAAAGATGAGGCCATTACGGCTCGCCTTTAGGTGTCCTCCTCGGGATAGCGTCAATTTAAGGAACGAGGGTTAGCACAACGTAAAAAAAAAACCGAAAAAAACCGAAAAAAGATAATCGGAGGAGCCTGCCGAAGATGAGGCCATTACGGCTCGCCTTTAGCTGTCCTCCTCGGGATAGCGTCATTTAAAGAACGAGGGTCAGAACAACGTAAAAAAAAACCGGAAAAAAACCGAAAAAAATCGGGAGGAGCCTGCCGAAGATGAGGCCATTACGGCTCGCCTTTAGGTGTCCTCCTCGGGATAGCGTCATTTAAAGAACGAGGGTCAGTACAACGTAAAAAAAATAGAAAAAAACTGAAAAAGTAAAACCAGAGGAACCTGCCGAAGATGAGGCCATTACGGCTCGCCTTTAGGTGTCCTCCTCGGGATTGCGTCATTTAAAGAACGAGGGCAAGCACAACATAAGAAAAAAAACCGGAGGAGCCTGCCGAAGATGAGGCCATTACGGCTCGCCTTTAGGTGTCCTCCTCGGGATAGCATCATTTAAAGAACGAGGGTCACCACAACGTAAAAAAAAAAATAGAGGAGCCTGCTGAAGATGAGCCCATTACAGCTCGCCTTAAGGTATCCTCCTCGGGATAGCGTCATTTAAAGAACGAGGGTCAGCATAACGTATAAAAAAAGGAAAAAACCGGAAAAAAATGGAGGAGCCTGCTGAAGATGAGGCGATTACGGCTCACCTTTAGGTGTCCTCCTCAGGATAGCGTCATTTAAAGAACGAGGGTCAGCACAACGTTAAAAAAAAAAACCCGGAAAAAAAATGGAGGAGACTTCCGAAGATGAGGCCATTACGGCTCGCCTTTAGTTGTCCTCCTCGGGATAGCATCTTTTAAAGAACTAGGGTCAGAACAACATAAAAAAAACGGAGGAGGCTGCCGAAGATGAGGCCATTAAGGCTCGCCTTTAGGTGTCCTCCTCAGGATAGCATCCTTTAAAGAACGAGGGTCAGCACAACGTTAAAAAAAAAACCCTGAAAAAAAACGGAGGAGCCAGCCGAAGATGAGGCCATTACAGCTTGCCTTTAGGTGTCCTCCTCGGGATAGCGTCATTTAAAGAACGAGGGTCAGAACAACGTCAAAAAAATGAAAAAAACTGAAAAAATAAAACCGGAGGAACCTGCCAAAGATGAGGCCATTACGGCTCGCCTTTAGGTGTCCTCCTCGGGATAGCGTCAATTTAAGGAACGAGGGTGAGCACAACGTAAAAAAAAAACGAAAAAAACCGAAAAAAGATAATCGGAGGAGCCTGCCGAAGATGAGGCCATTACGGCTCGCCTTTAGCTGTCCTCCTCGGGATAGCGTCATTTAAAGAACGACGTTCAGAACAACGTAAAAAAAACCGGAAAAAAACCGAAAAAAATCGGGAGGAGCCTGCCGAAGATGAGGCCATTACGGCTCGCCTTTAGGTGTCCTCCTCGGGATAGCGTAATTTAAAAAACGAGGGTCAGCACAACGTTAAAAAAAAAACCCGGAAAAAAATGGAGGAGACTGCCGAAGATGAGGCCATTACGGCTCGCCTTTAGTTGTCCTGCTCGGGATAGCGTCTTTTAAAGAACGAGGGTCAAAACAACGTAAAAAAAATCGGAAAAAAACCGGAGGAGGCTGCCGAAGATGAGGCCATTAAGGCTCGCCTTTAGGTGTCCTCCTCGGGATAGCATCACTTAAAGAACGAGGGTCAGCAAAACGTAAGAAAAAAAACGGAAAAAATCGGAAAAAAAAGAGGAGCCTGCTGAAGATGAGGCCATTACGGCGCTCCTTTAGGTATCCCCCTCGGGATAGCGTCATGTAAAGAACGAGCGTAAGCACAACGTAAAAAAAAAAATGTAGGAGCCTGCCGAAGATGAGGCCATTACGGCTCGCCTTTAGGTGTCCACCTCGGGATAGCATCATTTAATGAACGAGGGTCAGCACAACGTAGTAAAAAAAACAGAAAAAACTTGTAAAAAAACCGAAAGAGCCTGCCGAAGATGAGGCCATTACGGCTCGCCTTTAGGTGTCCTCCTCGGGATAGCGTCATTTAAAGAACGAGGGCAAGCATAACGTAAAAAAAACAGAAAAAATCGGGAAAAAAATAGAGGAACCTGCTGAAGATGAGGCCATTACGGCTCGCCTTAAGGTATCCTCCTCGGGATAGCGTCATTTAAAGAACGAGGGTCAGCATAACGTATAAAAAAACGGAAGAAATCAGAAAAAAAAACGGAGGAGCCTGCTGAAGATGAGGCGATTACGGCTAGCCTTTAGGTGTCCTCCTCAGGATAGCGTCATTTAAAGAACGAGGGTCAGCACAACGTTAAAAAAAAAACCCAGAAAAAAAACCGAGGGTCCAGCCGAAGATGAGTCCATTACAGCTCGCCTTTAGGTGTCCTCCTCGGGATAGCGTCATTTAAAGAACGAGGGTCAGAACAACGTAAAAAAAATGAAAAAAAACTGAAAAAATAAAACCGGAGGAACCTGCCAAAGATGAGGCCATTACGGCTCGCCTTTAGGAGTCCTCCTTGGGATTGCGTCATTTAAAGAACGAGGGCAAGCACAACGTAAGAAAAAAAACCGGAGGAGCCTGCCGAAGATGAGGCCATTACGGCTCGCCTTTAGGTGTCCTCCTCGGGATAGCGTCATTTAAAGAACGAGGGACAGTACAACGTAAAAAAAATAGAAAAAAACTGAAAAAGTAAAACCGGAGGAACCTGCCGAAGATGAGGCCATTACGGCTCGCCTTTAGGTGTCCTCCTCGGGATTGCGTCATTTAAAGAACGAGGGCAAGCACAACATAAGAAAAAAAACCGGAGGAGCCTGCCGAAGATGAGGCCATTACGGCTCGCCTTTAGGTGTCCTCCTCGGGATAGCATCATTTAAAGAACGAGGGTCACCACAACGTAAAAAAAAAAATAGAGGAGCCTGCTGAAGATGAGCCCATTACAGCTCGCCTTAAGGTATCCTCCTCGGGATAGCGTCATTTAAAGAACGAGGGTCAGCATAACGTATAAAAAAAGGAAAAAACCGGAAAAAAAATGGAGGAGCCTGCTGAAGATGAGGCGATTACGGCTCACCTTTAGGTGTCCTCCTCAGGATAGCGTCATTTAAAGAACGAGGGTCAGCACAACGTTAAAAAAAAAAACCCGGAAAAAAAATGGAGGAGACTTCCGAAGATGAGGCCATTACGGCTCGCCTTTAGTTGTCCTCCTCGGGATAGCATCTTTTAAAGAACTAGGGTCAGAACAACGTAAAAAAAACGGAGGAGGCTGCCGAAGATGAGGCCATTAAGGCTCGCCTTTAGGTGTCCTCCTCAGGATAGCATCCTTTAAAGAACGAGGGTCAGCACAACGTTAAAAAAAAACCCTGAAAAAAAACGGAGGAGCCAGCCGAAGATGAGGCCATTACAGCTCGCCTTTAGGTGTCCTCCTCGGGATAGCGTCATTTAAAGAACGAGGGTCAGAACAACGTAAAAAAAATGAAAAAAACTGAAAAAATAAAACCGGAGGAACCTGCCAAAGATGAGGCCATTACGGCTCGCCTTTAGGTGTCCTCCTCGGGATAGCGTCAATTTAAGGAACGAGGGTGAGCACAATGTAAAAAAAAAAATGAAAAAAACCGAAAAAAGATAATCGGAGGAGCCTGCCGAAGATGAGGCCATTACGGCTCGCCTTTAGCTGTCCTCCTCGGGATAGCGTCATTTAAAGAACGACGTTCAGAACAACGTAAAAAAAAACCGAAAAAAAACCGAAAAAAATCGGGAGGAGCCTGCCGAAGATGAGGCCATTACGGCTCGCCTTTAGGTGTCCTTCTCGGGATAGCGTCATTTAAAAAACGAGGGTCAGCACAACGTTAAAAAAAAAACCCGGAAAAAAATGGAGGAGACTGCCGAAGATGAGGCCATTACGGCTCGCCTTTAGTTGTCCTGCTCGGGATAGCGTCTTTTAAAGAACGAGGGTCAAAACAACGTAAAAAAAATCGGAAAAAAACCGGAGGAGGCTGCCGAAGATGAGGCCATTAAGGTTCGCCTTTAGGTGTCCTCCTCGGGATAGCATCACTTAAAGAACGAGGGTCAGCAAAACGTAAGAAAAAAAACGGAAAAAATCGGAAAAAAAAGAGGAGCCTGCTGAAGATGAGGCCATTACGGCGCTCCTTTAGGTATCCCCCTCGGGATAGCGTCATGTAAAGAACGAGCGTAAGCACAACGTAAAAAAAAAACGTAGGAGCCTGCCGAAGATGAGGCCATTACGGCTCGCCTTTAGGTGTCCACCTCGGGATAGCATCATTTAATGAACGAGGGTCAGCACAACGTAGTAAAAAAAACAGAAAAAACTTGTAAAAAAACCGAAAGAGCCTGCCGAAGATGAGGCCATTACGGCTCGCCTTTAGGTGTCCTCCTCGGGATAGCGTCATTTAAAGAACGAGGGCAAGCATAACGTAAAAAAAACAGAAAAAATCGGGAAAAAAATAGAGGAACCTGCTGAAGATGAGGCCATTACGGCTCGCCTTAAGGTATCCTCCTCGGGATAGCGTCATTTAAAGAACGAGGGTCAGCATAACGTATAAAAAAATGGAAAAAATCAGAAAAAAAAACGGAGGAGCCTGCTGAAGATGAGGCGATTACGGCTAGCCTTTAGGTGTCCTCCTCAGGATAGCGTCATTTAAAGAACGAGGGTCAGCACAACGTTAAAAAAAAAACCCAGAAAAAAAACCGAGGGTCCAGCCGAAGATGAGTCCATTACAGCTCGCCTTTAGGTGTCCTCCTCGGGATAGCGTCATTTAAAGAACGAGGGTCAGAACAACGTAAAAAAAATGAAAAAAAACTGAAAAAATAAAACCGGAGGAACCTGCCAAAGATGAGGCCATTACGGCTCGCCTTTAGGAGTCCTCCTTGGGATTGCGTCATTTAAAGAACGAGGGCAAGCACAACGTAAGAAAAAAAACCGGAGGAGCCTGCCGAAGATGAGGCCATTACGGCTCGCCTTTAGGTGTCCTCCTCGGGATAGCATCATTTAAAGAACGAGGGTCACCACAACGTCAAAAAAAATAGAGGAGCCTGCCGAAGATGAGGCCATTACGGCTCGCCTTTAGGTGTCTTCCTCGGGATAGCGTCATTTAAAGATCGAGGGTCAGCATAACGTATAAAAAAAAGGAAAAAAACCGGAAAAAAAATGGAGGAGCCTGCTGAAGATGAGGCGATTACGGCTCACCTTTAGGTGTCCTCCTCAGGAGAGCGTCATTTAAAGAACGAGGGTCAGCACAACGTTAAAAAAAAAAAACCCGGAAAAAAAATGGAGGAGACTGCCGAAGATGAGGCCATTACGGCTCGCCTTTAGTTGTCCTCCTCGGGATAGCGTCTTTTAAAGAACGAGGGTCAGAACAACGTAAAAAAAAATAGAGGAGGCTGCCGAAGATGAGGCCAATAAGGCTCGCCTTTAGGTGTCCTCCTCAGGATAGCGTCCTTTAAAGAACGAGGGTCAGCACAACGTTAGAAAAAAAACCCTGAAAAAAAAACGGAGGAGCCAGCCGAAGATGAGGCCATTACAGCTCGCCTTTAGGTGTCCTCCTCAGGATAGCGTCTTTTAAAGAACGAGTGTCAGAACAACGTAAAAAAAATGAAAAAAAATTGAAAAAATAAAACCAGAGGAACCTTCCAAAGATGAGGCCATTACGGCTCGCCTTTAGGTGTCCTCCTCGGGATAGCGTCAATTTAAGGAACGAGGGTTAGCACAACGTAAAAAAAAAAAAACCGAAAAAAACCGAAAAAAGATAATCGGAGGAGCCTGCCGAAGATGAGGCCATTACGGCTCGCCTTTAGCTTTCATCCTCGGGATAGCGTCATTTAAAGAACGACGTTCAGAACAACGTAAAAAAAAACCGGAAAAAAACCGAAAAAAATCGGGAGGAGCCTGCCGAAGATGAGGCCATTACGGCTCGCCTTTAGGTGTCCTCCTCGGGATAGCGTCATTTAAAGAACGAGGTTCAGCACAACGTAAAAAAAATAGAAAAAAACTGAAAAAGTAAAACCGGAGGAACCTGCCGAAGATGAGGCCATTACGGGTCGCCTTTAGGTGTCCTCCTCGGGATTGCGTCATTTAAAGAACGAGGGCAAGCACAACGTAAGAAAAAAAACCGGAGGAGCCTGCCGAAGATGAGGCCATTACGGCTCGCCTTTAGGTGTCCTCCTCGGGATAGCATCATTTAAAGAACGAGGGTCACCACAACGTAAAAAAAAATAGAGGAGCCTGCTGAAGATGAGGCCATTACCGCTCGCCTTAAGGTATCCTCCTCGGGATAGCGTCATTTAAAGAACGAGGGTCAGCATAACGTATAAAAAAAAGGAAAAAACCGGAAAAAAAATGGAGGAGCCTGCTGAAGATGAGGCGATTACGGCTCACCTTTAGGTGTCCTCCTCAGGATAGCGTCATTTAAAGAACGAGGGTCAGCACAACGTTAAAAAAAAAAAACCCGGAAAAAAAATGGAGGAGACTGCCGAAGATGAGGCCATTACGGCTCGCCTTTAGTTGTCCTCCTCGGGATAGCGTCTTTTAAAGAACGAGGGTCAGAACAACGTAAAAAAAAACGGAGGAGGCTGCCGAAGATGAGGCCATTAAGGCTCGCCTTTAGGTGTCCTCCTCAGGATAGCGTCCTTTAAAGAACGAGGGTCAGCACAACGTTAAAAAAAAAACCCTGAAAAAAAAACGGAGGAGCCAGCCGAAGATGAGGCCATTACAGCTTGCCTTTAGGTGTCCTCCTCAGGATAGCGTCATTTAAAGAACGAGGGTCAGAACAACGTAAAAAAAAATAGAGGAGGCTGCCGAAGATGAGGCCATTAAGGCTCGCCTTTAGGTGTCCTCCTCAGGATAGCGTCCTTTAAAGAACGAGGGTCAGCACAACGTTAAAAAAAAAACCCTGAAAAAAAAACGGAGGAGCCAGCCGAAGATGAGGCCATTACAGCTCGCCTTTAGGTGTCCTCCTCAGGATAGCGTCTTTTAAAGAACGAGGGTCAGAACAACGTAAAAAAAATGAAAAAAAACTGAAAAAATAAAACCAGAGGAACCTGCCAAAGATGAGGCCATTACGGCTCGCCTTTAGGTGTCCTCTTCGGGATAGCGTCAATTTAAGGAACGAGGGTTAGCACAACGTAAAAAAAAAAAAACCGAAAAAAACCGAAAAAAGATAATCGGAGGAGCCTGCCGAAGATGAGGCCATTACGGCTCGCCTTTAGCTTTTTTCCTCGGGATAGCGTCATTTAAAGAACGACGTTCAGAACAACGTAAAAAAAAACCGGAAAAAAACCGAAAAAAATCGGGAGGAGCCTGCCGAAGATGAGGCCATTACGGCTCGCCTTTAGGTGTCCTCCTCGGGATAGCGTCATTTAAAGAACGAGGTTCAGCACAACGTAAAAAAAATAGAAAAAAACTGAAAAAGTAAAACCGGAGGAACCTACCGAAGATGAGGCCATTACGGGTCGCCTTTAGGTGTCCTCCTCGGGATTGCGTCATTTAAAGAACGAGGGCAAGCACAACGTAAGAAAAAAAACCGGAGGAGCCTGCCGAAGATGAGGCCATTACGGCTCGCCTTTAGGTGTCCTCCTCGGGATAGCATCATTTAAAGAACGAGGGTCACCACAACGTAAAAAAAAATAGAGGAGCCTGCTGAAGATGAGGCCATTACAGCTCGCCTTAAGGTATCCTCCTCGGGATAGCGTCATTTAAAGAACGAGGGTCAGCATAACGTATAAAAAAAAGGAAAAAACCGGAAAAAAAATGGAGGAGCCTGCTGAAGATGAGGCGATTACGGCTCACCTTTAGGTGTCCTCCTCAGGATAGCGTCATTTAAAGAACGAGGGTCAGCACAACGTTAAAAAAAAAAAACCCGGAAAAAAAATGGAGGAGACTGCCGAAGATGAGGCCATTACGGCTCGCCTTTAGTTGTCCTCCTCGGGATAGCGTCTTTTAAAGAACGAGGGTCAGAACAACGTAAAGAAAAAACGGAGGAGGCTGCCGAAGATGAGGCCATTAAGGCTCGCCTTTAGGTGTCCTCCTCAGGATAGCGTCCTTTAAAGAACGAGGGTCAGCACAACGTTAAAAAAAAACCCTGAAAAAAAAAACGGAGGAGCCAGCCGAAGATGAGGCCATTACAGCTTACCTTTAGGTGTCCTCCTCAGCATAGCGTCATTTAAAGAACGAGGGTCAGAACAACGTAAAAAAAATGAAAAAAAACTGAAAAAATAAAACCAGAGGAACCTGCCAAAGATGAGGCCATTACGGCTCGCCTTTAGGTGTCCTCCTCGGGATAGCGTCAATTTAAGGAACGAGGGTTAGCACAACGTAAAAAAAAAAACCGAAAAAAACCGAAAAAAGATAATCGGAGGAGCCTGCCGAAGATGAGGCCATTACAGCTCGCCTTTAGCTTTCCTCCTCGGGATAGCGTCATTTAAAGAACGACGTTCAGAACAACGTAAAAAAAAACCGGAAAAAAACCGAAAAAAATCAGGAGGAGCCTGCCGAAGATGAGGCCATTACGGCTCGCCTTTAGGTGTCCTCCTCTTGATAGCGTCATTTAAAGAACGAGGTTCAGCACAACGTAAAAAAAATAGAAAAAAACTGAAAAAGTAAAACCGGAGGAACCTGCCGAAGATGAGGCCATTACGGGTCGCCTTTAGGTGTCCTCCTCGGGATTGCGTCATTTAAAGAACGAGGGCAAGCACAACGTAAGAAAAAAAACCGGAGGAGCCTGCCGAAGATGAGGCCATTACGGCTCGCCTTTAGGTGTCCTCCTCGGGATAGCATCATTTAAAGAACGAGGGTCACCACAACGTAAAAAAAAATAGAGGAGCCTGCTGAAGATGAGGCTATTACAGCTCGGCTTAAGGTATCCTCCTCGGGATAGCGTCATTTAAAGAACGAGGGTCAGCATAACGTATAAAAAAAAGGAAAAAACCGAAAAAAAAATGGAGGAGCCTGCTGAAGATGAGGCGATTACGGCTCACCTTTAGGTGTCCTCCTCAGGATAGCGTCATTTAAAGAACGAGGGTTAGCACAACGTTAAAAAAAAAAACCCGGAAAAAAAATGGAGGAGACTACCGAAGATGAGGCCATTACGGCTCGCCTTTAGTTGTCCTCCTCGGGATAGCGTCTTTTAAAGAACGAGGGTCAGAACAACGTAAAAAAAAACGGAGGAGGCTGCCAAAGATGAGGCCATTAAGGCTCGCCTTTAGGTGTCCTCCTCAGGATAGCGTCCTTTAAAGAACGAGGATCAGCACAACGTTAAAAAAAAAACCCTGAAAAAAAAACGGAGGAGCCAGCCGAAGATGAGGCCATTACAGCTCGCCTTTAGGTGTCCTCCTCGGGATAGCGTCATTTAAAGAACGAGGGTCAGAACAACCTAAAAAAAATGAAAAAAAACTGAAAAAATAAAACTGGAGGAACCTGCCAAAGATCAGGCCATTACGGCTCGCCTTTAGGTGTCCTTCTCGGGATAGCGTCAATTTAAGGAACGAGGGTTAGCACAACGTAAAAAAAAAACCGAAAAAAACCGAAAAAATATAATCGGAGGTGCCTGCCGAAGATGAGGCCATTACGGCTCGCCTTTAGCTGTCCTCCTCGGGATAGCGTCATTTAAAGAACGACGTTCAGAACAACGTAAAAAAAAAACCGGAAAAAAACCGAAAAAAATCGGGAGGAGCCTGCCGAAGATGCGGCCATTACGGCTCGCCTTTAGATGTCCTCCTCGGGATAGCGTCATTTAAAGAACGAGGGTCAGCACAACGTAAAAAAGATAGAAAAAAACTGAAAAAGTAAAACCGGAGGAACCTGCCGAAGATGAGGCCATTACGGCTCGCCTTTAGGTGTCCTCCTCGGGATTGCGTCATTTAAAGAACGAGGGCAAGCACAACGTAAGAAAAAAAACAGGAGGAGCCTGCCGAAGATGAGGCCATTACGGCTCGCCTTTAGGTGTCCTCCTCGGGATAGCATCATTTAAAGAACGAGGGTCACCACAACGTAAAAAAAAATAGAGGAGCCTGCTGAAGATGAGGCCATTACAGCTCGCCTTAAGGTATCCTCCTCGGGATAGCATCATTTAAAGAACGAGGGTCAGCTTAACGTATAAAAAAAAGGAAAAAACCGGAAAAAAAATGGAGGAGCATGCTGAAGATGAGGCGATTACGGCTCACCTTTAGGTATCCTCCTCAGGATAGCGTCATTTAAAGAACGAGGGTCAGCACAACGTTAAAAAAAAAAACCCGGAAAAAAAATGGAGGAGACTGCCGAAGATGAGGCCATTACGGCTCGCCTTTAGCTGTCCTCCTGCTGACAAGTCATCCTAGCCTATTTTAACTAGTCTTTTTCTTTTGTTTTCATTAGAATTATGCACCTTCTTGAGCTACAAGCAAGCTAATTGAGTAGATTTTCATGTTTCCCTTGATTGAACCAACCATATATGAATTCATGCCATTTCATGAGGTTTTATGCTATATTTGTTGCATATTATGAAAGATTGAATATCTCATGATTTTGAGCATAGCTTTGATGAGTTTGGTTGATTAATGATAGGTGAAGAAAGCTTGGAGAAAGGTTGAAGCAAAGAGGAATGGCTAGAAGTGAAGAGAGGACAATGGAATAAGTGAAATTGAACCAGGAAGCATGAAGTTAGCCCCAACGTTAGCCCCCTAACTTGGAGGCTAACGTTGGAACTTGAATTTTCCTCCCTGGCCATCCAACGTTTGCGCCAACGTTAGCCCCCTAACTTGGAGGCTAACGTTGGAACATGAAGACAAAGGGAGAAGGGCCAACGTTAGCCCCAACGTTAGCCCCCTAACTTGGAGGCTAACGTTGGAACTTGAGAAGATCTCCCTTGGGCACCAACGTTTGCGCCAACGTTAGCCCCCTAACTTGGAGGCTAACGTTGGCACATGAATTACAAAGGGAGAAGGGCCAACATTTGCGCCAACGTTAGCCCCCTAACTTGGAGGCTAACGTTGGCGCCACTAGCACTAAACAAGGCCAACGTTAGGGTCAAAGTTAGACCCCTAACGTTGGCACCAACGTCCATACCAGAAGAATTTGGCTTGCTGCTATGAAAAGTTGGGGCCAAAGTTAGACCCTTAACTTTGGCTCAAACTTTTGGTCCAACTTTGGCTAACCTCAAAACCGGTTCAATTGGTTCACTTTGGTTCTTCTTCAAACTTCAAGAGCAATCAACCAAGGCCTCTTTCAACCCAATTCCACCAAGAACAAAGGCCCAACTCAAGGCTTGAAGATCATTTTTGAAAGTGTATAAATAGGATAGAATTCAAGTTATTCGGGGAGCTTTCCTTTTGGAATTTTCATCATAGTTTTCGGAGAGCTTTTGAACTTGAGTGAACTTTAATTTCTTGTTTTCATTGCTTTCAATTTCAATTTACACTTGTCTTGGATCTTGGATTGGAGAATTGAAGAAATTCTGTTTCAATCTCAATCTTGGATCTCTCTGTTTCTTTACTGTTGATTGAATTTCATTTCCGGTTAATTGCTCTTCATCTATTCGCTTTGCAATTTACAATTTCCTTGCAATTGTTCTTGTTGGATCTAGGAAGGCATTGAGATCTAGACTTGGTTTTCTAGTCTCTGGGTCCTGAGATCTAAATTTCCCATTTCAATTCCTTGTTTACTGCTTCTTATGTTCATTTACTTTTCTGCTTCATATCCGGTTCAATCCCAATTCCCTTTCCCTCTTCTGTTTAATGCAATTTAATTTTTCCTTGTTTAATTTCTGCAAATCCACATCCCAATCCCCTTTACATTTCAAGCAATTTACATTCCTTGCACTTTAAGATTCCGCAATTTACATTTCTTGCACTCTAAGCTTCCGCCATTTAATTTCTTGTTCTTTACGTTTCAGCAATTTATTTCTTGTTCTCTTTACTTCAATGCAATTTAATTCTGCAAGTCACAAAACCATCAACCAAATCTTGATTCGCTTGACTAAATCAACCACTAAACTAAAATTGCTCAATCCTTCAATCCCTGTGGGATCGACCTCACTCCCGTGAGTTTTTATTACTTGATACGACCCGGTACACTTGCCGGTTCGTTTTAGGTGTTTTTGGAGAAATTTATTTTTCCTCCAAAATACCTCATCACCTCCTCGGGATAGCGTCTTTTAAAGAACGAGGGTCAGAACAAACAAAAAAAAAACGGAGGAGGCTGCCGAAGATGAGGCCATTAAGGCTCGCCTTTAGGTGTCCTCCTCAGGATAGCATCCTTTAAAGAACGAGGGTCAGCACAACGTTAAAAAAAAACCCTGAAAAAAAAACGGAGGAGCCAGCCGAAGATGAGGCCATTACAACTCGCCTTTAGGTGTCCTCCTCGGGATAGCGTCATTTAAAGAACGAGGGTCAGAACAACGTAAAAAAAATGAAAAAAAACAAAAAAAAATAAAACCGGAGGAACCTACCAAAGATGAGGCCATTAGGGCTCGCCTTTAGGTGTCCTCCTCGGGATAGCGTCAATTTAAGGAACGAGGGTTAGCACAACGTAAAAAAAAAACCGAAAAAAACCGAAAAAAGATAATCGGAGGAGCCTGCCGAAGATGAGGCCATTACGGCTCGCCTTTAGCTGTCCTCCTCGGGATAGCGTCATTTAAAGTACGACGTTCAGAACAACGTAAAAAAAAACCGGAAAAAACCGAAAAAAATCGGGAGGAGCCTGCCGAAGATGAGGCCATTACGGCTCGCCTTTAGGTGTCATCCTCGGGATAGCGTCATTTAAAGAACGAGGGTCAGTACAACGTAAAAAAAATAGAAAAAAACTGAAAAAGTAAAACCGGAGGAACCGGTCGAAGATGAGGCCATTACGGCTCGCCTTTAGGTGTCCTCCTCGGGATAGCATCATTTAAAGAACGAGGGTCACCACAACGTAAAAAAAAAAATAGAGGAGCCTGCTGAAGATGAGCCCATTACAGCTCGCCTTAAGGTATCCTCCTCGGGATAGCGTCATTTAAAGAACGAGGGTCAGCATAACGTATAAAAAAAGGAAAAAACCGGAAAAAAAAATGGAGGAGCCTGCTGAAGATGAGGCGATTACGGCTCACCTTTAGGTGTCCTCCTCAGGATAGCGTCATTTAAAGAACGAGGGTCAGCACAACGTTAAAAAAAAAAACCCGGAAAAAAAATGGAGGAGACTTCCGAAGATGAGGCCATTACGGCTCGCCTTTAGTTGTCCTCCTCGGGATAGCATCTTTTAAAGAACTAGGGTCAGAACAACGTAAAAAAAACGGAGGAGGCTTCCGAAGATGAGGCCATTAAGGCTCGCCTTTAGGTGTCCTCCTCAGGATAGCATCCTTTAAAGAACGAGGGTCAGCACAACGTTAAAAAAAAAACCCTGAAAAAAAACGGAGGAGCCAGCCGAAGATGAGGCCATTACAGCTCGCCTTTAGGTGTCCTCCTCGGGATAGCGTCATTTAAAGAACGAGGGTCAGAACAACGTAAAAAAAATGAAAAAAACTGAAAAAATAAAACCGGAGGAACCTGCCAAAGATGAGGCCATTACGGCTCGCCTTTAGGTGTCCTCCTCGGGATAGCGTCAATTTAAGGAACGAGGGTGAGCACAACGTAAAAAAAAAAACGAAAAAAACCGAAAAAAGATAATCGGAGGAGCCTGCCGAAGATGAGGCCATTACGGCTCACCTTTAGCTGTCCTCCTCGGGATAGCGTCATTTAAAGAACGACGTTCAGAACAACGTAAAAAAAAACCGGAAAAAAACCGAAAAAAATCGGGAGGAGCCTGCCGAAGATGAGGCCATTACGGTTCGCCTTTAGGTGTCCTCCTCGGGATAGCGTCATTTAAAAAACGAGGGTCAGCACAACGTTAAAAAAAAAACCCGGAAAAAAATGGAGGAGACTGCCGAAGATGAGGCCATTACGGCTCGCCTTTAGTTGTCCTGCTCGGGATAGCGTCTTTTAAAGAACGAGGGTCAGAACAACGTAAAAAAAAAACGGAGGAGGCTGCCAAAGATGAGGCCATTATGGCTTGCCTTTAGGTGTGCTCCTCGAGTTAGCGTCATTCAAAGAACGAGGGTCAGAACAACTTAAAAAAACCGGAAAAAAACCAGAATCGCTTGTCGAAGATGATGCCATTAAGGCTCGCCATTAGGTGTCCTCCTCGGGATAGCGTCATTTAATGAACGAGGGTCAGCACAACGTAAAAAAAAATACTGGAAAAAAAACCGGAAGAGCCAGCCGAAGATGAGGCCATTACAGCTCGCCTTTAGGTGTCCTCCTCGGGATAGCGTCATGTAGAGAACGAGGGTCAGAACAACGTAAAAAAAAAGGAAAAAAGAAAACCGAAAAAAAATTGAATGAACCTGCCGAAGATGAGGCCATTACGGCTCGCCTTTAGGTGTCCTCCTCGGGACAGGGTCATTTAAAGAACGAGGGTCAGCACAACGTAAAAAAAAAAACTGGAAAAAAAACCGGAAGAGCATGCCGAAGATGAGGCCATTACGGCTCGCCTTTAGGTGTCCTCCTTGGGATAGCGTCATTTAAAGAACGAGGGTCAGCATAACGAAAAAAAAAAACAGAAAAAACCAGGAAAAAAATAGTGGAGCCTGCTGAAGATGAGGTCATTACGGCTCGCCTTAAGGTATCCTCCTCGGGATAGCGTCATTTAAAGAACGAGGGTCAGCATAACGTATAAAAAAAAAAGGAAAAAACCAGAAAATAAATGGAGGAGCCTGTTGAAGATGAGTCGATTACGGCTCGCCTTTAGGTGTCCTCCTCAGGATAGCGTCATTTAAAGAACGAGGGTCAGCACAACGTAAAAAAAAAACGGAGGAGGCTGCCGAAGATGAGGCCATTACGTCTCGCCTTTAGATGTCCTCCTCGAGTTAGCATCATTCAAAGAACGAGGGTCTAAACAACGTAAAAAAAACCAGAAAAAAACCGGAGGAGCTTGCCGAAGATGAGGCCCTTAAGGCTCGCCTTTAGGTGTCCTCCTCGGGATAGCATCACTTAAAGAACGAGGGTCAGCAAAACGTAAGAAAAAAAACGGAAAAAATCGGAAAAAAAAGAGGACCCTGCTGAAGATGAGGCCATTACGGCGCTCCTTTAGGTATCCCCCTCGGGATAGCGTCATGTAAAGAACGAGGGTAAGCACAACGTAAAAAAAAAAACGTAGGAGCCTGCCGAAGATGAGGCCATTACGGCTCGCCTTTAGGTGTCCTCCTCGGGATAGCGTCATTTAATGAACGAGGGTCAGCACAACGTAGTAAAAAAAACGGAGGAGGTTGCCGAAGATGAGGCCATTACGTCTCGCCTTTAGATGTCCTCCTCGAGTTAGCATCATTCAAAGAACGAGGGTCTAAACAACGTAAAAAAAACCAGAAAAAAACCGGAGGAGCTTGCCGAAGATGAGGCCCTTAAGGCTCGCCTTTAGGTGTCCTCCTCGGGATAGCATCACTTAAAGAACGAGGGTCAGCAAAACGTAAGAAAAAAAACGGAAAAAATCGGAAAAAAAAGAGGACCCTGCTGAAGATGAGGCCATTACGGCGCTCCTTTAGGTATCCCCCTCGGGATAGCGTCATGTAAAGAACGAGGGTAAGCACAACGTAAAAAAAAAAACGTAGGAGCCTGCCGAAGATGAGGCCATTACGGCTCGCCTTTAGGTGTCCTCCTCGGGATAGCGTCATTTAATGAACGAGGGTCAGCACAACGTAGTAAAAAAAACAGAAAAAACTGGAAAAAAAACCGAAAGAGCCTGCCGAAGATGAGGCCATTACGGCTCGCCTTTAGGTTTCCTCCTCGGGATAGCGTCATTTAAAGAACGAGGGTCAGCACAAGTTAAAAAAAGCAGAAAAAAACCAAAAAAATAAAACCGGAGGAACCTGCCGAAGATGAGGCCATTACGGCTCGCCTTTAGGTGTCCTCCTCGGGATAGCGTCATTTAAAGAACGAGGGCAAGCACAACATAAAAAAAAACCGAAACAAAAACCGAAGGAGCCTGTCGAAGATGAGGCTATTACAGCTCTACTTTAGGTGTCCTCCTCGGGATAGCGTCATTTAAAGAACGAGGTTCAGCACAACGTAAAAAAAAAAAAACGGGAGGAGCCTGCCGTAGATGAGGCCATTAAGGCTCGCCTTTAGGTGTCCTCCTCGGGATAGCATCACTTAAAGAACGAGAGTCAGTAAAACGTAAAAAAATTGGAAAAAATTGGAAAAAAAAAGACATGCCCGCTGAAGATGAGGCCATTACGGCTCTCCTTTAGTTATCCCCCTCGGGATAGCGTCATGTAAAGAACGAGGGTCAGCACAACGTAAAAAAAAACGGAGAAGCCTGCCAAAGATGAGGCCATTACGGCTCGCCTTTAGGTGTCCTCCTCGGGATAGCGTCATTTAAAGAACGAGGGTCAGAACAACGTAAAAAAAACCGGAGGACGCTGCCGAAGATGAGGCCATTACGGCTCGCCTTTAGGTGTCCTCATCGGGATAGCGTCATTTAAAGAACGAGGGTCAGAACAACGTTAAAGAAAAAACCAGAAAAAAAAAACAAAAAAAAACGGATGTGCCTGCCGAAGATGAGGCCATTACGGCTCGCCTTTAGGTGTCCTCCTCGGGATAGCGTCATTTAAAGAACGAGGGTCAAAACAACGTAAAAAAACTGGAAAAAAACCGGAGGAGCTTGCCGAAGATGAGGCCATTACGGCTCGCCTTTAGGTTTCCTCCTCGGGATAGCGTCATTTAAAGAACGAGGGTCAGCACAACGTAAAAAAAACTGGAAAAAAAAACCGGAAGAGCCTGCCGAAGATGAGGCCATTACGGCTCGCCTTTCGGCTTCCTCCTCGGGATAGCGTCATTTAAAGAACGAGGGTCAGCACAACGTAAAAAACAAAACAGAAAAAAACCGAAAAAATAAAACCGGAGGAACCTGCCGAAGATGAGGCCATTACGGCTCACCTTTAGGTGTCCTCCTCGGGATAGCGTCATTTAAAGAACGAGGGCAAGCACAACGTAAAAAAAACAAAAAAAAAAAAAAAACCGGAGGAGCCTACGAAGATGAGTTCATTACGGCTCGCCTTTAGGTGTCCTCCTCGGGATAGCGTCATTTAAAGAACGAGGGTCAGCACAACGTAAAAAAAAAACCGGGAGGAGCCTGCCGAAGATGAGGCCATTAAGGCTCGCCTTTAGGAGTCCTCCTCAGGATAGCATCACTTAAAGAACGAGGGTCAGCAAAACATAAGAAAAAAAAACAGAAAAAATAGGAAAAAAAGAGGAGCCTGCTGAAGATGAGGCCATTACGGCTCTCCTTTAGGTATCCCCCTCGGGATAGCGTCATGTAAAGAACGAGGGTCAGCACAACGTTAAAAAAAAAAAGAATCGGAGGAGCCTGCCGAAGATGAGGCCATTACGGCTCGCATTTAGGTGTCCTCCTCGGGATAGCGTCATTTAATGAACAAGGGTAAGCACAACGTAGTAAAATAAATGGAAAAACCGGAAAAAAAACCGGAGGAGCCCGCTGAAGATGAGGCGATTACGGCTCGCCTTTAGGTGTTCTCCTCGGGATAGCATCATTTAAAGAACGAGGGTCAGAACAACGTAAAAAAAAAAACGGAGGAGGCTGCCGAAGTTGAGGCCATTACGGCTCGCCTTTAGCTGTCCTCCTCGGGATAGCGTCATTTAAAGAACAAGGGTCAGAACAACGTTTAAGAAAAAACCAGAAAAAAAAAACAAAAAAAAACCGGATGAGCCTGCCGAAGATGAGGCCATTACGGCTCGCCTTTAGGGGTCCTCCTCGGAATAGCGTCATTTAAAGAATGAGGGTCAGAACAACGTAAAAAAACTGGAAAAAAATCGGAGGAGCTTGCCGAAGATGAGGCCATTACGGCTCGCCTTTAGGTGTCCTCCTCGGGATAGCGTCATTTAAAGAACGAGGGTCAGCACAACGTAAAAAAAACTGGAAAAAAAACCGGAAGAGCCTGCCGAAGATGAGGCCATTACGGCTCGCCTTTAGGTGTTCTCCTCGGGATAGCATCATTTAAAGAACGAGGGTCAGAACAACGTAAAAAAAAAAACCGGAGGAGGCTGCCGAAGATAAGGCCATTACAGCTCGCCTTTAGGTGTCCTCCTCGAGTTAGCGTCATTCAAAGAACGAGGTTCAGAACAACGTAAAAAAAACTGGAAAAAAACCGGAGGAGCTTTCCGAAGATGAGGCCATTACGTCTCGCCTTTAGGTGTCCCCTTCGGGATAGCGTCATTTAAAGAACGAGGGTCAGCACAACGTAAAAAAAACTGGAAAAAAAACCGAAAGAGCCTGCCGAAGATGAGGCCATTACGGCTCGCCTTTAGGTTTCCTCCTCGGGATAGCGTCATTTAAAGAACGAGGGTCAGCACAAGGTAAAAAAAAAACAGAAAAAAACCAAAAAAATAAAACCGGAGGAACCTGCCGAAGATGAGGCCATTACGGCTCGCCTTTAGGTGTCCTCCTCGGGATAGCGTCATTTAAAGAACGAGGGCAAGCACAACGTAAAAAAAAAATAGAGGAGCCTGCTGAAGATGAGCCCATTACAGCTCGCCTTAAGGTATCCTCCTCGGGATAGCGTCATTTAAAGAACGAGGGTCAGCATAACGTATAAAAAAAGGAAAAAACTGGAAAAAAAATGGAGGAGCCTGCTGAAGATGAGGCGATTACGGCTCACCTTTAGGTGTCCTCCTCAGGATAGCGTCATTTAAAGAACGAGGGTCAGCACAACGTTAAAAAAAAAAACCCGGAAAAAAAATGGATGAGACTTCCGAAGATGAGGCCATTACGGCTCGCCTTTAGTTGTCCTCCTCGGGATAGCATCTTTTAAAGAACTAGGGTCAGAACAACGTAAAAAAAACGGAGGAGGCTGCCGAAGATGAGGCCATTAAGGCTCGCCTTTAGGTGTCCTCCTCAGGATAGCATCCTTTAAAGAACGAGGGTCAGCACAACGTTAAAAAAAAAAACCCTGAAAAAAAAACGGAGGAGCCAGCCGAAGATGAGGCCATTACAGCTCGCCTTTAGGTGTCCTCCTCGGGATAGCGTCATTTAAAGAACGAGGGTCAGAACAACGTAAAAAAATGAAAAAAACTGAAAAAATAAAACCGGAGGAACCTGCCAAAGATGAGGCCATTACGGCTCGCCTTTAGGTGTCCTCCTCGGGATAGCGTCAATTTAAGGAACGAGGGTGAGCACAACGTAAAAAAAAAAACGAAAAAAACCGAAAAAAGATAATCGGAGGAGCCTGCCGAAGATGAGGCCATTACGGCTCGCCTTTAGCTGTCCTCCTCGGGATAGCGTCATTTAAAGAACGACGTTCAGAACAACGTAAAAAAAAACCGGAAAAAAACCGAAAAAAATCGGGAGGAGCCTGCCGAAGATGAGGCCATTACGGCTCGCCTTTAGGTGTCCTCCTCGGGATAGCGTCATTTAAAGAACGAGGGTCAGCACAACGTTAAAAAAAAAACCCGGAAAAAAAATGGAGGAGACTGCCGAAGATGAGGCCATTACGGCTCGCCTTTAGTTGTCCTGCTCGGGATAGCGCCTTTTAAAGAACGAGGGTCAGAACAACGTAAAAAAAAAACGGAGGAGGCTGCCAAAGATGAGGCCATTACGGCTTGCCTTTAGGTGTGCTCCTCGAGTTAGTGTCTTTCAAAGAACGAGGGTCAGAACAACTTAAAAAAAACCGGAAAAAAACCAGAATCGCTTGTCGAAGATGATGCCATTAAGGCTCGCCATTAGGTGTCCTCCTCGGGATAGCGTCATTTAATGAACGAGGGTCAGCACAACGTAAAAAAAAATACTGGAAAAAAAACCGGAAGAGCCAGCCGAAGATGAGGCCATTACAGCTCGCCTTTAGGTGTCCTCCTCGGGATAGCGTCATGTAGAGAACGAGGGTCAGAACAACGTAAAAAAAAAGGAAAAAAGAAAACCGAAAAAAAATTGAATGAACCTGCCGAAGATGAGGCCATTACGGCTCGCCTTTAGGTGTCCTCCTCGGGACAGGGTCATTTAAAGAACGAGGGTCAGCACAACGTAAAAAAAAACTGGAAAAAAAACCGGAAGAGCATGCCGAAGATGAGGCCATTACGGCTCGCCTTTAGGTGTCCTCCTTGGGATAGCGTCATTTAAAGAACGAGGGTCAGCATAACGTAAAAAAAAAAACAGAAAAAACCGGGAAAAAAATAGTGGAGCCTGCTGAAGATGAGGTCATTACGGCTCGCCTTAAGGTATCCTCCTCGGGATAGCGTCATTTAAAGAACGAGGGTCAGCATAACGTATAAAAAAAAAAGGAAAAAACCAGAAAATAAATGGAGGAGCCTGTTGAAGATGAGTCGATTACGGCTCGCCTTTAGGTGTCCTCCTCAGGATAGTGTCATTTAAAGAACGAGGGTCAGCACAACGTAAAAAAAAACGGAGGAGGCTGCCGAAGATGAGGCCATTACGTCTCGCCTTTAGATGTCCTCCTCGAGTTAGCATCATTCAAAGAACGAGGGTCTAAACAACGTAAAAAAAACCAGAAAAAAACAGGAGGAGCTTGCCGAAGATGAGGCCCTTAAAGCTCGCCTTTAGGTGTCCTCCTCGGGATAACATCACTTAAAGAACGAGGGTCAACAAAACGTAAGAAAAAAAAACGGAAAAAATCGGAAAAAAAAGAGGATCCTGCTGAAGATGAGGCCATTACGGCGCTCCTTTAGGTATCCCCCTCGGGATAGCGTCATGTAAAGAACGAGGGTAAGCACAACGTAAAAAAAAAACGTAGGAGCCTGCCGAAGATGAGGCCATTACGGCTCGCCTTTAGGTGTCCTCCTCGAGATAGCGTCATTTAATGAACGAGGGTCAGCACAACGTAGTAAAAAAAACAGAAAAAAACCAAAAAAATAAAACCGGAGGAACCTACCGAAGATGAGGCCATTACGGCTCGCCTTTAGGTGTCCTCCTCGGGATAGCGTCATTTAAAGAACGAGGGCAAGCACAACATAAAAAAAAAACCGAAACAAAAACCGAAGGAGCCTGTCGAAGATGAGGCTATTACAGCTCTACTTTAGGTGTCCTCCTCGGGATAGCGTCATTTAAAGAACGAGGTTCAGCACAACGTAAAAAAAAAAAAACGGGAGGAGCCTGCCGTAGATGAGGCCATTAAGGCTCGCCTTTAGGTGTCCTCCTCGGGATAGCATCACTTAAAGAACGAGTGTCAGTAAAACGTAAAAAAATTGGAAAAAATCGGAAAAAAAAAGACAAGCCCGCTGAAGATGAGGCCATTACGGCTCTCCTTTAGTTATCCCCCTCGGGATAGCGTCATGTAAAGAACGAGGGTCAGCACGACGTAAAAAAAACGGAGAAGCCTGCCAAAGATGAGGCCATTACGGCTCGCCTTTAGGTGTCCTCCTCGGGATAGCGTCATTTAAAGAACGAGGGTCAGAACAACGTAAAAAAAACCGGAGGACGCTGCCGAAGATGAGGCCATTACGGCTCGCCTTTAGGTGTCCTCATCGGGATAGCGTCATTTAAAGAACGAGGGTCAGAACAACGTTAAAGAAAAAACCAGAAAAAAAAAACAAAAAAAAACGGATGAGCTTGCCGAAGATGAGGCCATTACGGCTCGCCTTTAGGTGTCCTCCTCGGGATAGCGTCATTTAAAGAACGAGGGTCAAAACAACGTAAAAAAACTGGAAAAAAACCGGAGGATCTTGCCGAAGATGAGGCCATTACGGCTCGCCTTTAGGTTTCCTCCTCGGGATAGCGTCATTTAAAGAACGAGGGTCAGCACAACGTAAAAAAAACTGGAAAAAAAAACCGGAAGAGCCTGCCGAAGATGAGGCCATTACGGCTCGCCTTTCGGCTTCCTCCTCGGGATAGCGTCATTTAAAGAACGAGGGTCAGCACAACGTAAAAAACAAAACAGAAAAAAACCGAAAAAATAAAACCGGAGGAACCTGCCGAAGATGAGGCCATTACGGCTCACCTTTAGGTGTCCTCCTCGGGATAGCGTCATTTAAAGAACGAGGGCAAGCACAACGTAAAAAAAAACAAAAAAAAAAAAAAACCGGAGGAGCCTACGAAGATGAGGCCATTACGGCTCGCCTTTAGGTGTCCTCCTCGGGATAGCGTCATTTAAAGAACGAGGGTCAGCACAACGTAAAAAAAAAACCGGGAGGAGCCTGCCGAAGATGAGGCCATTAAGGCTCGCCTTTAGGAGTCCTCCTCAGGATAGCATCACTTAAAGTACGAGGGTCAGCAAAACATAAGAAAAAAAAAACAGAAAAAATAGGAAAAAAAGAGGAGCCTGCTGAAGATGAGGCCATTACGGCTCTCCTTTAGGTATCCCCCTCGGGATAGCGTCATGTAAAGAACGAGGGTCAGCACAACGTAAAAAAAAAAAAAGAATCGGAGGAGCCTGCCGAAGATGAGGCCATTACGGCTCGCCTTTAAGTGTCCTCCTCGGGATAGCGTCATTTAATGAACAAGGGTAAGCACAACGTAGTAAAATAAATGGAAAAACCGGAAAAAAAACCGGAGGAGCCTGCCGAAGATGAGGCCATTACGGCTCGCCTTTAGGTGTCCTCCTCGGAATAGCGTCATTTAAAGAACGAGGGTCAGCACAACGTTAAAAAAAAAACCCGGAAAAAAAATGGAGGAGACTGCCGAAGATGAGGCCATTCAGTCTCGCCTTTAGTTGTCCTGCTCGGGATAGCGTCTTTTAAAGAACGAGGGTCAGAACAACGTAAAAAAAAAACGGAGGAGGCTGCCAAAGATGAGGCCATTACGGCTTGCCTTTAGGTGTGCTCCTCGAGTTAGCGTCATTCAAAGAACGAGGGTCAGAACAACTTAAAAAAAACTGGAAAAAAACCAGAATCGCTTGTCGAAGATGATGCCATTAAGGCTCGCCATTAGGTGTCCTCCTCGGGATAGCGTCATTTAATGAACGAGGGTCAGCACAACGTAAAAAAAAATACTGGAAAAAAAACCGGAAGAGCCAGCCGAAGATGAGGCCATTAGAGCTCGCCTTTAGGTGTCCTCCTCGGGATAGCGTCATGTAGAGAACGAGGGTCAGAACAACGTAAAAAAAAAGGAAAAAAGAAAACCGAAAAAAAATTGAATGAACCTGCCGAAGATGAGGCCATTACGGCTCGCCTTTAGGTGTCCTCCTCGGGACAGGGTCATTTAAAGAACGAGGGTCAGCACAACGTAAAAAAAAACTGGAAAAAAAACCGGAAGAGCATGCCGAAGATGAGGCCATTACGGCTCGCCTTTAGGTGTCCTGCTTGGGATAGCATCATTTAAAGAACGAGGGTCAGCATAACGTAAAAAAAAAAAACAGAAAAAACCGGGAAAAAAATAGTGGAGCCTGCTGAAGATGAGGTCATTACGGCTCGCCTTAAGGTATCCTCCTCGGGATAGCGTCATTTAAAGAACGAGGGTCAGCATAACGTATAAAAAAAAAGGAAAAAACCAGAAAATAAATGGAGGAGCCTGTTGAAGATGAGTCGATTACGGCTCGCCTTTAGGTGTCCTCCTCAGGATAGTGTCATTTAAAGAACGAGGGTTAGCACAACGTAAAAAAAAACGGAGGAGGCTGCCGAAGATGAGGCCATTACGTCTCGCCTTTAGATGTCCTCCTCGGGATAGCGTCATTTAATGAACGAGGGTCAGCACAACGTAGTAAAAAAAACAGAAAAAAACCAAAAAAATAAAACCGGAGGAACCTACCGAAGATGAGGCCATTACGGCTCGCCTTTAGGTGTCCTCCTCGGGATAGCGTCATTTAAAGAACGAGGGCAAGCACAACATAAAAAAAAACCGAAACAAAAACCGAAGGAGCCTGTCGAAGATGAGGCTATTACAGCTCTACTTTAGGTGTCCTCCTCGGGATAGCGTCATTTAAAGAACGAGGTTCAGCACAACGTAAAAAAAAAAAAACGGGAGGAGCCTGCCGTAGATGAGGCCATTAAGGCTCGCCTTTAGGTGTCCTCCTCGGGATAGCATCACTTAAAGAACGAGAGTCAGTAAAACGTAAAAAAATTGGAAAAAATCGGAAAAAAAAAGACAAGCCCGCTGAAGATGAGGCCATTACGGCTCTCCTTTAGTTATCCCCCTCGGGATAGCGTCATGTAAAGAACGAGGGTCAGCACGACGTAAAAAAAAACGGAGAAGCCTGCCAAAGATGAGGCCATTACGGCTCGCCTTTAGGTGTCCTCCTCGGGATAGCGTCATTTAAAGAACGAGGGTCAGAACAACGTAAAAAAAACCGGAGGACGCTGCCGAAGATGAGGCCATTACGGCTCGCCTTTAGGTGTCCTCATCGGGATAGCGTCATTTAAAGAACGAGGGTCAGAACAACGTTAAAGAAAAAACCAGAAAAAAAAAACAAAAAAAAACGGATGAGCTTGCCGAAGATGAGGCCATTACGGCTCGCCTTTAGGTGTCCTCCTCGGGATAGCGTCATTTAAAGAACGAGGGTCAAAACAACGTAAAAAAACTGGAAAAAAACCGGAGGATCTTGCCGAAGATGAGGCCATTACGGCTCGCCTTTAGGTTTCCTCCTCGGGATAGCGTCATTTAAAGAACGAGGGTCAGCACAACGTAAAAAAAACTGGAAAAAAAAACCGGAAGAGCCTGCCGAAGATGAGGCCATTACGGCTCGCCTTTCGGCTTCCTCCTCGGGATAGCGTCATTTAAAGAACGAGGGTCAGCACAACGTAAAAAACAAAACAGAAAAAAACCGAAAAAATAAAACCGGAGGAACCTGCCGAAGATGAGGCCATTACGGCTTGCCTTTAGGTGTGCTCCTCGAGTTAGCGTCATTCAAAGAACGAGGGTCAGAACAACTTAAAAAAAACCGGAAAAAAACCAGAATCGCTTGTCGAAGATGATGCCATTAAGGCTCGCCATTAGGTGTCCTCCTCGGGATAGCGTCATTTAATGAACGAGGGTCAGCACAACGTAAAAAAAAATACTGGAAAAAAAACCGGAAGAGCCAGCCGAAGATGAGGCCATTAGAGCTCGCCTTTAGGTGTCCTCCTCGGGATAGCGTCATGTAGAGAACGAGGGTCAGAACAACGTAAAAAAAAAGGAAAAAAGAAAACCGAAAAAAAATTGAATGAACCTGCCGAAGATGAGGCCATTACGGCTCGCCTTTAGGTGTCCTCCTCAGGACAGGGTCATTTAAAGAACGAGGGTCAGCACAACGTAAAAAAAAACTGGAAAAAAAACCGGAAGAGCATGCCGAAGATGAGGCCATTACGGCTCGCCTTTAGGTGTCCTGCTTGGGATAGCATCACTTAAAGAACGAGAGTCAGTAAAACGTAAAAAAATTGGAAAAAATCGGAAAAAAAAAGACAAGCCCGCTGAAGATGAGGCCATTACGGCTCTCCTTTAGTTATCCCCCTCGGGATAGCGTCATGTAAAGAACGAGGGTCAGCACGACGTAAAAAAAAACGGAGAAGCCTGCCAAAGATGAGGCCATTACGGCCCGCCTTTAGGTGTCCTCCTCGGGATAGCGTCATTTAAAGAACGAGGGTCAGAACAACGTAAAAAAAACCGGAGGACGCTGCCGAAGATGAGGCCATTACGGCTCGCCTTTAGGTGTCCTCATCGGGATAGCGTCATTTAAAGAACGAGGGTCAGAACAACGTTAAAGAAAAAACCAGAAAAAAAAAACAAAAAAAAACGGATGAGCTTGCCGAAGATGAGGCCATTACGGCTCGCCTTTAGGTGTCCTCCTCGGGATAGCGTCATTTAAAGAACGAGGGTCAAAACAACGTAAAAAAACTGGAAATAAACCGGAGGATCTTGCCGAAGATGAGGCCATTACGGCTCGCCTTTAGGTTTCCTCCTCGGGATAGCGTCATTTAAAGAACGAGGGTCAGCACAACGTAAAAAAAACTGGAAAAAAAAACCGGAAGAGCCTGCCGAAGATGAGGCCATTACGGCTCGCCTTTCGGCTTCCTCCTCGGGATAGCGTCATTTAAAGAACGAGGGTCAGCACAACGTAAAAAACAAAACAGAAAAAAACCGAAAAAATAAAACCAGAGGAACCTGCCGAAGATGAGGCCATTACGGCTCACCTTTAGGTGTCCTCCTCGGGATAGCGTCATTTAAAGAACGAGGGCAAGCACAACGTAAAAAAAAACAAAAAAAAAAAAAACCGGAGGAGCCTACGAAGATGAGGCCATTACGGCTCGCCTTTAGGTGTCCTCCTCGGGATAGCGTCATTTAAAGAACGAGGGTCAGCACAACGTAAAAAAAAAACCGGGAGGAGCCTGCCGAAGATGAGGCCATTAAGGCTCGCCTTTAGGAGTCCTCCTCAGGATAGCATCACTTAAAGAACGAGGGTCAGCAAAACATAAGAAAAAAAAACAGAAAAAATAGGAAAAAAAGAGGAGCCTGCTGAAGATGAGGCCATTACGGCTCTCCTTTAGGTATCCCCCTCGGGATAGCGTCATGTAAAGAACGAGGGTCAGCACAACGTAAAAAAAAAAAAAGAATCGGAGGAGCCTGCCGAAGATGAGGCCATTACGGCTCGCCTTTAAGTGTCCTCCTCGGGATAACGTCATTTAATGAACAAGGGTAAGCACAACGTAGTAAAATAAATGGAAAAACCGGAAAAAAAACCGGAGGAGCCTGCCGAAGATGAGGCCATTACGGCTCGCCTTTAGGTGTCCTCCTCGGAATAGCGTCATTTAAAGAACGAGGGTCAGCACAACGTTAAAAAAAAAACCCGGAAAAAAAATGGAGGAGACTACCGAAGATGAGGCCATTCAGGCTCGCCTTTAGTTGTCCTGCTCGGGATAGCGTCTTTTAAAGAACGAGGGTCAGAACAACGTAAAAAAAAAACGGAGGAGGCTGCCAAAGATGAGGCCATTACGGCTTGCCTTTAGGTGTGCTCCTCGAGTTAGCGTCATTCAAAGAACGAGGGTCAGAACAACTTAAAAAAAACCGGAAAAAAACCAGAATCGCTTGTCGAAGATGATGCCATTAAGGCTCGCCATTAGGTGTCCTCCTCGGGATAGCGTCATTTAATGAACGAGGGTCAGCACAACGTAAAAAAAAATACTGGAAAAAAAACCGGAAGAGCCAGCCGAAGATGAGGCCATTAGAGCTCGCCTTTAGGTGTCCTCCTCGGGATAGCGTCATGTAGAGAACGAGGGTCAGAACAACGTAAAAAAAAAGGAAAAAAGAAAACCGAAAAAAAATTGAATGAACCTGCCGAAGATGAGGCCATTACGGCTCGCCTTTAGGTGTCCTCCTCGGGACAGGGTCATTTAAAGAACGAGGGTCAGCACAACGTAAAAAAAAACTGGAAAAAAAACCGGAAGAGCATGCCGAAGATGAGGCCATTACGGCTCGCCTTTAGGTGTCCTGCTTGGGATAGCATCATTTAAAGAACGAGGGTCAGCATAACGTAAAAAAAAAAAAACAGAAAAAACCGGGAAAAAAATAGTGGAGCCTGCTGAAGATGAGGTCATTACGGCTCGCCTTAAGGTATCCTCCTCGGGATAGCGTCATTTAAAGAACGAGGGTCAGCATAACGTATAAAAAAAAAAAGGAAAAAACCAGAAAATAAATGGAGGAGCCTGTTGAAGATGAGTCGATTACGGCTCGCCTTTAGGTGTCCTCCTCAGGATAGTGTCATTTAAAGAACGAGGGTTAGCACAACGTAAAAAAAAAAACGGAGGAGGCTGCCGAAGATGAGGTCATTACGTCTCGCCTTTAGATGTCCTCCTCGAGTTAGCATCATTCAAAGAACGAGGGTCTAAACAACGTAAAAAAATCCAGAAAAAAACCGGAGGAGCTTGCCGAAGATGAGGCCCTTAAGGCTCGCCTTTAGGTGTCCTCCTCGGGATAGCATCACTTAAAGAACGAGGGTCAGCAAAACGTAAGAAAAAAAAACGGAAAAAATCGGAAAAAAAAGAGGAGCCTGCTGAAGATGAGGCCATTACGGCGCTCCTTTAGGTATCCCCTCGGGATAGCGTCATGTAAAGAACGAGGGTAAGCACAACGTAAAAAAAAAACGTAGGAGCCTGCCGAAGATGAGGCCATTACGGCTCGCCTTTAGGTGTCCTCCTCGGGATAGCGTCATTTAATGAACGAGGGTCAGCACAACGTAGTAAAAAAAACAGAAAAAACTGGAAAAAAAACCGAAAGAGCCTGCCGAAGATGAGGCCATTACGGCTCGCCTTTAGGTTTCCTCCTCGGGATAGCGTCATTTAAAGAACGAGGGTCAGCACAAGGTAAAAAAAACAGAAAAAAACCAAAAAAATAAAACCGGAGGAACCTACCGAAGATGAGGCCATTACGGCTCGCCTTTAGGTGTCCTCCTCGGGATAGCGTCATTTAAAGAACGAGGGTCAGAACAATGTAAAAAAAATGAAAAAAACTGAAAAAATAAAACCGGAGGAACCTGCCAAAGATGAGGCCATTACGGCTCGCCTTTAGGTGTCCTCCTCGGGATAGCGTCAATTTAAGGAACGAGGGTGAGCACAACGTAAAAAAAAAACGAAAAAAACCGAAAAAAGATAATCGGAGGAGCCTGCCGAAGATGAGGCCATTACGGCTCGCCTTTAGCTGTCCTCCTCGGGATAGCGTCATTTAAAGAACGACGTTCAGAACAACGTAAAAAAAAACCGAAAAAAAACCAAAAAAAATCGGGAGGAGCCTGCCGAAGATGAGGCCATTACGGCTCGCCTTTAGGTGTCCTCCTCGGGATAGCGTCATTTAAAGAACGAGGGTCAGCACAACGTTAAAAAAAAAACCCGGAAAAAAAATGGAGGAGACTGCCGAAGATGAGGCCATTACGGCTCGCCTTTAGTTGTCCTGCTCGGGATAGCGTCTTTTAAAGAACGAGGGTCAGAACAACGTAAAAAAAAAACGGAGGAGGCTGCCAAAGATGAGGCCATTACGGCTTGCCTTTAGGTGTGCTCCTCGAGTTAGCGTCATTCAAAGAACGAGGGTCAGAACAACTTAAAAAAAACCGGAAAAAAACCAGAATCGCTTGTCGAAGATGATGCCATTAAGGCTCGCCATTAGGTGTCCTCCTCGGGATAGCGTCATTTAATGAACGAGGGTCAGCACAACGTAAAAAAAAATACTGGAAAAAAAACCGGAAGAGCCAGCCGAAGATGAGGCCATTACAGCTCGCCTTTAGGTGTCCTCCTCGGGATAGCGTCATGTAGAGAACGAGGGTCAGAACAACGTAAAAAAAAAGGAAAAAAGAAAACCGAAAAAAAATTAAATGTACCTGCCGAAGATGAGGCCATTACGGCTCGCCTTTAGGTGTCCTCCTCGGGACAGAGTCATTTAAAGAACGAGGGTCAGCACAACGTAAAAAAAAACTGGAAAAAAAACCGGAAGAGCATGCCGAAGATGAGGCCATTACGGCTCGCCTTTAGGTGTCCTCCTTGGGATAGCGTCATTTAAAGGACGAGGGTCAGCATAACGTAAAAAAAAAAACCAGAAAAAACCGGGAAAAAAATAGTGGAGCCTGCTGAAGATGAGGTCATTACGGCTCGCCTTAAGGTATCCTCCTCGGGATAGCGTCATTTAAAGAACGAGGGTCAGCATAACGTATAAAAAAAAAAAAAGGAAAAAACCAGAAAATAAATGGAGGAGCCTGTTGAAGATGAGTCGATTACGGCTCGCCTTTAGGTGTCCTCCTCAGGATAGTGTCATTTAAAGAACGAGGGTCAGCACAACGTAAAAAAAAAATGGAGGAGGCTGCCGAAGATGAGGCCATTACGTCTCGCCTTTAGATGTCCTCCTCGAGTTAGCATCATTCAAAGAACGAGGGTCTAAACAACGTAAAAAAAACCAGAAAAAAACCGGAGGAGCTTGCCGAAGATGAGGCCCTTAAGGCTCGCCTTTAGGTGTCCTCCTCGGGATAGCATCACTTAAAGAACGAGGGTCAGCAAAACGTAAGAAAAAAAAACGGAAAAAATCGGAAAAAAAAGAGGAGCCTGCTGAAGATGAGGCCATTACGGCGCTCCTTTAGGTATCCCCCTCGAGATAGCGTCATGTAAAGAACGAGGGTAAGCACAACGTAAAAAAAAAACGTAGGAGCCTGCCGAAGATGAGGCCATTACGGCTCGCCTTTAGGTGTCCTCCTCGGGATAGCGTCATTTAATGAACGAGGGTCAGCACAACGTAGTAAAAAAAACAGAAAAAACTGGAAAAAAAACCGAAAGAGCCTGCCGAAGATGAGGCCATTACGGCTCGCCTTTAGGTTTCCTCCTCGGGATAGCGTCATTTAAAGAACGAGGGTCAGCACAAGGTAAAAAAAACAGAAAAAAACCAAAAAAATAAAACCGGAGGAACCTACTGAAGATGAGGCCATTACGGTTCGCCTTTAGGTGTCCTCCTCGGGATAGCGTCATTTAAAGAACGAGGGCAAGCACAACATAAAAAAAAAACCGAAACAAAAACCGAAGGAGCCTGTCGAAGATGAGGCTATTACAGCTCTACTTTAGGTGTCCTCCTCGGGATAGCGTCATTTAAAGAACGAGGTTCAGCACAACGTAAAAAAAAAAAACGGGAGGAGCCTGCCGTAGATGAGGCCATTAAGGCTCGCCTTTAGGTGTCCTCCTCGGGATAGCATCACTTAAAGAACGAGAGTCAGTAAAACGTAAAAAAATTGGAAAAAATCGGAAAAAGAAAGACAAGCCCGCTGAAGATGAGGCCATTACGGCTCTCCTTTAGTTATCCCCCTCGGGATAGCGTCATGTAAAGAACGAGGGTCAGCACAACGTAAAAAAAAAACAGAGAAGCCTGCCAAAGATGAGGCCATTACGGCTCGCCTTTAGGTGTCCTCCTCGGGATAGCGTCAATTAATGAACGAGTGTCAGCACAATGTAGTAAAAAAAAATGGAAAAACTGGAAAAAAACGGAGGAGCCCACCGAAGATGAGGCCATTACGGCTCGCCTTTAGGTGTCCTCCTCGGGATAGCGTCATTTAAAGAACGAGGGTCAGAACAACGTAAAAAAAACCGGAGGACGCTGCCGAAGATGAGGCCATTACGGCTCGCCTTTAGGTGTCCTCATCGTGATAGCGTCATTTAAAGAACGAGGGTCAGAACAACGTTAAAGAAAAAACCAGAAAAAAAAACAAAAAAAAAACGGATGAGCCTGCCGAAGATGAAGCCATTACGGCTCGCCTTTAGGTGTCCTCCTCGGGATAGCGTCATTTAAAGAACGAGGGTCAAAACAACGTAAAAAAACTGGAAAAAAACCGGAGGAGCTTGCCGAAGATGAGGCCATTACGGCTCGCCTTTAGGTGTCCTCCTCGGGATAGCGTCATTTAAAGAACGAGGGTCAGCACAACGTAAAAAAAACTGGAAAAAAAAACCGGAAGAGCCTGCCGAAGATGAGGCCATTACGGCTCGCCTTTCGGCTTCCTCCTCGGGATAGCGTCATTTAAAGAACGAGGGTTCAATACAACGTAAAAAACAAAACAGAAAAAAACCGAAAAAATAAAACCGGAGGAACCTGCCGAAGATGAGGCCATTACGGCTCACCTTTAGGTGTCCTCCTCGGGATAGCGTCATTTAAAGAACGAGGGCAAGCACAACGTAAAAAAAAACAAAAAAAAAAAACTGGAGGAGCCTACGAAGATGAGGCCATTACGGCTCGCCTTTAGGTGTCCTCCTCGGGATAGCGTCATTTAAAGAACGAGGGTCAGCACAACGTAAAAAAAAAATCGGGAGGAGCCTGCCGAAGATGAGGCCATTAAGGCTCGCCTTTAGGAGTCCTCCTCAGGATAGCATCACTTAAAGAACGAGGGTCAGCAAAACATAAGAAAAAAAAACAGAAAAAATAGGAAAAAAAGAGGAGCGTGCTGAAGATGAGGCCATTACGGCTCTCCTTTAGGTATCCCCCTCGGGATAGCGTCATGTAAAGAACGAGGGTCAGCACAACGTAAAAAAAAAAAAGAATCGGAGGAGCCTGCCGAAGATGAGGCCATTACGGCTCGCCTTTAGGTGTCCTCCTCGGGATAGCGTCATTTAATGAACAAGGGTAAGCACAACGTAGTAAAATAAATGGAAAAACCGGAAAAAAAACCGGAGGAGCCCGCTGAAGATGAGGCGATTACGGCTCGCCTTTAGGTGTTCTCCTCAGGATAGCGTCATTTAAAGAACGAGGGTCAGAACAACGTAAAAAAAAAACGGAGGAGGCTGCCGAAGATGAGGCCATTACGGCTCGCCTTTAGGTGTCCTCCTCGGGATAGCGTCATTTAAAGAACAAGGGTCAGAACAACGTTTAAGAAAAAACCAGAAAAAAAAAACAAAAAAAAACCGGATGAGCCTGCCGAAGATGAGGCCATTACGGCTCGCCTTTAGGTGTCCTCCTCGGAATAGCGTCATTTAAAGAATGAGGGTCAGAACAACGTAAAAAAACTGGAAAAAAATCGGAGGAGCTTGCCGAAGATGAGGCCATTACGGCTCGCCTTTAGGTGTCCTCCTCGGGATAGCGTCATTTAAAGAACGAGGGTCAGCACAACGTAAAAAAAACTGAAAAAAAACCGGAAGAGCCTGCCGAAGATGAGGCCATTACGGCTCGCCTTTAGGTGTTCTCCTCGGGATAGCATCATTTAAAGAACGAGGGTCAGAAGAACGTAAAAAAAAAAACCGGAGGAGGCTGCCGAAGATAAGGCCATTACAGCTCGCCTTTAGGTGTCCTCCTCGAGTTAGCGTCATTCAAAGAACGAGGTTCAGAACAACGTTAAAAAAAACTGGAAAAAAACCGGAGGAGCTTTCCGAAGATGAGGCCATTACGTCTCGCCTTTAGGTGTCCCCTTCGGGATAGCGTCATTTAAAGAACGAGGGTCAGCACAACGTAAAAAAAACTGGAAAAAAAACCGAAAGAGCCTACCGAAGATGAGGCCATTACGGCTCGCCTTTAGGTTTCCTCCTCGGGATAGCGTCATTTAAAGAACGAGGGTCAGCACAAGGTAAAAAAAAAAACAGAAAAAAACCAAAAAAATAAAACCGGAGGAACCTGCCGAAGATGAGGCCATTACGGCTCGCCTTTAGGTGTCCTCCTCGGGATAGCGTCATTTAAAGAACGAGGGCAAGCACAACGTAAAAAAAAACCGAAACAAAAACCGAAGGAGCCTGCCGAAGATGAGGCCATTACGGCTCGCTTTTAGGTGTCCTCCTCAGGATAGCGTCATTTAAAGAACGAGGTTCAGCACAACGTAAAAAAAAAAACCGGGAGGAGCCTGCCGAAGATGCGGCCATTAAGGCTCGCCTTTAGGTGTCCTCCTCGGGATAGCATCACTTAAAGAACGAGAGTCAGCAAAACGTAAAAAAAAATGGAAAAAAATCGGAAAAAAAAAAGAGTAGCCTGCTGAAGATGAGGCCATTACGGCTCTTCTTTAGGTATCCCCCTCGGGATAGCGTCATGTAAAGAACGAGGGTCAGCACAACGTAAAAAAAAAACGGAGAAGCCTGCCGAAGATGAGGCCATTACGACTCGCCTTTAGGTGTCCTCCTCGGGATAGTGATGACAAGTCATCTTAGCCTAGTTTCACTAGCCTTTTTCTTTTATTTTCAATTGATTTATGCACTTTCTTGAGCCATAAGCAAGCTAATTGGGTAGATTTTCATGCTTCCTTTGATTTAATCAATCATAGATGAATTAATGCAATTTCATGAGGTTTTATGCTATAATTGTCACATATTATGAAAGAATGAATATCTCATGATTTTGAGCATAGCTTTGATGTGTTTGGTTTATTAATGATAGGTGAAGAAAGCTTGGAGAAAGGTTGAAGCAAGAAGGAATGGCTAGGAGGAAGAGAGGACAAAAAGTTTGAGCAAAAGTTTGCCTCAAACTTTAGCTCAAACTTTTGGAATAAGTGAAAATGAACCAGGGAGCAAAAAGCTGGACCAAAAGTTTGCCTCCAACTTTTGTGCAAACTTTTGGGCAAAAAGCTTGAGCAAAAGTTTGCCTCAAACTTTAGCTCAAACTTTTGGGAGAAAAGCTTGAGCCAACGTTTGCCTCAAACTTTTTGGCAAACGTTGGCATCAAAAATCAACACCCTGGAGAGCAAAAGTTTGCGCCAACGTTTGCCTCAAACTTTTTGGCAAACGTTGGCGCCATGAACAACACACCCTGGAGAGCAAAAGCTTGCGCCAACGTTTGCCTCAAACTTTTTGGCAAACGTTAGCGCCATGAGTGTGCAAGGGGAGGCCAACGTTTGAGCAAAAGTTTGACCCCAAACTTTAGCTCAAACGTTGGTATCAGCAAAATGGGGTGGCTGATGTGAAAAGTTTGAGTAAAAGTTTGCCTCAAACTTTTACTCAAACTTTTACTCAAGCTTACATGATTCCAAACCCGGTTCAATTCGGTTCTTCTCCAAACTCCAAGAGCGATCAACCAAGGCCTCTATCAACCCAATTCCATCAAGAGCAAAGGCCCAATTGAAGGCTTGAAAACCATTTGAAGAAAGTGTATAAATAGCATAGGATTTAAGTTTTTATGGGAGCTTTCTTTTCGGTTTTGATTAGGACACTTAGTAGAGAGCTCACTTTACATTTCTTGGCATTGTTGTTTTAATTCAAGAGAATTTGGGAGGAGAATTGATCTCTCTTCTTCCTTGTTCTTGCCCAGCACTCTTTACTTTCCTTGTCTTGGATCTTGGGTTGGAAAATTGAAGGAAATCTGTTTCAGTCTCATCCTAGATCTCTCCATTTCATTTTACTGCATAATTGAATTTCCATTTTGATTAATTGCTTCTTCATCTACTTTTTCTGAAATTTACAAATCCTTTGCAATTGTTCTTGTTGGATCTAGGAAGGCATTGAGATCTACACTCGGTTATCTAGTCTCTTGAGTCCTGAGATCTAAATTCTCATTTTACTTTCTCTGTTTAACACTTTTCATGCTCATTTACAATTCTGTTTTTAGATCTGATTCAATCCAAGTCATCTTCTATTTCTCTGCTTGTTGAAATTTTACTTTTCCTTGTTTAATTTCTGCAAATCCAACTCCCTATTCCCTTTACAATTCAAGCCGTTTACATTTCTTGCACTTTAAGATTTTGCAATTTACATTTCTTGCGTTCTAAGTTTCTGCCATTTAATTTCTTACTCTTTAAGATTCAGCACTTTAAATTCCAGCTCTCTTTAATTTCATGCAATTTACCCATTTTCTTTACTTTCTATACAAGTTAAATTCGGTTAATCACAAATCTCTCAACCAAATCTTGATTCGCTTGACTAAATCAACCACTAAACTAAAAATTGCTAAATCCTTCAATCCCTGTGGGATCGATCTCACTCCCGTGAGTCTTTATTACTTGATGCGACCCGGTGCACTTGCCGGTGAGTTTTGTGTCGGATCGTTTTCCGCACATCAAGTTTTTGGCGCCGTTGCCGGGGATTGATTAGATTGACAATGATTAAGTAAAGTGGAGATCTAGATCAAGCACTTTTTCTTTTCTTTCCTTTAATTTTCACTTAACCCACTAACTGTTTGAATTTTTGCTTAAGCTAACTAAAACTTCATTCTAGCAGTATATTGAAGTGTCACTGGTTTGTGTGTTTCTTATGTTCTGCTTGTATGTCAGGTACAAGAAGAACCACACCCCCCTTTCATGAACAAGACGAAAGAACTCTCAGGAGGTTAAGAAGAGCTGAAAGAGGGAAAAATATTGTTGGAGAAGAGGAATCAGAAGAAGAATTCCAAGATATGGAGGAACATTCAACCAATCCACCTGGTGGAGCAGACAATAACAACAACAACCTACCCCAGAGGAGAGTTTTGGCCTCCTACACCTTTGCAAATGCTAGACATTGTGGAAGTAGCATTCTCACCCCTAATGTCAATGCAAATAACTTTGAATTGAAGCCACAACTCATTACATTGGTCCAAAACAACTGCTCGTTTGGGGGAGGACCATTGGAGGATCCAAATCAACATCTATCTACCTTCTTAAGGATTTGTGACACTGTCAAGTCCAATGGCGTGAATCCTGAGACCTACAAGCTTCTGCTGTTCCCGTTCTCATTAAGGGACAAGGCCGCACAATGGCTTGAAACTTTTCCTCAAGGAAGCATCACTAGCTGGGATGATTTGGTGACTAAATTTCTAGCCAAATTCTATCCACCTAAAAGAGTCATCAGGCTGAAAACTGAGGTGCAAATATTCACACAATTGGATGCTGAAAATCTGTATGAAGCATGGGAGAGATACAAGGCTCTGCTGAGGAAATGTCCACCAGAAATGTTCACTGAGTGGGACAAGCTACAGAACTTCTATGAAGGACTCACTCTAAAGGCTCAAGAATCACTTGACCACTCAGCTAGAGGATCATTGCAACTGATGAAAACAGCAGAAGAAGCTCAAAATCTTATTGACATGGTGGCCAACAATCAATATTTCTTTGCTCACCAAAGAAATCGCCAACCATCACAAAGGAGAGGAGTAATGGAGCTAGAAGGAGTGGACTCAATCTTGGCTCAAAACAAGATGATGCAACAGCAAATTCAACAACAATTTGAGCAAATGGCCAAGAGGATTGATAGCCTCCAAGTTGTAGCAGTTAACACAAGCCAACCATCATCCACATGGGGGCAAAATGAAGAAACTCAAGAAGAACAACAACAAGAGCAAGTACAGTATATGCACAACCGAGGACCAAATGAAGTGTATGGTGATACATACAATCCATCCTGGAAGAACCACCCAAACCTCAGATGGGGAGATAATCACACCCAAAACCAAAAACCATGGCAGAGGAACTCAAACCAAGACAACCCAAGAAGCAACCAAAACCACAACCAACAGCAAACTAACCAGAACCCCTACAGAAAACCTCAAAATAACTACCCCAACCAGTACCAATCCAATAACCAACCCACCAACCAAAATGCCTACCATCCACCACCCACATCTCATAACCCACCTCAAGTATCACCTGAATCTCAAAGACTCACTAACTTGGAGACCTTGATGGATAAAATATTGAAACACCAGGAAATGACAACCAAGAACCATGAAGCCTCCATAAAGAGCCTAGAGAGGAAAATTGGGCAAATCTCCAAACAGATTTCTGTTGAGAGACCTTCAAGTTCATTGCCGAGTGACACAATCCCAAATCCTAAGGAAGAATGCAAGGCAATACAATTAAGGAGCGGGAGAACATTGAAGAGCAGCAAGAGACCACTAGAAGAGGAACAGTCAACACAAACGGAAGAAGCCAATGATGATGATGCAATGGCAAGCAAGCAAGCTTCAAAACAAATTCAAGAAAAGGAGAAACAATCAAAAATTCCAAAAAAGGGGAATGAAGCAATTGAAGAGCCAACAAAGAATCAAAAGCAACAAGCAGAGAAGGCCTTTGTACCTCCACTGCCATATCCCCAGAGATTCAACAAGGAGGCAAAAGACCAACAATTTCACAAGTTCCTTGAGACTTTCAAGAAGTTGGAGATAAATATCCCCTTGGCTGAGGCACTGGAGCAGATGCCCCTATATGCCAAGTTCATGAAGGAGCTAATCAACAAGAAGAGAAGTTGGCAAGAAAAGGAAACTATCATGCTCACTGAAGAATGTAGCGCTGTGATCCAGATGGGTATCCCACCAAAGCTCAAAGATCCAGGGAGTTTTGTAGTCTCATGCACCATAGGCAAGATAACATTGGAAAACGCCCTGTGTGATCTAGGTGCCAGCATCAACTTGATGCCTCTATCATTGATGAGAAAGCTTGCCATAGAAGAAATTAAACCCACCAGGATGTCACTAGTCATGGCTGATAGATCAATCAAGACACCCAATGGTATTGTGGAGAATTTACTAGTGAAGGTTGGAAAGTTTATCTTCCCCGCAGACTTCGTGATCTTAGACACAGAAGGGGAAGGGAGCAGCTCAATCATCTTGGGGAGACCATTTCTAGCCACAGCAAGAACCACTATTGATGTGGAGAAGGGAGAAATGACCTTCAGGGTGCATGATGAACAAATGGTAATCAATGTCTTCAAATCAATGCAACACCCCTCAGAGCAAGAAAATTACATGAATGTGGACATGATTGAAGGGCTGGTAGAAGAAATGTTTGAAGACAACTATTTGGAGCATCAGAAAGAACAAAGAGAGGAAGTGATAGAAATACTCATTGAAGACAAGAAAGAGGACAAACCAAAACAGGAGTTAAAACCTCTCCCTCCTCACCTCAAATACGTGTTTCTTGGGGAAACAGAGGCATTTCCAGTAATTATAAATTCCTCTTTGAACATGGATGAGGAAGCAAGGTTGATTGAAGTATTAAAAACTCACAAAACAGCCTTGGGGTGGACAATTGAGGACATCAAAGGCATCAGCCCTGCTATTTGTATGCATAAAATTTTATTGGAGGAAGAATCAAAACCTGTGGTTCAACCTCAAAGAAGACTCAACCCAACCATGAAAGAGGTGATTCAAAAAGAAGTGATGAAGCTATGGAATGCAGGGATAATTTTCCCAATCTCAGACAGCTCTTGGGTGAGTCCGGTTCAAGTTGTGCCAAAAAAAGGAGGAATGACAGTCATCACCAATGAAAAGAATGAGTTGATCCTCACTAGGACAGTGATTGGGTGGAGAATGTGCATAGACTACAGGAAATTGAATGATGCAACAAGAAAAGATCATTTTCCTTTACCATTCATTGATCAAATGTTGGAAAGACTAGCAGGCCATGCTTATTATTGCTTCCTGGATGGGTATTCGGGTTACAATCAAATAGTGGTGGACCCCAAGGATCAAGAGAAGACCTCCTTCACATGCCCATTTGGAGTTTTTGCCTATAGAAGGATGCCCTTTGGGCTATGCAACGCCCCAGCCACTTTTCAAAGGTGTATGCTTTCTATTTTTTCTGATATGGTGGAAAAATTTTTAGAAGTCTTCATGGATGATTTTTCTGTTTTTGGCAATTCATTTAACACTTGCTTGCATAACTTAACTCTTGTTTTGAAAAGATGCCAAGAAACTAATTTGGTGTTGAATTGGGAAAAATGCCATTTCATGGTTCCGGAAGGAATAGTTCTTGGGCATAAAGTGTCATGTAGAGGTATAGAAGTTGATAAAGCTAAAATAGAAGTTATTGAAAAACTCCCTATACCTGTTAATGTGAAAGCAGTAAGAAGTTTTCTTGGGCATGCTGGCTTCTACAGAAGGTTCATCAAGGACTTTTCAAAAATAGCAAAACCATTGAGCAATTCGCTAATGAATGATGTTCCCTTCATTTTTGATGATAATTGTAGACATGCCTTTGAAACTCTCAAGAGAAAGCTCATTACAGCACCAATCATCACACCCCCTGATTGGAATTTACCTTTTGAACTTATGTGTGATGCAAGCAACCTTGCTATCGGTGCTGTACTGGGGCAAAAGAAGGACAAATTGCATCATGTCATATATTATGCTAGCAAAGTGTTGAATGAAACACAGAAAAATTATACCACCACTGAAAAAGAACTTTTAGCAATTGTATATGCATTTGATAAGTTTAGACAATACTTGATCGGCTCAAAAGTTATAGTATACACTGACCATTCTGCCCTCAAGTATTTAATGTCTAAACAGGATTCAAAGCCAAGGCTTGTCAGGTGGGTGTTGTTGCTACAAGAATTTGATATTGAAGTGAGGGATAGGAAGGGAAGTGAAAATCAAGTAGTAGATCATCTATCAAGAGTGCCACAAGAAGCTAAGCAAGACAAGCCACATCAAGTCAATGAGAACTTCTCTGATGAACATCTCTTCCAAATTCAACAAACACCTTGGTTTGCTGACATAGCAAACTACAAGGTAGGAAGGAAGATACCTCAAGAATTTTCCAAGCAACAAATGAAGAAATTACTCAATGAAGTAAGGAAGTTCTTGTGGGATGAACCTTTTCTATTCAAGAGATGCTCTGATGAATGATTAGGAGGTGTGTCCCTGAAAGTGAAATGAAGGACATACTATGGCATTGCCATGGCTCAGCATATGGTGGACACTTTGGACCAGAGAGAACAGCTGCAAAGGTATTACAGAGTGGGTTTTATTGGCCAACCATCTTCAAGGATGCCAGAGAGTTTGTTCACCAATGCAATGAATGTCAAAGAACTGGAGGACTAACAAAGAGAAATGAGATGCCTCAAAATTTCATCCTGGAAGTGGAGGTGTTTGACTTATGGGGCATTGATTTCATGGGACCTTTTCCTCCTTCCTTCTCTTTCAGATATATCCTGGTGGCAGTAGAGTATGTATCAAAATAGGTGAAAGCCATAGCCACAACCACCTGTGATGCATAGATCGTCCTCCAATTCCTTAAAAAGCACATTTTCACAAGATATGGGGTGCCCAAGGGGCTGGTTAGTGATGGAGGTGGTCACTTTTGCAACAAACAGATGGAGAAACTCCTCCACAAATATGGAGTAATCCATAAAGTAGCCACACCTTACCACCCTCAGACTAACGGCCAGGCTGAACTAGCAAATAGGGAATTAAAGAAGATCCTAGAGAAAACAGTGGGAATCACAAGAAAAGACTGGGCTAGGAAGTTAGAGGATGCATTATGGGCATATAGGACAGCTTTTAAAACTCCTATTGGCAAGTCACTTTTTCAGCTATTGTATGGCAAATCCTGCCACCTCCCTGTAGAGCTTGAACACAGAGCTTTTTGGGCCACTAAACTCCTCAACCTTGATCCCCAAGCTGCAGGAGAGAAAAGGTTGTTACAACTAAATGAGTTAGATGAATTTAGGCTAAAAGCTTATGAAAGTGCTAAGATATACAAGGAAAGAGCAAAGAGGTGGCATGACAAGAAGATCGCAAAGAAGGAATTCAAGCTAGGACAGCAAGTACTCCTGTATAATTCAAGGCTTAAGATTTTCCCTGGCAAACTGAAGTCTAAGTGGACTGGCCCATACTTGGTAACAAAGGTTTTTCCTTACGGGAGTATTGAACTGCTAGATGAAGCAACAAAGAATCAATTCACAACAAATGGTCACAGAGCAAAGCTGTACGTGGGAGGACAATGGGATAAGGAAAAAGAGGTCCAGAACCTACAGCCTTCTTGAAAGGACTTGAAGGATGTCAAGCTAGTGACAATAAAAGAGTGCTTGTTGGGAGGCAACCCAACCTGAGGTAGTTTTCTTTTCATAGCTTTTTCAATAAAAGTGTTGAATAATTGATATGTATTGCAAGGAGCTAAGTTTGGTGTTGCACACCAAAAATAACTTAAGGGAGAATGGAGGATTCTAAGTTTGGTGTTCCACCAAAACCTCATTCAAAAGCACATTCTAACTTCCTGCACATTGCTAGTTCCAAGCAATCAAACAGATTATTCAACCACTGCTTTTTAGTCTTAACTTCATAATCTTTAGCAAGGACACAAGATTTTGCCTAGAGTTAACCTACTGTATCCAGAAAAGTGGCAAGAAATTAAGTTTGGTGTTCCCACACCAAATTAAATCCACAAGCCACACTCAATTCATGCATACTAACTGGTCATCTAAGGGCTTGAGAAGCAAGCAACTTTTGAGAATTGTGCAGAGAATTCACCACCATTTGAAGACACTATGCATCATAACTCAAAAGGGGACAACAGAAGGAAGGACAAAGGAACTGCAACCCAATAGGTTGTAATTACACTTAACTCTTGCTGTTGAAAGATGTTTTGACTTGTGTTTTGTTAAAGTGTTCATCTAATACAAGTAGAATCACTCTTAAAATAAGTAAGCTAGCCTATGTGTGTGCTTGTGTGTTTACTTTCACTGAACAAAAAGCATGCTTGGTCCCCTACATCTTTAATTCAATAAAAGAAATATTTGAAAGTGAAGTGAGACAGTTCTCTGTTAGATAGAAGTATAATAAAAGTAAGTGGTGGTGTGTGTGTGAGATTGTATAATAGCTCACTTTTAGTGAATAAAAGAACTAGGATGTCTCCCTCTAAGTAGAAAGTAGCTTACTGTCTATGAATCTCAATCAAATAAAAGTCCTTGGTTGAAAAGAAAAACAAAAACAAAAAGAGAGAAGAAAAGCCAAAAATGGCAACAGAACAAAAGAAAAACAAAAAGAAACAAAGCTAGACACCAATAGCTTGAACCTTAGAATATATGCCTGTGGTGTCTTTGTACTAGGATTTGCTTGGATTATTAAGCTCTTTGGAGTGCATCAACACTTGGTGACTTGGGTTAACTAACCCGGGATCATCAACTGAAAGTCCATTATCAATAGCAACCTAACTATAAGGCATTTAGTAGCCCAAAGAGGTGCTGGGCATCAATGTTTTAAGAAGGAATGTGAGCCAAGTGTCTGTAGTGAATAATGTGTCAAGTATAACGAAAAGAAAATGAACTTGCTACACATGACACTCAAATAAAGCTTATGAACAAAATAATAGCCAAGGATAAAGGAATAATGAGAGGTCATAGCAGTATGTTACTTGAAGCTTGAAGGAGACTTTCTAGGCTTAAGAGTCAATAAAAAAGTGAGTGTTTACATATCAACATAAAACCCCATGAACTACCAATAACACTCTACTAGCATGAACATCCTCTTCCATTTCATTCTTTCTTCTCAATAAATCTTTTTTTGCTTGGGGACAAGCAAGCTTTAAGTTTGGTGTTGTGATGACAAGTCATCTTAGCCTAGTTTCACTAGCCTTTTTCTTTTATTTTCAATTGATTTATGCACTTTCTTGAGCCATAAGCAAGCTAATTGGGGAGATTTTCATGCTTCCTTTGATTTAATCAACCATAGATGAATTAATGCAATTTCATGAGGTTTTATGCTATAATTGTCACATATTATGAAAGAATGAATATCTCATGATTTTGAGCATAGCTTTGATGTGTTTGGTTTATTAATGATAGGTGAAGAAAGCTTGGAGAAAGGTTGAAGCAAGAAGGAATGGCTAGGAGGAAGAGAGGACAAAAAGTTTGAGCAAAAGTTTGCCTCAAACTTTAGCTCAAACTTTTGGAATAAGTGAAAATGAACCAGGGAGCAAAAAGCTGGACCAAAAGTTTGCCTCAAACTTTTGTGCAAACTTTTGGGCAAAAAGCTTGAGCCAACGTTTGCCTCAAACTTTTTGGCAAACATTGGCATCAAAAATTAACACCCTGGAGAGCAAAAGTTTGCGCCAACGTTTGCCTCAAACTTTTTGGCAAACGTTGGCGCCATGAACAACACACCCTGGAGAGCAAAAGCTTGCGCCAACGTTTGCCTCAAACTTTTTGGCAAACGTTGGCGCCATGAGTGTGCAAGGGGAGGCCAACGTTTGAGCAAAAGTTTGACCCCAAACTTTAGCTCAAACGTTGGTATCAGCAAAATGGGGTGGCTGATGTGAAAAGTTTGAGTAAAAGTTTGCCTCAAACTTTTACTCAAACTTTTACTCAAGCTTACATGATTCCACCCGGTTCAATTCTGTTCTTCTCCAAACTCCAAGAGCAATCAACCAAGGCCTCTATCAACCCAATTCCATCAAGAGCAAAGGCCCAATTGAAGGCTTGAAGACCATTTGAAGAAAGTGTATAAATAGCATAGGATTTAAGTTTTTATGGGAGCTTTCTTTTCGGTTTTGATTAGGACACTTAGTAGAGAGCTCACTTTACATTTCTTGGCATTGTTGTTTTAATTCAAGAGAATTTGGAAGGAGAATTGATCTCTCTTCTTCCTTGTTCTTGCCCAGCACTCTTTACTTTCCTTGTCTTGGATCTTGGGTTGGAGAATTGAAGGAAATCTGTTTCAGTCTCATCCTGAGATCTCTCCGTTTCATTTTACTGCATAATTGAATTTCCATTTTGATTAATTGCTTCTTCATTTACTTTCTCTAAAATTTACAATTCTTTTGCAATTGTTCTTGTTGGATCTAGGAAGGCATTGAGATCTACACTCGGTTATCTAGTCTCTTGAGTCCTGAGATCTAAATTCTCATTTTACTTTCTCTGTTTAACACTTTTCATGCTCATTTACAATTCTGTTTTTAGATCTGATTCAATCCAAGTCATCTTCTATTTCTCTGCTTGTTAAAATTTTACTTTTCCTTGTTTAATTTCTGCAAATCCAACTCCCTATTCCCTTTACAATTCAAGTCGTTTACATTTCTTGCACTTTAAGATTTTGCAATTTACATTTCTTGCGTTCTAAGTTTCTGCCATTTAATTTCTTGCTCTTTAAGATTCAGCACTTTAAATTCCAGCTCTCTTTAATTTCATGCAATTTACCCATTTCCTTTACTTTCTATGCAAGTTAAATTCGGTTAATCACAAATCTCTCAACCAAATCTTAATTCGCTTGACTAAATCAACCACTAAACTAAAAATTGCTCAATCCTTCAATCCCTGTGGGATCGACCTCACTCCCGTGAGTCTTTATTACTTGATGCGACCCGGTGCACTTGCCGGTGAGTTTTGTGTCGGATCGTTTTCCGCACATCAAATAGCGTCATTTAATGAACGAGGGTCAGCACAATGTAGTAAAAAAAAAACGGAAAAACCGGAAAAAAAACGGAGGAGCCCGCTGAAGATGAGGCGATTACGGCTCGCCTTTAGGTGTTCTCCTCAGGATAGCGTCATTTAAAGAACGAGGGTCAGCACAACGTTAAAAAAAAAAACCCTAACAAAAAAAATGGAGGAGCCAGCCGAAGATGAGGCCATTACGGCTCGCCTTTAGGTGTCCTCCTTGGGATACTGTCATTTAAAGAACGAGGGTCAGAACAACGTAAAAAAAACCGGAGGAGGCTGCCGAAGATGAGGCCATTACGGCTCGCCTATAGGTGTCCTCCTCGGGATAGCGTCATTTAAAGAACGAGGGTCAGAACAACGTTAAAGAAAAAACCAAAAAAACAAAAAAATAAAAAAAAACCGGATGAGCCTGCCGAAGATGAGGCCATTACGGCTCGCCTTTAAGTGTCCTCCTCGGGATAGCGTCATTTAAAGAACGAGGGTCAGAACAACGTAAAAAAACTGGAAAAAAACCAGAGGAGCTTGCCGAAGATGAGGCCATTACGGCTCGCCTTTAGGTGTCCTCCTCGGGATAGCGTCATTTAAAGAACGAGGGTCAGCACAACGTAAAAAAAATGAAAAAAAAAAACCGGAAGAGCCTGCCGAAGATGAGGCCATTACGGCTTGCCTTTCGGTTTCCTCCTCGGGATAGCGTCATTTAAAGAACGATGGTCAGCACAACGTAAAAAACAAAACAGAAAAAAACCGAAAAAATAAAACCGGAGGAACCTGCCGAAGATGAGGCCATTACGGCTCAACTTTAGGTGTCCTCCTCGGGATAGCGTCATTTAAAGAACGAGGGCAAGCACAACGTAAAAAAAAACCAAAAAAAAAAAACCGGAGGAGCCTACGAAGATGAGGCCATTACGGCTCGCCTTTAGGTGTCCTCCTCGGGATAGCGTCATTTAAAGAACGAGGGTCAGCACAACGTAGAAAAAAAACCGGGACGAGCCTGCCGAAGATGAGGCCATTAAAGCTCGCCTTTAGGTGTCCTCCTCGGGATAGCATCACTTAAAGAACGAGGGTCAGCAAAACATAAGAAAAAAAAACGGAAAAAATAGGAAAAAAAGAGGAGCCTGCTGAAGATGAGGCCATTACGGCTCTCCTTTAGGTATCCCCCTCGGGATAGCGTCATGTAAAGAACGAGGGTCAGCACAACGTAAAAAAAAAAAAATCGGAGGAGCCTGCCGAAGATGAGGCCATTACGGCTCGCCTTTAGGTGTCCTCCTTGGGATAGCGTCATTTAATGAACGAGGGTCAGCACAACGTAGTAGAAAAAATGGAACAACCGAAAAAAAATCGGAGGAGCCCACTGAAGATGAGGCGATTACGGCTCGCCTTTAGGTGTCCTCCTCGGGATAGCGTCATTTAAAGAACGAGGGTCAGAACAACCTTAAAGAAAAAACCAGAAAAGAAAACAAAAAAAAACCGGATGAGACTGCCGAAGATGAGGCCATTATGGCTCGCCTTTAGGTGTCCTCCTCGGGATAGTGTCATTTAAAGAACGAGGGTCAGAACAACGTAAAAAAACTGGAAAAAAATCGGAAGAGCTTGCCGAAGATGAGGCCATTACGGCTCGCCTTTAGGTGTCCTCCTCGGGATAGTGTCATTTAAAGAACGAGGGTCAGCACAACGTAAAAAAAATTGGAAAAAAACCGGAAGAGCCTACCGAAGATGAGGCCATTACGGCTCACCTTTAGGTATCCCCCTCGGGATAGCGTCATGTAAAGAACGAGGGTCAGCACAACGAAAAAAAAAAAAATTGGAGGAGCCTACCGAAGATGAGGCCATTACGGCTCGCCTTTAGCTGTCCACCTCGGGATAGCGTCATTTAATGAACGAGGGTCAGCACAACGTAGTAAAAAAAACGGAAAAATCGGAAAAAAAATTGGAGGAGCCCGCTGAAGATGAGGCGAATACGGCTCGCCTTTAGGTGTTCTCCTCAGGATAGCGTCATTTAAAGAACGAGGGTCAGCACAACGTTAAAAAAAAAACCCTGAAAAAAAAATTGAGGAGCCAGCCGAAGATGAGGCCATTACGGCTGTCCTTTAGGTGTCCTCCTCGGGATAGCGTCATTTAAAGAACGAGGGTCAGAACAACGTAAAAGAAAAAACCGGAAAAAAAACAAAAAAAACCTGCTGAGCCTGCCGAAGATGAGGCCATTACGGCTCGCCTTAAGGTATCCTCCTCGAGATAGCGTCATTTAAAAAATGAGGGTCAGCATAACGTATAAAAAAAAGGAATAAACCAGAAAAAAAAAACATAGGAGCCTGCTGAAGATGAGGCGATTACGGCTCACCTCTAGGTATCCTCCTCAGGATAGCGTCATTTAAAAAACGAGGGTCAGAACAACGTAAAAGAAAAAATCGGAAAAAAAACCAAAAAAAAACCAGATGAGCCTGCCGAAGATGAGGCCATTACGGCTCGCCTTTAGGTGTCCTCCTCGGGATAGTGTCATTTAAAGAACGAGGGTCAGAACAACGTTAAAGAAAAAACCTGAAAAAAAAAACAAAAAAAAATCGGATGAGCCTGCCGATGATGAGGCCATTAGGCTCGCCTTTAGGTGTCCTCCTCGGGATAGCATCATTTAAAGAACGAGGGTCAGTACAACGTAAAAAAAACTGAAAAAAAAACCGGAAGAGCCTGCCGAAGATGAGGCCATTACGGCTCGCCTTTAGGTTTCCTCCTCGGGATAGCGTCATTTAAAGAACGAGGGTCAGCACAACGTAAAAAACAAAACAGAAAAAAACCGAAAAAATAAAACCGGAGGAACCTGCCGAAGATGATGCCATTACGGCTCACCTTTAGGTGTCCTCCTCGGGATAGTGTCATTTAAAGAACGCGGGCAAGCACAACGTAAAAAAAAACCAAAAATAAAAATCGGAGGAGCCTGCGAAGATGAGGCCATTACGGCTCGCCTTTAGGTGTCCTCCTCGGGATAGCGTCATTTAAAGAACGAGGGTCAGCACAACGTAAAAAAAAACCGGGAGGATCCTGCCGAAGATGAGGCCATTAAGGCTCGCCTTTAGGTGTCCTCCTCGGGATAGCATCACTTAAAGAACGAGGGTCAGCAAAACGTAAGAAAAAAAAAAGGAACAAATAGGAAAAAAAGAGGAGCCTGCTGAAGATGAGGCCATTACGGCTCTCCTTTAGGTATCCCCCTCGGGATAGCGTCATGTAAAGAACGAGGGTCAGCACAACGTAAAAAAAAAATCGGAGGAGCCTGCCGAAGATGAGGCCATTACGGCTTGCCTTTAGCTGTCCTCCTCGGGATTGCGTCATTTAAAGAACGAGGGCAAGCACAACGTAAAAAAAAAACCAAAAAAAAAAACCGGAGGAGCCTGCGAAGATGAGGCCATAACGGCTCGCCTTTAGGTGTCCTCCTCGGGATAGCATCATTTAAAGAACGAGGGTCAGCACAACGTAAAAAAAAAACCGGGAGGAGCCTGCCGAAGATGAGGCCATTAAGGCTCGCCTTTAGGTGTCGTCCTCGCGATAGCATCACTTAAAGAACGAGGGTCAGCAAAACGTAAGAAAAAAAACAGAAAAAATATGAAAAAAAGAGGAGCCTGCTGAAGATGAGGACATTACGGCTCTCCTTTAGGTGTCCTCCTCGGGATAACGTCATTAAAGAACGAGGGTCAGCACAACGTAAAAAAAAAAAATCGGAGGAGCCTGCCGAAGATGAGGCCATTACGGCTCTCCTTTAGGTGTCCTCCTCGGGATAGCGTCATTTAATGAACGAGGGTCAGCACAACGTAGTAAAAAAAACGGAAAAACTGGAAAAAAATGGAGGAGCCCGCTGAAGATGAGGCGATTACGGCTCGCCTTTAGGTGTTCTCCTCATGATAGCGTCATTTAAAGAACGAGGGTCAGCACAACGTTAAAAAAATAACCCTGAAAAAAAAATGGAGGAGCCAGCCGAAGATGAGGCCATTACGGCTCGCCTTTAGGTGTCCTCCTCAGGATAGCGTCATTTAAAGAACGAGGGTCAGAACAACGTAAAAGAAAAAACTGGAAAAAAAACAAAAAAAAAAACCGGATGAGCCTGCCGAAGATGAGGCCATTACGGCTCGGCTTAAGGTAGCCTCCTCGGGATAGCGTCATTTAAAGAACGAGGGTCAGCATAACGTATAAAAAAAAAGAAAAAATCAGAAAAAAAAAAACATAGGAGCCTGCTGAAGATGAGGCGATTACGGCTCACCTTTAGGTGTCCTCCTCAGGATAGCGTCATTTAAAGAACGAGGGTAAGCACAACGTTAAAAAAAAACCCAAAAAAAAAAACGGAGGAGCCAGCCGAAGATGAGGCCATTACGGCTCGCCTTTAGGTGTCCTCCTCGGGATAGCGTCATTTAAAGATCGAAGGTCAGAACAACGTAAAAGAAAAAACCGGAAAAAAATACCAAAAAAAAAACCGGATGAGCCTGCCGAAGATGAGGCCATTACGGCTCGCCTTTAGGTGTCCTCCTCGGGATAGCGTCATTTAAAGAACGAGGGTCAGAACAACGTAAAAAAAAAACCGGAGGAGGCTGCCGAAGATGAGGCCATACGGCTAGCCTTTAGGTGTCCTCCTCGGGATAGCGTCATTTAAAGAACGAGGGTCAGAACAACGTTAAAGAAAAAACCAGAAAAAAAAAACAAAAAAAACCGGATGAGCCAGCCGAAGATGAGGCCATTACGGCTCGCCTTTAGGTGTCCTCCTCGGGATAGCGTCATTTAAAGATCGAAGGTCAGAACAACGTAAAAGAAAAAACCGGAAAAAAATACCAAAAAAAAAACCGGATGAGCCTGCCGAAGATGAGGCCATTACGGCTCGCCTTTAGGTGTCCTCCTCGGGATAGCGTCATTTAAAGAACGAGGGTCAGAACAACGTAAAAAAAAAACCGGAGGAGGCTGCCGAAGATGAGGCCATACGGCTAGCCTTTAGGTGTCCTCCTCGGGATAGCGTCATTTAAAGAACGAGGGTCAGAACAACGTTAAAGAAAAAACCAGAAAAAAAAAACAAAAAAAACCGGATGAGCCTGCCGAAGATGAGGCCATTACGGCTCGCCTTTAGGTGTCCTCCTCGGGATAGCGTCATTTAAAGAACGAGGGTCAGAACAACGTAAAAAAACTGGAAAAAAACCGGAGGAGCTTGCCGAAGATGAGGCCATTACGGCTCGCCTTTAGGTTTCCTCCTCGGGATAGCGTCATTTAAAGAACGAGGGTCAGCACAACGTAAAAAACAAAACAGAAAAAAAACAAAAAAATAAAACCGGAGGAACCTGCCGAAGACGAGGCCATTACGGCTCACCTTTAGGTGTCCTCCTCGGGATAGCGTCATTTAAAGAACGAGGGCAAGCACAACGTAAAAAAAAACCAAAAAAAAAAACACCGGAGGAGCCTCTGAAGATGAGGCCATTACAGCTCGCCTTTAGGTGTCCTCCTCGGGACAGCGTCATTTAATGAACGAGGGTCAGCACAACGTAGTAAAGAAAACGGAAAAACCGGAAAAAAAATAGAGGAGCGCGCTGAAGATGAGGCGATTACGGCTCGCCTTTAGGTGTCCTCCTCGGGATAACGTCATTTAAAGAACGAGGGTCAGAATAACGTAAAATAAAAAACCGGAAAAAAACAAAAAAAAAAACCGGATGAGCCTGCCAAAGATGAGACCATTACGGCTCGCCTTATGGAATCCTCCTCGGGATAGCGTCATTTAAAGAACGAGGGTCAGCATAACGTATAAAAAAAGGAAAAAACCGGAAAAAAAAACATAGGAGCCTGCTGAAGATGAGGCGATTACGGCTCACCTCTAGGTGTCCTCCTCAGGATAGCGTCATTTAAAGAACGAGGGTCAGCACAACGTAAAAGAAAAAACCGGAAAAAAAAAAAAAAAAAAAAATCGAATGAGCCTGCCGAAGATGAGGCAATTACAGCTCACCTTTAGGTGTCCTCCTCGGGATAGCGTCATTTAAAGAACGAGGGTCAGAACAACGTAAAAAAAACCGGAGGAGGCTGCCGAAGATGTGGCCATTACGGCTCGCCTTTAGGTGTCATCCTCGGGATAGCGTCATTTAAAGAACGAGGGTCAGAACAACGTTAAAGAAAAAACCAAAAAAAAAAAAACAAAAAAAACCGGATGAGCCTGCCGAAGATGAGGCCATTACGGCTCGCCTTTAGGTGTCCTCCTCGGGATAGTGTCATTTAAAGAACGAGGGTCAGAACAACGTAAAAAAATGGAAAAAAACTGGAGGAGCTTGCCGAAGATGAGGCCATTACGGCTCGCCTTTAGGTGTCCTCCTCGGGATAGCATCATTTAAAGAACGAGGGTCAGCACAACGTAAAAAAAAACTGGAAAAAAAACCGGAAGAGCCTGCCGAAGATGAGGCCATTACGGCTCGCCTTTAGGTTTCCTCCTCGGGATAGCGTCATTTAAAGAACGAGGGTCAGCACAACGTAAAAAACAAAATAGAAAAAAACCGAAAAAATAAAACCGGAGGAACCTGCCGAAGATGAGGTCATTACGGCTCGCCTTTAGGTGTCCTCCTCGGGATAGCGTCATTTAAAGAACGAGGGCAAGCACAACGTAAAAAAAAAACAAAAAAAAAAAACCGGAGGAGCCTGCGAAGATGAGGCCATTACGGCTCGCCTTTAGGTGTCCTCCTCGGGATAGCGTCATTTAAAGAACAAGGGTCAGCACAACGTAAAAAAAACCGGTAGGAGCCTGCCGAAGATGAGGCCATTAAGGCTCGCCTTTAGGTGTCCTCCTCGGGATAGCATCACTTAAAGAACGAGGGTCAGCAAAACGTAAGAAAAAAAAATTGAAAAAATAGGAAAAAAAGAGGAGCCTGCTGAAGATGAGGCCATTACGGCTCTCCTTTAGGTATCCCCCTCGGGATAGGGTCATGTAAAGAACGAGGGTCAGCACAACTTAAAAAAAAAAATTGGAGGAGCCTGCCGAAGATGAGGCCATTACGGCTCGCCTTTAGGTGTCCTCCTCGGGATAGCGTCATTTAATGAACGAGGGTCAGCACAACGTAGTAAAAAAAACGGAAAAACCGGAAAAAAATGGAGGAGCCCGCTGAAGATGAGGCGATTACGGCTCGCCTTTAGGTGTTCTCCTCATGATAGCGTCATTTAAAGAACGAGGGTCAGCACAACGTTAAAAAAAAAACCCTGAAAAAAAAATGCTGGAGCCAGCCGAAGATGAGGCCATTACGGCTCGCCTTTAGGTGTCCTCCTCGGGATAGCGTCATTTAAAGAACGAGGGTCAGAACAACGTAAAAGAAAAAATTGGAAAAAAAACAAAAAAAAAAAAACCGGATGAGCCTGCCGAAGATGAGGCCATTACGGCTCGGCTTAAGGTAGCCTCCTCGGGATAGCGTCATTTAAAGAACGAGGGTCAGCATAACGTATAAAAAAAAGGAAAAAATCAGAAAAAAAAAAAACATAGGAGCCTGCTGAAGATGAGGCGATTACGGCACACCTTTAGGTGTCCTCCTCAGGATAGCGTCATTTAAAGAACGAGGGTAAGCACAACGTTAAAAAAAAACCCGAAAAAAAAAACGGAGGAGCCAGCCGAAGATGAGGCCATTACGGCTCGCCTTTAGGTGTCCTCCTCGGGATAGCGTCATTTAAAGATCGAAGGTCAGAACAACGTAAAAGAAAAAACCGGAAAAAAATACCAAAAAAAAAACCGGATGAGCCTGCCGAAGATGAGGCCATTACGGCTCGCCTTTAGGTGTCCTCCTCGGGATAGCGTCATTTAAAGAACGAGGGTCAGAACAACGTAAAAAAAAACCGGAGGAGGCTGCCGAAGATGAGGCCATACGGCTCGCCTTTCGATGTCCTCCTCGGGATAGCGTCATTAAAGAACGAGGACAAGCACAACGTAAAAAAAACTATAAAAAAAACCGGAGGAGCCTGCGGAAGATGAGGTCGTTACGGCTCGCCTTTAGGTATCCTCCTCGGGATAGCGTCTTTTAAAGAACGAGTGTCAGCACAATGTAAAAAAAAAACCGGGAGGAGCCTGCCGAAGATGAGGCCATTAAGGCTCTCCTTTAGGTGACCTCCTCGGGATAGCATCACTTAAAGAACGAGGGTCAGCAAAACGTAAAAAAAAAAAAAAAAAAAAAAAAAAAAAAAAAAACAGAAAAAATCGGAAAAAAAAAGGAGCCTGCTAAAGATAAGGCGATTACGGCTCTCCTTTAGGTATCCCCCTCGGGATAGCGTCATGTAAAGAACGAGGGTCAGCACAACGTAAAAAAAAAAAACGGAGGAGGCTGCCGAAGATGAGGCCATTACGGCTAGCCTTTAGGTGTCCTCCTCGGGATAGCGTCATTTAAAGAACGAGGGACAGAACAACGTTAAAGAAAAAACCAGAAAAAAAAAAACAAAAAAAACCGGATGAGCCTGCCGAAGATGAGGCCATTACGGCTCGCCTTTAGGTGTCCTCCTCGGGATAGCGTCATTTAAAGAACGAGGGTCAGAACAACGTAAAAAAACTGGAAAAAAACCGGAGGAGCTTGCCGAAGATGAGGCCATTACGGCTCGCCTTTAGGTTTCCTCCTCGGGATAGCGTCATTTAAAGAACGAGGGTCAGCACAACGTAAAAAACAAAACAGAAAAAAAACAAAAAAATAAAACCGGAGGAACCAGCCGAAGACGAGGCCATTACGGCTCACCTTTAGATGTCCTCCTCGGGATAGCGTCATTTAAAGAACGAGGGCAAGCACAACGTAAAAAAAACCAAAAAAAAAAACCAGAGGAGCCTCTGAAGATGAGGCCATTACGGCTCGCCTTTAGGTGTCCTCCTCGGGACAGCGTCATTTAATGAACGAGGGTCAGCACAACGTAGTAAAGAAAACGGAAAAACCGGAAAAAAAAATAGAGGAGCCCGCTGAAGATGAGGCGATTACGGCTCGCCTTTAGGTGTTCTCCTCAGGATAGCGTCATTTAAAGAACGAGGGTCAGCACAACGTTAAAAAAAAACCCTGAAAAAAAATGGAGGAGCCAGCCGAAGATGAGGCCATTACGGCTCGCCTTTAGGTGTCCTCCTCGGGATAGCGTCATTTAAAGAACGTGGGTCAGAACAACGTAAAAGAAAAAACCGGAAAAAAAACAAAAAAAAACCGGATGTGCCTGCCGAAGATGAGGCCATTACGGCTCGCCTTAAGGTATCCTCCTCGGGATAGCGTCATTTAAAGAACGAGGGTCAGCATAACGTATAAAAAAAAGGAAAAAATCGAAAAAAAAAACATAGGAGCCTGCTGAAGATGAGGCGATTACGGCTCACCTTTAGGTGTCCTCCTCAGGATAGCGTCATTTAAAGAACGAGGGTAAGCACAACGTTAAAAAAAAAACCCAAAAAAAAAACGGAGGAGCCAGCCGAAGATGAGGCCATTACGGCTCGCCTTTAGGTGTCCTCCTCGGGATAGCGTCATTTAAAGAACGAGGGTCAGAACAACGTAAAAGAAAAAACCGGAAAAAAACACCAAAAAAAAACCAGATGAGCCTGCCGAAGATGAGGCCATTACGGCTCGCCTTTAGGTGTCCTCCTCGAGATAGCGTCATTTAAAGAACGAGGGTCAGAACAACGTAAAAAGAAACCGGAGGAGGCTGCCGAAGATGAGGCTGTACGGCTCGCCTTTCGGTGTCCTCCTCGGGATTGCGTCATTAAAGAACGAGGACAAGCACAACGTAAAAAAAACTAAAAAAAAAATTGGAGGAGCCTGCCGAAGAAGAGGTCATTACGGCTCGCCTTTAGGTGTCCTCCTCGGGATAGCGTCATTTAAAGAACGAGGGTCAGCACAACGTAAAAAAAAAAACCGGGAGGAGCCTGCCGAAGATGAGGCCATTAAGGCTTGCCTTTAGGTGACCTGCTCGGGATAGCATCACTTAAAGAACGAGGGTCAGCAAAACGTAAAAAAAAAAAACAAAAAAAATCGGAAAAAAAAAGGAGCCTGCTGAAGATGAGGCCATTACGGCTCTCCTTTAGGTATCCCTCTCGGGATAGCGTCACGTAAAGAACGAGGGTCACCACAACGTAAAAAAAAAAACGGAGGAGGCTGCCGAAGATGAGGCCATTACAGCTCGCCTTTAGGTGTCCTCCTCGGGATAGCGTCATTTAAAGAACGAGGGTCAGAACAACGTTAAAGAAAAAACTAGAAAAAAAAAAACTGGATGAGCCTGCCGAAGATGAGGCCATTACGGCTTGCCTTTAGGTGTCCTCCTCGGGATAGCGTCATTTAAAGAACGAGGGTCAGAAAAACGTAAAAAAACTGGAAAAAAACCGGAGGAGCTTGCCGAAGATGAGGCCATTAAGGCTCGCCTTTAGGTGTCCTCCTCGGGATAGCATCATTTAAAGAACGGGGGTCAGCACAACGTAAAAAAAAACTGGAAAAAAAACCCGAAGAGCCTGGCGAAGATGAGGCCATTACGGCTCGCCTTTAGGTGTCCTCCTCGGGATAACGTCATTTAAAGAACGAGGGTCAGAACAACGTAAAAAAAAAAACCGGAGGAGGCTGCCGAAGATAAGGCCATACGGCTCGCCTTTCGGTGTCCTCCTCGGGATAGCGTCATTAAAGAACGAGGACAAGCACAACGTAAAAAAAACTAAAAAAAAACTGGAGGGGCCTGCCGAAGATGAGGTCATTACGGCTCGCCTTTAGGTGTCCTCCTCGGGATAGCGTCATTTAAAGAACGAGGGTCAGCACAACGTAAAAAAAAAAAACCGGGAGGAGCCTGCCGAAGATGTGGCCATTAAGGCTTGCCTTTAGGTGACCTGCTCGGGATAGCATCACTTAAAGAACGAGGGTCAGCAAAACGTAAAAAAAAAAAAAAAACAAAAAAAAAAACAGAAAAAATCGGAAAAAAAAAGGAGCCTGCTGAAGATGAGGCCATTACGGCTCTCCTTTAGGTATCCCCCTCGGGATAGCGTCATGTAAAGAACGAAGGTCAGCACAACGTAAAAAAAAAAACGGAGGAGGCTGCCGAAGATGAGGCCATTACGGCTCGCCTTTAGGTGTCATCCTCGGGATAGCGTCATTTAAAGAACGAGGGTCAGATCAACGTTAAAGAAAAAACTAGAAAAAAAAAACCGGATGAGCCTGCCGAAGATGAGGCCATTACGGCTTGCCTTTAGGTGTCCTCCTCGGGATAGCGTCATTTAGAGAACGAGGGTCAGAACAACGTAAAAAAACTGGAAAAAAACCGGAGGAGCTTGCCGAAGATGAGGCCATTGCGGCTCGCCTTTAGGTGTCCTCCTCGGGATAGCATCATTTAAAGAACGGGGGTCAGCACAACGTAAAAAAAAACCTGGAAAAAAAACCCGAAGAGCCTGGCGAAGATGAGGCCATTACGGCTCGCCTTTAGGTTTCCTCCTCGGGATAGCGTCATTTAAAGAACGAGGGTCAGCACAACGTAAAAAATAAAACAGAAAAAAACCGAAAAGATAAAACCGGAGGAACCTGCCGAAGATGAGGCCATTACGGCTCACCTTTAGGTGTCCTCCTCGGGATAGCGTCATTTAAAGAACTAGGGCAAGCACAACGTAAAAAAAAACCAAAAAAAAAAAAAAACCGGAGGAGCCTACGAAGATGAGGCCATTACGGCTCGCCTTTAGGTGTCCTCCTCGGGATAGCATCACTTAAAGAACGAGGGTCAGCAAAACGTAAGAAAAAAAAACGGAAAAAATAGGAAAAAAAGAGGAGCCTGCTGAAGATGAGGCCATTACGGCTCTCCTTTAGGTATCCCCCTCGGGATAGCGTCATGTAAAGAACGAGGGTCAGCACAACGTAAAAAAAAAAAATCGGAGGAGCCTGCCGAAGATGAGGCCATTACGGCTCGCCTTTAGGTTTCCTCCTCGGGATAGCGTCATTTAAAGAACGAGGGCCAGCACAATGTAAATAACAAAACTGAAAAAAACCAAAAAAATAAAACCGGAGGAACCTGCCGAAGCCGAGGCCATTACGGCTCACCTTTAGGTGTCCTCCTCGGGATAGCGTCATTTAAAGTACGAGGGCAAGCACAACGTAAAAAAAAACCAAAAAAAAAACCGGAGGAGCCTCTGAAGATGAGGCCATTACGGCTCACCTTTAGGTGTCCTCCTCGGGACAGCGTCATTTAATGAACGAAGGTCAGCACAACGTAGTAAAGAAAACGGAAAAACCGGAAAAAAAATAGAGGAGCCCGCTGAAGATGAGGCGATTACGGCTCGCCTTTAGGTGTTCTCCTCAGGATAGCGTCATTTAAAGAACGAGGGTCAGCACAACGTTAAAAAAAAAACCCTGAAAAAAAAATGGAGGAGCCAGCCGAAGATGAGGCCATTACGGCTCGCCTTTAGGTGTCGTCCTCGGGATAGCGTCATTTAAAGAACTAGGGTCAGAACAACGTAAAAGAAAAAACCGGAAAAAAAAACAAAAAAAAAAAACCGGATGAGCTTGCCGAAGATGAGGCCATTACGGCTCGCCTTAAGGTATCCTCGTCGGGATAGCGTCATTTAAAGAACGAGGGTCAGCATAACGTATAAAAAAAAAGAAAAAATCGGAAAAAAAAAAAACATAGGGCCTGCTGAAGATGAGGCGATTACGGCTCACCTTTAGGTGTCCTCCTCAGGATAGCGTCATTTAAAGAACGAGGGTAAGCACAACGTTAAAAAAAAAACCCAAAAAAAAAACGGAGGAGCCAGCCGAAGATGAGGCCATTACGGCTCGCCTTTAGGTGTCCTCCTCAGGATAGCGTCATTTAAAGAACGAGGGTCAGAACAACGTAAAAGAAAACACCGGAAAAAAACACCAAAAAAAACCGGATGAGCCTGCCGAAGATGAGGCCATTACGGCTCGCCTTTAGGTGTCCTCCTCGGGATAGCGTCATTTAAAGAACGAGGGTCAGAACAACGTAAAAAAAAAAACAGAGGAGGCTGCCGAAGATGAGGTCATTACGGCTCGCCTTTAGGTGTCCTCCTCGGGATAGCGTCATTTAAAGAACGAGGGTCAGCACAACGTAAAAAAAAAAACCGGGAGGAGCCTGCCGAAGATGAGGCCATTAAGGCTTGCCTTTAGGTGACCTCCTCGGGATAGCATCACTTAAAGAACGAGGGTCAGCAAAACGTAAAAAAAAAAAAAAAAAAAAAAAAAAAAAAAAGAATAAATCGGAAAAAAAAGGAGCCTGCTGAATATGAGGCCATTACGGCTCTCCTTTAGGTATCCCCCTCGGGATAGCGTCATGTAAAGAACGAGGGTCAGCACAACGTAAAAAAAAAAAAAACGGAGGAGGCTGCCGAAGATGTGGCCATTACGGCTCTCCTTTAGGTGTCCTCCTCGGGATAGCGTCATTTAAAGAACGAGGGTCAGAACAACGTTAAAGAAAAAACTAGAAAAAAAAAACCGTATGAGCCTGCCGAAGATGAGGCCATTACGGCTTGCCTTTAGGTGTCCTCCTCGGGATAGCGTCATTTAAAGAACGAGGGTCAGAACAACGTAAAAAAACTGGAAAAAAATCGGAGGAGCTTGCCGAAGATGAGGCCATTACGGCTCGCCTTTAGGTGTCCTCCTCGGGATAGCATCATTTAAAGAACGAGGGTCAGCACAACGTAAAAAAAACTGGAAAAAAAACCGGAAGAGCCTGCTGAAGATGAGGCCATTACGGCTCGACTTTAGGTGTCCTCCTCGGGATAGCGTCATTTAAAGAACGAGGGTCAGCACAACGTAAAAAAAAACCAGGAGGAGCCTGCCGAAGATGAGGCCATTAAGGCTCGCCTTTAGGTGTCCTCCTCGGGATAGCATCACTTAAAGAACGAGGGTCAGCAAAACGTAAGAAAAAAAACGGAAAAAATAGGAAAAAAAGAGGAACCTGCTGAAGATGAGGTCATTACGGCTCTCCTTTAGGTATCACCCTCGGGATAGCGTCATGTAAAGAACGAGGGTCAGCACAACGTAAAAAAAAAATCGGAGGAGCCTGCCGAAGATGAGGCCATTACGGCTCGCCTTTAGGTGTCCTCCTCGGGATAGCGTCATTTAATGAACGAGGGTCAGCACAACGTAGTAAAGAAAACGGAAAAACCGGAAAAAAAAAATGGAGGAGCCCGCTGAAGATGAGGCGATTACGGCTCGCCTTTAGGTGTTCTCCTCAGGATAGCGTCATTTAAAGAACGAGGGTCAACACAACGTTAAGAAAAAACCCTGAAAAAAAATGGATGAGCCAGCCGAAGATGAGGCCATTACGGCTCGCCTTTAGGTGTCCTCCTCGGGATAGCGTCATTTAAAGAACGAGGGTCAGAACAACGTAAAAGAAAAAACCGGAAAAAAAACAAAATAAAAAACCGGATGAGCCTGCCGAAGAGGAGGCCATTACGGCTCGCCTTAAGGTATCCTCCTCGGGATAGCGTCATTTAAAGAACGAGGGTCTGCATAACGTATATAAAAAAGGAAAAAACCGGAAAAAAACATAGGAGCCTGCTGAAGATGAGGCGATTACGGCTCACCTCTAGGTGTCCTCCTCAGGATAGCGTCATTTAAAGAACGAGGGTCAGAACAACGTAAAGGAAAAAATCGGAAAAAAAACCAAAAAAAAACTGGATGAGCCTGCCGAAGATTAGGCAATTACGGCTCACCTTTAGGTGTCCTCCTCGGGATAGCGTCATTTAAAGAACGAGGGTCAGAACAAAGTAAAAAAAACCGGAGGAAGCTGCCGAAGATGAGGCCATTACGGCTCGCCTTTAGGTGTCCTCCTCGGGATAGCGTCATTTAAAGAACGAGGGTCAAAACAACGTTAAAGAAAAAACCAAAAAACAAAAAAAAAAAAAAAACCGGATGAGCCTGCCGAAGATGAGGCAATTACGGCTCACCTTTAGGTGTCCTCCTCGGGATAGCGTCATTTAAAGAAGGAGGGTCAGAACAAAGTAAAAAAAACCGGAGGAAGCTGCCGAAGATGAGGCCATTACGGCTCGCCTTTAGGTGTCCTCTTCGGGATAGCGTGATTTAAAGAACGAGGGTCAAAACAACGTTAAAGAAAAAACTAAAAAAAAAAAACAAAAAAAACCGGATGAGCCTGCCGAAGATGAGGCCATTACGGCTTGCCTTTAGGTGTCCTCCTCGGGATAGCATCATTTAAAGAACGGGGGTCAGCACAACGTAAAAAAAACTGGAAAAAAACCCGAAGAGCCTGGCGAAGATGAGGCCATTACGGCTCGCCTTTAGGTTTCCTCCTCGGGATAGCGTCATTTAAATAACGAGGGTCAGCACAACGTAAAAAACAAAACAGAAAAAACCGAACAGTTAAAACCGGAGGAACCTGCCGAAGATGAGGCCATTACGGCTCACCTTTTGGTGTCCTCCTCGGGATAGCGTCATTTAAAGAACTAGGGCAAGCACAACATAATAAAAAACCAAAAAAAAAAAAAACCGGAGGAGCCTACGAAGATGAGGCCATTACGGCTCGCCTTTAGGTGTCCTCCTCGGGATAGCATCATTTAAAGAACGAGGGTCAGCACAACGTAAAAAAAACTGGAAAAAAACCGGAAGAGCCTGCCAAAGATGAGGCCATTACGGCTCGCCTTTAGGTGTTCTCCTCAGGATAGCGTCATTTAAAGAACGAGGGTCAGCACAACGTTAAAAGAAAACCCTGAAAAAAAAAATTGAGGAGCCAGCAGAAGATGAGGCCATTACGGCTCGCCTTTAGGTGTCCTCCTCGGGATAGCGTCATTTAAAGAACGAGGGTCAGAACAACGTAAAAGAAAAAACCGGAAAAAAAACAAAAAAAAAACCGGATGAGCCTGCCGAAGATGAGGCCATTACGGCTCGCCTTAAGGTATCCTCCTCGGGATAGCGTCATTTAAAGAACGAGGGTCAGCATAACGTATAAAAAAAAGGAAAAAATCGGAAAAAAAAAAACATAGGAGCCTGCTGAAGATGAGGCGATTACGGCTCACCTTTAGGTGTCCTCCTCAGGATAGCGTCATTTAAAGAACGAGGGTAAGCACAACGTTAAAAAAAAAACCCAAAAAAAAAAACGGAGGAGCCAGCCGAAGATGAGGCCATTACGGCTCGCCTTTAGGTGTCCTCCTCAGGATAGCGTCATTTAAAGAACGAGGGTCAGAACAACGTAAAAGAAAAAACCGGAAAAAAACACCAAAAAAAAAACCGGATGAGCCTGCCGAAGATGAGGCCATTACGGCTCGCCTTTAGGTGTCCTCCTCGGGATAGCGTCATTTAAAGAACGAGGGTCAGAACAACGTAAAAAAAAAATGGAGGAGGCTGCTGAAGATGAGGCCATACGGCTCGCCTTTCGGTGTCCTCCTCGGGATAGCGTCATTAAAGAACGAGGACAAGCACAACGTAAAAAAAACAACCGGGAGGAGCCTGCCGAAGATGAGGCCATTAAGGCTTCCCTTTAGGTGACCTCCTCGGGATAACATCACTTAAAGAACGAGGGTCAGCAAAACGTAAAAAAAAAAAAACGGAGGAGGCTGCCGAAGATGAGGCCATTACGGCTCGCTTTTAGGTGTCCTCCTCGGGATAGCGTCATTTAAAGAACGAGGGTCAGAACAACGTTAAAGAAAAAACTAGAAAAAAAACCGGAAGAGCCTGCCGAAGATGAGGCCATTACGGCTCGCCTTTAGGTGTCCTCCTCGGGATAGCATCATTTAAAGAACGAGGGTCAGAACAACGTAAAAAAACTGGAAAAAAACCGGAGGAGCTTGCCGAAGATGAGGCCATTACGGCTCGCCTTTAGGTGTCCTCCTCGGGATAGCATCATTTAAAGAACGAGGGTCAGCACAACGTAAAAAAAACTGGAAAAAAAACCGGAAGAGCCTGCCGAAGATGAGGCCATTACGGCTCGACTTTAGGTGTCCTCCTCGGGATAGCGTCATTTAAAGAACGAGGGTCAGCACAACGTAAAAAAAAACCAGGAGGAGCCTGCCGAAGATGAGGCCATTAAGGCTCGCCTTTAGGTGTCCTCCTCGGCATAGCATCACTTAAAGAACGAGGGTCAGCAAAACGTAAGAAAAAAAACGGAAAAAATAGGAAAAAAAGAGGAGCCTGCTGAAGATGAGGCCATTACGGCTCTCCTTTAGGTATCCCCCTCGGGATAGCGTCATGTAAAGAACGAGGGTCAGCACAACGTAAAAAAAAAAAAATCGGAGGAGCCTGCCGAAGATGAGGCCATTACGGCTCGCCTTTAGGTGTCCTCCTCAGGATAGCGTCATTTAATGAACGAGGGTCAGCACAACGTAGTAAAGAAAACGGAAAAACCGGAAAAAAAATGGAGGAGCCCGCTGAAGATGAGGCGATTACGGCTCGCCTTTAGGTGTTCTCCTCAGGATAGCGTCATTTAAAGAACGAGGGTCAGCACAACGTTAAAAAAAAACCCTGAAAAAAAAATGGATGAGCCAGCTGAAGATGAGGCCATTACGGCTAGCCTTTAGGTGTCCTCCTCGAGATAGCGTCATTTAAAGAACGAGGGTCAGAACAACGTAAAAGAAAAAACCAGAAAAAAAACAAAATAAAAAACCGGATGAGCCTGCCGAAGATGAGGCCATTACGGCTCGCCTTAAGGTATCCTCCTCGGGATAGCGTCATTTAAAGAACGAGGGTCTGTATACCGTATATAAAAAAGGAAAAAACCGGAAAAAACATAGGAGCCTGCTGAAGATGAGGCGATTACGACTCACCTCTAGGTGTCCTCCTCAGGATAGCGTCATTTAAAGAACGAGGGTCAGAACAACGTAAAGGAAAAAACTGGAAAAAAAACAAAAAAAAACTGGATGAGCCTGCCGAAGATTAGGCAATTACAGCTCACCTTTAGGTGTCCTCCTCGGGATAGCGTTATTTAAAGAACGAGGGTCAGAACAAAGTAAAAAAAAAAACCGGAGGAGGCTGCCGAAGATGAGGCCATTACGGCTCGCCTTTAGGTGTCCTCCTCGGTATAGCGTCATTTAAAGAACGAGGGTCAGAACAACGTTAAAGAAAAAACCAAAAAAAAAAAACAAAAAAAACCGGATGAGCCTGCCGAAGATGAGGCCATTACGGCTTGCCTTTAGGTGTCCTCCTCGGGATAGCGTCATTTAAAGAACGAGGGTCAGAACAACGTAAAAAAACTGAAAAAAAACCGGAGAAGCTTGCCGAAGATGAGGCCATGACGGCTCGCCTTTAGGTGTCCTCCTCGGGATAGCATCATTTAAAGAATGGGGGTCAGCACAACGTAAAAAAAAACTGGAAAAAAAACCCGAAGAGCCTGGCGAAGATGAGGCCATTACGGCTCACCTTTAGGTTTCCTCCTCGGGATAGCGTCATTTAAAGAACGAGGGTCCGCACAACGTAAAAAACAAAACAGAAAAAAACCGAAAAGATAAAACCGGAGGAACCTGCCGAAGATGAGACCATTACGGCTCACCTTTTGGTGTCCTCCTCGGAATAGCGTCATTTAAAGAACTAGGGCAAGCACAACGTAATAAAAAACCATAAAAAAAAAAACCCGAGGAGCCTACGAAGATGAGGCCATTACGGCTCGCCTTTAGGTGTCCTCCTCGGGATAGCATCATTTAAAGAACGAGGGTCAGCACAACGTAAAAAAAAACCGGGAGGAGCCTGCCGAAGATGAGGCCATTAAGGCTCGCCTTTAGGTGTCCTCCTCGGGATAGCCTCAGTTAAAGAACGAGGGTCAGCAAAACGTAAGAAAAAAAAACGGAAAAAATAGGAAAAAAAGAGGAGCCTGCTGAAGATGAGGCCATTACGGCTCTCCTTTAGGTATCCCCCTCGGGATAGCGTCATGTAAAGAACGAGGGTTAGCACAACGTAAAAAAAAAAAATCGGAGGAGCCTGCCGAAGATGAGGCCATTACGGCTCGCCTTTAGGTGTCCTCCTCGGGATAGCGTCATTTAATGAACGAGGGTCAGCACAACGTAGTAAAAAAAACGGAAAAACCGGAAAAAAATGGAGGAGCCCGCTGAAGATGAGGCGATTACGGCTCGCCTTTAGGTGTTCTCCTCAGGATAGCGTCATTTAAAGAACGCTGGTCAGCACAACGTTAAAAGAAAACCCTGAAAAAAAAAATTGAGGAGCCAGCAGAAGATTAGGCCATTACGGCTCGCCTTTAGGTGTCTTGCTCGGGATAGCGTCATTTAAAGAACGATGGTCAGAACAACGTAAAAGAAAAAACCGGAAAAAAAACAAAAAAAAACCGGATGAGCCTTCCGAAGATGAGGCCATTACGGCTTGCCTTAAGGTATCCTCCTCGGGATAGTGTCATTTAAAGAACGAGCGTCAGCATAACGTCTAAAAAAAAGGAAAAAACCGGAAAAAAAAAACATAGGAGCCTGCTGAAGATGAGGCGATTACGTCTCACCTCTAGGTGTCTTCCTCAGGATTGCGTCATTTAAAGAACGAGGGTCAGAACAACGTAAAAGAAAAAACCAGAAAAAAAACCAAAAAAAAAACCGGATGAGCCTGCCGAAGATGAGGCAATTACGGCTCACCTTTAGGTGTCCTCCTCGGGATAGCGTCATTTAAAGAACGAGGGTCAGAACAACGTAAAAAAAAAACGGAGGAGGCTGCCAAAGATGAGGCCATTACGGCTCGCCTTTAGGTGTCCTCCTCAGGATAGCGTCATTTAAAGAACGAGGGTCAGCACAACGTAAAAAAAACTGGAAAAAAAACCGGAAGAGCTTGCCGAAGATGAGGCCATTACGGCTCGCCTTTAGGTGTCCTCCTCGGGATAGCATCATTTAAAGAACGAGGGTCAGCACAACGTAAAAAAAAACTGGAAAAAAAACCGGAAGAGCCTGCCGAAGATGAGGCCATTACGGCTCGACTTTAGATGTCCTCCTCGGGATAGCGTCATTTAAAGAACGAGGGTCAGCACAACGTAAAAAAACTGGAAAAAAACCGGAGGAGCTTGCCGAAGATGAGGCCATTACGGCTCGCCTTTAGGTGTCCTCCTCGGGATAGCATCATTGAAAGAACGAGGGTCAGCACAACGTAAAAAAAACTGGAAAAAAAACCGGAAGAGCCTGCCGAAGATGAGGCCATTACGGCTCGACTTTAGGTGTCCTCCTCGGGATAGCGTCATTTAAAGAACGAGGGTCAGCACAACGTAAAAAAAAACCGGGAGGAGCCTGCCGAAGATGAGGCCATTAAGGCTCGCCTTTAGGTGTCCTCGTCGGGATAGCATCACTTAAAGAACGAGGGTCAGCAAATCGTAAGAAAAAAAAACGGAAAAAATAGGAAAAAAAGAGGAGCCTGCTGAAGATGAGGCCATTACGGCTCTCCTTTAGGTATCCCCCTCGGGATAGCGTCATGTAAAGAACGAGGGTCAGCACAACGTAAAAAAAAAAAAATCGGAGGAGCCTGCCGAAGATGAGGCCATTACGGCTCGCCTTTAGGTGTCCTCCTCAGGATAGCGTCATTTAATGAACGAGGGTCAGCACAACGTAGTAAAGAAAACGGAAAAACCGGAAAAAAAATGGAGGAGCCCGCTGAAGATGAGGCGATTACGGCTCGCCTTTAGGTGTTCTCCTCAGGATAGCGTCATTTAAAGAACGAGGGTCAGCACAACGTTAAAAAAAAACCCTAAAAAAAAAATGGATGAGCCAGCTGAAGATGAGGCCATTACGGCTAGCCTTTAGGTGTCCTCCTCGAGATAGCGTCATTTAAAGAACGAGGGTCAGAACAACGTAAAAGAAAAAACCAGAAAAAAAACAAAATAAAAAACCGGATGAGCCTGCCGAAGATGAGGCCATTACGGCTCGCCTTAAGGTATCCTCCTCGGGATAGCGTCATTTAAAGAACGAGGGTCTGTATACCGTATATAAAAAAGGAAAAAACCGGAAAAAACATAGGAGCCTGCTGAAGATGAGGCGATTACGACTCACCTCTAGGTGTCCTCCTCAGGATAGCGTCATTTAAAGAACGAGGGTCAGAACAACGTAAAGGAAAAAACTGGAAAAAAAACAAAAAAAAAACTGGATGAGCCTGCCGAAGATTAGGCAATTACAGCTCACCTTTAGGTGTCCTCCTCGGGATAGCGTTATTTAAAGAACGAGGGTCAGAACAAAGTAAAAAAAAAAACCGGAGGAGGCTGCCGAAGATGAGGCCATTACGGCTCGCCTTTAGGTGTCCTCCTCGGTATAGCGTCATTTAAAGAACGAGGGTCAGAACAACGTTAAAGAAAAAACCAAAAAAAAAAAAACAAAAAAAACCGGATGAGCCTGCCGAAGATGAGGCCATTACGGCTTGCCTTTAGGTGTCCTCCTCGGGATAGCGTCATTTAAAGAACGAGGGTCAGAACAACGTAAAAAAACTGAAAAAAAACCGGAGAAGCTTGCCGAAGATGAGGCCATGACGGCTCGCCTTTAGGTGTCCTCCTCGGGATAGCATCATTTAAAGAATGGGGGTCAGCACAACGTAAAAAAAAACTGGAAAAAAAACCCGAAGAGCCTGGCGAAGATGAGGCCATTACGGCTCACCTTTAGGTTTCCTCCTCGGGATAGCGTCATTTAAAGAACGAGGGTCCGCACAACGTAAAAAACAAAACAGAAAAAAACCGAAAAGATAAAACCGGAGGAACCTGCCGAAGATGAGACCATTACGGCTCACCTTTTGGTGTCCTCCTCGGAATAGCGTCATTTAAAGAACTAGGGCAAGCACAACGTAATAAAAAACCATAAAAAAAAAAACCCGAGGAGCCTACGAAGATGAGGCCATTACGGCTCGCCTTTAGGTGTCCTCCTCGGGATAGCATCATTTAAAGAACGAGGGTCAGCACAACGTAAAAAAAAACCGGGAGGAGCCTGCCGAAGATGAGGCCATTAAGGCTCGCCTTTAGGTGTCCTCCTCGGGATAGCCTCAGTTAAAGAACGAGGGTCAGCAAAACGTAAGAAAAAAAAACGGAAAAAATAGGAAAAAAAGAGGAGCCTGCTGAAGATGAGGCCATTACGGCTCTCCTTTAGGTATCCCCCTCGGGATAGCGTCATGTAAAGAACGAGGGTTAGCACAACGTAAAAAAAAAAAATCGGAGGAGCCTGCCGAAGATGAGGCCATTACGGCTCGCCTTTAGGTGTCCTCCTCGGGATAGCGTCATTTAATGAACGAGGGTCAGCACAACGTAGTAAAAAAAACGGAAAAACCGGAAAAAAATGGAGGAGCCCGCTGAAGATGAGGCGATTACGGCTCGCCTTTAGGTGTTCTCCTCAGGATAGCGTCATTTAAAGAACGCTGGTCAGCACAACGTTAAAAGAAAACCCTGAAAAAAAAAATTGAGGAGCCAGCAGAAGATTAGGCCATTACGGCTCGCCTTTAGGTGTCTTGCTCGGGATAGCGTCATTTAAAGAACGATGGTCAGAACAACGTAAAAGAAAAAACCGGAAAAAAAACAAAAAAAAACCGGATGAGCCTTCCGAAGATGAGGCCATTACGGCTTGCCTTAAGGTATCCTCCTCGGGATAGTGTCATTTAAAGAACGAGCGTCAGCATAACGTCTAAAAAAAAGGAAAAAACCGGAAAAAAAAAACATAGGAGCCTGCTGAAGATGAGGCGATTACGTCTCACCTCTAGGTGTCTTCCTCAGGATTGCGTCATTTAAAGAACGAGGGTCAGAACAACGTAAAAGAAAAAACCAGAAAAAAAACCAAAAAAAAAACCGGATGAGCCTGCCGAAGATGAGGCAATTACGGCTCACCTTTAGGTGTCCTCCTCGGGATAGCGTCATTTAAAGAACGAGGGTCAGAACAACGTAAAAAAAAAACGGAGGAGGCTGCCAAAGATGAGGCCATTACGGCTCGCCTTTAGGTGTCCTCCTCAGGATAGCGTCATTTAAAGAACGAGGGTCAGCACAACGTAAAAAAAACTGGAAAAAAAACCGGAAGAGCTTGCCGAAGATGAGGCCATTACGGCTCGCCTTTAGGTGTCCTCCTCGGGATAGCATCATTTAAAGAACGAGGGTCAGCACAACGTAAAAAAAAACTGGAAAAAAAACCGGAAGAGCCTGCCGAAGATGAGGCCATTACGGCTCGACTTTAGATGTCCTCCTCGGGATAGCGTCATTTAAAGAACGAGGGTCAGCACAACGTAAAAAAACTGGAAAAAAACCGGAGGAGCTTGCCGAAGATGAGGCCATTACGGCTCGCCTTTAGGTGTCCTCCTCGGGATAGCATCATTGAAAGAACGAGGGTCAGCACAACGTAAAAAAAACTGGAAAAAAAACCGGAAGAGCCTGCCGAAGATGAGGCCATTACGGCTCGACTTTAGGTGTCCTCCTCGGGATAGCGTCATTTAAAGAACGAGGGTCAGCACAACGTAAAAAAAAACCGGGAGGAGCCTGCCGAAGATGAGGCCATTAAGGCTCGCCTTTAGGTGTCCTCGTCGGGATAGCATCACTTAAAGAACGAGGGTCAGCAAATCGTAAGAAAAAAAAACGGAAAAAATAGGAAAAAAAGAGGAGCCTGCTGAAGATGAGGCCATTACGGCTCTCCTTTAGGTATCCCCCTCGGGATAGCGTCATGTAAAGAACGAGGGTCAGCACAACGTAAAAAAAAACAATCGGAGGAGCCTGCTTATGACAAGTCATTTTAGCCTAGTTTCACTAGCCTTTTTCTTATGTTTTCATTTGAATTATGCACTTTCTTGAGCCATAAGCAAGCCAATTGGGTAGATTTTCATGCTTCCTTTGATTTAATCAACCATAGATGAATTAATGCAATTTCATGAGGTTTTATGCTATAATTGTCACATATTATGAAAGAATGAATATCTCATGATTTTTAGCATAGCTTTGATGTGTTTGGTTAATTAATGATAGGTGAAGAAAGCTTGGAGAAAGGTTGAAGCAAGAAGGAATGGTTAGGAGGAAGAGAGGACAAAAAGTTTGAGCAAAAGTTTGCCTCAAACTTTAGCTCAAACTTTTGGAATAAGTGAAAATGAACCAGGAAGCAAAAAGCTGGACCAAAAGTTAGCCTCAAACTTTTATGCAAACTTTTGGGCAAAAAGCTGGACCAAAAGTTTGCCTCAAACTTTTGTGCAAACTTTTGGGCAAAAAGCTTGAGCAAAAGTTTGCCTCAAACTTTTTGGCAAACTTTTGGCATCACAAATCAACACCCTGGAGAGCAAAAGTTTGCGCCAACGTTTGCCTCAAACTTTTTGGCAAACGTTGGCGCATGAACAACACACCCTGGAGAGCAAAAGTTTGCGCCAACGTTTGCCTCAAACTTTTTGGCCAACGTTGGCGCCATGAGTATGCAAGGGGAGGCCAACGTTTGAGCAAAAGTTTGACCCCAAACTTTTGCCCAAACGTTGGTATCAGCAAAATGGTGTGGCTGATGTGAAAAGTTTGAGTAAAAGTTTGCCTCAAACTTTTACTCAAGCTTTCATGATTCCAAACCCGGTTCAATTCGGTTCTTCTCCAAACTCCAAGAGCAATCAACCAAGGCCTCTATCAACCCAATTCCATCAAGAGCAAAGGCCCAATTGAAGGCTTGAAGACCATTTGAAGAAAGTGTATAAATAGCATAGGATTTAAGTTTTCGGAGAGCTTTCTTTTCGGTTTTGATTAGTACACTTAGTAGAGAGCTCACTTTACATTTCTTGGCATTGTTGTTTTAATTCAAGAGAATTTGGGAGGAGAATTGATCTCTCTTCTTCCTTGTTCTTGCCCAGCACTCTTTACTTTTCTGGTCTTGGATCTTGGGTGGAGAATTGAAGAACTTCTGTTTCAATCTCACCTTGGGATCTTGTTTAATTCTCTGCTTAATTGAATTTCAGTTTTGGTTAATTGCTTCTTCATCTACTTTCTTTGCAATTTACATTTCCTTTACAATTGTTCTTGTTGGATCTAGGAAGGCATTGAGATCTAGACTTGGTTATCTAGTCTCTTGGGTCCTGAGATCCGGATTTCCCATTTTCAATTCTCTGTTTACTGCTTTCAAGCTCATTTACATTTCTGTTTTAAGATCCGGTTCAATTCTAGGCATCCTTTACTTCTCTGCTCGTTGCAATTTTACTTTTCCTTGTTTAATTTCTGCAAATCCAATTCCCAATTCCCTTTACAATTCAAGCCATTTACATTTCTTGCACTTTAAGATTCTGCAATTTACATTTCTTGCGTTCTAAGTTTCTGCCATTTAATTTCTTGTTCTTTAAGATTCAGCACTTTAAATTTCAGTTCTCTTTACTTTCTTGCAATTTACCCATTCCCTTTATTTTCCATGCAATTTAAATTCTGCAAATCACAAATCACTCAACCAAATCTTGATTCGCTTGACTAAATCAACCACTAAACTAAAATTGCTCAATCCTTCAATCCCTGTGGGATCGACCTCACTCCCGTGAGTTTTTATTGCTTGATGCGACCCGGTGCACTTGCCGGTTAGATTTGTGTGTTTGGAATTCGTTCTCCAAAAATACACATCAAGTTTTTGGCACCGTTGCCGGGGATTGATTAGATTGACAATGATTAAGTGAAGTGGTGATCTAGATCTAGCATTTTTATTTTCTGTTTCTCTAATTTTTGATTAACCCACTAACTGTTTGAATTTTTGCTTAAGCTAACTAGAACTTCATTCTAGCAATAGATTGAAGTGCTACTGGTTTTGTGCATTTCTTAAGTTCTGCTTGTATGTCAGGTACAAGGAGAACCATACCCACCTCTCAGGAGCAAGACGAAAGAACTCTTAGGAGGTTAAGAACAGCTGAAAGAGGGGAAAATATTGTTGGAGAAGAGGAATCAGAAGAAGAATTCCAAGATATGGAGGAACATTCAACCAATCCACCTGGTGGAGCAGCCAACAACAATAACAACCCACCCCAGAGGAGAGTTTTGGCCTCCTATACTTTTGCAAATGCTAGACATTGTGGAAGCAGCATTCTCATCCCTAATGTCAATGCAAATAACTTTGAATTGAAGCCACAACTCATTACATTGGTCCAAAACAACTGCTCATTTGGGGGAGGACCATTGGAGGATCCAAATCAACATCTATCTACCTTCTTAAGGATTTGTGACACTGTCAAGTCCAATGGCGTGAATCCTGAGACCTACAAGCTTCTGCTGTTCCCGTTCTCATTAAGGGACAAGGCAGCACAATGGCTTGAAACTTTTCCTCAAGGAAGCATCACTAGCTGGGATGATTTGGTGACTAAATTTCTAGCCAAATTCTATCCACCTCAAAGAATCATCAGGCTGAAAACTGAGGTGCAAACATTCACACAATTGGACGCTGAAAATCTGTGTGAAGCATGGGAGAGATACAAGGCTCTGCTGAGGAAATGTCCACCAGAAATGTTCACTGAGTGGGACAAGCTACAGAACTTCTATGAAGGACTCACTCTAAAGGCTCAAGAATCACTTGACCACTCAGCTGGAGGATCATTGCAACTGATGAAAACAGCAGAAGAAGCTCAAAATCTTATTGACATGGTGGCCAACAATCAATATTTCTTTGCTCACCAAAGAAATCGCCAACCATCACAAAGGAGAGGAGTAATGGAGCTAGAAGGAGTGGACTCAATCTTGGCTCAAAACAAGATGATGCAGCAGCAAATTCAACAACAATTTGAGCAAATGGCCAAGAGGATTGATAGCCTCCAAGTTGCAGCAGTTAACACAAGACAACCATCATCCACATGGGGGCAAAATGAAGAAACTCAATAAGAAGAACAACAAGAGCAAGTACAGTATATGCACAGCCAAGGACCAAATGAAGTGTATGGTGATACATACAATCCATCCTCGGGATAGCGTCATTTAAAGAACGAGGGTCAGAACAACGTAAAAAAAAATCGGAGGAGGTTGCCGAAGATGAGGCCATTACAGCTCGCCTTTTGGGGTCCTCCTCGGGATAGCGTCATTTAAAGAACGAGGGTCAGAACAACGTTAAAGAAAAAACCAGAAAAAAAAACAAAAAAAAAATCAGATGAGCCTGCCGAAGATGAGGCCATTACGGCTCGCCTTTAGGTGTCCTCCTCGGGATAGCGTCATTTAAAGAACGTGGGTCAGAACAACGTAAAAAAACTGGAAAAAAACCGGAGGAGCTTGCCGAAGATGAGGCCATTACGGCTCGCCTTTAGGTGTCCTCCTCGGGATAGCATCATTTAAAGAATGAGGGTCAGCACAACGTAAAAAAAAAACTGGAAAAAAAACCGGAAGAGCCTGCCGAAGATGAGGCCATTACGGCTTGCCTTTAGGTTTCCTCCTCGGGATAGCGTCATTTAAAGAACGAGGGTCAGCACAACGTAAAAAACAAAACAGAAAAAAACCGAAAAAAATAAAACCGGAGGAACCTGCCGAAGATGAGGCCATTACGGCTCACCTTTAGGTGTCCTCCTCGGGATAGCGTCATTTAAAGAACGAGGGCAAGCACAACGTAAAAAAAACCGGAGGAGCCTGCGAAGAAGAGGCCATTACGGCTCGCCTTTAGGTGTCCTCCTCGGGATAGCGTCATTTAAAGAACGAGGGTTAGCACAACGTAAAAAAATACCAGGAGGAGCCTGCCGAAGATGAGGCCATTAAGGCTCGCCTTTAGGTGTCCTCCTCGGGATAGCATCATTTAAAGAACGAGGGTCAGAACAACGTAAAAGAAAAAACCGGAAAAAAACACCAAAAAAAAACCGGATGAGCCTGCCGAAGATGAGGCCATTACGGCTCGCCTTTAGGTGTCCTCCTCGGGATAGCGTCATTTAAAGAACGAGGGTCAGAACAACGTAAAAAAAAAAACCAGAGGAGGCTGCCGAAGATGAGGCCATTACGGCTCACCTTTAGGTGTCCTCCTCAGGATAGCGACTTTAAAGAACGAGGGCAAGCACAACGTAAAAAAAAAAACAAAAAAAAAAAAGCCGGAGGAGCCTGCCGAAGATGAGGTCATTACGGCTCGCCTTTAGGTGTCCTCCTCGGGATAGCGTCATTTAAAGAACGAGGGTCAGAACAACGTAAAAGAAAAAACCGGAAAAAAACACCAAAAAAAACCGGATGAGCCTGCCGAAGAAGAGGCCATTACGGCTCGCCTTTAGGTGTCCTCCTCGGGATAGCGTCATTTAAAGAACGAGGGTCAGAACAACATAAAAAAAAACTGGAGGAGGCTGCCGAAGATGAGGCCATACGGCTCACCTTTCGGTGTCCTCCTTGGGATAGCGTCATTAAAGAACGAGGACAAGCACAATGTAAAAAAAAACAAAAAAAAAAACCGGAGGAGCCTGCCGAAGATGAGGTCATTACGGCTCGCCTTTAGGTGTTCTCCTCGAGATAGCGTCATTTAAAGAACGAGGGTCAGCACAACGTAAAAAAAAAAACCGGGAGAAGCCTGCCAAAGATGAGGCCATTAAGGCTCGCCTTTAGGTGACCTCCTCGGGATACCATCACTTAAAGAACGAGGGTCAGCAAAACGTAAAAAAACAAAAAAAAAAAACAAAAAAAATCGGAAAAAAAAGGAGCCTGCTGAAGATGAGGCCAATACAGCTCTCCTTTAGGTATCCACCTCGGGATAGCGTCATGTAAAGAACGAGGGTCAGCACAACGTAAAAAAAAAAAAATAGAGGAGCCTGCCGAAGATGAGGCCATTACGGCTCGCCTTTAGGTGTCCTCCTCGGGATAGCGTCATTTAAAGAACGAGGGTTAGAACAACGTAAAAGAAAAAACCGGAAAAAAAACAAAAAAAAACCGGATGAGCCTGCCGAAGATGAGTCCATTACGGCTCGCCTTAAGGTATCCTCCTCGGGATAGCGTCATTTAAAGAACGAGGGTCAGAACAACGTAAAAGAAAAAACCGGAAAAAAACACCAAAAAAAACCGGATGAGCCTGCCGAAGATGAGGCCATTACGGCTCGCCTTTAGGTGTCCTCCTCGGGATAGCGTCATTTAAAGAACGAGGGTCAGAACAACGTAAAAAAAAATTGGAGGAGGCTGCCGAAGATGAGGCCATACGGCTCACCTTTCGGTGTCCTCCTTGGGATAGCGTCATTAAAGAACGAGGACAAGCACAATGTAAAAAAAAACAAAAAAAAAAACCGGAGGAGCCTGCCGAAGATGAGGTCATTACGGCTCGCCTTTAGGTGTCCTCCTCGAGATAGCGTCATTTAAAGAATGAGGGTCAGCACAACGTAAAAAAAAAAAACCGGGAGGAGCCTGCCGAAGATGAGGCCATTAAGGCTCGCCTTTAGGTGACCTCCTCGGGATACCATCACTTAAAGAACGAGGGTCAGCAAAACGTAAAAAAAAAAAAAAAAAAAAAAAAAATCGGAAAAAAAAGGAGCCTGCTGAAGATGAGGCCATTACAGCTCTCCTTTAGGTATCCCCCTCGGGATAGCATCATGTAAAGAACGAGGGTCAGCACAACGTAAAAAAAAAAAATAGAGGAGCCTGCCGAAGATGAGGCCATTACGGCTCGCCTTTAGGTGTCCTCCTCGGGATAGCGTCATTTAAAGAACGAGGGTCAGAACAACGTAAAAAAAAATCGGAGGAGGCTGCCGAAGATGAGGCCATTACGGCTCGCCTTTAGGTGTCCTCCTCGGGATAGCGTCATTTAAAGAACGAGGGTCATAACAACGTTAAAGAAAAAACCAGAAAAAAAAAAAAAACCAGATGAGCCTGCCGAAGATTAGGCCATTACGGCTCGCCTTTAGGTGTCCTCCTCGGGATTGCGTCATTTAAAGAACGAGGGTCAGAACAACGTAAAAAAACTGGAAAAAAACCGGAGGAGCTTGCCGAAGATGAGGCCATTACGGCTCGCCTTTAGATGTCCTCCTCGGGATAGCATCATTTAAAGAACGAGGGTCAGCACAACGTAAAAAAAATTGGAAAAAAACCGGAAGAGCCTGCCGAAGATGAGGCCATTACGGCTCGCCTTTAGGTTTCCTCCTCGGGATAACGTCATTTAAAGAACGAGGGTCAGCACAACGTAAAAAACAAAACAGAAAAAAACCGAAAAAATAAAACCGGAGGAACCTGCCGAAGATGAGGCCATTACGGCTCACCTTTAGGTGTCCTCCTCGGGATAGCGTCATTTAAAGAAGGAGGGCAAGCACAACGTAAAAAAAAACAAAAAAAAAAAACTAGAGGAGCCTGCGAAGATGAGGCCATTACGGCTCGCCTTTAGGTGTCCTCCTCGGGATAGCGTCATTTAAAGAACGAGGGTCAGCACAACATAAAAAAATACCGAGAGGAGCCTGCCGAAGATGAGGCCATTAAGGGTCGCCTTTAGGTGTCCTCCTCGGGATAGCATCACTTAAAGAACGAGGGTCAGCAAAACGTAAGAAAAAAAAACGGAAAAAATAGGAAAAAAAAGAGGAGCCTGCTGAAGATGAGGCCATTACGGCTCTCCTTTAGGTATCCCCCTCGGGAGAGCGTCATGTAAAGAACGAGGGTCAGCACAATGTAAAAAAAAAAATCGGAGGAGCCTGCCGAAGATGAGGCCATTACGGCTCGCCTTTAGGTGTCCTCCTCGGGATAGCGTCATTTAATGAACGAGGGTCAGCACAACGTAGTAAAAAAAATGGAAAAACCGGAAAAAAATGGAGGAGCCCGCTGAAGATGAGGCGATTACGGCTCGCCTTTAGGTGTTCTCCTCAGGATAGCATCATTTAAAGAACGAGGGTCAGCACAACGTTAAAAAAAAACGCTGAAAAAAAAATGGAGGAGCCAGCTGAAGATGAGGCCATTACGGCTCGCCTTTAGGTGTCCTCCTCGGGATAGCGTCATTTAAAGAACGAGGGTCAGAACAACATAAAAGAAAAAACCGGAAAAAAAACAAAAAAAAAAAACGGATGAGCCTGCCGAAGATGAGGCCATTACGGCTCGCCTTAAGGTATCCTCCTCGGGATAGCGTCATTTAAAGAACGAGGGTCAGAACAACGTAAAAGAAAAAACCGGAAAAAAACACCAAAAAAAACCGGATGAGCCTGCCGAAGATGAGGCCATTACGGCTCGCCTTTAGGTGTCCTCCTCGGGATAGCGTCATTTAAAGAACGTGGGTCAGAACAACGTAAAAAAACTGGAAAAAAACCGGAGGAGCTTGCCGAAGATGAGGCCATTACGGCTCGCCTTTAGGTGTCCTCCTCGGAATAGCATCATTTAAAGAACGAGGGTCAGCACAACGTAAAAAAAAACTGGAAAAAAAACCGGAAGAGCCTGCCGAAGATGAGGCCATTACGGCTCGCCTTTAGGTTTGCTCCTCGGGATAGCGTCATTTAAAGAACGAGGGTCAGCACAACGTAAAAAACAAAACAGAAAAAAACCGAAAAAAATAAAACCGGAGGAACCTGCCGAAGATGAGGCCATTACGGCTCACCTTTAGGTGTCCTCCTCGGGATAGCGTCATTTAAAGAACGAGGGCAAGCACAACGTAAAAAAAACCAAAAAAAAAACCGGAGGAGCCTGCGAAGAAGAGGCCATTATGGCTCGCCTTTAGGTGTCCTCCTCGGGATAGCGTCATTTAAAGAACGAGGGTTAGCACAACGTAAAAAAATACCAGAAGGAACCTGCCGAAGATGAGGCCATTAAGGCTCGCCTTTAGGTGTCCTCCTCGGGATAGCATCATTTAAAGAACGAGGGTCAGAACAACGTAAAAGAAAAAAACGAAAAAAAACACCAAAAAAAAACCGGATGAGCCAGCCGAAGATGAGGCCATTACGGCTCGCCTTTAGGTGTCCTCCTCGGGATAGCGTCATTTAAAGAACGAGGGTCAGAACAACGTTAAAGAAAAAACCAGAAAAAAAAAAACCGGATGAGCCTGCCGAAGATGAGGCCATTACGGCTCGCCTTTAGGTGTCCTCCTCGGGATTGCGTCATTTAAAGAACGAGGGTCAGAACAACGTAAAAAAACTGGAAAAAAACCTGAGGAGCTTGCCGAAGATGAGGCCATTACGGCTCGCCTTTAGATGTCCTCCTCGGGATAGCATCATTTAAAGAACGAGGGTCAGCACAACGTAAAAAAAATTGGAAAAAAACCGGAAGAGCCTGCCGAAGATGAGGCCATTACGGCTCACCTTTAGGTGTCCTCCTCGGGATAGCGTCATTTAAAGAAGGAGGGCAAGCACAACGTAAAAAAAAAACAAAAAAAAAAAACTGGAGGAGCCTGCGAAGATGAGGCCATTACGGATCGCCTTTAGGTGTCCTCCTCGGGATAGCGTCATTTAAAGAAAGAGGGTCAGCACAACATAAAAAAATACCGGGAGGAGCCTGCCGAAGATGAGGCCATTAAGGGTCGCCTTTAGGTGTCCTCCTCGGGATAGCATCACTTAAAGAACGAGGATCAGCAAAACGTAAGAAAAAAAAACGGAAAAAATAGGAAAAAAAAGAGGAGCCTGCTGAAGATGAGGCCATTACGGCTCTACTTTAGGTATCCCCCTCGGGAGAGCGTCATGTAAAGAACAAGGGTCAGCACAACGTAAAAAAAAAAAAAATCGGAGGAGCCTGCCGAAGATGAGGCCATTACGGCTCGCCTTTAGGTGTCCTCCTCGGGATAGCGTCATTTAATGAACGAGGGTCAGCACAACGTAGTAAAAAAAATGGAAAAACCGGAAAAAAATGGAGGAGCCCGCTGAAGATGAGGCGATTACGGCTCGCCTTTAGGTGTTCTCCTCAGGATAGCGTCATTTAAAGAGCGAGGGTCAGCACAACGTTAAAAAAAAAACACTGAAAAAAAAATGGAGGAGCCAGCCGAAGATGAGGCTATTACGGCTCGCCTTTAGGTGTCCTCCTCGGGATAGCATCATTTAAAGAACGAGGGTCAGAACAACATAAAAGAAAAAACCGGAAAAAAAACAAAAAAAAAACCGGATGAGCCTGCCGAAGATGAGGCCATTACGGCTCGCCTTAAGGTATCCTCCTCGGGATAGCGTCATTTAAAGAACGAGGGTCAGCATAACGTATAAAAAAAAGGAAAACATCGGAAAAAAAAAACATAGGAGCGTACTGAAGATGAGTCGATTACAGCTCACCTTTAGGTGTCCTCCTCAGGATAGCGTCATTTAAAGAACGAGGGTAAGCACAACGTTAAAAAAATAACCCGAAAAACAAACGGAGGAGCCAGCCGAAGTTGAGGCCATTACGGCTCGCCTTTAGGTGTCCTCCTCGGGATAGCATCATTTAAAGAACGAGGGTCAGAACAACGTAAAAGAAAAAACCGGAAAAAAACACCAAAAAAAAACCGGATGAGCCTGCCGAAGATGAGGCCATTACGGCTCGCCTTTAGGTGTCCTCCTCGGGATAGCGTCATTTAAAGAACGAGGGTCAGAACAACGTAAAAAAAAACCAGAGGAGGCTGCCGAAGATGAGGCCATTACGGCTCGCCTTTAGGTGTCCTCCTCGGGATAGCGTCATTAAAGAACGAGGGCAAGCACAACGTAAAAAAAAAAACAAAAAAAAAACCGGAGGAGCCTGCCGAAGATGAGGTCATTACGGCTCGCCTTTAGGTGTCCTCCTCGGCATAGCGTCATTTAAAGAACGAGGGTCAGAACAACGTAAAAGAAAAAACCGGAAAAAAAACAAAAAAAAAAAACCGGATGAGCCTGCCGAAGATGAGTCCATTACGGCTCGCCTTAAGGTATCCTCCTCGGGATAGCATTATTTAAAGAACGAGGGTCAGAACAACGTAAAAAAAACCGGAGGAGGCTGCCGAAGATGAGGCCATACGGCTCGCCTTTCGGTGTCCTCCTCGGGATAGCGTCATTAAAGAACGAGGAGAAGCACAATGTAAAAAAAAAACAAAAAAAAAACCGGAGGAGCCTGCCGAAGATGAGGTCATTACGGCTCGCCTTTAGGTGTCCTCCTCGAGATAGCGTCATTTAAAGAACGATGGTCAGCACAACGTAAAAAAAAAAACCGGGAGGAGCCTGCCGAAGATGAGGCCATTAAGGCTCGCCTTTAGGTGACCTCCTCGGGATACCATCACTTAAAGAACGAGGGTCAGCAAAACGTAAAAAAAAAAAAAAAAAAAAAAAAAAAAAAAAAAAAACAGAAAAAATCGGAAAAAGAAAAGGAGCCTGCTGAAGATGAGGCCATTACGGCTCTCCTTTAGGTATCCCCCTCGGGATAGCGTCAAGTAAAGAACGAGGGTCAGCAAAACGTAAAAAAAAAACGGAGGAGCCTGCCGAAGATGAGGCCATTACGGCTCGCCTTTAGGTGTCCTCCTCGGGATAGCGTCATTTAAAGAACGAGGGTCAGAACAACGTAAAAAAAAAAATCGGAGGAGGCTGCCGAAGATGAGGCCATTACGGCTCGCCTTTAGGTGTCCTCCTCGGGATAGCGTCATTTAAAGAACGAGGGTCAGAACAACGTTAAAGAAAAAACCAGAAAAAAAAAACAAAAAAAAAAACCGGATTAGCCTGCCGAAGATGAGGCCATTACGGCTCGCTTTTAGGTGTCCTCCTCGGGATAGCGTCATTTAAAGAACGAGGGTCAGAACAACGTAAAAAAACTGGAAAAAGAACGGAGGAGCTTGCCGAAGATGAGGCCATTACGGCTCGCCTTTAGATGTCCTCCTCGGGATAGCATCATTTAAAGAACGAGGGTCAGCATAACGTAAAAAAAATTGGAAAAAAATCGGAAGAGCCTGCCGAAGATGAGGCCATTACGGCTCGACTTTAGGTTTCCACCTCGGGATAGCGTCATTTAAAGAACGAGGGTCAGCACAACGTAAAAAACAAAAAAGAAAAAAACCGAAAAAATAAAACCAGAGGAACCTGCCGAAGATGAGGCCATTACGGCTCACCTTTAGGTGTCCTCCTCGGGATGGCGTCATTTAAAGAAGGAGGGCAAGCACAACGTAAAAAAACCAAAAAAAAAAACTGGAGGAGCCTGCGAAAATGAGGCCATTACGGCTCGCCTTTAGGTGTCCTCCTCGGGATAGCGTCATTTAAAGAACGAGGGTCAGCACAACATAAAAAAATACCAGGAGGAGCCTGCCGAAGATGAGGCCATTAAGGCTCGCCTTTAGGTGTCCTCCTCGGGATAGCATCACTTAAAGAACGAGGGTCAGCAAAACGTAAGAAAAAAAAACGGAAAAAATAGGAAAAAAAAAGAGGAGCCTGCTGAAGATGAGGCCATTACGGCTCTCCTTTAGGTATCCCTGATGACAAGTCATCTTAGCCTATTTTAACTAGTCTTTTTCTTTTGTTTTCATTAGAATTATGCACTTTCTTGAGCTACAAGCAAGCCAATTAGGTAGATTTTCATGTTTCCTTTGATTTAATCAACCATGTATGAATTCATGCTATTTCATGAGGTTTTATACTATAATTGTTACATATTATGAAAGAATGAATATCTCATTATTTTAAGCATAGCTTTGATGTGTTTGGTTGATTAATGATAGGTGAAGAAAGCTTGGAGAAAGGTTGAAGCAAGAAGGAATAGCTAGGAGTAAAGAGAAGACAATGGAATAAGTGAAATTGAACCAGGAAGCAAAAAGCTGGACCTAAAGTTAGCCTCAAACTTTTGCACAAACTTTTGGGTGAAAAGTTAGCCCCAACGTTAGCCCCTAACTTTTGGGCTAACGTTGGAACTTGAAAATCACTCCCTGGGTACCAAAAGTTTGCACCAACGTTAGCCCCCTAACTTTGAGGCTAACGTTGGCACATGAAAATCCTCCCTGGGCACCAAAAGTTTGCGCCAACGTTAGCCCCCTAACTTTGAGGCTAACGTTGGCATGAAGAAAACCTCCCTGGGCACCAAAAGTTTGCGCCAACGTTAGCCCCCTAACTTGGTGGCTAACGTTGGCACATGAAAATCACAAGGGGAGGAGCAAAAGTTTGCGCCAACGTTAGCCCCCTAACTTGGTGGCTAACGTTGGCGCCACAAGTGCACAAGGTATGGCCAACGTTAGGGCCAAAGTTAGACCCCTAACTTTGGCACCAACGTTGGTATCAGATGGATATAGCTGCTGATATGAAAAGTTTGGGCAAAAGTTAGCCCCCTAACTTTTGCTCAAACTTTTGGTCCAACTTTTGCAAAACTCAAACCCGGTTCAATTAGTTCGTTTTGGTTCTTCTTCAAACTCCAAGAGCAATCAACCAAGGCCTCTTTCAACCCAATTCCACCAAGAGCAAAGGCCCAACTCAAGGCTTGAAGATCATTGGAAGAAAGTGTATAAATAGGATAGAATTCAAGTTCTTCGGAGAGCTTTCTTTTGGAATTTTCATAATAGTTTTCGGAGAGCTTTTGATATTGAGTGATCTTTAATTTCTTTGTCTTGGGGAAGGAGAATTCACTTCTCTTCCTCTCAGTTTTATTGCTTTCAATTTCTATTACAATTGTCTTGGATTTTGGGTTGGAGAATTGAAGAAATTCTGTTTCAATCTCAACCTTGGATCTCACTGCTTTATTTACTGTTTGATTGAATTTCAATTTCTGTTAATTGCTCTTCATCCACTTTCTTTGAATTTCAATTACAATTTCTTGTTGGATCTAGGAAGGCATTGAGATCTAGACTTGGTTTTCTAGTCTCTGGGTCCTGAGATCTAATTTCCCAATTTTACATTTTCTGTTTACTGTTTTCATGTTCATTTACTTTTCTGCTTCAAGATCCAATCTAACCCAAACCTTTTTCTACTTCTCTGCTTGATGCAATTTACTTTTCCTTGTTTAAATTCTGCAAATCCAATCCCCAATTCCCTTTACAATTCCATCCGTTTACATTTCTTGCACTTTAAGATTCCGCAATTTACATTCTAAGTTTCTGCTATTTAATTTCTTGTTCTTTAAGATTCAGCACTTTAATTCCCTGTTCTCTTTACTTCCACGCAATTTAATTTCTGCAAGTCACAAAACACTCAACCAAATCTTGATTCGCTTGACTAAATTAACCACTAAACTAAAATTGCTCAATCCTTCAATCCTTGTGGGATCGACCTCACTCCCGTGAGTTTTTATTACTTAATACGACCCGGTACACTTGCCGGTTAGATTTGTGTGTTTTGGGAGAAATTTATTTTTCACCAAAATACTCATCAATCCCCCTCGGGATAGCGTCATGTAAAGAACGAGGGGTCAGCACAACGTAAAAAAAAAATTAGAGGAGCCTGCCGAAGATGAGGTCAATACGGCTCGCCTTTAGGTGTCCTCCTTGGGATAGCGTCATTTAATGAACGAGGGTCAGCACAACGTAGTAAAAAAAATGGAAAAACCGGAAAAAAATGGAGGAGCACGCTGAAGATGAGGCGATTACGGCTCGCCTTTAGGTGTTCTCCTCAGGATAGGGTCATTTAAAGAACGAGAGTCAGCACAACGTTAAAAAAAAACCCTGAAAAAAAATGGAGGAGCCAGCCGAAGATGAGGCCATTACGGCTCGCCTTTAGGTGTCCTCCTCGGGATAGCGTCATTTAAAGAACGAGGGTCAGAACAACATAAAAGAAAAAACCGGAAAAAAAACAAAAAAAAAAACCGGATGAGCCTGCCGAAGATGAGGCCATTACGGCTCGCCTTAAGGTATCCTCCTCGGGATAGCGTCATTTAAAGAACGAAGGTCAGCATAACGTATAAAAAAAAGGAAAAAATCGGAAAAAAAAAACATAGGAGCCTGCTGAAGATGAGGCGATTACGGCTCACCTTTAGGTGTCCTCCTCAGGATAGCGTCATTTAAAGAATGAGGGTAAGCACAATGTTAAAAAAAACACCGAAAAAAAAAACGGAGGAGCCAGCCGAAGATGAGGCCATTACGGCTCGCCTTTAGGTGTCCTCCTCGGGATAGCGTCATTTAAAGAACGAGGGTCAGAACAACGTAATAGAAAAAACCTGAAAAAAACTCCAAAAAAAAACTGGATGAGCCTGCCGAAGATGAGGCCATTACGGCTCGCCTTTAGGTGTCCTCCACGGGATAGCGTCATTTAAAGAACGAAGGTCAGAACAACGTAAAAAAAAAAAACCAGAGGTGGCTGTCGAAGATGAGGCCATACGGCCCGACTTTCGGTGTCCTCCTCGGGATAGCGTCATTAAAGAACGAGGACAAGCACAACGTAAAAAAAATACAAAAAAAAAACCGGAGGAGCCTGCCGAAGATGAGGTCATTACGGCTCGCCTTTAGGTGTCCTCCTCGGGATAGCGTCATTTAAAGAAACAGGGTCAGCACAACGTAAAAGAAAAAACCGGGAGGAGCTTGCCGAAGATGAGGCCATTAAGGCTCGCCTTTAGGTAACCTCCTCAGGATAGCATCACTTAAAGAACGAGGGTCAGCAAAACGTAAAAAAAAAAAAAAAAAACAGAAAAAATCGGAAAAAAAAGGAGCCTGCTGAAGATGAGGCCATTACGGCTCTCCTTTAGGTATCCCCCTCGGGATAGCGTCATGTAAAGAATGAGGGTCAGCACAACGTAAAAAAAAAACGGAGGAGCCTGCCGAAGATGAGGCCATTACGGCTCGCCTTTAGGTGTCCTCCTCGGGATAGCATCATTTAAAGAACGAGGGTCAGAACAACGTAAAAAAAAACTGGAGGAGGCTGCCGAAGATGAGGCCATTACGGCTCGCCTTTAGGTGTCCTCCTCGGGATAGAGTCATTTAAAGAACGAGGGTCAGAACAACGTTAAAGAAAAAACCAGAAAAAAAAAAACAAAAAAAACTGGATGAGCCTGCCGAAGATGAGGCCATTACGGCTCGCTTTTAGGTGTCCTCCTCGGGATAGCGTCATTTAAAGAATGAGGGTCAGAACAACATAAAAAAACTGGAAAAAAACCGGAGGAGCTTGCCGAAGATGAGGCCATTACGGCTCGCCTTTAGGTGTCCTCCTCGGGATAGCATCATATAAAGAACGAGGGTCAGCACACCGTAAAAAAAACTGGAAAAAAAACCGGAAGAGCCTGTCGAAGATGAGGCCATTACGGCTCGCCTTTAGGTTTCCTCCTCGGGATAGCATCATATAAAGAACGAGGATCAGCAAAACGTAAAAAAAAAACTGGAAAAAAAACCGGAAGAGCCTGCCGAAGATGAGGCCATTACGGCTCGCCTTTAGGTTTCCTCCCCGGGATAGCGTCATTTAAAGAACGAGGGTCAGCACAACGTAAAAAAAAACAGAAAAAAACCGAAAAAATAAAACCGGAGGAACCTGCCGAAGATGAGGCCATTACGGCTCACCTTTAGGTGTCCTCCTCGGGATAGCGTCATTTAAAGAACGAGGGCAAGCACAACATAAAAAAAAACCAAAAAAAAAAAACCGGAGGAGCCTGCGAAGATGAGGCCACTACTGCTCGCCTTTAGGTCTCCTCCTCGTGATAGCGTCATTTAAAGAACGAGGGTCAGCACAACGTAAAAAAAAACCGGGAGGAGCCTGCCGAAGATGAGGCCATTAAGGCTCGCCTTTAGGTGTCCTCCTCGGGATAGCATCACTTAAAGAACGAGGGTCAGCAAAACGTAAGAAAAAAAACGGAAAAAATAGGAAAAAAAGAGGAGCCTACTGAAGATGAGGCCATTACGGCTCTCCTTTAGGTATCCCGCTCGGGATAGCGTCATGTAAAGAACGAGGGTCAGCACAACGTAAAAAAAAAAATCGGAGGAGCCTGCCGAAGATGAGGCCATTACGGCTCGCCTTTAGGTGTCCTCCTCGGGATAGCGTCATTTAATGAACGAGGGTCAACACAACGTAGTAAAAAAAATGGAAAAACCGGAAAAAAATGGAGGAGCCCGCTGAAGATGAGGCGATTACGGCTCGCCTTTAGGTGTTCACCTCAGGATAGCGTCATTTAAAGAACGAGGGTCAGCACAACGTTAAAAAAAAAAACCCTGAAAAAAAAACAGAGGAGCCAGCCGAAGATGAGGCCATTACGGCTCGCCTTTAGGTGTCCTCCTCGGGATAGCGTCATTTAAAGAACGAGGGTCAGAACAACATAAAAGAAAAAACCGGAAAAAAAAAACCGGATGAGCCTGCCGAAGATGAGGCCATTACGGCTCGCCTTAAGGTATCCTCCTCGGGATAACATCATTTAAAGAACGAGGGTCAGCATAACCTATAAAAAAAAGGAAAAAATCGGAAAAAAAAACACAGGAGCCTGCTGAAGATGAGGCGATTACGGCTCACCTTTAGGTGTCCTCCTCAGGATAGCGTCATTTAAAGAACGAGGGTAAGCACAACGTTAAAAAAAAAAACCCGAAAAAAAAAACGGAGGAGCCAGCCGAAGATGAGGCCATTACGGCTCGCCTTTAGGTGTCCTCCTCGGTATAGCGTCATTTAAAGAACGAGGGTCAGAACAACATAAAAGAAAAAATCGGAAAAAAAACAAAAAAAAAACCGGATGAGCCTGCCGAAGATGAGGCCATTACGGCTCGCCTTAAGGTATCCTCCTCGGGATAGCGTCATTTAAAGAACGAAGGTCAGCATAACGTATAAAAAAAAGGAAAAAATCGGAAAAAAAAAACATAGGAGCCTGCTGAAGATGAGGCGATTACGACTCACCTTTAGGTGTCCTCCTCAGGATAGCGTCATTTAAAGAACGAGGGTAAGCACAACGTTAAAAAAAAAAACCCGAAAAAAAAACGGAGGAGCCAGCCGAAGATGAGGCCATTACGGCTCGCCTTTAGGTGTCCTCCTCGGGATAGCGTCATTTAAAGAACGAGGGTCAGAACAACGTAAAAGAAAAACCGGAAAAAAAACCAAAAAAAAAACTGGATGAGCCTGCCGAAGATGAGGCCATTACGGCTCGCCTTTAGGTGTCCTCCTCGGGATAGCGTCATTTAAAGTACGAGGGTCAGCATAACGTATAAAAAAAAGGAAAAAATAAGAAAAAAAAAACATAGGAGCCTGCTGAAGATGAGGCGATTACGGCTCACCTTTAGGTGTCCTCCTCAGGATAGCGTCATTTAAAGAATGAGGGTAAGCACAATGTTAAAAAAAAACCGAAAAAAAAAACGGAGGAGCCAGCCGAAGATGAGGCCATTACGGCTCGCCTTTAGGTGTCCTCCTCGGGATAGCGTCATTTAAAGAACGAGGGTCAGAACAACGTAATAGAAAAAACCGGAAAAAAATACCAAAAAAAAACCGGATGAGCCTGCCGAAGATGAGGCCATTACGGCTCGCCTTTAGGTGTCCTCCACGGGATAGCGTCATTTAAAGAACGAAGGTCAGAACAACGTAAAAAAAAAAACCAGAGGTGGCTGTCGAAAATGAGGCCATACGGCCCGACTTTCGGTGTCCTCCTCGGGATAGCCTCATTAAAGAACGAGGACAAGCACAACGTAAAAAAAATCCAAAAAAAAAACCGGAGGAGCCTGCCGAAGATGAGGTCATTACGGCTCGCCTTTAGGTGTCCTCCTCGGGATAGCGTCATTTAAAGAACCAGGGTCAGCACAACGTAAAAAAAAAAACCGGGAGGAGCCTGCCGAAGATGAGGCCATTAAGGCTCGCCTTTAGGTGACCTCCTCGGGATAGCATCACTTAAAGAACGAGGGTCAGCAAAACGTAAAAAAAAAAAAAAAAAAAAAAAAAAAAAAAAAAAAAAACAGAAAAAATCGGAAAAAAAAGGAGCCTGCTGAAGATGAGGCCATTACGGCTCTCCTTTAGGAATCCCCCTCGGGATAGCGTCATGTAAAGAATGAGGGTCAGCACAACGTAAAAAAAAACGGAGGAGCCTGCCGAAGATGAGGCCATTACGGCTCGCCTTTAGGTGTCCTCCTCGGGATAGCATCATTTAAAGAACGAGGGTCAGAACAACGTAAAAAAAAAACTGGAGGAGGCTGCCGAAGATGAGGCCATTACGGCTCGCCTTTAGGTGTCCTCCTCGGGATAGCGTCATTTAAAGAACGAGGGTCAGAACAACGTAAAAGAAAAAACTGGAAAAAAAACAAAAAAAAAAACCGGATGAGCCTGCCGAAGATGAGGCCATTACGGCTCGCCTTAAGGTATCCTCCTCGGGATAGCGTCATTTAAAGAACGAGGGTCAGCATAACGTATAAAAAAAGGAAAAAATCAGAAAAAAAAACATAGGAGCCTGCTGAAGATGAGGCGATTACGGCTCACCTTTAGGTGTCCTCCTCAGGATAGCGTCATTTAAAGAATGAGGGTAAGCACAATGTTAAAAAAAAACCGAAAAAAAAAACGGAGGAGCCAGCCGAAGATGAGGCCATTACGGCTCGCCTTTAGGTGTTCTCCTCGGGATAGCGTCATTTAAAGAACGAGGGTCAGCACAACGTAAAAAAAAAAACCGGGAGAAGCCTGCCGAAGATGAGGCCATTAAGGCTCGCCTTTAGGTGACCTCCTCGGGATACCATCACTTAAAGAACGAGGGTCAGCAAAACGTAAAAAAACAAAAAAAAAAAAATCGGAAAAAAAAGGAGCCTGCTGAAGATGAGGCCAATACAGCTCTCCTTTAGGTATCCACCTCGGGATAGCGTCATGTAAAGAACGAGGGTCAGCACAACGTAAAAAAAAAAAAATAGAGGAGCCTGCCGAAGATGAGGCCATTACGGCTCGCCTTTAGGTGTCCTCCTCGGGATAGCGTCATTTAAAGAACGAGGGTCAGAACAACGTAAAAGAAAAAACCGGAAAAAAACAAAAAAAACCGGATGAGCCTGCCGAAGATGAGTCCATTACGGCTCGCCTTAAGGTATCCTCCTCGGGATAGCGTCATTTAAAGAACGAGGGTCAGAACAACGTAAAAGAAAAAACCGGAAAAAAACACCAAAAAAAACCGGATGAGCCTGCCGAAGATGAGGCCATTACGGCTCGCCTTTAGGTGTCCTCCTCGGGATAGCGTCATTTAAAGAACGAGGGTCAGAACAACGTAAAAAAAAATTGGAGGAGGCTGCCGAAGATGAGGCCATACGGCTCGCCTTTCGGTGTCCTCCTTGGGATAGCGTCATTAAAGAACGAGGACAAGCACAATGTAAAAAAAAAACAAAAAAAAAAACCGGAGGAGCCTGCCGAAGATGAGGTCATTACGGCTCGCCTTTAGGTGTCCTCCTCGAGATAGCGTCATTTAAAGAATGAGGGTCAGCACAACGTAAAAAAAAAAACCGGGAGGAGCCTGCCGAAGATGAGGCCATTAAGGCTCGCCTTTAGGTGACCTCCTCGGGATACCATCACTTAAAGAACGAGGGTCAGCAAAACGTAAAAAAAAAAAAAAACAAAAAACAAAAAAAATCCGAAAAAAAAGGAGCCTGCTGAAGATGAGGCCATTACAGCTCTCCTTTAGGTATCCCCCTCGGGATAGCATCATGTAAAGAACGAGGGTCAGCACAACGTAAAAAAAAAAAATAGAGGAGCCTGCCGAAGATGAGGCCATTACGGCTCGCCTTTAGGTGTCCTCCTCGGGATAGCGTCATTTAAAGAACGAGGGTCAGAACAACGTAAAAAAAAATCGGAGGAGGCTGCCGAAGATGAGGCCATTACGGCTCGCCTTTAGGTGTCCTCCTCGGGATAGCGTCATTTAAAGAACGAGGGTCATAACAACGTTAAAGAAAAAACCAGAAAAAAAAAAAAACCAGATGAGCCTGCCGAAGATGAGGCCATTACGGCTCGCCTTTAGGTGTCCTCCTCGGGATTGCGTCATTTAAAGAACGAGGGTCAGAACAACGTAAAAAAACTGGAAAAAAACCGGAGGAGCTTGCCGAAGATGAGGCCATTACGGCTCGCCTTTAGATGTCCTCCTCGGGATAGCATCATTTAAAGAAGGAGGGTCAGCACAACGTAAAAAAATTTGGAAAAAAACCGGAAGAGCCTGCCGAAGATGAGGCCATTACGGCTCGCCTTTAGGTTTCCTCCCCGGGATAGCGTCATTTAAAGAACGAGGGTCAGCACAACGTAAAAAAAAACAGAAAAAAACCGAAAAAATAAAACCGGAGGAACCTGCCGAAGATGAGGCCATTACGGCTCACCTTTAGGTGTCCTCCTCGGGATAGCGTCATTTAAAGAACGAGGGCAAGCACAACATAAAAAAAAACCAAAAAAAAAAAACCGGAGGAGCCTGCGAAGATGAGGCCACTACTGCTCGCCTTTAGGTCTCCTCCTCGTGATAGCGTCATTTAAAGAACGAGGGTCAGCACAACGTAAAAAAAAACCGGGAGGAGCCTGCCGAAGATGAGGCCATTAAGGCTCGCCTTTAGGTGTCCTCCTCGGTATAGCGTCATTTAAAGAACGAGGGTCAGAACAACATAAAAGAAAAAATCGGAAAAAAAACAAAAAAAAAACCGGATGAGCCTGCCGAAGATGAGGCCATTACGGCTCGCCTTAAGGTATCCTCCTCGGGATAGCGTCATTTAAAGAACGAAGGTCAGCATAACGTATAAAAAAAAGGAAAAAATCGGAAAAAAAAAACATAGGAGCCTGCTGAAGATGAGGCGATTACGACTCACCTTTAGGTGTCCTCCTCAGGATAGCGTCATTTAAAGAACGAGGGTAAGCACAACGTTAAAAAAAAAAACCCGAAAAAAAAACGGAGGAGCCAGCCGAAGATGAGGCCATTACGGCTCGCCTTTAGGTGTCCTCCTCGGGATAGCGTCATTTAAAGAACGAGGGTCAGAACAACGTAAAAGAAAAACCGGAAAAAAAACCAAAAAAAAAACTGGATGAGCCTGCCGAAGATGAGGCCATTACGGCTCGCCTTTAAGTGTCCTCCTCGGGATAGCGTCATTTAAAGTACGAGGGTCAGCATAACGTATAAAAAAAAGGAAAAAATAAGAAAAAAAAAACATAGGAGCCTGCTGAAGATGAGGCGATTACGGCTCACCTTTAGGTGTCCTCCTCAGGATAGCGTCATTTAAAGAATGAGGGTAAGCACAATGTTAAAAAAAAACCGAAAAAAAAAACGGAGGAGCCAGCCGAAGATGAGGCCATTACGGCTCGCCTTTAGGTGTCCTCCTCGGGATAGCGTCATTTAAAGAACGAGGGTCAGAACAACGTAATAGAAAAAACCGGAAAAAAATACCAAAAAAAAACCGGATGAGCCTGCCGAAGATGAGGCCATTACGGCTCGCCTTTAGGTGTCCTCCACGGGATAGCGTCATTTAAAGAACGAAGGTCAGAACAACGTAAAAAAAAAAACCAGAGGTGGCTGTCGAAAATGAGGCCATACGGCCCGACTTTCGGTGTCCTCCTCGGGATAGCCTCATTAAAGAACGAGGACAAGCACAACGTAAAAAAAATCCAAAAAAAAAACCGGAGGAGCCTGCCGAAGATGAGGTCATTACGGCTCGCCTTTAGGTGTCCTCCTCGGGATAGCGTCATTTAAAGAACCAGGGTCAGCACAACGTAAAAAAAAAAACCGGGAGGAGCCTGCCGAAGATGAGGCCATTAAGGCTCGCCTTTAGGTGACCTCCTCGGGATAGCATCACTTAAAGAACGAGGGTCAGCAAAACGTAAAAAAAAAAAAAAAAAAAAAAAAAAAAAAAAAAAAACAGAAAAAATCGGAAAAAAAAGGAGCCTGCTGAAGATGAGGCCATTACGGCTCTCCTTTAGGAATCCCCCTCGGGATAGCGTCATGTAAAGAATGAGGGTCAGCACAACGTAAAAAAAAACGGAGGAGCCTGCCGAAGATGAGGCCATTACGGCTCGCCTTTAGGTGTCCTCCTCGGGATAGCATCATTTAAAGAACGAGGGTCAGAACAACGTAAAAAAAAAACTGGAGGAGGCTGCCGAAGATGAGGCCATTACGGCTCGCCTTTAGGTGTCCTCCTCGGGATAGCGTCATTTAAAGAACGAGGGTCAGAACAACGTAAAAGAAAAAACTGGAAAAAAAACAAAAAAAAAAACCGGATGAGCCTGCCGAAGATGAGGCCATTACGGCTCGCCTTAAGGTATCCTCCTCGGGATAGCGTCATTTAAAGAACGAGGGTCAGCATAACGTATAAAAAAAGGAAAAAATCAGAAAAAAAAACATAGGAGCCTGCTGAAGATGAGGCGATTACGGCTCACCTTTAGGTGTCCTCCTCAGGATAGCGTCATTTAAAGAATGAGGGTAAGCACAATGTTAAAAAAAAACCGAAAAAAAAAACGGAGGAGCCAGCCGAAGATGAGGCCATTACGGCTCGCCTTTAGGTGTTCTCCTCGGGATAGCGTCATTTAAAGAACGAGGGTCAGCACAACGTAAAAAAAAAAACCGGGAGAAGCCTGCCGAAGATGAGGCCATTAAGGCTCGCCTTTAGGTGACCTCCTCGGGATACCATCACTTAAAGAACGAGGGTCAGCAAAACGTAAAAAAACAAAAAAAAAAAAATCGGAAAAAAAAGGAGCCTGCTGAAGATGAGGCCAATACAGCTCTCCTTTAGGTATCCACCTCGGGATAGCGTCATGTAAAGAACGAGGGTCAGCACAACGTAAAAAAAAAAAAATAGAGGAGCCTGCCGAAGATGAGGCCATTACGGCTCGCCTTTAGGTGTCCTCCTCGGGATAGCGTCATTTAAAGAACGAGGGTCAGAACAACGTAAAAGAAAAAACCGGAAAAAAACAAAAAAAAACCGGATGAGCCTGCCGAAGATGAGTCCATTACGGCTCGCCTTAAGGTATCCTCCTCGGGATAGCGTCATTTAAAGAACGAGGGTCAGAACAACGTAAAAGAAAAAACCGGAAAAAAACACCAAAAAAAACCGGATGAGCCTGCCGAATATGAGGCCATTACGGCTCGCCTTTAGGTGTCCTCCTCGGGATAGCGTCATTTAAAGAACGAGGGTCAGAACAACGTAAAAAAAAATTGGAGGAGGCTGCCGAAGATGAGGCCATACGGCTCGCCTTTCGGTGTCCTCCTTGGGATAGCGTCATTAAAGAACGAGGACAAGCACAATGTAAAAAAAAAACAAAAAAAAAAACCGGAGGAGCCTGCCGAAGATGAGGTCATTACGGCTCGCCTTTAGGTGTCCTCCTCGAGATAGCGTCATTTAAAGAATGAGGGTCAGCACAACGTAAAAAAAAAAACCGGGAGGAGCCTGCCGAAGATGAGGCCATTAAGGCTCGCCTTTAGGTGACCTCCTCGGGATACCATCACTTAAAGAACGAGGGTCAGCAAAACGTAAAAAAAAAAAAAAACAAAAAACAAAAAAAATCCGAAAAAAAAGGAGCCTGCTGAAGATGAGGCCATTACAGCTCTCCTTTAGGTATCCCCCTCGGGATAGCATCATGTAAAGAACGAGGGTCAGCACAACGTAAAAAAAAAAAATAGAGGAGCCTGCCGAAGATGAGGCCATTACGGCTCGCCTTTAGGTGTCCTCCTCGGGATAGCGTCATTTAAAGAACGAGGGTCAGAACAACGTAAAAAAAAATCGGAGGAGGCTGCCGAAGATGAGGCCATTACGGCTCGCCTTTAGGTGTCCTCCTCGGGATAGCGTCATTTAAAGAACGAGGGTCATAACAACGTTAAAGAAAAAACCAGAAAAAAAAAAAAAACCAGATGAGCCTGCCGAAGATGAGGCCATTACGGCTCGCCTTTAGGTGTCCTCCTCGGGATTGCGTCATTTAAAGAACGAGGGTCAGAACAACGTAAAAAAACTGGAAAAAAACCGGAGGAGCTTGCCGAAGATGAGGCCATTACGGCTCGCCTTTAGATGTCCTCCTCGGGATAGCATCATTTAAAGAAGGAGGGTCAGCACAACGTAAAAAAATTTGGAAAAAAACCGGAAGAGCCTGCCGAAGATGAGGCCATTACGGCTCGCCTTTAGGTTTCCTCCTCGGGATAGCGTCATTTAAAGAACGAGGGTCAGCACAACGTAAAAAACAAAACAGAAAAAAACCGAAAAAATAAAACCGGAGGAACCTGCCGAAGATGAGGCCATTACGGCTCACCTTTAGGTGTCCTCCTCGGGATAGCGTCATTTAAAGAAGGAGGGCAAGCACAACGTAAAAAAAACAAAAAAAAAAAACTGGAGGAGCCTGCGAAGATGAGGCCATTACGGCTCGCCTTTAGGTGTCCTCCTCGGGATAGCGTCATTTAAAGAACGAGGGTCAGCACAACATAAGAAAATACCGAGAGGAGCCTGCCGAAGATGAGGCCATTAAGGGTCGCCTTTAGGTGTCCTCCTCGGGATAGCATCACTTAAAGAACGAGGGTCAGCAAAACGTAAGAAAAAAAAAACGGAAAAAATAGGAAAAAAAAGAGGAGCCTGCTGAAGATGAGGCCATTACGGCTCTCCTTTAGGTATCCCCCTCGGGAGAGCGTCATGTAAAGAACGAGGGTCAGCACAATGTAAAAAAAAAAAATCGGAGGAGCCTGCCGAAGATGAGGCCATTACGGCTCGCCTTTAGGTGTCCTCCTCGGGATAGCGTCATTTAATGAACGAGGGTCAGCACAACGTAGTAAAAAAAATGGAAAAACCGGAAAAAAATGGAGGAGCCCGCTGAAGATGAGGCGATTACGGCTCGCCTTTAGGTGTTCTCCTCAGGATAGCATCATTTAAAGAACGAGGGTCAGCACAACGTTAAAAAAAAACCCTGAAAAAAAAATGGAGGAGCCAGCCGAAGATGAGGCCATTACGGCTCGCCTTTAGGTGTCCTCCTCGGGATAGCGTCATTTAAAGAACGAGGGTCAGAACAACATAAAAGAAAAAACCGGAAAAAAAACAAAAAAAAAAACCGGATGAGCCTGCCGAAGATGAGGCCATTACGGCTCGCCTTAAGGTATCCTCCTCGGGATAGCGTCATTTAAAGAACGAGGGTCAGAACAACGTAAAAGAAAAAACCGGAAAAAAACACCAAAAAAAACCGGATGAGCCTGCCGAAGATGAGGCCATTACGGCTCGCCTTTAGGTGTCCTCCTCGGGATAGCGTCATTTAAAGAACGTGGGTCAGAACAACATAAAAGAAAAAACCGGAAAAAAAACAAAAAAAAAAACCGGATGAGCCTGCCGAAGATGAGGCCATTACGGCTCGCCTTAAGGTATCCTCCTCGGGATAGCGTCATTTAAAGAACGAGGGTCAGCATAACGTATAAAAAAAAGGAAAAAATCAGAAAAAAAAAACATAGGAGCCTGCTGAAGATGAGGCGATTACGGCTCACCTTTAGGTGTCCTCCTCAGGATAGCGTCATTTAAAGAATGAGGGTAAGCACAATGTTAAAAAAAAAACCGAAAAAAAAAACGGAGGAGCCAGCCGAAGATGAGGCCATTACGGCTCGCCTTTAGGTGTCCTCCTCGGGATAGCGTCATTTAAAGAACGAGGGTCAGAACAACGTAATAGAAAAAACCGGAAAAAAACACCAAAAAAAAACCGGATGAGCCTGCCGAAGATGAGGCCATTACGGCTCGCCTTTAGGTGTCCTCCACGGGATAGCGTCATTTAAAGAACGAAGGTCAGAACAACGTAAAAAAAAAACCAGAGGTGGCTGTCGAAAATGAGGCCATACGGCCCGACTTTCGGTGTCCTCCTCGGGATAGCGTCATTAAAGAACGAGGACAAGCACAACGTAAAAAAAATCCAAAAAAAAAACCGGAGGAGCCTGCCGAAGATGAGGTCATTACGGCTCGCCTTTAGGTGTCCTCCTCGGGATAGCGTCATTTAAAGAACCAGGGTCAGCACAACGTAAAAAAAAAAACCTGGAGGAGCCTGCCGAAGATGAGACCATTAAGGCTCGCCTTTAGGTGACCTCCTCGGGATAGCATCACTTAAAGAACGAGGGTCAGCAAAACGTAAGAAAAAAAAACGGAAAAAATAGGAAAAAAAAGAGGAGCCTGCTGAAGATGAGGCCATTACGGCTCTACTTTAGGTATCCCCCTCGGGAGAGCATCATGTAAAGAACGAGGGTCAGCACAACGTAAAAAAAAAAAAAAATCGGAGGAGCCTGCCGAAGATGAGGCCATTACGGCTCGCCTTTAGGTGTCCTCCTCGGGATAGCGTCATTTAATGAACGAGGGTCAGCACAACGTAGTAAAAAAAATGGAAAAACCGGAAAAAAATGGAGGAGCCCGCTGAAGATGAGGCGATTACGGCTCGCCTTTAGGTGTTCTCCTCAGGATAGCGTCATTTAAAGAGCGAGGGTCAGCACAACGTTAAAAAAAAAACACTGAAAAAAAAATGGAGGAGCCAGCCGAAGATGAGGCTATTACGGCTCGCCTTTAGGTGTCCTCCTCGGGATAGCATCATTTAAAGAACGAGGGTCAGAACACCATAAAAGAAAAAACCGGAAAAAAAACAAAAAAAAAACCGGATGAGCCTGCCGAAGATGAGGCCATTACGGCTCGCCTTAAGGTATCCTCCTCGGGATAGCGTCATTTAAAGAACGAGGGTCAGCATAACGTATAAAAAAAAGGAAAACATCGGAAAAAAAAAACATAGGAGCGTACTGAAGATGAGTCGATTACAGCTCACCTTTAGGTGTCCTCCTCAGGATAGCGTCATTTAAAGAACGAGGGTAAGCACAACGTTAAAAAAATAACCCGAAAAACAAACGGAGGAGCCAGCCGAAGTTGAGGCCATTACGGCTCGCCTTTAGGTGTCCTCCTCGGGATAGCATCATTTAAAGAACGAGGGTCAGAACAACGTAAAAGAAAAAACCGGAAAAAAACACCAAAAAAAAACCGGATGAGCCTGCCGAAGATGAGGCCATTACGGCTCGCCTTTAGGTGTCCTCCTCGGGATAGCGTCATTTAAAGAACGAGGGTCAGAACAACGTAAAAAAAAACCAGAGGAGGCTGCCGAAGATGAGGCCATTACGGCTCGCCTTTAGGTGTCCTCCTCGGGATAGCGTCATTAAAGAACGAGGGCAAGCACAACGTAAAAAAAAAACAAAAAAAAAAACCGGAGGAGCCTGCCGAAGATGAGGTCATTACGGCTCGCCTTTAGGTGTCCTCCTCGAGATAGCGTCATTTAAAGAACGATGGTCAGCACAACGTAAAAAAAAAAACCGGGAGGAGCCTGCCGAAGATGAGGCCATTAAGGCTCGCCTTTAGGTGACCTCCTCGGGATACCATCACTTAAAGAACGAGGGTCAGCAAAACGTAAAAAAAAAAAAAAAAAAAAAAAAAAAAAAAAAAAAACAGAAAAAATCGGAAAAAAAAAAGGAGCCTGCTGAAGATGAGGCCATTACGGCTCTCCTTTAGGTATCCCCCTCGGGATAGCGTCAAGTAAAGAACGAGGGTCAGCAAAACGTAAAAAAAAAACGGAGGAGCCTGCCGAAGATGAGGCCATTACGGCTCGCCTTTAGGTGTCCTCCTCGGGATAGCGTCATTTAAAGAACGAGGGTCAGAACAACGTAAAAAAAAAAATCGGAGGAGGCTGCCGAAGATGAGGCCATTACGGCTCGCCTTTAGGTGTCCTCCTCGGGATAGCGTCATTTAAAGAACGAGGGTCAGAACAACGTTAAAGAAAAAACCAGAAAAAAAAAACAAAAAAAAAACCGGATTAGCCTGCCGAAGATGAGGCCATTACGGCTCGCTTTTAGGTGTCCTCCTCGGGATAGCGTCATTTAAAGAACGAGGGTCAGAACAACGTAAAAAAACTGGAAAAAGAACGGAGGAGCTTGCCGAAGATGAGGCCATTACGGCTCGCCTTTAGATGTCCTCCTCGGGATAGCATCATTTAAAGAACGAGGGTCAGCATAACGTAAAAAAAATTGGAAAAAAATCGGAAGAGCCTGCCGAAGATGAGGCCATTACGGCTCGACTTTAGGTTTCCACCTCGGGATAGCGTCATTTAAAGAACGAGGGTCAGCACAACGTAAAAAACAAAACAGAAAAAAACCGAAAAAATAAAACCAGAGGAACCTGCCGAAGATGAGGCCATTACGGCTCACCTTTAGGTGTCCTCCTCGGGATGGCGTCATTTAAAGAAGGAGGGCAAGCACAACGTAAAAAAAACCAAAAAAAAAAAACTGGAGGAGCTTGCGAAAATGAGGCCATTACGGCTCGCCTTTAGGTGTCCTCCTCGGGATAGCGTCATTTAAAGAACGAGGGTCAGCACAACATAAAAAAATACCAGGAGGAGCCTGCCGAAGATGAGGCCATTAAGGCTCGCCTTTAGGTGTCCTCCTCGGGATAGCATCACTTAAAGAACGAGGGTCAGCAAAACGTAAGAAAAAAAAACGGAAAAAATAGGAAAAAAAAGAGGAGCCTGCTGAAGATGAGGCCATTACGGCTCTCCTTTAGGTATCCCTGATGACAAGTCATCTTAGCCTATTTTAACTAGTCTTTTTCTTTTGTTTTCATTAGAATTATGCACTTTCTTGAGCTACAAGCAAGCCAATTAGGTAGATTTTCATGTTTCCTTTGATTTAATCAACCATGTATGAATTCATGCTATTTCATGAGGTTTTATACTATAATTGTTACATATTATGAAAGAATGAATATCTCACTATTTTAAGCATAGCTTTGATGTGTTTGGTTGATTAATGATAGGTGAAGAAAGCTTGGAGAAAGGTTGAAGCAAGAAGGAATAGCTAGGAGTAAAGAGAAGACAATGGAATAAGTGAAATTGAACCAGGAAGCAAAAAGCTGGACCTAAAGTTAGCCTCAAACTTTTGCACAAACTTTTGGGTGAAAAGTTAGCCCCAACGTTAGCCCCTAACTTTTGGGCTAACGTTGGAACTTGAAAATCACTCCCTGGGTACCAAAAGTTTGCACCAACGTTAGCCCCCTAACTTTGAGGCTAACGTTGGCACATGAAAATCCTCCCTGGGCACCAAAAGTTTACGCCAACGTTAGCCCCCTAACTTTGAGGCTAACGTTGGCATGAAGAAAACCTCCCTGGGCACCAAAAGTTTGCGCCAACGTTAGCCCCCTAACTTGGTGGCTAACGTTGGCACATGAAAATCACAAGGGGAGGAGCAAAAGTTTGCGCCAACGTTAGCCCCCTAACTTGGTGGCTAACGTTGGCGCCACAAGTGCACAAGGTATGGCCAACGTTAGGGCCAAAGTTAGACCCCTAACTTTGGCACCAACGTTGGTATCAGATGGATATAGCTGCTGATATGAAAAGTTTGGGCAAAAGTTAGCCCCCTAACTTTTGCTCAAACTTTTGGTCCAACTTTTGCAAAACTCAAACCCGGTTCAATTAGTTCGTTTTGGTTCTTCTTCAAACTCCAAGAGCAATCAACCAAGGCCTCTTTCAACCCAATTCCACCAAGAGCAAAGGCCCAACTCAAGGCTTGAAGATCATTGGAAGAAAGTGTATAAATAGGATAGAATTCAAGTTCTTCGGAGAGCTTTCTTTTGGAATTTTCATAATAGTTTTCGGAGAGCTTTTGATATTGAGTGATCTTTAATTTCTTTGTCTTGGGGAAGGAGAATTCACTTCTCTTCCTCTCAGTTTTATTGCTTTCAGTTTCTATTACAATTGTCTTGGATTTTGGGTTGGAGAATTGAAGAAATTCTGTTTCAATCTCAACCTTGGATCTCACTGCTTTATTTACTGTTTGATTGAATTTCAATTTCTGTTAATTGCTCTTCATCCACTTTCTTTGAATTTCAATTACAATTTCTTGTTGGATCTAGGAAGGCATTGAGATCTAGACTTGGTTTTCTAGTCTCTGGGTCCTGAGATCTAATTTCCCAATTTTACATTTTCTGTTTACTGTTTTCATGTTCATTTACTTTTCTGCTTCAAGATCCAATCTAACCCAAACCTTTTTCTACTTCTCTGCTTGATGCAATTTACTTTTCCTTGTTTAAATTCTGCAAATCCAATCCCCAATTCCCTTTACAATTCCATCCGTTTACATTTCTTGCACTTTAAGATTCCGCAATTTACATTCTAAGTTTCTGCTATTTAATTTCTTGTTCTTTAAGATTCAGCACTTTAATTCCCTGTTCTCTTTACTTCCACGCAATTTAATTTCTGCAAGTCACAAAACACTCAACCAAATCTTGATTCGCTTGACTAAATTAACCACTAAACTAAAATTGCTCAATCCTTCAATCCTTGTGGGATCGACCTCACTCCCGTGAGTTTTTATTACTTAATACGACCCGGTACACTTGCCGGTTAGATTTGTGTGTTTTGGGAGAAATTTATTTTTCACCAAAATACTCATCAATCCCCCTCGGGATAGCGTCATGTAAAGAACGAGGGGTCAGCACAACGTAAAAAAAAAATCAGAGGAGCCTGCCGAAGATGAGGTCATTACGGCTCGCTTTTAGGTGTCCTCCTTGGGATAGCGTCATTTAATGAACGAGGGTCAGCACAACGTAGTAAAAAAAATGGAAAAACCGGAAAAAAATGGAAGAGCACGCTGAAGATGAGGCGATTACGGCTCGCCTTTAGGTGTTCTCCTCAGGATAGGGTCATTTAAAGAACGAGAGTCAGCACAACGTTAAAAAAAACCCTGAAAAAAAATGGAGGAGCCAGCCGAAGATGAGGCCATTACGGCTCGCCTTTAGGTGTCCTCCTCGGGATAGCGTCATTTAAAGAACGAGGGTCAGAACAACATAAAAGAAAAAACCGGAAAAAAAACAAAAAAAAAAACCGGATGAGCCTGCCGAAGATGAGGCCATTACGGCTCGCCTTAAGGTATCCTCCTCGGGATAGCGTCATTTAAAGAACGAAGGTCAGCATAACGTATAAAAAAAAGGAAAAAATCGGAAAAAAAAAACATAGGAGCCTGCTGAAGATGAGGCGATTACGGCTCACCTTTAGGTGTCCTCCTCAGGATAGCGTCATTTAAAGAATGAGGGTAAGCACAATGTTAAAAAAAAAACCGAAAAAAAAAATGGAGGAGCCAGCCGAAGATGAGGCCATTACGGCTCGCCTTTAGGTGTCCTCCTCGGGATAGCGTCATTTAAAGAACGAGGGTCAGAACAACGTAATAGAAAAAACCGGAAAAAAACACCAAAAAAAAACTGGATGAGCCTGCCGAAGATGAGGCCATTATGGCTCGCCTTTAGGTGTCCTCCACGGGATAGCGTCATTTAAAGAACGAAGGTCAGAACAACGTAAAAAAAAAAACCAGAGGTGGCTGTCGAAGATGAGGCCATACGGCCCGACTTTCGGTGTCCTCCTCGGGATAGCGTCATTAAAGAACGAGGACAAGCACAACGTAAAAAAAATCCAAAAAAAAAACCGGAGGAGCCTGCCGAAGATGAGGTCATTACGGCTCGCCTTTAGGTGTCCTCCTCGGGATAGCGTCATTTAAAGAACCAGGGTCAGCACAACGTAAAAAAAAAAAACCGGGAGGAGCTTGCCGAAGATGAGGCCATTAAGGCTCGCCTTTAGGTGACCTCCTCAGGATAGCATCACTTAAAGAACGAGGGTCAGCAAAACGTAAAAAAAAAAAAAAAAAAAAAAAAAAAAAAAAAAAACAAAAAAAATCGGAAAAAAAAGGAGCCTGCTGAAGATGAGGCCATTACGGCTCTCCTTTAGGTATCCCCCTCGGGATAGCGTCATGTAAAGAATGAGGGTCAGCACAACGTAAAAAAAAAACGGAGGAGCCTGCCGAAGATGAGGCCATTACGGCTCGCCTTTAGGTGTCCTCCTCGGGATAGCATCATTTAAAGAACGAGGGTCAGAACAACGTAAAAAAAAACTGGAGGAGGCTGCCGAAGATGAGGCCATTACGGCTCGCCTTTAGGTGTCCTCCTCGGGATAGAGTCATTTAAAGAACGAGGGTCAGAACAACGTTAAAGAAAAAACCAGAAAAAAAAAACAAAAAAAACTGGATGAGCCTGCCAAAGATGAGGCCATTACGGCTCGCTTTTAGGTGTCCTCCTCGGGATAGCGTCATTTAAAGAATGAGGGTCAGAACAACATAAAAAAACTGGAAAAAAACCGGAGGAGCTTGCCGAAGATGAGGCCATTACGGCTCGCCTTTAGGTGTCCTCCTCGGGATAGCATCATATAAAGAACGAGGGTCAGCACACCGTAAAAAAAACTGGAAAAAAAACCGGAAGAGCCTGCCGAAGATGAGGCCATTACGGCTCGCCTTTAGGTTTCCTCCTCGGGATAGCATCATATAAAGAACGAGGGTCAGCAAAACGTAAAAAAAAAACTGGAAAAAAAACCGGAAGAGCCTGCCGAAGATGAGGCCATTACGGCTCGCCTTTAGGTTTCCTCCCCGGGATAGCGTCATTTAAAGAACGAGGGTCAGCACAACGTAAAAAAAAACAGAAAAAAACCGAAAAAATAAAACCGGAGGAACCTGCCGAAGATGAGGCCATTACGGCTCACCTTTAGGTGTCCTCCTCGGGATAGCGTCATTTAAAGAACGAGGGCAAGCACAACGTAAAAAAAAACCAAAAAAAAAAACCGGAGGAGCCTGCGAAGATGAGGCCACTACTGCTCGCCTTTAGGTGTCCTCCTCGTGATAGCGTCATTTAAAGAACGAGGGTCAGCACAACGTAAAAAAAAACCGGGAGGAGCCTGCCGAAGATGAGGCCATTAAGGCTCGCCTTTAGGTGTCCTCCTCGGGATTGCATCACTTAAAGAACGAGGGTCAGCAAAACGTAAGAAAAAAAACGGAAAAAATAGGAAAAAAAGAGGAGCCTACTGAAGATGAGGCCATTACGGCTCTCCTTTAGGTATCCCGCTCGGGATAGCGTCATGTAAAGAACGAGGGTCAGCACAACGTAAAAAAAAAAATCGGAGGAGCCTGCCGAAGATGAGGCCATTACGGCTCGCCTTTAGGTGTCCTCCTCGGGATAGCGTCATTTAATGAACGAGGGTCAACACAACGTATTAAAAAAAATGGAAAAATCGGAAAAAAATGGAGGAGCCCGCTGAAGATGAGCCGATTACGGCTCGCCTTTAGGTGTTCACCTCAGGATAGCGTCATTTAAAGAACGAGGGTCAGCACAACGTTAAAAAAAAAACCCTGAAAAAAAAACGGAGGAGCCAGCCGAAGATGAGGCCATTACGGCTCGCCTTTAGGTGTCCTCCTCGGGATAGCGTCATTTAAAGAACGAGGGTCAGAACAACATAAAAGAAAAAACCGGAAAAAAAAAACCGGATGAGCCTGCCGAAGATGAGGCCATTACGGCTCGCCTTAAGGTATCCTCCTCGGGATAGCATCATTTAAAGAACGAGGGTCAGCATAACGTATAAAAAAAAGGAAAAAATCGGAAAAAAAAACACAGGAGCCTGCTGAAGATGAGGCGATTACGGCTCACCTTTAGGTGTCCTCCTCAGGATAGCGTCATTTAAAGAACGAGGGTAAGCACAACGTTAAAAAAAAAAAACCCGAAAAAAAAACGGAGGAGCCAGCCGAAGATGAGGCCATTACGGCTCGCCTTTAGGTGTCCTCCTCGGTATAGCGTCATTTAAAGAACGAGGGTCAGAACAACGTAAAAGAAAAAACCGGAAAAAAACACCAAAAAAAAACCAGATGAGCCTGCCGAAGATGAGGCCATTACGGCTCGCCTTTAGGTGTCCTCCTCGGGATAGCGTCATTTAAAGAACGAGGGTCAGAACAACATAAAAGAAAAAACCGGAAAAAAAACAAAAAAAAAACCGGATGAGCCTGCCGAAGATGAGGCCATTACGGCTCGCCTTAAGGTATCCTCCTCGGGATAGCGTCATTTAAAGAACGAAGGTCAGCATAACGTATAAAAAAAAGGAAAAAATCGGAAAAAAAAAACATAGGAGCCTGCTGAAGATGAGGCGATTAGGACTCACCTTTAGGTGTCCTCCTCAGGATAGCGTCATTTAAAGAACGAGGGTAAGCACAACGTTAAAAAAAAAAACCCGAAAAAAAAACGGAGGAGCCAGCCGAAGATGAGGCCATTACGGCTCGCCTTTAGGTGTCCTCCTCGGGATAGCGTCATTTAAAGAACGAGGGTCAGAACAACGTAAAAGAAAAACCGGAAAAAAAACCAAAAAAAAAACTGGATGAGCCTGCCGAAGATGAGGCCATTACGGCTCGCCTTTAGGTGTCCTCCTCGGGATAGCGTCATTTAAAGAACGAGGGTCAAAACAACGTTAAAGAAAAAACCAGAGGAGCCTGCCGAAGATGAGGTCATTACGGCTCGCCTTTATGTGTCCTCCTCGGGATAGCGTCTTTTAAAGAACGAGGGTCAGAACAACATAAAAGAAAAAACCGGAAAAAAAACAAAAAAAAAAACCGGATGAGCCTGCCGAAGATGAGGCCATTACGGCTCGCCTTAAGGTATCCTCCTCGGGATAGCGTCATTTAAAGAACGAGGGTCAGCATAACGTATAAAAAAAAGGAAAAAATCAGAAAAAAAAAACATAGGAGCCTGCTGAAGATGAGGCGATTACGGCTCACCTTTAGGTGTCCTCCTCAGGATAGCGTCATTTAAAGAATGAGGGTAAGCACAATGTTAAAAAAAAAACCGAAAAAAAAACGGAGGAGCCAGCCGAAGATGAGGCCATTACGGCTCGCCTTTAGGTGTCCTCCTCGGGATAGCGTCATTTAAAGAACGAGGGTCAGAACAACGTAATAGAAAAAACCGGAAAAAAACACCAAAAAAAACCGGATGAGCCTGCCGAAGATGAGGCCATTACGGCTCGCCTTTAGGTGTCCTCCACGGGATAGCGTCATTTAAAGAACGAAGGTCAGAACAACGTAAAAAAAAAAAACCAGAGGTGGCTGTCGAAAATGAGGCCATACGGCCCGACTTTCGGTGTCCTCCTCGGGATAGCGTCATTAAAGAACGAGGACAAGCACAACGTAAAAAAAATCCAAAAAAAAAACCGGAGGAGCCTGCCGAAGATGAGGTCATTACGGCTCGCCTTTAGGTGTCCTCCTCGGGATAGCGTCATTTAAAGAACCAGGGTCAGCACAACGTAAAAAAAAAAACCGGGAGGAGCCTGCCGAAGATGAGGCCATTAAGGCTCGCCTTTAGGTGACCTCCTCGGGATAGCATCACTTAAAGAACGAGGGTCAGCAAAACGTAAAAAAAAAAAAAAAAAAAAAAAAAAAAAAAAAAAAAACAGAAAAAATCGGAAAAAAAAGGAGCCTGCTGAAGATGAGGCCATTACGGCTCTCCTTTAGGAATCCCCCTCGGGATAGCGTCATGTAAAGAATGAGGGTCAGCACAACGTAAAAAAAAACGGAGGAGCCTGCCGAAGATGAGGCCATTACGGCTCGCCTTTAGGTGTCCTCCTCGGGATAGCATCATTTAAAGAACGAGGGTCAGAACAACGTAAAAAAAAACTGGAGGAGGCTGCCGAAGATGAGGCCATTACGGCTCGCCTTTAGGTGTCCTCCTCGGGATAGCGTCATTTAAAGAACGAGGGTCAGAACAACGTAAAAGAAAAAACTGGAAAAAAAACAAAAAAAAAAACCGGATGAGCCTGCCGAAGATGAGGCCATTACGGCTCGCCTTAAGGTATCCTCCTCGGGATAGCGTCATTTAAAGAACGAGGGTCAGCATAACGTATAAAAAAAGGAAAAAATCAGAAAAAAAAACATAGGAGCCTGCTGAAGATGAGGCGATTACGGCTCACCTTTAGGTGTCCTCCTCAGGATAGCGTCATTTAAAGAATGAGGGTAAGCACAATGTTAAAAAAAAACCGAAAAAAAAAACGGAGGAGCCAGCCGAAGATGAGGCCATTACGGCTCGCCTTTAGGTGTCCTCCTCGGGATAGCGTCATTTAAAGAACGAGGGTCAGAACAACGTAATAGAAAAAACCGGAGAAAAACACCAAAAAAAACCGGATGAGCCTGCCGAAGATGAGGCCATTACGGCTCGCCTTTAGGTGTCCTCCACGGGATAGCGTCATTTAAAGAACGAAGGTCAGAACAACGTAAAAAAAAAAACCAGAGGTGGCTGTCGAAGATGAGGCCATACGGCCCGACTTTCGGTGTCCTCCTCGGGATAGCGTCATTAAAGAACGAGGACAAGCACAATGTAAAAAAAATCCAAAAAAAAAAACCGGAGGAGCCTGCCGAAGATGAGGTCATTACGGCTCGCCTTTAGGTGTCCTCCTCGGGATAGCGTCATTTAAAGAACCAGGGTCAGCACAACGTAAAAAAAAAAACCGGGAGGAGCCTGCCGAAGATGAGGCCATTAAGGCTCGCCTTTAGGTGACCTCCTCGGGATAGCATCACTTAAAGAACGAGGGTCAGCAAAACGTAAAAAAAAAAAAAAAAAAAAAAAAAAAAAAAAAAAAACAGAAAAAATCGGAAAAAAAAGGAGCCTGCTGAAGATGAGGCCATTACGGCTCTCCTTTAGGAATCCCCCTCGGGATAGCGTCATGTAAAGAATGAGGGTCAGCACAACGTAAAAAAAAACGGAGGAGCCTGCCGAAGATGAGGCCATTACGGCTCGCCTTTAGGTGTCCTCCTCGGGATAGCATCATTTAAAGAACGAGGGTCAGAACAACGTAAAAAAAAACTGGAGGAGGCTGCCGAAGATGAGGCCATTACGGCTCGCCTTTAGGTGTCCTCCTCGGGATAGCGTCATTTAAAGAACGAGGGTCAGAACAACGTAAAAGAAAAAACTGGAAAAAAAACAAAAAAAAAAACCGGATGAGCCTGCCGAAGATGAGGCCATTACGGCTCGCCTTAAGGTATCCTCCTCGGGATAGCGTCATTTAAAGAACGAGGGTCAGCATAACGTATAAAAAAAGGAAAAAATCAGAAAAAAAAACATAGGAGCCTGCTGAAGATGAGGCGATTACGGCTCACCTTTAGGTGTCCTCCTCAGGATAGCGTCATTTAAAGAATGAGGGTAAGCACAATGTTAAAAAAAAACCGAAAAAAAAAACGGAGGAGCCAGCCGAAGATGAGGCCATTACGGCTCGCCTTTAGGTGTCCTCCTCGGGATAGCGTCATTTAAAGAACGAGGGTCAGAACAACGTAATAGAAAAAACCGGAGAAAAACACCAAAAAAAAACCGGATGAGCCTGCCGAAGATGAGGCCATTACGGCTCGCCTTTAGGTGTCCTCCACGGGATAGCGTCATTTAAAGAACGAAGGTCAGAACAACGTAAAAAAAAAAACCAGAGGTGGCTGTCGAAGATGAGGCCATACGGCCCGACTTTCGGTGTCCTCCTCGGGATAGCGTCATTAAAGAACGAGGACAAGCACAATGTAAAAAAAATCCAAAAAAAAAAACCGGAGGAGCCTGCCGAAGATGAGGTCATTACGGCTCGCCTTTAGGTGTCCTCCTCGGGATAGCGTCATTTAAAGAACCAGGGTCAGCACAACGTAAAAAAAAAAACCGGGAGGAGCCTGCCGAAGATGAGGCCATTAAGGCTCGCCTTTAGGTGACCTCCTCGGGATAGCATCACTTAAAGAACGAGGGTCAGCAAAACGTAAAAAAAAAAAAAAAAAAAAAAAAAAAAAAAAAAAAAAACAGAAAAAATCGGAAAAAAAAGGAGCCTGCTGAAGATGAGGCCATTACGGCTCTCCTTTAGGAATCCCCCTCGGGATAGCGTCATGTAAAGAATGAGGGTCAGCACAACGTAAAAAAAAACGGAGGAGCCTGCCGAAGATGAGGCCATTACGGCTCGCCTTTAGGTGTCCTCCTCGGGATAGCATCATTTAAAGAACGAGGGTCAGAACAACGTAAAAAAAAACTGGAGGAGGCTGCCGAAGATGAGGCCATTACGGCTCGCCTTTAGGTGTCCTCCTCGGGATAGCGTCATTTAAAGAACGAGGGTCAGAACAACGTAAAAGAAAAAACTGGAAAAAAAACAAAAAAAAAACCCGGATGAGCCTGCCGAAGATGAGGCCATTACGGCTCGCCTTAAGGTATCCTCCTCGGGATAGCGTCATTTAAAGAACGAGGGTCAGCATAACGTATAAAAAAAGGAAAAAATCAGAAAAAAAAACATAGGAGCCTGCTGAAGATGAGGCGATTACGGCTCACCTTTAGGTGTCCTCCTCAGGATAGCGTCATTTAAAGAATGAGGGTAAGCACAATGTTAAAAAAAAACCGAAAAAAAAAACGGAGGAGCCAGCCGAAGATTAGGCCATTACGGCTCGCCTTTAGGTGTCCTCCTCGGGATAGCGTCATTTAAAGAACGAGGGTCAGAACAACGTAATAGAAAAAACCGGAGAAAAACACCAAAAAAAAACCGGATGAGCCTGCCGAAGATGAGGCCATTACGGCTCGCCTTTAGGTGTCCTCCACGGGATAGCGTCATTTAAAGAACGAAGGTCAGAACAACGTAAAAAAAAAAACCAGAGGTGGCTGTCGAAGATGAGGCCATACGGCCCGACTTTCGGTGTCCTCCTCGGGATAGCGTCATTAAAGAACGAGGACAAGCACAACGTAAAAAAAATCCAAAAAAAAAAACCGGAGGAGCCTGCCGAAGATGAGGTCATTACGGCTCGCCTTTAGGTGTCCTCCTCGGGATAGCGTCATTTAAAGAACCAGGGTCAGCACAACGTAAAAAAAAAAACCGGGAGGAGCCTGCCGAAGATGAGGCCATTAAGGCTCGCCTTTAGGTGACCTCCTCGGGATAGCATCACTTAAAGAACGAGGGTCAGCAAAACGTAAAAAAAAAAAAAAAAAAAAAAAAAAAAAAAAAAAACAGAAAAAATCGGAAAAAAAAGGAGCCTGCTGAAGATGAGGCCATTACGGCTCTCCTTTAGGAATCCCCCTCGGGATAGCGTCATGTAAAGAATGAGGGTCAGCACAACGTAAAAAAAAACGGAGGAGCCTGCCGAAGATGAGGCCATTACGGCTCGCCTTTAGGTGTCCTCCTCGGGATAGCATCATTTAAAGAACGAGGGTCAGAACAACGTAAAAAAAAACTGGAGGAGGCTGCCGAAGATGAGGCCATTACGGCTCGCCTTTAGGTGTCCTCCTCGGGATAGCGTCATTTAAAGAACGAGGGTCAGAACAACGTAAAAGAAAAAACTGGAAAAAAAACAAAAAAAAAACCCGGATGAGCCTGCCGAAGATGAGGCCATTACGGCTCGCCTTAAGGTATCCTCCTCGGGATAGCGTCATTTAAAGAACGAGGGTCAGCATAACGTATAAAAAAAGGAAAAAATCAGAAAAAAAAACATAGGAGCCTGCTGAAGATGAGGCGATTACGGCTCACCTTTAGGTGTCCTCCTCAGGATAGCGTCATTTAAAGAATGAGGGTAAGCACAATGTTAAAAAAAAAACGAAAAAAAAAACGGAGGAGCCAGCCGAAGATTAGGCCATTACGGCTCGCCTTTAGGTGTCCTCCTCGGGATAGCGTCATTTAAAGAACGAGGGTCAGAACAACGTAATAGAAAAAACCGGAGAAAAACACCAAAAAAAAACCGGATGAGCCTGCCGAAGATGAGGCCATTACGGCTCGCCTTTAGGTGTCCTCCACGGGATAGCGTCATTTAAAGAACGAAGGTCAGAACAACGTAAAAAAAAAAACCAGAGGTGGCTGTCGAAGATGAGGCCATACGGCCCGACTTTCGGTGTCCTCCTCGGGATAGCGTCATTAAAGAACGAGGACAAGCACAACGTAAAAAAAATCCAAAAAAAAAAACCGGAGGAGCCTGCCGAAGATGAGGTCATTACGGCTCGCCTTTAGGTGTCCTCCTCGGGATAGCGTCATTTAAAGAACCAGGGTCAGCACAACGTAAAAAAAAAAACCGGGAGGAGCCTGCCGAAGATGAGGCCATTAAGGCTCGCCTTTAGGTGACCTCCTCGGGATAGCATCACTTAAAGAAAGAGGGTCAGCAAAACGTTAAAAAAAAAAAAAAAAAAAAACAGAAAAAATCGGAAAAAAAAGGAGCCTGCTGAAGATGAGGCCATTACGGCTCTCCTTTAGGTATCCCCCTCGGGATAGCGTCATGTAAAGAATGAGGGTCAGCACAACGTAAAAAAAAACGGAGGAGCCTGCCGAAGATGAGGCCATTACGGCTCGCCTTTAGGTGTCCTCCTCGGGATAGCGTCATTTAAAGAACGAGGGTCAGAACAACGTAAAAGAAAAAACTGGAAAAAAAACAAAAAAAAAAACCCGGATGAGCCTGCCGAAGATGAGGCCATTACGGCTCGCCTTAAGGTATCCTCCTCGGGATAGCATCATTTAAAGAACGAGGGTCAGAACAACGTAAAAAAAAACTGGAGGAGGCTGCCGAAGATGAGGCCATTACGGCTCGCCTTTAGGTGTCCTCCTCGGGATAGCGTCATTTAAAGAACGAGGGTCAGAACAACGTAAAAGAAAAAACTGGAAAAAAAACAAAAAAAAAAAACCCGGATGAGCCTGCCGAAGATGAGGCCATTACGGCTCGCCTTAAGGTATCCTCCTCGGGATAGCGTCATTTAAAGAACGAGGGTCAGCATAACGTATAAAAAAAGGAAAAAATCAGAAAAAAAAACATAGGAGCCTGCTGAAGATGAGGCGATTACGGCTCACCTTTAGGTGTCCTCCTCAGGATAGCGTCATTTAAAGAATGAGGGTAAGCACAATGTTAAAAAAAAACCGAAAAAAAAAAACGGAGGAGCCAGCCGAAGATGAGGCCATTACGGCTCGCCTTTAGGTGTCCTCATCGGGATAGCGTCATTTAAAGAACGAGGGTCAGAACAACGTAATAGAAAAAACCGGAAAAAAACACCAAAAAAAAACCGGATGAGCCTGCCGAAGATGAGGCCATTACGGCTCGCCTTTAGGTGTCCTCCACGGGATAGCGTCATTTAAAGAACGAAGGTCAGAACAACGTAAAAAAAAAAACCAGAGGTGGCTGTCGAAGATGAGGCCATACGGCCCGACTTTCGGTGTCCTCCTCGGGATAGCGTCATTAAAGAACGAGGACAAGCACAACGTAAAAAAAATCCAAAAAAAAAACCGGAGGAACCTGCCGAAGATGAGGTCATTACGGCTCGCCTTTAGGTGTCCTCCTCGGGATAGCGTCATTTAAAGAACCAGGGTCAGCACAACGTAAAAAAAAAAACCGGGAGGAGCCTGCCGAAGATGAGGCCATTAAGGCTCGCCTTTAGGTGACCTCCTCGGGATAGCATCACTTAAAGAACGAGGGTCAGCAAAACGTAAAAAAAAAAAAAAAAAAAAAAACAGAAAAAATCGGAAAAAAAAGGAGCCTGCTGAAGATGAGGCCATTACGGCTCTCCTTTAGGTATCCCCCTCGGGATAGCGTCATGTAAAGAATGAGGGTCAGCACAACGTAAAAAAAAAACGGAGGAGCCTGCCGAAGATGAGGCCATTACGGCTCGCCTTTAGGTGTCCTCCTCGGGATAGCATCATTTAAAGAACGAGGGTCAGAACAACGTAAAAAAAAACTGGAGGAGGCTGCCGAAGATGAGGCCATTACGGCTCGCCTTTAGGTGTCCTCCTCGGGATAGCGTCATTTAAAGAACGAGGGTCAGAACAACGTAAAAGAAAAAACTGGAAAAAAAACAAAAAAAAAAACCGGATGAGCCTGCCGAAGATGAGGCCATTACGGCTCGCCTTAAGGTATCCTCCTCGGGATAGCGTCATTTAAAGAACGAGGGTCAGCATAACGTATAAAAAAAGGAAAAAATCAGAAAAAAAAACATAGGAGCCTGCTGAAGATGAGGCGATTACGGCTCACCTTTAGGTGTCCTCCTCAGGATAGCGTCATTTAAAGAATGAGGGTAAGCACAATGTTAAAAAAAAACCGAAAAAAAAAAACGGAGGAGCCAGCCGAAGATGAGGCCATTACGGCTCGCCTTTAGGTGTCCTCCTCGGGATAGCGTCATTTAAAGAACGAGGGTCAGAACAACGTAATAGAAAAAACCGGAAAAAAACACCAAAAAAAAACCGGATGAGCCTGCCGAAGATGAGGCCATTACGGCTCGCCTTTAGGTGTCCTCCACGGGATAGCGTCATTTAAAGAACGAAGGTCAGAACAACGTAAAAAAAAAAACCAGAGGTGGCTGTCGAAGATGAGGCCATACGGCCCGACTTTCGGTGTCCTCCTCGGGATAGCGTCATTAAAGAACGAGGACAAGCACAACGTAAAAAAAATCCAAAAAAAAAAACCGGAGGAGCCTGCCGAAGATGAGGTCATTACGGCTCGCCTTTAGGTGTCCTCCTCGGGATAGGTCATTTAAAGAACCAGGGTCAGCACAACGTAAAAAAAAAAATCGGGAGGAGCCTGCCGAAGATGAGGCCATTAAGGCTCGCCTTTAGGTGACCTCCTCGGGATAGCATCACTTAAAGAACGAGGGTCAGCAAAACGTAAAAAAAAAAAAAAAAAAAAAAAAAAAAAAAAAAAACAGAAAAAATCGGAAAAAAAAGGAGCCTGCTGAAGATGAGGCCATTACGGCTCTCCTTTAGGTATCCCCCTCGGGATAGCGTCATGTAAACAATGAGGGTCAGCACAACGTAAAAAAAAACGGAGGAGCCTGCCGAAGATGAGGCCATTACGGCTCGCCTTTAGGTGTCCTCCTCGGGATAGCGTCATTTAATGAACGAGGGTCAACACAACGTAGTAAAAAAAATGGAAAAACCGGAAAAAAATGGAGGAACCCGCTGAAGATGAGGCGATTACGGCTCGCCTTTAGGTGTTCACCTCAGGATAGCGTCATTTAAAGAACGAGGGTCAGCACAACGTTAAAAAAAAAAAACCCTGAAAAAAAAACGGAGGAGCCAGCCGAAGATGAGGCCATTACGGCTCACCTTTAGGTGTCCTCCTCGGGATAGCGTCATTTAAAGAACGAGGGTCAAAACAACATAAAAGAAAAAACCGGAAAAAAAAAAACCGGATGAGCCTGCCGAAGATGAGGCTATTACGGCTCGCCTTAAGGTATCCTCCTCGGGATAGCGTCATTTAAAGAACGAGGGTCAGCATAACGTATAAAAAGAAGGAAAAAATCGGAAAAAAAAACATAGGAGCCTGCTGAAGATGAGGCGATTACGGCTCACCTTTACGTGTCCTCCTCAGGATAGCGTCATTTAAAGAACGAGGGTAAGCACAACGTTAAAAAAAAAAACCCAAAAAAAAAACGGAGGAGCCAGCCGAAGATGAGGCCATTACGGCTCGCCTTTAGGTGTCCTCCTCGGGATAGCGTCATTTAAAGAACGAGGGTCAGAACAACGTAAAAGAAAAAACCGGAAAAAAACACCAAAAAAAACCGGATGAGCCTGCCGAAGATGAGGCCATTACGGCTCACCTTTAGGTGTCCTCCTCGGGATAGCGTCATTTAAAGAACGAGGGTCAGAACAACGTAAAAAAACTGGAAAAAAACCGGAGGAGCTTGTCGAAGATGAGGCCATTACGGCTCGCCTTTAGGTGTCCTCCTCGGGATAGCATCATTTAAAGAACGAGGGTCAGCACAACGTAAAAAAAAATTGGAAAAAAAACCGGAAGAGCCTGCCGAAGATGAGGCCATTACGGCTCGGCTTTAGGTTTCCTCCTCGGGATAACGTCATTTAAAGAACGAGGGTCAGCACAACGTAAAAAAATACCGGGAGGAGCCTGCCGAAGATGAGGCCATTAAGGCTCGCCTTTAGGTGTCCTCCTCGGGAAAGCATCACTTAAAGAACGAGGGTCAGCAAAACGTAAGAAAAAAAAACGGAAAAAATAGGAAAAAAAGAGGAGCCTGCTGAAGATGAGGTCATTACGGCTCTCCTTTAGGTATCCCGCTCGGGATAGCGTCATGTAAAGAACGTGGGTCAGCACAACGTAAAAAAAAATTCGGAGGAGCCTGCCGAAGATGAGGCCATTACGGCTCGCCTTTAGGTGTCCTCCTCGGGATAGCGTCATTTAATGAACGAGGGTCAACACAACGTAGTAAAAAAAATGGAAAAACCGGAAAAAAATGGAGGAGCCCGCTGAAGATGAGGCGATTACGGCTCGCCTTTAGGTGTTCACCTAAGGATAGCGTCATTTAAAGAACGAGGGTCAGCACAACGTTAAAAAAAAAAAACCCTGAAAAAAAAAACGGAGGAGCCAGCCGAAGATGAGGCCATTACGGCTCGCCTTTAGGTGTCTTCCTCGGGATAGCGTCATTTAAAGAACGAGGGTCAGAACAACATAAAAGAAAAAACCGGAAAAAAAAAACCGGATGAGCCTGCCGAAGATGAGGCGATTACGGCTCGCCTTAAGGTATCCTCCTCGGGATAGCGTCATTTAAAGAACGAGGGTCAGCATAACGTATAAAAAAAAGGAAAAAATCGGAAAAAAAAAACATAGGAGCCTGCTGAAGATGAGGCGATTACGGCTCACCTTTAGGTGTCCTCCTCAGGATAGCGTCATTTAAAGAACGAGGGTAAGCACAACGTTAAAAAAAAAAAACCGAAAAAAAAACGGAGGAGCCAGCCGAAGATGAGGCCATTACGGCTCGCCTTTAGGTGTCCTCCTCGGGATAGCGTCATTTAAAGAACGAGGGTCAGAACAACGTAAAAGAAAAAACCGGAAAAAAACATAAAAAAAAAACCGGATGAGCCTGCCGAAGATGAGGCCATTACGGCTCGCCTTTAGGTGTCCTCCTCGGGATAGCGTCATTTAAAGAACGAGGGTCAGAACAACATAAAAGAAAAAACCGGAAAAAAAACAAAAAAAAAAACCGGATGAGCCTGCCGAAGATGAGGCCATTACGGCTCGCCTTAAGATATCCTCCTCGGGATAGCGTCATTTAAAGAACGAAGGTCAGCATAACGTATAAAAAAAAGGAAAAAATCGGAAAAAAAAAAAACAAAGGAGCCTGCTGAAGATGAGGCGATTACGGCTCACCTTTAGGTGTCCTCCTCAGGATAGCGTCATTTAAAGAACAAGGGTAAGCACAACGTTAAAAAAAAAACCCGAAAAAAAAACGGAGGAGCCAGCCGAAGATGAGGCCATTACGGCTCGCCTTTAGGTGTCCTCCTCGGGATAGCGTCATTTAAAGAACGAAGGTCAGAACAACGTAAAAGAAAAAACCGGAAAAAAAACCAAAAAAAAAACTGGATGAGCCTGCCAAAGATGAGGCCATTACGGCTCGCCTTTAGGTGTCCTCCTCGGGATAGCGTCATTTAAAGAACGAGGGTCAAAACAACGTTAAAGAAAAAACCAGAGGAGCCTGCCGAAGATGAGGTCATTACGGCTCGCCTTTAGGTGTCCTCCTCGGGATAGCGTCATTTAAAGAACGAGGGTCAGAACAACGTAAAAGAAAAAACCGGAAAAAAAACAAAAAAAAAAACCGGATGAGCCTGCCGAAGATGAGGCCATTACGGCTCGCCTTAAGGTATCCTCCTCGGGATAGCGTCATTTAAAGAACGAGGGTCAGCATAACGTATAAAAAAAAGGAAAAAATCAGAAAAAAAAAACATAGGAGCCTGCTGAAGATGAGGCGATTACGGCTCACCTTTAGGTGTCCTCCTCAGGATAGCGTCATTTAAAGAATGAGGGTAAGCACAATGTTAAAAAAAAAAACCGAAAAAAAAAACGGAGGAGCCAGCCGAAGATGAGGCCATTACCGCTCGCCTTTAGGTGTCCTCCTCGGGATAGCGTCATTTAAAGAACGAGGGTCAGAACAACGTAATAGAAAAAACCGGAAAAAAAACAAAAAAAAAACCGGATGAGCCTGCCGAAGATGAGGCCATTACGGCTCGCCTTTAGGTGTCCTCCACGGGATAGCGTCATTTAAAGAACGAAGGTCAGAACAACGTAAAAAAAAAAACCAGAGGTGGCTGTCGAAGATGAGGCCATACGGCCCGACTTTCGGTGTCCTCCTCGGGATAGCGTCATTAAAGAACGAGGACAAGCACAACGTAAAAAAAATCCAAAAAAAAAAACCGGAGGAGCCTGCCGAAGATGAGGTCATTACGGCTCGCCTTTAGGTGTCCTCCTCGGGATAGGTCATTTAAAGAACCAGGGTCAGCACAACGTAAAAAAAAAAATCGGGAGGAGCCTGCCGAAGATGAGGCCATTAAGGCTCGCCTTTAGGTGACCTCCTCGGGATAGCATCACTTAAAGAACGAGGGTCAGCAAAACGTAAAAAAAAAAAAAAAAAAAAAAAAACAGAAAAAATCGGAAAAAAAAGGAGCCTGCTGAAGATGAGGCCATTACGGCTCTCCTTTAGGTATCCCCCTCGGGATAGCGTCATGTAAAGAATGAGGGTCAGCACAACGTAAAAAAAAACGGAGGAGCCTGCCGAAGATGAGGTCATTACGGCTCGCCTTTAGGTGTCCTCCTCGGGATAGCATCATTTAAAGAACGAGGGTCAGAACAACGTAAAAAAAAACTGGAGGAGGCTGCCGAAGATGAGGCCATTACGGCTCGCCTTTAGGTGTCCTCCTCGGGATAGCGTCATTTAAAGAACGAGGGTCAGAACAACGTAAAAGAAAAAACTGGAAAAAAAACAAAAAAAAAAAACGGATGAGCCTGCCGAAGATGAGGCCATTACGGCTCGCCTTAAGGTATCCTCCTCGGGATAGCGTCATTTAAAGAACGAGGGTCAGCATAACGTATAAAAAAAGGAAAAAATCAGAAAAAAAAACATAGGAGCCTGCTGAAGATGAGGCGATTACGGCTCACCTTTAAGTGTCCTCCTCAGGATAGCGTCATTTAAAGAATGAGGGTAAGCACAATGTTAAAAAAAAAACCGAAAAAAAAAACGGAGGAGCCAGCCGAAGATGAGGCCATTACGGCTCGCCTTTAGGTGTCCTCCTCGGGATAGCGTCATTTAAAGAACGAGGGTCAGAACAACGTAATAGAAAAAACCGGAAAAAAACACCAAAAAAAAACCGGATGAGCCTGCCGAAGATGAGGCCATTACGGCTCGCCTTTAGGTGTCCTCCACGGGATAGTGTCATTTAAAGAACGAAGGTCAGAACAACGTAAAAAAAAAACCAGAGGTGGCTGTCGAAGATGAGGCCATACGGCCCGACTTTCGGTGTCCTCCTCGGGATAGCGTCATTAAAGAACGAGGACAAGCACAACGTAAAAAAAATCCAAAAAAAAAACCGGAGGAGCCTGCCGAAGATGAGGTCATTACGGCTCGCCTTTAGGTGTCCTCCTCGGGATAGCGTCATTTAAAGAACCAGGGTCAGCACAACGTAAAAAAAAAAACCGGGAGAAGCCTGCTGAAGATGAGGCCATTAAGGCTCGCCTTTAGGTGACCTCCTCGGGATAGCATCACTTAAAGAACGAGGGTCAGCAAAACGTAAAAAAAAAAAAAAAAAAAAAAAAAAATACAGAAAAAATCGGAAAAAAAAGGAGCCTGCTGAAGATGAGGCCATTACGGCTCTCCTTTAGGTATCCCCCTCGGGATAGCGTCATGTAAAGAATGAGGGTCAGCACAACGTAAAAAAAAACGGAGGAGCCTGCCGAAGATGAGGCCATTAAGGCTCGCCTTTAGGTGTCCTCCTCGGGATAGCATCACTTAAAGAACGAGGGTCAGCAAAACGTAAGAAAAAAAACGGAAAAAATAGGAAAAAAAGAGGAGCCTACTGAAGATGAGGCCATTACGGCTCTCCTTTAGGTATCCCGCTCGGGATAGCGTCATGTAAAGAACGAGGGTTAGCACAACGTAAAAAAAAAATCGGAGGAGCCTGCCGAAGATGAGGCCATTACGGCTCGCCTTTAGGTGTCCTCCTCGGGATAGCGTCATTTAATGAACGAGGGTCAACACAACGTAGTAAAAAAAATGGAAAAACCGGAAAAAAATGGAGGAGCCCGCTGAAGATGAGGCGATTACGGCTCGCCTTTAGGTGTTCACCTCAGGATAGCGTCATTTAAAGAACGAGGGTCAGCACAACGTTAAAAAAAAAACGCTGAAAAAAAAACGGAGGAGCCAGCCGAAGATGAGGCCATTACGGCTCGCCTTTAGGTGTCCTCCTCGGGATAGCGTCATTTAAAGAACGAGGGTCAAAACAACATAAAAGAAAAAACCAGAAAAAAAAAAACCGGATGAGCCTGCCGAAGATGAGGCCATTACGGCTCGCTTTAAGGTATCCTCCTCGGGATAGCGTCATTTAAAGAACGAGGGTCAGCATAACGTATAAAAAGAAGGAAAAAATCGGAGAAAAAAACATAGGAGCCTGCTGAAGATGAGGCGATTACGGCTCACCTTTACGTGTCCTCCTCAGGATAGCGTCATTTAAAGAACGAGGGTAAGCACAACGTTAAAAAAAAAAACCCAAAAAAAAAACGGAGGAGCCAGCCGAAGATGAGGCCATTACGGCTCGCCTTTAGGTGTCCTCCTCGGGATAGCGTCATTTAAAGAACGAGGGTCAGAACAACGTAAAAGAAAAAACCGGAAAAAAACACCAAAAAAAAACCGGATGAGCCTGCCGAAGATGAGGCCATTACGGCTCGCCTTTAGGTGTCCTCCTCGGGATAACGTCATTTAAAGAACGAGGGTCAGAACAACGTAAAAAAACTGGAAAAAAACCGGAGGAGCTTGTCGAAGATGAGGCCATTACGGCTCGCCTTTAGGTGTCCTCCTCGGGATAGTGTCATTTAAAGAACGAGGGTCAGAACAACGTAATAGAAAAAACCGGAAAAAAAACCAAAAAAAAAACCGGATGAGCCTGCCGAAGATGAGGCCATTACGGCTCGCCTTTAGGTGTCCTCCACGGGATAGCGTCATTTAAAGAACGAAGGTCAGAACAACGTAAAAAAAAAAACCAGAGGTGGCTGTCGAAGATGAGGCCATACGGCCCGACTTTCGGTGTCCTCCTCGGGATAGCGTCATTAAAGAACGAGGACAAGCACAACGTAAAAAAAATCCAAAAAAAAAACCGGAGGAGCCTGCCGAAGATGAGGTCATTACGGCTCGCCTTTAGGTGTCCTCCTCGGGATAGGTCATTTAAAGAACCAGGGTCAGCACAACGTAAAAAAAAAAATCGGGAGGAGCCTGCCGAAGATGAGGCCATTAAGGCTCGCCTTTAGGTGACCTCCTCGGGATAGCATCACTTAAAGAACGAGGGTCAGCAAAACGTAAAAAAAAAAAAAAAAAAAAAAAAAAAAAAAAAAAAAACAGAAAAAATCGGAAAAAAAAGGAGCCTGCTGAAGATGAGGCCATTACGGCTCTCCTTTAGGTATCCCCCTCGGGATAGCGTCATGTAAAGAATGAGGGTCAGCACAACGTAAAAAAAAACGGAGGAGCCTGCCGAAGATGAGGCCATTACGGCTCGCCTTTAGGTGTCCTCCTCGGGATAGCATCATTTAAAGAACGAGGGTCAGAACAACGTAAAAAAAAACTGGAGGAGGCTGCCGAAGATGAGGCCATTACGGCTCGCCTTTAGGTGTCCTCCTCGGGATAGCGTCATTTAAAGAACGAGGGTCAGAACAACGTAAAAGAAAAAACTGGAAAAAAAACAAAAAAAAAAAACGGATGAGCCTGCCGAAGATGAGGCCATTACGGCTCGCCTTAAGGTATCCTCCTCGGGATAGCGTCATTTAAAGAACGAGGGTCAGCATAACGTATAAAAAAAGGAAAAAATCAGAAAAAAAAACATAGGAGCCTGCTGAAGATGAGGTCATTACGGCTCGCCTTTAGGTGTCCTCCTCGGGATAGCGTCATTTAAAGAACCAGGGTCAGCACAACGTAAAAAAAAAACCGGGAGGAGCCTGCTGAAGATGAGGCCATTAAGGCTCGCCTTTAGGTGACCTCCTCGGGATAGCATCACTTAAAGAACGAGGGTCAGCAAAACGTAAAAAAAAAAAAAAAAAAAAAAATACAGAAAAAATCGGAAAAAAAAGGAGCCTACTGAAGATGAGGCCATTACGGCTCTCCTTTAGGTATCCCCCTCGGGATAGCGTCATGTAAAGAATGAGGGTCAGCACAACGTAAAAAAAAACGGAGGAGCCTGCCGAAGATGAGGCCATTAAGGCTCGCCTTTAGGTGTCCTCCTCGGGATAGCATCACTTAAAGAACGAGGGTCAGCAAAACGTAAGAAAAAAAACGGAAAAAATAGGAAAAAAAGAGGAGCCTACTGAAGATGAGGCCATTACGGCTCTCCTTTAGGTATCCCGCTCGGGATAGCGTCATGTAAAGAACGAGGGTCAGCACAACGTAAAAAAAAAATCGGAGGAGCCTGCCGAAGATGAGGCCATTACGGCTCGCCTTTAGGTGTCCTCCTCGGGATAGCGTCATTTAATGAACGAGGGTCAACACAACGTAGTAAAAAAAATGGAAAAACCGGAAAAAAATGGAGGAGCCCGCTGAAGATGAGGCGATTAAGGCTCGCCTTTAGGTGTTCACCTCAGGATAGCGTCATTTAAAGAACGAGGGTCAGCACAACGTTAAAAAAAAAAACGCTGAAAAAAAAACGGAGGAGCCAGCCGAAGATGAGGCCATTACGGCTCGCCTTTAGGTGTCCTCCTCGGGATAGCGTCATTTAAAGAACGAGGGTCAAAATAACATAAAAGAAAAAACCAGAAAAAAAAAACCGGATGAGCCTGCCGAAGATGAGGCCATTACGGCTCGCTTTAAGGTATCCTCCTCGGGATAGCGTCATTTAAAGAACGAGGGTCAGCATAACGTATAAAAAGAAGGAAAAAATCGGAGAAAAAAACATAGGAGCCTGCTGAAGATGAGGCGATTACGGCTCACCTTTACGTGTCCTCCTCAGGATAGCGTCATTTAAAGAACGAGGGTAAGCACAACGTTAAAAAAAAAAAACCCAAAAAAAAAAACGGAGGAGCCAGCCGAAGATGAGGCCATTACGGCTCGCCTTTAGGTGTCCTCCTCGGGATAGCGTCATTTAAAGAACGAGGGTCAGAACAACGTAAAAGAAAAAACCGGAAAAAAACACCAAAAAAAAACCGGATGAGCCTGCCGAAGATGAGGCCATTACGGCTCGCCTTTAGGTGTCCTCCTCGGGATAACGTCATTTAAAGAACGAGGGTCAGAACAACGTAAAAAAACTGGAAAAAAACCGGAGGAGCTTGTCGAAGATGAGGCCATTACGGCTCGCCTTTAGGTGTCCTCCTCGAGATAGCATCATTTAAAGAACGAGGGTCAGCACAACGTAAGAAAAAAAACGGAAAAAATAGGAAAAAAAGAGGAGCCTACTGAAGATGAGGCCATTACGGCTCTCCTTTAGGTATCCCCCTCGGGATAGCGTCATGTAAAGAATGAGGGTCAGCACAGCGTAAAAAAAAACGGAGGAGCCTGCCGAAGATGAGGCCATTAAGGCTCGCCTTTAGGTGTCCTCCTCGGGATAGCATCACTTAAAGAACGAGGGTCAGCAAAACGTAAGAAAAAAAACGGAAAAAATAGGAAAAAAAGAGGAGCCTACTGAAGATGAGGCCATTACGGCTCTCCTTTAGGTATCCCGCTCGGGATAGCGTCATGTAAAGAACGAGGGTCAGCACAACGTAAAAAAAAAATTGGAGGAGCCTGCCGAAGATGAGGCCATTACGGCTCGCCTTTAGGTGTCCTCCTCGGGATAGCGTCATTTAATGAACGAGGGTCAACACAACGTAGTAAAAAAAATGGAAAAACCGGAAAAAAATGGAGGAGCCCGCTGAAGATGAGGCGATTACGGCTCGCCTTTAGGTGTTCACCTCAGGATAGCGTCATTTAAAGAACGAGGGTCAGCACAACGTTAAAAAAAAAAAACGCTGAAAAAAAAATGGAGGAGCCAGCCGAAGATGAGGCCATTACGGCTCGCCTTTAGGTGTCCTCCTCGGGATAGCGTCATTTAAAGAACGAGGGTCAAAACAACATAAAAGAAAAAACCGGAAAAAAAAAAACCGGATGAGCCTGCCGAAGATGAGGCCATTACGGCTCGCTTTAAGGTATCCTCCTCGGGATAGCGTCATTTAAAGAACGAGGGTCAGCATAACGTATAAAAAGAAGGAAAAAATCGGAGAAAAAAACATAGGAGCCTGCTGAAGATGAGGCGATTACGGCTCACCTTTACGTGTCCTCCTCAGGATAGCGTCATTTAAAGAACGAGGGTAAGCACAACGTTAAAAAAAAAAAACCCAAAAAAAAAACGGAGGAGCCAGCCGAAGATGAGGCCATTACGGCTCGCCTTTAGGTGTCCTCCTCGGGATAGCGTCATTTAAAGAACGAGGGTCAGAACAACGTAAAAGAAAAAACCGGAAAAAAACACCAAAAAAAAACCGGATGAGCCTGCCGAAGATGAGGCCATTACGGCTCGCCTTTAGGTGTCCTCCTCGGGATAACGTCATTTAAAGAACGAGGGTCAGAACAACGTAAAAAAACTGGAAAAAAACCGGAGGAGCTTGTCGAAGATGAGGCCATTACGGCTCGCCTTTAGGTGTCCTCATCGGGATAGCATCATTTAAAGAACGAGGGTCAGCACAACGTAAAAAAAAAACTGGAAAAAAAACCGGAAGAGCCTGCCGAAGATGAGGCCATTACGGCTCGGCTTTAGGTTTCCTCCTCGGGATAGCGTCATTTAAAGAACGAGGGTCAGCACAACGTAAAAAAATACCGGGAGGAGCCTGCCGAAGATGAGGCCATTAAGGCTCGCCTTTAGGTGTCCTCCTCGGGAAAGCATCACTTAAAGAACGAGGGTCAGCAAAACGTAAGAAAAAAAAAACGGAAAAAATAGGAAAAAAAGAGGAGCCTGCTGAAGATGAGGTCATTACGGCTCTCCTTTAGGTCTCCCCCTCGGGATAGCGTCATGTAAAGAACTAGGGTCAGCACAACGTAAAAAAGAAAAATCGGAGGAGCCTGCCAAAGATGAGGCCATTACGGCTCGCCTTTAGGTGTCCTCCTCGGGATAGCGTCATTTAATGAACGAGGGTCAACACAACGTAGTAAAAAAAATGGAAAAACCGGAAAAAAATGGAGGAGCCCGCTGAAGATGAGGCGATTACGGCTCGCCTTTAGGTGTTCACCTCAGGATAGCGTCATTTAAAGAACGAGGGTCAGCACAACGTTAAAAAAAAAACCCTGAAAAAAAATGGAGGAGGCAGCAGAAGATGAGGCCAGTACGGCTCGCCTTTAGGTGTCCTCCTCGGGATAGCGTCATTTAAAGAACGAGGGTCAGAACAACGTAAAAGAAAAAATCGGAAAAAAAAAAAAAACCAGATGAGCCTGCCGAAGATGAGGCCATTACGGCTCGCCTTAAGGTATCCTCCTCGGGATAGCGTCATTTAAAGAACGAGGGTCAGCATAACGTATAAAAAAAAGGAAAAAATCGGAAAAAAAAAAACATAGGAGCCTGCTGAAGATGAGACGATTACGGCTCACCTTTAGGTGTCCTCCTCAGGATAGCGTCATTTAAAGAACGAGGGTAAGCACAACGTTAAAAAAAAAACCCGAAAAAAAAAACAGAGGAGCCAGCCGAAGATGAGGCCATTACGGCTTGCCTTTAGGTGTCCTCCTCGGGATAGCGTCATTTAAAGAACGAGGGTCAGAACAATGTAAAAGAAAAAACCGGAAAAAGACACCAAAAAGAAATTGGATGAGCCAGCCGAAGATGAGGCCATTACGGCTCGCCTTTAGGTGTCCTCCTCGGGATAGCGTCATTTAAAGAACGAGGGTCAAAATAACATAAAAGAAAAAACCAGAAAAAAAAAACCGGATGAGCCTGCCGAAGATGAGGCCATTACGGCTCGCTTTAAGGTATCCTCCTCGGGATAGCGTCATTTAAAGAACGAGGGTCAGCATAACGTATAAAAAGAAGGAAAAAATCGGAGAAAAAAACATAGGAGCCTGCTGAAGATGAGGCGATTACGGCTCACCTTTACGTGTCCTCCTCAGGATAGCGTCATTTAAAGAACGAGGGTAAGCACAACGTTAAAAAAAAAAAACCCAAAAAAAAAAATGGAGGAGCCAGCCGAAGATGAGGCCATTACGGCTCGCCTTTAGGTGTCCTCCTCGGGATAGCGTCATTTAAAGAACGAGGGTCAGAACAACGTAAAAGAAAAAACCGGAAAAAAACACCAAAAAAAAACCGGATGAGCCTGCCGAAGATGAGGCCATTACGGCTCGCCTTTAGGTGTCCTCCTCGGGATAACGTCATTTAAAGAACGAGGGTCAGAACAACGTAAAAAAACTGGAAAAAAACCGGAGGAGCTTGTCGAAGATGAGGCCATTACGGCTCGCCTTTAGGTGTCCTCCTCGAGATAGCATCATTTAAAGAACGAGGGTCAGCACAACGTAAGAAAAAAAACGGAAAAAATAGGAAAAAAAGAGGAGCCTACTGAAGATGAGGCCATTACGGCTCTCCTTTAGGTATCCCCCTCGGGATAGCGTCATGTAAAGAATGAGGGTCAGCACAGCGTAAAAAAAAACGGAGGAGCCTGCCGAAGATGAGGCCATTAAGGCTCGCCTTTAGGTGTCCTCCTCGGGATAGCATCACTTAAAGAACGAGGGTCAGCAAAACGTAAGAAAAAAAACGGAAAAAATAGGAAAAAAAGAGGAGCCTACTGAAGATGAGGCCATTACGGCTCTCCTTTAGGTATCTCGCTCGGGATAGCGTCATGTAAAGAACGAGGGTCAGCACAACGTAAAAAAAAAATTGGAGGAGCCTGCCGAAGATGAGGCCATTACGGCTCGCCTTTAGGTGTCCTCCTCGGGATAGCGTCATTTAATGAACGAGGGTCAACACAACGTAGTAAAAAAAATGGAAAAACCGGAAAAAAATGGAGGAGCCCGCTGAAGATGAGGCGATTACGGCTCGCCTTTAGGTGTTCACCTCAGGATAGCGTCATTTAAAGAACGAGGGTCAGCACAACGTTAAAAAAAAAAAACGCTGAAAAAAAAATGGAGGAGCCAGCCGAAGATGAGGCCATTACGGCTCGCCTTTAGGTGTCCTCCTCGGGATAGCGTCATTTAAAGAACGAGGGTCAAAACAACATAAAAGAAAAAACCGGAAAAAAAAAAACCGGATGAGCCTGCCGAAGATGAGGCCATTACGGCTCGCTTTAAGGTATCCTCCTCGGGATAGCGTCATTTAAAGAACGAGGGTCAGCATAACGTATAAAAAGAAGGAAAAAATCGGAGAAAAAAACATAGGAGCCTGCTGAAGATGAGGCGATTACGGCTCACCTTTACGTGTCCTCCTCAGGATAGCGTCATTTAAAGAACGAGGGTAAGCACAACGTTAAAAAAAAAAAACCCAAAAAAAAAACGGAGGAGCCAGCCGAAGATGAGGCCATTACGGCTCGCCTTTAGGTGTCCTCCTCGGGATAGCGTCATTTAAAGAACGAGGGTCAGAACAACGTAAAAGAAAAAACCGGAAAAAAACACCAAAAAAAAACCGGATGAGCCTGCCGAAGATGAGGCCATTACGGCTCGCCTTTAGGTGTCCTCCTCGGGATAACGTCATTTAAAGAACGAGGGTCAGAACAACGTAAAAAAACTGGAAAAAAACCGGAGGAGCTTGTCGAAGATGAGGCCATTACGGCTCGCCTTTAGGTGTCCTCATCGGGATAGCATCATTTAAAGAACGAGGGTCAGCACAACGTAAAAAAAAAACTGGAAAAAAAACCGGAAGAGCCTGCCGAAGATGAGGCCATTACGGCTCGGCTTTAGGTTTCCTCCTCGGGATAGCGTCATTTAAAGAACGAGGGTCAGCACAACGTAAAAAAATACCGGGAGGAGCCTGCCGAAGATGAGGCCATTAAGGCTCGCCTTTAGGTGTCCTCCTCGGGAAAGCATCACTTAAAGAACGAGGGTCAGCAAAACGTAAGAAAAAAAAAACGGAAAAAATAGGAAAAAAAGAGGAGCCTGCTGAAGATGAGGTCATTACGGCTCTCCTTTAGGTCTCCCCCTCGGGATAGCGTCATGTAAAGAACTAGGGTCAGCACAACGTAAAAAAGAAAAATCGGAGGAGCCTGCCAAAGATGAGGCCATTACGGCTCGCCTTTAGGTGTCCTCCTCGGGATAGCGTCATTTAATGAACGAGGGTCAACACAACGTAGTAAAAAAAATGGAAAAACCGGAAAAAAATGGAGGAGCCCGCTGAAGATGAGGCGATTACGGCTCGCCTTTAGGTGTTCACCTCAGGATAGCGTCATTTAAAGAACGAGGGTCAGCACAACGTTAAAAAAAAAACCCTGAAAAAAAATGGAGGAGGCAGCAGAAGATGAGGCCAGTACGGCTCGCCTTTAGGTGTCCTCCTCGGGATAGCGTCATTTAAAGAACGAGGGTCAGAACAACGTAAAAGAAAAAATCGGAAAAAAAAAAAAAACCAGATGAGCCTGCCGAAGATGAGGCCATTACGGCTCGCCTTAAGGTATCCTCCTCGGGATAGCGTCATTTAAAGAACGAGGGTCAGCATAACGTATAAAAAAAAGGAAAAAATCGGAAAAAAAAAAACATAGGAGCCTGCTGAAGATGAGACGATTACGGCTCACCTTTAGGTGTCCTCCTCAGGATAGCGTCATTTAAAGAACGAGGGTAAGCACAACGTTAAAAAAAAAACCCGAAAAAAAAAACAGAGGAGCCAGCCGAAGATGAGGCCATTACGGCTTGCCTTTAGGTGTCCTCCTCGGGATAGCGTCATTTAAAGAACGAGGGTCAGAACAATGTAAAAGAAAAAACCGGAAAAAGACACCAAAAAGAAATTGGATGAGCCTGCCGAAGATGAGGCCATTACGGCTCGCCTTTAGGTGTCCTCCTCGGGATAGCGTCATTTAAAGAATGAGGGTCAGAACAACGTAAAAAAAAAACCAGAGGAGGCTGCCGAAGATGAGGCCATTACGGCTCGCCTTTAGGTGTCCTCCTCGGGATAGCGTCATTAAAGAACGAGGGCAAGCACAACGTAAAAAAAAAACAAAAAAAAAACCGGAGGAGCCTGCCGAAGATGAGGTCATTACGGCTCACCTTTAGGTGTCCTCCTCGGGATAACGTCATTTAAAGAACGAGGGTCAGAATAACGTTAAAGAAAAAACCAGAAAAAAACAAAAAAAAACCGGATAAGCCTGCCGAAGATGAGGCCATTACGGCTCGCCTTTAGGTGTCCTCCTCGGGATAGCGTCATTTAAAGAACGAGGGTCAGAACAACGTAAAAAAACTGGAAAAAAACCGGATGAGCTTGTCGAAGATGAGGCCATTACGGCTCGCCTTTAGGTGTCCTCCTCGGAATAGCATCATTTAAAGAACGAGGGTCAGCACAACGTAAAAAAAAACTGGAAAAAAAACCGTAAGAGCCTGCCGAAGATGAGGCCATTACGGCTCGCCTTTAGGTTTCCTCCTCAGGATAACGTCATTTAAAGAACGAGGGTCAGCAAAACGTAAAAAAATACAGGGAGGAGCCTGCCGAAGATGAGGCCATTAAGGCTTGCCTTTAGGTGTCCTCCTCGGGATAGCATCACTTAAAGAACGAGGGTCAGCAAAACGTAAGAAAAAAAACGGAAAAAATAGGATAAAAAGAGGAGCCCGCTGAAGATGAGGCCATTACGGCTCTCCTTTAGGTATCCCCCTCAGGATAGCGTCATGTAAAGAATGAGGGTCAGCACAACGTAAAAAAAAAAATCGGAGGAGCCTGCCGAAGATGAGGCCATTACGGCTCGCCTTTAGGTGTCCTCCTCGGGATAGCGTCATTTAATGAACGAGGGTCAACACAACGTAGTAAAAAAAATGGAAAAACCGGAAAAAAATGGAGGAGCCCGCTGAAGATGAGGCGATTACGGCTCGCCTTTAGGTGTTCACCTCAGGATAGCGTCATTTAAAGAACGAGGGTCAGCACAACGTTAAAAAAAAAAAACGCTGAAAAAAAAATGGAAGAGCCAGCCGAAGATGAGGCCATTACGGCTCGCCTTTAGGTGTCCTCCTCGGGATAGCGTCATTTAAAGAACGAGGGTCAAAACAACATAAAAGAAAAAACCGGAAAAAAAAAAACCGGATGAGCCTGCCGAAGATGAGGCCATTACGGCTCGCTTTAAGGTATCCTCCTCGGGATAGCGTCATTTAAAGAACGAGGGTCAGCATAACGTATAAAAAGAAGGAAAAAATCGGAGAAAAAAACATAGGAGCCTGCTGAAGATGAGGCGATTACGGCTCACCTTTACGTGTCCTCCTCAGGATAGCGTCATTTAAAGAACGAGGGTAAGCACAACGTTAAAAAAAAAAAACCCAAAAAAAAAACGGAGGAGCCAGCCGAAGATGAGGCCATTACGGCTCGCCTTTAGGTGTCCTCCTCGGGATAGCGTCATTTAAAGAACGAGGGTCAGAACAACGTAAAAGAAAAAACCGGAAAAAAACACCAAAAAAAAACCGGATGAGCCTGCCGAAGATGAGGCCATTACGGCTCGCCTTTAGGTGTCCTCCTCGGGATAACGTCATTTAAAGAACGAGGGTCAGAACAACGTAAAAAAACTGGAAAAAAACCGGAGGAGCTTGTCGAAGATGAGGCCATTACGGCTCGCCTTTAGGTGTCCTCATCGGGATAGCATCATTTAAAGAACGAGGGTCAGCACAACGTAAAAAAAAAACTGGAAAAAAACCGGAAGAGCCTGCCGAAGATGAGGCCATTACGGCTCGGCTTTAGGTTTCCTCCTCGGGATAGCGTCATTTAAAGAACGAGGGTCAGCACAACGTAAAAAAATACCGGGAGGAGCCTGCCGAAGATGAGGCCATTAAGGCTCGCCTTTAGGTGTCCTCCTCGGGAAAGCATCACTTAAAGAACGAGGGTCAGCAAAACGTAAGAAAAAAAAAACGGAAAAAATAGGAAAAAAAGAGGAGCCTGCTGAAGATGAGGTCATTACGGCTCTCCTTTAGGTCTCCCCCTCGGGATAGCGTCATGTAAAGAACTAGGGTCAGCACAACGTAAAAAAGAAAAATCGGAGGAGCCTGCCAAAGATGAGGCCATTACGGCTCGCCTTTAGGTGTCCTCCTCGGGATAGCGTCATTTAATGAACGAGGGTCAACACAACGTAGTAAAAAAAATGGAAAAACCGGAAAAAAATGGAGGAGCCCGCTGAAGATGAGGCGATTACGGCTCGCCTTTAGGTGTTCACCTCAGGATAGCGTCATTTAAAGAACGAGGGTCAGCACAACGTTAAAAAAAAAACCCTGAAAAAAAATGGAGGAGGCAGCAGAAGATGAGGCCAGTACGGCTCGCCTTTAGGTGTCCTCCTCGGGATAGCGTCATTTAAAGAACGAGGGTCAGAACAACGTAAAAGAAAAAATCGGAAAAAAAAAAAAACCAGATGAGCCTGCCGAAGATGAGGCCATTACGGCTCGCCTTAAGGTATCCTCCTCGGGATAGCGTCATTTAAAGAACGAGGGTCAGCATAACGTATAAAAAAAAGGAAAAAATCGGAAAAAAAAAAACATAGGAGCCTGCTGAAGATGAGACGATTACGGCTCACCTTTAGGTGTCCTCCTCAGGATAGCGTCATTTAAAGAACGAGGGTAAGCACAACGTTAAAAAAAAAACCCGAAAAAAAAAACAGAGGAGCCAGCCGAAGATGAGGCCATTACGGCTTGCCTTTAGGTGTCCTCCTCGGGATAGCGTCATTTAAAGAACGAGGGTCAGAACAATGTAAAAGAAAAAACCGGAAAAAGACACCAAAAAGAAATTGGATGAGCCTGCCGAAGATGAGGCCATTACGGCTCGCCTTTAGGTGTCCTCCTCGGGATAGCGTCATTTAAAGAATGAGGGTCAGAACAACGTAAAAAAAAAACCAGAGGAGGCTGCCGAAGATGAGGCCATTACGGCTCGCCTTTAGGTGTCCTCCTCGGGATAGCGTCATTAAAGAACGAGGGCAAGCACAACGTAAAAAAAAAACAAAAAAAAAACCGGAGGAGCCTGCCGAAGATGAGGTCATTACGGCTCACCTTTAGGTGTCCTCCTCGGGATAACGTCATTTAAAGAACGAGGGTCAGAATAACGTTAAAGAAAAAACCAGAAAAAAACAAAAAAAAACCGGATAAGCCTGCCGAAGATGAGGCCATTACGGCTCGCCTTTAGGTGTCCTCCTCGGGATAGCGTCATTTAAAGAACGAGGGTCAGAACAACGTAAAAAAACTGGAAAAAAACCGGATGAGCTTGTCGAAGATGAGGCCATTACGGCTCGCCTTTAGGTGTCCTCCTCGGAATAGCATCATTTAAAGAACGAGGGTCAGCACAACGTAAAAAAAAACTGGAAAAAAAACCGTAAGAGCCTGCCGAAGATGAGGCCATTACGGCTCGCCTTTAGGTTTCCTCCTCAGGATAACGTCATTTAAAGAACGAGGGTCAGCAAAACGTAAAAAAATACAGGGAGGAGCCTGCCGAAGATGAGGCCAATAAGGCTTGCCTTTAGGTGTCCTCCTCGGGATAGCATCACTTAAAGAACGAGGGTCAGCAAAACGTAAGAAAAAAAACGGAAAAAATAGGATAAAAAGAGGAGCCCGCTGAAGATGAGGCCATTACGGCTCTCCTTTAGGTATCCCCCTCAGGATAGCGTCATGTAAAGAATGAGGGTCAGCACAACGTAAAAAAAAAAATCGGAGGAGCCTGCCGAAGATGAGGCCATTACGGCTCGCCTTTAGGTGTCCTCCTCGGATAGCGTCATTTAATGAACGAGGGTCAGCACAACGTAGTAAAAAAAATGGAAAAACAGGAAAAAAATGGAGGAGCCCGCTGAAGATGAGGCGATTACGGCTCGCCTTTAGGTGTTTTCCTCAGGATGGCGTCATTTAAAGAACGAGGGTCAGCACAATGTTAAAAAAAATACCCTAAAAAAAATGGAGGAGCCAGCCGAAGATGAGGCCATTACGGCTTGCCTTTAGGTGTCCTCCTCGGGATAGCGTCATTTAAAGAACGAGGGTCAGAACAACGTAAAAGAAAAAACCGGAAAAAAAACAAAAAAAAAAAACCGGAAGAGCCTGCCGAAGATGAGGCCATTACGGCTCGCCTTTAGGTTTCCTCCTCAGGATAGCCTCATTTAAAGAACGAGGGTCAGCACAACGTAAAAAAATACCGGGAGGATCCTGCCGAAGATGAGGCCATTAAGGCTCGCCTTTAGGTGTCCTCCTCGGGATAGCATCACTTAAAGAACGAGGGTCAGCAAAACGTAAGAAAAAAAACGGAAAAAATAGGATAAAAAGAGGAGCCCGCTGAAGATGAGGCCATTACGGCTCTCCTTTAGGTATCCCCCTCAGGATAGCGTCATGTAAAGAATGAGGATCAGCACAACGTAAAAAAAAAAATCGGAGGAGCCTGCCGAAGATGAGGCCATTACGGCTCGCCTTTAGGTGTCCTCCTCGGATAGCGTCATTTAATGAACGAGGGTCAGCACAACGTAGTAAAAAAAACGGAAAAACAGGAAAAAAATGGAGGAGCCCGCTGAAGATGAGGCGATTACGGCTCGCCTTTAGGTGTTTTCCTCAGGATAGCATCATTTAAAGAACGAGGGTCAGCACAACGTTAAAAAAAAATACCCTAAAAAAAATGGAGGAGCCAGCCGAAGATGAGGCCATTACGGCTTGCCTTTAGGTGTCCTCCTCGGGATAGCGTCATTTAAAGAACAAGGGTCAGAACAACGTAAAAGAAAAAACCGGAAAAAAAACAAAAAAAAAAACCGGATGAGCCTGCCGAAGATGAGGCCATTACGGCTCGCCTTAAGGTATCCTCCTCGGGATATCATCATTTAAAGAACGAGGGTCAGCATAACGTATAAAAAAAAGGAAAAAATCGGAAAAAAAAACATAGGAGCCTGCTGAAGATGAGGCGATTACGGCTCACCTTTAGGTGTCCTCCTCAGGATAGCGTCATTTAAAGAACGAGGGTAAGCACAACGTTAAAAAAAAAAACCCGAAAAAAAAACGGAGGAGCCAGCCGAAGATGAGGCCATTACGGCTCGCCTTTAGGTGTCCTCCTCGGGATAGCGTCATTTAAAGAACGAGGGTCAGAACAACGTAAAAAAATTGGAAAAAAACCGGTGGAGCTTGTCGAAGATGAGGCCATTACGGCTCGCCTTTAGGTGTCCTCCTCGGGATAGCATCATTTAAAGAACGAGGGTCAGCACAACGTAAAAAAAAACTGGAAAAAAAACCGGAAGAGCCTGCCGAAGATGAGGCCATTACGGCTCGCCTTTAGGTTTCCTCCTCAGGATAGCGTCATTTAAAGAACGAGGGCAGCACAACGTAAAAAAATACCGGGAGGAGCCTGCCGAAGATGAGGCGATTAAGGCTCACCTTTAGGTGTCCTCCTCGGGATAGCATCACTTAAAGAACGAGGGTCAGCAAAACGTAAGAAAAAAAACGGAAAAAATAGGATAAAAAGAGGAGCCCGCTGAAGATGAGGCGATTACGGCTCTCCTTTAGGTATCCCCCTCAGGATAGCGTCATGTAAAGAATGAGGGTCAGCACAACGTAAAAAAAAAATCGGAGGAGCCTGCCGAAGATGAGGCCATTACGGCTCGCCTTTAGGTGTTCTCCTCGGATAGCGTCATTTAATGAACGAGGGTCAGCACAACGTAGTAAAAAAAAATGGAAAAACAGGAAAAAAATGGAGGAGCCCGCTGAAGATGAGGCGATTACGGCTCGCCTTTAGGTGTTTTCCTCAGGATAGCGTCATTTAAAGAACGAGGGTCAGCACAACGTTAAAAAAAATACCCTAAAAAAAATGGAGGAGTCAGCCGAAGATGAGGCCATTACGGCTTGCCTTTAGGTGTCCTCCTTGGGATAGCGTCATTTAAAGAACGAGGGTCAGAACAACGTAAAAGAAAAAACCGGAAAAAAAACAAAAAAAAAAACCGGATGAGCCTGCCGAAGATGAGGCCATTATGGCTCGCCTTAAGGTATCCTCCTCAGGATAACATCATTTAAAGAACGAGGGTCAGCATAACGTATAAAAAAAAGGAAAAAATCGAAAAAAAAAAAAAACATAGGAGCCTGCTGAAGATGAGGCAATAACGGCTCACCTTTAGGTGTCCTCATCAGGATAGCGTCATTTAAAGAACGAGGGTAAGCACAACGTTAAAAAAAAAACCCGAAAAAAAAAACGGAGGAGCCAGCCGAAGATGAGGCCATTACGGCTCGCCTTTAGGTGTCCTCCTCGGGATAGCGTCATTTAAAGAACGAGGGTCAGAACAACGTAAAAGAAAAAACCGGAAAAAAACACCAAAAAAAAAAACCGGATGAGCCTGCCGAAGATGAGGCCATTACGGCTCGCCTATAGGTGTCCTCCTCGGGATAGCGTCATTTAAAGAACGAGGGTCAGAACAACGTAAAAAAAAACCAGAGGAGGCTGCCGAAGATGAGGCCATTACGGCTCGCCTTTAGGTGTTTTCCTCAGGATAGCGTCATTTAAAGAACGAGGGTCAGCACAACGTTAAAAAAAATACCCCAAAAAAAATGGAGGAGCCAGCCGAAGATGAGACCATTACGGCTTGCCTTTAGGTGTCCTCCTCGGGATAGCGTCATTTAAAGAACGAGGGTCAGAACAACGTAAAAGAAAAAACCGGAAAAAAAACAAAAAAAAAACCGGATGAGCCTGCCGAAGATGAGGCCATTACGGCTCGCCTTAAGGTATCCTCCTCAGGATAGCATCATTTAAAGAACGAGGGTCAGCATAACGTATAAAAAAAAGGAAAAAATCGGAAAAAAAAAACATAGGAGCCTGCTGAAGATGAGGCAATTACGGCTCACCTTTAGGTGTCCTCCTCAGGATAGCGTCATTTAAAGAACGAGGGTAAGCACAACGTTAAAAAAAAAACCCGAAAAAAAAACGGAGGTGACAGCCGAAGATGAGGCCATTACGGCTCGCCTTTAGGTGTCCTCCTCGGGATAGCGTCATTTAAAGAACGAGGGTCAGAACAACGTAAAAAAAAAACCAGAGGAGGCTGCCGAAGATGAGGCCATTACGGCTCGCCTTTAGGTGTTTTCCTCAGGATAGCGTCATTTAAAGAACGAGGGTCAGCACAACGTTAAAAAAAATACCCCAAAAAAAATGGAGGAGCCAGCCGAAGATGAGACCATTACGGCTTGCCTTTAGGTGTCCTCCTCGGGATAGCGTCATTTAAAGAACGAGGGTCAGAACAACGTAAAAGAAAAAACCGGAAAAAAAACAAAAAAAAAACCGGATGAGCCTGCCGAAGATGAGGCCATTACGGCTCGCCTTAAGGTATCCTCCTCAGGATAGCATCATTTAAAGAACGAGGGTCAGCATAACGTATAAAAAAAAGGAAAAAATCGGAAAAAAAAAACATAGGAGCCTGCTGAAGATGAGGCAATTACGGCTCACCTTTAGGTGTCCTCCTCAGGATAGCGTCATTTAAAGAACGAGGGTAAGCACAACGTTAAAAAAAAAACCCGAAAAAAAAACGGAGGTGACAGCCGAAGATGAGGCCATTACGGCTCGCCTTTAGGTGTCCTCCTCGGGATAGCGTCATTTAAAGAACGAGGGTCAGAACAACGTAAAAAAAAAACCAGAGGAGGCTGCCGAAGATGAGGCCATTACGGCTCGCCTTTAGGTGTTTTCCTCAGGATAGCGTCATTTAAAGAACGAGGGTCAGCACAACGTTAAAAAAAATACCCCAAAAAAAATGGAGGAGCCAGCCGAAGATGAGACCATTACGGCTTGCCTTTAGGTGTCCTCCTCGGGATAGCGTCATTTAAAGAACGAGGGTCAGAACAACGTAAAAGAAAAAACCGGAAAAAAAACAAAAAAAAAACCGGATGAGCCTGCCGAAGATGAGGCCATTACGGCTCGCCTTAAGGTATCCTCCTCAGGATAGCATCATTTAAAGAACGAGGGTCAGCATAACGTATAAAAAAAAGGAAAAAATCGGAAAAAAAAACATAGGAGCCTGCTGAAGATGAGGCAATTACGGCTCACCTTTAGGTGTCCTCCTCAGGATAGCGTCATTTAAAGAACGAGGGTAAGCACAACGTTAAAAAAAAACCCGAAAAAAAAACGGAGGTGACAGCCGAAGATGAGGCCATTACGGCTCGCCTCTAGGTGTCCTCCTCGGGATAGCGTCATTTAAAGAACGAGGGTCAGAACAACGTAAAAAAACTGGAAAAAAACCGGAGGAGCTTGTCGAAGATGAGGCCATTACGGCTCGCCTTTAGGTGTCTTCCTCGGGATAGCATCATTTAAAGAACGAGGGTCAGCACAACGTAAAAAAAAACTGGAAAAAAAACCGGAAGAGCCTGCCGAAGATGAGGCCATTACGGCTCGCCTTTAGGTTTCCTCCTCAGGATAGCGTCATTTAAAGAACGAGGGTCAGCACAACGTAAAAAAATACCGGGAGGAGCCTGCCGAAGATGAGGCGATTAAGGCTCGCCTTTAGGTGTCCTCCTCGGGATAGCATCACTTAAAGAACGAGGGTCAGCAAGACGTAAGAAAAAAAACGGAAAAAATAGGATAAAAAGAGGAGCCCGCTGAAGATGAGGCGATTACGGCTCTCCTTTAGGTATCCCCCTCAGGATAGCATCATGTAAAGAATGAGGGTCAGCACAACGTAAAAAAAAAATCGGAGGAGCCTGCCGAAGATGAGGCCATTACGGCTCGCCTTTAGGTGTTCTCCTCGGATAGCGTCATTTAATGAACGAGGGTCAGCACAACGTAGTAAAAAAAATGGAAAAACAGGAAAAAAATGGAGGAGCCCGCTGAAGATGAGGCGATTACGGCTCGCCTTTAGGTGTTTTCCTCAGGATAGCGTCATTTAAAGAACGAGGGTCAGCACAACGTTAAAAAAAATACCCTAAAAAAAATGGAGGAGTCAGCCGAAGATGAGGCCATTACGGCTTGCCTTTAGGTGTCCTCCTTGGGATAGCGTCATTTAAAGAACGAGGGTCAGAACAACGTAAAAGAAAAAACCGGAAAAAAAAAACAAAAAAAAAACCGGATGAGCCTGCCGAAGATGAGGCCATTATGGCTCGCCTTAAGGTATCCTCCTCAGGATAGCATCATTTAAAGAACGAGGGTCAGCATAACGTATAAAAAAAAGGAAAAAATTGGAAAAAAAAAAACATAGAAGCCTGCTGAAGATGAGGCAATAACGACTCACCTTTAGGTGTCCTCATCAGGATAGCGTCATTTAAAGAACGAGGGTAAGCACAACGTTAAAAAAAAAAACCCGAAAAAAAAAACGGAGGAGCCAGCCGAAGATGAGGCCATTACGGCTCGCCTTTAGGTGTCCTCCTCGGGATAGCGTCATTTAAAGAACGAGGGTCAGAACAACGTAAAAGAAAAAATCGGAAAAAAACACCAAAAAAAAAAACCGGATGAGCCTGCCGAAGATGAGGCCATTACGGCTCGCCTATAGGTGTCCTCCTCGGGATAGCGTCATTTAAAGAACGAGGGTCAGAACAACGTAAAAAAAAAACCAGAGGAGGCTGCCGAAGATGAGGCCATTACGGCTCGCCTTTAGGTGTTTTCCTCAGGATAGCGTCATTTAAAGAACGAGGGTCAGCACAACGTTAAAAAAAATACCCCAAAAAAAATGGAAGAGCCAGCCGAAGATGAGACCATTACGGCTTGCCTTTAGGTGTCCTCCTCGGGATAGCGTCATTTAAAGAACGAGGGTCAGAACAACGTAAAAGAAAAAACCGGAAAAAAAACAAAAAAAAAACCGGATGAGCCTGCCGAAGATGAGGCCATTACGGCTCGCCTTAAGGTATCCTCCTCAGGATAGCATCATTTAAAGAACGAGGGTCAGCATAACGTATAAAAAAAAGGAAAAAATCGGAAAAAAAAAACATAGGAGCCTGCTGAAGATGAGGCAATTACGGCTCACCTTTAGGTGTCCTCCTCAGGATAGCGTCATTTAAAGAACGAGGGTAAGCACAACGTTAAAAAAAAAACCCGAAAAAAAAACGGAGGTGACAGCCGAAGATGAGGCCATTACGGCTCGCCTTTAGGTGTCCTCCTCGGGATAGCGTCATTTAAAGAACGAGGGTCAGAACAACGTAAAAGAAAAAACCGAAAAAAAACACAAAAAAAAACCGGATGAGCCTGCCGAAGATGAGGCCAATACGGCTCGCATATAGGTGTCCTCCTCGGGATAGCGTCATTTAAAGAACGAGGGTCAGAACAACGTAAAAAAAAAACCAGAGGAGGCAGCTGAAGATGAGGCCATTACGGCTCGCCTTTAGGTGTTTTCCTCAGGATAGCGTCATTTAAAGAACGAGGGTCAGCACAACGTTAAAAAAAATACCCCAAAAAAAATGGAGGAGCCAGCCGAAGATGAGACCATTACGGCTTGCCTTTAGGTGTCCTCCTCAGGATAGCGTCATTTAAAGAACGAGGGTCAGCACAACGTTAAAAAAAATACCCCAAAAAAAATGGAGGAGCCAGCCGAAGATGAGGTCATTACGGCTCGCCTTTAGGTGTCCTCCTCGATTTAACGTCATTTAAAGAACGAGGGTCAGAACAACGTTAAAGAAAAAACCAGAAAAAAATAAAAAAAAACGGATGAGCCTGCCGAAGATGAGGCCATTACGGCTCGCCTTTAGGTGTCCTCCTCGGGATAGCGTCATTTAAAGAACGAGGGTCAGAACAACGTAAAAAAACTGGAAAAAAACCGGAGGAGCTTGTCGAAGATGAGGCCATTACGGCTCTCCTTTAGGTGTCCTCCTCGGGATTGCATCATTTAAAGAACGAGGGTCAGCACAACGTAAAAAAAAACTGGAAAAAAAACCGGAAGAGCCTGCCGATGATGAAGCCATTACGGCTCGCCTTTAGGTTTCCTCCTCAGGATAGCGTCATTTAAAGAACGAGGGTCAGCACAACGTAAAAAAATACTGGGAGGAGCCTGCCGAAGATGAGGCCATTAAGGCTCGCCTTTAGGTGTCCTCCTCGGGATAGCATCACTTAAAGAACGAGGGTCAGCAAAACGTAAGAAAAAAAACGGAAAAAATCGGATAAAAAGAGGAGCCCGCTGAAGATGAGGCCATTACGGCTCTCCTTTAGGTATCCCCCTCAGGATAGCGTCATGTAAAGAATGAGGGTCAGCACAACGTAAAAAAAAAAAATCGGAGGAGCCTGCTGAAGATGAGGCCATTACGGCTCGCCTTTAGGTGTCCTCCTCGGATAGCGTCATTTAATGAAGGAGGGTCAGCACAACGTAGTAAAAAAAATGGAAAAACAGGAAAAAAATGGAGGAGCCCGCTGAAGATGAGGCGATTACGGCTCGCCTTTAGATGTTTTCCTCAGGATAGCGTCATTTAAAGAACGAGGGTCAGCACAACGTTAAAAAAAATACCCTAAAAAAAATGGAGGAGCCAGCCGAAGATGAGGCCATTACGGCTTGCCTTTAGGTGTCCTCCTCGGGATAGCGTCATTTAAAGAACGAGGGTCAGAACAACGTAAAAGAAAAAACCGGAAAAGAAACAAAAAAAAAAACCGGATGAGCTGCCGAAGATAAGGCCATTACGGCTCGCCTTAAGGTATCCTCCTCGAGATAGCATCATTTAAAGAACGAGGGTCAGCATAACGTATAAAAAAAAGGAAAAAATCGGAAAAAAAAAACATAGGAGCCTGCTGAAGATGAGGCGATTACGGCTCACCTTTAGGTGTCCTCCTCAGGATAGCGTCATTTAAAGAACGAGGGTAAGCACAACGTTAAAAAAAAAAACCCGAAAAAAAAACGGAGGAGCCAGCCGAAGATGAGGCCATTACGGCTCGCCTTTAGGTGTCCTCCTCGGGATAGCGTCATTTAAAGAACGAGGGTCAGAACAACGTAAAAGAAAAAACCGGAAAAAAACACCAAAAAAAAAAACCAGATGAGCCTGCCGAAGATGAGACCATTACGGCTCGCCTATAGGTGTCCTCCTCAGGATAGCGTCATTTAAAGAACGAGAGTCAGAACAACGTAAAAAAAAAACCAGAGGAGGCTGCCGAAGATGAGGCCATTACAGCTCGCCTTTAGGTGTCCTCCTCGGGATAACGTCATTAAAGAACGAGGGCAAGCACAACGTAAAAAAAAAAACAAAAAAAAAAATCGGAGAAGCCTGCCGAAGATGAGGACATTACGGCTCGCCTTTAGGTGTCCTCCTCGGGATAGCGTCATTTAAAGAACGAGGGTCAGAACAACGTTAAAGAAAAAACCATTGAAAAACAAAAAAAAACCGGATGAGCCTGCCGAGGATGAGGCCATTACGGCTCGCCTTTAGGTGTCCTCGTCGGGATAGCGTCATTTAAAGAACGAGGGTCAGAACAACGTAAAAAAAAAACTGGAAAAAAAACCGGAAGAGCCTGCCGAAGATGAGGCCATTACGGCTCACCTTTAGGTGTCCTCCTCGGGATAGCGTCATTTAAAGAACGAGGGCAAGCACAACGTAAAAAACAAAATAGAAAAGAACCGAAAAAATAAAACCGGAGGAACCTGCCGAAGATGAGGCCATTACGGCTCACCTTTAGGTGTCCTCCTCGGGATAGCGTCATTTAAAGAACGAGGGCAAGCACAACGTAAAAAAAAAACCAAAAAAAAAAAAAACCGGAGGAGCCTGCGAAGATGAGGCCATTACGGCTCGCCTTTAGGTGTCCTCCTCGGGATAGCGTCATTTAAAGAACGAGGGTCAGCACAACGTAAAAAAATACCGGGAGGAGCCTGCTGAAGATGAGGCCATTAAGGCTCGCCTTTAGGTGTCCTCCTCAGGAGAGCATCACTTAAAGAACGAGGGTCAGCAAAACGTAAGAAAAAAATGGAAAAAATAGGAAAAAAAGAGGATCCTGCAGAAGATGAGGCCATTACGGCTCTCCTTTAGGTATCCCCCTCAGGATAGCGTCATGTAAAGAACGAGGGTCAGCACAACGTAAAAAAAAATCGGAGGAGCCTGCCGAAGATGAGGCCATTACGGCTCGCCTTTAGGTGTCCCCCTCGGGATAGCGTCATGTAAAGAACGAGGGTCAGCACAACGTAAAAAAAAAAAACGGAGGAGCCTGCCAAAGATGAGGCCATTACGGCTCGTCTTTAGGTGTCCTCCTCGCGATAGCATCATTTAATGAACGAGGGTCAGCACAACGTAGTAAAAAAAAGGAAAAACCGGAAATAAAATGGAGGAGCCCGCTGAAGATGAGGCGATTACGGCTCGCCTTTAGGTGTTCGACTCAGGATAGCGTCATTTAAAGAACGAGGGTCAGCACAACTTTAAAAAAAAAACCCTGAAAAAAACCGGAGGAGGCTGCCGAAGATGAGGCCATTACGGCTCGCCTTTAGGTATCCTCCTCGGGATAGCTTCATTTAAAGAACGAGGGTCAGAACAACGTTAAAGAAAAAACCGAAAAAAAAAACAAAAAAAAAAACCGGATGAGCCTGCCGAAGATAAGGCCATTACGGCTCGCCTTAAGGTGTCCTCCTCGAGATAGCATCATTTAAAGAACGAGGGTCAGCATAACGTATAAAAAAAAAGGAAAAAATCGGAAAAAAAAACATAGGAGCCTGCTGAAGATGAGGCGATTACGGCTCACCTTTAGGTGTCCTCCTCAGGATAGCGTCATTTAAAGAACGAGGGTAAGCACAACGTTAAAAAAAAAACCCGAAAAAAAAACGGAGGAGCCAGCCGAAGATGAGGCCATTACGGCTCGCCTTTAGGTGTCCTCCTCGGGATAGCGTCATTTAAAGAACGAGGGTCAGAACAACGTAAAAGAAAAAACCGGAAAAAACACCAAAAAAAAAACCGGATGAGCCTGCCAAAGATGAGGCCATTACGGCTCACCTTTAGGTGTCCTCCTCGTGATAGCGTCATTTAAAGAACGAGGGCAAGCACAACGTAAAAAAAAACAAAAAAAAAAAAACCAGAGGAGGCTACCGAAGATGAGGTCATTACGGCTCGCCTTTTGGTGTCCTCCTCGGGATAGCATCATTTAAAGAACGAGTGTCAGCACAACGTAAAAAAAAAAACCGGGAGGAGCCTGCCGAAGATGAGGCCATTAAGACTCGCCTTTAGGTGTCATCCTCAGGATAGCATCAGTTAAACAACGAGGGTCAGCAAAACGTAAAAAAAAAAATGGAAAAAATCGGAAAAAAAAGAGGAGCCTGCTGAAGATGAGGCCATTACGGCTCTCCATTAGGTATCCCCCTCGGGATAGCGTCATGTAAACAACGAGGGTCCGCACAACGTAAAAAAAAAAACGGAGGAGCCTGCCGTGGATGAGGCCATTATGGCTCACCTTTAGGTGTCCTCCTCGGGACGTCATTTAAAGAACGAGGGTCAGCACAACGTAAAAAAAAAAACGGAGGAGCCTGCCAAAGATGAGGACATTATGGCTCTCCTTTAGGTGTCCTCCTCGGGATACCGTCATTTAAAGAACGAGGGTCAGAACAACGTAAAAGAAAAAACCGGAAAAAAACAAAATAAAAACCGAATGAGCCTGCCGAAGATGAGGCCATTACGGCTCACCTTTAGGTGTCCTCCTCGGTATAGCGTCATTTAAAGAACGAGGGTCAGAACAACGTAAAAAAAAAAACCGGAGGAGGATGCCGAAGATGAGGCCATTACGGCTCGCCTTTAGGTGTCCTCCTCGGGATAGCGTCATTTAAAGAACGAGGGTCAGAACAACGTTAAAGAAAAAACCGGAAAAAAAAAACAAAAAAAAAACTGGATGAGCCTGCCGAAGATGAGGCCATTACGGCTCGCCTTAAGGTATCCTCCTCTGGATAGCGTCATTTAAAGAACGAGGGTCAGCATAACGTATAAAAAAAAAGGAAAAAATCGGAAAAAAAAAAACATAGGAGCCTGCTGAAGATGAGGCGATTACGACTCACCTTTAGGTGTCCTCCCCAGGATAGCGTCATTTAAAGAACGAGGGTAAGCACAACGTTAAAAAAAAAACCCGAAAAAAAAATGGAGGAGCCAGCCGAAGATGAGGCCATTACGGCTCGCCTTTAGGTGTCCTCCTCGGGATAGCGTCATTTAAAGAACGAGGGTCAGAACAACGTAAAAGAAAAAACCGGAAAAAAACACCAAAAAAAAACCGGATGAGCCTGTCGAAGATGAGGCCATTACGGCTCACCTTTGGTGTCCTCCTCGGGATAGCGTCATTTAAAGAACGAGGGTCAAAACAACGTAAAAAAAAAACCGGAGGAGGCTGCCGAAGATGAGGCCATTACGGCTCGCCTTTAGGTGTCCTCCTCGGGATAGCCTCATTTAAAGAACGACGGTCAGAACAACGTTAAAGAAAAAACGGAAAAAAAAAAAAACGGATGAGCCTGTCGAAGATGAGGCCATTACGGCTCGCCTTTAGGTGTCCTCCTCGGGATAGCGTCATTTAAGGAACGAGGGTCAGAACAACGTAAAAAAAAACCGGAGGAGGCTGCCGAAGATGAGCCATTACGACTCTCCTTTAGGTGTCCTCCTCGAGTTAGCGTCATTCAAAGAAAGAGGGTCAGAACAACGTAAAAAAAAAAAACAGAAAAAACCGAAAAAATAAAACCGGAGGAACCTGCCGAAGATGAGGCCATTACGGCTTGCCTTTAGGTGTCCTCCTCGGGATAGCGTCATTTAATGATCGAGGGCAAGCACAATGTAAAAAAAACAAAAAAAAAAACCGGAGGAGCCTGCGAAGATGAGGCCATTACGGCTTGCCTTTAGGTGTCCGCCTCGGGATAGCGTCATTTAAAGAACCAGGGTCAGAACAACGTTAAAGAAAAAACCGGAAAAAAAAAACAAAAAAAAAACAGGATGAGCCTGCCGAAGATGAGGCCATTACGGCTCGCCTTAAGGTATCCTCCTCGGGATAGCGTCATTTAAAGAACGAGGGTCAGCATAACGTATAAAAAAAAGGAAGAAATCGGAAAAAAAAAAAAACATAGGAGCCTGCTGAAGATGAGGCGATTACGGCTCACCTTTAGGTGTCCTCCTCAGGATAGCGTCATTTAAAGAACGAGGGTAAGCACAACGTTAAAAAAAAAACCCGAAAAAAAAATGGAGGAGCCAGCCGAAGATGAGGCCATTACGGCTCGCCTTTAGGTGTCCTCCTCGGGATAGCGTCATTTAAAGAACGAGGGTCAGAACAACGTAAAAGAAAAAACCGGAAAAAAACACCAAAAAAAAACCGGATGAGCCTGCCGAAGATGAGGCCATTACGGCTCACCTTTTGGTGTCCTCCTCGGGATAGCGTCATTTAAAGAACGAGGGTCAAAACAACGTAAAAAAAAAACCGGAGGAGGCTGCCGAAGATGAGGCCATTACGGCTCGCCTTTAGGTGTCCTCCTCGGGATAGCGTCATTTAAAGAACGAGGGTCAGAACAACGTTAAAGAAAAAACGGAAAAAAAAACAAAAAAAAAACCGGATGAGCCTGCCGAAGATGAGGCCATTACGGCTCGCCTTTAGGTGTCCTCCTCGGGATAGCGTCATTTAAGGAACGAGGGTCAGAACAACGTAAAAAAAAACCGGAGGAGGCTGCCGAAGATGAGGCCATTACGGCTCGCCTTTAGGTGTCCTCCTCGAGTTAGCGTCATTCAAAGAAAGAGGGTCAGAACAACATAAAAAAAAATACAGAAAAAAACCGAAAAAATATAACCGGAGGAACTTGCCGAAGATGAGGCCATTACGGCTTGCCTTTAGGTGTCCTCCTCGGGATGGCGTCATTTAATGATCGAGGGCAAGCACAATGTAAAAAAAAAACAAAAAAAAAAAATCGGAGGAGCCTGCGAAAAAGAGGCCATTACGGCTCTCCTTTAGGTATCCCCCTCGGGATAGCGTCATGTAAAGAACGAGGGTCAGCACAACGTAAAAAAAAATCGAAGGAGCCTGCCGAAGATGAGGCCTTTACGGCTCGCCTTTAGGTGTCCTCCTCGAGATAGCGTCATTTAATGAACGAGGGTCAGCACAACGTAGTAAAAAAAATGGAAAAACCGGAAAAAAATGGAGGAGCCCGCTGAAGATGAGGCGATTACGGCTCGCCTTTAGGTGTTCTCCTCAGGATAGCGTCATTTAAAGAACGAGGGTCAGCACAACGTTAAAAAAAAAACCTGAAAAAAAAATGGAGGAGCCAGCCGAAGATGAGGCCATTACGGCTCGCCTTTAGGTGTCCTCCTCGGGATAGCGTCATTTAAAGAACGAGGGTCAGAACAACGTAAAAGAAAAAACCGGAAAAGAAACAAAAAAAAACCGGATGAGCCTGATGAAGATGAGGCCATTACGGCTCGCCTTAAGGTATCCTCCTCGGGATAGCGTCATTTAAAGAACGAGGGTCAGCATAACGTATAAAAAAAAAGGAAAAAATCGGAAAAAAAAACATAGGAGCCTGCTGAAGATGAGGCGATTACGGCTCACCTTTAAGTGTCCTCCTCGAGATAGCGTCATTTAAAGAACGAGGGTCAGAACAACGTAAAAGAAAAAACCGGAAAAAAACACCAAAAAAAAACCGGATGAGCCTGCCGAAGATGAGGCCATTATGGCTCGCCTTTAGGTGTCCTCCTCGGGATATCGTCATTTAAAGATCGAGGGTCAGAACAAGTTAAAAAAAAACCAGAGGAGGCTGCCGAAGATGAGTCCATTACGGCTCGCCTTTAGGTGTCCTCCTCGGGATAGCGTCATTAAAGAACGAGGGCAAGCACAACGCAAAAAAATAACAAAAAAAAAACCGGAGGAGCCTGCCGAAGATGAGGTTAATACAGCTCGCCTTTTGCTGTCCTCCTCGGAAAAAAAAAAGAGGAGCCTGCTGAAGATGAGGCCATTAAGACTCGCCTTTAGGTGTCCTCCTCGGGATAGCATCACTTAAACAACGAGGGTCAGCAAAACGTAAAAAAAAACAGAAAAACTGGAGAAAAATGGAGGAGCCCGCTGAAGATGAGGCGATTACGGCTCGCCTTTAGGTGTTCTCCTCAGCATAGCGTCATTTAAAGAACGAGGGTCAGCACAACGTTAAAAAAAGAACCCTGAAAAAAAAATGGAGGAGCCAGCCGAAGATGAGGCCATTACGGGTCGCCTTTAGGTGTCCTCCTCGGGATAGCGTCATTTAAAGAACGAGGGTCAGAACAACGTAAAAGAAAAAACCGGAAAAAAAACAAAAAAAAAACCGGATGAGCCTGCCAAAGATGAGGCCATTACGGCTCGCCCTAAGGTAACCTCCTCGGGATAGCGTCATTTAAAGAACGAGGGTCAGCATAACGTATAAAAAAAAGGAAAAAATCGGAAAAAAAAAACATAGGAGCCTGCTGAAGATAAGGCGATTACGGCTCACCTTTAGGTGTCCTCCTCAGGATAGCATCATTTAAAGAACGAGGGTCAGCACAACGTTAAAAAAAAAAAACCCTGAAAAAAAAAACGGAGGAGCCAGCCGAAGATGAGGCCATTACGGCTCGCCTTTAGGTGTCCTCCTCGGGATAGCGTCATTTAAAGAACGAGGGTCAGAACAACGTAAAAGAAAAAACTGGAAAAAAAAACAAAAAAAAAACCGGATGAGCCTGCCGAAGATGAGCTCATTACGGCTCGCCTTAAGGTATCCTCCTCGGGATAGCGTCATTTAAAGAATGAGGGTCAGCATAACGTATAAAAAAAAAGGAAAAAATCGGAAAAAAAAAACATAGGAGCCTGCTGAAGATGAGGCGATTACGGCTCACCTTTAGGTGTCCTCCTCGGGATAGCGTCATTTAAAGAACGAGGGTCAGAACAACGTAAAAGAAAAAACTGGATAAAAACACCAAAAAAAAACCGGATGAGCCTGCCGAAGATGAGGCCATTATGGCTCACCTTTAGGTGTCCTCCTCGGGTTAGCGTCATTTAAAGAACGAGGGTCAGAACAAGTTAAAAAAAAAACCAGAGGAGGTTGCCGAAGATGAGGCCATTACGGCTCGCCTTTAGGTGTCCTCCTCGGGATAGCGTCATTAAAGAACGAAGGCAAGCACAACGTAAAAAAATAACAAAAAAAAAACCGGAGGAGCCTGCCGAAGATGAGGTCAACACGGCTCGCCTTTTGGTGTCCTCCTCGAGATAGCGTCATTTAAAGAACGAGTGTCAGCACAACGTAAAAAAAAAAAAAAAACCGGGAGGAGCCTGCCGAAGATGAGGCCATTAAGACTCGCCTTTAGGTGTCCTCCTCGGGATAGCATCACTTAAACAACGAGGATCAGCAAAAAAAAAAAAAAAAAAAAAACGGAAAAAATCGGAAAAAAAGAGGAGCCTGCTGAAGATGAGGCCATTACGGCTCTCCTTTAGGTATCCCCCTCGGGATAGCGTCATGTAAAGAACGAGGGTCAGCACAACGTAAAAAAAAAACGGAGGAGCCTGCCGAAGATGAGGCCATTACGGCTCACCTTTAGGTGTCCTCCTCGGGACGTCATTTAAAGAACGAGGGTCAGCACAACGTAAAAAAAAAAACGGAGGAGCCTGCCGAAGATGAGGCCATTACGGCTCGCCTTTAGGTGACCTCCTCGCGATAGCATCATTTAATGAACGAGGGTCAGCACAACGTAGTAAAAAAAATGGAGGAGCCCGCTGAAGATGAGGCGATTACGGCTCGCTTTTAGGTGTTCGCCTCAGGATAGCGTCATTTAAAGAACGAGGGTCAGCACAACTTTAAAAAAAAAAAAAACCCTAAAAAAAAAATGGAGGAGCCAGCCGAAGATGAGGCCATTACGGCTCACCTTTAGGTGTCCTCCTCGGGATAGCGTCATTTAAAGAACGAGGGTCAGAACAACGTAAAAAAAAACCGGAGGAGGCTGCCGAAGATGAGGCCATTACGGCTCGTCTTTAGGTGTCCTCCTCGGGATAGCGTCATTTAAAGAACGAGGGTCAGAACAACGTTAAAGAAAAAACCGGAAAAAAAAAACAAAAAAAACACCGGATGAGCCTGCCGAAGATGAGGCCATTACGGCTCGCCTTTAGGTGTCCTCCTCGGGATAGCGTCATTTAAGGAACGAGGGTCAGAACAACGTAAAAAAAAATGGAGTAGGCTGCCGAAGATGAGGCCATTACGGCTCGCCTTTAGGTGTCCTCCTCAAGTTAGCGTCCATCAAAGAATGAGGGTCAGAACAACGTAAAAAAAAAAAACAGAAAAAAACCGAGAAAATAAAACCAGAGGAACCTGCCGAAGATGAGGCCATTACGGCTCGCCTTTAGGTGTCCTCCTCGGGATAGCGTCATTTAATGAACGAGGGCAAGCACAATGTAAAAAAAAACAAAAAAAAAAAAAACTGGAGGAGCCTGCGAAGATGAGGCCATTACGGCTCGCCTTTAGGTGTCCTCCTCGGGTTAGCGTCATTTAAAGAACGAGGGTCAGCACAACGTAAAAAAAAATCGGGAGGAGCCTGCCAAAGATGAGGCCATTAAGGCTCGCCTTTAGGTGTCCTCCTCGGGATAGCATCGCTTAAAGAACGAGGGTCAGCAAAACGTAAGAAAAAAAATGGAAAAAATAGGAAAAAAAGAGGAGCCTGCTGAAGATGAGGCCATTACGGCTCTCCTTTAGGTATCCCCCTCAAGATAGCGTCATGTAAAGAACGAGGGTCAGCACAACGTAAAAAAAAAAAAACCGGGAGGACCCTGCCGAAGATGAGGCCATTAAGACTCGCCTTTAGGTGTCCTCCTCGGGATAGCATCACTTAAACAACGAGGGTCAGCAAAAAGTAAAAAAAACGGAAAAACCGGAAAAAAATGGAGGAGCCCGCTGAAGATGAGGCGACTACGGCTCGCCTTTAGGTGTTCTCCTCAGGATAGCGTCATTTAAAGAACGAGGGTCAGCACAACGTTAAAAAAAAAAACCCTGAAAAAAAAATGGAGGAGCCAGCCGAAGTTGAGGCCATTACGGCTCGCCTTTAGGTGTCCTCCTCGGGATAGCGTCATTTAAAGAACGATGGTCAGAACAACGTAAAAGAAAAAACCGGAAAAAAAACAAAAAAAAAATCGGATGAGCATGCCAAAGATGAGGCCATTACGGCTCGCCTTAAGGTATCCTCCTCGGGATAGCGTCATTTAAAGAATGAGGGTCAGCATAACGTATAAAAAAAGGAAAGAATCGGAAAAAAAAAAAACATAGGAGCCTGCTGAAGATGAGGCGATTACGGCTCACCTTTAGGTGTCCTCCTCAGGATAGCATCATTTAAAGAACGAGGGTAAGCACAACGTTAAAAAAAAAAACACGAAAAAAAAACGGAGGAGCCAGCCGAAGATGAGGCCATTACGGCTCGCCTTTAGGTGTCCTCCTCGGGATAGCGTCATTTAAAGAACGAGGGTCAGAACAACGTAAAAGAAAAAACCGGAAAAAAACACCAAAAAAAAAACGGATGAGCCTGCCGAAGATGAAGCCATTACGGCTCGCCTTTAGGTGTCCTCCTCGGGATAGCGTCATTAAAGAACGAGGGCAAGCACAACGTAAAAAAAAAACCAAAAAAAACCGGAGGAGCCTGCCGAAGATGAGGTCATTACGGCTCGCCTTTAGGTGTCCTCCTCGGGATAGCGTCATTTAAAGAACGAGTGTCAGCACAACGTAAAAAAAAAAGGAAAAAACCAAAAAAAAAATAGAGGAGCCTGCTGAAGATGAGGCCATTACGGCTCGCCTTTAGGTATCCCCTTCGGGATAGCGTCATTTAAGGAACGAGGGTCAGCACAACGTAAAAAAAAAAAAAATGGAGGAGCCTGATGAGTTATTTTGTTGGAGAAACGAATCTCTCTCAAAACAACACAAATCTAACCGGCAAGTGCACCGGGTCGCATCAAGTAATAATAACTCACGGGAGTGAGGTTGATCCCACAGAGAATGAAGGATTGAGCAATTTTAGCTTAGTGGTTAATTTAGTCAAGCGAATCAAGATTTGGTTGAGTGATTTGTGATTTGCAGAATTTAAATTGCATTGAAAGTAAAGAGAATTGGGAATTGACATGAAATTAAAGAGAACAGGAAATAAATTGCTGAATCTTAAAGAACAAGAAATTAAATGGCAGAAACTTAGAGTGCCAGAAATGTAAATTGCGGAATCTTAAAGTGCAAGAAATGTAAATGACTTGAATTGTAAAGGGGATTGGGACTTGGATTTGCAGAATTTAAACAAGGAAAAGTAAATTGCATCAAACAGAAAAGTAAAAGAGTGTTTGGGTTGAATTGGATCTGAAGCAAAACAAGTAAATGAACATGAAAAGCAAAAACATAATGTAAATTGGAATTTCAGATCTCAGGGGTCCAGAGACTAGAAAACCAGGTCTAGATCTCACTATCTTCCTTGATCCAACAAGAACAATTGCAAGGGAAAAGTAAATTGCAAAGAAAGTAGATGAAGAACAATTAACCGAAACTGAAATTCAATTAAGCAGTAAATAAACAGAGAGATCCAAGGATGAGATTGAAATAGAATTTCTTCAATTCTTTAACCCAAGATCCAAGACAATTGTAATTGAAATTGAAAGCAATAAAACTAAGAGGAAGAGAAGTGAATTCTCCTTTCCCAAGACTAAGAAATTAAAGATCACTCAATATCCAAAGCTCTCCGAAAACTATTATGAAAATTCAAAGGGAAAGCTCTCCGAAGAACTTAAATTCTATCCTATTTATACACTTTCTTCCAATGATCTTCAAGCCTTGAGTTGGGCCTTTGCTCTTGGTGGAATTGGGTTGAAAGAGGCCTTGGTTGATTGCTCTTGGAGTTTGAAGAGGAACCAAAACGAACCAATTGAACCGGGTTTGAGTTTTGCAAAAGTTGGACCAAAAGTTTGAGCAAAAGTTAGGGGCTAACTTTTGCCCAAACTTTTCATATCAGCACCCATATCCAGCTGATACCAACGTTGGTGCCAAAGTTAGGGGTCTAACTTTGGCCCCAACGTTGGCCTTACCTTGTGCACTTGTGGCGCCAACGTTAGCCACCAAGTTAGGGGCTAACGTTGGCGCAAACTTTTGCTCCTCCCCTTGTGATTTTCATGTGCCAACGTTAGCCACCAAGTTAGGGGCTAACGTTGGCACAAACTTTTGGTGCCTAGGGAGGTTTTCTTCATGCCAACGTTAGCCTCAAAGTTAGGGGCTAACGTTGGCGCAAACTTTTGGTGCCCAGGGGTGATTTTCATGTGCCAACGTTAGCCTCAAAGTTAGGGGCTAACGTTGGCGCAAACTTTTGGTACCCAGGGAGTGATTTTCAAGTTCCAACGTTAGCCCAAAAGTTAGGGGCTAACGTTGGGGCTAACTTTTCACTCAAAAGTTTGTGCAAAAGTTTGAGGCTAACTTTAGGTCCAGCTTTTTGCTTCCTGGTTCAATTTCACTTATTCCATTGTCTTCTCTTTACTCCTAGCTATTCCTTCTTGCTTCAACCTTTCTCCAAGCTTTCTTCACCTATCATTAATCAACCAAACACATCAAAGCTATGCTTAAAATCATGAGATATTCATTCTTTCATAATATGTGACAATTATAGTATAAAACCTCATGAAATAACATGAATTCATACATGGTTGATTCAATCAAGGGAAACATGAAAATCTACCTAATTGGCTTGCTTGTAGCTCAAGAAAGTGCATAATTCTAATGAAAACAAAAGAAAAAGACTAGTTAAAATAGGCTAGGATGACTTGTCATCACAACACCAAACTTAAAGCTTGCTTGTCCCCAAGCAAGAAAAGATTTATTGAGAAGAAAGAATGAGATGGAAGAGGATGTTCATGCTAGCAGAGTATTATTGATAGTTCATGGGATTTTGTGTGGATATGTAAATACTCACTTCTTATTGACTCTTAGGCCTAGAAAGTCTCCTTCAAGCTTCAAGTAACATACTGCTATGACCTCTCATTATTCCTTTATCCTTGGCTATTACTTTGTTTATAAGCTCTATTTGAGTGTCATGTGTAGCAAGTTCATTTCCATTTTCTTTATACTTGACACATTATTCACCATAGACACTTGGCTCACATTCCTTCTTAAAACATTGATGCCCAGCACCTCTTTGGGTTACTAAATGCCTTGTAGTTAGGTTGCTCTTGATAGTGGACTTTCAGCTGATGATCCCGGATTAGTTAACCCAAGTCACCGAGTGTTGATGCACTCCTAAGAGCTTACTAATCCAAGCAGATCCTAGTACAAAGACACCACAGGCATATATTTTAAAGTTCAAGCTATTGGTGTCCAGCTTTGTTTCTTTTTGTTTCCTTTTGTTCTGCCACTTTTTGGCTATCTCTTTTCTTTCTTTCTTTTTGTTTTTCTTTCTAACCAAGGAATTTTTTTATTTAATTGAGATTCATAGACAGTAGGCCACTCTTTACTTAGAATGAGATATCCTAGCTCTTTATTCACTAAAAGTGAGCTATTATATAACCACACACATACCACCATTTACTTTTATTCTACTTCTATCTAACAGAGACTATCTTGCTTCACATTCAAACATTTCTTTTATTGAACTTAAAGATGCAGGGGACAAAACATGCTTCTTGTCAAGTGAAAGTAAACACACAAGCACACACATAAACTAGCCTACTTATTTTAAAAGAAACAAACATAATGCAAAGACTTTTAATTAAAAAGAACTACTTAAAGATGCAAAGACAACTTAGAACAGATAGAATGCATGCTTTTTTTTTTGTAGTGATGAACAAGGAGCAAGTCCACCTTTCATTTGTCATGCTTTTTCTTTCTCCTTTCATACACTTGGCTGCTAGTGTTCCCACCATCCGTGTTTGTTGCCTGTTGACCTCGCCAAAAGCCAGCCTTATTCATAGCCTCCTCCACTCTATCTTCAAGCCTCATGGCATTGCTTACTTCTACCTCACTTCTCTTTTTGAAGAATTCATCAAAAGTTGGGAAAGCCGGATCTATGTTGTGCAAATGTTCTCCAATATAGTTTAGTTTGATTTGGCTATTGATGTTGTAATCGGCTTGTACTTCATACCTTGCATCTTGGAGTGTTGTGAACTCTTTGAGAGCCCTCAAATTATCAGCTTGCATTTGTTCCAACTTCCCAAAAGATTCATGAGATTGAAAAGCATGTTCTTCTTGCATCACAAGGAATCTTGACTCTAATTCACTTTGTTTGTTCATTATTCTTAGCTCCCTTTCTTCTTGTGCTTGTTGGTTTTTCATGTACAGTGAATGGTATTCCTCTTGCCTTTCTTGAATTCTCATGTACTGTTGTGACAATCTTCCTATTGCTTCTTACATTTGAGTCATATCCATATTGCCATGTGGGAAAAAGTGTGGCTGTTCCTCCTCCTCTTGTGGCTCTTCTTCTATGTGTGGCTCATTTTCTTCCATTGGTTCTTCTCTTTCCCTTCTTCCATGTGGTCTTCGGCCTTGATGTGCTTCAAGGGGCATCGTCATTCGTTCAATGGTTATGGGCATGCCTTGGCTTAACCACATTGGATTCTCCTCTTCCATTGGAACTTTAGCCTTTGCACACAACCTCCAAATGGTACTCGGATAGTACAACCAAGATCCGGCCGAATTCTTCTCAGCCAGCTTTTGAATGTCTTTTGCAAGGATTTCATGAACTCTTATCTCTCCTCCCACAATGATGCAATGTAACATCACGGCTCTCTCCCTGTTAACTTCTGAGGTGTTCACTGTGCCCAGAATTGATCTTTTCATCAACTCATACCATCCTTTTGCTTCCGGGGTGAGGTTACATCTCTTCAGGTACTTATATCTGTTTTTGTCATCTCCTTCCCACTCTGAGTTCTCCATACAAATGTCTCTCGCAATCTCATCATAATCCTGATCCTCATTCAATCTTTGTTGGTATCCCGGTTCACTAAAGCGGACTGACTTTAGTTTCAAGACTTTCTTGATTGCATCCGGGCTAAAGTCTACTTCCACCCCTCGCACATAGCTCTTGTACGTTGGGGGCTCACGCATGTCAAGCCTTGGGATATTTGCATAGAACTCTCTTATGATATTGGCATTGATTCGGGTGGCTGGTGATGCAAGTTTCTCCCACCTCCTCTTCCGAATTTTGTCCTTCATTTCTTGACATCCATCATCCGGCAACAAGAGTGGAATTTCAGGATAGATTCTTTTCTCATTCATCCATTGAATTTGCATTTGATGGAACCAAGACTTGAATCTCCGTTGGTCATATTCATGTGTGTCCTCCTCCACCATAGGATCTTTCCCTTTTCTTCGTTTGGTTCTTGAGGAGGAGGCCATGATCACTTGGTTGGTTGAGTCTTGTGAGGTTAGAAGGAGTGTGAAGAATGTTGGAGAGTTTGATGTGTGTTTGGAGCAAAAAGAAATTGAGACCGAACTTACTATGACAAGAAATGATGAAGGGAAGTTTAAATGGTTGGAGTTTAAAGTAAAAGAAATGTTGCACAGAGCTTGTTATGTTGAGGAGTGATGAAGGGAGTGAAGTTTCCAAGGTTGGAGTGATTCGGTCATGTGCATGGCTTGAAGGTGGTATGCTTTTAAATGAGCAATGAAGGGCTGGGATGCATTTAGACTTATGGAGATCAAAGATATGCATGTAAGGATGAATGAAGACAAAGTTTACTCCTTCCCTTGCCTTTGCCGTGATCATTCTCAAGGAGTGGCAGATTTCTTTTTCGAGGCATGTGATGGGATTTTGTCCTCATGCTATGCTTTCCTTTGTCTTGTCTTTTTCCTTGAAGATTCTTTGACCTCCTAGTCACCACAACAAGACAACATACATTAGCTTTATCCAACCGTAGCAAGAGTGTTCTTTTTATTAATACCATGTGAACCATCAATTCTTATATCATTTGAACCGTGACACTCTCCTTGGAGGACACCAAACTTAATGTTTGGTCATATATAAAGAAAATGAGTATCTTCCTCCAATTAGTAAATGTTCATAAGAATTGTTTTCATCATACTTTCTTTTTCTCTTTTTTTTTTCATGAAGGATTAATTGTATCCCTAAATCGGTGCATCAAAGTTTGATGAACACCAAACTTGTTTCTTGTCAAAGGGTACATCACAATTAATGCCTTCATTACCGGAAGAGAAATTTTCCATTTATAAGATTTTGGAAAACAACAATTGTATGATTATTGATGCATGAGTTTCTACTTTTGATGAAGCTATGTGGACACCAAACTTAGTGTTTGGCCATGTGCTTTGTCAAGATACTCCAAACATGCAAAATGGAATTATTTGTAACATTGGTTTAGTGTGCTTGAAGGCACACCAAACTTAGCATATGTTTCAAAATAGTGCATGCAGTCAATGGATATGTTCATGAAAAGAGAAAAGAATTCATGCTCAATTGATCATAACTTATTGAATTTAAAATGACATGAATCTTAAAGCATGGGTTGCCTCCCATGGAGCGCTCTTTTATTGTCATTAGCTTGACAAAGAGAGCTTTCTTTTATGGTGGTTGGTGCTTGTAGGGCCTCAATTTGTCTCCTCTGACCGTGATCCTCTTCTTTGTTTTCTGGTGTTCAATTTCAGCATGCTCTAATAAGAGTATGCTGCTGACAGTGTAGTAGTCCTCGGTTTGTTGATTTGCCCCCAGCTGTTGATATATTAGTTGCACTTTGTCACCTTTGGAAAGCCCCTCTGTTGGAATCTTTCTGTTCTTCCAACCCCTTTTTGCTTTGTTTCTGCGTTTCATCTTTCCTTTTGTTGTTCTTTCTTTTCTGGCCGTAGGTTTTCCTTGGGGACCTCTCTTTTCAGTGGCCAATACTCTAATATCCTCTTGGGCTTTTTCATCAGTCTGCACAATCCTTAGCATTGGGATGTTGCTGTGACTTTCCTGGTCATTTTTCATATAGTCTTTCTTCTCCTTGCTAACTTGTGCCTTTGGTAATACCTTCAGAGTGACACTCTGGTCATGCATCCTGAGAGTTAATTCCCTTTCCTCTACGTCTATGATAGCTCTAGCAGTGGCCAAGAATGGCCTTCCCAGTATAACAGAGTCACCATCATCCTCGTTTGATTCTAGAACCACAAAATCAGCAGGATATATAAAGCTATCCACCTTGACCAAAAGATTTTCAATTACACCCCTGGGGTATACCATTGACTTATCTACCAGCTCCAGAGACATTTGTACTGGTTTGACCTCTTCTATATGCAGCTTTTTCACCAGGGAAGATGGAATTAAGTTAATACTTGCTCCGAGATCGCACATTGCTTTAGTGATGGTCACTTCCCCAATGGTGCAAGGCAACAGAAAGCTCCCTGGGTCCTCAAGCTTGGGAGGAATCCCCTTTTGAATCAATGCCCTGCATTCCTCAGTAATCACCATGGTTTCTTTCTCATGCCAACTTCTCTTCTTGTTGATAAGATCCTTCAGAAACTTGGAATATAGGGGCATTTGCTCAAGTGCTTCAGCCAAGGGGATATTAATTTCCAGCTTCTTGAAGGTCTCAAGGAACTTGTGAAAATGCTGGTCTTTAACCTCTTTGTTGAACCTCTGGGGATAAGGCAGTGGAGGTGTGATGCTCTTTCCTATTTGCTGCTGTCCCTGAGCTACTTCCTTTGAGCTATGTGGCTGGTTGTCCTTCTCTTTAAGTTTCTCAGTGCTTTTGTTTGGCATCACAACTTGCTCCTTAGCTTCATCTGCCTTTGTTTGATTCTCATCCTCTGTTGGTTCTTTGATGTTCTCTGCTTGCTTCTTTGTAGTGTCATTGTTGCTTATCAATGTTCACCCACTCCTTAATTGTATTGCCTTGCATTCCTCCTTGGGATTTGGGATTGTGTCACTGGGCAGTGAGTTTGAAGGTCTCTCAACAGATACTTGCTTGGAGAGTTACCCCATCTGTCTCTCTAGGCTCTTCAGGGAGGCTTCCTGATTCTTGGTTACCATTTCCTAGTGTTTCAACATTTTGTCTATCACGGCCTCCAAGTTAGTGATTCTTTGGGCTTCAGGTGATACTTGAGGTGGGTTATGAGATGTGGGTGGTGGATGGTAGGCATTTTGGTTGGTGGGTTGGTTATTAGATTGGTATTGGTTGGGGTTGGGGTAGTTGTTTTGAGGTTTTCTGTAGGGGTTTTGGTTAGTCTGCTGCTGGTTGTAGTTTTGGTTGTTTCTTGGGTTGTTTTGGTTTGAGTTCCTCTGCCATGGTTGTTGATTTCGGGTATGATTATCTCCCCATCTGAGGTTTGGGTGGTTCTTCCAGGATGGATTGTATGTATCACCATAAACTTCATTTGGTCCTTGGTTGTGCATATACTGTACTTGCTCTTATGGTTGTTCTTCTTGAGTTTCTTCACTCTGTCCCCATGTGGTTGATGGTTGGCTGGTGTTAACTGCTACAACTTGGAGACTATCAATCCTCTTGGCCATTTGCTCAAATTGTTGTTGAATTTGCTGCTGCATTATCTTGTTCTGAGCCAAGATTGAATCCACTCCTTCTAGCTCCATTACTCCTCTCCTTTGTGATGGTTGGCGACCTCTTTGATGAACAAAGAAATATTGGTTGTTGGACACCATATCAATGAGTTCTTGAGCCTCCTCTGCAGTTTTCATGAGTTGCAAGGAACCTCCAGCTGAATGATCCAAAGCTTCCTGGGATTTCAGTGTTAAACCTTCATAGAAGTTCTGCAGCTTCTCCCACTCATTAAACATGGTAGGGGGACATTTCCTGATTAGAGCCTTGTACCTCTCCCATGCCTCATAGATGGGTTCAGCCTCCATTTGTGTAAATGTTTGTACCTCAGCCTTCAACCTTATAATCCTCTGAGGTGGATAAAACTTGGCAAGAAACTTGGTTACCAAATCATCCCAGTTGTTGATGCTGTCCCTTGGAAAAGATTCCAGCCATTGAGTGGCCTTGTCCCTGAGAGAAAATGGGAATAGCATCAGCTTGTAACTGTCAGGAGGCACACCATTAGTTTTGACAGTGTTGCATATCCTCAAGAAAGTGGATAAGTGTTGGTGCGGGTCTTCAAGTGGTCCTCCACCAAAAGAGCAATTGTTCTGAACCAAAGTGATGAGTTGTGGCTTGAGTTCAAAATTGTTAGCATTGACATTTGGAGCTAAGATGCTGCTTCCACAATGTCTAGGATTTGCAAAGGTGTAGGAGGCCAAAACTCTCCTCTGGGGTGGGTTGTCATTGTTGTCTGCTCCACCTGGTGGATTGGTTGAATGTTCCTCCATCTCTTGATATTCCTCGTCTGATTCCTCTTCTCCAACAATATTTTTCCCTCTTTCAGCTCTTCTTATCCTCCTGAGAGTTCTTTCGTCTTGTTCATGAAAATTGGGTATGGTTCTTCTTGTGCCTGACATACAAGCAGAGCATGAGAAATGCACAAAATCAGTGACACTTCAATCTACTGCTATATTGAAGTGTTAGTTAGTTTAAACAAAAAATCAAACAGTTAGTGGGTTAATCAAAAATTAAAGAAAAAGTGCTTAATCTAGATCACCACCTCACTTAATCATTGTCAATCTATTCAATCCCCGGCAACGGCGCCAAAAACTTGATGAGTTATTTTGTTGGAGAAACGAATCTCTCCCAAAATAACACAAATCTAACCGGCAAGTGCACCGGGTCGCATCAAGTAATAATAACTCACGGGAGTGACGTCGATCCCACAGAGATTGAAGGATTGAGCAATTTTAGCTTAGTGGTTAATTTAGTAAAGCGAATCAAGATTTGGTTGAGTGATTTGTGATTTGCAGAATTTAAATTGCATTGAAAGTAAAGAGAGTTGGTAATTGACATGAAATTAAAGAGAACAGGAAATAAATTGCTGAATCTTAAAGAATAAGAAATTAAATGGCAGAAACTTAGAGTGCCAGAAATGTAAATTGCGGAATCTTAAAGTGCAAGAAATGTAAATAACTTGAATTGTAAAGGGGATTGGGACTTGGATTTGCAGAATTTAAACAAGGAAAAGTAAATTGCATCAAACAGAAAAGTAAAAGAGTGTTTGGGTTGAATCGGATCTGAAGCAAAACAAGTAAATGAACATGAAAAGCAAAAACAGAATGTAAATTGGAATTTCAGATCTCAGGGGTCCAGAGAGTAGAAAACCAGGTCTAGATCTCACTACCTTCCTTGATCCAACAAGAACAATTGCAAGGGAAAAGTAAATTGCAAAGAAAGTAGATGAAGAACAATTAACCGAAACTGAAATTCAATTAAGCAGTAAATAAACAGAGAGATCCAAGGATGAGATTGAAATAGAATTTCTTCAATTCTTTAACCCAAGATCCAAGACAATTGTAATTGAAATTGAAAGCAATAAAACTAAGAGGAAGAGAAGTGAATTCTCCTTTCCCAAGACTAAGAAATTAAAGATCACTCAATATCCAAAGCTCTCCGAAAACTATTATGAAAATTCAAAGGGAAAGCTCTCCGAAGAACTTGAATTCTATCCTATTTATACACTTTCTTCCAATGATCTTCAAGCCTTGAGTTGGGCCTTTGCTCTTGGTGGAATTGGGTTGAAAGAGGCCTTGGTTGATTGCTCTTGGAGTTTGAAGAGGAACCAAAACGAACCAATTGAACCGGGTTTGAGTTTTGCAAAAGTTGGACCAAAAGTTTGAGCAAAAGTTAGGGGCTAACTTTTGCCCAAACTTTTCATATCAGCACCCATATCCAGCTGATACCAACGTTGGTGCCAAAGTTAGGGGTCTAACTTTGGCCCCAACGTTGGCCTTACCTTGTGCACTTGTGGCGCCAACATTAGCCACCAAGTTAGGGGCTAACGTTGGCGCAAACTTTTGCTCCTCCCCTTGTGATTTTCATGTGCCAACGTTAGCCACCAAGTTAGGGGCTAACGTTGGCGCAAACTTTTGGTGCCCAGGGAGGTTTTCTTCATGCCAACGTTAGCCTCAAAGTTAGGGGCTAACGTTGGCGCAAACTTTTGGTGCCCAGGGGTGATTTTCATGTGCCAACGTTAGCCTCAAAGTTAGGGGCTAACGTTGGCGCAAACTTTTGGTACCCAGGGAGTGATTTTCAAGTTCCAACGTTAGCCCAAAAGTTAGGGGCTAACGTTGGGGCTAACTTTTCACTCAAAAGTTTGTGCAAAAGTTTGAGGCTAACTTTAGGTCCAGCTTTTTGCTTCCTGGTTCAATTTCACTTATTCAATTGTCTTCTCTTTACTCCTAGCTATTCCTTCTTGCTTCAACCTTTCTCCAAGCTTTCTTCACCTATCATTAATCAACCAAACACATCAAAGCTATGCTTAAAATCATGAGATATTCATTCTTTCATAATATGTGACAATTATAGTATAAAACCTCATGAAATAGCATGAATTCATACATGGTTGATTCAATCAAGGGAAACATGAAAATCTACCTAATTGGCTTGCTTGTAGCTCAAGAAAGTGCATAATTCTAATGAAAACAAAAGAAAAATCCTGCCGAAGATGAGGCCATTACGGCTCGCCTTTAGGTGTCCTCCTCGGGATAGCGTCATTTAAAGAACGAGGGTCAGCACAACGTAAAAAAAAATCGAAAATATAAAACCGGAGGAGCCTGCTGAAGATGAGGCCATTACGGCTCGCCTTTAGGTGCCCTCCTCGAGATAGCGTCATTTAAAGAACGAGGGTCAGCACAACGTAAAAAAAACCGTAAAAAACCCGAAATAAATCGGAAAAAAACCAGAAAAACCGAAAAAAAAAACAAAAAAAAACCGGAGGATCTTGCCGAAGATGAGGCCATTACGGCTCGCCTTTAGCTGTCCTCCTCGGGATAGCGTCATTTAAAGAACGAGGGTCAGCACAACGTAAAAAAAAAATAGGAAAAAAAATGGAGGAGCCTACCGAAGATGAGGCCATTACGGCTCGCCTTTAGGTGTCCTCCTCAGGATAGCGTCATTTAAAGTACGAGGGTCAGCACAACGTAAAAAAAAACCGGAGGAGCCTGCCAAAGATGAGGCCATTACGGCTCGCCTTTAGGTGTCCTTCTCGGGATAGCATCATTTAAAGAACGACGGTCATTACAATGTAAAAAAAAAAAGGAAAAAATCGGAAAAAAAATAGAGGAGCCTGCTGAATATGAGGCCATTATGGCTCGCCTTTAGGTATCCTCCTCGGGATAGCGTCATTTAAAGAACGAGGGTCAGCATAACGTATAAAAAATAGGAAAAAACAGGAAAAAAAAATGGAGGAGCCTGCTGAAGATGAGGCGATTACGGCTCGCCTTTAGGTGTCCTCCTTAGGATAGCGTCATTTAAAGAACGAGGGTCAGCACAACGTTAAAAAAAACCCAAAAAAAAAAAAGACGGAGGAGCCTGCAAATGATGAGGCCGTTACGGCTCGCTTTTAGGTGTCCTCCTCGGGATAGCATCATTTAAAGAACGAGGGTCAGCACAACTTAAAAAAAAAAGGTAAAAATCGGGAAAAAAATAGAGGAGCCTGCTAAAGATGAGGCCATTCCGGCTTGCCTTTAGGTGTCCTCCTCGGGATAGCGTCATTCAAAGAACGAGGGTTAGAACAACGTAAAAAAAAAACCAGAAAAAAAAAATCGGAGGAGCTTGCCGAAGATGAGGCCATTACAGCTCGCCTTTAGGTGTCCTCCTCAGGATAGCATCATTTAAAGAACGAGGGTTAGCACAACATAAAAAAAAAAGGAAAAAACTGAAAAAAAAAATAGAGGAGCCTGCTGAAGATGAGGCCATTACGGCTCGCCTTTAGGTATCCTCCATGGGATAGCGTCATTTAAAGAACGAGGGTAAGCATAACGCATAAAAAAAATGAAAAAATCGGAAAAAAAAATGGAGGATTACGGCTGAAGATGAGGCGATTACGGCTCGCCTTTAGGTGTCCTCCTCAGGATAGCGTCATTTAAAGATCGTGGGTCAGCACAATGTTAAAAAAAAAACCCCAGAAAAAAATTGGAGGAGCCTGCGAAAGATGAGGCCATTACGGCTCGCCTTTAGGTGTCCTCCTCGGGAGAGCGTCATTTAAAGAACGAGGGTCAGCACAACGTTAAAAAAAAGAAAAAAACGAGAAAATAAAACCGGAGGAGCCTGCCGAAGATGAGGCCATTACGGCTCGCCTTTAGGTGTCTTCATCAGGATAGCGTCATTTAATGAACGAGGGTCAGCACAACGTAGTAAAAAAAATGGAAAAACCGGAAAAAAAATCGGATGAGCCTGCCGAAGATGAGGCCATTACGGCTCGCCTTAAGGTGTCCTACTCGGGATAGCGTCATTTAAAGAACAGTGCTCAGAACAACTTAAAAAAAAAAACCGGAGGAGGCTGCCGAAGATGAGGCCATTACGGCTCGCCTTTAGGTGTCCTCCTCGAGTTAGCGTCATTCAAAGAACGAGGGTCTGAACAACGTAAAAAAAAACCGGAAAAAAACCAGAGGAGCTTGCCGAAGTTGAGGCCATTACGGCTCGCTTTTAGGTGTCCTCCTCGGGATAGCGTCATTTAAAGAACGAGGGTCAACACAATGTTAAAAAAAACCGGAGCAGCCTGCCAAAGATAAGGCCATTACGGCTCGCCTTTAGGTGTCCTCCTCCGGATAGCATCATTTAAAGAACAATAGTCAGCACAACGTAAAAAAAACAGAAAAAACCAAAAAAAAATCGAGGAGCCTGCTGAAGATGAGACCATTACGGCTCGCCTTTAGGTATCCTCCTCGGGATAGCGTCATTTAAAGAACAAGGGTCAGCATAACTTATAAAAAAAGGAAAAAACCGAAAAAAAAACAGAGGAGCCTGCTGAAGATGAGGCGATTACGGCTCGCCTTTAGGCGTCCTCCTCAGGATAGCGTCATTTAAAGAACGAGGGTCAGCACAACGTTAAAAAAAACCCAAAAAAAAAAGGAGGAGCCTGCCGAAGATGAGGCCATTACGGCTCGCCTTTAGGTGTCCTCCTCGAGATAGCGTCATTCAAAGAACGAGGGTCAGAACAACGTAAAAAAAAAACCAGAAAAAAAAATCGGAGGAGCTTGCCGAAGATGAGGCCATTACAGCTCGCCTTTAGGTTTCCTCCTCTGGATAGCATCATTTAAAGAACGAGGGTTAGCACAACGTAAAAAAAAAAAAGGAAAAAACCAAAAAAAAATAGAGGAGCCTGCTGAAGATGAGGCCATTACGGCTCGCCTTTAGGTATCATCCATGGGATAGCGTCATTTAAAGAACGAGGGTAAGCATAACGCATAAAAAAAATGAAAAAATAAAAAAAAAAAACGGAGGACCCTGCTGAAAATGAGGCGATTACGGCTCGCCTTTAGGTGTCCTCCTCAGGATAGCGTCATTTAAAGATCGTGGGTCAGCACAACGTTAAAAAAAAACCCCAGAAAAAAAATGGAGGAGCCTGCGAAAGATGAGGCCATTACGGCTCGCCTTTAGGTGTCCTCCTCGGGAGAGCATCATTTAAAGAACGAGGGTCAGCACAACGTTAAAAAAAAAAAAGAAAAAAAAATGAGAAAATAAAACCGGAGGAGCCTGCCGAAGATGAGGCCATTACGGCGCGCATTTAGGTGTGCTCCTCGAGATAGCGTCATTTAAAGAACGAGGGTCAGCACAACGTAAAAAAAAATCGGAGGAGCCTGCCGAAGATAAGGCCATTACGGCTCGCCTTTAGGTGTCCTCCTCGGGATAGCATCATTTAAAGAACAAAGGTCAGCACAACGTAAAAAAAACGGAAAAAAGCGGAAAAAATCGAGGAGCCTGCTGAAGATGAGGCCATTACGGCTCGCCTTTAGGCATCTTCCTCGGGATAGCGTCATTTAAAGAACAAGGGTCAGCATAACGTTTAAAAAAAGGAAAAAACCGGAAAAAAAATAGAGGAGCCTGCTGAAGATGAGGCGATTACGGCTCGCCTTTAGGTGTCCTCCTCAGGATAGCGTCATTTAAAGAACGAGGGTCAGCACAACGTTAAAAAAAAAAACGGGAAAAAAAAAACGGAGGAGCCTGCCAAATATGAGGACATTACGGCTCGCCTTTAGGTGTCCTCCTCGGGATAGCGTCATTTAAAGAACTAGGGTCAGAACAACGTAAAAAAAACTGGAAAAAAACCGGAGGAGCTTGCCGAAGAAGAGGCCATTACGGCTCGCCTTTAGGTGTCCTCCTCGGGATAGCGTCATTTAAAGAACGAGGGTCAGCACAACGTAAAAAAAAAAGGAAAAAACCAAAAAAAAAATAGAGGAGCCTGCTGAAGATGAGGCCATTACGGCTCGCCTTTAGGTATCCCCCTCGGGATAGCGTCATTTAAAGAACGAGGGTCAGCACAACGTAAAAAAAAAAGGAAAAAAAAATGGAGGAGCCCGCTGAAGATGAGGCGATTACGGCTCGCCTTTAAGGTGTCCTCCTCAGGATAGCGTCATTTAATGAACGAGGGTCCGAACAATGTTAAAAAAACCCGAAAAAAAAAACGGAGGAGCCTGCCGAAGATGAGGCCATTACGGTTCGCCTTTAGGTGTCCTCCTCGGGATAGAGTCATTAAAAGAACGAGGGTCAGCACAACGTAAAAAAAATCGAAAATATAAAACCGGAGGAGCCTGCCGAAGATGAGGCCATTACGGCTCGCCTTTAGGTGTCCTCCTCGGGATAGCGTCATTTAAAGAACGAGGGTCAGCACAACGTAAAAAAAAAATCGAAAATATAAAACCGGAGGAGCCTGCCGAAGATGAGGCCATTACGGCTCGCCTTTAGGTGCCCTCCTCGGGATAGCGTCATTTAAAGAACGAGGGTCAGCAGAACGTAAAAAAAACCGTAAAAAACCCGAAATAAATTGGAAAAAAACCGGAAAAACCGAAAAAAAAAAACAAAAAAAAACCGGAGGAGCTTGCCGAAGATGAGGCCATTACGGCTCGCCTTTAGGTGTCCTCCTCGAGATAGCGTCATTTAAAGAACGAGGGTCAGCACAACGTAAAAAAAAATAGGAAAAAAAAACGGAGGAGCCTACCGAAGATGAGGCCGTTACGGCTCGCCTTTAGGTGTCCTCCTCAGGATAGCGTCATTTAATGTACGAGGGTCAGCACAACGTAAAAAAAAACCGGAGGAGCCTGCCAAAGATGAGGCCATTACGTCTCGCCTTTAGGTGTCCTCCTCGGGATAGCATCATTTAAAGAACGACGGTCATTACAATGTAAAAAAAAAAAAAGGAAAAAATCAGAAAAAAAATAGAGGAGCCTGCTGAATATGAGGCCATTATGGCTCGCCTTTAGGTATCCTCCTCGGGATAGCGTCATTTAAAGAACGAGGGTCAGCATAACGTATAAAAAAATGGAAAAAACAGGAAAAAAAATGGAGGAGCCTGCTGAAGATGAGGCGATTACGGCTCGCCTTTAGGTGTCCTCCTTAGGATAGCGTCATTTAAAGAACGAGGGTCAGCACAACGTTAAAAAAAACCCAAAAAAAAAAGACGGAGGAGCCTGCAAAAGATGAGGCCGTTACGGCTCGCTTTTAGGTGTCCTCCTCGGGATAGCATCATTTAAAGAACGAGGGTCAGCACAACTTAAAAAAAAAAGGAAAAAATCGGCAAAAAAAATAGAAGAGCCTGCTAAAGATGAGGCCATTACGACTCGGCTTTAGGTATCCCCCTTGGCATAGCGTCATTTAAAGAACAAGGGTCAGCACAACGTAAAAAAAAAAAGAAAAAAAAGGAAAAAAAATGGTGGAGCCCGCTGAAGATGAGGCGATTACGGCTCGACTTTAGGTGTCCTCATCAGGATAGCTTGATTTAAAGAACGAGGGTCAGCACAATGATAAAAAAAACCCAGAAAAAAACGGAGGAGCCTGCCGAAGATGAGGCCATTACGGCTCGCCTTTAGGTGTCCTCCTCGGGATAGTGTAATTTAAAGAACGAGGGTCAGCACAACGTAAAAAAAAAAAAAAACCGGAAAAGAACGGGAAAAAAACCGAAAAAAACCGGAGGAGCCTGCCAAAGATTAGGCCATTACGGCTCGCCTTTAGGTGTCCTCCTCAGGATAGCGTCATTTAAAGAACGAGGGTCAGCGCAACGTAAAAAAAACGAAAAAAAACCGAAAAAAAAAACCGGAGCAGCCTACTGAAGATGAGGCCATTACGGCTCGCCTTTAGGTGTCCTCCTCGGGATAGCGTCATTTAAAGAACGAGGGTCAGCACAACAAAAAAAAAAAAACCAGAGGTGCCTGCCGAAGATGAGGCCATTACGGCTCGCCTTTAAGTGTCCTCCTCGGGATAGCATCATTTAAAGAATGAGGGTCAGCACAACGTAAAAAAAATGGAAAAAACCGGAAAAAAATAGAGGAGCCTGCTGAAGGTGAGGCCATTACGGCTCTCCTTTAGGTATCCTCCTCGGGATAGTGTCATTTAAAGAACGAGGGTAAGCATAACGTTTAAAAAAAAGGAAAAAACCGGAAAAAAAACGGAGGAGCCTGCTGAAAATGAGGCAATTACGGCTCGCCTTTAGGTTTCCTCCTTAGGATAGCGTCATTTAAAGAACGAGGGTCAGCACAACGTTAAAAAAAGAACCCGGAAAAAAAAACGGTAGAGCCTACCGAAGATGAGGCCGTTACGGCTCGCCTTTAGGTGTCCTCATCGGGATAGCATCATTTAAAGAACGAGGGTCAGAACAACGTAAAAAAAAAAAGAAAAAAAACCAGATAGCATCATTCAAAGAACGAGGGTCAGTACAACGTAAAAAAAAATGGAAAAAAAAAAAACAGTAGAGCCTGCCGAAGATGAGGCTATTACGGCTCGCCTTTAGGTGTCATCCTCGGGATAGCGTCATTTAAAGAACGAGGGTCAGCACAACGTAAAAAAAAATAGAAAAAAACTGACAAAATAAAACCGGAGGAACCTGCCGAAGATGAGGCCATTACGGCTCGCCTTTAGGGGTCCTCCTCGGGATAACGTCATTTAAAGAACGAGGGCAAGCACAACGTAAAAAAAAATCGAAAAAAAACCGGAGGAGCCTGCCGAAGATGTGGCCATTACGGCTCGCCTTTAGGTGTCCTCCTCGGGATATTGTCATTTAAAGAACGAGGGTCAGCACAACGTAAAAAAAAAAACCGGGAGGAGCCTGCCGAAGATGAGGCCACTATGGCTCGCCTTTAGGTGTCCTCCTCGGGATAGCATCATTTAAAGAACGAGGGTCAGCACAACGTAAAAAAAAACGGAAAAGACCGGAAAAAAAATAGAGGAGCCTGCTTAAGATGAGGCCATTACGGCTAGCCTTTAGGTATCATCCACGGGATAGCGTCATTTAAAGAACGAGGGTCAGCATAACGCATAAAAAAATGAAAAAATCGGAAAAAAAAAACGGAGGACCCTGCTGAAAATGAGGCGATTACGGCTCGCCTTTAGGTATCCTCTTCAGGATAGCGTCATTTAAAGAACGTGGGTCAGCACAACGTTAAAAAAAAACCCCAGAAAAAAAATGGAGGAGCCTGCCGAAGATGAGGCCATTACGGCTCGCCTTTAGGTGTCCTCCTCGGGAGAGCGTCATGAAAAGAACGAGGGTCAGCACAATGTTGAAAAAAAAAGAAAAAAAACGAAAAAATAAAACCGGAGGAGCCTGCCGAAGATGAGGCCATTACGGCTCGCATTTAGGTGTCCTCATCAAGATAGCGTCATTTAAAGAACGAGGGTCAGCACAACGTAAAAAAAAACCGGAGGAGCCTGCCGAAGATGAGGCCATTACGGCTCGCCTTGAGGTGTCCTCCTCGGGACAGCATCATTTAAAGAACAAGGATCAGCACAACGTAAAAAAAAAACGGAAAAAACCGGAAAAAAATCGAGGATCCTGCTGAAGATGAGGCCATTACTGCTCGCCTTTAGGTGTCCTCCTCGGGATAGCATCATTTAAAGAACGAGGGTCAGCACAACGTAAAAAAAAACCGAAAATAAAAAACCGGAGGAGCCTGCCGAAGATGAGGCCATTACGGCTCGCCTTTAGGTGTCCTCCTCGGGATAGCGTCATTTAAAGAACGAGGGTCAGCACAACGTAAAAATAAGTCGAAAATATAAAACCGGAGGAGCCTGCCGAAGATGAGGCCATTACGGCTCGCCTTCAGGTGTCCTCCTCGGGATAGCGTCATTTAAAGAACGAGGGTCAGCATAACGTAAGAAAAAAAACCGAAAATATAAAACCGGTGGATCCTGCCGAAGATGAAGCCATTACGGCTCGACTTTAGGTGTCCTCCTCGGGATAGTGTCATTGAAAGAACGAGGGTCAGCACAACGTAAAAAAAAAACCGGAGGAGCCTGCCAAAGATGAGGCCATTACGGTTCACCTTTAGGTGTCCTCCTCGGGATAGCATCATTTAAAGAACAAGGGTCATTACAATGTAAAAAAAAACGAAAAAAACCGGAAAAAAATTAGAGGAGCCTGCTGAATATTAGGCCATTATGGCTGGTCTTTAGGTAACCTCCTCGGGATAGCGTCATTTAAAGAACGAGGGTCAGCATAACGTATAAAAAAAAGAAAAAAATCGGAAAAAAAAACGGAGGAGCCTGCTGAAGATGAGGCAATTACGGCTCGCCTTTAGGTGTCCTCCTTAGGATAGCGTCATTTAAAGAACGAGGTCAGCACAACGTTAAAAAAAACCCCGAAAAAAAAGACGGAGGAGCCTGCCAAAAATGAGGCCGTTACAGCTCGCCTTTAGGTGTCCTCCTCGGGATAGCATCATTTAAAGAACGATGGTCAGCACAACTTAAAAAAATCGGGAAAAAATAGAGGAGCCTGCTAAAGATTAGGCCATTACGACTCGACTTTAGGTATCCCCCTTGGCATAGCGTCATTTAAAGAACAAGGGTCAGCACAATGTCAAAAAAAAAAAAAGCAAAAAATCGGAAAAAAAAAACGGTGGAGCCCGCTGAAGATGAGGCGATTACGGCTCGCCTTTAGGTGTCCTCCTCAGGATAGCGTCATTTAAAGAACGAGGGTCAGCACAATGATAAAAAAAAACCCAAAAAAAAACGGAGGAGCCTGCCGAAGATGAGGCCATTACGGCTCGCCTTTAGGTGTCCTCCTCGGGATAGTGTCATTTAAAGAACGAGGGTCAGCACAACGTAAAAAAAAAAAAACCCGAAAAAAAAGGGAAAAAAACCGAAAAAAAACCGGAGGAGCCTGCCGAAGATTAGGCCATTACGGCTCACCTTTAGGTGTCCTCCTCGGGATAGCGTCATTTAAAGAACGAGGGTCAGCACAACGTAAAAAAAAAAAGAAAAAAAAAACCATAAAATAAAACCGGAGCAGCCTACTGAAGATGAGGCCATTACAGCTCGCCTTTAGGTGTCTTCCTCGGGATAGCGTCATTTAAAGAACGAGGGTCAGCACAACGTAAAAAAAACTGGAAAAAAAACCGGAAGAGCTTGCCGAAGATGAGGCCATTATGGCTCGCCTTTAGGTGTCCTCCTCGGGATAGCATCATTTAAAGAACGAGGGTCAGCACAACGTAAAAAAAACTGGAAAAAAAACCGGAAGAGCCTGCCGAAGATGAGGCCATTACGGCTCGACTTTAGGTGTCCTCCTCGGGATAGAGTCATTAAAAGAACGAGGGTCAGCACAACGTAAAAAAAATCGAAAATATAAAACCGGAGGAGCCTGCCGAAGATGAGGCCATTACGGCTCGCCTTTAGGTGTGTTCCTCGGGATAGCGTCATTTAAAGAACGAGGGTCAGCACAACGTAAAAAAAAATCGAAAATATAAAACCGGAGGAGCCTGCCGAAGATGAGGCCATTACGGCTCGCCTTTAGGTGCCCTCCTCGGGATAGCGTCATTTAAAGAACGAGGGTCAGCACAACGTAAAAAAAACCGTAAAAAACCCGAAATAAATCGGAAAAAAACCGGAAAAACCGAAGAAAAAAAACAAAAAAAAACCGGAGGAGCTTGCCGAAGATGAGGCCATTACGGCTCGCCTCTAGGTGTCCTCCTCGAGATAGCGTCATTTAAAGAACGAGGGTCAGCACAACGTAAAAAAAAATAGGAAAAAAAAACGGAGGAGCCTACCGAAGATGAGGCCATTACGGCTCGCCTTTAGGTGTCCTCCTCAGGATAGCGTCATTTAAAGTACGAGGGTCAGCACAACGTAAAAAAAAAACCGGAGGAGCCTGCCAAAGATGAGGCCATTACGTCTCGCCTTTAGGTGTCCTCCTCGGGATAGCATCATTTAAAGAACGACGGTCATTACAATGTAAAAAAAAAAAAAAGGAAAAAATCGGAAAAAAAATAGAGGAGCCTGCTGAATATGAGGCCATTATGGCTCGCCTTTAGGTATCCTCCACAGGATAGCGTCATTTAGAGAACGAGGGTCAGCATAACGTATAAAAAAATGGAAAAAACAGGAAAAAAAAATGGAGGAGCCTGCTGAAGATGAGGCGATTACGGCTCGCCTTTAGGTGTCCTCCTTAGGATAGCGTCATTTAAAGAACGAGGGTCAGCACAACGTTAAAAAAAACCCAAAAAAAAAGACGGAGGAGCCTGCAAAAGATGAGGCCGTTACGGCTCGCTTTTAGGTGTCCTCCTCGGGATAGCATCAATTAAAAAACGAGGGTCAGCACAACTTAAAAAAAAAGGAAAAAATCGGCAAAAAAAATAGAAGAGCCTGCTAAAGATGAGGCCATTACGACTCGGCTTTAGGTATCCCCCTTGGCATAGCGTCATTTAAAGAACAAGGGTCAGCACAACGTAAAAAAAAAAAGGAAAAAAAAGGAAAAAAAAATGGTGGAGCCCGCTGAAGATGAGGCGATTACGGCTCGACTTTAGGTGTCCTCATCAGGATAGCTTGATTTAAAGAACGAGGGTCAGCACAATGATAAAAAAAAACCCAGAAAAAAACGGAGGAGCCTGCCGAAGATGAGGCCATTACGGCTCGCCTTTAGGTGTCCTCCTCGGGATAGTGTCATTTAAAGAACGAGGGTCAGCACAACGTAAAAAAAAAAAAAACCGGAAAAGAACGGGAAAAAATCGAAAAAAACCGGAGGAGCCTGCCAAAGATTAGGCCATTACGGCTCACCTTTAGGTGTCCTCCTCGGGATAGCGTCATTTAAAGAACGAGGGTCAGCACAACGTAAAAAAAAAAAAGAAAAAAAAAACCATAAAATAAAACCGGAGCAGCCTACTGAAGATGAGGCCATTACAGCTTGCCTTTAGGTGTCCTCCTCGGGATAGCGTCATTTAAAGAACGAGGGTCAGCACAACGTAAAAAAAACTGGAAAAAAAACCGGAAGAGCTTGCCGAAGATGAGGCCATTATGGCTCGCCTTTAGGTGTCCTCCTCGGGATAGCATCATTTAAAGAACGAGGGTCAGCACAACGTAAAAAAAACTGGAAAAAAAACCGGAAGAGCCTGCCGAAGATGAGGCCATTACGGCTCGACTTTAGGTGTCCTCCTCGGGATAGAGTCATTAAAAGAACGAGGGTCAGCACAACGTAAAAAAAATCGAAAATATAAAACCGGAGGAGCCTGCCGAAGATGAGGCCATTACGGCTCGCCTTTAGGTGTCTTCCTCGGGATAGCGTCATTTAAAGAACGAGGGTCAGCACAACGTAAAAAAAAATCGAAAATATAAAACCGGAGGAGCCTGCCGAAGATGAGGCCATTACGGCTCGCCTTTAGGTGCCCTCCTCGGGATAGCGTCATTTAAAGAACGAGGGTCAGCACAACGTAAAAAAAACCGTAAAAAACCCGAAATAAATCGGAAAAAAACCGGAAAAACCGAAGAAAAAAAACAAAAAAAAACCGGAGGAGCTTGCCGAAGATGAGGCCATTACGGCTCGCCTCTAGGTGTCCTCCTCGAGATAGCGTCATTTAAAGAACGAGGGTCAGCACAACGTAAAAAAAAATAGGAAAAAAAAACGGAGGAGCCTACCGAAGATGAGGCCATTACGGCTCGCCTTTAGGTGTCCTCCTCAGGATAGCGTCATTTAAAGTACGAGGGTCAGCACAACGTAAAAAAAAAACCGGAGGAGCCTGCCAAAGATGAGGCCATTACGTCTCGCCTTTAGGTGTCCTCCTCGGGATAGCATCATTTAAAGAACGACGGTCATTACAATGTAAAAAAAAAAAAAAGGAAAAAATCGGAAAAAAAATAGAGGAGCCTGCTGAATATGAGGCCATTATGGCTCGCCTTTAGGTATCCTCCACAGGATAGCGTCATTTAGAGAACGAGGGTCAGCATAACGTATAAAAAAATGGAAAAAACAGGAAAAAAAAATGGAGGAGCCTGCTGAAGATGAGGCGATTACGGCTCGCCTTTAGGTGTCCTCCTTAGGATAGCGTCATTTAAAGAACGAGGGTCAGCACAACGTTAAAAAAAACCCAAAAAAAAAGACGGAGGAGCCTGCAAAAGATGAGGCCGTTACGGCTCGCTTTTAGGTGTCCTCCTCGGGATAGCATCAATTAAAAAACGAGGGTCAGCACAACTTAAAAAAAAAGGAAAAAATCGGCAAAAAAAATAGAAGAGCCTGCTAAAGATGAGGCCATTACGACTCGGCTTTAGGTATCCCCCTTGGCATAGCGTCATTTAAAGAACAAGGGTCAGCACAACGTAAAAAAAAAAAGGAAAAAAAAGGAAAAAAAAATGGTGGAGCCCGCTGAAGATGAGGCGATTACGGCTCGACTTTAGGTGTCCTCATCAGGATAGCTTGATTTAAAGAACGAGGGTCAGCACAATGATAAAAAAAAACCCAGAAAAAAACGGAGGAGCCTGCCGAAGATGAGGCCATTACGGCTCGCCTTTAGGTGTCCTCCTCGGGATAGTGTCATTTAAAGAACGAGGGTCAGCACAACGTAAAAAAAAAAAAAACCGGAAAAGAACGGGAAAAAATCGAAAAAAACCGGAGGAGCCTGCCAAAGATTAGGCCATTACGGCTCACCTTTAGGTGTCCTCCTCGGGATAGCGTCATTTAAAGAACGAGGGTCAGCACAACGTAAAAAAAAAAAAGAAAAAAAAAACCATAAAATAAAACCGGAGCAGCCTACTGAAGATGAGGCCATTACAGCTTGCCTTTAGGTGTCCTCCTCGGGATAGCGTCATTTAAAGAACGAGGGTCAGCACAACGTAAAAAAAACTGGAAAAAAAACCGGAAGAGCTTGCCGAAGATGAGGCCATTATGGCTCGCCTTTAGGTGTCCTCCTCGGGATAGCATCATTTAAAGAACGAGGGTCAGCACAACGTAAAAAAAACTGGAAAAAAAACCGGAAGAGCCTGCCGAAGATGAGGCCATTACGGCTCGACTTTAGGTGTCCTCCTCGGGATAGAGTCATTAAAAGAACGAGGGTCAGCACAACGTAAAAAAAATCGAAAATATAAAACCGGAGGAGCCTGCCGAAGATGAGGCCATTACGGCTCGCCTTTAGGTGTCCTCCTCGGGATAGCGTCATTTAAAGAACGAGGGTCAGCACAACGTAAAAAAAAATCGAAAATATAAAACCGGAGGAGCCTGCCGAAGATGAGGCCATTACGGCTCGCCTTTAGGTGCCCTCCTCGGGATAGCGTCATTTAAAGAACGAGGGTCAGCACAACGTAAAAAAAACCGTAAAAAACCCGAAATAAATCGGAAAAAAACCGGAAAAACCGAAAAAAAAAAACAAAAAAAAACCGGAGGAGCTTGCCGAAGATGAGGCCATTACGGCTCGCCTTTAGGTGTCCTCCTCGAGATAGCGTCATTTAAAGAACGAGGGTCAGCACAACGTAAAAAAAAATAGGAAAAAAAAACGGAGGAGCCTACCGAAGATGAGGCCATTACGGCTCGCCTTTAGGTGTCCTCCTCAGGATAGCGTCATTTAAAGTACGAGGGTCAGCACAACGTAAAAAAAAAACCGGAGGAGCCTGCCAAAGATGAGGCCATTACGTCTCGCCTTTAGGTGTCCTCCTCGGGATAGCATCATTTAAAGAACGACGGTCATTACAATGTAAAAAAAAAAAAAAGGAAAAAATCGGAAAAAAAATAGAGGAGCCTGCTGAATATGAGGCCATTATGGCTCGCCTTTAGGTATCCTCCACAGGATAGCGTCATTTAAAGAACGAGGGTCAGCATAACGTATAAAAAAATGGAAAAAACAGGAAAAAAAAATGGAGGAGCCTGCTGAAGATGAGGCGATTACGGCTCGCCTTTAGGTGTCCTCCTTAGGATAGCGTCATTTAAAGAACGAGGGTCAGCACAACGTTAAAAAAAACCCAAAAAAAAAAGACGGAGGAGCCTGCAAAAGATGAGGCCGTTACGGCTCGCTTTTAGGTGTCCTCCTCGGGATAGCATCAATTAAAAAACGAGGGTCAGCACAACTTAAAAAAAAAGGAAAAAATCGGCAAAAAAAATAGAAGAGCCTGCTAAAGATGAGGCCATTACGACTCGGCTTTAGGTATCCCCCTTGGCATAGCGTCATTTAAAGAACAAGGGTCAGCACAACGTAAAAAAAAAAAAGGAAAAAAAAGGAAAAAAAAATGGTGGAGCCCGCTGAAGATGAGGCGATTACGGCTCGACTTTAGGTGTCCTCATCAGGATAGCTTGATTTAAAGAACGAGGGTCAGCACAATGATAAAAAAAAACCCAGAAAAAAACGTAGGAGCCTGCCGAAGATGAGGCCATTACGGCTCGCCTTTAGGTGTCCTCCTCGGGATAGTGTCATTTAAAGAACAAGGGTCAGCACAACGTAAAAAAAAAAAAAACCGGAAAAGAACGGGAAAAAACCGAAAAAAACCGGAGGAGCCTGCCAAAGATTAGGCCATTACGGCTTGCCTTTAGGTGTCCTCCTCAGGATAGTGTCATTTAAAGAACGAGGGTCAGCGCAACGTAAAAAAAAAGAAAAAAAACCGAAAAATAAAACCGGAGCAGCCTACTGAAGATGAGGCCACTACGGCTCGCCTTTAGGTGTCCTCCTCGGGATAGCGTCATTTAAAGAACGAGGGTCAGCACAACAAAAAAAAAAAAAAACCAGAGGTGCCTGCCGAAGATGAGGCCATTACGGCTCGCCTTTAAGTGTCCTCCTCGGGATAGCATCATTTAAAGAATGAGGGTCAGCACAACGTAAAAAAAATGGAAAAAACCGGAAAAAAATAGAGGAGCCTGCTGAAGGTGAGGCCATTACGGCTCTCCTTTAGGTATCCTCCTCGGGATAGTGTCATTTAAAGAACGAGGGTCAGCATAACGTTTAAAAAAAAGGAAAAAACCGGAAAAAAAACGGAGGAGCCTGCTGAAAATGAGGCAATTACGGCTCGCCTTTAGGTTTCCTCCTTAGGATAGCGTCATTTAAAGAACGAGGGTCAGCACAACGTTAAAAAAAGAACCCGGAAAAAAAAACGGTAGAGCCTACCGAAGATGAGGCCGTTACGGCTCGCCTTTAGGTGTCCTCATCGGGATAGCATCATTTAAAGAACGAGGGTCAGAACAACGTAAAAAAAAAAAGAAAAAAAACCAGATAGCGTCATTCAAAGAACGAGGGTCAGTACAACGTAAAAAAAAATGGAAAAAAAAAACAGTAGAGCGTGCCGAAGATGAGGCTATTACCGCTCGCCTTTAGGTGTCATCCTCGGGATAGCGTCATTTAAAGAACGAGGGTCAGCACAACGTAAAAAAAAATAGAAAAAAACTGACAAAATAAAACCGGAGGAACCTGCCGAAGATGAGGCCATTACGGCTCGCCTTTAGGGGTCCTCCTCGGGATAACGTCATTTAAAGAACGAGGGCAAGCACAACGTAAAAAAAAACCGAAAAAAAACCGGAGGAGCCTGCCGAAGATGAGGCCATTACGGCTCGCCTTTAGGTGTCCTCCTCGGGATATTGTCATTTAAAGAACGAGGGTCAGCACAACGTAAAAAAAAAAACCGGGAGGAGCCTGCCGAAGATGAGGCCACTATGGCTCGCCTTTAGGTGTCCTCCTCGGGATAGCATCATTTAAAGAACGAGGGTCAGCACAACGTAAAAAAAAAACGGAAAAGACCGGAAAAAAAATAGAGGAGCCTGCTTAAGATGAGGCCATTACGGCTAGCCTTTAGGTATCATCCACGGGATAGCGTCATTTAAAGAACGAGGGTCAGCATAACACATAAAAAAATGAAAAAATCGGAAAAAAAAAACGGAGGACCCTGCTGAAAATGAGGCGATTACGGCTCGCCTTTAGGTATCCTCCTCAGGATAGCGTCATTTAAAGAACGTGGGTCAGCACAACGTTAAAAAAAACCCCAGAAAAAAAATGGAGGAGCCTGCCGAAGATGTGGCCATTACGGCTCGCCTTTAGGTGTCCTCCTCGGGAGAGCGTCATGAAAAGAACGAGGGTCAGCACAATGTTGAAAAAAAAAGAAAAAAAACGAAAAAATAAAACCGGAGGAGCCTGCCGAAGATGAGGCCATTACGGCTCGCATTTAGGTGTCCTCATCAAGATAGCGTCATTTAAAGAACGAGGGTCAGCACAACGTAAAAAAAAACCGAAGGAGCCTGCCGAAGATGAGGCCATTACGGCTCGCCTTTAGGTGTCCTCCTCGGGACAGCATCATTTAAAGAACAAGGATCAGCACAACGTAAAAAAAAAACGGAAAAAACCGGAAAAAAATCGAGGATCCTGCTGAAGATGAGGCCATTACTGCTCGCCTTTAGGTGTCCTCCTCGGGATAGCATCATTTAAAGAACGAGGGTCAGCACAACGTAAAAAAAAAACCGAAAATAAAAAACCGGAGGAGCCTGCCGAAGATGAGGCCATTACGGCTCGCCTTTAGGTGTCCTCCTCGGGATAGCGTCATTTAAAGAACGAGGGTCAGCACAACGTAAAAAAAAGTCGAAAATATAAAACCGGAGGAGCCTGCCGAAGATGAGGCCATTACGGCTCGCCTTCAGGTGTCCTCCTCGGGATAGCGTCATTTAAAGAACGAGGGTCAGCACAATGTAAGAAAAAAAACCGAAAATATAAAACCGGAGGATCCTGCCGAGGATGAAGCCATTACGGCTCGACTTTAGGTGTCCTCCTCGGGATAGTGTCATTGAAAGAACGAGGGTCAGCACAACGTAAAAAAAAAACCGGAGGAGCCTGCCAAAGATGAGGCCATTACGGTTCACCTTTAGGTGTCCTCCTCGGGATAGCATCATTTAAAGAACAAGGGTCATTACAATGTAAAAAAAAACGAAAAAAACCGGAAAAAAATTAGAGGAGCCTGCTGAATATGAGGCCATTATGGCTGGTCTTTAGGTAACCTCCTCGGGATAGCGTCATTTAAAGAACGAGGGTCAGCATAACGAATAAAAAAAAGAAAAAAATCGGAAAAAAAAACGGAGGAGCCTGCTAAAGATGAGGCAATTACGGCTCGCCTTTAGGTGTCCTCCTTAGGATAGCGTCATTTAAAGAACGAGGTCAGCACAACGTTAAAAAAAACCCAGAAAAAAAAGACGGAGGAGCCTGCCAAAAATGAGGCCGTTACAGCTCGCCTTTAGGTGTCCTCCTCGGGATAGCATCATTTAAAGAACGATGGTCAGCACAACTTAAAAAAATCGGGAAAAAATAGAGGAGCCTGCTAAAGATTAGGCCATTACGACTCGACTTTAGGTATCCCCCTTGGCATAGCGTCATTTAAAGAACAAGGGTCAGCACAATGTCAAAAAAAAAAAAGGAAAAAATCGGAAAAAAAAAAACGGTGGAGCCCGCTGAAGATGAGGCGATTACGGCTCGCCTTTAGGTGTCCTCCGCAGGATAGCGTCATTTAAAGAACGAGGGTCAGCACAATGATAAAAAAAAACCCAAAAAAAAAACGGAGGAGCCTGCCGAAGATGAGGCCATTACGGCTCGCCTTTAGGTGTCCTCCTCGGGATAGTGTCATTTAAAGAACGAGGGTCAGCACAACGTAAAAAAAAAAAAAACCCGAAAAAAAAGGGAAAAAAACCGAAAAAAAAACGGAGGAGCCTGCCGATGATTAGGCCATTACGGCTCACCTTTAGGTGTCCTCCTCGGGATAGCGTCATTTAAAGAACGAGGGTCAGCACAACGTAAAAAAAAAAAAAGAAAAAAAAAACCATAAAATAAACCCGGAGCAGCCTACTGAAGATGAGGCCATTACAGCTCGCCTTTAGGTGTCCTCCTCGGGATAGCGTCATTTAAAGAACGAGGGTCAGCACAACGTAAAAAAAAAACCGAAAATAAAAAACCGGAGGAGCCTGCCGAAGATGAGGCCATTACGGCTCGCCTTTAGGTGTCCTCCTCGGGATAGCGTCATTTAAAGAACGAGGGTCAGCACAACGTAAAAAAAAGTCGAAAATATAAAACCGGAGGAGCCTGCCGAAGATGAGGCCATTACGGCTCGCCTTCAGGTGTCCTCCTCGGGATAGCGTCATTTAAAGAACGAGGGTCAGCACAATGTAAGAAAAAAAACCGAAAATATAAAACCGGAGGATCCTGCCGAAGATGAAGCCATTACGGCTCGACTTTAGGTGTCCTCCTCGGGATAGTGTCATTGAAAGAACGAGGGTCAGCACAACGTAAAAAAAAAACCGGAGGAGCCTGCCAAAGATGAGGCCATTACGGTTCACCTTTAGGTGTCCTCCTCGGGATAGCATCATTTAAAGAACAAGGGTCATTACAATGTAAAAAAAAACGAAAAAAACCGGAAAAAAATTAGAGGAGCCTGCTGAATATGAGGCCATTATGGCTGGTCTTTAGGTAACCTCCTCGGGATAGCGTCATTTAAAGAACGAGGGTCAGCATAACGTATAAAAAAAAAGAAAAAAATCGGAAAAAAAAACGGAGGAGCCTGCTGAAGATGAGGCAATTACGGCTCGCCTTTAGGTGTCCTCCTTAGGATAGCGTCATTTAAAGAACGAGGTCAGCACAACGTTAAAAAAAACCCCGAAAAAAAAGACGGAGGAGCCTGCCAAAAATGAGGCCGTTACAGCTCGCCTTTAGGTGTCCTCCTCGAGATAGCATCATTTAAAGAACGATGGTCAGCACAACTTAAAAAAATCGGGAAAAAATAGAGGAGCCTGCTAAAGATTAGGCCATTACGACTCGACTTTAGGTATCCCCCTTGGCATAGCGTCATTTAAAGAACAAGGGTCAGCACAATGTCAAAAAAAAAAAAGGAAAAAATCGGAAAAAAAAAACGGTGGAGCCCGCTGAAGATGAGGCGATTACGGCTCGCCTTTAGGTGTCCTCCGCAGGATAGCGTCATTTAAAGAACGAGGGTCAGCACAATGATAAAAAAAAACCCAAAAAAAAAACGGAGGAGCCTGCCGAAGATGAGGCCATTACGGCTCGCCTTTAGGTGTCCTCCTCGGGATAGTGTCATTTAAAGAACGAGGGTCAGCACAACGTAAAAAAAAAAAAAAACCCGAAAAAAAAGGGAAAAAAACCGAAAAAAAACCGGAGGAGCCTGCCGATGATTAGGCCATTACGGCTCACCTTTAGGTGTCCTCTTCGGGATAGCGTCATTTAAAGAACGAGGGTCAGCACAACGTAAAAAAAAAAAAAAGAAAAAAAAAACCATAAAATAAACCCGGAGCAGCCTACTGAAGATGAGGCCATTACAGCTCGCCTTTAGGTGTCCTCCTCGGGATAGCGTCATTTAAAGAACGAGGGTCAGCACAACATAAAAAAAAAACCAGAGGAGCCTGCCGAAGATGAGGCCATTATGACTCGCCTTTAAGTGTCCTCCTCGGGATAGCATCATTTAAAGAATGAGGGTCAGCACAACGTAAAAAAAATGGAAAAAACCGGAAAAAAAAAATAGAGGAGCCTGCTGAAGGTGAGGCCATTACGGCTCTCCTTTAGGTATCCTCCTCGGGATAGTGTCATTTAAAGAACGAGGGTCAGCATAACGTTTAAAAAAAAGGAAAAAACCGGAAAAAAAAACGGAGGAGCCTGCTGAAGATGAGGCGATTACGGCTCGCCTTTAGGTTTCCTCCTTAGGATAGCGTCATTTAAAGAACGAGGGTCAGCACAACGTTAAAAAAAAAACCAGGAAAAAAAAAACGGTAGAGCCTATCGAAGATGAGGCCGTTACGGCTCGCCTTTAGGTGTCCTCATCAGGATAGCATCATTTAAAGAACGAGGGTCAGAACAACGTGAAAAAAAAAAAGAAAAAAAACCAGATAGCGTCATTCAAAGAACGAGGGTCAGCACAACGTAAAAAAAACGGAAAAAATCGGAAAAAAATTAGAGGAGCCTGCTGAAGATGAGGCCATTATGGCTCGCCTTTAGGTATCCCCCTCGGGATAGTGTCATTTAAAGAACGATGGTCAGCACAACGTAAAAAAAAAACAGAAAAAACCGGAAAAAAATGGAGGTGCCCGCTGAAGATGAGGCGATTATGGCTCACCTTTAGGTGTCCTCCTCAGGATAGCGTCTGATGTGTATTTTTGGAAAAACGAATTCCAAACACACAATCTAACCGGCAAGTGCACCGGGTCGCATCAAGTAATAATAACTCACGGGAGTGTGGTTGATCCTACAGGGATTGAAGGATTGAGCAATTTTAGTTTAGTGGTTGATTTAGTCAAGCGAATCAAGATTTGGTTGAGTAATTTGTAATTGACTGAAACTAAATTGCATGAAATTAAAGGGAGAAGGGTAATTTGCAAGAAATTAAAGAGAACAGAAAATAAAAGTGCTAAATCTTAAAGAACAAGAAATTAAATGGCAGAAACTTAGAACGCAAGAAATGTAAATTGCATAATCTTAGAGTGCAAGAAATGTAAATGGCTTGAATTATAAATGGGTCAGGGATGTGGGATTGCAAGAATTAAACAAGGAAAAGTAAATTGCAACAAGCAGGGAAGTAAAAGATGAATTTAATTGCAGTAGATCTCAAACAGAAAATGTAAATTGCTTGAAGAAGCGTTCAACAGAGAAATAAAAGGAAATTTCAGACCTCAGGACCCAAGAGACTAGATAACCAAGTCTAGATCTCAATGCCTTCCTAGATCCAAATTCAGAATTCAATTGCAAGAAAAGTAAAGATCCAGCAGTAGAAGAAAAGAAGTGAAATCGCAAATTCTCAATGATGCAGTAAATCAAAACAGAGAGAGATCTCAAGATGAGATTGAGACAGAATTTCCTCAATTCTTTAACCCAAGATTCAAGACAAGTGTAAATGAAATTGAAAACAAGAAAACTAACAGGAAGAAAATTCAATTCTCCTTCCCCAAGACTCAGAATCTCAAAATAACTTCTAACCAAAAGCTCCCCCAAAATCACTTAGTAAAAACTAAAACGGAAAAGCCTCCTAAAAACTTAAATTCTAAGGTATTTATACACTCTCTTCAAATGATCTTCAAGCCTTGAATTGGGCCTTTGCTCTTGATGGAATTGGGTTGACAAAAGCCTCTGTTGATTGCTCTTGGAGTTGGAGAGAAACCCATTTGTGAACCGGGCCATGAACCAGAAAAGCTTGAGTAAAAGTTTGAGGCAAAATTTTACTCATGCTTTTCATATCAGCTAGCCTCCATTGCTGTCATCCACGTTTGAGCCAAAGTTTGAGGTCAAACTTTGAGCCAAACGTGGATCCCTCTTGTATGCCTCTTGGGGTGCTACTTTGTCCTCTTGTCAACGTTGCCAATTTTATGCCCACTATAGACTATTATATATGGTTGGAAAGCTCTGAATATTAGCTTTCTAACCCAATTGGAATCACCTCAATTGGACATCTACAACTCAAGTTATTCTTGTTGGAAGTATATCCCTTCAGGCTGTTGTGGCGCCAACGTTTGCCTAAAAGCTTGAGGTCAAACGTTGGCGCAAGCTTTTGCTCCCTCCAGGGTGTGTTTGTTATGGCGCCAACGTTTGCCTAAAAGCTTGAGGTCAAATGTTGGCGCAAGCTTTTGCTCCCTCCAGGGTGTAGTCAAGCTCCTCCAAAAGTTTGAGCTAAAGTTTGAGGCAAGCTTTGGCTCAAGCTTTTTGTTCTCTCTTGCTCTTTGCCATTCCTTCTTTCTTCAACCTTCTTCAAAGCTCTTTTCACCTATCATCAATCAATCAAAGACATCAAAGCTATGCTCAAAATCATGAGATTGTTATTCTTTCATAATATATGATAGTTATAGCACAAAATCTCATGAAATTGCATTAATTTATCCATGGTTGATTGAATCAAAGGAAACATGAAATTCTACCCAATTGGCTTACTTATGGCTCAAGAAAGTGCATAAAATCAATTGAAAACAAAAGAAAAAGACTAGTGAAACTAGGCTAAGATGACTTGTCATCACAACACCAAACTTAAAGCTTGCTTGTCCCCAAGCAAGAGAAGAATTAATGAGAAGAAAGAATGAAATGGAAGAAGATGTTCATGCTAGCAGAGTATTATTGGTAGCTCATGGGGTTTCATGTAGATATGTAAACACTTACTTCTTATTGATATTTAGGCCTAGAAAGTCTCCTTTAAGCATCAAGCAACACACTGCTATGACCTCTCATTATTCCTTTATCCTTGACTATTAATTTTTTTTTATAAGCTTTAGTTCAGTGTCATGTGTAACAAGCTCTTTTCTTTCTTTATGCTTGACACATTATTCACTATAGACACTTGGCTCACATTCCTTCTTAGAACATTGATGCCCATCACCTCTTTGGGTTACTAAATGCCTTGTAGTTAGGTTGCTCTTGATAGTGGACTTTCAGTTGATGATCCCGGGTTAGTTAACCCAAGGCACCAAGTGTTGATGCACTCCAAAGAACTTAATAATCCAAGCAGATCCTAGTACAAAGACACCATAGGCATATATTCTAAGGTTCAAGTTATTGGTGTCTAGCTTTGTTTCTTTTTTTATTTTTCTTTTGTTCTGTTGCCATTTTTGGCTTTTTCTTTCCTCTTTTTGTTTTTCTTTCTAACCTAGGACTTTTAATTGATTGAGATTCATAGACAGTGAACTACTTTTTACTTAAAAGGAGACAGTCTAGTTCTTTTATTCACTAAAAGTGAGCTATCATACAATCACACATACATACCACCACTTACTTTTATTGTACTTCCAGCTAACAAAGAACTATCTCATTTCACATTCCAAACATTTCTTTTATTGAATTAAGGATGCAGGGGACAAAGCATGCATTTAGTTAGGTGAAAGTAAACACACAAGCACACACTTAGACTAGCTTTCTTATTGCCAAGAGTGATTATGCCTATACTTGATGAACACTTTAGCAAGTCATCAGTCGAAGCATTTTTCAACCGCAAGAGTTAAGTATAGATACAACCTATTGGTTTGCAGTTCTTTTGTTCTTCCTTCTGTTGTACCCCTTTTTAGTTGTGGTGCATGATGTCTTCAATTGGCGGTTAGTTCCCTACATAATTCTCAAAAGTTGCTTGCTACTTAAGCCCTTAGGTGACTGGTTAGTATGCATGAATTGAGTGTGGCTTTTGGATTTAATTTGGTGTGGGAACACCAAACTTAATTCCTTGCCACTGTCTCTAATGCAACAGGTTGTCTACTTATGAATTCTTTTGGCCTTGCTAAAGGTTATGGAACCAAAACTAAAAGCAATTAAATGGTTGAATAATTTGTCTGATTGCTTGGAGCTAGCATTATGCAGGAGGTGAGAGTATGCTTTTAAATGAGATTTTGGTGGAACACCAAACTTAGAATCCTTCATTCTCCCTTAAATTGTTTTGGTGTGCAACACTAAACTTAGCTCCTTGCAATGCATACCAATTATTCAACATTTTTATTGAAAAGGCTATGAAAAGAAAACTACCTCAGGTTGGGTTGCCTCCCAACAAGCGCTTCTTTATTGTCATTAGCTTGACATCGATCCCCTTAGATCATGGGGGTTGAAAATCATAGTGCCTCAGCTTTTCTCCTCTTACTGTGAACTTCCTTCCGGTCTCCTTTTTGATGATCTCTAGGTGTTCAAGTTAAAGGACCCGGTTCACAGTGTAGTATTCAGATGATTGTGGGGACACCTTCATTGGTTGGGTGTTTAACACTACTTTATCCCCTGGTGAAAAACCTTCAGTAGGGATCTTCTTGTTTCTCCACCCTCTTGGCCTCTTCTTCTTTTCTTTTTCAAAAGATACTCCCTGCCTTGGTGGTTCCTTATCTGAGATGTTGAATTTCTCATATGGAGGTTTTGGATCTAGTTCCTCCTTGATTTCTTTGGTCTGTTGCACCATCTCTACTTCTTTCAAGCATGGATTTGGAAGTCTTGGAGCTAACTCATTGACTACCTCCTTCAAACTTTGATCTCTGGCCTTATCCTCCGTACACTCTTCTTCTTGAGTGGGCTTATGTGGGGTTTTAAAAACATGGAATGCTAGGTGCTCATCATGCACTCTCAGCAATAATTCCCCTTTTTCAACATCTATCAATGCTCTGCCCGTAGCAAGAAAAGGCCTCCCTAGGATGATGGGAGTGTTAGGGTCCTCCTCCATATCCAGAATGACAAAATCAGCTGGGAGAAGAAATTTTTCCACTTTTACCAGCACATTCTCTACAACTCCAAGTGCTTGCTGAATGGATTTATCAGCCATTTGAAGAATTATTCGTGTGGATTTTAGCTCGACAATTTGGAGTTTCCTCATTAGAGACAAAGGCATCAAATTTATGCTTGCACCAAGATCACAGAATGACTTCTCAATTGTTATGTTTCCTATGGTGCAAGGTATATAAAAACTCCCAGGATCATCTTTTTTTTCTGGCAACTCTCTTTAGAGAATAGCACTACATTCCATTGTCATCTCAACAATTTGTCCTTCTTTTAGGGACTTTTTCTTTGTCAGCACTTCCTTCATAAATTTGGCATACATCGGCATCTGTTCAAGTGCTTCTAAGAAAGGAATATTGATGTTGAGTGTCTTGAATATGTCCAGGAACTTTGAGTGTTGCTTATCCTCATTCTCTTTTTTGAACCTTTGAGGGTATGGAAGTTTGGGGATATATGGCTTCACCCCTTCTTTCTTCTCTTGTAGCTGTGGCTTAAGGATGTTCTTGTCTCTCTTTGAGCTTTTTGCATTCTTGGTCTTTCTATCCTTTTCTCTTCTCTCTTCTGTCTCTTCTTGTGGAACTTCTCTGTTGTGTTTTTCCTGATTGATGACTTCTTTCCCTCCAGTCTTCTCACTTCCCACTATGATTGCCTTGCACTCCTCCCACTTTGTAGCTTTTCTTTTGTCCCTTGGGTGGTCTTGAGTGGCACTAGGGGATGCATTTGATTGCTTCTCACCCATCTCTACAATTTGTTTAGCCATTTGCTCCATATGCCTCTCAAGATTTTTGATTGAAGCTTCTTGGTTTTTGCTTGTTGTGGCTTGATCTTTTCTTGCTGCTTCTTGATCTTTTCTTGCTGCTTCTTGATCTTGTCTTGCCATCTCTTGATTTTTCATGAGTTTTCTCCATCATTATCTCTAGACTAGAGATTCTTTGGGAGTCTGGATTTGGTTGTGGTTGTGTAAAATGAGATGGTTGTTGCTGGAAGTTGTTTGAACTATTTGTGGGATTATTTTGTGGGTGAAATGTGGATGCGGAAGGTGGATGATGGTTATTTTGGGGTTTTCTATATGGATTGTGGGTTATGTTTTGCTAGTTGTTGTTCTGGTTGTTTCTTGAGTTGTTTTGGTTTGAATTTCTTTGCCATGGTTGTTTGTTTTGAGTGTGGTTATCTCCCTATCTGAGATTTGGATGGTTCTTCCAGGATGGATTGTAGGTGTCACCATAAACTTCATTTTGGCCGCAGCTTTGGTTGTGCACATATTGAGGTTGTTCCTGCTGCTGATCTTCTTGGTTTTCTTCATTTTGCCCCCATTTGGTTGATGATTGGCTTGTGTTGATTGCTGCAACTTGGAGACTATCAATCCTCTTGGCCATTTGATCAAATTGTTGTTGAATTTGCTGTTGCATCATTTTGTTTTGAGCCAGAATTGAGTCCACTCCTTCCAACTCCATCACTCCTTTCCTTTGTGATGGCTGGCATTGTCTCTGATGAGCAAAGAAATATTGATTGTTTGCCACCATATCAATGAGGTTTTGGGCCTCTTCAGCTGTCTTCATGAGTTGCATTGAGCCTCCTGCTGAATAGTCAAGTGCCTCTTGAGCTTTCATTGTCAGTCCTTCATAGAAATTTTGGAGTTTATCCCATTCATTAAACATCTCAGGAGGGCACTTCCTGATTAGAGCTTTGTATCATTTCCATGCCTCATACAAGGGTTCAGCATCCATTTGTGTGAATGTTTGTACTTCAGTCTTCAATCTAATAACTCTTTGAGGTGGGTAAAACTTGGCAAGGAACTTGGTTACTAGATCATCCCAGTTGTTGATGCTGTCTCTTGGGAAGGATTCTAACCATTGAGTGGCTTTGTCTCTGAGAGAAAATGGAAATAGCAACAGTTTGTAACTATCAGGATGCACACCATTGGTCTTCACTGTGTTACATATCCTCAGGAAGGTGGATAGGTGCTGGTTTGGATCTTCCAAAGGGCCTCCTCCATAGGAACAGTTGTTCTGCACCAAGGTGATGAGTTGGGGCTTCAATTCAAAGTTATTTGCATCGACATTTGGGGTCAGGATGTTACTCCCACAATGCCTTGGATTAGCAAATGTATATGAAGCCAATACTCTCCTTTGGGGCTGACCATTGTCGTTGGCCACTCCCACTTGTGGATTTGTTGGATTTTCCTCCATTTCTTGGTTCTCTTCTCAACCTCCAAAGTGTTTCAGGATCAAAAGGTATGGATTCATCGCTTCTTCCTTCTGACATAAACACAGAACTAGGAACCAAAATTAAGCACTCTATTGCTAGAGTGAAGTTAGTGTTAACTTAAGCAAAAATTCAAACAGTTAGTATGCTTAGTAAAAAGAAAAAGAAAAAGTGCTTAATCTAGATCTCCACTTCACTTAATCATTGTCAATCTATTTCGATCCCCGGCAACAGCGCCAAAAACATGATGTGTATTTTTGGAAAAACGAATTCCAAACACACAATCTAACCGGCAAGTGCACCGGGTCGCATCAAGTAATAATAACTCACGGGAGTGAGGTCGATCCCACAGGGATTGAAGGATTGAGCAATTTTAGTTTAGTGGTTGATTTAGTCAAGCGAATCAAGATTTGGTTGAGTAATTTGTAATTGACTGAAACTAAATTGCATGAAATTAAAGGGAGAAGGGTAATTTGTAGGAAATTAAAGAGAACAGAAAATAAAAGTGCTAAATCTTAAAGAACAAGAAATTAAATGGCAGAAACTTAGAACGCAAGAAATGTAAATTACAGAATCTTAGAGTGCAAGAAATGTAAATGGCTTGAATTATAAATGGGTCAGGGATGTGGGATTGCAAGAATTAAACAAGGAAAAGTAAATTGCAACAAGCAGGGAAGTAAAAGATGAATTTAATTACAGTAGATCTCAAACAGAAAATGTAAATTGCTTGAAGAAGCGTTCAACAGAGAAATAAAAGGAAATTTCAGATCTCAGGACCCAAGAGAATAGATAACCAAGTCTAGATCTCAATGCCTTCCTAGATCCAAATTCAGAATTCAATTGCAAGAAAAGTAAAGATCCAGCAGTAGAAGAAAAGAAGTGAAATCGCAAATTCTCAATGATGCAGTAAATCAAAACAGAGAGAGATCTCAAGATGAGATTGAGACAGAATTTCCTCAATTCTTCAACCCAAGATTCAAGACAAGTGTAAATGAAATTGAAAACCAGAAAACTAAGAGGAAGAAAATTCAATTCTCTTTCCCCAAGACTCAGAATCTCAAAATAACTTCTAACCAAAAGCTCTCCCAAAATCACTTAGTAAAAAGTAAAACGGAAAAGCTTCCTAAAAACTTAAATTCTAAGCTATTTATACACACTCTTCAAATGATCTTCAAGCCTTGAATTGGGCCTTTGCTCTTGATGGAATTGGGTTGACAAAAGCCTCTGTTGATTGCTCTTGGAGTTGGAGAGAAACCCATTTGTGAACCGGGCCATGAACCAGAAAAGCTTGAGTAAAAGTTTGAGGCAAACTTTTACTCAAGCTTTTCATATCAGCTAGCCTCCCTTGCTGTCATCCATGTTTGAGCCAAAGTTTGAGGTCAAACTTTGAGCCAAACGTGGATCCTTCTTGTATGCCTCTTGGGGTGCTACTTTGTCCTCTTGTCAATGTTGCCAATTTTATGCCCACTATAGACTATTATATATGGTTGGAAAGCTCTGAATGTTAGCTTTCTAATCCAATTGGAATCACCTCAATTGGACATCTACAAATCAAGTTATTCTTGTTGGAAGTATACCCCTTCAAGCTGTTATGGCGCCAACGTTTGCCTAAAAGCTTGAGGTCAAACGTTGGCGCAAGCTTTTGCTCCCTCCAGGGTGTAGTCAAGCTCCTCCAAAAGTTTAAGCTAAAGTTTGAGGCAAGCTTTGGCTCAAGCTTTTTGTTCTCTCTTGCTCTTTGCCATTCCTTCTTTCTTCAACTTTCTTCAAAGCTCTTTTCACCTATCATCAATCAATCAAAGACATCAAAGCTATGCTCAAAATCATGAGATTGTTATTCTTTCATAATATATGATAGTTATAGCACAAAATCTCATGAAATTGCATTAATTTATCCATGGTTGATTGAATCAAAGGAAACATTAAATTCTACTCAATTGGCTTACTTATGGCTCAAGAAAGTGCATAAAATCAATTGAAAACAAAAGAAAAAGACTAGTGAAACTAGGCTAAGATGACTTGTCATCAGCGTCATTTAAAGAACGAGGGTTAGCACAGCGTTAAAAAAAACTCGGAAAAAAAAGGAGGAGCTTGCCGAAGATGAGGCCATTACGGCTCTCCTTTAGGTGTCCTCCTCGGGATAGCATCATTTAAAGAACGAGGGTTAGAATAACGTAAAAAAACGAAAAAAACTGAAAAAAAAACCGGAGGAGCCTGCCAAAGATGAGGCCCTTACGGCTCGCCTTTGGTGTCCTCCTCGGGATAGCGTCATTTAAAGAACGAGGGTCAAAACAACGTTAAAAAAAAACCGGAAGAACCTGCCGAAGATGAGGCCATTAGGGCTCGCCTTTAGGTGTGCTCCTCGGGATAGCATCATTTAAAGAACGAGGGTCAGAACAACGTTAAAAAAAAACCCAGAAAAAAAAACGGAGGAGCCTGCTGAAGATGAGGCCATTACGGCTCGCCTTTAGGTGACCTCCTCGGGATAGCGTCATTTAAAGAACGAGGGTCAACAGAACGTAAAAAAAATCGGAAAAAAAACCGGAAGAGCCTGCCGAAGATGAGGCCATTACGGCTCGCCTTTAGGTGTCCTCCTCGGGATAGCGTCATTCAAAGAACGAGGGTCAGCACAATGTAAAAAATAAAAAAAAGCGGAAAAAAAACTAGAGGAGCTTGCCGAAGTTGAGGCCATTACGGTTCGCCTTTAGGTGTCCTTCTCGGGATAGCGTCATTTAAAGAACGAGGGTCAGCACAACGTAAAAAAAATAGGAAAAAAAACGGAGGAGCCTGCCGAAGATGAGGCCATTACGGCTCGCCTTTAGGTGTCCTCCTCAGGATAGCGTCATTTAAAGTACGAGGGTCAGCACAACGTAAAAAAATAAACAGGAAAAAAAAACGGAGGAGCCTGCCGAAGATGAGGCTATTACGGCTCGCCTTTAGGTGTCCTCCTCAGGATAGCGTCATTTAAAGAACGAATGTCAGCACAATGTAAAAAAAAATGGAAAAATAAAACGGAGGAGCCTGCCGAGGATGAGGCCATTACGGCTTGCCTTTAGGTGTCCTCCTCGGGATAGCGTCATTTAAAGAATGAGGGTCAGCACAACGTAAAAAAAAATCAGAAAAATAACCGGAAGAGCCTGCCGAAGATGAGGCAATTACGGCTAGCCTTTAGGTGTCCTCCTCGGGATAGCGTCATTTAAAGAACTAGGGTCAGCTCAACGTAAAAAAAAATTGGAAAAAAAAACCAGAAGATCCTACCGAAGACGAGGCCATTACGGCTCGCCTTTAGGTGTCCTCCTCAGGATAGCATCATTTAAAGAACGAGGGTCAGCACAACGTAAAAAAAAAACCGAAGGAGCCTGCCGAAGATGAGGTCGTTACGGCTCACCTTTAGGTGTCCTCCTCGGGTTAGCATCATTTCAAGAACGAGGGTCAGAACAACGTTAAAGAAAAAACCGGAAAAAAAAAACAAAAAAAAATGGATGAGCCTGCCGAAGATAAGGCCATTACGGCTCACCTTTAGGTGTCCTCCTCGGGATAGCGTCATTTAAAGAACGAGAGTCAGAACAACATAAAAAAAATTGGAAAAAAACCGGAGGAGCTTGCCGAAGATGAGGCCATTACGGCTTGCCTTTAGGTGTCCTACTCGGGATAGCGTCATTTAAAGAACGAGGGTCAGCACAACTTAAAAAAAAAACCGGGAGGAGCCTGCCGAAAATGAGGCCATTAAGGCTCGCCTATAGGTGTCTTCCTCGGGATAGCATCACTTAAAGAACGAGGGTCAGCTAAACGTAAGAAAAAAAAAAGGAAAAAATAGGAAAAAAAAGAGGAGCCTGCTGAAGATGAGGCCATTACGGCTCTCCTTTAGGTATCCCCCTCGGGATAGCGTCATGTAAAGAACGAGGGTCAGCACAGCGTAAAAAAAAAAATCGGAGGAGCCTACCGAAGATGAGGCCATTACGGCTCGCCTTTAGGTATCCCCCTCGGGATAGCGTCATGTAAAGAACGAGGGTCAGCACAACGTAAAAAAAAAATGAAGGAGCCTGCCGAAGATGAGGCCATTACGGCTCGCCTTTAGGTGTCCTCCCCGAGATAGCGTCATTTAATGAACGAGGGTCAGAACAACGTAGTAAAAAAACGGAAAAACCGGAAAAAAAAAACGGAAGAGCCCGCTGAAGATGAGGCGATTACGGCTCGCCTTTAGGTGTTCTCCTCAGGATAGCATCATTTAAAGAACGAGGGTCAGCACAACGTTAAAAAAAAAACCCTGAAAAAAAAAACGGAGGAGCCAGCCGAAGATGAGGCCATTATGGCTCGCCTTTAGGGGTCCTCCTCGGGATAGCGTCATTTAAAGAACGAGGGTCAGAACAACGTAAAAGAAAAAACGGGAAAAAAAACCAAAAAAAAAATCGGATGAGCCTGCCGAAGATGAGGCCATTACGGCTCACCTTTAGGCGTCCTCCTCGGGATAGCGTCATTTAAAGAACGAGGGTCAGAACAACGTAAAAAAACAACCGGAGGAGGCTGCCGAAGATGAGGCCATTACGGCTCGCCTTTAGGTGTCCTCCTCGGGATAGCATCATTTAAAGAACGAGGGTCAGAACAACGTTAAAGAAAAACCGGAAAAAAAAAAACAAAAAAAAAATCGGATGAACCTGGCGAAGATGAGGCCATTACGGCTCACCTTTAGGTGTCCTCCTCGGGATAGCGTCATTTAATGAACGAGGGTCAGCACAACATAAAAAAAAACAGAAAAAAATCGAAAAAATAAAATCGGAGGAACCTGCCGAAGATGAGGCCATTACGGCTCACCTTTAGGTGTCCTCCTCGGGATAGCGTTATTTAAAGAACGAGGGCAAGCACAATGTAAAAAAAAACCAAAAAAAAACCGGAGGAGCCTGCGAAGATGAGACCATTACGGCTCGCCTTTAGGTGTCCTCCTCGGGATAGTGTCATTTAAAGAACGAGGGTCAGTACAACGTAAAAAAAAACCGGGAGGAGCCTGCCGAAGATTAGGCCATTAAGGCTCGCCTTTAGGTGTCTTCCTCGGGATAACATCACTTAAAGAACGAGGGTCAGCAAAACGTAAGAAAAAAAAACGGAAAAAATAGAAAAAAAAAAGAGGAGCCTGCTGAAGATGAGGCCATTACGGCTCTCCTTTAGGTATCCTCCTCGGGATAGCGTCATGTAAAGAACGAGGGTCAGCACAGCGTAAAAAAAAAAATCGGAGGAGCCTACCGAAGATGAGGCCATTACGGCTCGCCTTTAGGTGTCCTCCTCGGGATTGCGTCATTTAATGAACGAGGGTCAGCACAACGTAGTAAAAAAACGGAATATATGGAAAAAAAACGGAGGGGCCCGCTGAAGATGAGGCGATTACGGCTCGCCTTTAGGTGTTCTCCTCAGGATAGCGTCATTTAAAGAACGAGGGTCAGCACAACGTTAAAAAAAACCCTGAAAAAAAAAAACGGAGGAGACAGCCGAAGATGAGGCCATTACGGCTTGCCTTTAGGCGTCCTCCTCGGGATAGCGTCATTTAAAGAACGAGGGTCAGAACAACGTAAAAGAATAAACCAGATAAAAACACCAAAAAAAAACCGGATGAGCCTGCCGAAGATGAGGCCATTACGGCTCGCCTTTAGATGTCCTCCTCGGGATAGCGTCATTTAAAGAACGAGGGTCAGAATAACGTAAAAAAAAACCGGAGGAGGCTGCCGAAGATGAGGCCATTACGGCTCGCTTTTATGTGTCCTCCTCGGGATAGCCTCATTAAAGAACGAGGGCAAGCACAACATAAAAAAACCGGAGGAGCGTGCCGAAGATGAGGCCATTACGGCTCGCCTTTAGATGTCCTCCTCGGGATAGCGTCATTTAAAGAACGAGGGTCAGCACAACGTAAAAAAAAAAACCGGGAGGAGCCTGCCGAAGATGAGGCCATTAAGGCTCGCCTTTAGGTGTCCTCCTCGGGATAGCATCACTTAAAGAACGAGGGTCAGCAAAACGTAAAAGAAAAAAAAATGGAAAAAATCGGAAAAAAAAGAGGATCCTGCTGTAGATGAGGCCATTACGGCTCTCCTTTAGGTATCCCCCTCGGGATAGCGTCATGTAAAGAACGAGGGTCAGCACAATGTAAAAAAAAAAAACGGAGGAGCCTGCCGAAGATTAGGCCATTACGGCTCGCCTTTAGGTGTCCTCCTCGGGATAGCGTCATTTAAAGAACGAGGGTCAGAACAACGTTAAAAAAAACCAGAAAAAAAAACAAAAAAAAAAAGGATGAGCCTGCCGAGGATGAGGCCATTACGGCTTCCCTTTAGGTGTCCTCCTTGGGATAGCGTCATTTAAAGAACGAGGGTCAGAACAACGTAAAAAAAAAACCGGAGGAGGATGCCGAAGATTAGGCCATTGCGGCTCGCCTTTAGGTGTCCTCCTCGAGTTAGCGTCATTCAAAGAATGAGGGTCAGAACAACGTAAAAAAAACTGGAAAAAAACCGGAGGGGCTTGCCGAAAATGAGGCCATTACGGCTCGCCTTTAGGTGTCCTCCTCGGGATAGCGTCATTAAAAGAACGAGGGTCAGCACAACGTAAAAAAAAACTGGAAAAAAAACCGGAAGAGCTTGCCGAAGATGAGGCCATTACGGCTCGCCTTTAGGTTTCCTCCTCGGGATAGCATCATTTAAAGAACGAGGGTCAGCACAACGTAAAAAAAAACAGAAGAAAACCGAAAAAATAAAACTGGAGGAACCTGCCGAAGATGAGGCCCTTACGGCTCGCCTTTGGTGTCCTCCTCGGGATAGCGTCATTTAAAGAACGAGGGTCAAAACAACGTTAAAAAAAAAACCGGAAGAACCTGCCGAAGATGAGGCCATTAGGGCTCGCCTTTAGGTGTGCTCCTCGGGATAGCATCATTTAAAGAACGAGGGTCAACAGAACGTAAAAAAAATCGGAAAAAAAACCGGAAGAGCCTGCCGAAGATGAGGCCATTACGGCTCGCCTTTAGGTGTCCTCCTCGGGATAGCGTCATTCAAAGAACGAGGGTCAGCACAATGTAAAAAATAAAAAAAAGCGGAAAAAAACTGGAGGAGCTTGCCGAAGTTGAGGCCATTACGGCTCGCCTTTAGGTGTCCTCCTCGGGATAGCGTCATTTAAAGAACGAGGGTCAGCACAACGTAAAAAAAAATAGGAAAAAAAATGGAGGAGCCTACCGAAGATGAGGCCATTAAGGCTCGCCTTTAGGTGTCCTCCTCAGGATAGCGTCATTTAAAGTACGAGGGTCAGCACAACGTAAAAAAATAAACAGGAAAAAAAAAATGGAGGAGCCTGCCGAAGATGAGGCTATTACGGCTCGCCTTTAGGTGTCCTCCTCAGGATAGCGTCATTTAAAGAACGAATGTCAGCACAATGTAAAAAAAAATGGAAAAATAAAACGGAGGAGCCTGCCGAGGATGAGGCCATTACGGCTTGCCTTTAGGTGTCCTCCTCGGGATAGCGTCATTTAAAGAACGAGGGTCAGTACAACGTAAAAAAAAATCAGAAAAATAACCGGAAGAGCCTGCCGAAGATGAGGCAATTACGGCTAGCCTTTAGGTGTCCTCCTCGGGATAGCGTCATTTAAAGAACTAGGGTCAGCTCAACGTAAAAAAAATTGGAAAAAAAAACCAGAAGAGCCTACCGAAGACGAGGCCATTACGGCTAGCCTTTAGGTGTCCTCCTCAGGATAGCATCATTTAAAGAACGAGGGTTAGCACAACGTAAAAAAAAAAAACCGAAGGAGCCTGCCGAAGATGAGGCCGTTACGGCTCACCTTTAGGTGTCCTCCTCGGGTTAGCATCATTTAAAGAACGAGGGTCAGCACAACGTAAAAAAAAACAGAAGAAAACCGAAAAAATAAAACTGGAGGAACCTGCCGAAGATGAGGCCCTTACGGCTCGCCTTTGGTGTCCTCCTCGGGATAGCGTCATTTAAAGAACGAGGGTCAAAACAACGTTAAAAAAAAAACTGGAAGAACCTGTCGAAGATGAGGCCATTAGGGCTCGCCTTTAGGTGTGCTCCTCGGGATAGCATCATTTAAAGAACGAGGGTCAACAGAACGTAAAAAAAATCGGAAAAAAAAACCGGAAGAGCCTGCCGAAGATGAGGCCATTACGGCTCGCCTTTAGGTGTCCTCCTCGGGATAGCGTCATTCAAAGAACGAGGGTCAGCACAATGTAAAAAATAAAAAAAAGCAGAAAAAAAACTGGTGGAGCTTGCCGAAGTTGAGGCCATTACGGCTCGCCTTTAGGTGTCCTCCTCGGGATAGCGTCATTTAAAGAACGAGGGTCAGCACAACGTAAAAAAAAATAGGAAAAAAAATGGAGGAGCCTACCGAAGATGAGGACATTACGGCTCGCCTTTAGGTGTCCTCCTCAGGATAGCGTCATTTAAAGTACGAGGGTCAGCACAACGTAAAAAAATAAACAGGAAAAAAAAAACGGAGGAGCCTGCCGAAGATGAGGCTATTACGGCTCGCCTTTAGGTGTCCTCCTCAGGATAGCGTCATTTAAAGAACGAATGTCAGCACAATGTAAAAAAAAATGGAAAAATAAAACGGAGGAGCCTGCCGAGGATGAGGCCATTACGGCTTGCCTTTAGGTGTCCTCCTCGGGATAGCGTCATTTAAAGAACGAGGGTCAGCACAACGTAAAAAAAAATCAGAAAAATAACCGGAAGAGCCTGCCGAAGATGAGGCAATTACGGCTAGCCTTTAGGTGTCCTCCTCGGGATAGCGTCATTTAAAGAACTAGGGTCAGCTCAACGTAAAAAAAAATTGGAAAAAAAACCAGAAGAGCCTACCGAAGACGAGGCCATTACGGCTCGCCTTTAGGTGTCCTCCTCAGGATAGCATCATTTAAAGAACGAGGGTTAGCACAACGTAAAAAAAAAAACCGAAGGAGCCTGCCGAAGATGAGGCCGTTACGGCTCACCTTTAGGTGTGCTCCTCGGGTTAGCATCATTTAAAGAACGAGGGTCAGAACAACGTTAAAGAAAAAACCGAAAAAAAAAAACAAAAAAAAATGGATGAGCCTGCCGAAGATAAGGCCATTACGGCTCACCTTTAGGTGTCCTCCTCGGGATAGCGTCATTTAAAGAACGAGAGTCAGAACAACGTAAAAAAAAACCGGAGGTGGCTGCCGAAGATAAGGCCATTACGGCTCGCCTTTAGGTGTCCTCCTCGAGTTAGCGTCATTCAAAGAATGAGTGTCAGAACAACATAAAAAAAATTGGAAAAAAACCGGAGGAGCTTGCCGAAGATGAGGCCATTACGGCTTGCCTTTAGGTGTCCTACTCGGGATAGCGTCATTTAAAGAACGAGGGTCAGCACAACTTAAAAAAAAAAACCGGGCGGAGCCTGCCGAAGATGAGGCCATTAAGGCTCGCCTATAGGTGTCTTCCTCGGGATAGCATCACTTAAAGAACGAGGGTCAGCTAAACGTAAGAAAAAAAAAGGAAAAAATAGGAAAAAAAAGAGGAGCCTGCTGAAGATGAGGCCATTACGGCTCTCCTTTAGGTATCCCCCTCGGGATAGCGTCATGTAAAGAACGAGGGTCAGCACAACGTAAAAAAAAAACGAAGGAGCCTGCCGAAGATGAGGCCATTACGGCTCGCCTTTAGGTGTCCTCCCCGGGATAGCGTCATTTAATGAACGAGGGTCAGAACAACGTAGTAAAAAAACGGAAAAACCGGAAAAAAAAACGGAAGAGCCCGCTGAAGATGAGGCGATTACGGCTCGCCTTTAGGTGTTCTCCTCAGGATAGCATCATTAAAAGAACGAGGGTCAGCACAACGTTAAAAAAAAAACCCTGAAAAAAAAAATGGAGGAGCCAGCCGAAGATGAGGCCATTATGGCTCGCCTTTAGGTGTCCTCCTCGGGATAGCGTCATTTAAAGAACGAGGGTCAGAACAACGTAAAAGAAAAAACGGGAAAAAAAACCAAAAAAAAAATCGGATGAGCCTGCCGAAGATGAGGCCATTACGGCTCACCTTTAGGCGTCCTCCTCGGGATAGCGTCATTTAAAGAACGAGGGTCAGAACAACGTAAAAAAACAACCGGAGGAGGCTGCCGAAGATGAGGCCAATACGGCTCGCCTTTAGGTGTCCTCCTCGGGATAGCATCATTTAAAGAACAAGGGTCAGCACAACATAAAAAAAAACAGAAAAAAATCGAAAAAATAAAATCGGAGGAACCTACCGAAGATGAGGCCATTACGGCTCACCTTTAGGTGTCCTCCTCGGGATAGCGTTATTTAAAGAACGAGGGCAAGCACAATGTAAAAAAAAAAACCAAAAAAAAACCGGAGGAGCCTGCGAAGATGAGGCCATTACGGCTCGCCTTTAGGTGTCCTCCTCAGGATAGTGTCATTTAAAGAACGAGGGTCAGTACAACGTAAAAAAAAAACCGGGAGGAGCCTGCCGAAGATGAGGCCATTAAGGCTCGCCTTTAGGTGTCTTCTTCGGGATAACATCACTTAAAGAACGAGGGTCAGCAAAACGTAAGAAAAAAAAACGGAAAAAATAGAAAAAAAAAGAGGAGCCTGCTGAAGATGAGGCCATTACGGCTCTCCTTTAGGTATCCCCCTCGGGATAGCGTCATGTAAAGAACGAGGGTCAGCACAGCGTAAAAAAAAAAATCGGAGGAGCCTACCGAAGATGAGGCCATTACGGCTCGCCTTTAGGTGTCCTCCTCGGGATTGCGTCATTTAATGAACGAGGGTCAGCACAACGTAGTAAAAAAATGGAAAAACCGGAAAAAAACGGAGGAGCCCGCTGAAGATGAGGCGATTACGGCTCGCCTTTAGGTGTTCTCCTCAGGATAGTGTCATTTAAAGAACGAGGGTCAGCACAACGTTAAAAAAAAACCCTGAAAAAAAAAACGGAGGAGACAGCCGAAGATGAGGCCATTACGGCTTGCCTTTAGGCGTCCTCCTCGGGATAGCGTCATTTAAAGAACGAGGGTCAGAACAACGTAAAAAAACAACCGGAGGAGGCTGCCGAAGATGAGGCCAATACGGCTCGCCTTTAGGTGTCCTCCTCGGGATAGCATCATTTAAAGAACGAGGGTCAGAACAACGTTAAAGAAAAACCGGAAAAAAAAAACAAAAAAAAATCGGATGAACCTGGCGAAGATGAGGCCATTACGGCTCACCTTTAGGTGTCCTCCTCGGGATAGCGTCATTTAATGAACAAGGGTCAGCACAACATAAAAAAAAACAGAAAAAAATCGAAAAATAAAATCGGAGGAACCTGCCAAAGATGAGGCCATTACGGCTCACCTTTAGGTGTCCTCCTCGGGATAGCGTTATTTAAAGAACGAGGGCAAGCACAATGTAAAAAAAAACCAAAAAAAAACCGGAGGAGCCTGCGAAGATGAGGCCATTACGGCTCGCCTTTAGGTGTCCTCCTCAGGATAGTGTCATTTAAAGAACGAGGGTCAGTACAACGTAAAAAAAAAACCGGGAGGAGCCTGCCGAAGATGAGGCCATTAAGGCTCGCCTTTAGGTGTCTTCCTCGGGATAACATCACTTAAAGAACGAGGGTCAGCAAAACGTAAGAAAAAAAACGGAAAAAATAGAAAAAAAAAGAGGAGCCTGCTGAAGATGAGGCCATTATGGCTCTCCTTTAGGTATCCCCCTCGGGATAGCGTCATGTAAAGAACGAGGGTCAGCACAGCGAAAAAAAAAAATTCAGAGGAGCCTACCGAAGATGAGGCCATTACGGCTCGCCTTTAGGTGTCCTCCTCGGGATTGCGTCATTTAATGAACGAGGGTCAGCACAACGTAGTAAAAAAATGGAAAAACCGGAAAAAAACGGAGGAGCCCGCTGAAGATGAGGCGATTACGGCTCGCCTTTAGGTGTTCTCCTCAGGATAGTGTCATTTAAAGAACGAGGGTCAGCACAACGTTAAAAAAAAACCCTGAAAAAAAAAACGGAGGAGACAGCCGAAGATGAGGCCATTACGGCTTGCCTTTAGGCGTCCTCCTCGGGATAGCGTCATTTAAAGAACGAGGGTCAGAACAACGTAAAAGAATAAACCAGAAAAAAACACCAAAAAAAAACCGGATGAGCCTGCCGAAGATGAGGCCATTACGGCTCGCTTTTAGGTGTCCTCCTCGGGATAGCCTCATTAAAGAATGAGGGCAAGCACAACATAAAAAAACCGGAGGAGCGTGCCGAAGATGAGGCCATTACGGCTCGCCTTTAGGTGTCCTCCTCGGGATAGCGTCATTTAAAGAACGAGGGTCAGCACAACGTAAAAAAAAAAACCGGGAGGAGCCTGCCGAAGATGAGGCCATTAAGGCTCGCCTTTAGGTGTCCTCCTCGGGATAGCATCACTTAAAGAACGAGGGTCAGCAAAACGTAAAAGAAAAAAAAATGGAAAAAATCGGAAAAAAAAGAGGATCCTGCTGTAGATGAGGCCATTACGGCTCTCCTTTAGGTATCCCCCTCGGGATAGCGTCATGTAAAGAACGAGGGTCAGCACAATGTAAAAAAAAAAAACGGAGGAGCCTGCCGAAGATTAGGCCATTACGGCTGGCCTTTAGGTGTCCTCCTTGGGATAGCGTCATTTAAAGAACGAGGGTCAAAACAACGTAAAAGAAAAAACCAGAAAAAAACCAAAAAAAAAAATGGATGAGCATGCCGAAGATGGGGCCATTACGGCTCACCTTTAGGTGTCCTCCTTGGGATAGCGTCATTTAAAGAACGAGGGTCAGAACAACGTAAAAAAAAACCGGAGGAGGCTGCCGAAGATGAGGCCATTACGGCTCGCCTTTAGGTGTCCTCCTCGGGATAGCGTCATTTAAAGAACGAGGGTTAGAACAACGTTAAAAAAAAGCCGGAAAAAAAAACAAAAAAAAACCGGATGAGCCTGCCGAGGATGAGTCCATTACGGCTCGCCTTTAGTTGTCCTCCTCGGGATAGCGTCATTTAAAGAACAAGGGTCAGAACAACGTACAAAAAAAAAACCGGAGGAGGATGCCGAAGATGAGGCCATTACGGCTCACCTTTAGGTGTCCTCCTCGGGATAGCGTTATTTAAAGAACGAGGGCAAGCACAATGTAAAAAAAAAACCAAAAAAAAACCGGAGGAGCCTGCGAAGATGAGGCCATTACGGCTCGCCTTTAGGTGTCCTCCTCAGGATAGTGTCATTTAAAGAACGAGGGTCAGTACAACGTAAAAAAAAAACCGGGAGGAGCCTGCCGAAGATGAGGCCATTAAGGCTCGCCTTTAGGTGTCTTCCTCGGGATAACATCACTTAAAGAACGAGGGTCAGCAAAACGTAAGAAAAAAAAACGGAAAAAATAAAAAAAAAAAGAGGAGCCTGCTGAAGATGAGGCCATTACGGCTCTCCTTTAGGTATCCCCCTCGGGATAGCGTCATGTAAAGAACGAGGGTCAGCACAGCGTAAAAAAAAAAATCGGAGGAGCCTACCGAAGATGAGGCCATTACGGCTCGCCTTTAGGTGTCCTCCTCGGGATTGCGTCATTTAATGAACGAGGGTCAGCACAACGTAGTAAAAAAATGGAAAAACCGGAAAAAAACGGAGGAGCCCGCTGAAGATGAGGCGATTACGGCTCGCCTTTAGGTGTTCTCCTCAGGATAGTGTCATTTAAAGAACGAGGGTCAGCACAACGTTAAAAAAAAACCTTGAAAAAAAAAACGGAGGAGACAGCCGAAGATGAGGCCATTACGGCTTGCCTTTAGGCGTCCTCCTCGGGATAGCGTCATTTAAAGAACGAGGGTCAGAACAACGTAAAAGAATAAACCAGAAAAAAACACCAAAAAAAAACCGGATGAGCCTGCCGAAGATGAGGCCATTACGGCTCGCTTTTAGGTGTCCTCCTCGGGATAGCCTCATTAAAGAACGAGGGCAAGCACAACATAAAAAAACCGGAGGAGCGTGCCGAAGATGAGGCCATTACGGCTCGCCTTTAGGTGTCCTCCTCGGGATAGCGTCATTTAAAGAACGAGGGTCAGCACAACGTAAAAAAAAAAACCAGGAGGAGCCTGCCGAAGATGAGGCCATTAAGGCTCGCCTTTAGGTGTCCTCCTCGGGATAGCATCACTTAAAGAACGAGGGTCAGCAAAACGTAAAAGAAAAAAAAATGGAAAAAATCGGAAAAAAAAGAGGATCCTGCTGTAGATAAGGCCATTACGGCTCTCCTTTAGGTATCCCCCTCGGGATAGCGTCATGTAAAGAACGAGGGTCAGCACAATGTAAAAAAAAAACGGAGGAGCCTGCCGAAGATTAGGCCATTACGGCTGGCCTTTAGGTGTCCTCCTTGGGATAGCGTCATTTAAAGAACGAGGGTCAAAACAACGTAAAAGAAAAAACCAGAAAAAAACCAAAAAAAAAAATGGATGAGCATGCCGAAGATGGGGCCATTACGGCTCACCTTTAGGTGTCCTCCTTGGGATAGCGTCATTTAAAGAACGAGGGTCAGAACAACGTAAAAAAAAACCGGAGGAGGCTGCCGAAGATGAGGCCATTACGGCTCGCCTTTAGGTGTCCTCCTCGGGATAGCGTCATTTAAAGAACGAGGGTTAGAACAACGTTAAAAAAAAGCCAGAAAAAAAAACAAAAAAAAACCGGATGAGCCTGCCGAGGATGAGTCCATTACGGCTCGCCTTTAGTTGTCCTCCTCGGGATAGCGTCATTTAAAGAACAAGGGTCAGAACAACGTACAAAAAAAAACCGGAGGAGGATGCCGAAGATGAGGCCATTACGGCTCGCCTTTTGGTGTCCTCCTCGAGTTAGCGTCATTCAAAGAATGAGGGTCAGGACAACGTAAAAAAAACTGGAACAAATCGGAGGAGCTTGCCGAAGATGAGGCCATTACGGCTCGCCTTTAGGTGTCCTCCTCGGGATAGCATCATTTAAGGAACGAGGGTCAGCACAACGTAAAAAAAAACTGGAAAAAAACCGAAAGAGCTTCCCGAAGATGAGGCCATTACGGCTCGCCTTTAGGTTTCTTCCTCGGGATAGCGTCATTTAAAGAACGAGGGTCAGCACAACGTAAAAAAAAACAGAAGAAAACCGAAAAAATAAAACTAGAGGAACCTGCCGAAGATGAGGCCATTACGGCTCGCCTTTAGGTGACCTCCTCGGGATAGCGTTAGTTAAAGAACGAGGGCAAGCACAATGTAAAAAAAAACCAAAAAAAAAACCGGAGGAGCCAGCGAAGATGAGGCCATTACGACTCGCCTTTAGGTGTCCTCCTCGGGATAACGTCATTTAAAGAACGAGGGTCAGCACAACGTAAGAAAAAAAACCGGGAGGAGCCTGCCGAAGTTGAGGCCATTAAGGCTCGCCTTTAGGTGTCCTCCTTGGGATAGCATCACCTAAAGAACGAGGGTCAGCAAAACGTATAAAAAAAAAAAACGGAAAAAACAAGGAAAAAAAGAGGAGCCTGCTGAAGATGAGGCCATTACGGCTCTCCTTTAGGTATCCCCCTTGGGATAGCGTCATGTAAAGAACGAGGGACAGTACAACGTAAAAAAAAAATTGGAGGAGCCTGCCGAAGATGAGGCCATTACGGCTCGCCTTTAGGTGTCCTCCTCGGGATAGCATCATTTAATGAACGAGGGTCAGCTCAACTTAGTAAAAAAAACGGAAAAACCGGAAAAAAAAAACGGAGGAGCCCGCTGAAGATGAGGCGATTACGGCTCGCCTTTAGGTGTTCTCCTCAGGATAGCGTCATTTAAAGAATGAGGGTCAGAACAACGTTAAAAAAAAACCCTGAAAAAAAAACGAAGGAGCCAGCCGAAGATGAGGCCATTACGGCTGGCCTTTAGGTGTCCTCCTCGGGATAGCGTCATTTAAAGAACGAGGGTCAAAACAACGTAAAAGAAAAAACCAGAAAAAAACTAAAAAAAAAAATGGATGAGCATGCCGAAGATGGGGCCATTACGGCTCACCTTTAGGTGTCCTCCTTGGGATAGCGTCATTTAAAGAACGAGGGTCAGAACAACGTAAAAAAAAACCGGAGGAGGCTGCCGAAGATGAGGCCATTACGGCTCGCCTTTAGGTGTCCTCCTCGGGATAGCGTCATTTAAAGAACGAGGGTCAGAACAACGTTAAAAAAAAGCCGGAAAAAAAAACAAAAAAAAACCGGATGAGCCTGCCGAGGATGAGGCCATTACGGCTCGCCTTTAGTTGTCCTCCTCGGGATAGCGTCATTTAAAGAACGAGGGTCAGAACAACGTACAAAAAAAAAACCGGAGGAGGATGCCGAAGATGAGGCCATTACGGCTCGCCTTTAGGTGTCCTCCTCGAGTTAGCGTCATTCAAAGAATGAGGGTCAAAACAACGTAAAAAAAAACTGGAAAAAATCGGAGGAGCTTGCCGAAGATGAGGCCATTACGGCTCGCCTTTAGGTGTCCTCCTCGGGATAGCGTCATTTAAGGAACGAGGGTCAGCACAACGTAAAAAAAAACTGGAAAAAAACCGGAAGAGCTTGCCGAAGATGAGGCCATTACGGCTCGCCTTTAGGTTTCCTCCTCGGGATAGCGTCATTTAAAGAACGAGGGTCAGCACAACGTAAAAAAAAAAACAGAAGAAAACCGAAAAATAAAACTAGAGGAACCTGCCGAAGATGAGGCCATTACGGCTCGCCTTTAGGTGACCTCCTCGGGATAGCGTTAGTTAAAGAACGAGGGCAAGCACAATGTAAAAAAAAAACAAAAAAAAAACCGGAGGAGCCTGCAAAGATGAGGCCATTACGGCTCGCCTTTAGGTGTCCTCCTCGGGATAACGTCATTTAAAGAACGAGGGTCAGCACAACGTAAGAAAAAAAACCGGGAGGAGCCTGCCGAAGTTGAGGCCATTAAGGCTCGCCTTTAGGTGTCCTCCTTGGGATAGCATCACCTAAAGAACGAGGGTCAGCAAAACGTATAAAAAAAAAAAAAAAAAACGGAAAAAAAAGGAAAAAAAGAGGAGCCTGCTGAAGATGAGGCCATTACGGCTCTCCTTTAGGTATCCCCCTCGGGATAGCGTCATGTAAAGAATGAGGGACAGTACAACGTAAAAAAAAAATCGGAGGAGCCTGCCGAAGATGAGGCCATTACGGCTCGCCTTTAGGTGTCCTCCTCGGGATAGCGTCATTTAATGAACGAGGGTCAGCTCAACTTAGTAAAAAAAACGGAAAAACCGGAAAAAAAAAACGGAGGAGCCCGCTGAAGATGAGGCGATTACGGCTCGCCTTTAGGTGTTCTCCTCACAATAACGTCATTTAAAGAACGAGGGTCAGCACAACGTTGAAAAAACCCATGAAAAAAAAACGAAGGAGCCAGCCGAAGATGAGGCCATTAAGGCTCCCCTTTAGGTGTCCTCCTCGGGATAGCATCACTTAAAGAACGAGGGTCAACAAAACGTAAAAGAAAAAAAACGGAAAAAATCGGAAAAAAAAGAGGATCCTTCTGTAGATGAGGCCATTACGGCTCTCCTTCAGGTATCCCCCTCGGGATAGCGTCATGTAAAGAACGAGGGACAGTACAACGTAAAAAAAAATCGGAGGAGCCTGCCGAAGATGAGGCCATTACGGCTCGCCTTTAGGTGTCCTCCTCGGGATAGCGTCATTTAATGAACGAGGGTCAGCTCAACTTAGTAAAAAAAACGGAAAAACCGGAAAAAAAAAACGGAGGAGCCCGCTGAAGATGAGGCGATTACGGCTCGCCTTTAGGTGTTCTCCTCAGAATAACGTCATTTAAAGAACGAGGGTCAGCACAACGTTGAAAAAACCCCTGAAAAAAAAACGAAGGAGCCAGCCGAAGATGAGGCCATTAAGGCTCGCCTTTAGGTGTCCTCCTCGGGATAGCATCACTTAAAGAACGAGGGTCAACAAAACGTAAAAGAAAAAAAACGGAAAAAATCGGAAAAAAAAGAGGATCCTTCTGTAGATGAGGCCATTACGGCTCTCCTTTAGGTATCCCCCTCGGGATAGCGCCATGTAAAGAACGAGGGTCAACACAATGTAAAAAAAAAACAGAGGAGCCTGCCGAAGATTAGGCCATTACGGCTCGCCTTTAGGTTTCCTCCTCGGGATGGCGTCATTTAATGAACGAGGGTCAGCACAACGTAGTAAAAAAAAAGAAAAATCCGGAAAAAAAAAACGGAGGAGCCCGCTGAATATGAGGCGATTACGGCTCGCCTTTAGGTGTTCTCCTCAGGATAGCGTCATTTAAAGAATGAGGGTCAGAACAACGTTAAAAAAAAACCCTGAAAAAAAAATGGAGGAGCCAGCCGAAGATGAGGCCATTACGGCTGGCCTTTAGGTGTCCTCCTCGGGATAGCGTCATTTAAAGAACGAGGGTCAAAACAACATAAAAGAAAAAACCAGAAAAAAACCAAAAAAAAAAACTGGATGAGCATGCCGAAGATGGGGCCATTACGGCTCACCTTTAGGTGTCCTCCTTGGGATAGCGTCATTTAAAGAACGAGGGTCAGAACAACGTAAAAAAAAACCGGAGGAGGCTGCCGAAGTTGAGGCCATTACGGCTCGCCTTTAGGTGTCCTCCTCGGGATAGCGTCATTTAAAGAACGAGGGTCAGAACAACGTTAAAAAAAAGCCGAAAAAAAAAACAAAAAAAAACCGGATGAGCCTGCCGAGGATGAGGCCATTACGGCTCGCCTTTAGTTGTCCTCCTCGGGATAGCGTCATTTAAAGAACAAGGGTCAGAACAACGTACAAAAAGAAAACCGGAGGAGGATGCCGAAGATGAGGCCATTACGGCTCGCCTTTAGGTGTCCTCCTCGAGTTAGCGTCATTCAAAGAATGAGGGTCAGAACAACGTAAAAAAAACTGGAAAAAATCGGAGGAGCTTGCCGAAGATGAGGCCATTACGGCTCGCCTTTAGGTGTCCTCCTCGGGATAGCGTCATTTAAGGAACGAGGGTCAGCACAACGTAAAAAAAAACTGGAAAAAAACCGGAAGAGCTTGCCGAAGATGAGGCCATTACGGCTCGCCTTTAGGTTTCCTCCTCGGGATAGCGTCATTTAAAGAACGAGGGTCAGCACAACGTAAAAAAAAAATAGAAGAAAACCGAAAAAATAAAACTAGAGGAACCTGCCGAAGATGAGGCCATTACGGCTCGCCTTTAGGTGACCTCCTCGGGATAGCGTTAGTTAAAGAACGAGGGCAAGCACAATGTAAAAAAAAAACAAAAAAAAAAACCGGAGGAGCCTGCGAAGATGAGGCCATTACGGCTCGCCTTTAGGTGTCCTCCTCGGGATAACGTCATTTAAAGAACGAGGGTCAGCACAACGTAAGAAAAAAAAACCGGGAGGAGCCTGCCGAAGTTGAGGCCATTAAGGCTCGCCTTTAGGTGTCCTCCTTGGGATAGCATCACCTAAAGAACGAGGATCAGCAAAACGTAGAAAAAAAAAAAAACGGAAAAAAAAGGAAAAAAAGAGGAGCCTGCTGAAGATGAGGCCATTACGGCTCTCCTTTAGGTATCCCCCTCGGGATAGCGTCATGTAAAGAACGAGGGACAGTACAACGTAAAAAAAAAATCGGAGGAGCCTGCCGAAGATGAGGCCATTACGGCTCGCCTTTAGGTGTCCTCCTCGGGATAGCGTCATTTAATGAACGAGGGTCAGCTCAACTTAGTAAAAAAAACGGAAAAACCGGAAAAAAAAAACGGAGGAGCCCGCTGAAGATGAGGCGATTACGGCTCGCCTTTAGGTGTTCTCCTCAGAATAACGTCATTTAAAGAACGAGGGTCAGCACAACGTTGAAAAAACCCCTGAAAAAAAAACGAAGGAGCCAGCCGAAGATGAGGCCATTAAGGCTCGCCTTTAGGTGTCCTCCTCGGGATAGCATCACTTAAAGAACGAGGGTCAACAAAACGTAAAAGAAAAAAAACGGAAAAAATCGGAAAAAAAAGAGGATCCTTCTGTAGATGAGGCCATTACGGCTCTCCTTTAGGTATCCCCCTCGGGATAGCGTCATGTAAAGAACGAGGGTCAGCACAATGTAAAAAAAAAACAGAGGAGCCTGCCGAAGATTAGGCCATTACGGCTCGCCTTTAGGTTTCCTCCTCGGGATGGCGTCATTTAATGAACGAGGGTCAGCACAACGTAGTAAAAAAAAAGAAAAATCCGGAAAAAAAAAACGGAGGAGCCCGCTGAATATGAGGCGATTACGGCTCGCCTTTAGGTGTTCTCCTCAGGATAGCGTCATTTAAAGAATGAGGGTCAGAACAACGTTAAAAAAAAACCCTGAAAAAAAACGGAGGAGCCAGCCGAAGATGAGGCCATTACGGCTGGCCTTTAGGTGTCCTCCTCGGGATAGCGTCATTTAAAGAACGAGGGTCAAAACAACATAAAAGAAAAAACCAGAAAAAAACCAAAAAAAAAAACTGGATGAGCATGCCGAAGATGGGGCCATTACGGCTCACCTTTAGGTGTCCTCCTTGGGATAGCGTCATTTAAAGAACGAGGGTCAGAACAACGTAAAAAAAAATCGGAGGAGGCTGCCGAAGTTGAGGCCATTACGGCTCGCCTTTAGGTGTCCTCCTCGGGATAGCGTCATTTAAAGAACGAGGGTCAGAACAACGTTAAAAAAAAGCCGGAAAAAAAAACAAAAAAAAACCGGATGAGCCTGCCGAGGATGAGGCCATTACGGCTCGCCTTTAATTGTCCTCCTCGGGATAGCGTCATTTAAAGAACAAGGGTCAGAACAACGTACAAAAAAAAACCGGAGGAGGATGCCGAAGATGAGGCCATTACGGCTCGCCTTTAGGTGTCCTCCTCGAGTTAGCGTCATTCAAAGAATGAGGGTCAGAACAACGTAAAAAAAACTGAAAAAAATCGGAGGAGCTTGCCGAAGATGAGGCCATTACGGCTCGCCTTTAGGTGTCCTCCTCGGGATAGCGTCATTTAAGGAACGAGGGTGAGCACAACGTAAAAAAAAACTGGAAAAAAACCGGAAGAGCTTGCCGAAGATGAGGCCATTACGGCTCGCCTTTAGGTTTCCTCCTCGGGATAGCGTCATTTAAAGAACGAGGGTCAGCACAACGTAAAAAAAAAAATAGAAGAAAACCGAAAAAATAAAACTAGAGGAACCTGCCGAAGATGAGGCCATTACGGCTCGCCTTTAGGTGACCTCCTCGGGATAGCGTTAGTTAAAGAACGAGGGCAAGCACAATGTAAAAAAAAAACAAAAAAAAACCGGAGGAGCCTGCGAAGATGAGGCCATTACGGCTCACCTTTAGGTGTCCTCCTCGGGATAACGTCATTTAAAGAACGAGGGTCAGCACAACGTAAGAAAAAAAACCGGGAGGAGCCTGCCGAAGTTGAGGCCATTAAGGCTCGCCTTTAGGTGTCCTCCTTGGGATAGCATCACCTAAAGAACGAGGGTCAGCAAAACGTAGAAAAAAAAAAAACGGAAAAAAAAGGAAAAAAAGAGGAGCCTGCTGAAGATGAGGCCATTACGGCTCTCCTTTAGGTATCCCCCTCGGGATAGCGTCATGTAAAGAACGAGGGACAGTACAACGTAAAAAAAAAATCGGAGGAGCCTGCCGAAGATGAGGCCATTACGGCTCGCCTTTAGGTGTCCTCCTCGGGATAGCGTCATTTAAGGAACGAGGGTCAGCACAACGTAAAAAAAACTGGAAAAAAACCGGAAGAGCTTGCCGAAGATGAGGCCATTACGGCTGGCCTTTAGGTGTCCTCCTCGGGATAGCGTCATTTAAAGAACGAGGGTCAGCACAACGTAAAAGAAAAAACCAGAAAAAAACCAAAAAAAAAACTGGATGAGCATGCCGAAGATGGGGCCATTACGGCTCACCTTTAGGTGTCCTCCTTGGGATAGCGTCATTTAAAGAACGAGGGTCAGAACAACGTAAAAAAAAATCGGAGGAGGCTGCCGAAGTTGAGGCCATTACGGCTCGCCTTTAGGTGTCCTCCTCGGGATAGCGTCATTTAAAGAACGAGGGTCAGAACAACGTTAAAAAAAAGCCGGAAAAAAAACAAAAAGAAACCGGATGAGCCTGCCGAGGATGAGGCCATTACGGCTCGCCTTTAGTTGTCCTCCTCGGGATAGCGACATTTAAAGAACGAGGGTCAGAACAACGTACAAAAAAAAAACCGGAGGAGGATGCCGAAGATGAGGCCATTACGGCTCGCCTTTAGGTGTTCTCCTCGAGTTAGCGTCATTCAAAGAATGAGGGTCAGAACAACGTAAAAAAAACAGGAAAAAATCGGAGGAGCTTGCCGAAGATGAGGCCATTACGGCTCGCCTTTAGGTGTCCTCCTCGGGATAGCGTCATTTAAGGAACGAGGGTCAGCACAACGTAAAAAAAACTGGAAAAAAACCGGAAGAGCTTGCCGAAGATGAGGCCATTACGGCTCGCCTTTAGGTTTCCTCCTCGGGATAGCGTCATTTAAAGAACGAGGGTCAGCACAACGTAAAAATAAAAACAGAAGAAAACCGAAAAAATAAAACTAGAAGAACCTGCCGAAGATGAGGCCATTACGGCTCACCTTTAGGTGACCTCCTCGGGATAGCGTTAGTTAAAGAACGAGGGCAAGCACAATGTAAAAAAAAACCAAAAAAAAACCGGAGGAGCCTGCGAAGATGAGGCCATTACGGCTCGCCTTTAGGTGTCCTCCTCGGGATAACGTCATTTAAAGAACGAGGGTCAGCACAACGTAAGAAAAAAAAACCGGGAGGAGCCTGCCGAAGTTGAGGCCATTAAGGCTCGCCTTTAGGTGTCCTCCTTGGGATAGCATCACCTAAAGAACGAGGGTCAGCAAAACGTATAAAAAAAGAAAAAAAATGGAAAAAATAGGAAAAAAAAGAGGAGCCTGCTGAAGATGAGGCCATTACGGCTCTCCTTTAGGTATCCTCCTCGGGATAGCGTCATTTAAAGAACGAGGGTCAGCACAACGTAAAAAAAAAAATCGGGAGGAGCCTGCCGAAGATGAGGCCATCAAGGCTCGCCTTTAGGTGCCCTCCTCGGGATAGCATCACTTAAAGAACGACGGTCAGCTAAAGATAAAAGAAAAAAAAAACGGAAAAAATCGGAAAAAAAAGAGGATCCTGCTGTAGATGAGGCCATTACGGCTCTCCTTTAGGTATCCCCCTCGGGATAGCGTCATGTAAAGAACGAGGGTCAGCACAATTTAAAAAAAAAACGGAGGAGCCTGCCGAAGATTAGGCCATTACGGCTCGCCTTTAGGTGTCCTCCTCGGGATAGCGTCATTTAATGAACGAGGATCAGCACAACGTAGTAAAAAAAAAGGAAAATCGAGAAAAAAAAAACGGAGGAGCCCGCTGAAGATGAGGCAATTACGGCTCGCCTTTAGGTGTTCTCCTCAGGATAACGTCATTTAAAGAATGAGGGTCAGCACAACGTTAAAAAAAAACGCTGAAAAAAAAACAGAGGAGCCAGCCGAAGATGAGGCCATTACGGCTGGCCTTTAGGTGTCCTCCTTGGGATAGCGTCATTTAAAGAACGAGGGTCAAAACAACGTAAAAGAAAAAACCGGAAAAAAACCAAAAAAAAACTGGATGAGCCTGCCGAAGATGGGGCCATTACGGCTCACCTTTAGGTGTCCTCCTTGGGATAGCGTCATTTAAAGAACGAGGGTCAAAACAACGTAAAAAAAAACCGGAGGAGGCTGCCGAAGATGAGGCCATTACGGCTCGCCTTTAGGTGTCCTCCTCGGGATAGCGTCATTTAAAGAACGAGGGTCAGAACAACGTTATAAAAAAACCGGAAAAAAAAACAAAAAAAAAACGGATGAGCCTGCCGAGGATGAGGCCATTACGGCTTCCCTTTAGGTGTCCTCCTCGGGATAGCGTCATTTAAAGAACGAGGGTCAGAACAACGTAAAAAAAAAAACCGGAGGAGGATGCCGAAGATGAGGCCATTACGGCTCGCCTTTAGGTGTCCTCCTCGAGTTAGCGTCATTCAAAGAATGAGGGTCAGAACAACGTAAAAAAAACTGGAAAATAACCGGAGGAGCTTGCCGAAAATGAGGCCATTACGGCTCGCCTTTAGGTTTCATCCTCGGAATAGCATCATTTAAAGAACGAGGGTCAGCACAATGTAAAAAAAAAATAGAAGAAAACCGAAAAAATAAAACTGGAGGAACCTGCCGAAGATGAGGCCATTACGGCTCGCCTTTAGGTGACCTCCTCGGGATAGCGTCATTTAAAGAACGAGGGCAAGCACAATGTAAAAAAAAACCAAAAAAAAAACTGGAGGAGCCTGCGAAGATGAGGCCATTACGGCTCGCCTTTAAGTGTCCTCCTCGGGATAGCGTCATTTAAAGAACGAGGGTCAGCACAACGTAAGATAAAAACCGGGAGGAGCCTGCCGAAGTTGAGGCCATTAACTCTCGCCTTTAGGTGTCCTCCTCGGGTTAGCATCACCTAAAGAACGAGGGTCAGCAAAACGTAAAAAAAAAAAAATCGAAAAAAATAGGAAAAAAAAGAGGAGCCTGCTGAAGATGAGGCCATTACGGCTCTCCTTTAGGTATCCCCCTCGGGATAGCGTCATGTAAAGAACGAGGGACAGTACAACGTAAAAAAAAAAAAATCGGAGGAGCCTACCGAAGATGAGGCCATTACGGCTCGCCTTTAGGTGTCCTCCTCGGGATAGCGTCATTTAATGAACGAGGGTCAGCTCAACTTCGTAAAAAAACGGAAAAACCGGAAAAAAATGGAGGAGCCCGCTGAAGATGAGGCGATTACGGCTCGCCGTTAGGTGTTCTCCTCAGAATAACGTCATTTAAAGAACGAGGGTCAGCACAACGTTAAAAAAAAACCCTGAAAAAAAAAACGAAGGAGCCAGCCGAAGATGAGGCCATTACGGCTCGCCTTTAGGTGTCCTCCTCGGGATAGCGTCATTTAAAAAACGAGGGTCAGAACAACGTAAAAGAAAAAACCGGAAGAAAACACAAAAAAAAAACCGGATGAGCCTGCCGAGGATGAGGCCATTACGGCTCGCCTTTAGGTGTCCTCCTCGGGATAGCGTCATTTAAAGAACGAGGGTCAGAACAACGTAAAAAAAAACCGGAGGAAGCTGCCGAAGATGAGGCCATTACGGCTCGCCTTTAGGTGTCCTCCTCGAGTTAGCGTCATTCAAAGAACGAGGGTCAGAACAACGTAAAAAAAACCGGAAAAAAACCGGAGAAGCTTGCCGAAGTTGAGGCCATTACGGCTCGCCTTTAGGTGTCCTCCTCGGGATAGCGTCATTTAAAGAACGAGGGTCAGCACAACGTAAAAAAAAAACTGGAAAAAAAACCGGAAGACCTTGCCGAAGATGAGGCCATTACGGCTCACCTTTAGGTGTCCTCCTCGGGATAGCGTCATTCAAAGAACGAGGGTCAGAACAACGTAAAAAAAAACATGAAAAAAACCGGAACAGCTTGCCGAAGATGAGGCCATTACGGCTCGCCTTTAGGTGTCCTCCTTGGGATAGCATCATTTAAACAACGAGGATCAGCACAACGTAAAAAAAAAAAGGAAAAAACCGAAAAAAAATAGAGGAGCCTGCTGAAGATAAGGCCATTAAGGCTCGCCTTTAGGTATCCCCCTTGGGATAGCGTTTTTTAAAGAACGAGGGTCTGCACAATGTAAAAAAAAGGAAAAAAAAATGGAAGACCTCGCTGAAGATGAGGCGATTACGCCTCGCCTTTAGGTGTCCTCCTCAGGTTAGCGACATTTAAAGAACGAGGGTCAGAACAATGTTAAAAAAACCCGAAAAAAAAACGGAGGAGCCTGCCGAAGATGAGGCCATTACAGCTGGCCTTTAGGTGTCCTCCTCGGGATAGCGTCATTTAAAGAACGAGGGTCAGCACAACGTAAAAATAAAAACAGAAGAAAACCGAAAAAATAAAACTAGAAGAACCTGCCGAAGATGAGGCCATTACGGCTCGCCTTTAGGTGACCTCCTCGGGATAGCGTTAGTTAAAGAACGAGGGCAAGCACAATGTAAAAAAAAACCAAAAAAAAACCGGAGGAGCCTGCGAAGATGAGGCCATTACGGCTCGCCTTTAGGTGTCCTCCTCGGGATAACGTCATTTAAAGAACGAGGGTCAGCACAACGTAAGAAAAAAAACCGGGAGGAGCCTGCCGAAGTTGAGGCCATTAAGGCTCGCCTTTAGGTGTCCTCCTTGGGATAGCATCACCTAAAGAACGAGGGTCAGCAAAACGTATAAAAAAAGAAAAAAAAATGGAAAAAATAGGAAAAAAAAGAGGAGCCTGCTGAAGATGAGGCCATTACGGCTCTCCTTTAGGTATCCTCCTCGGGATAGCATCATTTAAAGAACGAGGGTCAGCACAACGTAAAAAAAAAAAATCGGGAGGAGCCTGCCGAAGATGAGGCCATCAAGGCTCGCCTTTAGGTGCCCTCCTCGGGATAGCATCACTTAAAGAACGACGGTCAGCTAAAGATAAAAGAAAAAAAAAACGGAAAAAATCGGAAAAAAAAGAGGATCCTGCTGTAGATGAGGCCATTACGGCTCTCCTTTAGGTATCCCCCTCGGGATAGCGTCATGTAAAGAACGAGGGTCAGCACAATTTAAAAAAAAAACGGAGGAGCCTGCCGAAGATTAGGCCATTACGGCTCGCCTTTAGGTGTCCTCCTCGGGATAGCGTCATTTAATGAACGAGGATCAGCACAACGTAGTAAAAAAAAAGGAAAATCGAGAAAAAAAAAACGGAGGAGCCCGCTGAAGATGAGGCAATTACGGCTCGCCTTTAGGTGTTCTCCTCAGGATAACGTCATTTAAAGAATGAGGGTCAGCACAACGTTAAAAAAAAACGCTGAAAAAAAAACAGAGGAGCCAGCCGAAGATGAGGCCATTACGGCTGGCCTTTAGGTGTCCTCCTTGGGATAGCGTCATTTAAAGAACGAGGGTCAAAACAACGTAAAAGAAAAAACCGGAAAAAAACCAAAAAAAAACTGGATGAGCCTGCCGAAGATGGGGCCATTACGGCTCACCTTTAGGTGTCCTCCTTGGGATAGCGTCATTTAAAGAACGAGGGTCAAAACAACGTAAAAAAAAACCGGAGGAGGCTGCCGAAGATGAGGCCATTACGGCTCGCCTTTAGGTGTCCTCCTCGGGATAGCGTCATTTAAAGAACGAGGGTCAGAACAACGTTATAAAAAAACCGGAAAAAAAAACAAAAAAAAAACGGATGAGCCTGCCGAGGATGAGGCCATTACGGCTTCCCTTTAGGTGTCCTCCTCGGGATAGCGTCATTTAAAGAACGAGGGTCAGAACAACGTAAAAAAAAAAACCGGAGGAGGATGCCGAAGATGAGGCCATTACGGCTCGCCTTTAGGTGTCCTCCTCGAGTTAGCGTCATTCAAAGAATGAGGGTCAGAACAACGTAAAAAAAACTGGAAAATAACCGGAGGAGCTTGCCGAAAATGAGGCCATTACGGCTCGCCTTTAGGTTTCATCCTCGGAATAGCATCATTTAAAGAACGAGGGTCAGCACAATGTAAAAAAAAAACAGAAGAAAACCGAAAAAATAAAACTGGAGGAACCTGCCGAAGATGAGGCCATTACGGCTCGCCTTTAGGTGACCTCCTCGGGATAGCGTCATTTAAAGAACGAGGGCAAGCACAATGTAAAAAAAAACCAAAAAAAAAACTGGAGGAGCCTGCGAAGATAAGGCCATTACGGCTCGCCTTTAAGTGTCCTCCTCGGGATAGCGTCATTTAAAGAACGAGGGTCAGCACAACGTAAGATAAAAACCGGGAGGAGCCTGCCGAAGTTGAGGCCATTAACTCTCGCCTTTAGGTGTCCTCCTCGGGTTAGCATCACCTAAAGAACGAGGGTCAGCAAAACGTAAAAAAAAAAAAATCGAAAAAAATAGGAAAAAAAAGAGGAGCCTGCTGAAGATGAGGCCATTACGGCTCTCCTTTAGGTATCCCCCTCGGGATAGCGTCATGTAAAGAACGAGGGACAGTACAACGTAAAAAAAAAAAAATCGGAGGAGCCTACCGAAGATGAGGCCATTACGGCTCGCCTTTAGGTGTCCTCCTCGGGATAGCGTCATTTAATGAACGAGGGTCAGCTCAACTTCGTAAAAAAACGGAAAAACCGGAAAAAAACGGAGGAGCCCGCTGAAGATGAGGCGATTACGGCTCGCCGTTAGGTGTTCTCCTCAGAATAACGTCATTTAAAGAACGAGGGTCAGCACAACGTTAAAAAAAAACCCTGAAAAAAAAAACGAAGGAGCCAGCCGAAGATGAGGCCATTACGGCTCGCCTTTAGGTGTCCTCCTCGGGATAGCGTCATTTAAAAAACGAGGGTCAGAACAACGTAAAAGAAAAAACCGGAAGAAAACACAAAAAAAAACCGGATGAGCCTGCCGAGGATGAGGCCATTACGGCTCGCCTTTAGGTGTCCTCCTCGGGATAGCGTCATTTAAAGAACGAGGGTCAGAACAACGTAAAAAAAAACCGGAGGAAGCTGCCGAAGATGAGGCCATTACGGCTCGCCTTTAGGTGTCCTCCTCGAGTTAGCGTCATTCAAAGAACGAGGGTCAGAACAACGTAAAAAAAACCGGAAAAAAACCGGAGAAGCTTGCCGAAGTTGAGGCCATTACGGCTCGCCTTTAGGTGTCCTCCTCGGGATAGCGTCATTTAAAGAACGAGGGTCAGCACAACGTAAAAAAAAAACTGGAAAAAAAACCGGAAGACCTTGCCGAAGATGAGGCCATTACGGCTCACCTTTAGGTGTCCTCCTCGGGATAGCGTCATTCAAAGAACGAGGGTCAGAACAACGTAAAAAAAAACATGAAAAAAACCGGAACAGCTTGCCGAAGATGAGGCCATTACGGCTCGCCTTTAGGTGTCCTCCTCGGGATAGCATCATTTAAACAACGAGGATCAGCACAACGTAAAAAAAAAAAAGGAAAAAACCGAAAAAAAATAGAGGAGCCTGCTGAAGATAAGGCCATTAAGGCTCGCCTTTAGGTATCCCCCTTGGGATAGCGTTTTTTAAAGAACGAGGGTCTGCACAATGTAAAAAAAAGGAAAAAAAATGGAAGACCTCGCTGAAGATGAGGCGATTACGGCTCGCCTTTAGGTGTCCTCCTCAGGTTAGCGACATTTAAAGAACGAGGGTCAGAACAATGTTAAAAAAACCCGAAAAAAAAAACGGAGGAGCCTGCCGAAGATGAGGCCATTACAGCTGGCCTTTAGGTGTCCTCCTCGGGATAGCGTCATTTAAAGAACGAGGGTCAAAACAACGTAAAAGAAAAAACCGGAAAAAAACCAAAAAAAAAACTGGATGAGCCTGCCGAAGATGGTGCCATGACGGCTCACCTTTAGGTGTCCTCCTTGGGATAGCGTCATTTAAAGAACGAGGGTCAAAACAACGTAAAAAAAAACCGGAGGAGGCTGCCGAAGATGAGGCCATTACGGCTCGCCTTTAGGTGTCCTCCTCGGGATAGCGTCATTTAAAGAACGAGGGTCAGAACAACGTTAAAAAAACCGGAAAAAAAAACAAAAAAAAAACGGGTGAGCCTGCCAGGATGAGGCCATTACGGCTTCCCTTTAGGTGTCCTCCTCGGGATAGCGTCATTTAAAGAACGAGGGTCAGAACAACGTAAAAAAAAAAACCGGAGGAGGATGCCGAAGATGAGGCCATTACGGCTCGCCTTTAGGTGTCCTCCTCGAGTTAGCGTCATTCAAAGAATGAGGGTCAGAACAACGTAAAAAAAACTGGAAAATAACCGGAGGAGCTTGCCGAAAATGAGGCCATTACGGCTCGCCTTTAGGTTTCATCCTCGGAATAGCATCATTTAAAGAACGAGGGTCAGCACAACGTAAAAAAAAACAGAAGAAAATCGAAAAAATAAAACTGGAGGAACCTGCCGAAGATGAGGCCATTACGGCTCGCCTTTAGGTGACCTCCTCGGGATAGCGTCATTTAAAGAACGAGGGCAAGCACAATGTAAAAAAAAACCAAAAAAAAAACTGGAGGAGCCTGCGAAGATGAGGCCATTACGGCTCGCCTTTAAGTGTCCTCCTCGGGATAGCGTCATTTAAAGAACGAGGGTCAGCACAACGAAAGATAAAAACCGGGAGGAGCCTGCCGAAGTTGAGGCCATTAACTCTCGCCTTTAGGTGTCCTCCTTGGGTTAGCATCACCTAAAGAACGAGGGTCAGCAAAACGTAAAAAAAAAAAAATCGAAAAAAATAGGAAAAAAAAGAGGAGCCTGCTGAAGATGAGGCCATTACGGCTCTCCTTTAGGTATCCCCCTCGGGATAGCGTCATGTAAAGAACGAGGGACAGTACAACGTAAAAAAAAAAAATCGGAGGAGCCTGCCGAAGATAAGGCCATTACGGCTCGCCTTTAGGTGTCCTCCTCGGGATAGCGTCATTTAATGAACGAGGGTCAGCTCAACTTCGTAAAAAAACGGAAAAACCGGAAAAAAACGGAGGAGCCCGCTGAAGATGAGGCGATTACGGCTCGCCGTTAGGTGTTCTCCTCAGAATAACGTCATTTAAAGAACGAGGGTCAGCACAACGTTAAAAAAAAACCCTGAAAAAAAAAACGAAGGAGCCAGCCGAAGATGAGGCCATTACGGCTCGCCTTTAGGTGTCCTCCTCGGGATAGCGTCATTTAAAAAACGAGGGTCAGAACAACGTAAAAGAAAAAACCGGAAGAAAACACAAAAAAAAAACCGGATGAGCCTGCCGAGGATGAGGCCATTACGGCTCGCCTTTAGGTGTCCTCCTCGGGATAGCGTCATTTAAAGAACGAGGGTCAGAACAACGTAAAAAAAACCGGAGGAAGCTGTCGAAGATGAGGCCATTACGGCTCGCCTTTAGGTGTCCTCCTCGAGTTAGCGTCATTCAAAGAACGAGGGTCAGAACAACGTAAAAAAAACCGGAAAAAAACCGGAGAAGCTTGCCGAAGTTGAGGCCATTACGGCTCGCCTTTAGGTGTCCTCCTCGGGATAGCGTCATTTAAAGAACGAGGGTCAGCACAACGTAAAAAAAAAACTGGAAAAAAAACCGGAAGACCTTGCCGAAGATGAGGCCATTACGGCTCGCCTTTAGGTGTCCTCCTCGGGATAGCGTCATTCAAAGAACGAGGGTCAGAACAACGTAAAAAAAAAACATGAAAAAAACCGGAACAGCTTGCGGAAGATGAGGCCATTACGGCTCGCCTTTAGGTGTCCTCCTCGGGATAGCATCATTTAAACAACGAGGATCAGCACAACGTAAAAAAAAAAAAAGGAAAAAACCGAAAAAAAATAGAGGAGCCTGCTGAAGATAAGGCCATTAAGGCTCGCCTTTAGGTATCCCCCTTGGGATAGCGTTTTTTAAAGAACGAGGGTCTGCACAATGTAAAAAAAAGGAAAAAAAATGGAAGACCTCGCTGAAGATGAGGCGATTACGGCTCGCCTTTAGGTGTCCTCCTCAGGTTAGCGACATTTAAAGAACGAGGGTCAGAACAATGTTAAAAAAACCCGAAAAAAAAATGGAGGAGCCTGCCGAAGATGAGGCCATTACAGCTGGCCTTTAGGTGTCCTCCTCGGGATAACGTCATTTAAAGAACGAGGGTCAAAACAACGTAAAAGAAAAAACCGGAAAAAAACCAAAAAAAAAAACTGGATGAGCCTGCCGAAGATGGGGCCATTACGGCTTACCTTTAGGTGTCCTCCTTGGGATAGCGTCATTTAAAGAACGAGGGTCAAAACAACGTAAAAAAAAACCGGAGGAGGCTGCCGAAGATGAGGCCATTACGGCTCGCCTTTAGGTGTCCTCCTCGGGATAGCGTCATTTAAAGAACGAGGGTCAGAACAACGTTAAAAAAAAACCGGAAAAAAAAAACAAAAAAAAAACGGGTGAGCCTGCCAGGATGAGGCCATTACGGCTTCCCTTTAGGTGTCCTCCTCGGGATAGCGTCATTTAAAGAACGAGGGTCAGAACAACGTAAAAAAAAAACCGGAGGAGGATGCCGAAGATGAGGCCATTACGGCTCGCCTTTAGGTGTCCTCCTCGACTTAGCGTCATTCAAAGAATTAGGGTCAGAACAACGTAAAAAAAACTGGAAAAAAACCGGAGGAGCTTGCCGAAAATGAGGCCATTACGGCTCGCCTTTAGGTGTCCTCCTCGGGATAGCGTCATTAAAAGAACGAGGGTCAGCACAACGTAAAAAAAAACTGGAAAAAAAACCGGAAGAGCTTGCCGAAGTTGAGGCCATTACGGCTCGCCTTTAGGTTTCCTCCTCGGGATAGCATCATTTAAAGAACGAGGGTCAGCACAACATAAAAAAAACAGAAGAAAACCGAAAAAATAAAACTGGAGGAACCTGCCGAAGATGAGGCCATTACGGCTCGCCTTTAGGTGACCTCCTCGGGATAGCGTCATTTAAAGAACGAGGGCAAGCACAATGTAAAAAAAAACCAAAAAAAAATCCGGAGGAGCCTGCGAAGATGAGGCCATTACGGCTCGCCTTTAAGTGTCCTCCTCGGGATAGAGTCATTTAAAGAACGAGGGTCAGCACAACGTAAGAAAAAAACCGGGAGGAGCCTGCCGAAGTTGAGGCCATTAACTCTCGCCTTTAGGTGTCCTCCTCGGGTTAGCATCACCTAAAGAACGAGGGTCAGCAAAACGTAAAAAAAAAAAAATCTAAAAAAATAGGAAAAAAAAGAGGAGCCTGCTGAAGATGAGGCCATTACGGCTCTCCTTTAGGTATCCCCCTCGGGATAGCGTCATGTAAAGAACGAGGGACAGTACAACGTAAAAAAAAAAAATCGGAGGAGCCTGCCGAAGATGAGGCCATTACGGCTCGCCTTTAGGTGTCCTCCTTGGGATAGCGTCATTTAATGAACGAGGGTCAGCTCAACTTAGTAAAAAAATGGAAAAATCGGAAAAAAAATGGAGGAGCCCGCTGAAGATGAGGCGATTACGGCTCGCCTTTAGGTGTTCTCCTCAGAATAACGTCATTTAAAGAACGAGGGTCAGCACAACGTTAAAAAAAAAAACCCTGAAAAAAAAATGAAGGAGCCAGCCGAAGATGAGGCCATTACGGCTCGCCTTTAGGTGTCCTCCTCGGGATAGCGTCATTTAAAAAACGAGGGTCAGAACAACGTAAAAGAAAAAACCGGAAGAAAACACCAAAAAAAAACCGGATGAGCCTGCTGAAGATGAGGCCATTACGGCTCGCCTTTAGGTGTCCTCCTCGGAATAGCGTCATTTAAAGAACGAGGGTCAGAACAACGTAAAAAAAAACCGGAGGAAGCTGCCGAAGATGAGGCCATTACGGCTCGCCTTTAGGTGTCCTCCTCGAGTTAGCGTCATTCAAAGAACGAGGGTCAGAACAACGTAAAAAAAACCGGAAAAAAACCGAAGAAGCTTGCCGAAGTTGAGGCCATTACGGCTCGCCTTTAGGTGTCCTCCTCGGGATAGCGTCATTTAAAGAACGAGGGTCAGCACAACGTAAAAAAAAAACTGGAAAAAAAACCGTAAGACCTTGCCGAAGATGAGGCCATTACGGCTCGCCTTTAGGTGTCCTCCTCGGGATAGCGTCATTCAAAGAACGAGGGTCAGAACAACGTAAAAAAAAAACATGAAAAAAACCGGAGCAGCTTGCCGAAGATGAGGCCATTACGGCTCGCCTTTAGGTGTCCTCCTCGGGATAGCATCATTTAAACAACGAGGATCAGCACAACGTAAAAAAAAAAAGGAAAAAAAACGAAAAAAAATAGAGGAGCCTGCTGAAGATAAGGCCATTAAGGCTCGCCTTTAGGTATCCCCCTCGGGATAGCGTTTTTTAAAGAACGAGGGTCTGCACAATGTAAAAAAAAGGAAAAAAAATGGAGGACCTCGCTGAAGATGAGGCGATTACGGCTCGCCTTTAGGTGTCCTCCTCAGGATAGCGTCATTTAAAGAACGAGGGTCAGAACAATGTTAAAAAAACCCGAAAAAAAAACGTAGGAGCCTGACGAAGATGAGGCCATTACGGCTCGCCTTTAGGTGTCCTCCTCGGGATAGCGTCATTTAAAGAACGAGGGTCAGTACAACGAAAAAAAATGGAAAATATAAAACCGGAGGAGCCTACCGAAGATGAGGGCATTGCGGCTCGACTTTAGGTGTCCTCCTCGGGATAGCGTCATTGAAAGAACGAGGGTCAGCACAAAGTAAAAAAAAAACGGAGGAGCCTGCTGAAGATGAGGCCATTACGGCTTGCCTTTAGGTGTCCTCCTCGGGATAGCATCATTTAAAGAACGAGGGTCAGCACAACGTAAAAAAATGGAAAAAACCGGAAAAAAAAATAGAGGAGCCTGCTGAAGATGAGGCCATTACGGCTCTCCTTTAGGTATCCCCCTCGGGATAGCGTCATGTAAAGAACGAGGGTCATCACAACGTAAAAAAAAAAAAAGAAACGGAATATCCTGCCGAAGATGAGGCCATTACGGCTCGCCCTTAGGTGTCCTCCTCGGGATAGCGTCATTTAATGAACGAGGGTCACCACAACGTAGTAAAAAAAACGGAAAAACCGGAAAAAAAACCGGAGGAGCCAGCCAAAGATGAGGCCATTACGGCTCGCTTTTAGGTGTCCTCCTCGAAATAGCGTCATTTAAAGAACGAGGGTCAGAACAACGTAAAAAAAAAAAAAACGGAGGAGGCTGCCGAAGATGAGGCCATTACGGCTCTCCTTTAGGTTTCCTCCTCGAGTTAGCGTCATTCAAAGTACGAGGGTCAGAACAACGTAAAAAAAAACTGGAAAAAAACCGAAGGAGCTTGCCGAAGATGAGGCCATTACGGCTCGCCATTAGGTGTCCTCCTCGGGGTAGCGTCATTTAAAGAACGAGAGTCAGCACAACGTAAAAAAAATACTAGAAAAAAAACAGAAGAGCCTGCCGAAGATGAGGCCATTACGGCTCGCCTTTAGGTGTCCTCCTCGGGATAGTGTCATTTAAAGAACGAGGTTCAGCACAACGTAAAAATAAAAACAAAAAAAACCGTAAAAATAAAACCGGAGGAACCTGCCAAAGATGAGGCCATTACGGCTCGCCTTTTGGTGTCCTCCTCAGGATAGCATCATTTAATGAACGAGGGTCAGCTCAACTTAGTAAAAAAAATGGAAAAACCGGAAAAAAAACGGAGGAGCCCGCTGAAGATGAGGCGATTACGGCTCGCCTTTAGGTGTTCTCCTCAGAATAACGTCATTTAAAGAACGAGGGTCAGCACAACGTTAAAAAAAAACCCTGAAAAAAAAACGAAGGAGCCAGCCGAAGATGAGGCCATTACGGCTCGCCTTTAGGTGTCCTCCTCGGGATAGCGTCATTTAAAAAACGAGTGTCAGAACAACGTAAAAGAAAAAACCGGAAGAAAACACAAAAAAAAAAAACCGGATGAGCCTGCCGAAGATGAGGCCATTACGGCTCGCCTTTAGGTGTCCTCCTCGGGATAGCGTCATTTAAAGAACGAGGGTCAGAACAACGTAAAAAAAAACCGGAGGAAGCTGCCGAAGATGAGGCCATTACGGCTCGCCTTTAGGTGTCCTCCTCGAGTTAGCGTCATTCAAAGAACGAGGGTCAGAACAACGTAAAAAAAACCGGAAAAAAACCGGAGAAGCTTGCCGAAGTTGAGGCCATTACGGCTCGCCTTTAGGTGTCCTCCTCGGGATAGCGTCATTTAAAGAACGAGGGTCAGCACAACGTAAAAAAAAACTGGAAAAAAAACCGGAAGACCTTGCCGAAGATGAGGCCATTACGGCTCGCCTTTAGGTGTCCTCCTCGGGATAGCGTCAGTCAAAGAACGAGGGTCAGAACAACGTAAAAAAAAAACATGAAAAAAACCGGAGCAGCTTGCCGAAGATGAGGCCACTACGGCTCGCCTTTAGGTGTCCTCCTCGGGATAGCATCATTTAAACAACGAGGATCAGCACAACGTCAAAAAAAAAGGAAAAAACCAAAAAAAAATAGAGAAGCCTGCTGAAGATAAGGCCATTAAGGCTCGCCTTTAGGTATCCCCCTCGGGATAGCGTTTGTTAAAGAATGAGGGTCTGCACAATGTAAAAAAAAGGAAAAAAAAAATGGAAAACCTCGCTGAAGATGAGGCGATTACGGCTCGGCTTTAGGTGTCCTCCTCAGGTTAGCGTCATTTAAAGAACGAGAGTCAGAACAATGTTAAAAAAACCCGAAAAAAAAAACGGAGGACCCTGCCGAAGATGAGGCCATTACGGCTGGCCTTTAGGTGTCCTCCTCGGGATAGCATCATTTAAAGAACGAGGGTCAAAAAAATGTAAAATAAAAAACCGGAAAAAAACCAAAAAAAAAACTGGATGAGCCTGCCGAAGATGGGGCCATTACGGCTCACCTTTAGGTGTCCTCCTTGGGATAGCGTCATTTAAAGAACGAGGGTCAAAACAACGTAAAAAAAAACCGGAGGAGGCTGCCGAAGATGAGGCCATTACGGCTCGCCTTTAGGTGTCCTCCTCGGGATAGCGTCATTTAAAGAACGAGGGTCAGAACAACGTTAAAAAAAAACCGGAAAAAAAAACAAAAAAAAAACGGATGAGCCTGCCGAGGATGAGGCCATTACGGCTTCCCTTTAGGTGTCCTCCTCGGAATAGCGTCATTTAAAGAACGAGGGTCAGAACAACGTAAAAAAAAAACCGGAGGAGGATGCCGAAGATGAGGCCATTACAGCTCGCCTTTAGGTGTCCTCCTCGGGATAGCGTCATTTAAAGAACGAGGGTCAGTACAACGAAAAAAAATGGAAAATATAAAACCGGAGGAGCCTACCGAAGATGAGGCCATTGCGGCTCGACTTTAGGTGTCCTCCTCGGGATAGCGTCATTGAAAGAACGAGGGTCAGCACAAAGTAAAAAAAAAACGGAGGAGCCTGCTGAAGATGAGGCCATTACGGCTTGCCTTTAGGTGTCCTCCTCGGGATAGCATCATTTAAAGAACGAGGGTCAGCACAACATAAAAAAAATGGAAAAACCGAAAAAAAAATAGAGGAGCCTGCTGAAGATGAGGCCATTACGGCTCTCCTTTATGTATCCCCCTCGGGATAGCGTCATGTAAAGAACGAGGGTCAGCACAACGTAAAAAAAAAAAAGAAACGGAGGATCCTGCTGAAGATGAGGCCATTACGGCTCGCCCTTAGGTGTCCTCTTCGGGATAGCGTCATTTAATGAACGAGGGTCAGCACAACGTAGTAAAAAAATGGAAAAACCGGAAAAAAAACCGGAGGAGCCAGCCAAAGATGAGGCCATTACGGCTCGCTTTTAGGTGTCCTCCTCGAAATAGCGTCATTTAAAGAACGAGGGTCAGAACAACGTAAAAAAAAAAACCGGAGGAGGCTGCCGAAGATGAGGCCATTACGGCTCTCCTTTAGGTGTCCTCCTCGAGTTAGCGTCATTCAAAGTACGAGGGTCAGAACAACGTAAAAAAAAATCGGAGGAGCTTGCCGAAGATGAGGCCATTACGGCTCGCCATTAGGTGTCCTCCTCGGGGTAGCGTCATTTAAAGAACGAGAGTCAGCACAACGTAAAAAAATACTAGAAAAAAAAAACAGAAGAGCCTGCCGAAGATGAGGCCATTACGGCTCTCCTTTAGGTGTCCTCCTCGGGATAGCGTCATTTAAAGAACGAGGGTCAGCACAACGTAAAAATAAAAACAAAAAAAACCGTAAAAATAAAACCGGAGGAACCTGCCGAAGATGAGGCCATTACGGCTCGCCTTTAGGTGTCCTCCTCGGGATAGCGTCATTTAATGAACGAGGGTCAGCTCAACTTAGTAAAAAAAACGGAAAAACCGGAAAAAAAACGGAGGAGCCCGCTGAAGATGAGGCGATTACGGCTCGCCTTTAGGTGTTCTCCTCAGAATAATGTCATTTAAAGAACGAGGGTCAGCACAACGTTAAAAAAAAACCCTGAAAAAAAAACGAAGGAGCCAGCCGAAGATGAGGCCATTACGTCTCGCCTTTAGGTGTCCTCCTCGGGATAGCGTCATTTAAAAAACGAGGGTCAGAACAACGTAAAAGAAAAAACTGGAAGAAAACACAAAAAAAAAACCGGATGAGCCGGCCGAAGATGAGGCCATTACGGCTCGCCTCTAGGTGTCCTCCTCGGGTTAGCGTCATTCAAAGAACGAGGGTCAGAACAACGTAAAAAAAACCGGAAAAAAACCGGAGAAGCTTGCCGAAGTTGAGGCCATTACGGCTCGCCTTTAGGTGTCCTCCTCGGGATAGCGTCATTTAAAGAACGAGGGTCAGCACAACGTAAAAAAAAACTGGAAAAAAAACCGGAAGACCTTGCCGAAGATGAGGCCATTACGGCTCGCATTTAGGTGTCCTCCTCGGGATAGCGTCATTCAAAGAACGAGGGTCAGAACAACGTAAAAAAAAACATGAAAAAAACCGGAGCAGCTTGCCGAAGATGAGGCCATTACGGCTCGCCTTCAGGTGTCCTCCTCGGGATAGCATCATTTAAACAACGAGGATCAGCACAACGTAAAAAAAAAAAGGAAAAAACCGAAAAAAAATAGAGGAGCCTGCTGAAGATAAGGCCATTAAGGCTCGCCTTTAGGTATCCCCCTCGGGATAGCGTTTTTTAAAGAACGAGGGTCTACACAATTTAAAAAAAAGGAAAAAAAATGGAAGACCTCGCTGAAGATGAGGCCATTACGGCTCGCTTTTAGGTGTCCTCCTCGTGTTAGCGTCATTCAAAGAATGAGGGTCAGAACAACGTAAAAAAAAACTGGAAAAAAACCGGAGGAGCTTGCCGAAAATGAGGCCATTACGGCTCGCCTTTAGGTGTCCTCCTCGGGATAGCGTCATTAAAAGAACGAGGGTCAGCACAACGTAAAAAAAAACTGGAAAAAAAACCGGAAGAGCTTGCCGAAGATGAGGCCATTACGGCTCGCCTTTAGGTTTCCTCCTCGGGATAGCATCATTTAAAGAACGAGGGTCAGCACAACGTAAAAAAAAATAGAAGAAAACCGAAAAAATAAAACTGGAGGAACCTGCCGAAGATGAGCCCATTACGGCTCGCCTTTAAGTGTCCTCCTCGGGATAGAGTCATTTAAAGAACGAGGGTCAGCACAACGTAAGAAAAAAACCGGGAGGAGCCTGCCGAAGTTGAGGCCATTAACTCTCGCCTTTAGGTGTCCTCCTCGGGTTAGCATCACCTAAAGAACGAGGGTCAGCAAAACGTAAAAAAAAAAAAAAATCGAAAAAAATAGGAAAAAAAAGAGGAGCCTGCTGAAGATGAGGCCATTACGGCTCTCCTTTAGGTATCCCCCTCGGGATAGCGTCATGTAAAGAACGAGGGACAGTACAACGTAAAAAAAAAATCGGAGGAGCCTGCCGAAGATGAGGCCATTACGGCTCGCCTTTAGGTGTCCTCCTCGGGATAGCGTCATTTAATGAACGAGGGTCAGCTCAACTTAGTAAAAAAAATGGAAAAACCGGAAAAAAAACGGAGGAGCCCGCTGAAGATGAGGCGATTACGGCTCGCCTTTAGGTGTTCTCCTCAGAATAACGTCATTTAAAGAACGAGGGTCAGCACAACGTTAAAAAAAAAAACCCTGAAAAAAAACGAAGGAGCCAGCCGAAGATGAGGCCATTACGGCTCGCCTTTAGGTGTCCTCCTCGGGATAGCGTCATTTAAAAAACGAGGGTCAGAACAACGTAAAAGAAAAAACCGGAAGAAAACACCAAAAAAAACCGGATGAGCCTGCCGAAGATGAGGCCATTACGGCTCGCTTTTAGGTGTCCTCCTCGGGATAGCGTCATTTAAAGAACGAGGGTCAGAACAACGTAAAAAAAAACTGGAGGAAGCTGCCGAAGATGAGGCCATTACGGCTCACCTTTAGGTGTCCTCCTCGAGTTAGCGTCATTCCAAGAACGAGGGTCAGAACAACGTAAAAAAAACCGGAAAAAAACCGGAGAAGCTTGCCGAAGTTGAGGCCATTACGGCTCGCCTTTAGGTGTCCTCCTCGGGATAGCGTCATTTAAAGAACGAGGGTCAGCACAACGTAAACAAAAACTGAAAAAAAAACCGGAAGACCTTGCCGAAGATGAGGCCATTACGGCTCGCCTTTAGGTGTCCTCCTCGGGATAGCGTCATTCAAAGAACGAGGGTCAGAACAACGTAAAAAAAAAAACATGAAAAAAACCGGAGCAGCTTGCCGAAGATGAGGCCATTACGGCTCACCTTTAGGTGTCCTCCTCGGGATAGCGTCATTTAAAGAACGAGGGCAAGCACAATGTAAAAAAAAACCAAAAAAAAATCCGGAGGAGCCTGCGAAGATGAGGCCATTACGGCTCGCCTTTAGGTGTCCTCCTCGGGATAGCGTCATTTAAAGAACGAGGGTCAGAACAACGTAAAAAAAAAACCGGAGGAACCTGCCGAAGATGAGGCCATTACGGCTCACCTTTAGGTGACCTCCTCGGGATAGCGTCATTTAAAGAACGAGGGCAAGCACAATGTAAAAAAAAACCAAAAAAAAAACCGGAGGAGCCTGCGAAGATGAGGCCATTACGGCTCGCCTTTAAGTGTCCTCCTCGGGATAGAGTCATTTAAAGAACGAGGGTCAGCACAACGTAAGAAAAAAACCGGGAGGAGCCTGCCGAAGTTGAGGCCATTAACTCTCGCCTTTAGGTGTCCTCCTCGGGTTAGCATCAACTAAAGAACGAGGGTTAGCAAAACGTAAAAAAAAAAAAATCAAAAAAAATAGGAAAAAAAAGAGGAGCCTGCTGAAGATGAGGCCATTACGGCTCTCCTTTAGGTATCCCCCTCGGGATAGCGTCATGTAAAGAACGAGGGACAGTACAACGTAAAAAAAAAATCGGAGGAGACTGCCGAAGATGAGGCCATTACGGCTCGCCTTTAGGTGTCCTCCTCGGGATAGCGTCTTTTAATGAACGAGGGTCAGCTTAACTTAGTAAAAAAAACAGAAAAATCGGAAAAAAAACGGAGGAGCCCGCTGAAGATGAGGCGATTACGGCTCGCCTTTAGGTGTTCTCCTCAGAATAACGTCATTTAAAGAACGAGGGTCAACACAACGTTAAAAAAAAAACCCTGAAAAAAAAACGAAGGAGCCAGCCGAAGATGAGGCCATTACGGCTCGCCTTTAGGTGTCCTCCTCGGGATAGCGTCATTTAAAAAATGAGGGTCAGAACAACGTAAAAGAAAAAACCGGAAGAAAACACCAAAAAAAACCGGATGAGCCTGCCGAAGATGAGGCCATTACGGCTCGCCTTTAGGTGTCCTCCTCGGGATAGCGTCATTTAAAGAACGAGGGTCAGAACAACGTAAAAAAAAACCGGAGGAAGCTGCCGAAGATGAGGCCATTACGGCTCGCCTTTAGGTGTCCTCCTCGAGTTAGCGTCATTCAAAGAACGAGGGTCAGAACAACGTAAAAAAAACCGGAAAAAAACCGGAGAAGCTTGCCGAAGTTGAGGCCATTACGGCTCGCCTTTAGGTGTCCTCCTCGAGATAGCGTCATTTAAAGAACGAGGGTCAGCACAACGTAAAAAAAAACTGGAAAAAAAACCGGAAGACCTTGCCGAAGATGAGGCCATTACGGCTCGCCTTTAGGTGTCCTCCTCGGGATAGCGTCATTCAAAGAACGAGGGTCAGAACAACGTAAAAAAAAACATGAAAAAAACCGGAGCAGCTTGCCGAAGATGAGGCCATTACGGCTCGCCTTTAGGTGTCCTCCTCGGGATAGCATCATTTAAACAACGAGGATCAGCACAACGTAAAAAAAAAGGAAAAAACCGAAAAAAAATAGAGGAGCCTGCTGAAGATAAGGCCATTAAGGCTCGCCTTTAGGTATCCCCCTCGGGATAACGTTTTTTGAAGAACGAGGGTCTGCACAATGTAAAAAAAAGGAAAAAAAATGGAGGACCTCGCTGAAGATGAGGCGATTTCGGCTCGCCTTTAGGTGTCCTCCTCAGGTTAGCGTCATTTAAAGAACGAGGGTCAGAACAATGTTAAAAAAACCCGAAAAAAAAACGGAGGAGCCTGCCGAAGATGAGGCCATTACGGCTCGCCTTTAGGTGTCCTCCTCGGGATAGCGTCATTTAAAGAACGAGGGTCAGCACAACGTAAAAAAAAACTGGAAAAAAAACCGGAAGACCTTGCCGAAGATGAGGCCATTACGGCTCGCCTTTAGGTGTCCTCCTCGGGATAGCGTCATTCAAAGAACGACGGTCAGAACAACGTAAAAAAAAAACATGAAAAAAACCGGAGCAGCTTGCCGAAGATGAGGCCATTACGGCTCGCCTTTAGGTGTCCTCCTCGGGATAGCATCATTTAAACAACGAGGATCAGCACAACGTAAAAAAAAAAGGAAAAAACCGAAAAAAAATAGAGGAGCCTGCTGAAGATAAGGCCATTAAGGCTCGCCTTTAGGTATCCCCCTCGGGATAGCGTTTTTTAAAGAACGAGGGTCTGCACAATGTAAAAAAAGGAAAAAAAAATGGAGGACCTCGCTGAAGATGAGGCGATTACGGCTCGCCTTTAGGTGTCCTCCTCAGGTTAGCGTCATTTAAAGAACGAGGGTCAGAACAATGTTAAAAAAACCCGAAAAAAAACGGAGGAGCCTGCCGAAGATGAGGCCATTACGGCTCGCCTTTAGGTGTCCTCCTCGGGATAGCGTCATTTAAAGAACAAGGGTCAGTACAACAAAAAAAATGGAAAATATAAAACCGGCGGAGCCTACCGAAGATGAGGCCATTGCGGCTCGACTTTAGGTGTCCTCCTCGGGATAGCGTCATTGAAAGAATGAGGGTCAGCACAAAGTAAAAAAAAAACGGAGGAGCCTGCTGAAGATGAGGCCATTACGGCTTGCCTTTAGGTGTCCTCCTCGAGATAGCATCATTTAAAGAATGAGGGTCAGCACAACGTAAGAAAAAACGGAAAAAACCGGAAAAAAAAATAGAGGAGCCTGCTGAAGATGAGGCCATTACGGCTCTCCTTTAGGTATCCCCCTCGGTATAGCGTCATGTAAAGAACGAGGGTCAGCACAACGTAAAAAAAAAAAAGAAACGGAGGATCCTGCCGAAGATGAGGCCATTACGGCTCGCCCTTAGGTGTCCTCCTCGGGATAGCGTCATTTAATGAACGAGGGTCAGCACAACGTAGTAAAAAAAATGGAAAAACCGGAAAAAAAACCGGAGGAGCCAGCCAAAGATGAGGCCATTACGGCTTGCCTTTAGGTGTCCTCCTCGAAATAGCGTCATTTAAAGAACGAGGGTCAGAACAACGTAAAAAAAACCGGAGGAGGCTGCCAAAGATGAGGCCATTACGGCTCTCCTTTAGGTGTCCTCCTCGAGTTAGCGTCATTCAAAGTACGAGGGTCAGAACAACGTAAAAAAAACCGGAAAAAAACCGGAGGAGCCTGCCGAAGATGAGGCCATTACGGCTCGCCTTTAGGTGTCCTCCTCGGGATAGCGTCATTTAAAGAACGAGGGTCAGCACAACGTAAAAATAAAAACAAAAAAAACCGTAAAAATAAAACCGGAGGAAACTGCCGAAGATGAGGCCATTACGGCTCGCCTTTAGGTGTCCTCCTCGGGATAGCGTCATTTAATGAACGAGGGTCAGAACAACGTAAAAGAAAAAACCGGAAGACCTTGCCGAAGATGAGGCCATTACGGCTCGCCTTTAGGTGTCCTCCTCGGGATAGCTTCATTCAAAGAACGAGGGTCAGAACAACGTAAAAAAAAAAACATGAAAAAAACCGGAGCAGCTTGCCGAAGATGAGGCCATTACGGCTCACCTTTAGGTGTCCTCCTCGGGATAGCGTCATTTAAAGAACGAGGGCAAGCACAATGTAAAAAAAAACCAAAAAAAAAACCGGAGGAGCCTGCGAAGATGAGGCCATTACGGCTCGCCTTTAGGTGTCCTCCTCGGGATAGCGTCATTTAAAGAACGAGGGTCAGAACAACGTAAAAAAAAAACCGGAGGAACCTGCCGAAGATGAGGCCATTACGGCTCACCTTTAGGTGACCTCCTCGGGATAGCGTCATTTAAAGAACGAGGGCAAGCACAATGTAAAAAAAAACCAAAAAAAAAACCGGAGGAGCCTGCGAAGTTGAGGCCATTACGGCTCGCCTTTAAGTGTCCTCCTCGGGATAGAGTCATTTAAAGAACGAGGGTCAGCACAACGTAAGAAAAAAACCGGGAGGAGCCTGCCGAAGTTGAGGCCATTAACTCTCGCCTTTAGGTGTCCTCCTCGGGTTAGCATCAACTAAAGAACGAGGGTTAGCAAAACGTAAAAAAAAAAAAATCAAAAAAAATAGGAAAAAAAAGAGGAGCCTGCTGAAGATGAGGCCATTACGGCTCTCCTTTAGGTATCCCCCTCGGGATAGCGTCATGTAAAGAACGAGGGACAGTACAACGTAAAAAAAAAATCGGAGGAGACTGCCGAAGATGAGGCCATTACGGCTCGCCTTTAGGTGTCCTCCTCGGGATAGCGTCTTTTAATGAACGAGGGTCAGCTTAACTTAGTAAAAAAAAAACAGAAAAATCGGAAAAAAAACGGAGGAGCCCGCTGAAGATGAGGCGATTACGGCTCGCCTTTAGGTGTTCTCCTCAGAATAACGTCATTTAAAGAACGAGGGTCAACACAACGTTAAAAAAAAAACCCTGAAAAAAAAACGAAGGAGCCAGCCGAAGATGAGGCCATTACGGCTCGCCTTTAGGTGTCCTCCTCGGGATAGCGTCATTTAAAAAACAAGGGTCAGAACAACGTAAAAGAAAAAACCGGAAGAAAACACCAAAAAAAACCGGATGAGCCTGCCGAAGATGAGGCCATTACGGCTCGCCTTTAGGTGTCCTCCTCGGGATAGCGTCATTTAAAGAACGAGGGTCAGAACAACGTAAAAAAAAACCGGAGGAAGCTGCCGAAGATGAGGCCATTACGGCTCGCCTTTAGGTGTCCTCCTCGAGTTAGCGTCATTCAAAGAACGAGGGTCAGAACAACGTAAAAAAAACCGGAAAAAAACCGGAGAAGCTTGCCGAAGTTGAGGCCATTACGGCTCGCCTTTAGGTGTCCTCCTCGAGATAGCGTCATTTAAAGAACGAGGGTCAGCACAACGTAAAAAAAAACTGGAAAAAAAACCGGAAGACCTTGCCGAAGATGAGGCCATTACGGCTCGCCTTTAGGTGTCCTCCTCGGGATAGCGTCATTCAAAGAACGAGGGTCAGAACAACGTAAAAAAAAACATGAAAACAACCGGAGCAGCTTGCCGAAGATGAGGCCATTACGGCTCGCCTTTAGGTGTCCTCCTCGGGATAGCATCATTTAAACAACGAGGATCAGCACAACGTAAAAAAAAAGGAAAAAACCGAAAAAAAATAGAGGAGCCTGCTGAAGATAAGGCCATTAAGGCTCGCCTTTAGGTATCCCCCTCGGGATAACGTTTTTTAAAGAACGAGGGTCTGCACAATGTAAAAAAAAGGAAAAAAAATGGAGGACCTCGCTGAAGATGAGGCGATTACGGCTCGCCTTTAGGTGTCCTCCTCAGGTTAGCGTCATTTAAAGAACGAGGGTCAGAACAATGTTAAAAAAACCCGAAAAAAAAACGGAGGAGCCTGCCGAAGATGAGGCCATTACGGCTCGCCTTTAGGTGTCCTCCTCGGGATAGCGTCATTTAAAGAACGAGGGTCAGCACAACGTAAAAAAAAACTGGAAAAAAAACCGGAAGACCTTGCCGAAGATGAGGCCATTACGGCTCGCCTTTAGGTGTCCTCCTCGGGATAGCGTCATTCAAAGAACGACGGTCAGAACAACGTAAAAAAAAAACATGAAAAAAACCGGAGCAGCTTGCCGAAGATGAGGCCATTACGGCTCGCCTTTAGGTGTCCTCCTCGGGATAGCATCATTTAAACAACGAGGATCAGCACAACGTAAAAAAAAAAGGAAAAAACCGAAAAAAAATAGAGGAGCCTGCTGAAGATAAGGCCATTAAGGCTCGCCTTTAGGTATCCCCCTCGGGATAGCGTTTTTTAAAGAACGAGGGTCTGCACAATGTAAAAAAAGGAAAAAAAAATGGAGGACCTCGCTGAAGATGAGGCGATTACGGCTCGCCTTTAGGTGTCCTCCTCAGGTTAGCGTCATTTAAAGAACGAGGGTCAGAACAATGTTAAAAAAACCCGAAAAAAAACGGAGGAGCCTGCCGAAGATGAGGCCATTACGGCTCGCCTTTAGGTGTCCTCCTCGGGATAGCGTCATTTAAAGAACAAGGGTCAGTACAACAAAAAAAATGGAAAATATAAAACCGGCGGAGCCTACCGAAGATGAGGCCATTGCGGCTCGACTTTAGGTGTCCTCCTCGGGATAGCGTCATTGAAAGAATGAGGGTCAGCACAAAGTAAAAAAAAAACGGAGGAGCCTGCTGAAGATGAGGCCATTACGGCTTGCCTTTAGGTGTCCTCCTCGAGATAGCATCATTTAAAGAATGAGGGTCAGCACAACGTAAGAAAAAACGGAAAAAACCGGAAAAAAAAATAGAGGAGCCTGCTGAAGATGAGGCCATTACGGCTCTCCTTTAGGTATCCCCCTCGGTATAGCGTCATGTAAAGAACGAGGGTCAGCACAACGTAAAAAAAAAAAAGAAACGGAGGATCCTGCCGAAGATGAGGCCATTACGGCTCGCCCTTAGGTGTCCTCCTCGGGATAGCGTCATTTAATGAACGAGGGTCAGCACAACGTAGTAAAAAAAATGGAAAAACCGGAAAAAAAACCGGAGGAGCCAGCCAAAGATGAGGCCATTACGGCTTGCCTTTAGGTGTCCTCCTCGAAATAGCGTCATTTAAAGAACGAGGGTCAGAACAACGTAAAAAAAACCGGAGGAGGCTGCCAAAGATGAGGCCATTACGGCTCTCCTTTAGGTGTCCTCCTCGAGTTAGCGTCATTCAAAGTACGAGGGTCAGAACAACGTAAAAAAAACCGGAAAAAAACCGGAGGAGCCTGCCGAAGATGAGGCCATTACGGCTCGCCTTTAGGTGTCCTCCTCGGGATAGCGTCATTTAAAGAACGAGGGTCAGCACAACGTAAAAATAAAAACAAAAAAACCGTAAAAATAAAACCGGAGGAAACTGCCGAAGATGAGGCCATTACGGCTCGCCTTTAGGTGTCCTCCTCGGGATAGCGTCATTTAATGAACGAGGGTCAGAACAACGTAAAAGAAAAAACCGGAAGAAAACACCAAAAAAAAACCGGATGAGCCTGCCGAAGATGAGGCCATTACGGCTCGCCTTTAGGTGTCCTCCTCGGGATAGCGTCATTTAAAGAACGAGGGTCAGAACAACGTAAAAAAAAACCGGAGGAAGCTGCCAAAGATGAGGCCATTACGGCTCGCCTTTAGGTGTCCTCCTCGAGTTAGCGTCATTCAAAGAACGAGGGTCAGAACAACGTAAAAAAAAACCGGAAAAAAGCCGGAGAAGCTTGCCGAAGTTGAGGCCATTACGGCTCGCCTTTAGGTGTCCTCCTCGGGATAGCGTCATTTAAAGAACGAGGGTCAGCACAACGTAAAAAAAAACTGGAAAAAAAACCGGAAGACCTTGCCGAAGATAAGGCCATTACGGCTCGCCTTTAGGTGTCCTCCTCGGGATAGCGTCATTCAAAGAACGAGGGTCAGAACAACGTAAAAAAAAAACAACAAAAAAACCGGAGCAGCTTGCCGAAGATGAGACCATTACGGCTCGCCTTTAGGTGTCCTCCTCGGGATAGCATCATTTAAACAACGAGGATCAGCACAACGTAAAAAAAAAAAAGGAAAAAACCGAAAAAAAATAGAGGAGCCTGCTGAAGATAAGGCCATTAAGGCTCGCCTTTAGGTATCCCCCTCGGGATAGCGTTTTTTAAAGAACGAGGGTCTGCACAATGTAAAAAAAAGGAAAAAAAAATGGAAGACCTCGCTGAAGATGAGGCGATTACGGCTCGCCTTTAGGTGTCCTCCTCAGGTTAGCGTCATTTAAAGAACGACGGTCAGAACAATGTTAAAAAAACCCGAAAAAAAAACGGAGGAGCCTGCCGAGGATGAGGCCATTACGGCTGGCATTTAGGTGTCCTCCTCGGAATAGCGTCATTTAAAGAACGAGGGTCAAAACAACGTAAAAGAAAAAACCGGAAAAAAACCAAAAAAAAACTGGATGAGCCTGCCGAAGATGGGGCCATTACGGCTCACCTTTAGGTGTCCTCCTTGGGATAGCGTCATTTAAAGAACGAGGGTCAAAACAACGTAAAAAAAAACCGGAGGAGGCTGCCGAAGATGAGGCCATTACGGCTCGCCTTTAGGTGTCCTCCTCGGGATAGCGTCATTTAAAGAACGAGGGTCAGAACAACGTTAAAAAAAACCGGAAAAAAAAACAAAAGAAAAATGGATGAGCCTGCCGAGGATGAGGCCATTACGGCTTCCCTTTAGGTGTCCTCCTCGGGATAGCGTCATTTAAAGAAGAGGGTCAGAACAACGTAAAAAAAAAACCGGAGGAGGATGCCGAAGATGAGGCCATTACGGCTCGCCTTTAGGTGTCCTCCTCGAGTTAGCATCATTCAAAGAATGAGGGTCAGAACAACGTAAAAAAAACTGGAAAAAAACCGGAGGAGCTTGCCGAAAATGAGGCCATTACGGCTCGCCTTTAGGTGTCCTCCTCGGGATAGCGTCATTAAAAGAACGAGTGTCAGCACAACGTAAAAAAAACTGGAAAAAAAACCGGAAGAGCTTGCCGAAGATGAGGCCATTACGGCTCGCCTTTAGGTTTCCTCCTCGGGATAGCATCATTTAAAGAACGAGGGTCAGCACAACGTAAAAAAAACAGAAGAAAACCGAAAAAATAAAACTGGAGGAACCTGCCGAAGATGAGGCCATTACGGCTCGCCTTTAGGTGACCTCCTCGGGATAGCGTCATTTAAAGAACGAGGGCAAGCACAATGTAAAAAAAAACCAAAAAAAAAACCGGAGGAGCCTGCGAAGATGAGGCTATTACGGCTCGCCTTTAAGTGTCCTCCTCGGGATAGAGTAATTTAAGGAACGAGGGTCAGCACAACGTAAGAAAAAAACCGGGAGGAGCCTGCCGAAGTTGAGGCCATTAACTCTCGCCTTTAGGTGTCCTCCTCGGGTTAGCATCACTAAAGAACGAGGGTCAGCAAAACGTAAAAAAAAAAAATCGAAAAAAATAGGAAAAAAGGAGCCTGCTGAAGATGAGGCCATTACGGCTCTCCTTTAGGTATCCCCCTCGGGATAGCGTCATGTAAAGAACGAGGGACAGTACAACATAAAAAAAAAAATCGGAGGAGCCTGCCGAAGATGAGGCCATTACGGCTCGCCTTTAGGTGTTCTCCTCAGAATAACGTCATTTAAAGAACGAGGGTCAGCACAACATTAAAAAAAAACCCTGAAAAAAAAACGAAGGAGCCAGCCGAAGATGAGGCCATTACGGCTCGCCTTTAGGTGTCCTCCTCGGGATAGCGTCATTTAAAAAACGAGGGTCAGAACAACGTAAAAGAAAAAACCGGAGGAAAACACCAAAAAAAACCGGATTAGCCTGCCGAAGATGAGGCCATTACGGCTCGCCTTTAGGTGTCCTCCTCGGGATAGCGTCATTTAAAGAACGAGGGTCAGAACAACGTAAAAAAAAACCGGAGGAAGCTGCCGAAGATGAGGCCATTACGGCTCGCCTTTAGGTGTCCTCCTCGAGTTAGCGTCATTCAAAGAACGAGGGTCAGAACAAAGTAAAAAAAACCGGAAAAAAACCGGAGAAGCTTGCCGAAGTTGAGGCCATTACGGCTCGCCTTTAGGTGTCCTCCTCGGGATAGCGTCATTTAAAGAACGAGGGTCAGCACAACGTAAAAAAAAACTGGAAAAAAAACCGAAAGACCTTGCCGAAGATGAGGCCATTACGGCTCGCCTTTAGGTGTCCTCCTCGGGATAGCGTCATTCAAAGAACGAGGGTCAGAACAACGTAAAAAAAAACATGAAAAAAACCGGAGCAGCTTGCCGAAGATGAGGCCATTACGGCTCGCCTTTAGGTGTCCTCCTCGGGATAGCATCATTTAAACAACGAGGATCAGCACAACGTAAAAAAAAAGGGAAAAACCGAAAAAAAATGGAGGACCTCGCTGAAGATGAGGCGATTACGGCTCGCCTTTAGGTGTCCTCCTCAGGTTAGCGTCATTTAAAGAACGAGGGTCAGAACAATGTTAAAAAAACCCGAAAAAAAAAACGGAGGAGCCTGCCGAAAATGAGGCCATTACGGCTCGCCTTTAGGTGTCCTCCTCGGGATAGCGTCATTTAAAGAACGAGGTTCAGTACAACGAAAAAAAATGGAAAATATAAAACCGGAGGAGCCTACCGAAGATGAGGCCATTGCGGCTCGACTTTAGGTGTCCTCCTCGGGATAGCGTCATTGAAAGAACGAGGATCAGCACAAAGTAAAAAAAAAACGGAGGAGCCTGCTGAAGATGAGGCCATTACGGCTTGCCTTTAGGTGTCCTCCTCGGGATAGCATCATTTAAAGAACGAGGGTCAGCACAACGTAAAAAAAACGGAAAAAACCGGAAAAAAAAATAGAGGAGCCTGCTGAAGATGAGGCCATTACGGCTCTCCTTTAGGTATCCCCCTCGGGATAGCGTCATGTAAAGAACGAGGGTCAGCACAACGTAAAAAAAAAAAAAAAAGAAACAGAGGAGCCAGCCAAAGATGAGGCCATTACGGCTCGCCTTTAGGTGTCCTCCTCGAAATAGCGTCATTTAAAGAATGAGGGTCAGAACAACGTAAAAAAAAAAAAAACCGGAGGAGGCTGCCGAAGATGAGGCCATTACGGCTCTCATTTAGGTGTCCTCCTCGAGTTAGCGTCATTAAAAGTACGAGGGTCAGAACAACGTAAAAAAAACCGAAAAAGAACCGGAGGAGCTTGCCGAAGATGAGGCCATTACGGCTCGCCATTAGGTGTCCTCCTCGGGGTAGCGTCATTTAAAGAACGAGAGTCAGCACAACGTAAAAAAAATACTAGAAAAAAAAACAGAAGAGCCTGCCGAAGATGAGGCCATTACGGCTCGCCTTTAGGTGTCCTCCTCGGGATAGCGTCATTTAAAGAACGAGGGTCAGCACAACGTAAAAATAAAAACGAAAAAAACCGTAAAAATAAAACCGGAGGAACCTGCCGAAGATGAGGCCATTACGGCTCGCCTTTAGGTGTCCTCCTCAGGATAACGTCATTTAAAGAACGAGTGCAAGCACAACGTAAAAAAAAAACCAAAAAAAAACCGGAGGAGCCTGCCGAAGATGAGGGCGTTACGGCTCGCCTTTAGGTGTCCTCCTCGGGATAGCGTCATTTAAAGTATGAGGGTCAGTACAATGTAAAGAAAAAAAAAACCGAGAGGAGCCTGCCGAAGATGAGGCCACTACGGCTCGCCTTTAGGTGTCCTCCTCGGGATAGCATCATTTAAAGAACGAGGGTCAGCACAACGTAAAAAATAAAACGGAAAAGACCGGAAAAAAAAATAGAGGAGCCTGCTGAAGATGAGGCCATTGCGGCTAGCCTTTAGGTATCATCCACGGGATAGCGTCATTTAAAGAACGAGGGTCAGCATAACGCATAAAAAAAATGTAAAATCAGAAAAAAAAACGGAGGACCCTGCTGAAGATGAGGTGATTAAGGCTCGCCTTTTGGTGTCCTCCTCAAGATAGCGTCATTTAAAGAACGTGGGTCAGCACAACGTTAAAAAAAACCCCAAAAAAAAAATGGAGGAGCCTGCCGAAGATGAGGCCATTACGGCTCGCCTTTAGGTGTCCTCCTCGGGAGAGCGTCATGTAAAGAACGAGGGTCAGCACAACGTTAAAAAAAAAGAAAAAAAACGAAAAAATAAAACCGGAGGAGCCTGCGGAAGATGAGGCCATTATGGCTCGCATTTAGGTGTCCTCATCGAGATATCGTCATTTAAAGAACGAGGGTCAGCACAACGTAAAAAAAAAACCGGAGGAGCCTGCCGAAGATGAGCCCATTACAGTTCGCCTTTAGGTGTCCTCCTCGGGACAGCGTCATTTAAAGAACGAGGGTCATCATAACGCATAAAAAAATGAAAAAATCAGAAAAAAAAAACTGAGGACCCTGCTAAAAATGAGACGATTATGGCTCGCCTTTAGGTGTCCTCCTCAGGATAGCGTCATTTAAAGAACGCGGGTCAGCACAACGTCAAAAAAAAAACCCGGAAAAAAAAATGAGGAGCCTGCCGAAGATGAGGACATTACGGCTCGCCTTTAGGTGTCCTCCTCGGGATAGCGTCATTTAAAGAACGAGGGTCAGCACAACGTAAAAAAAAAAAGGAAAAAACCGAAAAAAAAATAGAGGAGCCTGCTGAAGATGAGGCCATTACGGCTCGCCTTTAGGTATTCCCCTCGGGATAGCGTCCTTTAAAGAACGAGGGTCAGTACAACGAAAAAAAATGGAAAATATAAAACCGGAGGAGCCTACCGAAGATGAGGCCATTGCGGCTCGACTTTAGGTATCCTCCTCGGGATAGCGTCATTGAAAGAACGAGGGTCAGCACAAAGTAAAAAAAAACGGAGGAGCCTGCTGAAGATGAGGCCATTACGGCTTGCCTTTAGGTGTTCTCCTCGGGATAGCATCATTTAAAGAACGAGGGTCAGCACAACGTAAAAAAAATGGAAAAAACCGGAAAAAAAAAATAGAGGAGCCTGCTGAAGATGAGGCCATTACGGCTCTCCTTTAGGTATCCCCCTCGGGATAGCGTCATGTAAAGAACGAGGGTCAGCACAACGTAAAAAAAAAAAAAGAAACAGAGGATCCTGCCGAAGATGAGGCCATTACGGCTCTCATTTAGGTGTCCTCCTCGAGTTAGCGTCATTTAATGAACGAGGGTCAGCACAACGTAAAAAAAACGGAAAAAGAACCGGAGGAGCTTGCCGAAGATGAGGCCATTACGGCTCGCCATTAGGTGTCCTCCTCGGGGTAGCGTCATTTAAAGAACGAGAGTCAGCACAACGTAAAAAAAATACTAGAAAAAAAAACAGAAGAGCCTGCCGAAGATGAGGCCATTACGGCTCGCCTTTAGGTGTCCTCCTCGGGATAGCGTCATTTAAAGAACGAGGGTCAGCACAACGTAAAAATAAAAACGAAAAAAACCGTAAAAATAAAACCGGAGGAACCTGCCGAAGATGAGGCCATTACGGCTCGCCTTTAGGTGTCCTCCTCAGGATAACGTCATTTAAAGAACGAGGGCAAGCACAACGTAAAAAAAAAACCAAAAAAAAACCGGAGGAGCCTGCCGAAGATGAGGGCGTTACGGCTCGCCTTTAGGTGTCCTCCTCGGGATAGCGTCATTTAAAGTATGAGGGTCAGTACAATGTAAAGAAAAAAAAAACCGAGAGGAGCCTGCCGAAGATGAGGCCACTACGGCTCGCCTTTAGGTGTCCTCCTCGGGATAGCATCATTTAAAGAACGAGGGTCAGCACAACGTAAAAAATAAAACGGAAAAGACCGGAAAAAAAAATAGAGGAGCCTGCTGAAGATGAGGCCATTGCGGCTAGCCTTTAGGTATCATCCACGGGATAGCGTCATTTAAAGAACGAGGGTCAGCATAACGCATAAAAAAAATGTAAAATCAGAAAAAAAAACGGAGGACCCTGCTGAAGATGAGGTGATTAAGGCTCGCCTTTTGGTGTCCTCCTCAAGATAGCGTCATTTAAAGAACGTGGGTCAGCACAACGTTAAAAAAAACCCCAAAAAAAAAATGGAGCCTGCCGAAGATGAGGCCATTACGGCTCGCCTTTAGGTGTCCTCCTCGGGAGAGCGTCATGTAAAGAACGAGGGTCAGCACAACGTTAAAAAAAAAGAAAAAAAACGAAAAAATAAAACCGGAGGAGCCTGCGGAAGATGAGGCCATTATGGCTCGCATTTAGGTGTCCTCATCGAGATATCGTCATTTAAAGAACGAGGGTCAGCACAACGTAAAAAAAAAACCGGAGGAGCCTGCCGAAGATGAGCCCATTACGGTTCGCCTTTAGGTGTCCTCCTCGGGACAGCGTCATTTAAAGAACGAGGGTCATCATAACGCATAAAAAAATGAAAAAATCAGAAAAAAAAAACTGAGGACCCTGCTAAAAATGAGACGATTATGGCTCGCCTTTAGGTGTCCTCCTCAGGATAGCGTCATTTAAAGAACGAGGGTCAGCACAACGTTAAAAAAAAAACCCGGAAAAAAAAATGAGGAGCCTGCCGAAGATGAGGACATTACGGCTCGCCTTTAGGTGTCCTCCTCGGGATAGCGTCATTTAAAGAACGAGGGTCAGCACAACGTAAAAAAAAAAAGGAAAAAACCGAAAAAAAAATAGAGGAGCCTGCTGAAGATGAGGCCATTACGGCTCGCCTTTAGGTATTCCCCTCGGGATAGCGTCCTTTAAAGAACGAGTGTCAGTACAACGAAAAAAAATGGAAAATATAAAACCGGAGGAGCCTACCGAAGATGAGGCCATTGCGGCTCGACTTTAGGTATCCTCCTCGGGATAGCGTCATTGAAAGAACGAGGGTCAGCACAAAGTAAAAAAAAACGGAGGAGCCTGCTGAAGATGAGGCCATTACGGCTTGCCTTTAGGTGTTCTCCTCGGGATAGCATCATTTAAAGAACGAGGGTCAGCACAACGTAAAAAAAATGGAAAAAACCGGAAAAAAAAAATAGAGGAGCCTGCTGAAGATGAGGCCATTACGGCTCTCCTTTAGGTATCCCCCTCGGGATAGCGTCATGTAAAGAACGAGGGTCAGCACAACGTAAAAAAAAAAAAGAAACAGAGGATCCTGCCGAAGATGAGGCCATTACGGCTCGCCCTTAGGTGTCCTCCTCGGGATAGCGTCATTTAATGAACGAGGGTCAGCACAACGTAGTAAAAAAAACGGAAAAACCGGAAAAAAAACCGGAGGAGCCAGCCAAAGATGAGGCCATTACGGCTCGCCTTTAGGTGTCCTCCTCGAAATAGCGTCATTTAAAGAACGAGGGTCAGAACAACGTAAAAAAAAAAAAACCGGAGGAGGCTGCCGAAGATGAGGCCATTACGGCTCTCCTTTAGGTGTCCTCCTCGAAATAGCGTCATTTAAAGAACGAGGGTCAGAACAACGTAAAAAAAAAAAACGGAGGAGGCTGCCGAAGATGAGGCCATTACAGCTCGCCATTAGGTGTCCTCCTCGGGGTAGCGTCATTTAAAGAACGAGAGTCAGCACAACGTAAAAAAAATACTAGAAAAAAAAACAGAAGAGCCTGCCGAAGATGAGGCCATTACGGCTCGCCTTTAGGTGTCCTCCTCGGGATAGCGTCATTTAAAGAACGAGGGTCAGCACAACGTAAAAATAAAAACAAAAAAAACCGTAAAAATAAAACCGGAGGAACCTGTTGAAGATGAGGCCATTACGGCTCGCCTTTAGGTGTCTTCCTCAGGATAACGTCATTTAAAGAACGAGGGCAAGCACAACGTAAAAAAAAACCAAAAAAAAAACCGGAGGAGCCTGCCGAAGATGAGGGCGTTACGGCTCGCCTTTAGGTGTCCTCCTCGGGATAGCGTCATTTAAAGTACGAGGGTCAGCACAATGTAAAAAAAAAAACCGAGAGGAGCCTGCCGAAGATGAGGCCACTACGGCTCGCCTTTAGGTGTCCTCCTCGGGATAGCATCATTTAAAGAACGAGGGTCAGCACAACGTAAAAAATAAAACGGAAAAGACCGGAAAAAAAAATAGAGGAGCCTGCTGAAGATAAGGCCATTGCGGCTAGCCTTTAGGTATCATCCACGGGATAGCGTCATTTAAAGAACGAGGGTCAGCATAACGCATAAAAAAAATGAAAAATCAGAAAAAAAAACGGAGGACCCTGCTGAAGATGAGGTGATTAAGGCTCGCCTTTTGGTGTCCTCCTCAAGATAGCGTCATTTAAAGAACGTGGGTCAGCACAACGTTAAAAAAAACCCCAGAAAAAAAATGGAGGAGCCTGCCGAAGATGAGGCCATTACGGCTCGCCTTTAGGTGTCCTCCTCGGGAGAGCGTCATGTAAAGAACGAGGGTCAGCACAACGTTAAAAAAAAAAGAAAAAAAACGAAAAAATAAAACCGGAGGAGCCTGCCGAAGATGAGGCCATTATGGCTCGCATTTAGGTGTTCTCATCGAGATAGCGTCATTTAAAGAACGAGGGTCAGCACAACGTAAAAAAAAAAAACCGGAGGAGCCTGCCGAAGATGAGCCCATTACGGTTCGCCTTTAGGTGTCCTCCTCGGGACAGCGTCATTTAAAGAACGAGGGTCATCATAACGCATAAAAAAATGAAAAAATCAGAAAAAAAAAACTGAGGACCCTGCTAAAAATGAGACGATTATGGCTCGCCTTTAGGTGTCCTCCTCAGGATAGCGTCATTTAAAGAGCGAGGGTCAGCACAACGTTAAAAAAAAAACCCGGAAAAAAAAAATGAGGAGCCTGCCGAAAATGAGGACATTACGGCTCGCCTTTAGGTGTCCTCCTCGGGATAGTGTCATTTAAAGAACGAGGGTCAGCACAACGTAAAAAAAAAAGGAAAAAACCGAAAAAAAAATAAAGGAGCCTACTGAAGATGAGGCCATTACGGCTTGCCTTTAGGTGTCCTCCTCGGGATAGCATCATTTAAAGAACGAGGGTCAGCACAACGTAAAAAAAAAGGAAAAAACCGGAAAAAAAAATAGAGGAGCCTGCTGAAGATGAGGCCATTACGGCTCTCCTTTAGGTATCCCCCTCGGGATAACGTCATGTAAAGAACGAGGGTCAGCACAACGTAAAAAAAAAAAAAAGAAACAGAGGATCCTGCCGAAGATGAGGCCATTACGGCTCGCCCTTAGGTGTCCTCCTCGGGATAGCGTCATTTAATGAACGAGGGTCAGCACAACGTAGTAAAAAAAACGAAAAAACCGGAAAAAAAACCGGAGGAGCCAGCCAAAGATGAGGCCATTACGGCTCGCCTTTAGGTGTCCTCCTCGAAATAGCGTCATTTAAAGAACGAGGGTCAGAACAACGTAAAAAAAAAAAACCGGAGGAGGCTGCCGAAGATGAGGCCATTACGGCTCTCCTTTAGGTGTCCTCCTCGAAATAGCGTCATTTAAAGAACGAGGGTCAGAACAACGTAAAAAAAAAAAACGGAGGAGGCTGCCGAAGATGAGGCCATTACGGCTCGCCATTAGGTGTCCTCCTCGGGGTAGCGTCATTTAAAGAACGAGAGTCAGCACAACGTAAAAAAAATACTAGAAAAAAAAACAGAAGAGCCTGCCGAAGATGAGGCCATTACGGCTCGCCTTTAGGTGTCCTCCTCGGGATAGCGTCATTTAAAGAACGAGGGTCAGCACAACGTAAAAATAAAAACAAAAAAAACCGTAAAAATAAAACCGGAGGAACCTGCCGAAGATGAGGCCATTACGGCTCGCCTTTAGGTGTCTTCCTCAGGATAACGTCATTTAAAGAACGAGGGCAAGCACAACGTAAAAAAAACCAAAAAAAATCCGGAGGAGCCTGCCGAAGATGAGGGCGTTACGGCTCGCCTTTAGGTGTCCTCCTCGGGATAGCGTCATTTAAAGTACGAGGGTCAGCACAATGTAAAAAAAAAACCGAGAGGAGCCTGCTGAAGATGAGGCCACTACGGCTCGCCTTTAGGTGTCCTCCTCGGGATAGCGTCATTGAAAGAACGAGGGTCAGCATAAAGTAAAAAAAAACTGAGGAGCCTGCCGAAGATGAGGCTATTACGGCTCGCCTTTAGGTGTCCTCCTCGGGATAGCGTCATTTAAAGAACGAGGGTCAGTACAACGTAAAAAAAAAGGGAAAAAACCGGAAAAAAAATAGAGGAGCCTGCTGAAGATGAGGCCATTACGGCTCTCCTTTAGGTATCCCCCTCGGGATAGCGTCATGTAAAGAACGAGGGTTAGCACAACGTAAAAAAAAAAAAGAAACGGAGCAGCCTGCCGAAGATGAGGCCATTACGGCTCGCCCTTAGGTGTCCTCCTCGGGATAGCGTCATTTAATGAACGAGGGTCAGCACAACGTAGTAAAAAAATGGAAAAACTGGAAAAAAAAACGGAGGAGCCTGCTGAAGATGAGGCGATTACGGCTCGCCTTTAGGTGTCCTCCTCGGGATAGCGTCATTTAAAGAACGAGGGTCAGAACAACGTAAAAGAAAAAACCGAAAAAAAAAACCAAAAAAAACCGGAGGAGCCAACCAAAGATGAGGCCATTAAGGCTCGCCTTTAGGTGTCCTCCTCGACTTAGTGTCATTCAAAGAACGAGGGTCAGAACAACGTAAAAAAAACTGGAAAAAAACCGGAAGAGCTTGCCGAAGATGAGGCCATTACGGCTCGCCATTAGGGGTCCTCCTCGGGGTAGCGTCATTTCAAGAACGAGGGTCAGCACAACGTAAAAAAAATACTGGAAAAAAAAACAGAAGAGCCTGCCGAAGATGAGGCCATTGCGGCTTGACTATAGGTGTCCTCCTCGGGATAGCGTCATTGAAAGAACGAGGGTCAGCACAAAGTAAAAAAAAACCGGAGGAGCCTGCTGAAGATGAGGCCATTACAGCTTGCCTTTAGGTGTCCTCCTCAGGATAGCATCATTTAAAGAACGAGGGTCAGCACAACGTAAAAAAAAAGGGGAAAAACCGGAAAAAAAATGGAGGAGCCTGCCGAAGATGAGGCCATTGCGGCTTGACTATAGGTGTCCTCCTCGGGATAGCGTCATTGAAAGAACGAGGGTCAGCACAAAGTAAAAAAAAACGGAGGAGCCTGCCGAAGATGAGGCCATTATGGCTCGCCTTTAGGTGTCCTCCTCGGCATAGCGTCATTTAAAGAACGAGGGTCAGTACAACGTAAAAAAAAAAGGGAAAAAACCGGAAAAAAAAATAGAGGAGCCTGCTGAAGATGAGGCCATTACGGCTCTCCTTTAGGTATCCCCCTCGGGATAGCGTCATGTAAAGAACGAGGGTCAGCACAACGTAAAAAAAAAAAAAAAGAAACGGAGCAGCCTGCCGAAGATGAGGCCATTACGGCTCGCCCTTAGGTGTCCTCCTCGGGATAGCGTCATTTAATGAACGAGGGTCAGCACAACGTAGTAAAAAAAATGGAAAAACTGGAAAAAAAACCGGAGGAGCCTGCTGAAGATGAGGCGATTACGGCTCGCCTTTAGGTGTCCTCCTCGGGATAGCGTCATTTAAAGAACGAGGGTCAGAACAACGTAAAAGAAAAAACCGAAAAAAAAACCAAAAAAAATCGGAGGAGCCAGCCAAAGATGAGGCCATTACGGCTCGCCTTTAGGTGTCCTCCTCGAGTTAGCGTCATTCAAAGAACGAGGGTCAGAACAACGTAAAAAAAACTGGAAAAAAACCGGCGGAGCTTGCCGAAGATGAGGCCATTACGGCTCGCCATTAGGGGTCCTCCTCGGGGTAGCGTCATTTAAAGAACGAGGGTCAGCACAACGTAAAAAAAATACTGGAAAAAAAAACAGAAGAGCCTGCCGAAGATGAGGCCATTGCGGCTTGACTATAGGTGTCCTCCTCGGGATAGCGTCATTGAAAGAACGAGGGTCAGCACAAAGGAAAAAAAAACCGGAGGAGCCTGCTGAAGATGAGGCCATTACAGCTTGCCTTTAGGTGTCCTCCTCAGGATAGCATCATTTAAAGAACGAGGGTCAGCACAACGTAAAAAAAAAAGGGGAAAAACCGGAAAAAAAATGGAGGAGCCTGCTGAAGATGAGACCATTACGGCTCGCCTTTAGGTGTCCTCCTCGGGAGAGCGTCTTTTAAAGAACGAGGGTCAGCACAACGTTAAAAAAAAAAAGAAAAAAAAACGAGAAAATAAAACCGGAGGAGCCTGCCGAAGATGAGTCCATTACGGCTCGCATTTAGGTGTCCTCCTCGGTATAGCATTATTTAAAGAACAAGGATCAGCACAACGTAAAAAAAACGGAAAAAAGCGGAAAAAAATCGAGGAGCTTGCTGAAGATGAGGCCATTACGGCTCGCCTTTAGGTATCCTCCTCGGGATAGCGTCATTTAAAGAACAAGGGTCAGCATAACGTATAAAAAAAGGAAAAAATCGGAAAAAAATGGAGGAGCCTGCTGAAGATGAGGCGATTACGGCTCGCCTTTAGGTGTCCTCCTCAGGATAGCGTCATTTAAAGAAATAGGGTCAGCACAACGTTAAAAAAAAAACCCGGAAAAAAAAAATGAGGAGCCTGCCGAAGATGCGGACATTACGGCTCGCCTTTAGATGTCCTCGTCGGGATAGCGTCATTTAAAGAACGAGGGTCAGCACAACGGAAAAAAAAAAAGGAAAAAACCGAAAAAAAAATAGAGGAGCCTGCTGAAGATGAGGCCATTACGGCTCGCCTTTAGGTATCCCCCTCGGGATAGCGTCCTTTAAAGAACGAGGGTCTGCACAATGTAAAAAAAAAAGGAAAAAAAAATGGAGGACCTCACTGAAGATGAGGCGATTACGGCTCACCTTTAGGTGTCCTCCTCAGGATAGCGTCATTTAAAGAACGAGGGTCAGAACAATGTTAAAAAAACCCGGAAAAAAAAAACGGAGGAGCCTGCCGAAGATGAGGCCATTACGGCTCGCCTTTAGGTGTCCTCCTCGGGATAGCGTCATTTAAAGAACGAGGGTCAGTACAACGTAAAAAAAAAAGGGAAAAAACCGGAAAAAAAATAGAGGAGCCTGCTGAAGATGAGGCCATTACGGCTCTCCTTTAGGTATCCCCCTCGGGATAGCGTCATGTAAAGAACGAGGGTCAGCACAACGTAAAAAAAAAAAAAAAAGAAACGGAGCAGCCTGCCGAAGATGAGACCATTACGGCTCGCCCTTAGGTGTCCTCCTCGGGATAGCGTCATTTAATGAACGAGGGTCAGCACAACGTAGTAAAAAAATGGAAAAACCGGAAAAAAAACGGAGGAGCCTGCTGAAGATGAGGCGATTACGGCTCGCCTTTAGGTGTCCTCCTCGGGATAGCGTCATTTAAAGAACGAGGGTCAGAACAACGTAAAAGAAAAAACCGAAAAAAAAACCAAAAAAAACCGGAGGAGCCAGCCAAAGATGAGGCCATTATGGCTCGCCTTTAGGTGTCCTCCTCGAGTTTGCGTCATTCAAAGAACGAGGGTCAGAACAACGTAAAAAAAAACCGGAAAAAAACCGGAGGAGCTTGCCGAAGATGAGGCCATTACGGCTCGCTATTAGGTGTCCTCCTCGGGATAGCGTCATTGAAAGAACGAGGGTCAGCACAAAGTAAAAAAAAACCGGAGGAGCCTGCTGAAGATGAGGCCATTTCGGCTTGCCTTTAGGTGTCCTCCTCGGGATAGCATCATCTAAAGAACGAGGGTCAGCACAACGTAAAAAAAAAAGGGAAAAAACCGGAAAAAAAATAGAGGAGCCTGCTGAAGATGAGGCCATTACGGCTCTCCTTTAGGTATCCCCCTCGGGATAGCGTCATGTAAAGAACGAGGGTTAGCACAACGTAAAAAAAAAAAAAGAAACGGAGCAGCCTGCCGAAGATGAGGCCATTACGGCTCGCCCTTAGGTGTCCTCCTCGGGATAGCGTCATTTAATGAACGAGGGTCAGCACAACGTAGTAAAAAAATGGAAAAACTGGAAAAAAAAACGGAGGAGCCTGCTGAAGATGAGGCGATTACGGCTCGCCTTTAGGTGTCCTCCTCGGGATAGCGTCATTTAAAGAACAAGGGTCAGAACAACGTAAAAGAAAAAACCGAAAAAAAAAACCAAAAAAAACCGGAGGAGCCAACCAAAGATGAGGCCATTAAGGCTCGCCTTTAGGTGTCCTCCTTGACTTAGTGTCATTCAAAGAACGAGGGTCAGAACAACGTAAAAAAAACTGGAAAAAAACCGGAGGAGCTTGCAGAAGATGAGGCCATTACGGCTCGCCATTAGGGGTCCTCCTCGGGGTAGCGTCATTTAAAGAACGAGGGTCAGCACAACGTAAAAAAAATACTGGAAAAAAAAAACAGAAGAGCCTGCCGAAGATGAGGCCATTGCGGCTTGACTATAGGTGTCCTCCTCGGGATAGCGTCATTGAAAGAACGAGGGTCAGCACAAAGTAAAAAAAAACCGGAGGAGCCTGCTGAAGATGAGGCCATTACAGCTTGCCTTTAGGTGTCCTCCTCAGGATAGCATCATTTAAAGAACGAGGGTCAGCACAACGTAAAAAAAAAAGGGGAAAAACCGGAAAAAAAATGGAGGAGCCTGCCGAAGATGAGGCCATTGCGGCTTGACTATAGGTGTCCTCCTCGGGATAGCGTCATTGAAAGAACGAGGGTCAGCACAAAGTAAAAAAAAACGGAGGAGCCTGCCGAAGATGAGGCCATTATGGCTCGCCTTTAGGTGTCCTCCTCGGCATAGCGTCATTTAAAGAACGAGGGTCAGCACAACGTAAAAAAAAAAAAAAAAAGAAACCGAGCAGCATGCCGAAGATGAGGCCATTACGGCTCGCCCTTAGGTGTCCTCCTCGGGATAGCGTCATTTAATGAACGAGTGTCAGCACAACGTAGTAAAAAAAATGGAAAAACTGGAAAAAAAACCGGAGGAGCCTGCTGAAGATGAGGCGATTACGGCTCGCCTTTAGGTGTCCTCCTCGGGATAGCGTCATTTAAAGAACGAGGGTCAGAACAACGTAAAAGAAAAAACCGAAAAAAAAACCAAAAAAAACCGGAGGAGCCAGCCAAAGATGAGGCCATTACGGCTCGCCTTTAGGTGTCCTCCTCGAGTTAGCGTCATTCAAAGAACGAGGGTCAGAACAACGTAAAAAAAACTGGAAAAAAACCGGAGGAGCTTGCCGAAGATGAGGCCATTACGGCTCGCCATTAGGGGTCCTCCTCGGGGTAGCGTCATTTAAAGAACGAGGGTCAGCACAACGTAAAAAAAATACTGGAAAAAAAAAACAGAAGAGCCTGCCGAAGATGAGGCCATTGCGGCTTGACTATACGTGTCCTCCTCGGGATAGCGTCATTGAAAGAACGAGGGTCAGCACAAAGTAAAAAAAAACCGGAGGAGCCTGCTGAAGATGAGGCCATTACAGCTTGCCTTTAGGTGTCCTCCTCAGGATAGCATCATTTAAAGAACGAGGGTCAGCACAACGTAAAAAAAAAAGGGAAAAACCGGAAAAAAAATGGAGGAGCCTGCTGAAGATGAGACCATTACGGCTCGCCTTTAGGTGTCCTCCTCGGGAGAGCGTCTTTTAAAGAACGAGGGTCAGCACAACGTTAAAAAAAAAAAAGAAAAAAAAACGAGAAAATAAAACCGGAGGAGCCTGCCGAAGATGAGTCCATTACGGGTCGCATTTAGGTGTCCTCCTCGAGATAGCGTCATTTAAAGAACAAGGGTCAGCACAACGTAAAAAAAAACCGGAGGGGCCTGCCGAAGATGAGGCCATTACGGCTCACCTTTACGTGTCCTCCTCGGTATAGCATTATTTAAAGAACAAGGATCAGCACAACGTAAAAAAAACGGAAAAAAGCGGAAAAAAATCGAGGAGCTTGCTGAAGATGAGGCCATTACGGCTCGCCTTTAGGTATCCTCCTCGGGATAGCGTCATTTAAAGAACAAGGGTCAGCATAACGTATAAAAAAAGGAAAAAATCGGAAAAAAATGGAGGAGCCTGCTGAAGATGAGGCGATTACAGCTCGCCTTTAGGTGTCCTCCTCAGGATAGCGTCATTTAAAGAAATAGGGTCAGCACAACGTTAAAAAAAAAACCCGGAAAAAAAAATGAGGAGCCTGCCGAAGATGCGGACATTACGGCTCGCCTTTAGATGTCCTCGTCGGGATAGCGTCATTTAAAGAACGAGGGTCAGCACAACGGAAAAAAAAAAGGAAAAAACCGAAAAAAAAATAGACGAGCCTGCTGAAGATGAGGCCATTACGGCTCGCCTTTAGGTATCCCCCTCGGGATAGCGTCCTTTAAAGAACGAGGGTCTGCACAATGTAAAAAAAAAAGGAAAAAAAAATGGAGGACCTCACTGAAGATGAGGCGATTACGGCTCACCTTTAGGTGTCCTCCTCAGGATAGCGTCATTTAAAGAACGAGGTTCAGAACAATGTTAAAAAAACCCGGAAAAAAAAAACGGAGGAGCCTGCCGAAGATGAGGCCATTACGGCTCGCCTTTAGGTGTCCTCCTCGGGATAGCGTCATTTAAAGAACGAGGGTCAGTACAACGTAAAAAAAAAAGGGAAAAAACCGGAAAAAAAAATAGAGGAGCCTGCTGAAGATGAGGCCATTACGGCTCTCCTTTAGGTATCCCCCTCGGGATAGCGTCATGTAAAGAACGAGGGTCAGCACAACGTAAAAAAAAAAAAAAGAAACGGAGCAGCCTGCCGAAGATGAGGCCATTACGGCTCGCCCTTAGGTGTCCTCCTCGGGATAGCGTCATTTAATGAACGAGGGTCAGCACAACGTAGTAAAAAAATGGAAAAACCGGAAAAAAAAAACGGAGGAGCCTGCTGAAGATGAGGCGATTACGGCTCGCCTTTAGGTGTCCTCCTCGGGATAGCGTCATTTAAAGAACGAGGGTCAGAACAACGTAAAAGAAAAAACCGAAAAAAAAAACCAAAAAAAACCGGAGGAGCCAGCCAAAGATGAGGCCATTATGGCTCGCCTTTAGGTGTCCTCCTCGAGTTAGCGTCATTCAAAGAACGAGGGTCAGAACAACGTAAAAAAAAACCGGAAAAAAACCGGAGGAGCTTGCCGAAGATGAGGCCATTATGGCTCGCCATTAGGTGTCCTCTTCGGGGTAGCGTCATTTAAAGAACGATGGTCAGCACAACGTAAAAAAATACTGGAAAAAAAAACAGAAGAGCCTGCCGAAGATGAGGCCATTGCGGCTCGACTATAGGTGTCCTCCTCGGGATAGCGTCATTGAAAGAACGAGGGTCAGCACAAAGTAAAAAAAAACCGGAGGAGCCTGCTGAAGATGAGGCCATTACGGCTTGCCTTTAGGTGTCCTCCTCGGGATAGCATCATTTAAAGAACGAGGGTCAGCACAACGTAAAAAAAAAAGGGAAAAAACCAGAAAAAAAATAGAGGAGCCTGCTGAAGATGAGGCCATTACGGCTCTCCTTTAGGTATCCCCGTCGGGATAGCGTCATGTAAAGAACGAGGGTCAGCACAACGTAAAAAAAAAAAAGAAACGGAGCAGCCTGCCGAAAATGAGGCCATTACGGCTCGCCCTTAGGTGTCCTCCTCGGGATAGCGTCATTTAATGAACGAGGGTCAGCACAACGTAGTAAAAAAAATGGAAAAACCGGAAAAAAAAACGGAGGAGCCCGCTGAAGATGAAGCGATTACGGCTCGCCTTTAGGTGTCCTCCTCGGGATAGCGTCATTTAAAGAACGAGGGTCAGAACAACGTAAAAGAAAAAACCGAAAAAAAAAACCAAAAAAAACCGGAGGAGCCAGCCAAAGATGAGGCAATTACGGCTCGCCTTTAGGTGTCCTCCTCGAGTTAGCGTCATTCAAAGAACGAGGGTCAGAACAACGTAAAAAAAAACTGGAAAAAAACCGGAGGAGCTTGCCAAAGATGAGGCCATTATGGCTCGCCATTAGGTGTCCTCCTTGGGGTAGCGTCATTTAAAGAACAAGGGTCAGCACAACGTAAAAATAAAAACAAAAAAAACCGAAAAAAAAAACCGGAGGAACCTACCGAAGATGAGGCCATTACGGCTCGCCTTTAGGTGTCCTTCAAGGGATAACGTCATTTAAAGAACGAGGGCAAGCACAACGTAAAAAAAAAACTGAAAAAAAACCGGAGGAGCCTGCCGAAGATGAGGGCATTACGGCTCGCCTTTAGGTGTCCTCCTCGGGATAGCGTCATTTAAAGAACGAGGGTCAGCACAATGTAAAACAAAAAAAACCGGGAGGAGCCTGCCGAAGATAAGGCCACTACGGCTCGCCTTTAGGTGTCCTCCTCGGGATAGCATCATTTAAAGAACGAGGCTCAGCACAACGTAAAAAAAAAAGGGAAAAAACCAGAAAAAAAAATAGAGGAGCCTGCTGAAGATGAGGCCATTACGGCTCTCCTTTAGGTATCCCCGTCGGGATAGCGTCATGTAAAGAACGAGGGTCAGCACAACGTAAAAAAAAAAAAGAAACGGAGCAGCCTGCCGAAAATGAGGCCATTACGGCTCGCCCTTAGGTGTCCTCCTCGGGATAGCGTCATTTAATGAACGAGGGTCAGCACAACGTAGTAAAAAAAATGGAAAAACCGGAAAAAAAAACGGAGGAGCCCGCTGAAGATGAAGCGATTACGGCTCGCCTTTAGGTGTCCTCCTCGGGATAGCGTCATTTAAAGAACGAGGGTCAGAACAACGTAAAAGAAAAAACCGAAAAAAAAAACCAAAAAAAACCGGAGGAGCCAGCCAAAGATGAGGCAATTACGGCTCGCCTTTAGGTGTCCTCCTCGAGTTAGCGTCATTCAAAGAACGAGGGTCAGAACAACGTAAAAAAAAACTGGAAAAAAACCGGAGGAGCTTGCCAAAGATGAGGCCATTATGGCTCGCCATTAGGTGTCCTCCTTGGGGTAGCGTCATTTAAAGAACAAGGGTCAGCACAACGTAAAAATAAAAACAAAAAAAACCGAAAAAAAAAACCGGAGGAACCTACCGAAGATGAGGCCATTACGGCTCGCCTTTAGGTGTCCTTCAAGGGATAACGTCATTTAAAGAACGAGGGCAAGCACAACGTAAAAAAAAAACTGAAAAAAAACCGGAGGAGCCTGCCGAAGATGAGGGCATTACGGCTCGCCTTTAGGTGTCCTCCTCGGGATAGCGTCATTTAAAGAACGAGGGTCAGCACAATGTAAAACAAAAAAAACCGGGAGGAGCCTGCCGAAGATAAGGCCACTACGGCTCGCCTTTAGGTGTCCTCCTCGGGATAGCATCATTTAAAGAACGAGGCTCAGCACAACGTAAAAAATAAAACGGAAAAGACCGGAAAAAAAAAATAGAGGAGCCTGCTGAAGATGAGGCCATTACGGCTCGCCTTTAGGTGTCCTCCTCGGGAGAGCGTCATGTAAAGAACGAGGATCAGCACAACGTTAAACAAAAAAAAAGAAAAAAAACGAAAAAATAAAACCGGAGGAGCCTGCCGAAGATGAGGCCATTACGGCTCGCATTTAGGTGTCCTCATCGAGATAGCGTCATTTAAAGAACGAGGGTCAGCACAACGTAAAAAAAACCGGAGGAGCCTGCCGAAGATGAGGCCATTACGGCTCGCCTTTAGGTGTCCTCCTCGGCACAGCGTGATTTAAAGAACGAGGGTCAACACAACGTAAAAAAAAATTGAAAATATAAAACCGGAGGAGCCTGCCGAAGATGAGGCCATTACGGCTCGACTTTAGGTGTCCTCCTCGGGATAGCATCATTGAAAGAACGAGGGTCAGCACAACGTAAAAAAAAAACCGGAGGAGCCTGCCAAAGATGAGGCCATTACGGCTTGCCTTTAGGTCTCCTCCTCGGGATAGCGTCATTTAAAGAACGAGGGTCAGCACAACCTAAAAAAAAATCGAAAATATAAAACCGGAGGAGCCTGCCGAAGATGAGGCCATTACGGCTCGACTTTAGGTGTCCTCCTCGGGATAGCATCATTGAAAGAACGAGGGACAGCACAACGTAAAAAAAAAACCGGAGGAGCCTGCCAAAGATGAGGTCATTACGGCTCGCCTTTAGGTGTCCTCCTCGGGATAGTATCATTTAAAGAACGAGGGTCAGCATAACGTATAAAAAAAAGGAAAAAAACCGGAAAAAAAAACAGAGGAGCCTGCTGAAGATGAGGCGATTACGGCTCGCCTTTAGGTGTCCTCCTTAGGATAGCGTCATTTAAAGAAAGAGGGTCAGCACAACGTTAAAAAAAAAACCCGAAAAAAAAAACGGAGGAGCCTGCCAAAGATGAGGCCGTTACGGCTCGCCTTTAGGTGTCCTCCTCGGGATAGCATCATTTAAAGAACGAGGGTCAGCACAACTTAATAAAAAAGGAAAAAATCGAGAAAAAAATAGAGGAGCCTGCTAAAGATGAGGCCATTACGGCTCGGCTTTAGGTATCCCCCTCGGCATAGTGTCATTTAAAGAACAAGGGTCAGCACATCGTAAAAAAAAAAGGAAAAAATCGGAAAAAAAAACAGTGGAGCCCGCTGAAGATGAGGCGATTACGGCTCGCCTTTAGGTGTCCTCCTCAGGATAGCGTCATTTAAAGAACGAGGGTCAGCACAATGATAAAAAAATCCCAGAAAAAAAAACGGAGTAGCCTGCCGAAGATGAGGCCATTACGGCTCGCCTTTAGGTGTCCTCCTCGGGATAGTGTCATTTAAAGAACGAGGGTCAGAACAACGTAAAAAAAAAACACGGAAAAAAGGGAAAAAAACCGAAAAAAATCGGAGGAGCCTGCCGAAGATTTGGCCATTACGGCTCGCCTTTAGGTGTCCTCCTCGGGATAGCGTCATTTAAAGAACGAAGGTCAGCACAACGTAAAAAAAAAAAGAAAAAAAACCGAAAAATAAAACCGGAGCAGCCTACTGAAGATGAGGCCATTACGCATCGCCTTTAAGTGTCCTCCTCAGGATAGCATCATTTAAAGAACGAGGGTCAGCACAACGTAAAAAAAATGGAAAAAACCGGAAGAAAAATAGAGGAGCCTGCTGAAGGTGAGGCCATTACGGCTCTCCTTTAGGTATCCTCCTCGGGATAGTGTCATTTAAAGAACGAGGGTCAGCATAACGTTTAAAAAAAAGGAAAAAATCGGAAAAAAAAAACGGAGGAGCCTGCTGAATATGAGGCGATTACGGCTCGCCTTTAGGTTTCCTCCTTAGGATAGCGTCATTTAAAGAACGAGGGTCAGCACAACGTTAAAAAAGAAACCCGGAAAAAAAACAGTAGAGCCTACCGAAGATGAGGCCGTTACGGCTCGCCTTTAGGTGTCCTCATCAGGATAGCATCATTTAAAGAACGAGGGTCAGAACAACGTAAAAAAAAAAAAGAAAAAAAACCAGATAGCGTCATTCAAAGAACGAGGGTCAGCACAACGTAAAAAAAACAGAAAAAACTGGAAAAAAATTAGAGGAGCCTGCTGAAGATGAGGCCATTATGGCTCGCCTTCAAGTATCCCCCTCGGGAAAGCGTCATTTAAAGAACAATGGTCAGCACAACGTAAAAAAAAACGGAAAAAACCGGAAAAATAATGGTGATGCCCGCTGAAGATGAGGCCATTACGGCTCGCCTTTAGGTGTCCTCCTCGGGATAGCGTCATTTAAAGAACGAGGGTCAGAATAACGTAAAAAAAAAACGAAAAAAACCGAAAAAAAAAACCGGAGGAGCCTGCCGAAGATGAGGCCCTTACGGCTTGCCTTTGGTGTCCTCCTCGGGATAACGTCATTTAAAGAACGAGGGTCAAAACAACGTAAAAGAAAAACCGGAGGAACCTGCCAAAGATGAGGCCATTAGGGCTCGCCTTTAGGTGTCCACCTCGGGATAGCGTCATTTAAAGAACGAGGGTCAGAACAACGTTAAAAAAAAACCCGAAAAAAAAACGGAGTAGCCAGCTGAAGATGAGGCGATTACGGCTCGCCTTTAGGTGTCCTCCTCGGGATAGCGTCATTTAAAGAACGAGGATCAGCACAAAGTATAAAAAACCGAAAAAAAACAGAAAAAAAACCAGAGGTGCCTGCCGAAGATGAGGCCATTACGGCTCGCCTTTAGGTGTCCTCCTCGGGATAGCGTCATTTAAAGAACGAGGGTCAGCACAACGTAAAAAAAAACTGAAAAAAAACTGGAAGAGCCTGCCGAAGATGAGGCCATTACGGCTAGCCTTTAGGTGTCCTCCTCGGGATAGCGTCATTCAAAGAACGAGGGTCAGCACAATGTAAAAAATAAAAAAAAGCGGAAAAAAACCGGAGAAGCTTGCCGAAGATGAGGCCATTAGGGCTCGCCTTTAGGTGTTCTCCTCGGGATAGCGTCATTTAAAGAACGAGGGTCAGCACAACGTAAAAAAAAAATAGGAAAAAAAAACTGAGGAGCCTACCGAAGATGAGGCCGTTACGGCTCGCCTTTAGGTGTCCTCCTCAGGATAGCGTCATTTAAAGTACGAGGGTCAGCACAACGTAAAAAAATAAACAGGAAAAAAAAACGGAGGAGCCTGCCGAAGATGAGGCCATTACGGCTCGCCTTTAGGTGTCCTCCTCATGATAGCATCATTTAAAGAACGAATGTCAGCACAACGTAAAAAAAAATGGAAAAACAAAACGGAGGAGCCTGCCGAAGATGAGGCCATTACGGCTCGCCTTTAGGTGTCCTCCTCGGGATAGCGTCATTTAAAGAACGAGGGTCAGCACAACGTAAAAAAAACCGAAAAAAAAACCGGAAGAGCCTGCCGAAGATGAGGCCATTACGGCTCGCCTTTAGGTGTCCTCCTCGGGATAGCGTCATTTAAAGAACGAGGGTCAGCAAAACGTAAAAAAAAAATAGGAAAAAAAAACTGAGGAGCCTACCGAAGATGAGGCCATTACGGCTCGCCTTTAGGTGTCCTCCTCAGGATAGCGTCATTTAAAGTACGAGGGTCAGCACAACGTAAAAAAATAAACAGGAAAAAAAAACGAAGGAGCCTGCCGAAGATGAGGCCATTACGGCTCGCCTTTAGGTGTCCTCCTCGGGATAGCGTCATTCAAAGAACAAGGGTCAGCACAATGTAAAAAATAAAAAAAAGCGGAAAAATTACCGGAGGAGCTTGCCGAAGATAAGGCCATTACGGCTCGCCTTTAGGTGTCTTCCTCGGGATAGCGTCATTTAAAGAACGAGGGTCAGCACAACGTAAAAAAATAAACAGTAAAAAGAAACGGAGGAGCCTGCCGAAGATGAGGCCATTACGGCTCGCCTTTAGGTGTCCTCCTCAGGATAGCATCATTTAAAGAACGAATGTCAGCACAACGTAAAAAAAAATGGAAAAACAAAACGGAGGAGCCTGCCGAAGATGAGGCCATTACGGCTCGCCTTTAGGTGTCCTCCTCGGGATAGCGTCATTTAAAGAACGAGGGTCAGCACAACGTAAAAAAAATAGGAAAAAAAAAACTGAGGAGCCTACCGAAGATGAGGCCATTATGGCTCGCCTTTAGGTGTCCTCCTCAGGATAGCGTCATTTAAAGTACGAGGGTCAGCACAACGTAAAAAAATAAACAGGAAAAAAAAACGGAGGAGCCTGCCGAAGATGAGGCTATTACGGCTAGCCTTTAGGTGTCCTCCTCAGGATAGCATCATTTAAAGAACGAATGTCAGCACAACGTAAAAAAAATGGAAAAACAAAACGGAGGAGCCTACCGAAGATGAGGCCATTACGGCTTGCCTTTAGGTGTCCTCCTCGGGATAGCGTCATTTAAAGAACGAGGGTCAGCACAACGTAAAAAAAAATAGGAAAAAAAAAACTGAGGAGCCTACCAAAGATGAGGCCATTATGGCTCGCCTTTAGGTGTCCTCCTCAGGATAGCGTCATTTAAAGTACGAGGGTCAGCACAACGTAAAAAAATAAACAGGAAAAAAAAACGGAGGAGCCTGCCGAAGATGAGGCTATTACGGCTAGCCTTTAGGTGTCCTCCTCAGGATTGCATCATTTAAAGAACGAATGTCAGCACAACGTAAAAAAAATGGAAAAACAAAACGGAGGAGCCTGCCGAAGATGAGGCCATTACGGCTAGCCTTTAGGTGTCCTCCTCGGGATAGCGTCATTCAAAGAACGAGGGTCAGCACAATGTAAAAAATAAAAAAAAGCGGAAAAAAAACCGGAGAAGCTTGCCGAAGATGAGGCCATTAGGGCTCGCCTTTAGGTGTTCTCCTCGGGATAGCGTCATTTAAAGAACGAGGGTCAGCACAACGTAAAAATAAAATAGGAAAAAAAAACTGAGGAGCCTACCGAAGATGAGGCCATTACGGCTCGCCTTTAGGTGTCCTCCTCAGGATAGCGTCATTTAAAGTACGAGGGTCAGCACAACGTAAAAAAATAAACAGGAAAAAAAAACGGAGGAGCCTGCCGAAGATGAGGCCATTACGGCTCGCCTTTAGGTGTCCTCCTCAGGATAGCATCATTTAAAGAACGAATGTCAGCACAACGTAAAAAAAAATGGAAAAACAAAACGGAGGAGCCTGCCGAAGATGAGGCCATTATGGCTCGCCTTTAGGTGTCCTCCTCGGGATAGCGTCATTTAAAGAACGAGGGTCAGCACAACGTAAAAAAAAATTGGAAAAAAAAAACTGAGGAGCCTACCGAAGATGAGGCCATTATGGCTCGCCTTTAGGTGTCCTCCTCAGGATAGCGTCATTTAAAGTACGAGGGTCAGCACAACGTAAAAAAATAAACAGGAAAACAAAACGGAGGAGCCTGCCGAAGATGAGGCTATTACGGCTAGCCTTTAGGTGTCCTCCTCAGGATAGCATCATTTAAAGAACGAATGTTAGCACAACGTAAAAAAAATGGAAAAACAAAACGGAGGAGCCTACCGAAGATGAGGCCATTACGGCTTGCCTTTAGGTGTCCTCCTCGGGATAGCGTCATTTAAAGAACGAGGGTCAGCACAACGTAAAAAAAAATAGGAAAAAAAAAACTGAGGAGCCTACCGAAGATGAGGCCATTATGGCTCGCCTTTAGGTGTCCTCCTCAGGATAGCGTCATTTAAAGTACGAGGGTCAGCACAACGTAAAAAAATAAACAGGAAAAAAAAACGGAGGAGCCTGCCGAAGATGAGGCTATTACGGCTAGCCTTTAGGTGTCCTCCTCAGGATAGCATCATTTAAAGAACGAATGTCAGCACAACGTAAAAAAAATGGAAAAACAAAACGGAGGAGCCTGCCGAAGATGAGGCCATTACGGCTAGCCTTTAGGTGTCCTCCTCGGGATAGCGTCATTCAAAGAACGAGGGTCAGCACAATGTAAAAAATAAAAAAAAGCGGAAAAAAAACCGGAGAAGCTTGCCGAAGATGAGGCCATTAGGGCTCGCCTTTAGGTGTTCTCCTCGGGATAGCGTCATTTAAAGAACGAGGGTCAGCACAACGTAAAAAAAAAAATAGGAAAAAAAAACTGAGGAGCCTACCGAAGATGAGGCCATTACGGCTCGCCTTTAGGTGTCCTCCTCAGGATAGCGTCATTTAAAGTACGAGGGTCAGCACAACGTAAAAAAATAAACAGGAAAAAAAAACGGAGGAGCCTGCCGAAGATGAGGCCATTACGGCTCGCCTTTAGGTGTCCTCCTCAGGATAGCATCATTTGAAGAACGAATGTCAGCACAACGTAAAAAAAAATGGAAAAACAAAACGGAGGAGCCTGCCGAAGATGAGGCCATTACGGCTCGCCTTTAGGTGTCCTCCTCGGGATAGCGTCATTTAAAGAACGAGGGTCAGCACAACGTAAAAAAAACCAAAAAAAAAACCGGAAGAGCCTGCCGAAGATGAGGCCATTACGGCTCGCCTTTAGGTGTCCTCCTCGGGATAGCGTCATTTAAAGAACGAGGGTCAGCAAAACGTAAAAAAAAAATAGGAAAAAAAAACTGAGGAGCCTACCGAAGATGAGGCCATTACGACTCGCCTTTAGGTGTCCTCCTCAGGATAGCGTCATTTAAAGTACGAGGGTCAGCACAACGTAAAAAAATAAACAGGAAAAAAAAACGGAGGAGCCTGCCGAAGATGAGGCCATTACGGCTCGCCTTTAGGTGTCCTCCTCGGGATAGCGTCATTCAAAGAACAAGGGTCAGCACAATGTAAAAAATAAAAAAAAGCGGAAAAATTACCGGTGGAGCTTGCCGAAGATAAGGCCATTACGGCTCGCCTTTAGGTGTCCTCCTCGGGATAGCGTCATTTAAAGAACGAGGGTCAGCACAACGTAAAAAAATAAACAGGAAAAAGAAACGGAGGAGCCTGCCGAAGATGAGGCCATTACGGCTCGCCTTTAGGTGTCCTCCTCAGGATAGCATCATTTAAAGAACGAATGTCAGCACAACGTAAAAAAAATGGAAAAACAAAACGGAGGAGCCTGCCGAAGATGAGGCCATTACGGCTCGCCTTTAGGTGTCCTCCTCGGGATAGCGTCATTTAAAGAACGAGGGTCAGCACAACGTAAAAAAAAATAGGAAAAAAAAAACTGAGGAGCCTACCGAAGATGAGGCTATTACGGCTAGCCTTTAGGTGTCCTCCTCAGGATAGCATCATTTAAAGAACGAATGTCAGCACAACGTAAAAAAAATGGAAAAACAAAACGGAGGAGCCTACCGAAGATGAGGCCATTACGGCTCGCTTTAGGTGTCCTCCTCAGGATAGCGTCATTTAAAGTACGAGGGTCAGCACAACGTAAAAAAATAAACAGGAAAAAAAAACGGAGGAGCCTGCCGAAGATGAGGCTATTACGGCTTGCCTTTAGGTGTCCTCCTCGGGATAGCGTCATTTAAAGAACGAGGGTCAGCACAACGTAAAAAAAATCAGAAAAAAACCGGAAGAGCATGCCGAAGATGAGGCAATTACGGCTCGCCTTTAGGTGTCCTCCTCGGGATAGCGTCATTTAAAGAACTAGGGTCAGCTCAACGTAAAAAAAAATAGGAAAAAAAAATGGAAGAGCCTGCCGAAGATGAGGCCATTACAGCTCGCCTTTAGGTGTCCTCCTCAGGATAGCGTCATTTAAAGAACGAGGGTCAGCAAAACGTAAAAAAAAAACCGGAGGAGCCTGCCGAAGATGAGGCCGTTACGGCTCGCCTTTAGGTGTCCTCTTCGGGTTAGCATCATTTAAAGAACGAGGGTCAGCATAATGTTAAAAAAAAAAAACCCGAAAAAAAAAACGGAGGAGCCTGCCGAAGATGAGGCCATTACGGCTTGCCTATAGGTGTCCTCCTCAGGATAGCGTCATTTAAAGAACGAAGGTCAGCACAACGTAAAAAAAAAAACCGAAAAAAAAACGGGAAGAAAACCAAAAAAAACCAGAGGACCCTGCCGAAGATGAGGCCATTACGGCTCGCCTTTAGGTGTCCTCCTCGAGATAGCGTCATTTAAAGAACGAGGGTCAGCACAACGTAAAAAAAAAGGAAAAAAAACCGAAAAAATAAAACCGGAGGAGCGTGCCGAAGATGAGGCCATTACGGCTCGCCTTTAGGTGTCCTCCTCGGGATAGCGTCATTTAAAGAACGAGGGTCAGAACAACGTAAAAAAAAAAACCAGAGGAGCCTACCGAAGATGAAGCCATTACGGCTCGCCTTTAAGTGTCCTCCTCGGGATAGCATCATTAAAGAACGACGGTCAGCACAACGTAAAAAAATGGAAAAAACCGGAAAAAAATTGAGGAGCCTGCTGAAGCTGAGGCCATTATGGCTCGCCCTTAGGTATCCTCCTCGGGATAGCGTCATTTAAAGAACGAGGGGCAGCATAACGTTTAAAAAAATGGAAAAAAGCGGAAAAAAAACGGAGGAGCCTGCTGAAGATGAGGCGATTACGGTACACCTTTAGGTGTCCTCCTTAGGATAGCGTCTTTTAAAGAACGAGGGTCAGCACAACGTTAAAAAAAAACCCGAAAAAAAAAAACGGGGGAGCCTGCCGAAGATGAGGCCGTTACGGCTCGCCTTTAGGTGTCCTCCTTGGGATAGCGTCATTTAAAGAACGAGGGTCAAAACAACGTAAAAAAAAAGAAAAAAAACTGGATAGCGTCATTCAAAGAACGAGGGTCGAAACAAAGTAAAAAAAAACAGGAGGAGGTTGCCGAAGATGAGGCCATTACGGCTCGCCTTTAGGTGTCCTCCTCGGGATAGCGTCATTTAAAGAACGAGGGTCAGCATAACGTTTTAAAAAAAGGAAAAAACCGGAAAAAAAAAACGGAGGAGCTTGCTGAAGATGAGGCGATTACGGCTCACCATTAGGTTTCCTCCTTAGGATAGCGTCATTTAAAGAACGAGGGTCAGTACAACGTTAAAAAAAAAAACCCGGAAAAAAACGGAGGAGCCTGCCGATGATGAGGCCGTTATGGCTCGCCTTTAGGTGTCCTCCTCGGGATAGCGTCATTTAAAGAACGAGGGGCAGCATAACGTTTAAAAAAATGGAAAAAGCGGAAAAAAAATGGAGGAGCCTGCTGAAGATGAGGCGATTACGGTTCACCTTTAGGTGTCCTCCTTAGGATAGCGTCTTTTAAAGAACGAGGGTCAGCACAACGTTAAAAAAAAACCCGGAAAAAAAATGGGGGAGCGTGCCGAAGATGAGGCCGTTACGGCTCGCCTTTAGGTGTCCTCCTCGGGATAGCGTCATTTAAAAAACGAGGGTCAAAACAACGTAAAAAAAAAAAGGAAAAAAACTGGATAGCGTCATTCAAAGAACGAGGGTCAGAACAACGTAAAAAAAAACAGGAGGAGCTTGCCGAAGATGAGGCCATTACGGCTCGCCTTTAGGTGTCCTCCTTGGGATAGCATCATTTAAAAAACGAGGGTCAGCAGAACATAAAAAAAACGAAAAAAACCGGAAAAAAATTAGAGGAGCCTGCTGATGATGAGGCCATTACGGCTCGCCTTTAGGTGTCCTCCTCGGGATAGCGTCATTTAAAGAACGAGGGTCAGCATAACGTTTTAAAAAAAGGAAAAAACCGGAAAAAAAAAACGGAGGAGCTTGCTGAAGATGAGGCGATTACGGCTCACCATTAGGTTTCCTCCTTAGGATAGCGTCATTTAAAGAACGAGGGTCAGCACAACGTTATAAAAAAAACCCGGAAAAAAACGGAGGAGCCTGCCGAAGATGAGGCCGTTATGGCTCGCCTTTAGGTGTCCTCCTCGGGATAGCGTCATTTAAAGAACGAGGGGCAACATAACGTTTAAAAAAATGGAAAAAGCGGAAAAAAAACGGAGGAGCCTGCTGAAGATGAGGCGATTACGGTTCACCTTTAGGTGTCCTCCTTAGGATAGCGTCTTTTAAAGAATGAGGGTCAGCACAACGTTAAAAAAAAATCCGGAAAAAAAATGGGGGAGCCTGCCGAAGATGAGGCCGTTACGGCTCGCCTTTAGGTGTCCTCCTCGGGATAGCGTCATTTAAAGAACGAGGGTCAAAAAACGTAAAAAAAAAAGAAAAAAAACTGGATAGCGTCATTCAAAGAACGAGGGTCAGAACAACGTAAAAAAAAACAGGAGGAGCTTGCCGAAGATGAGGCCATTACGGCTCGCCTTTAGGTGTCCTCCTCGGGATAGCATCATTTAAAGAACGAGGGTCAGCACAACGTAAAAAAAACGGAAAAAACCGGAAAAAAAATTAGAGGAGCCTGCTGAAGATGAGGCCATTACGGCTCGCCGTTAGGTATCCTCCTCGGGATAGCGTCATTTAAAGAACGAGGGTCAGCATAACGTTTTAAAAAAAGGAAAAAACCGGAAAAAAAAAACGGAGGAGCTTGCTGAAGATGAGGCGATTACGGCTCACCATTAGGTTTCCTCCTTAGGATAGCGTCATTTAAAGAACGAGGGTCAGCACAACGTTAAAAAAAAAAACCCAGAAAAAAACGGAGGAACCTGCCGATGATGAGGCCGTTATGGCTCGCCTTTAGGTGTCCTCCTCGGGATAGCGTCATTTAAAGAACGAGGGGCAGCATAACGTCTAAAAAAATGGAAAAAGCGGAAAAAAAACGGAGGAACCTGCTGAAGATGAGGCGATTACGGTTCACCTTTAGGTGTCCTCCTTAGGATAGCGTCTTTTAAAGAACGAGGGTCAGCACAACGTTAAAAAAAAATCCGGAAAAAAAATGGGGGAGCCTGCCGAAGATGAGGCCGTTACGGCTCGCCTTTAGGTGTCCTCCTCGGGATAGCGTCATTTAAAGAACGAGGGTCAAAAAACGTAAAAAAAAAGGAAAAAAAACTGGATAGCGTCATTCAAAGAACGAGGGTCAGAACAACGTAAAAAAAAACAGGAGGAGCTTGCCGAAGATGAGGCCATTGCAGCTCACCTTTAGGTGTCCTCCTCGGGATAGCATCATTTAAAGAACGAGGGTCAGCACAACGTAAAAAAAACGGAAAAAATCGGAAAAAAAATTAGAGGAGCCTGCTGAAGATGAGGCCATTACGGCTCGCCTTTAGGTATCCTCCTCGGGATAGCGTCATTTAAAGAACGAGGGTCAGCATAACGTTTTAAAAAAAGGAAAAAACCGGAAAAAAAAAACGGAGGAGCTTGCTGAAGATGAGGCGATTACGGCTCACCATTAGGTTTCCTCCTTAGGATAGCGTCATTTAAAGAACGAGGGTCAGGACAACGTTAAAAAAAAAAACCGGGAAAAAAACGGAGGATCCTGCCGAAGATGAGGCCGTTATGGCTCGCCTTTAGGTGTCCTCCTCGGGATAGCGTCATTTAAAGAACGAGGGGCAGCAGAACGTTTAAAAAAATGGAAAAAGCGGAAAAAAAACGGAGGAGCCTGCTGAAGATGAGGCGATTACGGTTCACCTTTAGGTGTCCTCCTTAGGATAGCGTCTTTTAAAGAACGAGGGTCAGCACAACGTTAAAAAAAAATCCAGAAAAAAAATGGGGGAGCGTGCCGAAGATGAGGCCGTTACGGCTCGCCTTTAGGTGTCCTCCTCGGGATAGCGTCATTTAAAGAACGAGGGTCAAAAAACGTAAAAAAAAAGAAAAAAAACTGGATAGCGTCATTCAAAGAACGAGGGTCAGAACAACGTAAAAAAAAACAGGAGGAGCTTGCCGAAGATGAGGCCATTACGGCTCGCCTTTAGGTGTCCTCCTCGGGATAGCCTCATTTAAAGAACGAGGGTCAGCACAACGTAAAAAAAACGGAAAAAACCGGAAAAAAAATTAGAGGAGCCTGCTGAAGATGAGGCCATTACGGCTCGCCTTTAGGTATCCTCCTCGGGATAGCGTCATTTAAATAACGAGGGTCAGCATAACGTTTTAAAAAAAGGAAAAAACCGGAAAAAAAAACGGAGGAGCTTGCTGAAGATGAGGCGATTACGGCTCACCATTAGGTTTCCTCCTTAGGATAGCGTCATTTAAAGAACGAGGGTCAGCACAACGTTAAAAAAAAAAACCCGGAAAAAACGGAGGAACCTGCCGATGATGAGGCCGTTATGGCTCGCCTTTAGGTGTCCTCCTCGGGATAGCGTCATTTAAAGAACGAGGGGCAGCATAACGTTTAAAAAAATGGAAAAAGCGGAAAAAAAATGGAGGAGCCTGCTGAAGATGAGGCGATTACGGTTCACCTTTAGGTGTCCTCCTTAGGATAGCGTCTTTTAAAGAACGAGGGTCAGCACAACGTTAGAAAAAAACCCGGAAAAAAAACGGGGGAGCCTGCCGAAGATGAGGCCGTTACGGCTCGCCTTTAGGTGTCCTCCTCGGGATAGCGTCATTTAAAGAACGAGGGTCAAAAAACGTAAAAAAAAGAAGAAAAAAAACTGGATAGCGTCATTCAAAGAACGAGGGTCAGAAAACCGTAAAAAAAACAGGAGGAGCTTGCCGAAGATGAGGCCATTACGGCTCGCCTTTAGGTGTCCTCCTTGGGATAGCATCATTTAAAAAACGAGGGTCAGCACAACATAAAAAAAACGGAAAAAACCGGAAAAAAATTAGAGGAGCCTGCTGAAGATGAGGCCATTACGGCTCGCCTTTAGGTATCCTCCTCGGGATAGCGTCATTTAAAGAACGAGGGTCAGCATAACGTTTTAAAAAAAGGAAAAAACCGGAAAAAAAAAACGGAGGAGCTTGCTGAAGATGAGGCGATTACGGCTCACCATTAGGTTTCCTCCTTAGGATAGCGTCATTTAAAGAACGAGGGTCAGCACAACGTTAAAAAAAAAAACCCGGAAAAAAACGGAGGAGCCTGCCGAAGATGAGGCCGTTATGGCTCGCCTTTAGGTGTCCTCCTCGGGATAGCGTCATTTAAAGAACGAGGGGCAGCATAACGTTTAAAAAAATGGAAAAAGCGGAAAAAAAACGGAGGAGCCTGCTGAAGATGAGGCGATTACGGTTCACCTTTAGGTGTCCTCCTTAGGATAGCGTCTTTTAAAGAACGAGGGTCAGCACAACGTTAAAAAAAAATCCGGAAAAAAAATGGGGGAGCCTGCCTAAGATGAGGCCGTTACGGCTCGCCTTTAGGTGTCCTCCTCGGGATAGCGTCATTTAAAGAACGATGGTCAAAAAACGTAAAAAAAAAGAAAAAAAACTGGATAGCGTCATTCAAAGAACGAGGGTCAGAACAACGTAAAAAAAACAGGAGGAGCTTGCCGAAGATGAGGCCATTACGGCTCGCCTTTAGGTGTCCTCCTCGGCATAGCATCATTTAAAGAACGAGGGTCAGCACAACGTAAAAAAAACGGAAAAAACCGGAAAAAAAATTAGAGGAGCCTGCTGAAGATGAGGCCATTACGGCTCGCCTATAGGTATCCTCCTCGGGATAGCGTCATTTAAAGAACGAGGGTCAGCATAACGTTTTAAAAAAAGGAAAAAACCGGAAAAAAAAAACGGAGGAGCTTGCTGAAGATGAGGCGATTACGGCTCACCATTAGGTTTCCTCCTTAAGATAGCGTCATTTAAAGAACGAGGGTCAGCACAACGTTAAAAAAAAAAACCCGGAGAAAAACGGAGGAGCCTGCCGAAGATGAGGCCGTTATGGCTCGCCTTTAGGTGTCCTCCTCGGGATAGCGTCATTTAAAGAACGAGGGGCAGCATAACGTTTAAAAAAATGGAAAAAGCGGAAAAAAAAACGGAGGAGCCTGCTGAAGATGAGGCGATTACGGTTCACCTTTAGGTGTCCTCCTTAGGATAGCGTCTTTTAAAGAACGAGGGTCAGCACAACGTTAAAAAAAACCCGGAAAAAAAATGGGGGAGCCTGCCGAAGATGAGGCCGTTACGGCTCGCCTTTAGGTGTCCTCCTTGGGATAGCGTCATTTAAAGAACGAGGGTCAAAAAACGTAAAAAAAAGAAAAAAAACTGGATAGCGTCATTCAAAGAACGAGGGTCAGAACAACGTAAAAAAAAACAGGAGGAGCTTGCCGAAGATGAGGCCATTACGGCTCGCCTTTAGGTGTCCTCCTCGGGATAGCATCATTTAAAGAACGAGGGTTAGCACAACGTAAAAAAAATGGAAAAAATCAAAAAAAAAATTAGAGGAACCTGCTGAAGATGAGGCCATTACGGCTCGCCTTTAGGAATCCTCCTCGGGATAGCGTCATTTAAAGAACGAGGGTCAGCATAACGTTTAAAAAAAAGGAAAAAACCGGAAAAAAAAACGGAGGAGCTTGCTGAAGATGAGGCGATTACGGCTCACCATTAGGTTTCCTCCTTAGGATAGCGTCATTTATAGAACGAGGGTCAGGACAACGTTAAAAAAAAAAAACCCGGAAAAAATCGGAGGATCCTGCCGAAGATGAGGCCGTTATGGCTCGCCTTTAGGTGTCCTCCTCGGGATAGCGTCATTTAAAGAACGAGGGGCAGCATAACGTTTAAAAAAATGGAAAAAGCGGAAAAAAAATGGAGGAGCCTGCTGAAGATGAGGCGATTACGGTTCACCTTTAGGTGTCCTCCTTAGGATAGCGTCTTTTAAAGAACGAGGGTCAGCACAACGTTATAAAAAAATCCGGAAAAAAAATGGGGGAGCCTGCCGAAGATGAGGCCGTTACGGCTCGCCTTTAGGTGTCCTCCTCGGAATAGCGTCATTTAAAGAACGAGGGTCAAAAAACGTAAAAAAAAAAGAAAAAAAACTGGATAGCGTCATTCAAAGAACGAGGGTCAGAACAACGTAAAAAAAAACAGGAGGAGCTTGCCGAAGATGAGGCCATTACGGCTCGCCTTTAGGTGTCCTCCTTGGGATAGCATCATTTAAAGAACGAGGGTCAGCAAAACGTAAAGAAAACGGAAAAAACCGGAAAAAAAATTAGAGGAGCCTGCTGAAGATGAGGCCATTACGGCTCGCCTTTAGGTATCCTCCTCGGGATAGCGTCATTTAAAGAACGAGGGTCAGCATAACGTTTAAAAAAAAGGAAAAAACCGGAAAAAAAAATGGAGGAGCTTGCTGAAGATGAGGCGATTACGGCTCACCATTAGGTTTCCTCCTTAGGATAGCGTCATTTAAAGAACGAGGGTCAACACAACGTTAAAAAAAAAAAAACCCGGAAAAAAAACGGAGGAGCCTGCCGAAGATGAGGCCATTATGGCTCGCCTTTAGGTGTCCTCCTCGGGATAGCGTCATGTAAAGAACGAGGGTCAGAATAACGTAAAAAAAAAACGAAAAAACCGAAAAAAAACTGGAGGAGCCTGCCGAAGATGAGGCCATTACGGCTCGCCTTTAGGTGTCCTCCTCGGGAGAGCGTCATTTAAAGAACCAGGGTCAGAACAACGTAAAAAAAAAATGAAAAAAACCGAAAAAAAACCGGAGGAGCTTGCCGAAGATGAGACCATTACGACTCGCCTTTAGGTGTCCTCCTCGGGATAGCATCATTTAAAGAACGAGGGTCAGCACAACGTAAAAAAATAATAGGAAAAAAAAATGGAGGAGCCTGCCGAAGATAAGGCCATTACGGCTCGCCTTTAGGTGTCCTCCTCAGGATAGCGTCATTTAAAGAACGAGGGTCAGCACAACGTAAAAAAAAAATAGGAAAAAAAATGGAGGAGCCTGCCGAAGATGAGGCCATTACGGCTCGCCTTTAGGTGTCCTCCTCAGGGTAACGTCATTTAAAGAACGTGGGTCAGCACAACGTAAAAAAAAAAACCAAAGGAGCCTGCCGAAGATGAAGCCATTACGGCTCGCCTTTAAGTGTCCTCCTCGGGATGGCATCATTAAAGAACGAGGGTCAGCACAACGTAAAAAACAAATGGAATAAACCGAAAAAAATAGAAGAGCCTGCTGAAGCTGAGCCATTACGGCTCGCCTTTAGGTATCCTCCTCGGGATAGCGTCATTTAAAGAACGAGGGTCAGCATAACGTTTAAAAAAAAGGAAAAAAGCGGAAAAAAAAACGGAGGAGCCTTCTGAAGATGAGGCGATTACGGCTCGCCTTAAGGTGTCCTCCTTAGGATAGCGTCTTTTAAAGAACGAGGGCCAGCACATCGTTAAAAAAAAAACGGAGGAGCCTGCCGAAGATGAGGCCGTTACGGCTCGCCTTTAGGTGTCCTCCTCGATATAGCGTCATTTAAAGAACGAGGGTCAGAACAACGTAAAAAAAAAAGAAAAAAACTGGATAGCGTCATTCAAAGAACGAGAGTCAGAACAACGTAAAAAAAAAAAAAAACCGGAAGAGCTTGCCGAAGATGAGGCCCTTACGGCTCGCCTTTAGGTCTCCTCCTCGGGATAGCATCACTTAAAGAACGAGGGTCAGCACAACGTAAAAAAAAACGGAAAAAACTGGAAAAAAAAATTAGAGGAGCCTGCTGAAGATGAGGCCATTACGGCTCGCCTTTAGGTATCGTCCTCGGGATAGCATCATTTAAAGAACGAGGGTCAGTATAACGTTTAAAAAAAAGGAAAAAATGGAAAACAAAAACGGAGGAGCCTGCTGAAGATGAGGCGATTACGGCTCACCTTTAGGTTTCCTCCTTAGGATAGCGTCATTTAAAGAACGAGGGTCTGCACAACGTAAAAAAAAAAATGGAGGAGCCTGCCGAAGATGAGGCCGTTATGGCTCGCCATTAGTTGTCCTCCTCGGGATAGCGTCATTTAAAGAACGAGGGTCAGAACGACGTAAAAAAAAAAGAAAAAAAAAACCGGATAGCATCATTTAAAGAACGAGGGTCAGCACAACGTAAAAAAAAATGGAAAAAACCGAAAAAATAAATTAGAGGAGCCTGCTGAAGATGAGGCCATTACGGCTCGCCTTTAGGTATCCCCCTCGGGATAGCATCATTTAAAGAACGATGGTCAGACCAACGTAAAAAAAAAACGGAAAAAACCTGAAAAAAAATGGAGGTGCCCGCAGAAGATGAGGCGGTTACGGCTCGCCTTTAGGTGTCCTCCTCAGGATAGCGTCATTTAAAGAACGAGGGTCAGAGCAACGTAAAAAAAAACGGAGTAGCCTGCCGAAGATGAGGCCATTACGGCTCGCCTTTAGGTGTCCTCCTCGGGATAGTGTCATTTAAAGAACGAGGGTCAGAGCAATGTAAAAAAAACCGAGGAGCCTGCCGAAGATGAGGTTTTTGGCCGAAGGGATTGTTCTTGGCCATAAAGTTTCAAGAAAAGGGATAGAGGTTGATAAGGCAAAGGTTGAGATCATAGAAAAACTCCCTCCACCAATTAATGTGAAATCTGTTAGAAGTTTCTTGGGGCATGCCGGATTTTACAGAAGGTTTATCAAGGACTTTTCAAAAATAGCCAAACCTTTGAGTAATCTGTTAATGCTTGATAACCCTTTTGTTTTTGATGAAAACTGCCAGCATGCCTTTGAAACTTTAAAAAATAGACTCACAACAGCACCAATCATCACACCTCCAGATTGGGAATTACCTTTTGAACTCATGTGTGATGCAAGTGACAATGCAATTGGTGCTGTACTTGGGCAAAAGAAGGGAAATTTGCATCATGTCATATATTATGCAAGTAAAGTGTTGAATGAGGCCCAAAGAAATTACACCACAACAGAAAAAGAGTTGCTAGCTGTAGTCTATGCATTTGATAAGTTTAGATCATATCTGATAGGATCCAAAGTTGTGGTTTACACTGATCATGCTGCACTTAAGTATTTGATGTCAAAGCAGGATGCTAAACCAAGACTCATCAGGTGGATACTGCTCCTACAAGAATTTGACATTGAGATAAGAGATAAGAAGGGCACTGAAAATCAGGTCGCTGATCATCTATCAAGGCTACCACATGAAACAAGTCAAAAAGCATCCCAGCCCATAAATGAAAGCTTCCCAGATGAGCACCTTCTGCAGATCCAGCAAGCACCTTGGTTTGCTGACATAGCAAATTACAAAGTGGGAAGGAAGATACCGCAAGAGTTCTCTAAGCAACAAGTGAAGAAGTTGATCAACGAAGCAAGGAAATTTTCATGGGATGAACCCTTCTTATTTAAGAGATGCTCTGATGGAGTGATCAGAAGGTGTATTCCTGAAAGTGAAGTGAGGGACATCTTATGGCATTGTCATGGTTCAGCTTATGGTGGACACTTTGGCCCAGAAAAAACAGCCGCAAAAATACTGCAGAGTGGCTTCTATTAGCCAACTATCTTCAAGGATGCCAGAGAATATGTACACCAATGTAATGAATGCCAGAAAGCAGGAGGATTAACAAAAAGGAATGAGATGCCTCAAAACTTTATCTTAGAATTAGAATTGTTCGATCTATGGGGAATTGATTTCATGGGGCCTTTTCCTCCTTCTTATTCTTTTAGATACATCTTGGTAGCAGTGGAGTATGTCTCAAAGTGGGTGGAAGCCATAGCCACAACCACCTGTGATGCACAGATTGTCCTCAAATTCCTTAAAAAGCACATCTTCACTAGGTATGGAGTGCCCAAGGGTCTTGTTAGTGATGGTGGTAGTCACTTTTGCAACAAACAGATGGAGAAACTCCTCCACAAATATGGAGTAATTCACAAAGTAGCCACACCTTACCATCCTCAGACTAACGGCCAAGCTGAACTTGCAAATAGGGAATTAAAGAAGATCCTAGAGAAAACAGTGGGAATCACAAGAAAAGATTGGGCTAGAAAGCTAGAAGATGCATTGTGGGCGTATAGGACATCTTTTAAAACTCCTATTGGCAAGTCACCTTTTCAGCTATTGTATGGGAAATCCTGCCACCTCCCTGTAGAGCTTGAACACAGAGCTTTTTGGGCCACTAAACTCCTCAACCTTGATCCCCGAGCTGCAGGAGAAAAAAGGTTGTTACAACTAAATGAGTTGGATGAATTTAGAATAGAAGCTTATGAAAATGCTAAGATATACAAGGAGAGAGCTAAGAAGTGGCATGACAAGAAGATCACAAAGAAGGAATTCAAGCCAGGACAGCAAGTGCTCCTGTATAATTCGAAGCTTAAAATTTTTCCTGGCAAACTGAAGTCTAAGTGGACTGGCCCATACTTGGTGACAAAGGTTTTTCCCTATGGGAATATTGAACTGCTAGATGAGGCAACAAAGAATCAATTCACAACAAATGGTCACAGAGCAAAGCTGTATTTGGGAGGACAATGGGATAAGGAAAAAGAGGTTCAACACCTACAGCCCTCTTAAAAAGAATTGAAAGATGTCAAGCTAGTGACAATAAAAGAGCGCTTGTTGGGAGGCAACCCAACCTGAGGTAGTTTTCTTTTCATAACTTTTTCAATAAGAGTGTTGGATAACTGCTATGTATTGCAAGAAGCTAAGTTTGGTGTTGCACACAAAAAACAATCGAAGGGAGAATGCAAGATGCTAAGTTTGGTGTTCCACCAAAACTTCATTCTAACTTCCTGCACATTGCTAGTTCCAAGCAATCAAACAGATTATTCAAACAACTTAACTGTTTTTGTGTAGTCTCATTTTCATAACCTTTAGCAAGGACACAAAAGTTTGCCCAGAGTTAACCTGTTGAATCAGAAGAAGTAGCAGGAAATTAAGTCTGGGAGTTAACCACCAATTGAAGATACTATGCATCAAGACTCAAAAATGGGCACAGCAGAAAGAAGAACAAAAGAAATGCAAACCAATAGGTTGTATCTATACTTAACTTTTGCTGTTGAGAAATATTTTTGATTGATGTCTTGTTAAAGTGTTCATTTAGTTCAAACAGATTCAAATTTCTTTTAAAATAAGTAGGCTAGTTTATGTGTGTGCTTGTGTGTTTACTTTCACTTGACAAGAAGCATGTGTTGTCCCCTGCATCTTTAAGTTCAATAAAAGAAAAGTTTGAATGTGAAGCAAGATGATCTCTGTTAGATAGAAGTAAAATAAAAGTAAGTGGTGGTATGTGTGTGGTTGTATAATAGCTCACTTTTAGTGAATAAAGAGCTAGGATATCTCATTCTAAGTAAAGAGTGGCCTACTGTCTATGAATCTCAATTAAATAAAAAAAATTCCTTGGTTAGAAAGAAAAACAAAAAGAAGGAAAGAAAAGAGATAGCCAAAAAGTGGCAGAACAAAAGGAAACAAAAAGAAACAAAGCTGGACACCAATAGCTTGAACTTTAAAATATATGCCTGTGGTGTCTTTGTACTAGGATCTGCTTGGATTAGTAAGCTCTTAGGAGTGCATCAACACTCGGTGACTTGGGTTAACTAATCCGGGATCATCAGCTGAAAGTCCACTATCAAGAGCAACCTAACTACAAGGCATTTAGTAACCCAAAGAGGTGCTGGGCATCAATGTTTTAAGAAGGAATGTGAGCCAAGTGTCTATGGTGAATAATGTGTCAAGTATAAAGAAAAGAAAATGAACTTGCTACACATGACACTCAAATAAAGCTTATAAACAAAGTAATAGCCAAGGATAAAGGAATAATGAGAGGTCATAGCAGTATGTTACTTGAAGCTTGAAGGAGACTTTCTAGGCCTAGGAGTCAGTAAGAAGTGAGTATTTACATATCCACACAAAACCCCATAAACTATCAATAATACTCTGCTAGCATGAACATCCTCTTCCATTTCATTCTTTCTTCTCAATAAATCTTTTCTTGCTTGGGGACAAGCAAGCTTTAAGTTTGGTGTTGTGATGACAAGTCATCTTAGCCTATTTTAACTAGTCTTTTTCTTTTGTTTTCATTAGAATTATGCACTTTCTTGAGCTACAAGCAAGCCAATTAGCTAGATTTTCATGTTTCCTTTGATTTAATCAACCATGTATGAATTCATGCTATTTCATGAGGTTTTATACTATAACTGTCACATATTATGAAAGAATGAATATCTCATGATTTTAAGCATAGCTTTGATGTGTTTGGTTGATTAATGATAGGTGAAGAAAGCTTGGAGAAAGGTTGAAGCAAGAAGGAATAGCTAGGAGTAAAGAGAAGACAATGGAATAAGTGAAATTGAACCAGGAAGCAAAAAGCTGGACCTAAAGTTAGCCTCAAACTTTTGCACAAACTTTTGGGTGAAAAGTTAGCCCCAACGTTAGCCCCTAACTTGGAGGCTAACGTTGGCATGATGAAAATCGCTCCCTGGGTACCAAAAGTTTGTGCCAACGTTAGCCCCCTAACTTGGTGGCTAACGTTGGCACATGAAAATCACCCCTGGGCACCAAAAGTTTGCGCCAACGTTAGCCCCCTAACTTTGAGGCTAACGTTGGCATGAAGAAAACCTCCCTAAGCACCAAAAGTTTGTGCCAACGTTAGCCCCCTAACTTGGTGGCTAACGTTGGCACATGAAAATCACAAGGGGAGGAGCAAAAGTTTGCGCCAACGTTAGCCCCCTAACTTGGTGGCTAACGTTGGCGCCACAAGTGCACAAGGTAAGGCCAACGTTAGGGCCAAAGTTAGACCCCTAACTTTGGCACCAACGTTGGTATCAGCAGATTATGGTAGCTGATATGAAAAGTTGGAGCAAAAGTTAGACCCCTAACTTTTGCTCAAACTTTTGGTCCAACTTTTGCAAAACTCCAACCCGGTTCAATTGGTTCACTTTGGTTCTTCTCCAAACTTCAAGAGCAATCAACCAAGGCCTCTTTCAACCCAATTCCACCAAGAGCAAAGGCCCAACTCAAGGCTTGAAGATCATTTGAAGAAAGTGTATAAATAGGATAGAATTCAAGTTCTTCGGAGAGCTTTCTTTTGGAGTTTTCATAATAGTTTTCGGAGAGCTTTTGATATTGAGTGATCTTTAATTTCTTTGTCTTGGGGAAGGAGAATTCACTTCTCTTCCTCTCAGTTTTATTGCTTTCAATTTCTATTACAATTATCTTGGATTTTGGGTTGGAGAATTGAAGAAATTCTGTTTCAATCTCAACCTTGGATCTCACTGCTTTATTTACTGCTTGATTGAATTTCAATTTCTGTTAATTGCTCTTCATCCACTTTCTTTGAATTTCAATTACAATTTCTTGTTGGATCTAGGAAGGCATTGAGATCTAGACTTGGTTTTCTAGTCTCTGGGTCCTGAGATCTAATTTCCCAATTTTACATTTTCTGTTTACTGTTTTCATGTTCATTTACTTTTCTGCTTCAAGATCCAATCTAACCCAAACCTTCTTCTACTTCTCTGCTTGATGCAATTTATTTTTCCTTGTTTAAATTCTGCAAATCCAATCCCCAATTCCCTTTACAATTCCAGCCGTTTACATTTCTTGCACTTTAAGATTCCGCAATTTACATTTCTTGCATTCTAAGTTTCTGCTATTTAATTTCTTGTTCTTTAAGATTCAGCACTTTAATTCCCTGTTCTCTTTACTTCCATGCAATTTAATTTCTGCAAATCACAAAACACTCAACCAAGTCTTGATTCGCTTGACTAAATTAACCACTAAACTAAAATTGCTCAATCCTTCAATCCTTGTGGGATCGACCTCACTCCCGTGAGTTTTTATTACTTGATACGACCCGGTACACTTGCCGGTTAGATTTGTGTGTTTTGGGAGAAATTTATTTTTCACCAAAATACTCATCAGGTGTCCTCCTCAGGATAGCGTCATTTAAAGAACGAGGGTCAGCATAACATAAAAAAATAATAGGAAAAAAAATGGAGGAGCCTGCCGAAGATGAGGCCATTACGGCTTGCCTTTAGGTGTCCTCCTCAGGATAGCGACATTTAAAGAACGAGGGTCAGCACAACCTAAAAAAAAACAGCAAAAAAAACGGAGGAGCCTGCCGAAGATGAGGCCATTACGGCTCGCCTTTAGGTGTCCTCCTCAGGATAGCGTCCTTTAAAGAACGAGGGTCAGCACAACGTAAAAAAAAATGAAAAAAAAATGGAAAAACAAAACGGAGGAGCCTGCCGAAGATGAGGCCATTACGGCTTGCCTTTAGGTGTCCTCCTCGGGATAGCGTCATTTAAAGAACGAGGGTCAGCACAGCGTAAAAAAATAATAGGAAAAAAAACGGAGGAGCCTGCCGAAGATGCGGCCATTACGGCTCGCCTTTAGGTGTCCTCCTCAAGATAGCGTCATTTAAAGAACGAGGGTCAGCACAACATAAAAAAAAATAGGAAAAAAAACGGAGGAACCTGCCGAAGATGAGGCCATTACGGCTCGCCTTTAGGTGTCCTGCTCAGGATAGCGTCATTTAAAGAACGAGGGTCAGTACAACGTAAAAAAAATGAAAAAAAATGGAAAAACAAAACGGAGGAGCCTGCCGAAGATGAGGCCATTACGGATTGCCTTTAGGTGTCCTCCTCGGGAAAGCGTCATTTAAAGAACGAGGGTCAGCACAACGTAAAAAAATAATAGGAAAAAAAACGGAGGAGCCTGCTGAAGATGCGGCCATTACGGCTCGCCTTTAGGTGTCCTCCTCAGGATAGCGTCATTTAAAGAACGAGGGTCAGCACAACGTAAAAAAAAACAGGAAAAAAACGGAGGAGCCTGCCGAAGATGAGGCCATTACGGTTCGCCTTTAGGTGTCCTTCTCAAGATAGCGTCATTTAAAGAACGAGGGTCAGCACAACGTAAAAAAATAATATGAAAAAAAAATGGAGGAGCCTGCCGAAGATGAGGCCATTACGGCTCGCCTTTAGGTGTCCTCCTCAGGATAGCGTCATTTAAAGAACGAGGGTCAGCACAACCTAAAAAAAAAATAGGAAAAAAAACGGAGGAGCCTGCCGAAGATGAAGCCATTACGGCTCGCCTTTAGGTGTCCTCTTCAGGATAGCGTCATTTAAAGAACGAGGGTCAGCACAACGTAAAAAAAATGAAAAAAAAATGGAAAAACAAAACGGAGGAGCCTGCCGAAGATGAGGCCATTACGGCTTGCCTTTAGGTGTCCTCCTCGGGATAACGTCATTTAAAGAACTAGGGTCAGCTCAACGTAAAAAAAAAAATAGGAAAAAAAAACCGGACGAACCTGCCGAAGATGAGGCCATTACAGCTCGCCTTTAGGTGTCCTCCTCAGGATAGCGTCATTTAAAAAACGAGGGTCAGCACAACGTAAAAAAAAAACCGGAGGAGCCTGCCGAAGATGAGGCCATTACGGCTCGCCTTTAGGTGTCCTCCTCGGGTTAGCATCATTTAAAGAACGAGGGTCAGCACAACGTAAAAAAAAAAGGGCAAAAACCGGAAAAAAAAAATAGAGGAGCCTGCTGAATATGAGGCCATTACGGCTCGCCTTTAGGTATCCTCCTCGGGATAGCGTCATTTAAAGAACGAGGGTCAGCATAACGTATAAAAAAAAAAGGAAAAAACCGAAAAAAAAACGGAGGAGCCTTCTGAAGATGAGTTTCAGGAACTCACAATTTTTCTTCGACAAGTATACCGAATTGTCGTCAAGTAAAAACTCACAATAGAGTGAGGTCGAATCCCACAGGGATTGATTGGTCAAGCAACTTTAATTGGAAGAATGTTCTAGTTGAGCTAAGCAGAATTTGGTTTGAGAGTTGCAGGAAATTAAATAGCGGGAAAGTAAATAGCAGAAAATGTAAATGCTGGAAGTAAAGAGCTGAAAATAAATGGCGGAAAGTAAATTGCAGAATTGTAAATGGGAATGGGGAAGATGCTCATAAAAGTAAATTGCAGAAATTAAAGAGAATGGGTAAGATCAGAATGGGGAATTCATTGGGTTTAGGAGATGTTGCATTCTCCGGATCATGTTCATTTTCATCTCTCCCTCAATCAATGCGTTCATTGATCTCCTTAGCAATCTTAAGTGATCGAATTACAATTCCTTGTAATTCAATCTCTCAAATCTTGATCAATAGCCAATTCCTTGGTCAATTGCTCAGGAGAAGAGATGAAGTATGGTCACTGATTATACCACATGCATTCCCAAATCAAGTATTGGTAGAATTATAGTCACCATATCCTTCCAAACCCAATTTGGTCGAACATGAGAAAACATTTCTAGCATGATCTCTTCATTCCTCTTCCAAGGTTCAGAAGAGATCCAAGTATGAATAGCTTCTTTTCCAAGATAACTACCCAATTGGATGAAGATTGAAAGCTTTCTAGTAAAATCAAGAGAAAAGATAAAAGAAGAATAATGAAAACTAATTTTGATCCATCAAATTACAACAGAGCTCCCTAACCTAATGAAAGGGGTTTAGTTGTTTATAGCTCTGGAAATGGAAAACAGAGATGGAAAATACATTATGAAAAGTAGACTAGAAGTGCAGAAAAAGTAAATGATACAGAGAGTAGTTCTCAAATTTCCACCCCCCTCCCGCAAAAGCTCTATCTAACTCAAAACTACCCCTCTATATACTACTCTTCTGATCTTCTAGTTGGTTCTTCAAGTCTTGGATATGGGCCTTTGGATCTTGAGTTTGAAGCAGTTACCCTCTTCAGTGGGCTTAGCTTTACTTGCAGAGAGAAAGTGTGAAGTAGGCAGGGTGTTTAGCTCAGGACGTTAGTGGTGTTAACGTTAAGTGAGAGTGTGGACTCGAGAACGTTAGTGACAATCACCTTTTTCACTAACGTTCCTAACTCAGGGATGATCCACGTTAACTTCAACGTTAGTGGCACCAGCGTGACCACTAACGTTGCCTCTTGGTCCTTCACACACGTTATTGGGAATCACCTTTTCCAACAACGTTGAGAGTCCTCCATTCCCCTATGTTAGAGTCCACGTTAACTTAGTTAACGTGGCTCTTAACGTAAGCTTGCCAATCCTTCGACAATGTTAGTGACACTTACCTTTGTCACTAACGTTCCAAGATGCCCTTACTCCCCACGTTAGAATCCACGTTAACTAAGTTAACGTGGCTTCTAACGTGGTGATGATAGCTATCTCCAACGTTAGTGACAAAGGTGAGTGTCACTAACGTTGGCTCATCATCCTTCCCTCCACGTTAGCTTTCACGTTAACTAAGTTAACGTGGCTCATAGTGGTTCATTGTGGCTCATTCCAACGTTAGTGACAAAGGTGAGTGTACCTAACATTGGTGATTGTTTGCTTTCCCTACGCTAGCTTCCACGTTAACTTAGTTAACGTGGGAGTTAACGTAGCTTAAAGTGCTTAGTCCAACGTTAGTGACAATGGTGAGTGTCACTAATGTTGGCCATTCTTTTGCTTCCCAACGTTAGAGTCCATGTTAACTAAGTTAACGTGGAAGCTAACGTGGCCAATATAAGCTTGATCCAACGTTAGTGACAAAGGTGAGTGTCACTAACGTTGGCTCCACTTTCTTTCTTCCACGTTAGAGTTCACATTAACTTAGTTAACGTGACTCTTAACGTGGGCTATGATGGCTTCAAGGACGTTATTGGCGATTACTTTTCTCATTAACGTTGCAAGCTAGCTCCCATTCCACGTTAGTGGTCACGTTAGTTAGACTAACGTGGCTGCTAACGTGGTTTTTTCTTGCTTCCTTTGTCCTGAAATCAAGCAATAAAGTGCATCAAAGTTCTAATCCACATCATGAGACATGCATCATCTAATTTGTCATATAATTCATGCATAATTCTCATGAAATCATGTAAAGTGCACCATGTTTGCTTGAATCAAGATGTAAGTGAAATTCTACCCAAAACTTGCTTATTTCCTAAGAAAATGCATGAAACTATCCTAAAACAGTAAAGAAAAGGTCAGTGAAACTAGCCAAAATGCCCCGGCATCACAACACCAAACTTAAAGCTTGCTTGTCCCTAAGCAAGTACTGGAACAAGAGAATGATGAATGAAATGCCAAGAGAAATGAGTCATTATTGTGGAAGTTATGTCCTTGGTTTTATGGTGGTTTCATACATAGCAACTTAGGTGCATTCTTTCACTGGCTTTCAGACCTTTATCATGTCCCTGAATACTCACTTGACTGCACCTTATGAAACTTTTATTCATTGATCCTTTTTGTCATTTCAGGGCTTATTTGTGTTCCTAGACTAGGTGCTATGTGAGGGGGCGACTCTTTAAGATAAGCTTTCAGCCAGCACTCCCGAACCAGTTGGTTCAAGGTGCTAGGTGTTAAGACACCCCTACGGACTTACTTCCTCAAGTCTCTTTCCCCCATACATACACACCACAGGCACATGGTTTGTTATTTTCTTTTCTTGAGACCTTGGTGTCCAGCACCTCTTTGGGTTACTAAGTGTTCTGTAGCAAGGGTTACTCTTGATAGTGGACTTTCAGCTGATAATCCCGGATTAGTCAATCCAAGTTACCAAGTGATAAGGCACCCCTAAGAGCTTATTCATCCAAGTAAATCCCTTACACAAGAGCACCATAGACATATCCCTCAAGATTCAAACCCTTGGTGCCTAGCCTTATTTCTTACTCTTTTTCTTTTATTCTTTAACTTTCATTTTTCTTTCTCTTTTTCTTATTGGGATCTTATTATTCAGCTAGCCTCATGGGGTGTGTTTCAAGCATATGATTCAGGACAGATAGTTGCCTTCCCACCTTATTGGTGAACCAACTTAGCTAATCTATTACCACACCACAAAATTAGGAACTTACTCCACAATATGGATTCCACTCTGGTCTTTGATAACACACATTCTCTTTTTATTTGATTAAAAAGGGGACAAGCATACAAATAAGCAAGGTGAAGATGCAGCAGGTATCGTGGACATCACACATATGACAAAAGTAATAAAAACAAACATTAAATTCTAATGATTTAAACTAATGAGTAACTATTAATCAAGGGCACCTTGGGACTTCCAATTTTTTTTAGCATTTCAAGTATATGGAATTAAGTAACAATACGACCTTCAGGTGATGGTTTCTAGCTGTCCCCTTGTTGTCATCATCCATAGTCTTTGCTCCTTCACTTCCTTAGATGATGGTGCACCATTTTCTCAGAAGGCTCCTGCAAAGTTATTGGAAGTTGCTTGTTCCCAAAGCACTTGAGAAATACTTAGCTTGCATGTATGCTTGTGAATTTCTGAACTTAATTTGGTGTGTGAACACCAAACTTAGTTCCTTGCATAGTACAACAGATTGCATACTTGCAGAGAGCCTCATACGTTGTTATTAACTAAGCAACAATTAACTAAAGACTAAACTACTGCTAAGTGGTTCCCCTGATTAGTTGGAGCTAGTATTTTGCCATTGGAGTGTAGTGTGATTCTAACTAATATCTTCGGTGGAACACCAAACTTAGAATTACACTTTCACTCTTGGATTGTTTTGGTGTGAAACACCAAACTTAGCTCCTTGTAATACAGGGGAAATAACTTGTGGTCTTTATTCAAATGACGATGAAAAAGAAACTACCTTAGGTTGGGTTGCCTCCCAACAAATCGCTCTTTTAGCGTCGCTAGCTCGACGATCCCTCCATTACTTGAGATGATACTTCACTTTGGGGTTTTCCACCATGTTGCCCATATAGTGTTTGAGCCTTTGTCCATTCACAGTGAAAGTCCTCTCAGAACTTTCATCCATGATTTCTATGTGTCCATATAGGGAGACTTTTGTGACAAGAAAGGGTCCTGACCATCTTCATTTGAGTTTTCCCGGGAACAGTCTCAATTTGGAGTTTTCCCGGCTCGCCTTTAGGTATCCTCCTTAGGATATCGTCATTTAAAGAACGAGGGTCAGCAAAACATTAAAAAAAACACGGAAAAAAAGACGGAGGAGCCTGCCGAAGATGGGGCTATTACGGCTCGCTTTTAGGTGTCCTCCTCGGGATAGCATCATTTAAAGAACGAGAGTCAGCACACTTAAAAAAAAAAAGGAAAAAACCGGGAAAAAAAATAGAGGAGCCTGCTAAAGATGAGGCCATTACGGCTCGGCTTTAGGTATACCCCTTGGGATAGCGTCATTTAAAGAACGAGGGTCAGCACAAAAAAAAAAGGAAAAAATTGGAAAAAAAAATCAGAGGAGCCTGCTGAAGATGAGGCGATTACGGCTCGCCTTTAGGTGTCCTCCTTAGGATAGCGTCATTTAAAGAACGAGGGTCAGCACAATGTTAAAAAAAACCCAGAAAAAAATGCAGGAGCCTGCCGAAGATGAGGCCATTACGGCTCGCCTTTAGGTGTCCTACTCAGGATAGCGTCATTTAAAGAACGAGGGTCAGCACAACGTAAAAAAAAACCCAAAAAAAACGGGAAAAAATCCGAAAAAAACAAGAGGAGCCTGCCGAAGATGTGACCATTACGGCTCGCCTTTAGGTGTCCTCCTCGGGATAACGTCATTTAAAGAACGAGGGTCAGCACAATGTAAAAAAAACAGAAAAAATCGGAAAAAAAAGTAGAGGAGCCTGGTGAAGATAAGGCCATTACAGCTCGCCTTTAGGTATCCCCCTCGGAATAGCGTCATTTAAAGAACGATGATCAGCACAACGTAAAAAAAATGGAAAAAACCGGAAAAAAAATAGAGGTGCCCGCTGAAGATGAGGCGATTACGGCTCGCCTTTAGGTGTCCTCCTCAGGATAGCGTCATTTAAAGAATGAGGGTCAGCACAACGTAAAAAAAAAGCAAAAAATCGGAAAAAAAAATCGGAAGAGCCTGGTGAAGATGAGGCGATTACGGCTCGCCTTTAGGTGTCCTCCTCAGGATAGCGTCATTTAAAGAACGAGGGTCAGCACAACGTAAAAAAAAAGGAAAAAATCAGAAAAAAAAATCGGAAGAGCCTGCTGAAGATGTGGCGATTACGGCTCGCCTTTAGGTGTCCTCCTCAGGATAGCGTCATTTAAAGAACGAGGGTCAGCACAATGTTAAAAAAAAAACCCAGAAAAAAATGGAGCCTGCCTAAGATGAGGCCACTACGGCTCGCCTTTAGGTGTCCTCCTCAGGATAGCGTCATTTAAAGAACGAGGGTCAGGACAACGTAAAAAAAACTGGAAAAAAACGGGAAAAAAACCGAAAAAAATAAGAGGAGCCTGTCGAAGATGAGACCATTACGGCTCGCCTTTAGGTGTCCTCCTCGGGATAGCGTCATTTAAAGAACGAGGGTCAGCACAACGTAAAAAAAAAAAAGAAAAAAAACCGAAAAAATAAAACTGGAGGAGCCTGCCGAAGAGGAGGCCATTACGGCTCGCCTTTAGGTGTCCTCCTCGGGATAGCGTCATTTAAAGAACGAGGGTAAGCACAACGTAAAAAAAATGGAAAAAACTGGAAAAAAATGTAGAGGAGCCTGCTGAAGATGAGGCCATTACGGCTCGCCTTTAGGTATCCCCCTCGGGATAGCGTCATTTAAAGAACGATGATCAGCACAACGTAAAAAAATGGAAAAAACCGGAAAAAAAAAATGGAGGTGCCCGCTGAGGATGAGGCGATTACGGCTCGCCTTTAGGTGTCCTCCTCAGGATAGCGTCATTTAAAGAACGAGGGTCAGCACAATGTTAAAAAAAAACCCGAGAAAAAAAACGGAGGAGCCTGCCAAAGATGAGGCCATTACGGCTCGCCTTTAGGTGTCCTCCTCGGGATAGCGTCATTTAAAGAACGAGGGTCAGCACAACGTTAAAAAAAAAACACGGAAAAAAAACGGAGGAGCCTGATGAAGATGAGGCCATTACGGCTCGCCTTTAGGTGTCCTCCTCGGGATAGCGTCATTTAAAGAACGGGATCAGCACAACGTATAAAAAAACCGGAAAAAAATTGAAAAAAACCGGAGGAGCCTGCCAAAGATGAGGCCATTACGGCTCGCCTTTAGGTGTCCTCCTCGGGATAGCGTCATTTAAAGAACGAGGGTCTGCTTAATGTAAATAAAAAACAGGAAAAAAAACCGGAAGACCCTGCCGAAGATGAGGCCATTACGGCTTGCCTTTAGGTGTCCTCCTCAGGATAGCGTCATTTAAAGAACGAGGGTCAGCACAATATAAAAAAAGAAAAAAAGGAAAAAAAAACGGAGGAGCCTGCCGAAGATGAGGCCATTACGGCTTGCCTTTTGATGTCCTCCTCGGGATAGCGTCATTTAAAGAACAAGGGTCAGCAATACGTAAAAAAAAAAAACCGGAAAAAATACCGGAAGAGCCTGCCGAAGATGACGCATTACGGCTCGGGTTTAGGTGTCCTCCTCGGGATAGCGTCATTTAAAGAACGAGGGTCAGCACAACGTAAAAGAAAACAGGAAAAAAATGGAGGAGCCTGCCAAAGATGAGGCCATTACGGCTCGCCTTTAGGTGTCCTCCTCAGGATAGCGTCATTTAAAGAACGAGGGTCAGCACAACGCAAAAAAAAAAAGAAAAAAAGGAAAAAAAATGGAAAAACAAAACGGAGGAGCCTGCCGAGGATGAGGCCATTACGGCTTGCCTTTAGGTGTCCTCCTCGAGACAGCGTCATTTAAAGAATGAGGGTCAGCACAACGTAAAAAAAATCAGAAAAAAAACTTAAAGTGCCTGCCGAAGATGAGGCCATTACGGCTCGCCTTTAGGTGTCCTCCTCAGGATAGCGTCATTTAAAGAACGAGGGTCAGCACAATGTAAAAAAAAAAAAGAAAACAAAGGAAAAAAAAATGGAGGAGCCTGCCGAAGATGAGGCCATTACGGCTTGCCTTTAGGTGTTCTCCTCGGGATAGCGTCATTTAAAGAGCGAGGGTCAGCACAACGTAAAAAAAAAAAGAAAAAAAGGAAAAAAAAACGGAGGAACCTGCCGAAGATGAGGCCATTACGGCTTGCCTTTAGGTGTCCTCCTCGGGATAGCGTCATTTAAAGAACGAGGGTCAGCACAACGTAAAAAAAAACTAGAAAAAAAACCGGAAGAGCCTGCCGAAGATGAGGCCATTACGGCTCGCCTTTAGGTGTCCTCCTCGGGATAGCGTCATTTAAAGAATGAGTGCCAGCGCAACGTAAAAAAAAAAACAGGAAAAAAAAACTGAGGAGCCTGCCGTAGATGAGGCCATTACGGCTCGCCTTTAGGTGTCTTCCTCAGGATAGCGTCATTAAAAGAACGAGGGTCAGCTCAACGTAAAAAAAATCAGAAAAAAATCCGGAAGAGCCTGCCGAAGATGAGGCCATTACAGCTCGCCTTTAGGTGTCCTCCTCTGGATTGCGTCATTTAAAGAACGAGGGTCAGCATAATGTAAAAAAAAACAGGAAAAAAAAACCTTAGGAGCCTGCCGAAGTTGAGGCCATTACAGCTCGCCTTTAGGTGTCCTCCTCGGGATAGCATCATTTAAAGAACGAGGGTCAGCACAACGTAAAAGAAATGAAAAAAAAACCGGAGGAGCCTGCCGAAGATGAGGCTATTACGGCTTGCCTTTAGGTGTCCTCCTCAGGATAGCGTCATTTAAAAAACGAGGGTCAGCATAACATAAAAAAAAACTGGAAAAAAAACCGATAAAAAAACGGAGGAGCCTGCCGAAGATGAGGCCATTACGGCTCACCTTTAGGTGTCCTCCTCGGGATAGCGTCATTTAAAAAACGAGGGTCAGCACAATGTAAAAAAAACCGGAAAAAATCGGAGGAGTCTACCGAAGTTGAGGCCATTACGGCTCGCCTTTAGATGTCCTCCTCAGGATAGCATCATTTAAAGAACGAGGGTCAGCACAACGTAAAAAAAAACGAAAAAAAAATGTAGGAGCCTGCCGAAGATGAGGCCATTACGGCTCGCCTTTAGGGGTCCTCCTCGAGATAGCGTCATTTAAAGAACGAGGGTCAGCACAACGTAAAAAAACCGGAAAAAAAAAACCAAAAAAAATCGGAGGAGGCTGCCGAAGATGAGGCCATTACGGCTCGCCTTAGGTTTCCTCCTCGGGATAGCGTTATTTAAAGAACGAGGGTCAGCATAACGTAAAAAAAAAAAATGGAGCAGCCTGCTGAAGAAGAGGCGATTACGGCTCACCTTTAGGTGTCCTCCTCGGGATAGCGTAATTTAAAGAACGAGGATTAGCACAACGTAAAAAAAAAAAATAAATCGGTAAAAGAAACGGAAGAGCCTGCTGAAGATGAGGCCATTACGACTCGCCTTTAGGTGTCCTCCTCGGGATAGCGTCATTTAAAGAACGAGGGTCAGCACAACGTAAAAATAAAATCTGAAAAAAAAATCGGAGGAGCCTACCGAAGATGAGCCATTATGGCTCGCCTTTAGGTGTCCTTATCGAGATAGCATCATTTAAAGAACGAGGGTCAGCACAACGTAAAAAAAATGGAAAAAACCGGAAAAAAAAAATAGCTAAGACTGCTGAAGATGAGGCCATTACGGCTTGCCTTTAGGTGTCCTCCTCGAGATAGCGTCATTTAAAGAACGAGGGTCAGCACAACGTAAAAAAAAACGAAAAAAAAAACAGAGGAGCCTGCCGAAGATGAGGCCATTACGGCTCGCCTTTAGGTGTCCTCCTCAGGATAACGTCATTTAAAGAACGAGGGTCAGCACAATATAAAAAAAAAGAAAAAAAGGAAAAAAAACGGGGGAGCCTGCCGAAGATGAGGACATTACGGCTTGCCTTTAGGTGTCCTACTCGAGACAGCGTCATTTAAAGAATGAGGGTCAGCACAACGTAAAAAAAATCAGAAAAAAAACTTAAAGTGCCTGCCGAAGATGAGGCCATTACGGCTCGCCTTTAGGTGTCCTCCTCAGGATAGCGTCATTTAAAGAACGAGGGTCAACACAATGTAAAAAAAAAAGAAAACAAAGGAAAAAAAAATGGAGGAGCCTGCCGAAGATGAGGCCATTACGGCTTGCCTTTAGGTGTTCTCCTCGGGATAGCGTCATTTAAAGAACGAGGGTCAGCACAATGTAAAAAAAAAAAAGAAAAACGGAAAAAAAAAACGGAAGAGCCTGCCGAAGATGAGGCCATTACGGCTCGCCTTTAGGTGTCCTCCTCGGTATATCATCATTTAAAGAAAGAGGGTCAGCTCAACGTAAAAAAAAACAAGTAAAAAAACCGGAGGAGCCTGTCGAAGATGAGGCCATTACGGCTCGCCTTAAGGTGTCCTCCTCAGGATAGCGTCATTTAAAGAACGAGGGTCAGCACAATTTAAAAAAAAAAAAGAAAAAAAAGGAAAAAAAAAACGGAGGAACCTGCCGAAGATGAGGCCATTACGGCTTGCCTTTAGGTGTCCTCCTCGGGATAGCGTCATTTAAAGAACGAGGGTCAGCACAACGTAAAAAAAAAACAACAAAAAAAACCGGAAGAGCCTGCCGAAGATGAGGCCATTACGGCTCGCCTTTAGGTGTGCTCCTCGGGATAGCGTCATTTAAAGAATGAGTGCCAGCACAACGTAAAAGAAAAACAGGAAAAAAAAACGGAGGAGCCTGTTGTAGATGAGGCCATTACGGCTCGCCTTTAGGTGTCCTCCTCAGGATAGCGTCATTAAAAGAACGAGGGTCAGCTCAACGTAAAAAAAATCAGAAAAAAATCCGGAGAGCCTGCCAAAGATGAGGCCATTACAGCTCGCCTTTAGGTGTCCTCCTCTGGATTGCGTCATTTAAAGAACGAGGGTCAGCATAATGTAAAAAAAAAACCGGAAAAAAAAACCTTAGGAGCCTGCCGAAGTTGAGGCCATTACAGCTCGCCTTTAGGTGTCCTCCTCGGGATAGCATCATTTAAAGAACGAGGGTCAGCACAACGTAAAAAAAATGAAAAAAAAACCGGAGGAGCCTGCCGAAGATGAGGCTATTACGGCTTGCCTTTAGGTGCCTCCTCAGGATAGCGTCATTTAAAAAACGACGGTCAGCATAACGTAAAAAAAAACCAGAAAAAAAACCGATAAAAAAACGGAGGTGCCTGCCGAAGATGAGGCCATTACGGCTCACCTTTAGGTGTCCTCCTCGGGATAGCGTCATTTAAAAAACGAGGGTCAGCACAATGTAAAAAAAAACGGAAAAAATCGGAGGAGTCTACCGAAGTTGAGGCCATTACGGCTCGCCTTTAGATGTCCTCCTCAGGATAGCATCATTTAAAGAACGAGGGTCAGCACAACGTAAAAAAACCGGAAAAAAAAACCAAAAAAAATCGGAGGAGGCTGCCGAAGATGAGGCCATTACGGCTCGCCTTAGGTGTCCTCCTCGAAATAGCGTTATTTAAAGAACGAGGGTCAGCATAACGTAAAAAAAAAAAAAAATGGAGCAGCCTGCTGAAGAAGAGGCGATTACGGCTCACCTTTAGGTGTCCTCCTCGGGATAGCGTAATTTAAAGAACGAGGATTAGCACAACGTAAAAAAAAAAAAATAAATCGGTAAAAGAAACGGAAGAGCCTGCTGAAGATGAGGCCATTACGACTCGCCTTTAGGTGTCCTCCTCGGGATAGCGTCATTTAAAGAACGAGGGTCAGCACAACGTAAAAATAAAATCTGAAAAAAAAATCGGAGGAGCCTACCGAAGATGAGCCATTATGGCTCGCCTTTAGGTGTCCTTATCGAGATAGCATCATTTAAAGAACGAGGGTCAGCACAACGTAAAAAAAATGGAAAAAACCGAAAAAAAAAATAGCGAAGACTGCTGAAGATGAGGCCATTACGGCTTGCCTTTAGGTGTCCTCCTCGAGATAGCGTCATTTAAAGAACGAAGGTCAGCACAACGTAAAAAAAAACGAAGAAAAAAAACAGAGGAGCCTGCCGAAGATGAGGCCATTACGGCTCGCCTTTAGGTGTCCTCCTCAGGATAGCGTCATTTAAAGAACGAGGGTCAGCACAATATAAAAAAAAGAAAAAAGGAAAAAAAACGGGGGAGCCTGCCGAAGATGAGGACATTACGGCTTGCCTTTTGATGTCCTCCTCGGGATAGCGTCATTTAAAGAACGAGGGTCAGCACAATGTAAAAAAAAAATCGAAAAAAAACCGGAGGTGGCTGCCGAAGATGAGGCTATTACGGGTCACCTTTAGGTGTCCTCCTCGGGATATCGTCATTTAAAGAACGAGGGCCAGCTCAACGTAAAAAAAAACAGGAAAAAAAATGGAGGAGCCTGCCGAAGATGAGGCCATTACGGCTCGCCTTTAGGTGTCCTCCTCAGGATAGCGTCATTTAAAGAACGAGGGTCAGCACAACGTAAAAAAAAAAAAAGAAAAAAAGGAGAAAAAAATGGAAAAACAAAACGGAGGAGCCTGCCGAGGATGAGGCCATTACGGCTTCCCTTTAGGAGTCCTCCTCGGGATTGCGTCATTTAAAGAACGAGGGTCAGCACAACGTAAAAAAAAAAACTGGAAAAAAAACCGGAAGAGCCTGCCGAAGATGAGGCCATTACGGCTCGTCTTTAGGTGCCCTCCTCAGGATAGCGTCATTTAAAGAATGAGTGCCAGCACAACGTAAAAAAAAACAAGAAAAAAAAAACGGAGGAGCCTGCCGTAGATGAGGCCATTACGGCTCGCCTTTAGGTGTCCTCCTCAGGATAGCGTCATTTAAAGAACGAGGGTCAGCACAATATAAAAAAAAAGAAAAAAAGGAAAAAAAAAACGGAGGAACCTGCCGAAGATAAGGCCATTACGGCTTGCCTTTTGATGTCCTCCTCGGGATAGCGTCATTTAAAGAACGAGGGTTAGCAGAACGTAAAAAAAAAACCGGAAAAAAACCGGAAGAGCCTACCGAAGATGAGGCATTACGGCTCGCCTTTAGGTGTCCTCCTTGGGATAGCGTCATTTAAAGAACGAGGGTCAGCGCAACATAAAAAAAACAGGAAAAAAAACGGAGGAGCGTGCCGAAGATGAGGACATCACGGCTTGCCTTTAGGTGTCCTCCTCAGGATAGCTTCATTTAAAGAACGAGGGTCAGCACAACGTAAAAAAAAACAAAAAAAAAAAACGGAGGAGCCTGCCGAAGATGAGGCCATTACGGCTCGCCTTTAGGGGTCCTTCTCGAGATAGCGTCATTTAAAGAACGAGGGTCAGCACAACGTAAAAAAAACCGAAAAAAATCGGAGGTGCCTGCCGAAGATGAGGCCATTACGGCTCGCCTTAGGTGTCCTCCTCGGGATAGCGTTATTTAAAGAACGAGGGTCAACATAACGTAAAAAAAAAAAAACGGAGCAGCCTGCTGAAGATGAGGCGATTACAGCTCACCTTTAGGTGTCCTCCTCGGGATAGTGTAATTTAAAGAACGAGGATCAGCACAACGTAAAAAAAAAAAAATAAATCGGTAAAAAAAACGGAGGAGCTTGCCGAAGATGAGGCCATTACGACTCGCCTTTAGGGGTCCTCCTCGGGATACCGTCATTTAAAGAACGAGGGTCAGCACAACGCAAAAAAAATCTGAAAAAAAAAATCGGAGGAGCCTACTGAAGATGAGCCATTACGGCTCGCCTTTAGGTGTCCTCCTCGAGATAGCATCGTTTAAAGAACGAGGGTCAGCACAACGTAAAAAAAATGGAAAAAACTGGAAAAAAAAATTAGCGGAGCCTGCTGAAGATGAGGCCATTACGGCTCGCCTTTAGGTACCCTCCTCGGGATAGCGTCATTTAAAGAACGAGGGTCAGCATAACATATAAAAAAAAGGAAAAAATCGGAAAAAAAACGGAGGACCCTGCTGAAGATGAGGCCATTACGGCTCGCCTTTAGGTGTCCTACTCACGATAGCGTCATTTAAAGAACGAAGGTCATCACAACGTTAAAAAAAAAACCCGGAAAAAAAAATGGCGGAGCGTGCCGAAGATGAGGCCATTACGGCTCGCCTTTAGGTGTCCTGCTTGGGATAGCGTCATTTAAAGAACGAGGGTCAGCACAACGTAAAAAAAGAAAAGCCGGAAAAAAAACCGAAAAAGAAACCGGAGGAGCCTGCCGAAGATGAGGCCATTACGGCTTGCCTTTAGGTGTGCTCCTCGGGATAGCGTCATTTAAAGAACGAGGGTCAGCACAACGTAAAAAAAAATGAAAAAAAAACGGAGGAGTCTGCCGAAGATGAGGCCATTACGGCTCGCCTTTAGGTGTCCTCCTCAGGATAGCGTCATTTAAAGTACGAGGGTCAGCACAATATAAAAAAAAAAAGAAAAAAAGGAAAAAAACGGAGGAGCCTGCCGAAGATGAGAACATTACGGCTTGCCTTTTGATGTCCTCCTCGGGATAGCGTCATTTAAAGAACGAGGGTCAGCAAAATGTAAAAAAAAAACCGGAAGAGCATGCCGAAGATGAGGCATTATGGCTCGCCTTTAGGTGTCCTCCTCGGGATAGCGTCATTTAAAGAACGAGGGTCAGCACAATGTAAAAAAAAAACCGAAAAAAAAACCGGAGGAGGCTGCCGAAGATGAGGCTAGTACGGGTCACCTTTTGGTGTCCTCCTCGGGATAGCGTCATTTAAAGAACGAGGGTCAGCACAACGTAAAAAAAATAGGAAAAAAACCGGAGGAGCCTGCAGAAGATGAGGCCATTACGGCTCGCCTTTAGGTCTCCTCCTCAGGATAGCGTCATTTAAAAACGAGAGTCAGCACAACGTAAAAAAAAATGAAAAAAAGGAGAAAAAAATGGAAAAACAAAACGGAAGAGCCTGCCGAGGATGAGGCCATTACGGCTTGCCTTTAGGTGTCCTTGATGACAAGTCATCTTAGCCTAGTTTCACTAGTCTTTTTCTTTTGTTTTCATTAGAATTATGCACTTTCTTGAGCTACAAGCAAGCCAATTAGGTAGATTTTCATGTTTCCCTTGATTGAATCAACCATGTATGAATTCATGCTATTTCATGAGGTTTTATACTATAATTGTCACATATTATGAAAGAATGAATATCTCATGATTTTAAGCATAGCTTTGATGTGTTTGGTTGATTAATTATAGGTGAAGAAAGCTTGGAGAAAGGTTGAAGCAAGAAGGAATAGCTAGGAGTAAAGAGAAGACAATGGAATAAGTGAAATTGAACCAGGAAGCAAAAAGCTGGACCAAAAGTTAGCATCAAACTTTTGCACAAACTTTTGGTTGAAAAGTTAGCCCCAACGTTAGCCCCCTAACTTGGAGGCTAACGTTGGAACTTGAAAATCACTCCCTGGGTACCAAAAGTTTGCGCCAACGTTAGCCCCCTAACTTTGAGGCTAACGTTGGCTCATGAACATCACAAGGAGGAGCAAAAGTTTGCGCCAACGTTAGCCCCCTAACTTGGTGGCTAACGTTGGCGCCACAAGTACACAAGGAAGGGCCAACGTTAGGGTCAAAGTTAGACCCCTAACGTTGGCACCAACGTTCATATCAGCAAAGTGGTGTTAGCTGATATGAAAAGTTGGAGCAAAAGTTAGACCCCTAACTTTTGCTCAAACTTTTGGTCCAACTTTTGCAAAACTCAAACCCGGTTCAATTGGTTCACTTTGGTTCTTCTCCAAACTTCAAGAGCAATCAACCAAGGCCTCTTTCAACCCAATTCCACCAAGAGCAAAGGCCCAACTCAAGGCTTGAAGATCATTGGAAGAAAGTGTATAAATAGGATAGAATTCAAGTTCTTCGGAGAGCTTTCTTTTGGAATTTTCATAATAGTTTTCGGAGAGCTTTGGATATTGAGTGATCTTTAATTTCTTTGTCTTGGGGAAGGAGAATTCACTTCTCTTCCTCTTTGTTTTATTGCTTTCAATTTCAATTACAATTGTCTTGGATCTTGGGTTAGAGAATTGAAGAAATTCTGTTTCAATCTCATCCTTGGATCTCTCTGTTTATTTACTGCTTAATTGAATTTCCGTTTCTGTTACTTGCTTCTCATCTACTTTCCTTGTAATTTACAATTTCCTTTCAATTGTTCTTATTGGATCTAGGAAGGCATTGAGATCTAGACTTGGTTTTCTAGTATCTGGGTCCTGAGATCTGATTTCACATTTTCAATTCTCTGTTTACTGCTTTATATGTTCATTTACTTTTCTGTTTCAGATCCAATTCAATCCCAATTCCCTTTTACTCTTCTGTTTAATGCAATTTAACTTTTCCTTGTTTAAATCCAGCCCCAATCCCCTTTACATTTCAAGCCATTTATATTTCTTGCACTTTAAGATTCTGCAATTTACATTTCTTGCATTCTAAGTTTCTGCTATTTAATTTCTTGTTCTTTAAGATTCAGCACTTTAATTCCCTGTTCTCTTTACTTCCATGCAATTTAATTTCTGCACATCACAAAACACTCAACCAAATCTTGATTCGCTTGACTAAATTAACCACTAAGCTAAAACTGCTCAATCCTTCAATCCCTGTGGGATCGACCTCACTCCCGTGAGTTTTTATTACTTGATACGACCCGGTACACTTGCCGGTTAGATTTGTGTGTTTTGGGGGAAATTTATTTTTCACCAAAATACTCATCAAGTTTTTGGCGCCGTTGCCGGGGATTGATTAGATTGACAATGATTAAGTGAGGTGGTGATCTAGATCAAGCACTTTTTCTTTAATTTTGATTAACCCACTAACTGTTTGATTTTTTGCTTAAACTAACTAACACTTCAATCTAGCAGTAAATTGAAGTGTCACTGGTTTTGTGCATTTCTCATGCTCTGCTTGTATGTCAGGTACAAGAAGAACCATACCCAATTTTCATGAACAAGATGAAAGAACTCTCAGGAGGTTAAGAAGAGCTGAAAGAGGGAAAAATATTATTGGAGAAGAGGAATCAGACGAAGAATTCCAAGAGATGGAGGAACATTTAACCAATCCACCAGGTGGAGAAGACAACAACAATGGCAACCCACCCCAGAGGAGAGTTTTGGCTTCCTATACCTTTGCAAATCCTAGACATTGTGGGAGTAGCATCTTGGCTCCAAATGTCAATGCTAACAATTTTGAACTCAAGCCACAACTCATCACTTTGGTTCAAAACAATTGCTCTTTTGGTGGAGGACCACTTGAGGACCCACACTAACATTTATCCACTTTCTTGAGGATATGCAACACTGTCAAAACTAATGGAGTGCCCCCTGACAGTTACAAACTGATGCTATTCCCATTTTCTCTCAGGGACAAGGCCACTCAATGGTTGGAGTCGTTTCCAAGGGACAGCATTAACAACTGGGATGATTTGGTAACTAAGTTCCTTGCAAAATTTTATCCACCTCAGAGGATTATAAGGTTAAAGGCTGAGGTACAAACATTTACGCAAATGGAGGCCGAACCTATCTATGAGGCATGGGAGAGGTACAAGGCTCTGATCAGGAAATGTCCCCCTGCTATGTTTAATGAGTGGGAGAAGCTTCAAAACTTCTATGAAGGCTTAACACTGAAATCCCAGGAAGCTTTGGATCATTCAGCTGGAGGTTCCTTGCAACTCATGAAAATTGCAGAAGAGGCTCAAGAACTCATTGATATGGTGTCCAACAACCAATATTTCTTTGCTCATCAAAGAGGCCGCCAACCATCACAAAGGAGAGGAGTAATGGAGCTAGAAGGAGTGGATTCAATCCTAGCTCAAAACAAGATGATGCAGCAGCAAATTCAACAACAATTTGAGCAAATGGCCAAGAGGATTGACAGTCTCCAAGTTGCAGCAGTTAACACTAGCCAACCATCAACCACATGGGGACAGAGTGAAGAAACTCAAGAAGAACAACAACAAGAGCAAGTACAGTATATGCACAACCAAGGACCAAATGAAGTGTATGGTGATACATACAATCCATCCTGGAAAAACCACCCAAACCTCAGATGGGGAGATAACCATACCCAAAACCAACAACCATGGCAGAGGAACTCAAACCAACACAACCCAAGAAGCAACCAAAATCACAACCAGCAGCAGACTAACCAAAACCCCTACAGAAAACCTCAAAACAACTACCCCAACCTCAACCAATACCAATCTAATAACCAACCCACCAACCAAAACGCCTACCATCCACCACCCACATCTCATAACCCACCTCAAGTATCACCTGAAGCCCAAAGAATCACTCACTTGGAGGCCATGATAGACAAAATGTTGAAACACCAGGAAATGGTAACCAAGAATCAGGAAGCCTCCCTGAAGAGCCTAGAGAGACAGATGGGGCAACTCTCCAAGCAAGTATCTGTTGAGAGACCTTCAAACTCACTGCCCAGTGACACAATTCCAAATCCCAAGGAGGAATGCAAGGCAATACAATTAAGGAGTGGGAGAACATTGATAATAAACAATGACACAACAAGGAAGCAAGCAGAGAACATCAAAGAACCAACGGAGGATGAGAATCAAACAAAGGCAGATGAGGCTAAGGAGCAAGTTGTGATGCCAAACAAAGGCACTGAGAAACTTAAAGAGAAGGACAACCAGCCACATAGCTCAAAGGAAGTAGCGCAGGGACAGCAGCAAATAGGAAAGAGCATCACACCTCCACTGCCTTATCCCCAGAGGTTTAACAAAGAGGTTAAAGACCAGCATTTTCACAAATTCCTTGAGATTTTCAAGAAGCTAGAAATTAATATCCCCTTGGCTGAAGCACTGGAGCAAATGCCTCTATATTCCAAGTTTCTAAAGGATCTTATCAACAAGAAAAGAAGTTGGCTTGAAAGGGAAACCGTATTACTCACCGAGGAATGCAGTGCTGTGATTCAACGGGGTATTCCACCAAAACTTAAGGATCCGGGAAGCTTTGTAGTCTCATGCACTATTGGCAAGATAATTCTCAACAAGGCTCTCTGTGACCTGGGTGCCAGCATCAATTTAATGCCTCTCTCAATGATGAGAAAACTTGCCATAGAAGAACATAAACCCACCAGGATGTCACTAGTCATGGCTGACAGATCAATCAAGACACCCAATAGAATTGTGGAGAATCTGTTGGTAAAGGTTGGGGAGTTTATTTTCCCAGCAGATTTTGTAATTTTGGACACTGAAGAAGAAGGAAACGACTCAATCATTCTGGGAAGGCCATTTCTACACACAGCAAGGGCCATCATTGATGTAGAAAAAGGAGAAATGACCTTCAGGGTCCATAATGAACAAATGGTCATAAACGTGTTCAGATCAATGCAAAACGCTCCTGAGCAAGAGGATTACGTGAGAGTGGACATGATAGACAGTTTGGTGGAAGAAACATTGGAAGAAAATTTTCAAGAGCAAGAAGGAAATCAAGGGGCAACAGAGGAACAAGTGGCTGAGACCTCTACTGAGCAAGATGAAAGACAAGATAAGAAGGAAGATGTACGAAAACAAGAACTAAAACCTTTACCCACCCATCTCAAATATGCATTCCTTGGCACATCGGAGAGCTTCCCAGTAATCATTAATTCATCCCTGACAAAGAAGGAAGAAGGAGAACTTCTTGACGTACTCAAAGCTCACAAAGATGCTTTAGGATGGACCATTGATGACCTGAAGGGAATCAGCCCTGCAGTATGTATGCATAAGATCCTCTTGGAAGATAATTCCAAACCAGTGGTTCAACCGCAAAGAAGGCTAAATCCCACAATGAAGGAAGTTGTCCAGAAGGAAGTAATGAAGTTGTGGAATGCAGGGATAATCTTCCCAATATCTGACAGCCCATGGGTAAGCCCCGTTCAAGTTGTACCAAAGAAGGGAGAATGACGGTCATCACTAATGAGAAGAATGAGTTGATCCCTACTAGAACAGTGACTGGGTGAAGGATGTGCATAGACTATAGAAGATTGAATGATGCCACCAGGAAGGATCATTTCCCTCTCCCATTCATTGATCAGATGCTGGAAAGGTTAGCCGGCCATGCCTATTACTGCTTTTTGGACGGATATTCTGGGTATAATCAAATCGTGGTGGACCCCAAGGACCAAGAGAAAACTGCCTTTACATGTCCATTTGGAGTTTTTGCATATCGGAGGATGCCTTTTGGGCTCTGCAACGCCCCTGCCACATTTCAAAGGTGTATGCTCTCCATTTTCTTTGATATGGTCGAAAAATTTTTAGAAGTCTTCATGGATGATTTCTCTGTTTTTGGTGATAATTTCAATGCTTGCCTAAACCATTTAACTCTTGTCTTGAAACGGTGCCAAGAAACTAATTTGGTTTTAAACTGGGAGAAATGCCATTTCATGGTACCCGAAGGGATTGTTCTTGGCCATAAAGTTTCAAAAAAGGGGATAGAGGTTGATAAGGCAAAGGTTGAGATCATAGAAAAACTCCCTCCACCAATTAATGTGAAATCTGTTAGAAGTTTCTTGGGGCATGCCGGATTCTACAGAAGGTTTATCAAGGACTTTTCAAAAATAGCCAAACCTTTGAGTAATTTGTTAATGCTTGATAACCCTTTTGTTTTTGATGAAAACTGCCAGCATGCCTTTGAAACTTTAAAAAATAGACTCACAACAGCACCAATCATCACACCTCCAGATTGGGAATTACCTTTTGAACTCATGTGTGACGCAAGTGACCTTGCAATTGGTGCTGTACTTGGGCAAAAGAAGGGAAATTTGCATCATGTCATATATTATGCAAGTAAAGTGTTGAATGAGGCCCAAAGAAATTACACCACAACAGAAAAAGAATTGCTAGCTGTAGTCTATGCATTTGATAAGTTAGATCATATCTAATAGGATCCAAAGTTGTGGTTTACACTGATCATGCTGCACTTAAGTATTTAATGTCAAAGCAGGACGCTAAACCAAGACTCATCAGGTGGATGCTGCTCCTACAAGAATTTGACATAGAGATAAGAGATAGGAAGGGCACTGAAAATCAGGTCGCTAATCATCTGTCGAGGTTGCCACATGAAACAAGTCAAAAAGCACCCCAGCCCATAAATGAAAGCTTCCCAGATGAGTACCTTCTGCAGATCCAGCAAGCACCTTGGTTTGCTGACATAGCAAATTACAAAGTGGGAAGGAAGATACCGCAAGAGTTCTCTAAGCAACAAGTGAAGAAGTTGATCAACGAAGCAAGGAAATTTTCATGGGATGAACCCTTCTTGTTCAAGAGATGCTCTGATGGAGTAATCAGAAGGTGTGTTCCCGAAAGTGAAATCAGGGACATCTTGTGGCATTGTCATGGTTCAGCTTATGGTGGACACTTTGGCCCAGAAAAAACAGCCGCAAAAATACTGCAGAGTGGCTTCTATTGGCCAACTATCTTCAAGGATGCCAGAGAATATGTACACTAATGTAATGAATGCCAGAAAGCAGGAGGATTAACAAAAAGGAATGAGATGCCTCAAAACTTTATCTTAGAATTAGAATTGTTTGATCTATGGGGAATCGATTTCATGGGGCCTTTTCCTCCTTCTTATTCTTTTAGATACATCTTGGTAGCAGTGGAGTATGTCTCAAAATGGGTGGAAGCCATAGCCACAACCACCTGTGATGCACAGATTGCCCTCCAATTCCTAAAAAAACACATTTTTACTAGGTATGGAGTGCCAAAGGGTCTTATTAGTGATGGTGGTAGTCACTTTTGCAACAAACAAATGGAGAAACTCCTCCACAAGTATGGAGTAATTCACAAAGTAGCCACACCTTACCATCCTCAGACTAACGGCCAAGCTGAACTTGCAAATAGAGAATTAAAGAAGATCCTAGAGAAAACAGTGGGAATCACAAGAAAAAGATTGGGCTAGAAAGCTAGAGGATGCATTGTGGGCGTATAGGACAGCTTTTAAAACTCCTATTGGCAAGTCACCCTTTCAGCTATTGTTTGGCAAATCCTGCCACCTCCCTGTAGAGCTTGAACACAGAGCTTTTTGGGCCACTAAACTCCTCAACCTTGATCCCCAAGCTGCAGGAGAAAAAAGGTTGTTACAACTAAATGAGTTGGATGAATTTAGACTAGAGGCTTATGAAAGTGCGAAGATATACAAGGAGAGAGCTAAGAAGTGGCATGACAAGAAGATCACAAAGAAGGAATTCAAGCCAGGACAGCAAGTGCTCCTGTATAATTCGAGGCTTAAAATCTTCCCTGGCAAACTGAAGTCTAAGTGGACTGGCCCATACTTGGTGACAAAGATTTTTCCCTATGGGAATATTGAACTGCTAGATGAGGCAACGAAGAATCAATTCACAGTAAATGGTCACAGAACAAAGCTGTACTTGGGAGGATAATGGGATAAGGAAAAAGAGGTTCAACACCTACAGCCCTCTTAAAAAGAATTGAAAAGTGTCAAGCTAGTGACAATAAAAGAGCGCTTGTTGGGAGGCAACCCAACCTGAGGTAGTTTTCCTTTCATAACTTTTTCAATAAAAGTGTTGGATAACTGCTATATATTGCAAGGAGCTAAGTTTGGTGTTACACACCAAAAACAATCTAAGGGAGAATGCAGGATGCTAAGTTTGGTGTTCCACCAAAACTTCATTTAAAATTACATTCCAACTTCCTGCACATTGCTAGTTCCAAGCAATCAAACAAATTATTCAACAACTTAACTATTTTTGTTTAGTCCTAATATTATAACCTTTAGCAAGGACACAAAAGTTTGCCCAGAGTTAACCTGTTGAATCAGAAGAAGTAGCAAGGAATTAAGTCTGGGAGTTAACCACCAATTGAAGATACCATGCATAAAGACTCAAAAAGGGGCACAACAGAAAGAAAAACAAAAGAAATGCAAACCAATAGGTTGTATCTATACTTAACCTTTACTGTTGAGAAATACTTTTGATTGATGTCTTGATAAAGTGTTCATTTAGTTCAAACAGATTCAAACTTCTCTTAGAATAAGTAAACTAGTCTATGTGTATGCTTGTGTGTTTACTTTCACTTAGCAAAAAGCATGTTTGTCCCCTGCACTTTCAATTCAATAAAAGAAATGTTTGAATGTGAAGCAAGATAGTCTCTGTTAGATAGAAGTAGAATAAAAGTAAGTGGTGGTATGTGTGTGATTGTATAATAGCTCACTTTTAGTGAATAAAGAGCCAGGATATCTCCTTCTAAGTAAAGAGTGGCCTACTGTCTATGAATCTCAATTAAATAAAAAATTCCTTGGTTAGAAAGAAAAACAAAAAGAAGGAAAGAAAAAAAAAGATAGCCAAAAAGTGGCAGAACAAAAGGAAAAAAAAAAAGAAACAAAGCTGGACACCAATAGCTTGAACTTTAAAATATATGCCTGTGATGTCTTTGTACTAGGATCTGCTTGGATTAGTAAGCTCTTAGGAGTGCCTCAACACTCGGTGTCTTGGGTTAACTAATCCGGGATCATCAGCTGAAAGTCCACTATCAAGAGCAACCTAACTACAAGGCATTTAGTAACCCAAAGAGGTGCTGGGCATCAATGTTTTAAGAAGGAATGTGAGCCAAGTGTCTATGGTGAATAATGTGTCAAGTATAAAATAAAGAAAATGAACTTGCTACACATGACACTCAAATAAAGCTTATAAACAAAGTAATAGCCAAGGATAAAGGAATAATGAGAGGTCATAGCAGTATGTTACTTGAAGCTTGAAGGAGACTTTCTAGGCCTAGGAGTCAGTAAGAAGTGAGTATTTGCATATCCACACAAAACCCCATGAACTATCAATAATACTCTGCTAGCATGAACATCCTCTTCCATTTCATCTTTTCTTCTCAATAAACCAGTCCTTGCTTGGGGACAAGCAAGTTTTAAGTTTGGTGTTGTGATGACAAATCATCTTAGCCTAGTTTCACTAGTCTTTTTCTTTTGTTTTCATTAGAATTATGCACTTTCTTGAGCTACAAGCAAGCCAATTAGGTAGATTTTCATGTTTCCCTTGATTGAATCAACCATGTATGAATTCATGCTATTTCATGAGGTTTTATACTATAATTGTCACATATTATGAAAGAATGAATATCTCATGATTTTAAGCATAGCTTTGATGTGTTTGGTTGATTAATTATAGGTGAAGAAAGCTTGGAGAAAGGTTGAAGCAAGAAGGAATAGCTAGGAGTAAAGAGAAGACAATGGAATAAGTGAAATTGAACCAGGAAGCAAAAAGCTGGACCTAAAGTTAGCATCAAACTTTTGCACAAACTTTTGGTTGAAAAGTTAGCCCCAACGTTAGCCCCCTAACTTGGAGGCTAACGTTGGAACTTGAAAATCACTCCCTGGGTACCAAAAGTTTGCGCCAACGTTAGCCCCCTAACTTTGAGGCTAACGTTGGCACATGAAATTCTCCCCTGGGCACCAAAAGTTTGCGCCAACGTTAGCCCCCTAACTTTGAGGCTAACGTTGGCACATGAAATTCTCCCCTGGGCACCAAAAGTTTGCGCCAACGTTATCCCCCTAACTTTGAGGCTAACGTTGGCTCATGAACATCACAAGGAGGAGCAAAAGTTTGCGCCAACGTTAGCCCCCTAACTTGGTGGCTAACGTTGGCGCCACAAGTACACAAGGAAGGGCCAACGTTAGGGTCAAAGTTAGACCCCTAACATTGGCACCAACGTTCATATCAGCAAAGTGGTGTTAGCTGATATGAAAAGTTAGAGCAAAAGTTAGACCCCTAACTTTTGCTCAAACTTTTGGTCCAACTTTTGCAAAACTCAAACCCGGTTCAATTGGTTCACTTTGGTTCTTCTCCAAACTTCAAGAGCAATCAACCAAGGCCTCTTTCAACCCAATTCCACCAAGAGCAAAGGCCCAACTCAAGGCTTGAAGATCATTGGAAGAAAGTGTATAAATAGGATAGAATTCAAGTTCTTCGGAGAGCTTTCTTTTGGAATTTTCATAATAGTTTTCGGAGAGCTTTGGATATTGAGTGATCTTTAATTTCTTTGTCTTGGGGAAGGAGAATTCACTTCTCTTCCTCTTTGTTTTATTGCTTTCAATTTCAATTACAATTGTCTTGGATCTTGGGTTGGAGTATTGAAGAAATTCTGTTTCAATCTCATCCTTGGATCTCTCTGTTTATTTACTGCTTAATTGAATTTCCGTTTCTGTTACTTGCTTCTCATCTACTTTCCTTGCAATTTACAATTTCCTTTCAATTGTTCTTATTGGATCTAGGAAGGCATTGAGATCTAGACTTGGTTTTCTAGTCTCTGGGTCCTGAGATCTGATTTCCCATTTTCAATTCTCTGTTTACTGCTTTATATGTTCATTTACTTTTCTGTTTCAGATCCAATTCAATCCTAATTCCCTTTTACTCTTCTGTTTAATGCAATTTAACTTTTCCTTGTTTAAATCCAGCCCCAATCCCCTTTACATTTCAAGCCATTTATATTTCTTGCACTTTAAGATTCTGCAATTTACATTTCTTGCATTCTAAGTTTCTGCTATTTAATTTCTTGTTCTTTAAGATTCAGCACTTTAATTCCCTGTTCTCTTTACTTCCATGCAATTTAATTTCTGCACATCACAAAACACTCAACCAAATCTTGATTCGCTTGACTAAATTAACCACTAAGCTAAAATTGCTCAATCCTTAAATCCCTGTGGGATCGACCTCACTCCCGTGAGTTTTTATTACTTGATACGACCCGGTACACTTGCCAGTTAGATTTGTGTGTTTTGGGGGAAATTTATTTTTCACCAAAATACTCATCAGTCCTCCTCGGGATAGCGTCATTTAAAGAACGAGGGTCAGCACAACGTAAAAAAAAAACTGAAAAAAAACCGGAAGAGCCTGCCGAAGATGAGGCCATTACGGCTCGTCTTTAAGTGTCCTCCTCAGGATAGCGTCATTTAAAGAATGAGTGCCAGCACAACGTAAAAAAAAATAGGAAAAAAAAAACGGAGGAGCCTGCCGTAGATGAGGCCATTACGGCTCGCCTTTAGCTGTCCTCCTCAGGATAGCGTCATTTAAAGAACGAGGGTCAGCACAACGTAAAAAAAAAAAAGAAAAAAAGGAAAAAAAACGGAAAAAAAAAATGAAGGAGCCTGCCGAAGATGAGGCCATTACGGCTTGCCTTTAGGTGTCCTCCTCGGGATAGCGTCATTTAAAGAACGAGGGTCAGCATAACGTAAAAAAAAATAAAAAGAAAAAACCGGAAGAGCCTGCCGAAGATGAGGCCATTACAGCTCGCCTTTAGGTGTCCTCCTCTGGATAATGTCATTTAAACAACGAGGGTCAGCATAATGTAAAAAAACCAAAAAAAAAACTGGAGGAGGCTGCCGAAGTTGAGGCCATTACGGCCTGCCTTTAGGTGTCCTCCTCAGGATAGCATCATTTAAAGAACGAGGGTCAGCACAACGTAAAAAAAAATGAAAAAAAAACCGGAGGAGCCTGCCGAAGATGAGGCTATTACGGCTTGCCTTTAGGTGTCCTCCTCAAGATAGTGTCATTTAAAGAATGAGGGTCAGCACAACGTAAAAAAAAAACGAAAAAAAAATGGGGGAGCCTACCGAAGATGAGGTCATTACGGGTCGCCTTTAGGGGTCCTCCTCGGGATAGCGTCATTTAAAAAACGAGGGTAAGCACAATAAAAAAAACCAGAAAAAAAACCGAAAAAAACCGGAGGAGGCTGCCGAAGATGAGGCTATTACGGGTCACCTTTAGGTGTCCTCCTCGAGATAGCGTCATTTAAAGAACGAGGGTCAGCACAACGTAAAAAAAACCGGAAAAAAAAACGAAAAAAAATCGGAGGAGCCTGCCGAAGATGTGGCCATTACGGCTCGCCTTTAGGTGTCCTCCTCGGGATAGCGTTATTTAAAGAACGAGGGTCAGCATAACGTAAAAAAAAAAACGGAGCAGCCTGCTGAAGATGAGGCGATTACGGCTCACCTTTAGGTGTCCTCCTCGAGATAGCGTAATTTAAAGAACGAGGGTCAGCACAACGTAAAAAAAAAAACCGGTAAAAAAATAGAGGAGCCTGGCAAAGATGAGGCCATTACGGCTCGCCTTTAGGTGCCCTCCTCGGGATAGCGTCATTTAAAGAACGAGGGTAAGCGCAAAGTAAAAAAAAATCGGAAAAAAAACCGAAAACAAATCGGAGGAGCCTGCCGAAGATGAGGCCATTACGGCTCGCCTTTAGGTGTCCTCCTCGGGATAGCATCATTTAAAGAACAAGGGTTAGCACAACGTAAAAAAAATGGAAAAAACCGGAAAAAAATTAGCGGATCCTGCTGAAGATGAGGCCATTACGGCTCGCCTTTAGGTATCCTCCTCGGGATAGCGTCATTTAAAGAACGAGGGTCAGCATAACGTATAAAAAAAGGAAAAAACCGAAAAAAAAAATGGAGGAGCCTGCTGAAGATGAGGCCATTACGGCTCTTCTTTAGGTGTCCTCCTCACCATAGCGTCTTTTAAAGAACGAAGGTCAGCACAACGTTAAAAAAAACCCAGAAAAAAACGGAGGAGCTTGCCGAAGATGAGGCCATTACGGCTCGCCTTTAGGTGTCCTGCTCGGGATAGCATCATTTAAAGAACGAGGGTCAGCAAAACGTAAAAAAAGAAAAACCGAAAAAAAAAATCCGAAAAAGAAATCGGAGGAGCCTGCCGAAGATGAGGCCATTACGGCTTGCTTTTAGGTGTCCTCCTCGGGATAGCGTCATTTAAAGAACGAGGGTCAGCACAACGTAAAAAAAAAACCAGAAAAAAAAACTAGAGGAGCCTGCCAAAGATAAGGCCATTACGGCTCGCCTTTAGGTGTCCTCCTCGGGATAGCGTCATTTAAAGAACGAGGGTCTGCACAACGTAAAAAAAAAACCGAAAAAAAAATGGAGGAGCCTGCCGAAGATGAGGCCATTACTGCTCGCCTTTAGATATCCTCCTCGGGAAAGCGTCATTTAAAGAACAAGGGTCAGGTCAACGTACAAAAAAAAACAAGTATAAAAAAAATGGAGGAGCCTGCCGAAGATGTGGCCATTACGGCTTGCCTTTAGGTGTCCTCCTCGGGATAGCGTCATTTATAGAACGATGGTCACCACAACGTAAAAAAAAAAAACCAGAAAATAAAACTGGAGGAGCCTGCCGAAGATGAGGCCATTACGGCTCGCCTTTAGGTGTCCTCCTCGGGATAGCGTCATTTAAAGAACGAGGGTCAGCACAACGTAAAAAAAAACGAAAAAAAACGGAGGAGCCTGCCGAAGATGAGGCCATTACCGCTCGCCTTTAGGTGTCCTCCTCGAGATAGCGTCATTTAAAGAACGAGGGTCAGCACAACGTAAAAAAAACGAAAAAAAAATGGAGGAGCCTACCGAAGATGAGGCCATTACGACTTGCCTTTAGGTGTCCTTCTCAGGATAGCGTCATTTAAAGAACGAGTGTCAGCACAACGTAAAATAAAACGAAAAAAAACAGAGGAGCCTTCCGAAGATGAGGCCATTACGGCTCGCCTTTAGGTGTCCTCCTCGAGATAGCGTCATTTAAAGAACGAGGGTCAGCACAACGTAAAAAAAACCGGAAAAAAACCGAAAAAAATCGGAGGAGCCTGCCGAAGATGAGGCCATTACGGCTTGCCTTTAGGTGTCCTCCTCGGGATAGCGTAATTTAAAGAACGAGGGTCAGCACAACGTAAAAAAAAACCGGTAAAAAAAATAGAGTAGCCTGGCGAAGATGAGGCCATTACGGCTCGCCTTTAGGTGCCCTCCTCGGGATAGCGTCAGTTAAAGAACGAGGGTAAGCACAAAGTAAAAAAAATCGGAAAAAAAACCAAAAAAAAATCGGAGGAGCCTGCCAAAGATGAGGCCATTATGGCTCGCCTTTAGGTGTCTTCCTCGGGATAGCGTCATTTAAAGAACGAGGGTCAGCACAACGTAAAAAAAATCTAAAAAAAAAATCGGTGGAGCTTGCTGAAGATGAGGCCATTACGGCTCGCCTTTAGGTATCCTCCTCGGGATAGCATCATTTAAAGAACGAGGGTCAGCAAAACGTAAAAAAAGAAAAACCGAAAAAAAAAACCGAAAAAGAAATCGGAGGAGCCTGCCGAAGATGAGGCCATTACGGCTTGCTTTTAGGTGTCCTCCTCGGGATAGCGTCATTTAAAGAACGAGGGTCAGCACAACGTAAAAAAAAACCAGAAAAAAAACTGGAGGAGCCTGCCAAAGATAAGGCCATTACGGCTCGCCTTTAGGTGTCCTCCTCGGGATAGCGTCATTTAAAGAACGAGGGTCTGCACAACGTAAAAAAAAAACCGAAAAAAAAATGGAGGAGCCTGCCGAAGATGAGGCCATTACTGCTCGCCTTTAGGTATCCTCCTCGGGAAAGCGTCATTTAAAGAACAAGGGTCAGGTCAACGTACAAAAAAAAACAAGTAGAAAAAAAACGGAGGAGCCTGCCGAAGATGTGGCCATTACGGCTTGCCTTTAGGTGTCCTCCTCGGGATAGCGTCATTTATAGAACGATGGTCAGCACAACGTAAAAAAAAAAAACCAGAAAATAAAACCGGAGGAGCCTGCCGAAGATGAGGCCATTACGGCTCGCCTTTAGGTGTCCTCCTCGGGATAGCGTCATTTAAAGAACGAGGGTCAGCACAACGTAAAAAAAAACGAAAAAAAAACGGAGGAGCCTGCCGAAGATGAGGCCATTACGGCTCGCCTTTAGGTGTCCTCCTCGAGATAGCGTCATTTAAAGAACGAGGGTCTGCACAACGTAAAAAAAACGAAAAAAAAATGGAGGAGCCTACCGAAGATGAGGCCATTACGACTTGCCTTTAGGTGTCCTTCTCAGGATAGCGTCATTTAAAGAACGAGGGTCAGCACAACGTAAAATAAAACGAAAAAAAACAGAGGAGCCTGCCGAAGATGAGGCCATTACGGCTCGCCTTTAGGTGTCCTCCTCGAGATAGCGTCATTTAAAGAACGAGGGTCAGCACAACGTAAAAAAAACCGGAAAAAAACCGAAAAAAATCGGAGGAGCTTGCCGAAGATGAGGCCATTACGGCTTGCCTTTAGGTGTCCTCCTCGGGATTAGCGTAATTTAAAGAACGAGGGTCAGCACAACGTAAAAAAAAACCGGTAAAAAAAACAGAGTAGCCTGGCGAAGATGAGGCCATTACGGCTCGCCTTTAGGTGCCCTCCTCGGGATAGCATCATTTAAAGAACGAGGGTAAGCACAAAGTAAAAAAAATCGGAAAAAAAACCAAAAAAAAATCGGAGGAGCCTGCCAAAGATGAGGCCATTATGGCTCGCCTTTAGGTGTCCTCCTCGGGATAGCGTCATTTAAAGAACGAGGGTCAGCACAACGTAAAAAAATCTAAAAAAAAAATCGGTGGAGCTTACCGAAGATGAGGCCATTACGGCTCGCCTTTAGGTATCCTCCTCGGGATAGCGTCATTTAAAGAACGAGGGTCAGCATAACGTATAAAAAAAAGGAAAAAACCAGAAAAAAAATGGAGGAGCCTGCTGAAGATGAGGCCATTACGGCTCGCCTTTAGGTGTCCTCCTCACCATAGCGTCTTTTAAAGAACGAAGGCGAGCACAACGTTAAAAAAAAAATCCGAAAAAAAACGGAGGAGCCTGCCGAAGATGAGGCCATTGCGGCTCGCCTTTAGGTGTCCTGCTCGGGATAGCGTCATTTAAAGAACGCGGGTCAGCAAAACATAAAAAAAGAAAAAAAAACCGGAGGAGCCTGCCGAAGATGAGGCCATTACGGCTCGCCTTTAGGTGTCCTCCTCGGGATAGCGTCATTTAAAGAACGAGGGTCAGCACAACATAAAAAAAAATCGAAAAAAAAATGGAGGAGCCTGCCGAAGATGAGGCCATTACTGCTCGCCTTTAGGTGTCCTCCTCGGGATAGTGTCATTTAAAGAACGAGGGTCAGCACAACGTACAAAAAAATACCGAAGGAGCCTGCCGAAGATAAGGCCATTACGGCTCGCCTTTAGGTGTCCTCTTCGGGATAGCGTCATTTAAAGAACGAGGGTAAGCATAACATATAAAAAAAGGAAAAAATCGGAAGAAAACAGAGGATCCTGCTGAAGATGAGGCGATTACGGCTCGCCTTTAGGTGTCCTCCTCAGGAACGCGTCATTTAAAGACTGAAGGTCAGCACAACCTTAAAAAAAACCCGGAAAAAAAACGGAGGAACCTGACGAAGATGAGGCCATTACGGCTCGCCTTTAGGTGTCCTCCTCGGGATAGTGTCATTTAAAGAACGAGGGTCAGCACAACGTACAAAAAAATACCGAAGGAGCCTGCCGAAGATGAGGCCATTACGGCTCGCCTTTAGGTGTCCTCCTCAGGTTAGCGTCATTTAAAAAATGAGGGTCAGCACAATGTAAAAAAATAAAAAAAATAAAAAATAAAAAAAAAACCTGGAAAGAAAAAAATGGAGGAGCCTGCCGAAGATGAGGCCATTACGGCTTGCCTTTAGGTGTCCTCCTCGGGATAGCGTCATTTAAAGAACGAGGGTCAGCACAACGTAAAAAAAAAACCGCAAAAAAAAAATCGAAGGAGCCTGCCGAATATGAGGCCATTACGACTCGCCTTTAGGTGTCCTCCTCGGGATAGCATCATATAAAGAACGAGGGTCAGCACAACGTTACAAAAGAACCCCAGAAAAAAAAAACGGAGGTGCCTGCCGAAGATGAGGCCATTACGGCTCGCCTTTAGGTGTCCTTCTCGGGATAGCGTCATTTAAAGAACGAGGGTCAGCAGAACATAAAAAAAAACCTGAAAAAAAACCGGAGTAGCCTGCCAAAGATGAGGCCATTACGGCTCTCCTTTAGGTGTCCACCTCGGGATGCATAATTTAAAGAACGAGGGTCAGCACAACGTAAGAAAAAAAAAGAGGGGCCTGCTGAAGATGAGGCGATTATGGCTCGCCTTTAGGTGTCCTCCTCGGGATAACGTAATTTCAAGAACGAGGGTCAGCACAACGTACAAAAAAAAAACAAGTAAAAAAAAACGGAGGAGAATGCCGAAGATGAGGCCATTACGGCTTGCCTTTAGGTGTCCTCCTCGGGATAGCGTCATTTAAAGAACGAGGGTCAGCACAACGTACAAAAAAAAACAAGTAAAAAAAAATGGAGGAGCCTGCCGAAGATGAGGCCATGACGGCTCGCCTTTAGGTGTCCTCCTCGGGATAGCATCATTTATAGAACGAGGGTCAGCACAACGTAAAAAAAAACCAGAAAAAAACCGGAGGAGCCTGCCGAAGATGAGGCCATTACGGCTCGCCTTTAGGTGACCTCCTCGTGATAGCATCATTTAAAGAACGAGGGTCAGCACAACGTTAAAAAAAAAACAGAAGGAGCCTGCCGAAGTTGAGGCCATTACGGCTCGCCTTTAGGTGTCCTCCTCAGGATAGCATCATTTAAAGAATGAGGGTCAGCACAACGTAAAAAAATAAAAAATAATAAAAAATAAAAAAATAAATAAAAAAAAGCCGGAAAGAAAAAAATAGAGGAGCCTGCCGAAGTTGAGGCCATTTCTGCTTGCCATTAGGTGTCCTCCTCGGGATAGTGTCATTTAAAGAGCGAGGGTCAGCACAACATAAAAAAAAACAGAAAAAAACCGAAAAAAAACTGGAGGAACCTGCCGAAGATAAGGCCATTACGGCTCACCTTTAGGTGTCCTCCTCCGGATAGCATCATTTAAAGAACGAGGGTCAGCACAACGTAAAAAAAACGGAAAAACCGGAAAAAAATAGAGGAGCCGGCTGAAGATGAGGCTATTACGGCTCGCCTTTAGGTATCCTCCTCGGGATAGCTTCATTTAAAGAACGAGGGTAAGCATAACGTATAAAAAAAGGAAAAAACCGGAAAAAAAATGGAGGAGCCTGCTGAAGATGAGGCGATTACGGCTCGCCTTTAGGTGTCCTCCTCAGGAACGCGTCATTTAAAGAACGAGGGTCAGCACAACGTTAAAAAAAAACCCGGAAAAAAAAAACGGAGAAGCCTGACGAAGATGAGGCCATTACGGCTCGCCTTTAGGTGTCCTCCTCGGGATATTCTCATTTAAAGAACGAGGGTCAGCACAACGTACAAAAAAATACCGGTGGAGCCTGCCGAAGTTGAGGCCATTACGGCTCGCCTTTAGGTGTCCTCCTCAGGTTAGCGTCATTTAAAAAATGAAGGTCGGCACAACGTAAAAAAATAAAAAATAATAATAATAAAAAAAAAAAACCCGGAAAGAAAAAAATGGAGGAGCCTGCCGAAGATGAGGCCATTACGGCCTGTCTTTATGTGTCCTCCTCAGGATAGCGTCATTTAAAGAACGAGGGTCAGCACAACGTAAAAAAAAACCGCAAAAAAAAAATCGAAGGAGCCTGCCGAAGATGAGGCCATTACGACTTGCCTTTAGGTGTCCTCCTCGGGATAGCATCATTTAAAGAACGAGGGTCAGCACAACGTTAAAAAAAAAACCCAGAAAAAAAAACGGAGGTGACTGCCGAAGATGAGGCCATTACGGCTCGCCTTTAGGTGTCCTTCTCGGGATAGCGTCATTTAAAGAACGAAGGTCAGCACAACGTAAAAAAAAACCAGAAAAAAAACCGGAGGAGCCTGCCGAAGATGAGGCCATTACGGCTCGCCTTTAGGTCTCCACCTCGGGATGCATCATTTAAAGAACGAGGGTCTGCACAACGTAAGAAAAAAAAAGAGGGGCCTGTTGAAGATGAGGCGATTATGGCTCGCCTTTTGGTGTCCTCCTCGGGATGACGTAATTTAAAGAACGAAGGTCAGCACAATGTACAAAAAAAACAAGTAAAAAAAAAACGGAGGAGCCTGCAGAAGATGAGGCCATTACGGCTCGCCTTTAGGTGTCCTCCTCGGGATAGCGTCATTTAAAGAACAAGGGTCAGCACAACGTAAAAAAAAATCGGAAAAAAAAAACGGAGGAGCCTGCCGAAGATGAGGCCATTACGGCTCGCCTTTAGGTGTCCTCCTCAGGTTAGCATCATTTAAAAAATGAGGGTCAGCACAACGTAAAAAAATAAAAAATAATAAAAAATAAAAAATAAAAAAACCCGGAAAGAAAAAAATGGAGGAGCCTGCCGAAGATGAGGCCATTACGACTTGCCTTTAGGTGTCCTCCTCGGGATAGCGTCATTTTAAGAACGAGGGTCAGCACAACGTAAAAAAAAACCAGAAAAAAACCGGAGGAGCCTGCCGAAGATGAGGCCATTACGGCTCGCCTTTAGGTGTCCACCTCGGGATGCATCATTTAAAGAACGAGGGTCAGCACAACGTAAAAAAAAAAAAAGAGGGGCCTGCTGAAGATTAGGCGATTATGGCTCGCCTTTAGGTGTCCTCCTCGGGATAACGTAATTTAAAGAACGAGGGTCAGCACAACATACAAAGAAAAAACAAGTAAAAAAAAACGGAGGAGCCTGCCGAAAATTAGGCCATTACGGCTCGCCTTTAGGTGTCCTCCTCGGGATAGCGTCATTTAAAGAACGAGGGTCAGCACAACGTTAAAAAAAAACCCCAGAAAAAAAAATGGAGGTTTCTGCCGAAGATGAGGCCATTACGGCTCACCTTTAGTTGTCCTTCTCGGGATAGCGTCATTTAAAGAACGAGGGCCAGCACAACGTAAAAAAAAACAGAAAATAACCGGAGGAGCCTGCCGAAGATGAGGCCATTACGGCTCGCCTTTAGGTGTCCACCTCGGGATGCATCATTTAAAGAACGAGGGTCAGCACAACGTAAGAAAAAAAAAAGAGGGGCCTGCTGAAGATGAGGCGATTATGGCTCGCCTTTAGGTGTCCTCCTCGAGATAACGTAATTTAAAGAACGAGGGTCAGCCCAACGTACAAAAAAAAAACAAGTAAAAAAAAACGGAGGAGCCTGCCGAAGATGAGGCCATGACGGCTCGCCTTTAGGTGTCCTCCTCGGGATAGCGTCATTTATAGAACGAGGGTCAGCACAACGTAAAAAAAAAACCAGAAAAAAACCGGAGGAGCCTGCCGAAGATGAGGCCATTACGGCTCGCCTTTAGGTGACCTCCTCGTGATAGCATCATTTAAAGAATGAGGGTCAGCACAACGTAAAAAAAACTGAAAAAACTGAAAAAAAAAATAGAGGAGCTTGCTGAAGATGAGGCCATTACGGCTAGCCTTTAGGTATCCACCTCAGGATAGCGTCATTTAAAGAACGAGGGTCAGCATAACGTATAAAAAAAAGGAAAAAACCGGAAAAAAGCGGAGGAGCCTGCTGAAGATGAGGCGATTACGGCTCGCCTTTAGGTGTCCTCCTCAGGAACGCATCATTTAAGGAATGGGGGTCAGCACAACGTTAAAAAAACCCGAAAAAAAAAAGGAGGAGCCTGCCGAAGATTAGGCCATTACGGCTCGCCTTTAGGTGTCCTCCTCGGGATAGCATCATTTAAAGAACGAGGGTCAGCAAAAAGTAAAAAAAGAAAAACCGAAAAAAAAACCGAAAAAGAAATCGGAGGAGCCTGCCGAAGATGAGGCCATTACGGCTTGCTTTTAGGTGTCCTCCTCGGGATAGCGTCATTTAAAGAACGAGGGTCAGCACAACGTAAAAAAAAACCAGAAAAAAAACTGGAGGAGCCTGCCAAAGATAAGGCCATTACGGCTCGCCTTTAGGTGTCCTCCTCGGGATAGCGTCATTTAAAGAACGAGGGTCAGCACAACGTACAAAAAAAAACTAGTAAAAAAAACGGAGGAGCCTGCCGAAGATGAGGCCATGACGGCTCGCCTTTAGGTGTCCTCCTCGGGATAGCATTATTTATAGAACGAGGGTCAGCACAACGTAAAAAAAAAAACCCGAAAAAACCGGAGGTGCCTGCCGAAGATGAGGCCATTACGGCTCGCCTTTAGGTGACCTCCTCGTGATAGCATCATTTAAAGAACGAGGGTCAGCACAACGTAAAAAAAAAACTGAAAATACTGAAAAAAAAGAAATAGAGGAGCTTTCTGAAGATGAGGCCATTACGGCTAGCCTTCAGGTATCCACCTCGGGTCGGGGTCATTTAAAGAACGAGGGTCAGCATAACGTATAAAAAAAAGGAAAAAACCGGAAAAAAATGGAGGAGCTTGCTAAAGATGAGGCGATTACGGCTCGCCTTTAGGTGTCCTCCTCAGGAACGCATCATTTAAGGAATGGGGGTCAGCACAACGTTAAAAAAACCCGGAAAAAAAAAACGGAGGAGCCGGCCGAAGATTAGGCCATTACGGCTCGCCTTTAGGTGTCCTCCTCGGGATAGCGTCATTTAAAGAACGAGGGTCAGCACAACGTTAAAAAAAAAACCGAAGGAGCCTGCCGAAGATGAGGCCATTACGGCTCGCCTTTAGGTGTCCTCCTCAGGATAGCGTCATTTAAAGAATGAGGGTCAGCACAACGTAAAAAAATAAAAAATAATAAAAAAAAAATAAATAAATAAAAAAAAGCCGGAAAGAAAAAAATAGAGGAGCCTGCCGAAGTTGAGGCCATTTCTGCTTGCCTTTAGGTGTCCTCCTCGGGATAGTGTCATTTAAAGAGCGAGGGTCAGCACAACATAAAAAAAACGGAAAAAAACCGAAAAAAAACTGGAGGAACCTGCCGAAGATAAGGCCATTACGGCTCACCTTTAGGTGTCCTCCTCCGGATAGCATCATTTAAAGAACGAGGGTCAACACAACGTTAAAAAAAAACGGAAAAACCGGAAAAAAATAGAGGAGCCGGCTGAAGATGAGGCTATTACGGCTCGCCTTTAGGTATCCTCCTCGGGATAGCGTCATTTAAAGAACGAGGGTAAGCATAACGTATAAAAAAAAGGAAAAAACCGGAAAAAAAACGGAGGAGCCTGCTGAAGATGAGGCGATTACGGCTCGCCTTTAGGTGTCCTCCTCAGGAACGCGTCATTTAAAGAACGAGGGTCAGCACAATGTTAAAAAAAAACCCAGAAAAAAAAACGGAGGAGCCTGACGAAGATGAGGCCATTACGGCTCGCCTTTAGGTGTCCTCCTCGGGATATTGTCATTTAAAGAACGAGGGTCAGCACAACGTACAAAAAAATACCGGTGGAGCCTGCCGAAGTTGAGGCCATTACGGCTCGTCTTTAGGTGTCCTCCTCAGGTTAGCGTCATTTAAAAAATGAAGGTCAGCACAACGTAAAAAAATAAAAAATAAAAAAAAAACCGAAAAGAAAAAAATGGAGGAGCCTGCCGAAGATGAGGCCATTACGGCTTGCCTTTATGTGTCCTCCTCGGGATAGCGTCATTTAAAGAACGAGGGTCAGCACAACGTAAAAAAAAACCGCAAAAAAAAATCGAAGGAGCCTGCCGAAGATGAGGCCATTACGGCTCGCCTTTAGGTGTCCTTCTCGGGATAGCGTCATTTAAAGAACGAAGGTCAGCACAACGTAAGAAAAAAACCAGAAAAAAAACCGGAGGAGCCTGCCGAAGATGAGGCCATTACGGCTCGCCATTAGGTCTCCACCTCGGGATGCATCATTTAAAGAACGAGGGTCAGCACAACGTAAGAAAAAAAAAGAGGGGCCTGTTGAAGATGAGGCGATTATGGCTCGCCTTTAGGTGTCCTCCTCGGGATAACGTAATTTAAAGAACGAGGGTCAGCACAATGTACAAAAAAAACAAGTAAAAAAAAAAACGGAGGAGCCTGCAGAAGATGAGGCCATTACGGCTTGCCTTTAGGTGTCCTCCTCGGGATAGCGTCATTTAAAGAACAAGGGTCAGCACAACGTAAAAAAAAATCGGAAAAAAAAAATGGAGGAGCCTGCCGAAGATGAGGCCATTACGGCTCGCCTTCAGGTGTCCTCCTCAAGTTAGCGTCATTTAAAAAATGAGGGTCAGCACAACGTAAAAAAATAAAAAATAATAAAAAATAAAAAAATAAAAAATAAAAAAACCCGGAAAGAAAAAAATGGAGGAGCCTGCCGAAGATGAGGCCATCACGGCTTGCCTTTAGGTGTCCTCCTCGGGATAGGGTCATTTAAAGAACGAGGGTCAGCACAACGTAAAAAAAAACCAGAAAAAAACCGGAGGAGCCTGCCGAAGATGAGGCCATTACGGCTCGCCTTTAGGTGTCCACCTCGGGATGCATCATTTAAAGAACGAGGGTCAGCACAACGTAAAAAAAAAAAAAGAGGGGCCTGCTGAAGATGTGGCGATTATGGCTCGCCTTTAGGTGTCCTCCTCGGGATAACGTAATTTAAAGAAGGAGGGTCAGCACAACGTACAAAAAAAAAACAAGTAAAAAAAAACGGAGGAGCGTGCCGAAAATGAGGCCATTACGGCTCGCCTTTAGGTGTCCTCCTCGGGATAGCGTCATTTAAAGAACGAGGGTCAGCACAACGTTAAAAAAAAACCCCAGAAAAAAAAACGGAGGTTTCTGCCGAAGATGAGGCCATTACGGCTCACCTTTAGTTGTCCTTCTCGGGATAGCGTCATTTAAAGTACGAGGGTCAGCACAACGTAAAAAAAAAGCCAGAAAAAAACCGGAGGAGCCTGCCGAAGATGAGGCCATTACGGCTCGCCTTTAGGTGTCCACCTCGGGATGCATCATTTAAAGAACGAGGGTCAGCACAACGTAAGAAAAAAAAAAAGAGGGGCCTGCTGAAGATGAGGCGATTATGGCTCGCCTTTAGGTGTCCTCCTCGGGATAACGTAATTTAAAGAACGAGGGTCAGCACAACGTACAAAAAAAAAAAACAAGTAAAAAAAAACGGAGGAGCCTGCCGAAGATGAGGCCATGACGGCTCGCCTTTAGGTGTCCTCCTCGGGATAGCGTCATTTATATTACGAAGGTCAGCACAACGTAAAAAAAAACCAGAAAAAAACCGGAGGAGCCTGCCGAAGATGAGGCCATTACGGCTCGCCTTTAGGTGTCCTCCTCGGGATAACGTCATTTAAAGAACAAGGGTCAGCACAACGTAAAAAAAAATCGGAAAAAAAAAACGGAGGATCCTGCCGAAGATGAGGCCATTACGGCTCGCCTTTAGGTGTCCTCCTCAAGTTAGCGTCATTTAAAAAATGAGGGTCAGCACAACGTAAAAAAATAAAAAATAATAAAAAATAAAAAAATAAAAAATAAAAAAACCCAGAAAGAAAAAAATGGAGGAGCCTGCCGAAGATGAGGCCGTTACGGCTTGCCTTTAGGTGTCCTCCTCGGGATAGGGTCATTTAAAGAACGAGGGTCAGCACAACGTAAAAAAAAAACCAGAAAAAAACAGGAGGAGCCTGCCGAAGATGAGGCCATTACGGCTCGCCTTTAGGTGTCCACCTCGGGATGCATCATTTAAAGAACGAGGGTCAGCACAACGTAAAAAAAAAAAAGAGGGGCCTGCTGAAGATGTGGCGATTATGGCTCGCCTTTAGGTGTCCTCCTCGGGATAACGTAATTTAAAGAACGACGGTCAGCACAACGTACAAAAAAAAAACAAGTAAAAAAAAAGGGAGGAGCCTGCCGAAAATGAGGCCATTACGGCTCGCCTTTAGGTGTCCTCCTCGGGATAGCGTCATTTAAAGAACGAGGGTCAGCACAACGTTAAAAAAAAACCCCAGAAAAAAAAATGGAGGTTTCTGCCGAAGATGAGGCCATTACGGCTCACCTTTAGTTGTCCTTCTCGGGATAGCGTCATTTAAAGAACGAGGGTCAGCACAACGTAAAAAAAAACCAGAAAAAAATCGGAGGAGCCTGCCGAAGATGAGGCCATTACGGCTCGCGTTTAGGTGTCCACCTCGGGATGCATCATTTAAAGAACGAGGGTCAGCACAACGTAAGAAAAAAAAAAAGAGGGGCCTGCTGAAGATGAGGCGATTATGGCTCGCCTTTAGGTGTCCTCCTCGGGATAACGTAATTTAAAGAACGAGGGTCAGCACAACGTACAAAAAAAAAACAAGTAAAAAAAAACGGAGGAGCCTGCCGAAGATGAGGCCATTACGGCTCGCCTTTAGGTGACCTCCTCGTGATAGCATCATTTAAAGAATGAGGGTCAGCACAACGTAAAAAAAAAACTGAAAAAACTGAAAAAGAAAATAGAGGAGCTTGCTGAAGATGAGGCCATTACGGCTAGCCTTCAGGTATCCACCTCAGGATAGCGTCATTTAAAGAACGAGGGTCAGCATAACGTATAAAAGAAAGGAAAAAACCGGAAAAAAACGGAGGAGCCTGCTGAAGATGAGGCGATTACGGCTCGCCTTTAGGTGTCCTCCTCAGGAACGCATCATTTAAGGAAAGGGGGTCAGCACAACGTTAAAAAAACCCGGAAAAAAAAGGAGTAGCCTGCCGAAGATTAGGCCATTACGGCTCGCCTTTAGGTGTCCTCCTCGGGATAGCGTCATTTAAAGAACGAGGGTCAGCACAACGTTCAAAAAAAAACCGAAGGAGCCTGTCGAAGATGAGGCCATTACGGCTCGCCTTTAGGTGTCCTCCTCAGGATAGCGTCATTTAAAGAATAAGGGTCAGCACAACATAAAAAAAAACGGAAAAAAACCGAAAAAAAACCGGAGGAACCTGCCGAAGATAAGGCCATTACGGCTCACCTTTAGGTGTCCTCCTCCGGATACCATCATTTAAAGAACGAGGGTCAGCACAACGTAAAAAAAAACGGAAAAACCGGAAAAAAATAGAGGAGCCGGCTGAAGATGAGGCTATTACGGCTCGCCTTTAGGTATCCTTCTCGGGATAGCGTCATTTAAAGAACGAGGGTAAGCATAACGTATAAAAAAAGGAAAAAAACCGGAAAAGAACGGAGGAGCCTGCTGAACATGAGGCGATTACGGCTCGCCTTTAGGTGTCCTCCTCAGGAACGCGTCATATAAAGAATGAGGGTCAGCACAACGTTAAAAAAAAACCCGGAAAAAAAAACGGAGGAGCCTGACGAAGATGAGGCCATTACGGCTCGCCTTTAGGTGTCCTCCTCGGGATAGTGTCCTTTAAAGAACGAGGGTTAGCACAACGTACAAAAAAATACCGGTGGAGCCTACCGAAGATGAGGCTATTACGGCTCGCCTTTAGGTGTCCTCCTCAGGTTAGCGTCATTTAAAAAATGAAGTTCAGCACAACGTAAAAAAATAAAAAATAAAAAAATTAAAAAAATTAAAAAAAAACCCGGAAAGAAAAAAATGGAGGAGCCTGCCGAAGATGAGGCCATTACGACTCGCCTTTAGGTGTCCTTCTCGGGATAGCGTCATTTAAAGAACGAAGGTCAGCACAACGTAAAAAAAAGACCAGAAAAAAAACCGGAGGAGCCTGCCAAAGATGAGGCCATTACGGCTCGCCTTTAGGTCTCCACCTCGGGATGCATCATTTAAAGAACGAGGGTCAGCACAACGTAAAAAAAAACGGAAAAACCGGAAAAAAATAGAGGAGCCGGCTGAAGATGAGGCTATTACGGCTCGCCTTTAGGTATCCTTCTCGGGATAGCGTCATTTAAAGAACGAGGGTAAGCATAACGTATAAAAAAAGGAAAAAAACCGGAAAAGAACGGAGGAGCCTGCTGAACATGAGGCGATTACGGCTCGCCTTTAGGTGTCCTCCTCAGGAACGCGTCATTTAAAGAATGAGGGTCAGCACAACGTTAAAAAAAAACCCGGAAAAAAAAACGGAGGAGCCTGACGAAGATGAGGCCATTACGGCTCGCCTTTAGGCGTCCTCCTCGGGATAGTGTCCTTTAAAGAACGAGGGTTAGCACAACGTACAAAAAAATACCGGTGGAGCCTACCGAAGATGAGGCTATTACGGCTCGCCTTTAGGTGTCCTCCTCAGGTTAGCGTCATTTAAAAAATGAAGGTCAGCACAACGTAAAAAAATAAAAAATAAAAAAATTAAAAAAAAATCCGGAAAGAAAAAAATGGAGGAGCCTGCCGAAGATGAGGCCATTACGACTCGCCTTTAGGTGTCCTTCTCGGGATAGCGTCATTTAAAGAACGAAGGTCAGCACAACGTAAAAAAAAGACCAGAAAAAAAACCGGAGGAGCCTGCCGAAGATGAGGCCATTACGGCTCGCCTTTAGGTCTCCACCTCGGGATGCATCATTTAAAGAACGAGGGTCAGCACAACGTAAGAAAAAAAAAAGAGAGGCCTGTTGAAGATGAGGCGATTATGGCTCGCCTTTAGGTGTCCTCCTCGGGATAACGTAATTTCAAGAACGAGGGTCAGCACAACGTAAAAAAAACTGAAAAAACTGAAAAAAAAAATAGAGGAGCTTGCTGAAGATGAGGCCATTACGGCTAGCCTTCAGGTATCCACCTCAGGATAGCGTCATTTAAAGAACGAGGGTCAGCATAACGTATAAAAAAAAGGAAAAAACCTGAAAAAAATGGAGGAGCCTGCTGAAGATGAGGCGATTACGGCTCGCCTTTAGGTGTCCTCCTCAGGAACGCATCATTTAAGGAATGGAGGTTAGCACAACGTTAAAAAAACCCGGAAAAAAAAAAGGAGGAGCCTGCCGAAGATTAGGCCATTACGGCTCGCCTTTAGGTGTCCTCCTCGGGATAGCGTCATTTAAAGAATGAGGATCAGCACAACGTAAAAAAATAAAAAATAATAAAAAATAAAAAAATAAAAAATAAAAAAACCCGGAAAGAATAAAACGGAGGAGCCTGCCGAAGATGAGGCCATTACGGCTCGCCTTTAGGTGTCCACCTCGGGATGAATCATTTAAAGAACGAGGGTCAGCACAACATAAGAAAAAAAAAAGGGGGGGCCTGCTGAAGATGAGGCGATTATGGCTCGCCTTTAGGTGTCCTCCTCGGGATAACGTAATTTAAAGAACGAGGGTCAGCACAACGTACAAAAAAAAAACAAGCAAAAAAAAAACGGAGGAGCATGCCGAAGATGAGGCCATTACGGCTCGCCTTTAGGTGTCCTCCTCGTGATAGCGTCATTTAAAGAACGAGGGTCAGCACAACGTAAAAAAAAACTGGAAAAAAATGGAGGAGCCTGCCGAAGATGAGGCCATTGCTGCTCGCCTTTAGGTGTCCTCCTCGGGAAAGCATCATTTAAAGAACGTGGGTCAGCACAACGTACAAAAAAAAAAACAAGTAAAAAAAACGGAGGAGCCTGCCGAAGATGTGGCCATTACGGCTTGCCTTTAGGTGTCCTCCTCGGGATAGCGTCATTTAAAGAACGAGGGTCAGCACAACGTAAAAAAACAAAAAACTGGAAAAAAAACCAAAAAAAAAACCAGATGAGCCTGCCGAAGATGAGGCCATGACGGCTCGCCTTTAGGTGTCCTCCTCGGGATAGAGTCATTTATAGAACGAGGGTCAGCACAACGTAAAAAAAAAAAAACCAGAAAAAAAACCGGAGGAGCCTGCCGAAGATGAGGCCATTACGGCTCGCCTTTAGGTGTCCTCCTCGTGATAGCATCATTTAAAGAACGAGGGTCAGCACAACGTTAAAAAAAAACCCAGAAAAAAAAACGAAAGAGCCTGACGAAGATGAGGCCATTACGGCTCACCTTTAGGGGTCCTCCTCGGGATAGTGTCATTTAAAGAACGAGGGTCAGCACAACGTACAAAAAAATACCGGTGGAGCCTGCCGAAGTTGAGGCCATTACGGCTCACCTTTAGGTGTCCTCCTCAGGTTAGCGTCATTTAAAAAATGAGGGTCAGCACAACATAAAAAAAAAAAAAAAAAACCCGGAAAGAAAAAAATGGAGGAGCCTGCCGAAGATGAGGCCATTACGGCTCGCCTTTATGTGTCCTCCTCGGGATAGCGTCATTTAAAGAACGAGGGTCAGCACAACGTAAAAAAAACCGCAAAAAAAAATCGAAGGAGCCTGCCGAAGATGAGGCCATTACGACTCGCCTTTAGGTGTCCTCCTCGGGATAGCATCATTTAAAGAACGAGGGTCAGCACAACGTTAAAAATAAAACCCAGAAAAAAAAACGAAGGTGACTGCCGAAGATGAGGCCATTACGGCTCGCCTTTAGGTGTCTTTCTCGGGATAGCTTCATTTGAAGAACGAAGGTCAGCACAACGTAAAAAAAAAACCAGAAAAAAAACAGGAGGAGCCTGCCGAAGATGAGGCCATTTCGGCTCGCCTTTAGGTGTCCACCTCGGGATGCATCATTTAAAGAAAGAGGGTCAGCACAACGTAAGAAAAAAAAAGAGGGGCCTGCTGAAGATGAGGCGATTATGGCTCGCCTTTAGGTGTCCTCCTCGGGATAACGTAATTTAAAGAACGAGGTTCAGCACAACGTACAAAAAAAAACAAGTAAAAAAAAAATGGAGGAGCCTGCCGAAGATGAGGCCATGACGGCTCGCCTTTAGGTGTCCTCCTCGGGATAGCGTCATTTATATTACGAGGGTCAGCACAACGTAAAAAAAAACCAGAAAAAACCGGACGAGCCTGCCGAAGATGAGGCCATTACGGCTCGCCTTTAGGTGACCTCCTCGTGATAGCATCATTTAAAGAATGATGGTCAGCATAACGTATAAAAAAAAGGAAAAAAATCGGAAAAAAATGGAGGAGCCTACTGAAGATGAGGCGATTACGGCTCGCCTTTAGGTGTCCTCCTCAGGAACGCATCATTTAAGGAATGGGGGGTCAGCACAACGTTAAAAAAACCCGGAAAAAAAAAGGAGGAGCCTGCCGAAGATTAGGCCATTACGGCTCGCCTTTAGGTGTCCTCCTCGGGATAGCGTCATTTAAAGAACGAGGGTCAGCACAACGTTAAAAAAAAAACCGAAGGAGCCTGTCGAAGATGAGGCCATTACGGCTCGCCTTTAGGTGTCCTCCTCAGGATAGCGTCATTTAAAGAATAAGGGTCAGCACAACATAAAAAAAAACGGAAAAAAACCGAAAAAAAACCGGAGGAACCTGCCGAAGATAAGGCCATTACGGCTCACCTTTAGGTGTCCTCCTCCGGATACTATCATTTAAAGAACGAGGGTCAGCACAACGTAAAAAAAAACGGAAAAACCGGAAAAAAATAGAGGAGCCGGCTGAAGATGAGGCTATTACGGCTCGCCTTTAGGTATCCTTCTCGGGATATCGTCATTTAAAGAACGAGGGTAAGCATAACGTATAAAAAAAGGAAAAAAACCGGAAAAGAACGGAGGAGCCTGCTGAAGATGAGGCGATTACGGCTCGCCTTTAGGTGTCCTCCTCAGGAACGCGTCATTTAAAGAACGAGGGTCAGCACAACGTTAAAAAAAAAACCCGGAAAAAAAAACGGAGGAGCCTGACGAAGATGAGGCCATTACGGCTCGCCTTTAGGTGCCCTCCTCGGGATAGTGTCCTTGAAAGAACGAGGGTTAGCACAACGTACAAAAAAAATACCAGTGGAGCCTACCGAAGATGAGGCTATTACGGCTCGCCTTTAGGTGTCCTCCTCAGGTTAGCGTCATTTAAAAAATGAAGGTCAGCACAACGTAAAAAAATAAAAAATAAAAAAAAAATAAAAAAATAAAAAAAAAACCCGGAAAGAAAAAAATGGAGGAGCCTGCCGAAGATGAGGCCATTACGACTCGCCTTTAGGTGTCCTTCTCGGGATAGCGTCATTTAAAGAACGAAGGTCAGCACAACGTAAAAAAAAGACCAGAAAAAAAACCGGAGGAGCCTGCCGAAGATGAGGCCATTACGGCTCGCCTTTAGGTCTCCACCTCGGGAAAGCGTCATTTAAAGAACGAGGGTCAGCACAACGTAAGAAAAAAAAAAGAGGGGCCTGTTGAAGATGAGGCGATTATGGCTCGCCTTTAGGTATCCTCCTCGGGATAGCGTCATTTAAAGAACGAGGGTCAGCATAACGTATAAAAAAAAGTAAAAAACCGAAAAAAAAAAACGGAGGAGCCTGCTGAAGATGAGGCGATTACGGCTCGCCTTTATGTGTCCTCCTCAGGAACGCGTCATTTAAGGAATGAGGGTCAGCACAACGTTAAAAAAAACCCGGAAAAAAAAAGGAGGAGCCTGCTGAAGATGAGGCCATTACGGCTCGCCTTAAGGTGTCCTCCTCGGGATAGCGTTATTTAAAGAACGAGGGTCAGCACAACGTAAAAAAAAATCGAAAAAAAAATGGAGGAGCCTGCCGAAAATGAGGCCATTACTGCTCGCCTTTAGGTGTCCTCCTCGGGAAAGCGTCATTTAAAGAACGAGGGTCAGCACAACGTACAAAAAAAAACAAGTAAAAAAAAATGGAGGGGCCTGCGGAAGATGGGGCCATTACGGCTCGCCTTTAGGTGTCCTCCTCGGGATAGCGTCATTTAAAGAACGAGGGTCAGAACAACGTAAAAAAACAAAAAACTGGAAAAAAAAACGAAAAAAAAAACCAGAGGAGCCTGCTGAAGATGAGGCCATGACGGCTCGCCTTTAGGTGTCCTCCTCGGGATAGCGTCATTTATAGAACGAGGGTCAGCACAACGTAAAAAAAAACCAGAAAAAAAAACCGGAGGAGCCTGCCGAAGATGAGGCCATTACGGCTCGCCTTTAGGTGTCCTCCTCTGCATAGCATCATTTAAAGAACGAGGGTCAGCACAACGTAAAAAAAACTAAAAAAACCGAAAAAAAAAATAGAGGAGCTTGCAGAAGATGAGGCCATTACGGCTCGCCTTTAGGTGTCCTCCTCGGGAAAGTGTCATTTAAAGAATGAGGGTAAGCACAACGTACAAAAAAAAAACAAGTAAAAAAAAACGGAGGAGCCTGCGGAAGATGTGGCCATTATAGCTCACCTTTAGGTGTCCTCCTCGGGATAGCGTCATTTAAACAACGAGGGTCAGCACAACGTACAAAAAAAAAACCAGAGGAGCCTGCCGAAGATGAGGCCATTACGGCTCGCCTTTAGGTGTCCTCCTCAGGAACGCGTCATTTAAAGAATGAGGGTCAGCACAACGTTAAAAAAAAACCCGGAAAAAAAAAAACAAAGGAGCTTGCCGAAGATGAGGCCATTACGGCTCGCCTTTAGGTGTCCTCCTCGAGATAGCGTCATTTAAAGAACGAGGGTCAGCACAACGTAAAAAAAACAAGAAAAAAAACCGAAAAAAAAATCGGAGGAGCCTTCCGAAGATGAGGCCATTACGGCTCGCCTTTAGGTGTCCTCCTCGGGATAGCGTTATTTAAAGAACGAGGGTCAGCATAATGTAAAAAAAAATGGAGCAGCCTGCTGAAGATGAGGCGATTACGGCTCACCTTTAGGTGTCTTCCTCGGGATAGCGTAATTTAAAGAACGAGGGTCAGCACAACGTAGAAAAAAATCGGTAAAAAAAAACAGAGGAGCCTACCGAAGATGAAGCCATTACGGCTCGCCTTTAGGTGTCCTCCTCGGGATAGCGTCATTTAAAGAACGAGGGTCAGCACAAAGTAAAAAAGAAATCGGAAAAAAAACCGAAAAAAAAAATTCGGAGGATCCTGCCGAAGATGAGGCCATTACGGCTCGACTTTAGGTGTTCTCCTCGGGATAGCGTCATTTAAAGAACGAGGGTTAGCACAACGTAAAAAAAAATCTGAAAAAAAAAAATCAGAGGAGCCTACCGAAGATAAGGCCATTACGGCTCGCCTTTAGCTGTCCTCCTCGGGATAGCATCATTTAAAGAACGAGGGTCAGCACAACGTAACAAAAAATGGAAAAAACTGGGAAAAAAATAGCGGAGCCTGCTGAAGATGAGGCCATTACAGCTCGCCTTTAGGTATCCTCCTCGGGATAGCGTCATTTAAAGAACGAGGGTCAGCATAACGTATAAAAAAAAAGGAAAAAATCGGAAAAAAAAAACGGAGGAGCCTGCTGAAGATGAGGCCATTAAGGCTCGCCTTTAGGTGTCCTCCTCACGATAGCGTCATTTAAAGAACGAAGGTCAGCACAACATTAAAAAAAACCCGGAAAAAAAACGGAAGAGCCTGCCGAAGATGAGGCCATTACGGCTCGCCTTTAGGTGTCCTGCTCGGAATAGCGTCATTTAAAGAACGAGGGTCAGCATAACGTAAAAAGAAAAACCGAAAAAAAAAACCAAAAAAGAAAGCGGAGGAGCCTCCCGAAGATGAGGCCATTATGGCTTGCCTTTAGGTGTCCTCCTCGGGATAGCGTCATTTAAAGAACGAGGGTCAGCACAACGTAAAAAAGAAACTAGAAAAAAAATCGGAGGAGCCTGCCGAAGATGAGGCCATTACGGCTCGCCTTTAGGTGTCCACCTCGGGAAGCATCATTTAAAGAACGAGGGTCAGCTGAAGATGAGGCGATTATGGCTCGCCTTTAGGTGTCCTACTCGGGATAACGTAATTAAAAGAACTAGGGTTAGCACAACGTACAAAAAAAACAAGTAAAAAAAAATGGAGGAGCCTGCCGAAGATGAGGCCATTACGGCTCGCCATTCGGTGTCCTCCTCGGGATAGCGTCATTTAAAGAACGAGGGTCAGCACAACGTAAAAAAAAAAAAACTGAAAAAAAAAACGGAGTAGCCTGCCGAAAATGAGGCCATTACTGCTCGCCTTTAGGTGTCCTCCTCGGGAAAGCGTCATTTAAAGAACGAGGGTCAGCACAACGTACAAAAAAAAAACAAGTAAAAAAAAACGGAGGAGCCTGCGGAAGATGTGGCCATTACGGCTCGCCTTTAGGTGTCCTCCTCGGGATAGCGTCATTTAAAGAATGAGGGTCAGAACAACGTAAAAAAACAAAAAACTGGAAAAAAAAACCGAAAAAAAAAACCAGAGGAGCCTGCCGAAGATGAGGCCATGACGGCTCGCCTTTAGGTGTCCTCCTCGGGATAGCGTCATTTATAGAACGAGGGTCAGCACAATGTAAAAAAAAAAACCAGAAAAAAAACCGGAGGAGCCTGCCGAAGATGAGGCCATTACGGCTCGCCTTTAGGTGTCCTCCTCTAGATAGCATCATTTAAAGAACGAGGGTCAGCACAACGTAAAAAAAACTGAAAAAACCGAAAAAAAAAATAGAGGAGCTTGCTGAAGATGAGGCCATTACGGCTCGCCTTTAGGTATCCTCCTCGGGATAGCGTCATTTAAAGAACGAGAGTCAGCATAACGTATAAAAAAAAAACCGAAAAAAAAACGGAGGAACCTGCTGAAGATGAGGCGATTACGGCTCGCCTTTAGGTGTCCTCCTCAGGAACGCGTCATTTAAGGAATGAGGGTTAGCACAACGTTAAAAAAAAACCCGAAAAAAAAAACGGAGGAGCCTGCCGAAGATGAGGTCATTACGGCTCGCCTTAAGGTGTCCTCCTCGGGATAGCGTCATTTAAAGAACGAGGGTCAGCACAACGTAAAAAAAAAAACCGAAAAAAAAACGGAGGAGCCTGCCGAAAATGAGGCCATTACTGCTCGCCTTTAGGTGTCCTCCTCGGGAAAGCGTCATTTAAAGAACGAGGGTCAGCACAACGTACAAAAAAAAACAAGTAAAAAAAAACGGAGGAGCCTGCGGAAGATGTGGCCATTATAGCTCGCCTTTAGGTGTCCTCCTCGGGATAGCGTCATTTAAAGAACGAGGGTCAGCACAACGTACAAAAAAAAATCGGAAGAGCCTGCGGAAGATGAGGTGATTACGGCTCGCCTTTAGGTGTCCTCCTCAGGAACGCGTCATTTAAAGAACGAGGGTCAGCACAACGTTAAAAAAAAACCCGGAAAAAAAAAACGGAGGAGCCTGACGAAGATGAGGCCATTACGGCTCGCCTTTAGGTGTCCTCCTCGGAATAGCGTCATTTAAAGAACGAGGGTCAGCACAACGTACAAAAAAAAACTGGAGGAGCCTGCCGAAGATGAGGCCATTACGGCTCACCTTTAGATGTCCTCCTCAGGTTAGCGTCATTTAAAGAATGAGGGTCAGCACAACGTAAAAAAATAAAAAATAATAAAAAATAAAAAATAAAAAATAAAAAAAACCCGAAAAGAAAAAAATGGAGGAGCTTGCCGAAGATGAGGCCATTACGGCTCGCCTTTAGGTGTCCTCCCCGGGATAGCGTCATTTAAAGAACGAGGGTCAGCATAACGTATAAAAAAAAGGAAAAATCGGAAAAAAAACGGAGGAGCCTGTTGAAGATGAGGCGATTACGGCTCGCCTTTAGGTCTCCTCCTCAGGATAGCATCATTTAAAGAACGAGGGTCAGCACAACGTTAAAAAAAAACACGGAAAAAATGGAGGAGCCTGCCGAAGATGAGGCCATTACGGCTCGCCTTTAGGTGTCCTCCTTGGGATAGCATCATTTAAAGAACGCGGGTCAGCACAACGTACAAAAAAAAAACCGGAGGAGCCTGCCGAAGATGAGGCCATTTCGGCTCGCCTTTAGATGTCCTCATCGGAATAGCATCATTTAAAGAACGAGGGTCAGCACAACGTACAAAAAAAAAACCGGAGGAGCCTGCCGAAGATGAGGCCATTACGGCTCGCCTTTAGGTGACCTCCTCAGGATAGTGTTATTTTGAATGAGGGTCAGCACAACGTAAAAAAATAAAAAATAATAAAATAAAAAAACCCGGAAAGAAAAAAATAGAGGAGCCTACCGAAGATGAGGCCATTACGGCTCGCCTTTAGGTATCCTCCTCGGGATAGCGTCATTTAATGAACGAGAGTCAGAGCAACGTAAAAAACAAAAACAAAAACAAAAATCGGAAAAAAACCGGAGGAGCATGCCGAAGATGAGGCCATTACAGCTCGCCTGTAGGTGCCCTCCTCGAGATAGCGTCATATAAAGAACGAGGGTCAGAACAACGTAAAAAAAAAACGGGAAAAAAAAACCGGAGGAGCTTGCTGAAGATGAGGCCATTACGGCTCGCCTTTAGGTGTCCACCTCGGGATAGCATTATTTAAAGAACGAGGGTCAGCACAACGTAAAAAATACCAGAAAAAAACTGGAGGAGCTTGCCGAAGATGAGTCCATTACGGCTCGCCTTTAGGTGTCCTCCTCGGGATAGCATCATTTAAAGAACGAGGATCAGCACAACGTAAAAAAAAACGGTAAAAATCGTAAAAAAATAGAGGAGCCTGCTGAAGATGAGGCCATACGGCTCGCCTTTAGGTATCCTCCTCGGGATAGCGTCATTTAAAGAATGAGGGTAAGCATAACGTATAAAAAAAAAGGAAAAAACTGAAAAAAAAACAGAGGAGCCTGCTGAAGATGAGGCGATTACGGCTCGCCTTTAGGTGTCCTCCTCAGGAACGCGTCACTTAAAGAACGAGGGTCAGCACAACGTTAAAAAAAAAACCCAGAAAAAAAACGGAGGATCCTGCCGAAGATGAGGCCATTACGGCTCGCCTTTAGGTGTCCTCCTCGGGATAGCGTCATTTAAAGAACGAGGGTCAGCACAACGTACAAAAAAAAAACCGGAGGAGCCTGCAGAAGATGAGGCCATTACGGCTCGCCTTTAGGTGTCCTCCTCAGGTTAGCGTCATTTGAAGAATGAGGGTCAGCACAACGTAAAAAAATAAAAAATAATAAAAAATAAAAAAAACCCGGAAAGAAAGAAATGGAGGAGTTTGCCGAAGATGAGGCCATTACGGCTCGGCTTTATGTGTCCTCCTCGGGATAGCGTCATTTAAAGAACAAGGGTCAGCACAACGTAAAAAAAAACAGAAAAAATCGGAAAAAAAAAGAGGAGCCTGCTGAAGATGCGGCCATTACAGCTCACCTTTAGGTATCCTCCTCAGGATAGCGTTATTTAAAGAACGAGGGTCAGCACAACGTATAAAAAAAAGGAAAAAATCGGAAAAAAAAATGGAGGAGCCTGTTGAAGATGAGGCGATTATGGCTCGCCTTTAGGTGTCCTCCTCAGGAACGCGCCATTTAAAGAACGAGGGTCAGCACAACGTTAAAAAAAAACCCAGAAAAAAAAACGGAGGAGCCTGCCGAAGATGAGGCCATTACGGCTCGCCTTTAGGTGTCCTCCTCGGGATAGCGTCATTTAAAGAACGAGGGTCAGCACAACATACAAAAAAAAAAAAAACCGGAGGAGCCAGCCTGATGACAAGTCATTTTAGCCTAGTTTCACTAGCCTTTTTCTTTTGTTTTCAAATTGAATTATGCACTTTCTTGAGCCATAAGCAAGCCAATTGGGTAGATTTTCATGTTTCCTTTGATTTAATCAACCATGTATGAACTAATGCAATTTCATGAGGTTTTATGCTATAATTGTCACATATTATGAAAGAATCAATATCTCATGATTTTGAGCATAGCTTTGATGTGTTTGGTTGATTAATGATAGGTGAAAAAAGCTTGGAGAAAGGTTGAAGCAAGAAGGAATGGCTAGGAGGAAGAGAGGACAAAAAGTTTGAGCAAAAGTTTGCCTCAAACTTTAGCTCAAACTTTTGGATTAATTGAAAATGAACCAGCGAGCAAAAAGCTGGACCAAAAGTTTTCCTCAAACTTTTGTGCAAACTTTTGGGCAAAAAGCTGGAGCAAAAGTTTGCCTCAAACTTTTGTGCAAACTTTTGGGCAAAAAGCTGGAGCAAAAGTTAGCCTCAAACTTTTTGGCAAAATTTTGGCATCACAAATCAACACCCTGGAGAGCAAAAGTTTGCGCCAACGTTAGCCCCTAACTTTTTGGCTAACGTTGGCGCATGAACAACACACCCTGGAGAGCAAAAGTTTGCGCCAACGTTAGCCTCTAACTTTTTGGCTAACGTTGGCACCATGAGTGTGCAAGGGGAGGCCAACGTTGGAGCAAAAGTTTGACCCCTAACTTTTGCCCCAACGTTGGTATCAGCAAAAGAGGGTGGCTGATGTGAAAAGTTGGAGTAAAAGTTTGCCTCAAACTTTTACTCAAACTTTTACTCAAGCTTTCATGATTCCAAACCCGGTTCAATTCGGTTCTTCTCCAAACTCCAAGAGCAATCAACCAAGGCCTCTATCAACCCAATTCCATCAAGAGCAAAGGCCCAATTGAAGGCTTGAAGGCCATTTGAAGAAAGTGTATAAATAGCATAGGATTTAAGTTTTTCAGGAAGCTTTTCCTTTGAGTTTTCAGAAGGAGTTTTTCGGAGAGCTTTTGGTGTTGAGTGAATTTTAATTTCTAAGTCTCGGGGAAGGAGAATTGAATTCCCTTTCTCTTAGTTTTCTTGCTTTCAATTTCAATTACAATTGTCTTGGATCTTGGGTTGGAGAATTGAAGGAATTCTGTTTCAATCTCATCCTGAGACCTCTTTGCTTCTTTACTGCACAATTGAATTTAAATTTTCTGTTACTTGCTTCTTCATTTACTTTCTCTGCAATTTACATTTCCTTTGCAATTGTTCTTATTGGATCTAGGAAGGCATTGAGATCTAGACTTGGTTATCTAGTCTCTTGGGTCCTGAGATCTAAATTCCAATTTTACATCCTCTGTTTAATGCTTTTCAATGTCATTTACATTTCTGTTTTTAGATCCGATTCAATCCAAGTTATCTTCTACTTATCTGTTCGTTGCAATTTACTTTTCCTTGTTTAATTTCTGCAAATCCAACTCCCAATTCCCTTTACAATTCAAGCCATTTACATTTCTTGCACTTTAAGATTTTGCAATTTACATTTCTTGCGTTCTAAGTTTCTGCCATTTAATTTCTTGTTCTTTAAGATTCAGCACTTTAATTCCTGTTCTCTTTAATTTCATGCTAATTACCCATTCCCTTTACTTTCTATGCAATTTAAATTCTGCAAATCACAAATCTCTCAACCAAATCTTGATTCGCTTGACTAAATCAACCACTAAACTGAAATTGCTCAATCCTTCAATCCCTGTGGGATCAACCTCACTCCCGTGAGTTATTATTACTTGATGCGACCCGGTGCACTTGCCGGTTAGTTTTGGGTGTTTTGGAGAAATTCATTTTTTTCCACAAAAATATCCATCAAGTTTTTGGCGCCGTTGCCGGGGATTGATTAGATTGACAATGATTAAGTGAGGTGGTGATCTAGATCAAGCACTTTTTCTTTATTTTTCTCTAATTTTGACAAACCCACTAACTGTTTGAAAATTTGCTTAAGCTAACTAAAACTTCATTCTAGCAGTAGATTGAAGTGTCACTGGTTTGTGTGTTTCTTATGTTCTGCTTGTATGTCAGGTACAAGAAGAACCACACCCACCTTTCATGAACAAGACGAAAGAACTCTCAAGAGGCTAAGAAGAGCTGAAAGAGGGAAAAATATTGTTGGAGAAGAGGAATCAGAAGAAGAATTCCAAGATATGGAGGAATATTCAACCAATCCACCTAGTGGAGCAGACAATAACAACAACAACCCACCCCAGAGGAGAGTTTTGGCCTCCTATACCTTTGCAAATGCTAGGCATTGTGGAAGCAGCATTCTCACCCCTAATGTCAATGCAAACAACTTTGAATTGAAGCCACAACTCATTACATTGGTCCAAAACAACTGCTCGTTTGGGGGAGGACCATTGGAGGATCCAAATCAACATCTATCTACCTTCTTAAGGATTTGTGACACTGTCAAGTCCAATGGCGTGAATCCTGAGACCTACAAGCTTCTGCTGTTCCCGTTCTCATTAAGGGACAAGGCCGCACAGTGGCTTGAAACTTTTCCTCAAGGAAACATCACTAGCTGGGATGATTTAGTGACTAAATTTCTAGCCAAATTCTATCCACCTCAAAGAGTCATCAGGCTGAAAATTGAGGTGCAAACATTCACACAATTGGATGCTGAAAATCTGTATGAAGCATGGGAAAGATACAAGGCTCTGCTAAGGAAATGTCCACCAGAAATGTTCACTGAGTGGGACAAGCTATAGAACTTCTATGAAGGACTCACTCTAAAGGCTAAAGAATCACTTGACCACTCAGCTGGAGGATCATTGCAACTGATGAAAACAGCAGAAGAAGCTCAAAATCTTATTGACATGGTGGCTAACAATCAATACTTCTTTGCTCACCAAAGAAATCGCCAACCATCACAAAAGAGAGGAGTAATGGAGCTAGAAGGAGTGGACTCAATCTTGGCTCAAAACAAGATGATGCAGCAGCAAATTCAACAACAATTTGAGCAAATGGCCAAGAGGATTGATAGTCTCCAAGTTGCAGCAGTTAACACAAGCCAACCATCATCCACATGGGGGCAAAATGAAGAAACTCAAGAAGAACAACAACAAGAGCAAGTACAGTATATGCACAACCAAGGACCAAATGAAGTGTATGGTGATACATACAATCCATCCTGGAAGAACCACCCAAACCTCAGATGGGGAGATAATCACACCCAAAACCAACAACCATGGCAGAGGAACTCAAACCAAAACAACCCAAGAAGCAACCAAAACCACAACCAGCAGCAAACTAACCAGAACCCCTACAGAAAACCTCAAAACAACTACCCCAACAGTACCAATCCAATAACCAACCCACCAACCAAAATGCCTACCATCCACCACCCACATCTCATAACCCACCTCAAGTATCACCTGAATCTCAAAGACTCACTAACTTGGAGACCTTGATGGATAAAATGTTGAAACACCAGGAAATGACAACCAAGAACCATGAAGCCTCCATAAAGAGCCTAGAGAGGCAGATGGGGCAAATCTCCAAGCAGATCTCTAGTGAGAGACCTTCAAGCTCTCTGCCGAGTGACACAATTCCAAATCCTAAGGAAGAATGCAAGGCAATACAATTAAGGAGTGGGAGAACATTGATGAGCAATAATGACACTACAAAGAAGCAATCAGAGAGCAGCAAAAGGCCAATAGAAGATGAGGAGCAAACAAAGGCAGATGAAACCAAGGATCGAGTTGTGATGCCGAACAAGAGCATTGAGAAACTCAAAGAGAAGGACAACCAACCACACGGTTTCAAAGAAGTAACTCAGGGACAGCAGCAAATAGGAAAGAGTGTCACACCTCCACTGCCATATCCCCAGAGGTTCAACAAAGAAACTAAGGACCAACATTTTCATAAGTTCCTTGAGACTTTCAAAAAGCTGGAAATCAATATTCCCTTGGCTGAAGCACTTGAGCAAATGCCTCTGTATGCCAAGTTTTTGAAGGAGCTTATCAATAAGAAAAGAAGTTGGGATGAGAAAGAAACTATACTGCTTACTGAGGAATGCAGAGCCTTGATTCAAAAAGGGCTTCCTCCTAAACTTGAGGACCTAGGGAGCTTTTTGCTACCTTGCACCATTGGGGAATTAACCATCACTAAAGCAATGTGCGATCTAGGAGCAAGTATCAACTTAATACCATCCTCTTTGGTAAAAAAGTTGCATATAGAGGAAGTTAAACCAGTACAGATATCTCTAGAGCTAGTAGATAAGTCAACGGTTTACCCCAGGGGTATGATTGAAAACCTTCTGGTCAAGGAGGACAATTTCATATACCCTGCAGATTTTGTGGTTCTAGATTCAGAAGTGGATGATGGTGACTCTATTATTCTGGGAAGGCCATTCTTGGCCACTGCTGGAGCTATCATAGACATAGAGGAAGGAGAATTAACTCTCAGAATGCATGATAAGAGTGTCACTCTGAAGGTGTTACCAGAAGCACAGTTTGGTAATGAGAAGAAAAACTATATGGAACTTGACAAGGAAGAATCACAGTTAAAGGAAGAAAGCAACAAGGCAATTCACAACAACATCCCAAGGCAAAAGATTGTGCAAACTGATGAAGAAGTCCAAGAGAATATTGGAGTATTAGCCACTGAAAGAATGAAAGTTCCCCAAGGTAAGCCTACGGCCAGAAAAGAAAGGTCAACAAAAGAAAGGATGAAACGCAGAAACAAAACAAAAAGGGGTTGGAAGAACAGGAAGATTCCAACAGAGGGGCTTTCCAAAGGTGACAAAGTGCAACTGACATATCAACAGCTGGGAGCAAGCCGACAGACTGATGACTATTACAATGTTAGCAACATACTCTCGTTGGAACATGCTGAAATTGAACACCAGAGAACAAAGAGGAGGATCACAGTCAGGGGAGACAAGTTGAGGCACTACAATCCTCAACCACCATAAAAGAAAGCTCCAATGTCAAGCTAGTGACAATAAAAGAGCGCTCCATGGGAGGCAACCCATGATTTAAGATTTATGTCATTTTAAATTCAATAAGCTATGATCATCTGAGCATGAAATTTGTTTTCATGGACGAACTCAATGAATGCATGCAAATTTTTTTTTCATATGCTAAGACTTCTAAAGTTTGGTGTGCCTTCAAGCACACCAAACCAGTGTTACAAATATTTTCACATTATATGCCTAGCATATGACCAAACACTAAGTTTGGTGTTTCTCTTCTCATGAAAATAAAAAATTCATGCATCAATGATCATACATTATCTCTTACTGAGACTTTTCAATTAAAAAGAAATCATATTCTGTGATGAAGGCATCAATTGTGATTTACTACTAGCATCTCACATTTACCCCTTAAGCAAGATACAAGTTTGGTGTTCACCAAACTTTGATGCACGGATTTAGGGACACAATTGATCCTTCATGAAAAAAAAAGAGAGAAAAAGAAAAATTATGATGAAAACATTTCTTATAAACATTTGACCAAGAATGACATTGGGATTTCAATTTCACTAGTTGGAGGAAGAAACACATATTTTCAACTATATGACCAAACATTAAGTTTGGTGTCCTCCAAGAAAAGTCACGGTTCAAATGGATATAAGGAATGGTGATTCATATAGTGTTAAGGAAAAAAAAAAGCACCATTGCCACGGTTTGATATAGCTAATGTGTGTTGTCTTGTTGTGATGACTAGGTGGTCAAAGAACATTCTATGAAAGAGACAAGACAAAGGAAAGCATAGCATGAGGATAAAATCTCATCACATGCCTCAAAAAGAGAATCTGCCACTCCTTGAGATGATCACGACAAAGACAATTGAAGAAGCAAGCTTTGTCTTCATTCATCCTTACATGCACACCTTTGATTCACATAGTATCTAATTGCATCCTAGCCCTTCATTGTTCATTTAAATAACATACCACCTCCAAGCCATGCATATAACCGAACCTTTGCACTCCAACCATTTAAACTTCCCTTCATCATCTCTCATCATAACAAGCTCGGCCTCAAATTTTTTTTCTTGCTCCAAATATACATCAAAATATCCAATATTCTTTACACTCCCTTTAACCTCAAGATTCTCAAACAACCAAGTGATCATGGCCTTTTCCTCAAGAACCAAACGAAGAAGAGGGAAAGATCCCATGGTGGAGGAGAGCACCGCTGAATATGACCGATGGAGATTCAAATCTCGGTACCATCAGATGCAAATAGAATGGATGAATGAGAAGAAGATATATCCAGAAATTCCACTCTTGCTGCCGGATGATGGATGCCAAGAAATGAAGGACAAAATTCAAAAGAGGAGGTGGGAGGAACTCATATCACCAATCACCCGGATCAATGCTAATATCATAAGAGAGTTCTATGCCAATGTCTGGAGGCTTGACATGAGTGAGGCCCCAACATACAAGAGCTATGTGCGGGGAGTAGAAGTAGACTTTAGCTCGGATGCAATCAAGAAAGCCTTGGGACTAAAATCAGTCCGCTTTAGTGAACCGGGATACCACCAAAGGGTAAATGGTGATCCGGATTATGATGGGATTGCTAGAGATATTTGTATGGAGAACTCAGAGTGGGAAGGAGATGACAAGAATAAATACAAGTATTTGAAGAGAGTTAACCTTACCACCCTCAGACTAATGGCCAGGCTGAACTAGCAAATAGGGAATTAAAGAAGATCCTAGAGAAAACAGTGGGAAGCACAAGAAAAGATTGGGCTAGGAAGCTAGAAGATGCATTATGGACATATAGGACAGCTTTCAAAACTCCTATTAGCAAGTCACCCTTTCAGCTATTGTATGGCAAATCCTGCCACCTCCCTGTAGAGCTTGAACACAGAGCTTTTTGGGCCACTAAACTCCTCAACCTTGATTCCCAAGCTGCAGGAGAAAAAAGGTTGTTGCAACTAAATGAGTTAGATGAATTCAGGATAGAAGCTTATGAGAGTGCTAAGATATACAAGGAAAGAGCTAAGAGGTGGCATGACAAGAAGATCACAAAGAAGGAATTCAAGCCAGGACAGCAAGTGCTCCTGTATAATTCAAGGCTTAAGATTTTCCCTGCCAAACTGAAGTCAAAGTGGACTGGTCCATACTTGGTAAGAAAGGTTTTTCCTTATGGGAGTATTGAACTGCTAGATGAAGCAACAAAGAATCAATTCACAACAAATGGTCACAGAGCAAAGCTGTATTTGGGAGGACAATGGGATAAGGAAAAAGAGGTCCAGAACCTACAGCCTTCTTGAAAGGAATTGAAAGATGTCAAGCTAGTGACAATAAAAGAGCGCTTGTTGGGAGGCAACCCAACCTGAGGTAGTTTTCTTTTCATAGCTTTTTCAATAAAAATGTTGAATAATTAACATGTATTGCAAGGAGCTAAGTTTGGTGTTGCACACCAAAAACAACTCAAGGGAGAATGGAGGATTCCAAGTTTGGTGTTCCACCAAAACCTCATTCAAAAGCACATTTTAACTTCCTGCACACTGCTAGTTCCAAGCAATCAAACAGATTATTCAACCACTTAACTTTTTTTAGTCTTAAAACTTCATAACCTTTAGCAAGGACACAAAATTTTGCCTAGAGTTAACCTGCTGTATCCAGAAAAGTGGCAAGAAATTAAGTTTGGTGTTTCCACACCAAATTGAATCCACAAGCCACAATCAATTCATACATACTAACTGGTCATCTAAGGGCTTGAGAAGCAAGCAACTTTTGAGAATTATGCAGGGAATTCACCACCATTTGAAGAATAACTCAAAAGGGCACAACAGAAGGAAGGACAAAGGAACTGCAAACCAATAGGTTGTATTTACACTCAACTCTTACTGTTGAAAAATGTTTTGACTTGTGTTTTGTTAAAGTGTTCATCTAATACAAGTAGAATCACTCTTAGAATAAGTAAGCTAGTCTATGTGTGTGCTTGTGTGTTTACTTTCACTAAGCAAAAAGCATGCTTTGTCCCCTGCATTTTCAATTCAATAAAAGAAATGTTTGAATGTGAAGTGAGATAGTTCTCTGTTAGATAGAAGTACAATAAAAGTAAGTGGTGGTGTGTGTGTGTGATTGTATAATAGCTCACTTTAGTGAATAAAAGAACTAGGATGTCTCCTTCTAAGTATAAAGTTGCCTACTGTCTATGAATCTCAATCAAATAAAAGCCCTTGGTTAGACAAAAAAAACAAAAAGATAGAAAAAAAAGGGGGAAGAAAAAGAAATAGCCAAAGAGTGGCAGAACAAAAGAAAAAAAACAAAAAGAAACAAAGCTGGACACCAATAGCTTGAACCTTAGAATATATGCCTGTGGTGTCTTTGTATTAGGATCTGCTTGGATTATTAAGCTCTTTGGAGTGCATCAACACTTGATGACTTGGGTTAACTAACCCGGGATCATCAGCTGAAAGTCCACTATCAAGAGCAACCTAACTACAAGGCATTTAGTAACCCAAAGAGGTGCTGGGCATCAATGTTCTAAGAAGGAATGTGAGCCAAGTGTCTATAGTGAATAATGTGTCAAGTATAAAGAAAAGGAAATGAACTTGCTACACATGACACTCAAATAAAGCTTATGAACAAAATAATAGCCAATGATAAAGAAATAATGAGAGGTCATAGCAGTATGTTACTTGAAGCTTGAAGGAGGCTTTCTAGGCTTAAGAGTCAATAAGAGGTGAGTGTGTACATATCCACATAAAACCCCATGAACTACCAATAACACTCTACTAGCATGAACATCCCCTTCCATTTCATTCTTTCTTCTCAATAAATCATTTCTTGCTTGGGGACAAGCAAGCTTTAAGTTTGGTGTTGTGATGACAAGTCATTTTAGCCTAGTTTCACTAGCCTTTTTCTTTTGTTTTCAAATTGAATTATGCACTTTCTTGAGCCATAAGCAAGCCAATTGGGTAGATTTTCATGTTTCCTTTGATTTAATCAACCATGTATGAACTAATGCAATTTCATGAGGTTTTATGCTATAATTGTCACATATTATGAAAGAATGAATATCTCATGATTTTGAGCATAGCTTTGATGTGTTTGGTTGATTAATGATAGGTGAAGAAAGCTTGGAGAAAAGTTGAAGCAAGAAGGAATGGCTAGGAGGAAGAGAGGAAAAAAAGTTTGAGCAAAAGTTTGCCTCAAACTTTAGCTCAAACTTTTGGATTAATTGAAAATGAACCAGCGAGCAAAAAGCTGGACCAAAAGTTTTCCTCAAACTTTTGTGCAAACTTTTGGGCAAAAAGATGGAGCAAAAGTTTGCCTCAAACTTTTGTGCAAACTTTTGGGCAAAAAGCTGGAGCAAAAGTTAGCCTCAAACTTTTTGGCAAACTTTTGGCATCACAAATCAACACCCTGGAGAGCAAAAGTTTGCGCCAACGTTAGCCCCTAACTTTTTGGCTAACGTTGGCGCATGAACAACACACCCTGGAGAGCAAAAGTTTGCGCCAACGTTAGCCTCTAACTTTTTGGCTAACGTTGGCGCCATGAGTGTGCAAGGGGAGGCCAACGTTGGAGCAAAAGTTTGACCTCTAACTTTTGCCCCAACGTTGGTATCAGCAAAAGAGGGTGGCTGATGTGAAAAGTTGGAGTAAAAGTTTGCCTCAAACTTTTACTCAAACTTTTACTCAAGCTTTCATGATTCCAAACCCGGTTCAATTCGGTTCTTCTCCAAACTCCAAGAACAATCAACCAAGGCCTCTATCAACCCAATTCCATCAAGAGCAAAGGCCCAATTGAAGGCTTGAATACCATTTGAAGAAAGTGTATAAATAGCATAGGATTTAAGTTTTTCAGGGAGCTTTTCCTTTGAGTTTTCAGAAGGAGTTTTTCGGAGAGCTTTTGGTGTTGAGTGAATTTTAATTTCGAAGTCTCGGGGAAGGAGAATTGAATTCCCTTTCTCTTAGTCTTCTTGCTTTCAATTTCAATTACAATTGTCTTGGATCTTGGGTTGGAGAATTGAAGGAATTCTGTTTCAATCTCATCCTGAGACCTCTTTGCTTCTTTACTGCACAATTGAATTTAAATTTTCTGTTACTTGCTTCTTCATTTACTTTCTCTATAATTTACATTTCCTTTGCAATTGTTCTTGTTGGATCTAGGAAGGCATTGAGATCTAGACTTGGTTATCTAGTCTCTTGGGTCCTGAGATCTAAATTCCAATTTTACATCCTCTGTTTAATGCTTTTCAATCTCATTTACATTTCTGTTTTTAGATCCGATTCAATCCAAGTTATCTTCTACTTCTTTGTTCGTTGCAATTTACTTTTCCTTGTTTAATTTTTGCAAATCCAACTCCCAATTCCCTTTACAATTCAAGCCATTTACATTTCTTGCACTTTAAGATTTTGTAATTTACATTTCTTGCGTTCTAAGTTTCTGCCATTTAATTTCTTGTTCTTTAAGATTCAGCACTTTAATTCCTGTTCTCTTTAATTTCATGCCAATTACCCATTCCCTTTACTTTCTATGCAATTTAAATTCTGCAAATCACAAATCTCTCAACCAAATCTTGATTCGCTTGACTAAATCAACCACTAAACTGAAATTGCTCAATCCTTCAATCCCTGTGGGATCGACTTCACTCCCGTGCGTTATTATTACTTGATGCGACCCGGTGCACTTGCCGGTTAGTTTTGGGTGTTTTGGAGAAATTCATTTTTTTCCATAAAAATATCCATCACTACCGAAGATGAGGCCATTATGGCTCTCCTTTAAGTGTCCTCCTCAGGATAGCGTTATTTAAAGAATGAGGGTCAGCACAACGTAAAAAAATAAAAAATAATAAAAAAAACCCGAAAAGAAAAAAATGGAGGAGCCTGCCGAAGATGAGGCCATTACGGCTCGCCTTTAGGTATCCTCCTCGGGATAGCGTCATTTAAAGAACGAGGGTCAGCACAACGTAAAAAAAAAAACCGCAAAATAAAAATCGAAGGAGCCTGCCGAAGATGAGGCCATTACAACTCGGTTTTAGGTGTCCTCCTCGGGATAGCATCATTTAAAGAATGAGGGTCTGCACAACGTAAAAAAAATGGAAAAAATCGGAAAAAAAATAGAGGAGCCTGCTGAAGATGCGGCCATTACAGCTCACCTTTAGGTATCCTCCTCGGGATAGCGTTATTTAAAGAACGAGGGTCAGCATAACGTATAAAAAAAAAGGAAAAAATCGGAAAAAAACGGTGGAGCCTGCTGAAGATGAGGCGATTACGGCTCGCCTTTAGGTGTCCTCCTCAGGATAGCATCCTTTAAAGAACGATGGTCAGCACAATGTTAAAAAAAACCCCAGAAAAAAAACGAAGGTCCCTGCCGAAGATGAAGCCATTACGGCTCGCCTTTAGGTGTCCTCCTCAGGATAGCGTCTTTTAAAGAACGAGGGTCAGAGCAACGTAAAAAAAAAACCAAAAAAAAACCGGAAAAAAACCGGAGGAGCCTGCCGAAGATGAGGCCATTACAGCTCGCCTTTAGGTGTCCTCCTCGGGATAGCGTCTTTTAAAGAACGAGGGTCAGAGCAACGTAAAAAAAAAAAAAAAAAAAAAACCGAAAAAAAATCGGAGGAGCCTGCCGAAGATGAGGCCATTACAGCTCGCCTGTAGGTGCCCTCCTCGAGATAGCATCATTTAAAGAACGAGGGTCAGAACAACGTAAAAAAAAAAATCGGAAAAAAACCGGAGGAGCTTGCTGAAGATGAGGCCATTACGGCTCGCCTTTAGGTGTCCACCTCGGGATAGCATCATTTAAAGAACGAGGGTCAGCCCAACGTAAAAAAAAAACAGAAAAAAATGGAGGAGCCTGCTGAAGATGAGGCCATTACGGCTCGCCTTTAGGTGTCCTCCTCGGGATAGCGTCATTTAAAGAACGAGGGTCAGCACAACGTAAAAAAAAACCCGAAAAAAACTTGAGGAGCTTGCCGAAGATGAGGCCATTACGGCTCGCCTTTAGGTGTCCTCCTCGGGATAACATCATTTAAAGAACGAGGGTCAGCAGAACGTAAAAAAAATGAAAGAAACCAGAAAAAAAAATAGAGGAGCCTGCTGAAGATGAGGCCACTACGACTCGCCTTTAGGTATCCTGCTCGGGATAGCGTCATTTAAAGAACGACGGTAAGCATAACATATAAAAAAAGGAAAAAACCGGAAAAAAAAACGGAGGAGCCTGCTGAAGATGAGGCGATTACGGCTCGCCTTTAGGTGTCCTCCTCAGGAACGCGTCATTTAAAGAACGAGGGTCAGCACAATGTTAAAAAAAAACCAGAAAAAAATGGTGGAGCCTGCCGAAGATGTGGCCGTTATGGCTCGCCTTTAGGTGTCCTCCTCGGGATAGCGTCATTTAAAGAACGAGGGTCAGCACAGCGTACAAAAAAAAACCAGAGGAGCCTGCCGAAGATGAGGCCATTACTGCTCGCCTTTAGGTGTCCTCCTCAGGATAGCGTTATTTTGAATGAGGGTCAGCACAACGTAAAAAATAAAAAATAATAAAAAAAAACCCGGAAAGAAAAAAATGGAGGCCATTACGGCTCGCCTTTAGGTGTCCTCCTCAGGATTGCATCATTTAAATAACGAGGGCCAGCACAACGTAAAAAAAACAGAAAAAATCAGAAAAAAATAGAGGAGCCTGCTGAAGATGCGGCCATTACAGCTCACCTTTAGGTATCCTCCTCGGGATAGCGTTATTTAAAGAACGAGGGTCAGCATAACGTATAAAAAAAAGGAAAAAACTGGAAAAAAAATGGAGGAGCCTGCTGAAGATGAGACGATTACGGCTCTGATGCGCATAAACTAGTTATGCCACGATTTAGGAAATTGCACGATCGGCAAAATTCCTTCCGGCAAGTGCACCGGTTATCGTCAAGTAAAAACTCACAATAGAGTGAGGTCGAATCCCACAAGGATTGGTTGAATGAGCAATTCGGATTAGAAGTGTGTCTAGTTGAGCGGAATCAAGAATTAGATGAGAATTGCGGAATGTAAAATTGGCGGGAAACGTAAATGGCAAGAAATTGAAATGGCGGAATCTTAAATTGGATGAATTAAAGAGCAGAAGCTAAATTGCTGAAATTAAAAGGGAATGGGGGTGATTGCATGAATTGAGTTGCAGAATGTAAAGAGAAAGTGGAAATCAGAAATGGGGAATTCATTGGGTTATAGAAGATATTGAGATCTCCGAATCAAAACATGTTTATCTCTTCCTCAACCAATGCGTTCATTGAATTTTGCTTGGCAATCTTATATGATTGGATCCCAATCCCTTGGCTCACCAATTCTCTCTAAAAACAAACAAATTCCCAATCCCTTGGTTTAAATGTTCATAAGAAGAGATGATGCTCGATCACTGATTATACCACACAGTTTCATGAACCACAATTTGGTAGGATTACATGTCACAATATCCATCCAAACCCCAATCCAATTCACTGTGAGAAAGCTTCTCTAGCATGAATCCTCCATTCCTTTCCCAAGGTTCCGAAGGATTCCAATTATGGGTAGTTTCTTTCCCAAGACAACTACCCAATGGAATTAGATCGAGAAGCTTTCTAACAAAATTCAAGAGAAAAGATTGAAGAAGAAGATAAACTATTATTGATTCATTGAATTACAATAGAGCTCCCTAACCCAATGAAAGGGGGTTTAGTGAGTCATAGCTCTGAATTCAATTACAAAGGTATGAAAACTAGCCAAATGAAAGGTAAAAGTCCGTCCTCACTTAAATTCTATCCTATTTATACACTTTCTATATTGAGCTTCTGTTGTGTTTCTTGGGCTTTGAGGCCTCTCCCTGCCTTCCTTTTGCTTTGGGTTTATGATCCATAATCTTGATGAGGCTGCTGATCCACATTCTGTAACATTCATTGAGCCAACTTAGTGATAATCAAGTAATGACACATGACTCAACAAATTGAAATTCCAGACTCATCAATCCTTCAGGCCCAATCCCATAAACCATGATATTCAATTGGGTTTCATACCAGAGTAAGTTTAAGTTAATGTTTGTGCTCAAAAGCTAACTTAAACTGCAATATTTTTGGCCCAGAAACCTTTTCCAATAGTGGCATTTAAGTTGCAGTTTAAGCTTAAACTGCAGCTTAAACGCCAGACACTTCCAGTGATGCCTTTTGTGGAAGCACGTTTAAGCTTCAGTTTAAGGTTAAACTGAAGCTTAAACGTGGAAATGGAAGAAGGCAGCCCTGGAGGTCGAACATAGTCGAACACGTTTAAGCTTCAGTTTAAGGTTAAACTGAAGCTTAAACGTGGAGATAGGAAAGGCAGCCCTGGAGGTCGAACACGTTTAAGCTCCAGTTTAAGGTTAAACTGGAGCTTAAACGTGGAAGAGGAGAAAGGTAGCCCTGGAGGTCGAACACGTTTAAGCTCCAGTTTAAGGTTAAACTGGAGCTTAAACGTGGAAGAGGAGAAAGGTAGCCCTGGAGGTGTCACACGTTTAAGCTCCAGTTTAAGGTTAAACTGGAGCTTAAACGTGGAAGAGGAGAAAGGTAGCCCTGGAGGTGTCGAACACGTTTAAGCTCCAGTTTAAGGTTAAACTGGAGCTTAAACGTGGAAGAGGAGAAAGCAACCCTGGAGGTGAAAACTTGGTCGAACACGTTTAAGCTCCAGTTTAAGGTCAAACTGGAGCTTAAACATGGAAATGGCTCCCTGGTGCATTTCCCATTTCTGGCGTTTAACTTCCAGTTTAAGGTTAAACTGGAGGTTAAACGCCACTTTCACCCTTTCCTCAGCTTTCATGATTTTGGCGTTTAAGCTCCAGTTTAAGCTTAAACTGGAGCTTAAACTCCACATGTGATATTCAAGCTTCCTTTATTGATTTTTGTTGCTTCCTTGCCTAGCCTCTTCTTTCCTGAAATCATCCAAACAACTGCATCAAAGTCTTGCAAATTTTCATGAGAATCTTCCATTCATAGCATTCAAGTAATATAACTAAAAACTCATGGAATTTGCATCAAAATCATATTGTTTGGATGGTTCATTGCTTTGTTATTCATTTAACCATTCTTGGTTACTTTAAGCTCAAGAAAATGCATAAAACAACTAAAACTAACAGAAAAATGCTAGTGAAACTAGCATAAGATGCCTTGGCATCACAACACCAAACTTAATACTTGCTTGTCCCTAAGCAAGTCCTGAGTTATTTGAGAAGAAAGTATGAAACAGAAAGCAATTAAATTGGCTACATTAGTAAGCACTTGAAGTTCATCAGAAGGGTTTTATGCAGAAAGTTGCAGTATCACTTTTTCATTCTTATCAGGTAAGATTATCACTTTTTCATTGCATCCATCAAACACTACTATGGCCTCTTGTTACTCTTATGTCCTTGGCACTTTTCTCTTCTTTGTTTTTCTTTTCTTTTTCTTAGAGCTCCTTTGATCCTTGTTTGCTTAGTGTCATGTGTTGCACAAGCCTTTGGCATTTTCTTTTTCTTATCACTGTACTACACATATCCACTCCAGGCATTTTAGTTCACATTTCTTCTTGAGACATTGGTGCCCAGCACCTCTTTGTGTGACTAAATGTTTTGTATTTAGGTTGCTCTTGATAATGGACTTTTGGTTGATAATCCCCGGTTAGTTAACCCAAGTTACCGAGTGTTGAAACACTCCTCAGAACCTATTCATCCAAGCATATCCTAAATACATAAACACCACAGGCATTTGTCTCAGAAGTTCAAACCATTGGTGCCTAGCTTATTTTCTCAATTTTTTTTGCTTTTTGGTTGCCCTTTTTCAGTGGCTTTTTCTTCTTCTTTTTCTTTCTTTTTCATGGCCAAAGACATTTATTCATTAAGATCCATAGACAGTTTTCAATTTCTACACAAAAAATGATAATTCTACACTCTATTTCCAGTGATCTGACTAAACAATCAAGCATGCATACCACCACTTAATTCTACTTGATTTGTCACTAATTGAGCCAAGTTACTTTTGTTCAAACTTTTCTTTTATTTTTGGAAACAGAACAAGCATGGCAAGCACTTGTTTAAGAAGGTGAAGTTATATCCAAACATCTAGGCATTCACTTTATTCAAAGCAATAAACAGACAAACATACTAGAGACTTTCATTCCAGAAAGATTCAACAATTACAGTTTAAATCAGAACAAGCATGCTTTTGTTTGCCCTTTTTAAAGAATTGTCAAGGAACAATACCACCTTGTGAAATTCCTTGTTTTCTCTTTGTTGCCAGGAAACAATTTGATTTCTCCTTCTTCTCCTAGTTGTTGTTTCATGCTCTTTCTAAGATCCTTGTTTCCTTTCCTGCAAGAGTGATGAAGTTGCTTGCTTCTCAAGCACTTGAGTGGTTAGCTCAACTATGTATGGGTAAGTGTCTGAGTCTTAAGTTGGTGTGTGAACACCAAACTTAGTCTTCTACTTACTCCTCTGCTCTTTGAGTTCTTGAATACTCTTTGGAATGAAGTTGCTACTAAGGATTTTAAGCATTTCTGTGATTGCTTAGAATGGTTGTTCCTTTCATATAATTCAAAGGTTGTTGTGTTCAGTTAATCTGTGTGGTGGAACACCAAACTTGGAGTCACACATTCCCCTTTGAATTATTGATCCACGAATTCATTGTTTGGTGTGAAACACCAAACTTAATTCCTTGCAATGCACAGAAACTACTTCACCTTTTTATTGAAACAAATAAAAGAAATAGCAAGGTAGTATTACCTCAGGTTGGGTTGCCTCCCAACAAGCGCTTTTTTAACGTCATTAGCTTGACGGTCAGCTGCCTCAGTTGAGGTGATATTTAACTTTGTCCTTCTCCTCCACATCTCCCAAGTAATGTTTGAGTCTTTGACCTTTCACAGTGAAGGTTCGTTGTGACTTTTCTTCCATGATTTCTATTTGTCCATATTGGGAGACCTTGGTGACAAGGAATGGTCCAGACCACCTTGATTTTAGCTTCCCTGGAAATAGCTTCAGCCTAGAATTATAGAGCAATACTTTTTGTCCCTCCTCAAATTTCCTTGGGGCTATGTTGCTGTCATGCTTCTTCTTTGCTCTTTCTTTGTAAATTTTTGCATTCTCATAAGCTTCAGCTCTGAATTCTTCCAACTCTTGAATTTGCAACATCCTTCTTTCTCCAGCAGCTTTGCTGTCCAAGTTCAAGAGTTTCAAGGCCCAGAATGCCTTGTGCTCCAACTCCAGTGGCAAATGGCAAGCTTTTCCATATACTAGTTGGTAAGGAGACATTCCAATTGGTGTCTTGAAAGCTGTCCTATATGCCCAAAGAGCATCATCTAGCTTAATCGACCAGTCCTTCCTTGAAGTTCCCACAGTCTTTTCCAGGATTCTTTTGAGTTCCCTATTAGATATTTCGGCTTGCCCACTCGTCTGTGGATGGTATGGTGTGGCTACCTTGTGTTTGACTCCATATTTTAGAAGCAATGCCTCTAATGGTTTGTTGCAGAAGTGGCTTCCTCCATCACTGATGATTGTTCTTGGAACCCCAAAACGGCAAAAAATGTGTTTTCTGAGGAAGTTCATGACTACCTTATTATCATTGGTTGGAGTTGCTATTGCTTCAACCCATTTGGAGACATAGTCTACTGCCACAAGGATGTAATTATTTGAGTATGAGGTGGGAAAGGGTCCCATGAAATCTATCCCCCATACATCAAACAATTCAAGTTCCAGAATGAATTGTTGTGGCATTTCATTTCTTCTTGGCAGGTTCCCCGCTTTCTGGCATTCATGGCAGTGCTTCACTAGTTCCTTTGCATCTTTGAAGATAGTGGGCCAATAAAAACCACACTGCAACACCTTAGCTGCTGTTCTTTCTCCTGCAAAATGTCCTCCATAAGTGGAGCCATGGCAGTCCCATAAGACTTCCCTTCCTTCTTCCTCTGATATGCATCTTCTGAGTATGCCATCCGAACATTTTTTGAACAAGTATGGTTCGTCCCAGATGAAGTATTTGGCATCATTTACCAATTTCTTCCTTTGATGCTTATTAAATTCCAACGGCAAACTCCCAGTGGCCTTGAAGTTCGCTATGTCTGCAAACCAGGGTGCTTTGTGAATTACCATGAGTTGTTCATCAGGAAAGCACTCATTTATATGTGTGCTTTGTGTGCTTCCTTCTTCACATGGTATCCTTGATAAATGGTCTGCCACCTTGTTCTCTACACCCTTCTTGTCTTTGATTTCAATGTCAAATTCCTGCAACAAAAGAACCCATCTAATAAGTCTTGGTTTGGATTCTTGTTTAGCAAGTAAGTATTTTAAAGCTGAATGATCAGTGAAGACAATGACTTTAGATCCAATGAGATAGGATCTAAATTTGTCAAATGCAAAGACTATTGCCAAGAGTTCTTTTTCAGTGGTTGTGTAATTCCTTTGGTTATCATTCAAGACCTTACTGGCATAATAAATCACATGTACCAAATTGTCTTTCCTTTGTCCTAACACTGCCCCAACAGCAAGGTTTGATGCATCACACATCAGTTCAAAAGGTAAGTTCCAATTAGGTGGGGCAATGATAGGTGCAGAGGAAAGTTTTTGCTTCAAAAGTTCATAGGCTATCATGCAATTTTTATCAAATACAAAGGGTGTATCAGAGACAAGCAAGTTACTCAAAGGTTTGGCTATTTTAGAAAAGTCTCTAATAAACCTTCTGTAAAAGCCAGCGTGTCCCAAAAAACTCCTAATTGCCTTGACATTACTTGGTGGAGGTAATTTTTCAATGAGTTCCACCTTAGCTCTGTCCACCTCAATGCCTCTATTCGAGATTTTGTGGCCAAGGACTATTCCTTCTGTGACCATGAAATGACACTTTTCCCAGTTTAATACTAGGTTGGTCTCTTGGCATCTCTTAAGCACCAAGGCAAGGTGGTGTAGGCAGCTAGGAAAAGAATCTCCAAACACAGAAAAATCATCCAAGAAAACCTCAATAAATTTTTCAATCATGTCTGAAAAGATGGACAGCATGCATCTTTGGAAAGTGGCAGGTGCATTGCACAATCCAAAGGGCATGCGTCTATAAGCAAAAACTCCATATGGACAAACAAATGATGTTTTCTCTTGATCTCTAGGATCAACTACTATCTGATTATAGCCTGAGTATCCATCCAGAAAGCAATAGTAAGCATGTCCTGCAAGCCTTTCAAGCATCTGATCCATGAATGGGAGTGGGAAATGATCTTTTCTGGTGGCTTCATTGAGCTTCCTGTAGTCTATGCACATCCTCCACCCAGTGACAGTTCTTGTGGGTATGAGTTCGTTCCTCTCATTTGGCACCACCGTTATGCCACCTTTCTTGGGCACTACATGGATGGGACTAACCCATGGGCTATCAGAAATGGGGTAGATTACCCCTGCCTGCCATAACTTCATGACCTCCTTTTGTACCACTTCTTTCATGACAGGATTCAATCTTCTCTGAGCTTGAATGTAGGGTCTAGCATCCTCTTCTAACAAGATTTTATGCATGCATATGGATGAACTTATCCCCTTCAAATCAGCTAGGGTCCATCCAATGGCGTCTTGATGAGTTTGTAGCACATTGATCAATTTTTCTTCCTGTTCTTGGCTCAGGGCAGCGCTAATGATAACAGGATAGCTCTCATTACTACCCAAGTATGCATACTTGAGATTAGAGGGCAATGCTTTGAGCTCAGGTTTTGGTGCTTCCTTCTCTTCTTTCACTCTATCTGGCATGCTTGGCATGGTTGTTTCAGCAGCCTTGATGTCACTATCTTCAATATCCTTGGTGAACTCCTCCTCTGCCACTTCCTTTGCTGTTTCCTCAAAGGTTTCTTGTACTGCAATGTCCACTACATCCACCCTCATGCATTCCTTTAGTGATTCTGATGGATAGCTCATTGCCTTGAATACGTTAAACACCAATTGCTCATCATGCAGTCTAAGAGTGAGCTCACCCTTTTGGACATCTATGATGGCCCCTGCAGTAGCCAGGAAAGGTCTTCCCAGAATTATTGAAGCTTCGGCTTCTTCCTCCATATCTAATACCACAAAATCGGCAGGGAATATGAAATCTCCCACTTTTACCAACAAATCTTCAACTATCCCATGAGGGAATTTAAAGGTTCGATCTGCCAATTGGAGGGCCATTCTTGTTGGTTTGGCTTCCTCAATCTCCATTCTTCTCATCATTGTTAGAGACATCAAATTGATACTGGCCCCTAAGTCACACAAGGCCTTCTCTACCATGACTTCTCCTATGATGCAGGGGATTTGAAAACTGCCTGGATCCTTCAATTTCTGAGGCAATTTGTGTTGAATGATGGCACTGCATTCTTCAGTCAACAACACAGTTTCCTCATTTCTCCAGCTTCTCTTTTTGGTCATTAATTCCTTTAAGAATTTTGCATAGAGTGGCATTTGCTCTATTGCCTTAGCAAACGGAATGTTGATTTGAAGCTTCTTGAAAATCTCCAAAAATCTGGAGAATTGGCCATCCTTTTCACCTTTCATCAAACGTTGAGGATATGGTGCTTTGGGTGTATACGGCTTCAGGACCTCTTTTTCTTTTTCTCTTGTTGCAGACGGTGTAAAGGATTGTCCCTGTTCCTTGTCTCTCACATTTTCGTTTGCTTCATCCTCTGTGGGTTCACTTGAGATCTCCTTTAGCTTTTTTCCACTTCTGAGGGTTATGGCTTTACATTCTTCCCTTGCAATAGCCTTGGCAGCATGAGAAACACTTGGCCCAGGGATTTGCTTATACAAATACCCAATTTGATTTTCTAACTTCTGGATGGCAGCTCCTTGGTTTTGCAAGTTGGAAATTACTTCTAACTTAAAAGCTTTCAATTCGGTTATGTCTTGACCCATGGTTGCAAGCATTCCTTCTATCCTGTTTAATTGATCTTGAAATTGTTGGTTCGGATTAGGTTGGGTAGGTCGATTATTTTGGCCTTGATATGATGGTTGGGAGTAAGTGTTTTGTGTGGCTTGGTATGCTCTTTGGTTGGGGTTTTGGTATGTGGACTTGTTATGTTGGTTTTGCTGGTTCCCCCACCCAAAGTTTGGGTGGTTTTTCCAGCCTGGGTTGTAAGTGTTGGAATGTGGATCATATGGTTGCCTTTGTTGATTTCCTACATAATTGGCCTCTTCCCAATCACCTCCTTCAGTGCTTTCTTCCTCTTGATCTTGTGTGTGTATCGCAGCCACTTGCTTTGTTTCTAATTTCCTGGTGAGCTCTGCTAGTTGCTTGGCAAACACCTTGTTTTGGGCTAGGATTGTATCAACATGGTTCAGCTCCATGACTCCCTTAGTGTTGTGTCTCTCTGATGCATAATAGTACTCATTCTCAGCCACTGTCTCAATCACTTCAATGGCTTCTTCCACAGTCTTCTTCCTGTTCAATGAACCTCCTGATGAATGGTCTACAGCCTTCCTTGATTCATAAGAAAGTCCATCATAGAAAATGTGCAATTGCACCCAGTCATGGAACATGTCTGGTGGGCATTTCCTTGTCAAATCCTTGAACCTCTCCCATGCCTCGTAGAGAGTTTCACCATCTTGTTGTCTAAAAGTCTGAACTTCAGATCGAAGCCTATTGACCTTTTGTGGGGGGTAGAAACGTGCCAGAAACTTGCTTTCCACCTCATCCCATGTTGTTAGGCTCCCCCTTGGGAATGATTCCAGCCACTTAGCTGCCTTGTCCCTAAGGGAAAATGGGAACAAAAGTAGTTTATAGGCATCTTCCTGGACTCCATTGGACTTCACAGTGTCGCAAATTCTCAGGAATTTTGTGAGATGTTGGTTTGGGTCTTCATTAGCACTCCCTCCAAATGAACAATGATTCTCCACAAGTGATATTAGCTGTGGTTTGAGCTCAAAATTGTTGGCCTGAATGGGTGGTTTCTGAATGCTGCTACCACAATTCCCAGATGTTGGGTTTATGTATGAACCAAGAACCCTCCTCTCGGGAATGGCATTGTTTCCATCAGCTCTCCCATGGTTATGAACTTCTCTTTCCATGTTGAGATCTAGAGCTTCCTCAAAATTGTCCTCAGATTCTCCTTCAGATTCTTCTTCTCCCAGTACTCTCTTCCCTCTTGCTTCCCTTCTAAGTCTATGAAGGGTCCTCTCTGGTTCGGTATATGGAGGAGTTGATGTCTCTCCTCTCCTACCTGTCATACAAGAACACAGCACAGGCAACAAACAAGTAAAATACTTTTGGTTAATGGAAGAGTATGGTTAGAGCAGTTGAGGAATTAATTCAAATAGTTAGTGAGTCAGTGAGTTAGTTGCTTGAATTTAAAGGCATAAAGAAAGAAAGCATGTAACAGAGTGCAGAAATTAAAATTCAACAAATAACTTGAACTGAATTAACAAAGCAAAAAAAAATGCTCAATCTAGTTAACTTCCAATTGGAGAATTGTCAATCGAAAACCAATCCCCGGCAACGGCGCCATAAACTTGATGCGCATAAACTAGTTATGCCACGATTTAGGAAATTGCACGATCGGCAAAATTCCTTCCGGCAAGTGCACCGGTTATCGTCAAGTAAAAACTCACAATAGAGTGAGGTCGAATCCCACAAGGATTGGTTGAATGAGCAATTCGGATTAGAAGTGTGTCTAGTTGAGCGGAATTAAGAATTAGATGAGAATTGCGGAATGTAAAATTGGCGGGAAACGTAAATGGCAAGAAATTGAAATGGCAGAATCTTAAATTACATGAATTAAAGAGCAGAAGCTAAATTGCTGAAATTAAAAGGGAATGGGGGTGATTGCATGAATTGAGTTGCAGAATGTAAAGAGAAAGTGGAAATCAGAAATGGGGAATTCATTGGGTTATAGAAGATATTGAGATCTCCGAATCAAAACATGTTTATCTCTTCCTCAACCAATGCGTTCATTGAATTTTGCTTGGCAATCTTATATGATTGGATCCCAATCCCTTGGCTCACCAATTCTCTCTAAAAACAAACAAATTCCCAATCCCTTGGTTTAAATGTTCATAAGAAGAGATGATGCTCGATCACTGATTATACCACACAGTTTCATGAACCACAATTTGGTAGGATTACATGTCACAATATCCATCCAAACCCCAATCCAATTCACTGTGAGAAAGCTTCTCTAGCATGAATCCTCCATTCCTTTCCCAAGGTTCCGAAGGATTCCAATTATGGGTAGTTTCTTTCCCAAGACAACTACCCAATGGAATTAGATCGAGAAGCTTTCTAACAAAATTCAAGAGAAAAGATTGAAGAAGAAGATAAACTATTATTGATTCATTGAATTACAATAGAGCTCCCTAACCCAATGAAAGGGGGTTTAGTGAGTCATAGCTCTGAATTCAATTACAAAGGTATGAAAACTAGCCAAATGAAAGGTAAAAGTCCGTCCTCACTTAAATTCTATCCTATTTATACACTTTCTATATTGAGCTTCTGTTGTGTTTCTTGGGCTTTGAGGCCTCTCCCTGCCTTCCTTTTGCTTTGGGTTTATGATCCATAATCTTGATGAGGCTGCTGATCCACATTCTGTAACATTCATTGAGCCAACTTAGTGATAATCAAGTAATGACACATGACTCAACAAATTGAAATTCCAGACTCATCAATCCTTCAGGCCCAATCCCATAAACCATGATATTCAATTGGGTTTCATACCAGAGTAAGTTTAAGTTAATGTTTGTGCTCAAAAGCTAACTTAAACTGCAATATTTTTGGCCCAGAAACCTTTTCCAATAGTGGCATTTAAGTTGCAGTTTAAGCTTAAACTGCAGCTTAAACGCCAGACACTTCCAGTGATGCCTTTTGTGGAAGCACGTTTAAGCTTCAGTTTAAGGTTAAACTGAAGCTTAAACGTGGAAATGGAAGAAGGCAGCCCTGGAGGTCGAACATAGTCGAACACGTTTAAGCTTCAGTTTAAGGTTAAACTGAAGCTTAAACGTGGAGATAGGAAAGGCAGCCCTGGAGGTCGAACACGTTTAAGCTCCAGTTTAAGGTTAAACTGGAGCTTAAACGTGGAAGAGGAGAAAGGTAGCCCTGGAGGTCGAACACGTTTAAGCTCCAGTTTAAGGTTAAACTGGAGCTTAAACGTGGAAGAGGAGAAAGGTAGCCCTGGAGGTGTCACACGTTTAAGCTCCAGTTTAAGGTTAAACTGGAGCTTAAACGTGGAAGAGGAGAAAGGTAGCCCTGGAGGTGTCGAACACGTTTAAGCTCCAGTTTAAGGTTAAACTGGAGCTTAAACGTGGAAGAGGAGAAAGCAACCCTGGAGGTGAAAACTTGGTCGAACACGTTTAAGCTCCAGTTTAAGGTCAAACTGGAGCTTAAACGTGGAAATGGCTCCCTGGTGCATTTCCCATTTCTGGCGTTTAACTTCCAGTTTAAGGTTAAACTGGAGGTTAAACGCCACTTTCACCCTTTCCTCAGCTTTCATGATTTTGGCGTTTAAGCTCCAGTTTAAGCTTAAACTGGAGCTTAAACTCCACATGTGATATTCAAGCTTCCTTTATTGATTTTTGTTGCTTCCTTGCCTAGCCTCTTCTTTCCTGAAATCATCCAAACAACTGCATCAAAGTCTTGCAAATTTTCATGAGAATCTTCCATTCATAGCATTCAAGTAATATAACTAAAAACTCATGGAATTTGCATCAAAATCATACTGTTTGGATGGTTCATTGCTTTGTTATTCATTTAACCATTCTTGGTTACTTTAATCTCAAGAAAATGCATAAAACAACTAAAACTAACAGAAAAATGCTAGTGAAACTAGCCTAAGATGCCTTGGCATCAGGCTCGCCTTTAGGTGTCCTCCTCAGGATAGCATCATTTAAAGAACGATGGTCAGCAGAATTTAAAAAAAAAAACCCCAGAAAAAAATGGAGGTGCCTACCGAAGATGAGGCCATTACGGCTCGCCTTTAGGTGTCCTCCTCGGGATAGAGTCATTTAAAGAACGAGGGTCAGAGCAACGTAAAAAAAAAAAAAAACAAAAACCGAAAAAAAACAGAGTAGCCTGCCGAAGATGAGGCCGTTACAGCTCGCTTGTAGGTGCCCTCCTCAGGATAGCATCATTTAAAGAACGAGGGTCAGAACAACGTAAAAAAAATGGGAAAAAAAACCGGAGGAGCTTGCTGAAGATGAGGCCATTACGGCTCGCCTTTAGGTGTCCTCCTCGAGATAGCGTCATTTAAAGAACGAGGGTCAGCACAACGTAAAAAAAACAAGAAAAAAAACGAAAAAAAAATCAGAGGAGCCTGCCGAAGATGAGGCCATTACGGCTCGCCTTTAGGTGTCCTCCTTGGGATAGCGTTATTTAAAGAACGAGTGTCAGCATAATGTAAAAAAAAAACGGAGCAGCCTGCTGAAGATGAGGCGATTACGACTCACTTTTGGGTGTCCTCCTCGGGATAGCGTAATTTAAAGAACGAGGGTCAGCACAACGTAAAAAAAAATCAGTAAAAAAAACGGAGGAGCCTGCCGAAGATGAGGCCACTACGGCTCGCCTTTAGGTGTCCTTCTCGGGATAGCGTCATTTAAAGAACGAGGGTAAGCACAAAGTAAAAAAAAAATCAGAAAAAAAACCGAAAAAAAATCGGAGGAGCCTGCCAAAGATGAGGCTATTACGGCTCGACTTTAGGTGTCCTCCTCGAGATAGCGTCATTTAAAGAAAGAGGGTCAGCACAACGTAAAAAAAATGGAAAAAACCGGAAAAAAATAGCGGAGCCTGCTGAAGATGGGGCCATTACGGCTTGCCTTTAGGTATCCTCCTCGAGATAGCGTCATTTAAAGAACGAGGGTCAGCACAACATAAAAAAAAAACGGAAAAAAAACCAAAAAAAAAATCGGAGGAACCTGCCGAAGATGACGCCATTACGACTCACCTTTAGGTGTCCTCCTCGGGATAGCATCATTTAAAGAACGAGGGTCAGCACAACGTAAAAAAAAAACGGAAAAACTGGAAAAAAAAATAGTGGAGCCGGCTGAAGATGAGGCTATTACGGCTCGCCTTTAGGTATCCTCCTTGGGATAGCGTCATTTAAAGAACGAGGGTAAGCATAACGTATAAAAAAAAGGAAAAAACGGGAAAAAAACGGAGGAGCCTGCTGAAGATGAGGCGATTACGGCTCGCCTTTAGGTATCCTCCTCAGGAACGCGTCATTTAAAGAACGAGGGTCAGCACAAAGTTAAAAAAAAACCCGGAAAAAAAACGGAGGACCTGACGAAGATGAGGCCATTACGGCTCGCCTTTAGGTGTCCTCCTCGGGATAGCGTCATTTAAAGAACGAGGGTCAGCACAACGTACAAAAAAAAAACGGAGGAGCCTGCCGAAGATGAGGCAATTACGGCTCGCCTTTAGGTGTCCTCCTCAGGTTAGCGTCATTTAAAGAATAAGGGTCTGCACAACGTAAAAAAATAAAAAATAATAAAAAATAAAAAAATAAAAAATAAAAAAAACCCGGAAAGGAAAAATGGACGAGCTTGCCGAAGATGAGGCCATTACGGCTCGTCTTTAGATGTCCTCCTCGGGATAGCGTCATTTAAAGAACGAGGGTCAGCACAACGTAAAAAAAAAAACCAGAAAAAAACTGGAGGTGCTTGGCGAAGATGACACCATTACAGCTCGCCTTTAGGTGTCCTCCTCGGGATAGCATCATTTAAAGAACGAGAGTCAGCACAACGTAAAAAAAAAACGGAAAAAACCGAAAAAAAATAAAGGAGCCTGCTGAAGATGAGGCTATTACGGCTCGCCTTTAGGTATCCTCCTCGGGATAGCGCCATTTAAAGAACAAGGGTAAGCATAACGTATAAAAAAAGGAAAAAATAAAAAAAAAAACGGAGGAGCCTGCTGAAGATGAGGCGATTACGGCTCGCCTTTAGGTGTCCTCCTCAGGAACGCGTCATTTAAAGAACCGGGGTCAGCACAACGTTAAAAAAAAACCCAGAAAAAAACGGAGGAGCCTGCCGAAGATGAGGCCATTACGGCTCGCCTTTAGGTATCCTCCTCGGGATAGCGTCATTTAAAGAACGAGGGTCAACACAACGTACAAAAAAAAAACCGGAGGAGCCTGCCGAAGATGAGGCCATTACGGCTCGCCTTTAGGTGTCCTCCTCAGGTTAGCGTCATTTAAAGAATGAGGGTCAGCACAACATAAAAAAATAAAAAATAATAAAAAAATAAAAAATAAAAAAAACCTGGAAAGAAAAAAATGGAGGAGCTTGACGAAGATGAGGCCATTACGGCTCGCCTTTAGGTGTCTCCTCGGGATAACGTCATTTAAAGAACGAGGGTTAGCACAACGTAAAAAAAAAACCAGAAAAAAATCGAAAAAAACTGGAGGAGTCTGCTGAAGATGCGGCCATTACAGCTCACCTTTAGGTATCCTCCTCGGGATAGCGTTATTTAAAGAACGAGGGTCAGCATAACGTATAAAAGAAGGAAAAAATCGGAAAAAAAAACGGAGGAGCCTGTTGAAGATGAGGCCATTACGGCTCGCCTTTAGGTGTCCTCCTCGGGATAGCGTCATTTAAAGAACGAGGGTCAGCACAACGTACAAAAAAAAAAACCGGAGGAGCCTGCCGAAGATGAGGCCATTACGGCTCGCCTTTAGGTGTCCTCCTCAGGATAGCGTTATTTAAAGAATGAGGGTCACACAACGTAAAAAAATAAAAAATAATAAAAAAAAACCCGGAAAGAAAAAAATGGAGGAGCCTGCCGAAGATGAGGCCATTACGGCTCGCCTTTAGGTATCCTCCTCGGGATAGCGTCATTTAAAGAACGAGGGTCAGCACAACGTAAAAAAAAAAACCGAAAAAAAAAATCGGAGGAGCCTGTTGAAGATGAGGCAATTACGCCTAGCCTTTAGGTGTCCTCCTCGTGGTAGCATCATTTAAAGAACGAGGGTCAGCACAACATAAAAAAATGGAAAAAACCAGAAAAAAAATAGAGGAGCCTGCTGAAGATGCGGCCATTACAGCTCACCTTTAGGTATCCTCCTCGGGATAGCGTTATTTAAAGAACGAGGGTCAGCATAACGTATAAAAAAAAGGAAAAAACCGGAAAAAAAAACGGAGGAGCCTGCTGAAGATGAGGCGATTACGGCTCGCCTTTAGGTGTCCTCCTCAGGATAGCATCATTTAAAGAACGAGGGTCAGCACAACGTAAAAAAAAAAACAAAAAAAATCCGGAAAAAAACCGGAGGAGCCTGCCGAAGATGAGGCCATTGCAGCTCGCCTGTAGGTGCCCCCCCTCGAGATAGCATCATTTAAAGAACGAGGGTCAGAACAACGTAAAAAAAAAAACCGAAAAAAAAATCGGAGGAGCTTGCTGAAGATGAGGCCATTACGGCTCGCCTTTAGGTGTCCACCTCGGGATAGCATCATTTAAAGAACGATGGTCAGCCCAACGTAAAAAAAAAACCAGAAAAAATGGAGGAGCCTGCTGAAGATGAGGCCATTACGGCTCGCCTTTAGGTGTCCTCCTCGGGATAGCGTCATTTAAAGAACGAGGTTCAGCACAACGTAAAAAAAACCATAAAAAAACTGGAGGAGCTTGCCAAAGATGAGGCCATTACGGCTCGCCTTTAGGTGTCCTCCTCGGGATAACATCATTTAAAGAACGAGGGTCAGCACAACGTAAAAAAAAATAGAAAAAACCGGCAAAAAAATAGAGGAGCCTGCTGAAGATGAGGCCATTACGGCTCGCCTTTAGGTATCCTCCTCGGGATAGCGTCATTTAAAGAACGAGGGTAAGCATAACGTATAAAAAAAATGGAAAAAACCGGAAAAAAAAACGGAGGAGCCTGCTGAAGATGAGGCCATTACGGCTCGCCTTTAGGTGTCCTGCTCGGGATAGCGTCATTTAAAGAACGAGGGTCAGCACAACGTACAAAAAAAAACCGGAGGAGCCTGCCGAGGACGAGGCTATTACGGCTCGCCTTTAGGTGTCCTCCTCAGGAAAGCGTTATTTAAAGAACGAGGGTCAGCACAATGTAAAAAAATAAAAAATAATAAAAAAAACCGGAAAGAAAAAAATGGAGGAGCCTGCCGAAGATGAGGCCATTACGGCTCGCCTTTAGATGTCCTCCTCGTGATAGCATCATTTAAAGAACGAGGGTCAGCACAACGTAAAAAAAACCGCACAAAAAAAATTGGAGGTGCCTACCGAAGATGAGGCCATTACGACTCGCCTTTAGGTGTCCTCCTCGGGATAGCATAATTTAAAGAACGAGGATCAGCACAACTATAAAAAAAAATCCCAGAAAAAAAAAACGGAGGTGCCTGCCGAAGATGAGGCCATTACGGCTCGCCTTTAGGTGTCCTCCTCGGGATAGCGTCATTTAAAGAACGAGGGTCAGAGCAACATAAAAAAAATGAAAAATCGGAAAAAAAACCGGAGTAGCCTGCCGAAGATGAGGCCATTACAGCTTGCCTGTAGGTGCCCTCCTCGAGATAGCGTCAGTTAAAGAACGAGGGTCAAACACCGTAAAAAAAAACCGGAAAAAAAACCGGAGGAGCTTGCTGAAGATGAGGCCATTACGGCTCGCCTTTAGGTGTTCACCTCGGGATAGCATCATTTAAAGAACGAGGGTCAGCACAACGAAAAAAAAACCAGAAAAAAATGGAGGAGCCTGTTGAAGATGAGGCCATTACGGCTCGCCTTTAGGTGTCCTCCTCGGGATAGCGTCATTTAAAGTACGAGGGTCAGCACAACATAAAAAAAAAACCAGAAAAAACTGGAGGAGCTTGCCGAAGATGAGGCCATTACGGCTCGCGTTTTGGTGTACTCCTCGGGATAGCATCATTTAAAGAACGAGGGTCAGCACAACGTTAAAAAAAAATCCCAGAAAAAAAAACGGAGGTTCCTGCCGAAGATGAGGCCATTACGGCTCGTCTTTAGGTGTCCTCCTCGGGATAGCATCATTTAAAGAACGAGGGTCCGCACAACGTTAAAAAAAAATCGCAGAAAAAAAACGGAGGTGCCTGCCGAAGATGAGACCATTACGGCTCGCCTTTAGGTGTCCTCCTCGGGATAGCGTCATTTAAAGAACGAGGGTCAGAGCAACGTAAAAAAAAAAACAAAATGAAAAATCGGAAAAAAACCGGAGGTGCCTGCCGAAGATGAGGCCATTACAGCTCGCCTGTAGGTGCCCTCCTCGAGATAGCGTCAGTTAATGAACGAGGGTCAGAACAACGTAAAAAAAAATCGGAGGAGCTTGCTGAAGATGAGACCGTTACGGCTCGCTTTCAGTTGTCCACATCGGGATAGCATCATTTAAAGAACGAGGGTCAGCACAACGTAAAAAAAAAACCAGAAAAAAACTGGAGGAGCTTGCCGAAGATGAGGCCATTACGGCTCGCCTTTAGGTGTCCTCCTCGGGATAGCATCATTTAAAGAACGAGGGTCAGCACAACGTAAAAAAAAACGGAAAAAATAGGAAAAGGATAGAGGAGCCTGCTGAAGATGAGGCCATTACGGCTCGCCTTTAGGTATCCTCCTCGGGATAGCGTCAATTAAAGAACAAGGGTAAGAATAACGTAAAAAAAACAAAAAAAAAACGGAAAAAAAAAATGGAGGAGCCTGCTGAAGATGAGGCCATTACAGCTCGCCTTTAGGTGTCCTGCTCGGGATAGCGTCATTTAAAGAACGAGGGTCAGCACAACGTACAAAAAAAAACCGGAGGAGCCTGCCGAGGACGAGGCCATTATGGCTCGCCTTTAGGTGTCCTCCTCAGGATAGCGTTATTTAAAGAACGAGGGTCAGCACAATGTAAAAAAATAAAAAATAATAAAAAAAACCGGAAAGAAAAAAATGGAGGAGCCTGCCGAAGATGAGGCCATTACGGCTCGCCTTTAGATGTCCTCCTCGTGATAGCATCATTTAAAGAACGAGGGTCAGCACAACGTAAAAAAAACCGCACAAAAAAAATTGGAGGAGCCTACCGAAGATGAGGCCATTACGACTCGCCTTTAGGTGTCCTCCTCGGGATAGCATCATTTAAAGAACGAGGATCAGCACAACTTTAAAAAAAAAAATCCCAGAAAAAAAAAACGGAGGTGCCTGCCGAAGATGAGGCCATTACGGCTGGCCTTTAGGTGTCCTCCTCGGGATAGCGTCATTTAAAGAACGAGGGTCAGAGCAACATAAAAAAAATGAAAAATCGGAAAAAAAACCGGAGTAGCCTGCCGAAGATGAGGCCATTACAGCTTGCCTGTAGGTGCCCTCCTCGAGATAGCGTCAGTTAAAGAACGAGGGTCAAACACCGTAAAAAAAAACCGGAAAAAAAACCGGAGGAGCTTGCTGAAGATGAGGCCATTACGGCTCGCCTTTAGGTGTTCACCTCGGGATAGCATCATTTAGAGAACGAGGGTCAGCACAACGAAAAAAAAAACCAGAAAAAAATCGAGGAGCCTGTTGAAGATGAGGCCATTACGGCTCGCCTTTAGGTGTCCTCCTCGGGATAGCGTCATTTAAAGTACGAGGGTCAGCACAACATAAAAGAAAAACCAGAAAAAACTGGAGGAGCTTGCCGAAGATGAGGCCATTACGGCTCGCGTTTAGGTGTACTCCTCGGGATAGCATCATTTAGAGAACGAGGGTCAGCACAACGTTAAAAAAAAATCCCAGAAAAAAAAATGGAGGTTCCTGCCGAAGATGAGGCCATTACGGCTCGTCTTTAGGTGTCCTCCTCGGGATAGCATCATTTAAAGAACGAGGGTCCGCACAACGTTAAAAAAAATCGCAGAAAAAAAACGGAGGTGCCTGCCGAAGATGAGACCATTACGGCTCGCCTTTAGGTGTCCTCCTCGGGATAGCGTCATTTAAAGAACGAGGGTGAGAGCAACGTAAAAAAAAAAACAAAATGAAAAATCGGAAAAAAACTGGAGGTGCCTGCCGAAGATGAGGCCATTACAGCTCGCCTGTAGGTGCCCTCCTCGAGATAGCGTCAGTTAAAGAACGAGGGTCAGAACAACGTAAAAAAAAAAAACCGGAGGAGCTTGCTGAAGATGAGACCGTTACGGCTCGCCTTCAGTTGTCCACATCGGGATAGCATCATTTAAAGAACGAGGGTCAGCACAACGTAAAAAAAAAACCAGAAAAAAACTGGAGGAGCTTGCCGAAGATGAGGCCATTACGGCTCGCCTTTAGATGTCCTCCTCGTGATAGCATCATTTAAAGAACGAGGGTCAGCACAACGTAAAAAAAACCGCACAAAAAAAATTGGAGGAGCCTACCGAAGATGAGGCCATTACGGCTCGCCTTTAGGTATCCTCCTCGGGATAGCGTCATTTAAAGAACGAGGGTCAGCACAATGTAAAAAAAAAACCGAAAAAAAAAAATCGGAGGAGCCTGCTGAAGATGAGGCCATTACGCCTCGCCTTTAGGTGTCCTCCTCGTGGTAGCATCATTTAAAGAACGAGGGTCAGCACAACGTAAAAAAAATGGAAAAAACCAGAAAAAAAATAGAGGAGCCTGCTGAAGATGCGGCCATTACAGCTCACCTTTAGGTATCCTCCTCGGGATAGCGTTATTTAAAGAACGAGGGTCAGCATAACGTATAAAAAAAAGGAAAAAACCGGAAAAAAAAACGGAGGAGCCTGCTGAAGATGAGGCGATTACGGCTCGCCTTTAGGTGTCCTCCTCAGGATAGCATCATTTAAAGAACGAGGGTCAGCACAACGTTAAAAAAAACCCCAGAAAAAAAAACGAAGGTGCCTGCCGAAGATGAGGCCATTACGGCTTGCCTTTAGGTGTCCTCCTCGGGATAGCGTCTTTTAAAGAACGAGGGTCAGAGCAACGTAAAAAAAAAACAAAAAAAAAACTGGAAAAAAACCGGAGGAGCCTGCAGAAGATGAGGCCATTACGGCTCGCCTTTAGGTGTCCTCCTCGGGATAGCGTCTTTTAAAGAACGAGGGTCAGAGCAACGTAAAAAAAAAACAAAAAAAATCCGGAAAAAAACCGGAGGAGCCTGCCGAAGATGAGGCCATTGCAGCTCGCCTGTAGGTGCCCCCCCTCGAGATAGCATCATTTAAAGAACGAGGGTCAGAACAACGTAAAAAAAAACCGAAAAAAAAATCGGAGGAGCTTGCTGAAGATGAGGCCATTACGGCTCGCCTTTAGGTGTCCACCTCAGGATAGCATCATTTAAAGAACGATGGTCAGCCCAACGTAAAAAAAAACCAGAAAAAATGGAGGAGCCTGCTGAAGATGAGGCCATTACGGCTCGCCTTTAGGTGTCCTCCTCGGGATACCGTCATTTAAAGAACGAGGGTCAGCACAACGTAAAAAAAACCAGAAAAAAACTGGAGGAGCTTGCCAAAGATGAGGCCATTACGGCTCGCCTTTAGGTGTCCTCCTCGGGATAGCGTCATTTAAAGTACGAGGGTCAGCACAACATAAAAAAAAAAACCAGAAAAAACTGGAGGAGCTTGCCGAAGATGAGGCCATTACGGCTCGCGTTTTGGTGTACTCCTCGGGATAGCATCATTTAAAGAACGAGGGTCAGCACAACGTTAAAAAAAAATCCCAGAAAAAAAAACGGAGGTTCCTGCCGAAGATGAGGCCATTACGGCTCGTCTTTAGGTGTCCTCCTCGGGATAGCATCATTTAAAGAACGAGGGTCCGCACAACGTTAAAAAAAAATCGCAGAAAAAAAACGGAGGTGCCTGCCGAAGATGAGACCATTACGGCTCGCCTTTAGGTGTCCTCCTCGGGATAGCGTCATTTAAAGAACGAGGGTCAGCACAACGTAAAAAAAACCAGAAAAAAACTGGAGGAGCTTGCCAAAGATGAGGCCATTACGGCTCGCCTTTAGGTGTCCTCCTCGGGATAACATCATTTAAAGAACGAGGGTCAGCACAACGTAAAAAAAAATAGAAAAAACCGGAAAAAAAATAGAGGAGCCTGCTGAAGATGAGGCCATTACGGCTCGCCTTTAGGTGTCCTGCTCGGGATAGCGTCATTTAAAGAACGAGGGTCAGCACAACGTACAAAAAAAAACCGGAGGAGCCTGCCGAGGACGAGGCCATTACGGCTCGCCTTTAGGTGTCCTCCTCAGGATAGCGTTATTTAAAGAACGAGGGTCAGCACAATGTAAAAAAATAAAAAATAATAAAAAAAACCGGAAAGAAAAAAATGGAGGAGCCTGCCGAAGATGAGGCCATTACGGCTCGCCTTTAGATGTCCTCCTCGTGATAGCATCATTTAAAGAACGAGGGTCAGCACAACGTAAAAAAAACCGCACAAAAAAAATTGGAGGAGCCTACCGAAGATGAGGCCATTACGACTCGCCTTTAGGTGTCCTCCTCGGGATAGCATCATTTAAAGAACGAGGATCAGCACAACTTTAAAAAAAAATCCCAGAAAAAAAAAACGGAGGTGCCTGCCGAAGATGAGGCCATTACGGCTCGCCTTTAGGTGTCCTCCTCGGGATAGCGTCATTTAAAGAACGAGGGTCAGAGCAACATAAAAAAAATGAAAAATCGGAAAAAAAACCGGAGTAGCCTGCCGAAGATGAGGCCATTACAGCTTGCCTGTAGGTGCCCTCCTCGAGATAGCGTCAGTTAAAGAACGAGGGTCAAACACCGTAAAAAAAAACCGGAAAAAAACCGGAGGAGCTTGCTGAAGATGAGGCCATTACGGCTCGCCTTTAGGTGTTCACCTCGGGATAGCATCATTTAAAGAACGAGGGTCAGCACAACGAAAAAAAAACCTGAAAAAAAATGGAGGAGCCTGTTGAAGATGAGGCCATTACGGCTCGCCTTTAGCTGTCCTCCTCGGGATAGCGTCATTTAAAGTACGAGGGTCAGCACAACATAAAAAAAAAAACCAGAAAAAACTGGAGGAGCTTGCCGAAGATGAGGCCATTACGGCTCGCGTTTAGGTGTACTCCTCGGGATAGCATCATTTGAAGAACGAGGGTCAGCACAACGTTAAAAAGAAATCCCAGAAAAAAAAACGGAGGTTCCTGCCGAAGATGAGGCCATTACGGCTCGTCTTTAGGTGTCCTCCTCGGGATAGCATCATTTAAAGAACGAGGGTCCGCACAACGTTAAAAAAAAATCGCAGAAAAAAAACGGAGGTGCCTGCCGAAGATGAGACCATTACGGCTCGCCTTTAGGTGTCCTCCTCGGGATAGCGTCATTTAAAGAACGAGGGTCAGAGCAACGTAAAAAAAAAACAAAATGAAAAATCGGAAAAAAACCGGAGGTGCCTGCCGAAGATGAGGCCATTACAGCTCGCCTGTAGGTGCCCTCCTCGAGATAGCGTCAGTTAAAGAACGAGGGTCAGAACAACGTAAAAAAAAAAACCGGAGGAGCTTGCTGAAGATGAGACCGTTACGGCTCGCCTTCAGTTGTCCACATCGGGATAGCATCATTTAAAGAACGAGGGTCAGCACAACGTAAAAAAAAAACCAGAAAAAAACTGGAGGAGCTTGCCGAAGATGAGGCCATTACGGCTCGACTTTAGGTGTCCTCCTCGGGATAGCATCATTTAAAGAACGAGGGTCAGCACAACGTAAAAAAAAAACGGAAAAAATAGGAAAAAGATAGAGGAGCCTGCTGAAGATGAGGCCATTACGGCTCGCCTTTAGGTGTCCTGCTCGGGATAGCGTCATTTAAAGAACGAGGGTCAGCACAACGTACAAAAAAAAACTGGAGGAGCCTGCCGAGGACGAGGCCATTACGGCTCGCCTTTAGGTGTCCTCCTCAGGATAGCGTTATTTAAAGAACGAGGGTCAGCACAATGTAAAAAAATAAAAAATAATAAAAAAAACCGAAAAGAAAAAAATGGAGGAGCCTGCCGAAGATGAGGCCATTACGGCTCGCCTTTAGATGTCCTCCTCGTGATAGCATCATTTAAAGAACGAGGGTCAGCACAACGTAAAAAAAACCGCACAAAAAAAATTGGAGGAGCCTACCGAAGATGAGGCCATTACGACTCGCCTTTAGGTGTCCTCCTCGGGATAGCATCATTTAAAGAACGAGGATCAGCACAACTTTAAAAAAAAAATCCCAGAAAAAAAAAAACGGAGGTGCCTGCCGAAGATGAGGCCATTACGGCTGGCCTTTAGGTGTCCTCCTCGGGATAGCGTCATTTAAAGAACGAGGGTCAGAGCAACATAAAAAAAATGAAAAATCGGAAAAAAAACCGGAGTAGCCTGCCGAAGATGAGGCCATTACAGCTTGCCTGTAGGTGCCCTCCTCGAGATAGCGTCAGTTAAAGAACGAGGGTCAAACACCGTAAAAAAAAACCGGAAAAAAAACCGGAGGAGCTTGCTGAAGATGAGGCCATTACGGCTCGCCTTTAGGTGTTTACCTCGGGATAGCATCATTTAGAGAACGAGGGTCAGCACAACGAAAAAAAAAACTAGAAAAAAAATGGAGGAGCCTGTTGAAGATGAGGCCATTACGGCTCGCCTTTAGGTGTCCTCCTCGGGATAGCGTCATTTAAAGTACGAGGGTCAGCACAACATAAAAAAAAAAACCAGGAAAAACTGGAGGAGCTTGCCGAAGATGAGGCCATTACGGCTCGCGTTTAGGTGTACTCCTCGGGATAGCATCATTTAGAGAACGAGGGTCAGCACAACGTTAAAAAAAAATCCCAGAAAAAAAAAACGGAGGTTCCTGCCGAAGATGAGGCCATTACGGCTCGTCTTTAGGTGTCCTCCTCGGGATAGCATCATTTAAAGAACGAGGGTCCGCACAACGTTAAAAAAAAATCGCAGAAAAAAAACGGAGGTGCCTGCCGAAGATGAGACCATTACGGCTCGCCTTTAGGTGTCCTCCTCGGGATAGCGTCATTTAAAGAACGAGGGTCAGAGCAACGTAAAAAAAAAAAACAAAATGAAAAATCGGAAAAAAACCGGAGGTGCCTGCCGAAGATGAGGCCATTACAGCTCGCCTGTAGGTGCCCTCCTCGAGATAGCGTCAGTTAAAGAACGAGGGTCAGAACAACGTAAAAAGAAACCGGAGGAGCTTGCTGAAGATGAGACCGTTACGGCTCGCCTTCAGTTGTCCACATCGGGATAGCATCATTTAAAGAACGAGGGTGAGCACAACGTAAAAAAAAATCCAGAAAAAAACTGGAGGAGCTTGCCGAAGATGAGGCCATTACGGCTCGCCTTTAGGTGTCCTCCTCGGGATAGCATCATTTAAAGAACGAGGGTCAGCACAACGTAAAAAAAACGGAAAAAATAGGAAAAAGATAGAGGAGCCTGCGGAAGATGAGGCCATTACGGCTCGCCTTTAGGTATCCTCCTCGGGATAGCGTCAATTAAAGAACAAGGGTAAGCATAACGTAAAAAAAAAACAAAAAAAAAACCGGAAAAAAAAATGGAGGAGCCTGCTGAAGATGAGGCCATTACGGCTCGCCTTTAGGTGTCCTGCTCGGGATAGCGTCATTTAAAGAACGAGGGTCAGCACAACGTACAAAAAAAAACTGGAGGAGCCTGCCGAGGACGAGGCCATTACGGCTCGCCTTTAGGTGTCCTCCTCAGGATAGCGTTATTTAAAGAACGAGGGTCAGCACAATGTAAAAAAATAAATAATAATAAAAAAAACCGGAAAGAAAAAAATGGAGGAGCCTGCCGAAGATGAGGCCATTACGGCTCGCCTTTAGATGTCCTCCTCGTGATAGCATCATTTAAAGAAGGAGGGTCAGCACAACGTAAAAAAAACCGCACAAAAAAAATTGGAGGTGCCTACCGAAGATGAGGCCATTACGACTCGCCTTTAGGTGTCCTCCTCGGGATAGCATCATTTAAAGAACAAGGATCAGCACAACTTTAAAAAAAAAATCCCAGAAAAAAAAAAACGGAGGTGCCTGCCGAAGATGAGGCCATTACGGCTGGCCTTTAGGTGTCCTCCACGGGATAGCGTCATTTAAAGAACGAGGGTCAGAGCAACATAAAAAAAATGAAAAATCAGAAAAAAAACCGGAGTAGCCTACCGAAGATGAGGCCATTACAGCTTGCCTGTAGGTGCCCTCCTCGAGATAGCGTCAGTTAAAGAACGAGGGTCAAACACCGTAAAAAAAAACCGGAAAAAAACCGGAGGAGCTTGCTGAAGATGAGGCCATTATGGCTCGCCTTTAGGTGTTCACCTCGGGATAGCATCATTTAGAGAACGAGGGTCAGCACAACGAAAAAAAAAACCAGAAAAAAAATGGAGGAGCCTGTTGAAGATGAGGCCATTACGGCTCGCCTTTAGGTGTCCTCCTCGGGATAGCGTCATTTAAAGTACGAGGGTCAGCACAACATAAAAAAAAAAACCAGAAAAAACTGGAGGAGCTTGCCGAAGATGAGGCCATTACGGCTCGCGTTTAGGTGTACTCCTCGGGATAGCATCATTTAGAGAACGAGGGTCAGCACAACGTTAAAAAAAAATCCCAGAAAAAAAATTGGAGGTTCCTGCCGAAGATGAGGCCATTATGGCTCGTCTTTAGGTGTCCTCCTCGGGATAGCATCATTTAAAGAACGAGGGTCCGCACAACGTTAAAAAAAATCGCAGAAAAAAAACGGAGGTGCCTGCCGAAGATGAGACCATTACGGCTTGCCTTTAGGTGTCCTCCTCGGGATAGCGTCATTTAAAGAACGAGGGTGAGAGCAACGTAAAAAAAAAAACAAAATGAAAAATCGGAAAAAAACCGGAGGTGCCTGCCGAAGATGAGGCCATTACAGCTCGCCTGTAGGTGCCCTCCTCGAGATAGCGTCAGTTAAAGAACGAGGGTCAGAACAACGTAAAAAAAAAACTGGAGGAGCTTGCTGAAGATGAGACCGTTACGGCTCGCCTTTAGTTGTCCACATCGGGATAGCATCATTTAAAGAACGAGGGTCAGCACAACATAAAAAAAAAACCAGAAAAAAACTGGAGGAGCTTGCCGAAGATGAGGCCATTACGGCTCGCCTTTAGGTGTCCTCCTCGGGATAGCATCATTTAAAGAACGAGGGTCAGCACAACGTAAAAAAAACGGAAAAAATCGGAAAAAGATAGAGGAGCCTGCTGAAGATGAGGCCATTACGGCTCGCCTTTAGGTATCCTCCTCGGGATAGCGTCAATTAAAGAACAAGGGTAAGCATAACGTATATAAAAAAGGAAAAAATCGGAAAAAAAATGGAGGAGCCTGCTGAAGATGAGGCGATTACGGCTCGCCTTTAGGTGTGGTGCACGAATTGTGAATCACACTTTTCACAACTCGTACCACTAACAAGCAAGTGCACTCGGTCGTCCAAGTAATACCTTACGTGAGTAAGGGTCGAATCCCACGGAGATTGTTGGCTTGAAGCATGCTATAGTTATCTTGTAACTCTTAGTCAGGATATAAGATCAATAATAATTCTTAGTTTTAATTGTAAAAAGTCAAAGGGCATAAAATAAATACTTGTTACTCAATAATGGAGAATATGTTGGGGTTTTGGAGATGCTTTGTCCTTTTTATTTCAGCTTTTCTCTTGTACTCCTCTTCACACACGCAAGGCTCCTTCCATGGCAAGCTGTATGTAGGGTGTCACCGTTGTCAATGGCTACTTCCCACCCTCTCAGTGAAAATGGTCCAAATGCTCTGTCACAGCACGGCTAATCATCTGTTGGTTCTCGATCATGTCAGAATAGAATCCAATGATTCTTTTGCGTCTGTCACTACGCCCAACAATCGCGAGTTTGAAGTTCGTCACAGTCATTCAATCCTTGAATCCTACTCGAAAAACCCCAGACAAGGTTTTGACTTTCCGGATTCTCATGAATGCCGCCATCAATTCTAGCTTATACCACGAAGATTCTGATCACAGAATCTAAGAGATACTCATTCATTCTAATATAGAACGGAGGTGGTTGTCAGGCACACGTTCATGGATTGAGGAAGGTGATGAGTGTCACGGATCATCACCTTCTTCATAGTGAAGCGCGAATGAACATCTTTGATAGGAACAAGCGTGTTTGAATAGAAAACAGAGATAATTGCATTAATTCATCGGGACGCTGCAGAGCTCCTCACCCCCAACAATGGGGTTTAGAGACTCATGCCGTCAAAGAGTATAAAATTCAGATCTAAAAATGTCATGAGATGCAAAATAAATCTCTAAAAGTTGTTTAAATACTAAACTAGTAACCTAGGTTTATAGAAAATGAGTAAACTATGATAGATAGTGCAGAAATCCACTTCTGGGGCCCACTTGGTATGTGCTGGGGCTGAGACTTAAGCTTCTCACGTGCCTGGGCTGTTTTGGGCGTTCAACGCCAGGTTGTAACCTGTTTCTGGCGTTGAACTTCAACTTGTAACTTGTTTCTGGCGCTGGACGCCAGACTGCAACATGGAACTGGCGTTGAACGCCAGTTTACGTCGTCTATCCTTGAGCAAAGTATAGACTATTATATATTGCTGAAAGCCCTAGATGTCTACTTTCCAACGCAATTAAGAGCGCGCCATTTGGAGTTCTGTAGCTCCAGAAAATTTACTTTGAGTACAGGGAGGTCAGAATCCAACAACATCAGTAGTCCTTTTTCAGCCTGAATCAGATTTTTGCTCAGCTCCCTCAATTTCAGCCAGAAAATACCTGAAATCACAGAAAAATACACAAAATCATAGTAAAGTCCAGAAATGTAATTTTTAATTAAAAACTAATAAAAATATACTAAAAACCAACTAAATCATACTAAAAACTAAGTAAAAACAATGCCAAAAAGCGTATAAATTATCCGCTCATCACAACACCAAACTTAAATTGTTGCTTGTCCCCAAGCAACTAAAGACAAAGTAGGATAAAAAGAAGAGAATATACAATGAATTCCAAAAACATCTATGAAGATCAGTGTTAATTAGATGAGCGGGGCTATTAGCTTTTTGCTTCTGAACAGTTTTGGCATCTCACTTTATCCTTTGAAGTTCAGAATGATTGGCATCTATAGGAACTCAGAATTTAGATAGTGTTATTGATTCTCCTAGTTCAGTATGTTGATTCTTGAACACAGCTACTTTATGAGTCTTGGCCATGGCCCTAAGCACTTTGTTTTCCAGTATTACCACTGGATACATAAATGCCACAGACACATAACTGGGTGAACCTTTTCAAATTGTGACTCAGCTTTGCTAGAGTCCCTAATTAGAGGTGTCCAGGGTTCTTAAGCACACTCTTATTTTTACTTTGGACCTCGACTTTAACCGCTCAGTCTCAAGTTTTCACTTGACACCTTCACGCCACAAGCACATGATTAGGGACAGCTTGGTTTAGCCGCTAAGGCCAGGATTTTATTCCTTTAGGCCCTCCTATCCACTGATGCTCAAAGCCTTGGATCCTTTTTATTACCCTTGCCTTTTGGTTTTAAGGGCTATTGGCTTTTTGCTCTTGCCTTTTGGTTTAAAGAGCTTTTGGCTTTTTCTGCTTGCTTTTTCTTTTTCTTGCTCTCTCTTTTTTTTCGCATTTTTTTTTTCTGCAAGCTTTGTTCTTCACTGCTTTTTCTTGCTTCAAGAATCATTTTTATGATTTTTCAGATTATCAAATAACATTTCTCCTTTTTCATCATTCTTTCAAGAGCCAACAATTTTAACATTCATAAACAACAAATTCAAAAGACATATGCACTGTTCAAGCATTCATTCAGAAAACAAAAAGTATTGCCACCTCATCAAAATAATTAAACTATTTTAAAATTCGAAATTCATGTACTTCTTTTTCTTTTTCAGAAAACAATTTTCATTTAAGAAAGGTGATGGATTCATAGGACATTCATATCTTTAAGACATAGACACTTAGATACTAGTGATCATATAGTAAAGACACAAACATAATTAAACATGAAGCATAGTAAACGAAAAAAAGGAAAATAAGAACAAGGAGATTAAGGAATGGGTCCACCTTAATGAGGGTGGCATCTTCCTCTTCTTGAAGAACCAATGGTGCTCTTGAGCTCCTCTATGTCTCTTCCTTGCCTTTGTTGCTCTTTCCTCATAGCTCTTTGATCTGCAGTCAATTGCTCTACCACTGAATTATGGAAAAACAAAAGCAATGCTTTTACCACACCAAACTTAAAAGGTTTGCTCGTCCTCGAGCAAAAGAAGAAAGAAGTGGAGAAGATGGAGGAGATGGAAGTGTGTGAATGGGTGGGTTTGGGAGGGAAATGGTTTGAATTTGAATGGTGAGGTAGGTGGGGATCCTGTGGGGTCCACAGATCCAGTGGGGTCAAGGATTTAGCATCTCTGCTCCAATTAGGCGTACAAAATGCCCTTACTGTGCAATCCTGGCGTTTAACGCCAGACTGCTGCCTGTTTCTGGCATTAAACACCCAAATGTAGCCTGTTTCTGGCGTTTAACGCCAGACTGATGCTTGTTTCTGGCGTTAAACGCCAGCTTGGTGCTTGTTTCTGGCGTTAAACGCCAGACAGATGCTTGTTTCTGGCGTTTAAATGCCAGAATGATCTTCCTCCAGGTTGTGCTATTTTTTCATGCTATTTTTTATTCTGTTTTTGATTTTCCATTTGTTTTTGTGACTTCACATGATCATCAACCTAAAGAAAACATAAAATAGCAATGGAAAATAAATAGATATAATTAAATAACATTGGGTTGCCTCCCAACAAGCGCTTCTTTAATGTCAATAGCTTGACAGTGAGCTCTCATGGAGCCTCACAGATAATCAGAGCAAGGTTGGGACCTCCCAACACCTAACTTAGAGTTTGAATGTGGGGGTTCAACACCAAACTTAGAGTTTGGTTGTGGCCTCCCAACACCAAACTTAGAGTTTGACTGTGGGGGCTTTGGTTGACTCTGCAGTGAGAGAAGCTTTTCATGCTTCCTCTCCATGGTTACAGAAGGAGAACCTTGTGTCTTATAGTTTGCAATGTTTGCAAACCACAGAGCTTCCTGAATAGCAAATAATTGCTCATCCAGAAAGGTTTCAGAGATCTTAGTAGGAGGGAGGGATGCTCTTGCTACTGGTTCTATCCGGGACAGGTGATCAGCTACTTGATTCTCTGTCCCTTTTCTATCTCTTATTTCTATATCAAACTCTTGCAGAAGTAACACCCATCTTATGAGCCTGGGCTTTGAATCCTGCTTTGTGAGTAGATATTTAAGAGCAGCATGGTCAGTGTACACAATCACTTTTGATCCTACTAAGTAGGATCTAAACTTGTCAATGGCATAAACCACTGTAAGTAATTCTTTTTCTGTGGTTGTGTAATTTTTCTGGGCATCATTTAAAACACTGCTAGCATAATAAATGACATGCAAAAGCTTGTTATACCTCTGTCCCAATACTGCACCAATGGTATGGTCACTAGCATCACACATTAGTTCGAATGGTAATGTCTAGTCTGGTGCAGAAATAACTGGTGTTGTGACCAACTTAGCTTTCAGGGTCTCAAACGCCTGCAGACACTTTGTGTCAAACACAAATGGTGTGTCAGCAGCTAGCAGATTGCTCAGAGGTTTTGCAATTTTTGAAAAATCCTTTATAAACCTCCTATAGAATCTTGCATGCCCCAGAAAGCTTTTGATTGCCTTAACATTGGTAGGTGGTGGTAATTTTTCAATTACTTCAACTTTAGCTTGATCCACCTCTATTTCCTTATTTGAAATTTTATGCCCAAGGACAATCCCTTCAGTCACCATAAAGTGACATTTTTTCCAGTTTAAAACTAGGTTGGTATCTTGGCATCTTTTTAGAACAAGTGCTAAATGGTTAAGGCAGGAGCTGAATGAGTCTCCAAATATTGAAAAGTCATCCATGAAGACTTCCAGAAACTTCTCTACCATATCAGAGAAGATAGAGAGCATGCACCTCTGAAAGGTTGCAGGTGCATTACACAGACCAAAAGGCATCCTTCTGTAGGCAAACACTCCAGAAGGACATGTGAATGCTGTTTTCTCTTGGTCCTGAGGATCTACTGCAATTTGGTTGTAACCTGAATAGCCATCCAAAAAGCAGTAATATTCATGACCTGCTAGTCTCTCTAGCATCTGGTCTATGAATGGTAAAGGAAAATGATCCTTCCTGGTGGCTGTATTAAGCCTTCTGTAGTCAATACACATACGCCACCCTGTAACTGTTCTTGTAGGAACCAGTTCATTCTTTTCATTATGAACCACTGTCATTCCTCCCTTTTTAGGGACAACATGGACAGGGCTCACCCAGGGGCTATCAAAAATAGGATAGATAATCCCAGCCTCTAGTAACTTAGTGACCTCTTTCTGCACCACCTCCTTCATGGCGGGATTTAGCCGCCTCTGTCGTTGAACCACTGGCTTAGCATCATCCTCCATAGGATCTTGTGCATGCATCTGGCTGGGCTAATGCCCTTAAGATCACTTATGGACCACCCAAGAGCTGTCTTGTGTGTCCTTAGCACCTGAATTAGTGCTTTCTCTTCCTGTGGCCCTAAAGCAGAGCTTATGATTACAGGAAAAGTGTCACCTTCTCCCAGAAATAAATATTTCAGGGATGGTGGTAGTGGTTTGAGCTCGGGTTTAGGAGGTTTCTCCTCTTCCTGAGGAGTTTTCAGAGGTTCTTTTATTTCCTCTGGTTCCTCCAGATCAGGCTGAACATCTTTAAAAATGTCCTCTAGCTCTGATTCGAGACTCTCAGTCATATTGACCTCTTCCACCAGGGAGTCAATAATATCAACGCCCAGGAAGTCGTCTGATGTGTCTGGATGTTGCATAGCTTTGACAACATTCAACTTAAACTCATCCTCGTTGACTCTCAGGGTTATCTCCCCTTTTTGGACGTCAATGAGGGTTCGTCCAGTTGCTAGGAATGGTCTTCCTAGAATGAGATTTGCACTCTTGTGCTCCTCCATTTCCAGCACTACAAAGTCAGTAGGGAAGGCAAATGGCCCAACCTTGACAATCATGTCCTCAATTATGCCTGATGGGTATTTAATGGAGCCATCAGCAAGTTGAAGACAGATCCGGGTTGGTTTGACCTCTTCAGTCAAGCCAAGCTTTCTGATGGTGGATGCAGGGATTAGGTTGATGCTTGTCCCAAGATCACATAGAACTGTCTTGGTGCAGTTACCCTCTAATATGCATGGTATCATAAAGCTCCCGGGATCTTTAAGCTTTTCTGGGAAGCTTTTCAGAATGACTGCACTGCATTCTTCAGTGAGGAGAATTCTTTCAGTTTCTCTCCAATCCTTCTTATGACTCAAGATATCTTTCATGAACTTGGCATAAGAGGGTATTTGCTCAAGTGCCTCTACAAACGGAATCTTTATTTCAAGAGTCCTGAGATAGTCTGCAAAGCGGGCAAATTGCTTATCCTGCTCCTCTTTACGGAGTTTTTGAGGATAAGGCATCTTGGCTTTGTATTCCTCAACCTTAGTTGCTGCAGGTTTATTTCCTACAGAGGTAGGTTGAAAAGCCTTCTTGAGGGATTTATTATCAGCACTTGCAGGTGTCTGATCCCTTACTGGCATTTGAAAGCCAGGGTTGGAAGCTGGAGTGGCGTTGGACGCCAACTCCTTACTTGTTCCTGGCGTTTGAACGCCAGAACTGAGCTTCCATTGGGCGTTTGACGCCAACTCTTTGCCTGTTTCTGGCGTTTGAACGCCAGAGTTATTCCTCTCTGGGCTCTTACTGTCCTCAGAGGGATTTTGGATAGCTGGTTGTTCATTTCTTGGCTTTCTGCTGCCTTGAAGTGAGGTATTTAATGTTTTCCCACTTCTTAATTGAACTGCTTGGCACTCTTCTGTTATTTGTTTTGATAACTGCTGTTCTGTTTGCTTCAACTGTACTTCCATATTTAGATTAGCCATTCTTGTGTCTTGTAGTATCTCCTTGAATTCAGCCAGCTATTTTGTTAGAAAGTCTAATTGCTGATTGAATTCTGTAATTTGTTCTGCAGGACTGAGTTTAGCAGTTACTGTTTTAGCCTCTTCTTTCATGGAAGATTCACTGCTTAGGTACAGATGCTGATTTCTGGAAACTGTATCAATGAGCTCTTGAGCTTCTTCAATTGTTTTTCTCATATGTATAGATCCACCAGCTGAGTGGTCTAGAGAAATCTGAGCATTCTCTGTAAGCCCATAATAGAAGATGTCTAATTGCACCCATTCTGAAAACATTTCAGAGGGGCATTTTCTTAGCATCTCTCTGTATCTCTCCCGGGCATCATAAAGAGATTCATTATCTCCTTGTTTAAAGCCTTGGATGTCCAGCCTTAGCTGTGTCATCTGTTTTGGAGGGAAGTATTGATTCAGGAATTTTTCTGTCAGCTGTTTCCATGTCCTTATGCTAGCTTTAGGTTGGTTATTTAACCACCTCTTAGCTTGATCTTTTACAGCAAATGGAAACAGTAATAATCTGTAGACATCCTGATCTACTTCCTTATCATGTACTGTGTCAGCAATTTGTAAAAACTGTGCTAGAAACTCTGTAGGTTCTTCCTGTGGAAGACCGGAATATTGGCAACTCTACTGCACCATGATAATGAGCTGAGGATTCAACTCAAAGATACTGACTCCAATGGAGGGTATACAGATACTACTCCCATATGAAGCAGTAGTGGGGTTAGCATATGACCCCAGAGTCCTTCTGGACTGTTCATTTCCACTTAGGTCCATGATGGAGAAAGGGAGATGATGTGGATTGTAAATATTTTTTTTTTGAAAACCGAAATTAAAATAAAATAAAATAAAATAAAATAAGTAAAAATTCGAATATAAGTTTAGAAATTAAAAGGAAATTGAAAACTAAAATAATTAATTAATTAAAAAGATTTGAAGAATAAGGGGTAAGGATTTTCGAAAAATGAAGAGAGAGAAAGTGGTTAGGAAGTTTTGAAATTTAAATTTTAGATTTGAAAATTAAAATTTGAATTTTTAAATTTTTGAAATTTGAAATTCAAATTTTAAAATTTGAAAATTTGAATTTTGAATTTTGAAAAAGTCAACAATATAAGATAAGGATTTGAAAGAGATTTAAATTTTGAAAAGATTTGATTTTTAAGTTTGAAAATTAAATTTTAAAAATTGAAATTTTGAATTTTGAATTTTGAATTTTGAATTTTGAATTTTGGAAGTTGAAAATTGAAATTTGAATTTGAAATAAGATAAGATTTTGAAAAAGATATGAATTTTTTTTGAAAAAGATTTGAATTCTGAATTTTTTTTTAAAACTAAGATAAGATAAAATTTTGAAACTGAAATCTGAATTTTAAGAAAAAAATTTCGAAATATTTGCTTAAAAATAGTTAGAAAATATATATTTTTTTATTTTTGAATTTTATGATGAAAGAGAAAAACACACAAAAGACACACAACTTAAAATTTTTAGATCTAATGCTCCTTGTTTTCGAAAATTTTGGAGGGAAAACACCAAGGAACACCAAACTTAAAAATTTTAAGATCAAAACACAAGAAAGACTCAAGAACACTTTGAAGACTCATAAGAACATAAGAACATGAAGAAAGAACACCAAACTTAAAATTTTTAGAAAACCTCAATAAAATTTTCGAAAATTATAGAAGATTAACAAGAAAACACCAAACTTAAAGTTTGGCACAAGATTTAATCAAAGAAAAATTATTTTAAAAAAATATTTTAAAAAGAAGAAACCCAATTACCAAGAACATAGACCAACGCTCTAGCCAATTGGGCTGTAAATGTAACACTTGTTTTGAAAAGGCACAAGAAAAACAAGAAAAGAAACAGAACAAGAAAAACTAAAGATCAAACAAGAAAAATAAACAAGAACAACTTGAAGATCCAGGAAAAACAAAGAACACAAATTCGAAAATTTAAAGGAAAATATAAAATATGCAATTGACACCAAACTTAAAATATGAAACTAAACTCAAACAGAAAAATTCAATTATTAGTAAAAGAAAAATAAAATTTCGAAAAAAATTTTGAAAAAGAAAATAAGGATTCTAAAATTCTAACAAGAACAATAATAAAAGACTCAAAGATAAATTATAGATTAATAAAGAAAAACAAAAATTTTTGAAAGATTTTTTTGAAAAGAAAGTAAAAGACTCTGACCCAAAAGACAAAATTTTCCTAATCTAAGCAATAGGATGAACCATCAGTTGTTCAAACTCAACAATCCCCAGCAACGGCGCCAAAGTCTTGGTGCACGAATTGTGAATCACACTTTTCACAACTCGTACCACTAACCAGCAAGTGCACTGGGTCGTCCAAGTAATACCTTACGTGAGTAAGGGTCGAATCCCACGGAGATTGTTGGCTTGAAGCAAGCTATAGTTATCTTGTAACTCTTAGTCAGGATATAAGATCAATAATAATTCTTAGTTTTAATTGTAAAAAGTCAAAGGGCATAAAATAAATTGTTGTTACTCAATAATGGAGAATATGTTGGGGTTTTGGAGATGCTTTGTCCTCTTTATTTCAGCTTTTCTCTTGTACTCCTCTTCACACACGCAAGGCGCCTTCCATGGCAAGCTGTATGTAGGGTGTCACCGTTGTCAATGGCTACTTCCCATCCTGTCAGTGAAAATGGTCTAAATGCTCTGTCACAGAACGGCTAATCATCTGTTGGTTCTCGATCATGTCAGAATAGAATCCATTGATTCTTTTGCGTCTGTCACTACGCCCAACAATCGCGAGTTTGAAGTTAGTCACAGTCATTCAATCCTTGAATCCTACTCGAAAAATCCCAGACAAGGTTTGACTTTCCGGATTCTCATGAATGCCGCCATTAATTCTAGCTTATACCACGAAGATTCTGATTACGGAATCTAAGAGATACTCATTCAATCTAATATAGAACAGAGGTGGTTGTCAGACACACGTTCATGGATTGAGGAAGGTGATGAGTGTCATGGATCATCACCTTCTTCATAGTGAAGCGCGAACGAACATCTTAGATAGGAACAAGCGTGTTTGAATAGAAAACAGAGATAATTGCATTAATTCATCGGGACGCTGCAGAGCTCCTCACCCCCAACAATGGGGTTTAGAGACTCATGCCGTCAAAGAGTATAAAATTCAGATCTAAAAATGTCAAGAGATGCAAAATAAATCTCTAAAAGTTGTTTAAATACTAAACTAGTAACCTAAGTTTACAGAAAATGAGTAAACTATGATAGATAGTGCAGAAATCCACTTATGGGGCCCACTTGGTGTGTGCTGGGGCTGAGACTTAAGCTTCTCACGTGCCTGGGCTGTTTTGGGCGTTCAACGCCAGGTTATAACCTGTTTCTGGCGTTGAACTCCAACTTGTAACTTGTTTCTGGCGCTGGACGCTAGACTGCAACATGGAACTGGCGTTGAACGCCAGTTTACGTTATCTATCCTTGAGCAGCGTATAGACTATTATATATTGCTGGAAAGCCCTGGATGTCTACCTTCCAACGCAATTGAGAGCGCGCTATTTGGAGTTATGTAGCTCCAGAAAATCTACTTTGAGTGCAGGGAGGTCAGAATCCAACAGCATCAGCAATCCTTTTTCAGCCTGAATCAGATATTTGCTCAGCTCCCTCAATTTCAGCCAGAAAATACCTAAAATCACAGAAAAATACACAAACTCATAGTAAAGTCCAGAAATGTGATTTTTAATTAAAAACTAATAAAAATATACTAAAAACCAACTAAATCATACTAAAAACTATGTAAAAATAATGCCAAAAAGCGTATAAATTATCCACTCATCAAGGTGTCCTCCTCAGGATCGCGTCATTTAAAGAACGAGGGTCAGCACAACGTTAAAAAAAACCCAGAAAAAAATGGAGGAGCCTGCCAAAGATGAGGCCATTACGGCTCGCCTTTAGGTGTCCTCCTCGGGATAACGTCATTTAAAGAACGAGGGTCAGCACAACGTACAAAAAAAAACCGGAGGAGCCTACCGAAGATGAGGCCATTACGGCTCGCCCTTAGGTGTCCTCCTCAGGATAGCGTTATTTAAAGAATGAGGGTCAGCACAACGTAAAAAAAAAAAAAAAAAAACCCGGAAAGAAAAAAATGGAGGAGCCTGCCGAAGATGAGGTCATTATGGCTCGCCTTTAGGTGTCCTCCTTGGGATAGCGTCATTTAAAGAACGAGGGTCAGCACAACGTAAAAAAAACCGCAAAAAAAAAATCGGAGGAGCCTGCGGAAGATGAGGCCATTATGACTCGCCTTTAGGTGTCCTCCTCGGGATAGCATCATTTAAAGAACGAGGAGCACAACGTTAAAAAAAAACCCAGAAAAAAAAAGAAGGTGCCTGCCGAAGATGAGGCCATTACGGGTCGCCTTTAGGTGTCCTCCTCGGGATAGCGTCATTTAAAGAACGAGGGTCAGAGCAACGTAAAAAAAAACAAAAAGAAAAACCGGAAAAAACCGAAGGAGCCTGCCGAAGATGAGGCCATTACAGCTCGCCTATAGTTGCCCTCCTCGAGATAGCGTCATTTAAAGAACGAAGGTTAGAACAACGTAAAATAAAAAACCGGAAAAAAAAAACCGGAGGAGCTTGCTGAAGATGAGGCCATTACGGCACGCCTTTAGGTGTCTACCTCGAGATAGCATCATTTAAAGAACGAGGGTCAGCACAACGTAAAAAAAAGGAAAAAACTGGAAAAAAATAGAGGAGCCTGCTGAAGATGAGGCCATTACGGCTCGCCTTTAGGTATCCTCCTCGGGATAGCGTCATTTAAAGAACGAGGGTAAGCATAACGTATAAAAAAAAGGAAAAAACCGGAAAAAAAACATCGGATCCTGCTGAAGATGCGGCGATTACGGCTCGCCTTTAGGTGTCCTCCTTAGGAACGCGTCATTTAAAGAACGAGGGTCAGCACAACGTTAAAAAAAACCCAGAAAAAAAACGGAGGAGCCTGCCGAAGATGAGGCCATTACGGCTCGCCTTTAGGTGTCCTCCTCAAGATAGCGTTATTTAAAGAATGAGGGTCAGCACAACGTAAAAAAAAAAAAAAAACCCAGAAAGAAAAAAATGGAGGAGCCTGCCGAAGATGAGGCCATTACGGCTCGCCTTTAGGTGTCCTCCTCGGGATAGCGTCATTTAAAGAACGAGGGTCAGCCCAACGTAAAAAAAAACCGCAAAAAAAAAAAAATCGGAGGAGCCTGTCGAAGATGAGGCCATTACGACTCGCCTTTAGGTGTCCTCCTCGGGATATCATCATTTAAAGAACGAGGGTCAGCACAACGTAAAAAAAAACGGAAAAAATCGGAAAAAAATAGAGGAGCCTGCTGAAGATGAGGCCATTACGGCTCGCCTTTAGGTATCCTCCTCGGGATAGCGTCATTTAAAGAACGAGGGTAAGCATAACGTATAGAAAAAAAGGAAAAAAGCGGAAAAAAACGGAGGAGCCTGTTGAAGATGAGGCGATTACGGCTTGCCTTTAGGTTTCTTCCTTAGGAACGCGTCATTTAAAGAACGAGGGTTAGCACAATGTTAAAAAAAAAAACCCAGAAAAAAAAACGGAGGATCCTGCCGAAGATGAGGCCATTACGGCTCACCTTTAGGTGTCCTCCTCGGGATATCATCATTTAAAGAACGTGGGTCAGCACAACGTAAAAAAAATCGGAAAAAAAAATAGAGGAGCCTGCTGAAGATGAGGCCATTACGGCTCGTCTTTAGGTATCCTCCTCGGGATAGCGTCATTTAAAGAACGAGGGTAATCATAACGTATAAAAAAAGGAAAAAATCGGAAAAAAAATGGAGGAGCCTGCTGAAGATGAGGCGATAACGGCTCGCCTTTAGGTGTCCTCCTCAGGAACGCGTCATTTAAAGAACGAGGGTCAGCACAACGTTAAAAAAAAAACCCAGAAAAAAAACGGAGGAGCCTGCCGAAGTTGAGGCCATTACGGCTCGCCTTTAGGTGTCCTCCTCGGGATAGCTTCATTTAAAGAACGAGGGTCAGCACAACGTACAAAAAAAAAAAACCAGAGGAGCCTGCCGAAGATGAGGCCATTACAGGTCGCGTTTAGGTGTCCTCCTCCGGATAGCGTTATTTAAAAAATGAGGGTCAGCACAACTTAAAAAAATTAAAAAATAATAATAATAATAAAAACCGGAAAGAAAAAAATGGAGGAGCGTGTTGAAGATGAGGCGATAACGGCTCGCCTTTACGTGTCATCCGCAAGAACGCGTCAGTTAAAGAACGAGGGTCAGCGCAACGTTAAAAAAAAACCCAGAAAAAAAACGGAGGAGCCTGCCGAAGATGAGGCCATTACGGCTCGCCTTTAGGTGTCCTCCTCGGGATAGCGTCATTTAAAGAACGAGGGTCAGCATAATGTACAAAAAAAAAACCGGAGGAGCCTGCCGAAGATGAGGCCATTACAGCTCGCGTTTAGGTGTCCTCCTCCAGATAGCGTTATTTAAAGAATGAGGGTCAGCACAACGTAAAAAAATAAATAATAATAATAATAAAAAAACCCGGAAAGAAAAAAATGGAGGAGCCTACCGAAGATGAGGCCATTACGGCTTGCCTTTAGGTGTCTTCCTCGGGATAGCGTTATTTAAAAAACGAGGGTTAGAACAACGTAAAAAAAAACCGCAAAAAAAATCGGAGGAGCCTGCCAAAGATGAGGCCATTACGACTCGCCTTTAGGTGTCCTCCTCGGGAAAGCATCATTTTAAGAACGAGGGTCAGCACAACGTAAAAAAAAACAGAAAAAATCGGAAAAAAAATAGAGGAGCCTGCTGAAGATGAGGCCATTACGGCTCGCCTTTAGGTATCCTCCTCGGGATGGCGTTATTTAAAGAACGAGGGTAAGCATAACGTATAAAAAAAAAAGGAAAAAACCGAAAAAAAAACGGAGGAGCCTGCTGAAGATGAGGCGATTACGGCTCGCCTTTAGGTGTCCTCCTCAGGAACGCGTCATTTTAAGAACGAGGGTCAGCACAATGTTAAAAAAAAACCCAGAAAAAAAAACGGAAGAGCCTGCCGAAGATGAGGCCGTTACGGCTCACCTTTAGATGTCCTCCTCGGGATATCATCATTTAAAGAACGTGGGTCAGCACAACGTAAAGAAAACCGGAAAAAATCAGAAAAAAAAATAGAGGAGCCTGCTGAAGATGAGGCCATTACGGCTCGTCTTTAGGTATCCTCCTCGAGATAGCGTCATTTAAAGAACGAGGGTAATCATAACGTATAAAAAAAAAAGGAAAAAACCGGAAAAAAACGGAGGAGCCTGCTGAAGATGAGGCGATAACGGCTCGCCTTTAGGTGTCCTCCTCAGGAACGCGTCATTTAAAGAACGAGGGTCAGCACAACATTAAAAAAAAAAACCCAGAAAAAAAAACGGAGGAGCCTGCCGAAGATGAGGCCATTACGGCTCACCTTTAGGTGTCCTCCTTGCGATAGCGTCATTTAAAGAACGAGGGTCAGCACAACGTACAAAAAAAAAACCAGAGGAGCCTGCCGAAGATGAGGCCATTACGGCTCGCGTTTAGGTGTCCTCCTCCGGATAGCGTTATTTAAAGAATGAAGGTCAGCACAACTTAAAAAAATTAAAAAATAATAATAATAATAAAAACCGGAAAGAAAAAAATGGAGGAGCCTGTTGAAGATGAGGCGATAACGGCTCACCTTTAGGTGTCATCCTCAAGAACGCGTCATTTAAAGAACGAGGGTCAGCACAACGTACAAAAAAATAACCGGAGGAGCCTGCCGAAGATGAGGCCATTACGGTTCGCGTTTAGGTGTCCTCCTCCGGATAGCGTTTTTTAAAGAATCAGGGTCAGCACAACGTAAAAAAATAAATAATAATAATAATAAAAAAACCCGGAAAGAAAAAAATGCAGGAGCCTGCCGAAGATGAGGCCATTACGGCTTGCCTTTAGGTGTCCTCCTCGGGATAGCGTCATTTAAAGAACGAGGGTTAGAACAACGTAAAAAGAAACTGCAAAAGAAAATCGGAGGAGCCTGCCAAAGATGAGGCCATTACGACTCGCCTTTAGGTGTCCTCCTCGGGAAAGCATCATTTAAAGAACGAGGGTCAGCACAACGTAAAAAAAAATGGAAAAAATTAGAAAAAAATAGATGAGCCTGCTGAAGATGCGGCCATTACAGCTCACCTTTAGGTATCCTCCTCGGGATAGCGTTATTTAAAGAACGAGGGTCAGCATAACGTATAAAAAAAAGGAAAAAACCGAAAAAAAACCGGAGGAGCCTGCTGAAGATGAGGCGATTACGGCTCGCCTTATGTGTCCTCCTCAGGATAGCATTATTTAAAGAACGAGGGTCAGCACAACGTTAGAAAAAAAACCCCAGAAAAAAAAAAGAAGGTGCCTGCCGAAGATGAGGCCATTACGGCTCGCCTTTAGGTGTCCTCCTCGGGATAGCGTCATTTAAAGAACGAGGGTCAGAGCAACGTAAAAAAAAAAACAAAAACAAAAACCGGAAAAAAAGCGGAGGAGCCTGCCGAAGATGAGGCCATTACGGCTCATCTTTAGGTATCCTCCTCGGGATAGTGTCATTTAAAGAACGAGGGTAAGCATAATGTATAAAAAAAAGGAAAAAATCGGAAAAAAAACGGAGGAGCCTGCTGAAGATGAGGCGATAACGGCTCGCCTTTAGGTGTCCTCCTCAGGAACGCGTCATTTAAAGAACGAGGGTCAGCACAACGTTAAAAGAAAAAACCCAGAAAAAAAATGGAGGAGCCTGCCGAAGATGAGGCCATTACGGCTCGCCTTTAGGTGTCCTCCTCGGGATAGCGTTATTTAAAGAACGAGGGTCAGCACAACGTACAAAAAAAAAAAAAACCCGGAGGAGCCTGCCGAAGATGAGGCCGTTACGGCTCGCGTTTAGGTGTCATCCTCCGGATAACGTTATTTAAAGAATGAGGGTCAGCACAACGTAAAAAAATTAAAAAATAATAATAATAATAAAAACCGGAAAGAAAAAAATGGAGGAGCCTGTTGAAGATGAGGCGATAACGTCTCGCCTTTACGTGTCATCCGCAAGAACGCGTCAGTTAAAGAACGAGGGTCAACGCAACGTTAAAAAAAAACCCAGAAAAAAAACGGAGGAGCCTGCCGAAGATGAGGCCATTACGGCTCGCCTTTAGGTGTCCTCATCGGGATAGCGTCATTTAAAGAACGAGGGTCAGCATAATGTACAAAAAAAAAACCGGAGGAGCCTGCCGAAGATGAGGCCATTACGGCTCGCGTTTAGGTGTCCTCCTCCGGATAGCGTTATTTAAAGAATGAGGGTCAGCACAACGTAAAAAAATAAATAATAATAATAATAAAAAAACCCGGAAAGAAGAAAATGGAGGAGCCTGCCGAAGATGAGGCCATTACGGCTTGCCTTTAGGTGTCCTCCTCAGGATAGCGTCATTTAAAGAACGAGGGTTAGAACAACGTAAAAAAAAACCGCAAAAAAAAATCGGAGGAGCCTGCCAAAGATGAGGCCATTACGACTCGCCTTTAGGTGTCCTCCTCGGGAAAGCATCATTTAAAGAACGAGGGTCAGCACAACGTAAAAAAAAACAGAAAAAATCGGAAAAAAAATAGAGGAGCCTGCTGAAGATGAGGCCATTACGGCTCGCCTTTAGGTATCCTCCTCGGGATAGCATCATTTAAAGAACGAGGGTAAGCATAACGTATAAAAAAAAGGAAAAAACCGGAAAAAAAAACGGTGGAGCCTGCTGAAGATGAGGCGATTACGGCTCGCCTTTAGGTGTCCTCCTCAGGAACGCGTCATTTAAAGAACGAGGGTCAGCACAATGTTAAAAAAAAACCCAGAAAAAAAAAGGGAAGAGCCTGCCGAAGATGAGGCCATTACGGCTCACCTTTAGATGTCCTCCTCGGGATATCATCATTTAAAGAACGTGGGTCAGCACAACGTAAAGAAAACCGGAAAAAATCAGAAAAAAAATAGAGGAGCCTGCTGAAGATGAGGCCATTACGGCTCGTCTTTAGGTATCCTCCTCGGGATAGCGTCATTTAAAGAACGAGGGTAATCATAACGTATAAAAAAAAGGAAAAAATCGGAAAAAAAACGGAGGAGCCTGCTGAAGATGAGGCGATAACGGCTCGCCTTTAGGTGTCCTCCTCAGGAACGCGTCATTTAAAGAACGAGGGTCAGCACAACATTAAAAAAAAAAACCAGAAAAAAAAACGGAGGAGCCTGCCGAAGATGAGGCCATTACGGCTCACCTTTAGGTGTCCTCCTCGGGATAGCGTCATTTAAAGAACGAGGGTCAGCACAACGTACAAAAAAAAAACCAGAGGAGCCTGCCGAAGATGAGGCCATTACGGCTCGCGTTTAGGTTTCCTCCTCCGGATAGCGTTATTTAAAGAATGAAGGTCAGCACAACTTAAAAAAATTAAAAAATAATAATAATAATAAAAACCGGAAAGAAAAAAATGGAGGAGCCTGTTGAAGATGAGGCGATAACGGCTCGCCTTTAGGTGTCATCCTCAAGAACGCGTCATTTAAAGAACGAGGGTCAGCACAACGTACAAAAAAATAACCGGAGGAGCCTGCCGAAGATGAGGCCATTACGGTTCGCGTTTAGGTGTCCTCCTCCGGATAGCGTTATTTAAAGAATGAGGGTCAGCACAACGTAAAAAAATTAAAAAATAATAATAATAATAAAAACCGGAAAGAAAAAAATGGAGGAGCCTGTTGAAGATGAGGCGATAACGGCTCGCCTTTACGTGTCATCCGCAAGAATGCGTCAGTTAAAGAACGAGGGTCAACGCAACGTTAAAAAAAAACCCAGAAAAAAAACGGAGGAGCCTGCCGAAGATGAGGCCATTACGGCTCGCCTTTAGGTGTCCTCATCGGGATAGCGTCATTTAAAGAACGAGGGTCAGCATAATGTACAAAAAAAAAAACCGGAGGAGCCTGCCGAAGATGAGGCCATTACGGCTCGCGTTTAGGTGTCCTCCTCCGGATAGCGTTATTTAAAGAATGAGGGTCAGCACAACGTAAAAAAATAAATAATAATAATAATAAAAAAACCCGGAAAGAAAAAAATGGAGGAGCCTGCCGAAGATGAGGCCATTACGGCTTGCCTTTAGGTGTCCTCCTCGGGATAGCGTCATTTAAAGAACGAGGGTTAGAACAACGTAAAAAAAAACCGCAAAAAAAAATCGGAGGAGCCTGCCAAAGATGAGGCCATTACGACTCGCCTTTAGGTGTCCTCCTCGGGAAAGCATCATTTAAAGAACGAGGGTCAGCACAATGTAAAAAAAAACAGAAAAAATCGGAAAAAAAATAGAGGAGCCTGCTGAAGATGAGGCCATTACGGCTCGCCTTTAGGTATCCTCCTCGGGATAGCATCATTTAAAGAACGAGGGTAAGCATAACGTATAAAAAAAAAAGGAAAAAACCGGAAAAAAAAACGGTGGAGTCTGCTGAAGATGAGGCGATTACGGCTCGCCTTTAGGTGTCCTCCTCAGGAACGCGTCATTTAAAGAACGAGGGTCAGCACAATGTTAAAAAAAAACCCAGAAAAAAAAAAGGGAAGAGCCTGCCGAAGATGAGGCCATTACGGCTCACCTTTAGATGTCCTCCTCGGGATATCATCATTTAAAGAACGCGGGTCAGCACAACGTAAAGAAAACCGGAAAAAATCAGAAAAAAAATAGAGGAGCCTGCTGAAGATGAGGCCATTACGGCTCGTCTTTAGGTATCCTCCTCGGGATAGCGTCATTTAAAGAACGAGGGTAATCATAACGTATAAAAAAAAGGAAAAAATCGGAAAAAAAACGGAGGAGCCTGCTGAAGATGAGGCGATAACGGCTCGCCTTTAGGTGTCCTCCTCAGGAACGCGTCATTTAAAGAACGAGGGTCAGCACAACATTAAAAAAAAAAACCAGAAAAAAAAACGGAGGAGCCTGCCGAAGATGAGGCCATTACGGCTCACCTTTAGGTGTCCTCCTCGGGATAGCGTCATTTAAAGAACGAGGGTCAGCACAACGTACAAAAAAAAACCAGAGGAGCCTGCCGAAGATGAGGCCATTACGGCTCGCGTTTAGGTGTCCTCCTCCGAATAGCGTTATTTAAAGAATGAAGGTCAGCACAACTTAAAAAAATTAAAAAATAATAATAATAATAAAAACCGGAAAGAAAAAAATGGAGGAGCCTGTTGAAGATGAGGCGATAACGGCTCGCCTTTAGGTGTCATCCTCAAGAACGCGTCATTTAAAGAACGAGGGTCAGCACAACGTACAAAAAAATAACCGGAGGAGCCTGCCGAAGATGAGGCCATTACGGTTCGCGTTTAGGTGTCCTCCTCCGGATAGCGTTATTTAAAGAATCAGGGTCAGCACAACGTAAAAAAATAAATAATAATAATAATAAAAAAACCCGGAAAGAAAAAAATGCAGGAGCCTGCCGAAGATGAGGCCATTACGGCTTGCCTTTAGGTGTCCTCCTCGGGATAGCGTCATTTAAAGAACGAGGGTTAGAACAACGTAAAAAAAAACTGCAAAAAAAAATCGGAGGAGCCTGCCAAAGATGAGGCCATTACGACTCGCCTTTAGGTGTCCTCCTCGGGAAAGCATCATTTAAAGAACGAGGGTCAGCACAACGTAAAAAAAAAACGGAAAAAATTAGAAAAAAATAGATGAGCCTGCTAAAGATGCGGCCATTACAGCTCACCTTTAGGTATCCTCCTCGGGATAGCGTTATTTAAAGAACGAGGGTCAGCATAACGTATAAAAAAAATGGAAAAAACTGAAAAAAAAACCGGAGGAGCCTGCTGAAGATGAGGCGATTACGGCTCGCCTTATGTGTCCTCCTCAGGATAGCATTATTTAAAGAACGAGGGTCAGCACAACGTTAGAAAAAAAACCCCAGAAAAAAAAAAAGAAGGTGCCTGCCGAAGATGAGGCCATTACGGCTCGCCTTTAGGTGTCCTCCTCGGGATAGCGTCATTTAAAGAACGAGGGTCAGAGCAACGTAAAAAAAAAACAAAAACAAAAATCGGAAAAAAAGCGGAGGAGCCTGCCGAAGATGAGGCCATTACGGCTCGTCTTTAGGTATCCTCCTCGGGATAGTGTCATTTAAAGAACGAGGGTAAGCATAATGTATAAAAAAAAAAGGAAAAAATCGGAAAAAAAAAAACGGAGGAGCCTGCTGAAGATGAGGCGATAACGGCTCGCCTTTAGGTGTCCTCCTCAGGAACGCGTCATTTAAAAAACGAGGGTCAGCACAACGTTAAAAGAAAAAACCCAGAAAAAAAATGGAGGAGCCTGCCAAAGATGAGGCCATTACGGCTCGCCTTTAGGTGTCCTCCTCGGGATAGCGTCATTTAAAGAACGAGGGTCAGCACAACGTACAAAAAAAAAAAAAAAACCGGAGGAGCCTGCCGAAGATGAGGCCATTACGGCTCGCGTTTAGGTGTCCTCCTCCGGATAGCGTTATTTAAAGAATGAGGGTCAGCACAACGTAAAAAAATTAAAAAATAATAATAATAAAAAAAACCGGAAAGAAAAAAATGGAGGAGCCTGTTGAAGATGAGGCGATAACGGCTCGCCTTTAGGTGTCCTCCTCAGGAACGCGTCATTTAAAGAACGAGGGTCAGCACAACGTTAAAAAAAAAACCCAGAAAAAAAATGGAGGAGCCTGCCGAAGATGAGGCCATTACGGCTCGCCTTTAGGTGTCCTCCTCGGGATAGCGTCATTTAAAAAATGAGGGTCAGCACAACGTACAAAAAAAAACCCGGAGGAGCCTGCCGAGGATGAAGTCATTACGGCTCGCGTTTAGGTGTCCTCCTCCGGATAGCGTTATTTAAAGAATGAGGGTCAGCACAACGTAAAAAAATAATTAATAATAATAATAAAAAAACATGGAAAGAAAAAAATGGAGGAGCCTGCCGAAGATGAGGCCATTACGGCTCGCCTTTAGGTGTCCTCCTCGGGATAGCGTCATTTAAAAAACGAGGGTTAGCACAACGTAAAAAAAAACCGCAAAAAAAAAAATCGGAGGAGCCTGCCAAAGATGAGGCCATTACGACTCGCCTTTAGGTGTCCTCCTCGGGAAAGCATCATTTAAAGAACGAGGGTCAGCACAACGTAAAAAAAAACGGAAAAAATCAGAAAAAAATAGAGGAGCCTGCTGAAGATGCGGCCATTACAGCTCACGTTTAGGTATCCTCCTCGGGATAGCGTTATTTAAAGAACGAGGGTCAGCATAACGTATAAAAAAAAGGAAAAAACCGGAAAAAAACTGGAGGAGCCTACTAAAGATGAGGCGATTACGGCTCGCCTTTAGGTGTCCTCCTCAGGATAGCATCATTTAAAGAACGAGGGTCAGCACAACGTTAGAAAAAAAACCCCAGAAAAAAAAAGGAGGTGCCTGCCGAAGATGAGGCCATTACGGCTCGCCTTTAGGTGTCCTCCTCGGGATAGCGTCATTTAAAGAACGAGGGTCAGCACAACGTACAAAAAAAAAACCGGAGGAGCCTGCCGAAGATGAGGTCATTATGGCTCGCGCTTAGGTGTCCTCCTCCGGATAGCGTTATTTAAAGAATGAGGGTCAGCACAACGTAAAAAAATTAAAAAATAATAATAATAAAAAAAACCGAAAAAAAAATAATGGAGGAGCCTGTTGAAGATGAGGCGATAACGGCTCGCCTTTAGGTGTCCTCCTCAGGAACGCGTCATTTAAAGAACGAGGGTCAGCACAACGTTAAAAAAAAAAACCCAGAAAAAAAACAGAGGAGCCTGCCGAAGATGAGGCCATTACGGCTCGCCTTTAGGTGTCAGATGGGAAAATTTGTGGAAAATTTAGAGTGCTCAGAATGTGTATTCTCTTGGTGATATTCCCAGCCACCATTAGAGATTGGTGATGATGGGTAATATCCCATAAAATTTGTTCGATCATAAGATGAGTTGAACTCCATTTGAATTTTGTAAAACACAACACCAAGGAAAATTGAAATTCATATCTCAGAGATGAATTTCTTAGTGAGGCAATAACTCAAACACCTTGGTTTCAACTTAGAACAGAGAACAAAAACAAAAAAATTGCTTGATCTAGACTTCTCACCCACTTAATCATTGTTGATCTAATCAATCCCCGGCAACGGCGCCAAAAACTTGATGGGAAAATTTGTGGAAAAACGAATTTCCAAAACACCCAAAACTCACCGGCAAGTATACCGGGTCGCATCAAGTAGTAAAACTCACTTAGAGTGAGGTCGATCCCACAGGGATTGATGGATCAAGCAACTTTAGTGGGTGATTAGTTTAGTCAAGCTAACATTGAAGTGAATTGTGTGAAATTGTAACCAACAGAATTTTAAATGATAGGAAATTAAAGTTGCAGAATGTAAATGGGCAGAAACTTAAAGAACAAGCAATGTAAATTGCAGAAACTTAAATGACAAGAAATGTAAATTGCATGAAAAGTAAAGGGGGACTGGGTACTGGAAATTAAAGAAAGCAATGGATCCAAGGCAAGAAAAGTAAATTCAGATTTGCAGCAAGCTCAAAGTTAAAGTGTAGAATGTAAATGTGCAGGAAATGTAAATTGGAAGCAATGAAGTAGAAAGTAAAAATTGCAGAGAAGGAAATTGTAGCAGAAAAGTAAATCAGCAAGAAAACTCAAATCAATTGTGAAATCTAGAAAGACAAGTGAAGATCTCAGGGGCTCAATGAGACTAGAAAACAAGTCTAGATCTCAAGTCCTTCCTTGATCCAATAAAGAACAATTTGCAAAAGAAATGAAGATGAAAGTAGTAAACAGAGTGTTGATTCAAATCCTTAATTCCCTGAAATTTTGTAGAAGAAGAACAAGAGAAATCTCAAAGTGAGAATGAAATAGAATTCCTTCAATTCTCAACCCAAGATTCAAAACAAAGAGAAAAACTAAAGAGAGAGAGTTTTCTATTCCTAATGCTCCCTCGTGGAGCCAGCCTCCTTCTAAAAATGAAAATGATGCCTTATATAGGCAAAATGAAAATGAAAATGAAATTGAAAACAAATTAAATTTCAAAAATGAAAAATCCTAATCTAACTGATCTTTGTGCCTATGAGTCATGTGGGCTTTGCTTGCTTTGGAGTGGAATTGGGTTGAAGAATGGATCTGGATGGCCTTGATGGAATTGGGATCATTCACGTTTGAGTCAACGTTTGAGGCAAACGTTGACTCAAACGTCTTTGTGAAGGCATTATGCAGAATGGCCATTTTGCTGTCACTCACGTCTGGGTTCACGTTTGAGGTCAAACGTGAGCTCAAATGTGATCTCCTCCAAGGCATTCTTTGGCCAACGTTTGACCTCACGTTTGAGGCAAACGTTGGCGCAAACGTGGGCTCCCTTCCAGGGCATCCATCTAGCAACATTTGGTCCTTAAAGATGCCTTTCACTCATGCCTCAATTTCGTGCCAAATATGGATTGCCATATATCGTTGGAAAGCTCTAAATGTCAGCTTTCTAACCCAATTGCTGTCACTCACGTTTGACCCTACGTTTGAGGTCAAACGTGAACGCAAACATTGGGAACATTGCCAGATTCGGAAGCTCAAACGTGCTATCCACCCCCATACTATTATACATTGTTGGAAAGCCCTAAATGCCTACTTTCCAATGCAATTGGAAGCGCATCATTTGGAGCTCCACAGCTCGAGTTATACTCCGTCGAAGGTGTGGAGGTCAGTTGGCCTCACTGCAGGTTGCCACCATGTTCGTGTATGCACATTTCGGGGAAGTTTTCTCCCTCAATTTTAGTGTCCACCATGCAGTGCCATATATGCTTGGAAAGCTCTCGATTCCTACTTTCCATTGTTTTTTGAATCACCTCATTTGGAGCTCTGTAGCTCAAGTTATTCTTGTTGAAAGTATACCCCTTCAGGCTGTGGGGAGCAACATTTCCCAAGGTATTCCTTAGCCAACGTTTGACCTCACGTTTGAGGCAAACGTTGGCGCAAACGTTGAGCTCCTGGGTGGCTGTGCTGATGAAGCTTCCTTGATTTGGTCATGGGCCACGCTTTTAAAAGCGTGGCCTAAGGCTCCAAAGTGTGCTCCAACTTCAAAGTGTGCCCCAAAGCTCTTTTTTTCTTCTTTTTAGCTTATTTTGTGCTTCTTTGCTTCTTTTTCTTCTTATTTCCTACAAAGTTTATCAAATCAAAAGATCAAAGAAATATACCATTTAAGCACCAAAGAATGCAATATTTAAGCACTAATCATTAATTTCTTGTATGAAAAAGCATAGAAAAACATGACATGATGACATGTCATCAGTGTCCTTCTCGGGATAGCGTCATTTAAAGAACGAGGGTCAGCACAACGTACAAAAAAAAACCGGAAGAGCCTGTCGAAGATGAGGCCATTACGGCTCGCGTTTAGCTGTCCTCCTCCGGATAGCGTTATTTAAAGAATGAGGGTCAGCACAACGTAAAAAAAATAAATAATAATAATAATAAAAAAAACCCGGAAAGAAAAAAATGGAGGAGCCTGCCGAAGATGAGGCCATTACGGCTCGCCGTTAGGTGTCCTCCTTGGGATAGCGTCATTTAAAGAACGAGGGTTGACACAACGTAAAAAAAAACCGCAAAAAAAAATCAGAGGAGCCTGCCAAAGATGAGGCCATTACGACTCGCCTTTAGGTGTCCTCCTCGGGAAAGCATCATTTAAAGAAATAGGGTCAGCACAACGTAAAAAAAAACAGAAAAAATCGGAAAAAAATAGAAGAGCCTGCTGAAGATGAGGCCATTACAGCTCATCTTTAGGTATCCTCCTCGGGATAGCGTTATTTAAAGAACGAGGGTCAGCATAACGTATAAAAAAAAAGGAAAAAACCGGAAAAAAACCGGAGGAGCCTGCCGAAGATAAGGCCATTACGGCTCGCCTTTAGGTGTCCTCCTCGGGATAGCGTCATTTAAAGAACGAGGGTCAGAGCAACGTAAAAAAAAAAAACAAAAACAAAAACAGGAAAAAAACTGGAGGAGCCTGCCGAAGATGAGGCCATTAAAGCTCGCCTGTAGATGCCCTCCTCGAGATAGCATCATTTAAAGAACAAGGGTCAAAACAACGTAAAAAAAACTGGAAAAAAAAACCAGAGGAGCTTACTAAAGATGAGGCCATTACGGCTCGCCTTTAGGTGTCCACCTCGGGATAGCATCATTTAAAGAACGAGGGTCAGCACAACGTAAAAAAAAAAACCAGAAAAAATGGAGGAGTCTGCTGAAGATGAGGCCATTACGGTTCACCTTTAGGTGTCCTCCTCGGGATAGCGTCATTTAAAGAACGAGGGTAAGCATAACGTATAAAAAAAAAGGAAAAAACTGAAAAAAAAAATGGAAGAGCCTGTTCAGGATGAGGCAATTACGGCTCGCCTTTAGGTGTCCTCCTCAGGAACGCGTCATTTAAAGAACGAGGGTAAGCACAACGTTAGAAAAAAAAACCAGGAAAAAAAACGGAGGAGCCTGCCGAAGATGAGGCCATTACGGCTCGCCTTTAAGTGTCCTCCTCGAGATAGCGTCATTTAAAGAACGAGGGTCAGCATAACGTACAAAAAAATAACCGGAGGAGCATGCCGAAGACGAGGCCATTACGGCTCGCCTTTAGGTGTCCTCCTCGGGATAGCGTTATTTAAAGAACGAAGGTCAGCACAACGTAAAAAAAAACTGCAAAAAAAAAAAAAATCGGAGGAGCCTGCCGAAGATGAGGCCATTACGACTTGCCTTAAGGTGTCCTCCTCGGATAGCATCATTTAAAGAACGTGGGTCAGCACAACGTAAAAAAACGGAAAAAATCAGAAAAAAAATAGAGGAGCCTGCTGAAGATGCGGCCATTACAGCTCACCTTTAGGTATCCTCCTCGGGATAGCGTCATTTAAAGAACGAGGGTCAGCATAACGTATAAATAAAAAGGAAAAAACCGGAAAAAAATGGAGGAGCCTGCTGAAAATGAGGCGATTACGGCTCGCCTTTAGGTGTCCTCCTCAGGAACACGTCATTTAAAGAACGAGGGTAAGCACAACGTTAAAAAAAAACAAAAATAAAAACCAGAAAAAAAACCAGAGGAGCCTCCCGAAAATGAGGCCATTACGGCTCACCTCTAGGTGTCCTCCTCGGGATAGCATCATTTAAAGAAGGAGGGTCAGCACAACGTAAAAAAAACGGAAAAAATCGGAAAAAAAATAGAGGAGCCTGCTGAAGATGAGGCCATTACGGCTCGCCTTTAGGTATCCTCCTCGGGATAGCCTCATTTAAAGAACGAGGGTAAGCATAACTTATAAAAAAAAGGAAAAAACTGGAAAAAAAAATGGAGGAGCCTGTTGAGGATGAGGCAATTACGGCTCGCCTTTAGGTGTCCTCCTCAGGAACGCGTCATTTAAAGAACGAGAGTAAGCACAACGTTAAAAAAAAACCCGGAAAAAAACGGAGGAGCCTGCCGAAGATGAGGCCATTACGGCTCGCCTTTAGGTGTCCTCCTCGGGATAGCGTCATTTAAAGAACGAGGGTCAGCACAACGTACAGAAAAAAAAACCGGAGGAGCATGCCAAAGACGAGGCCATTACGGCTCGCCTTTAGGTGTCCTCCTCGGGATAGCGTCATTTAAAGAATGAAGGTCAGCACAATGTAAAAAAAAACCGCAAAAAAAAAACCGGAGGAGCCTGCCGAAGATGAGGCCATTACGACTCGCCTTAAGGTGTCCTCCTCGGGATAGCATCATTTTAAGAACGTGGGTCAGCACAACATAAAAAAAACGGAAAAAAATCGGAAAAAAAATAGAGGAGCCTGCTGAATATGCGGCCATTACAGCTCACTTTTAGGTATCCTCCACGGGATAGCATCATTTAAAGAACGAGGGTCAGCATAACGTATAAAAAAAAAAGGAAAAAATTGGAAAAAAACGGAGGAGCCTACTGAAAATGAGGCGATTACGGCTCGCCTTTAGGTGTCCTCCTCGGGATAGCGTCATTTACAGAACGAGGGTCAGAGCAACGTAAAAAAAAACAAAAACAAAAACCGGAAAAAAAACCAGAGGAGCCTGCCGAAGATGTGGCCATTACAGCTCGCCTGAAGGTGTCCTCCTCGGGATAGCATCATTTAATGAACGAGGGTCAGCACAACGTAAAAAAAAACAAAAAAAACCGAAAAAAAAATGGAAGAGCATGCTGAAGATGAGGCCATTACGGCTCGCCTTTAGGTATCCTCCTCGGGATAGCGTCATTTAAAGAACGAGGGTCAGAACAACGTAAAAAAAAAACCGGAAAAAAAACCGGAGGAGCTTGCTAAAGATGAGGCCATTACGGCTCGCCTTTAGGTGTCCACCTCGGGATAGCATCATTTAAAGAATGAGGGTCAGCACAACGTAAAAAAAAACCAGAAAAAAAATGGAGGAGACAGCTGAAGATGAGGCCATTACGGCTCGCCTTTAGGTGTCCTCCATGGGATAGCGTCATTTAAAGAACGATGGTCAGCACAACGTAAAAAAAAACCAGAAAAAAACTGCAGGAGCTTGCTGAAGATGAGGCCGTAACGGCTCGCCTTTAGGTATCCTCCTCGGGATAGCGTCATTTAAAGAACGAGGGTAAGCATAACGTATAAGAAAAAGGAAAAAACCGGAAAAAAAATGGAGGAACCTGCTGAAGATGAGGAGATTACGGCTCGCCTTTAGGTGTCCTCCTCAGGAACGCGTCATTTAAAGAACGAAGGTCAGCACAACGTTAAAAAAAAAACCAGAAAAAAACGGAGGAGCCTGCCGCAGATGAGGCCATTACGGCTAGCCTTTAGGTGTCCTCCTCGGGATAGTGTCATTTAAAGAACGAGGGTCAGCACAACGTACAAAAAAAATCCGGAGGAGCCTGCCGAAGATGAGGCCATTACGGCTCGCCTTTAGGTGTCCTCTTCAGGATAGCGTTATTTAAAGAATGAGGGTCAGCACAACGTAAAAAAATAAAAAATAATAAAAAAAAACCCGGAAAGAAAAAAATGGAGGAGCCTGCCGAAGATGAGGCCCTTAAGGCTCGCCTTTAGGTGTCCTCCGGGATAGCGTCATTTAAAGAACGAGGGTCAGCACAACGTAAAAAAAAAAGAAGAAAAAAAGGAAAAAAACCGAAAAAAAAACCGGAGGAACCTGCCGAAGATGAGGCCATTACGGCTCACCTTTAGGTGTCCTCCTCGGGATAGCATCATTTAATGAAGGAGGGTCAGCACAACGTAAAAAAAACGGTAAAAATCAGAAAAAAATAGAGGAGCCTGCTAAAGATGAGGCCATTATGGCTCGCCTTTAGGTATCCTCCTCGGGATAGCGTCATTTAAGGAACGAGGGTAAGCATAGCGTATAAAAAAAACGAAAAAACCGGAAAAAAAACGGAGGAGCCTGTTGAAGATGAGGCGATTACGGCTCGCCTTTAGGTGTCCTCCTCAGGAACGCGTCATTTAAAGAACGAGGGTAAGCACAACGTTAAAAAAAAACCCGGAAAAAAAATGGAGGAGCCTGCCGAAGATGAGGCCATTACGGCTCGCCTTTTGGTGTCCTCCTCGGGATAGCGTCATTTAAAGAACGAGGGTCAGCACAACGTACAAAAAAAAAAAAACCGGAGGAGCATGCCGAAGATGAGGCCATTACGACTCGCCTTTAGGTGTCCTCCTCGGGAAAGCGTCATTTAAAGAACGAAGGTCAGCACAACGTAAAAAAAAACCGCAAAAAAAAACCAGAGGAGCCTGCCGAAGATGAGGCCATTACGACTCGCCTTAAGGTGTCCTCCTCGGGATAGCATCATTTAAAGAACGAGGGTCAGCACAACGTAAAAAAACGGAAAAAATCGGAAAAAAATAGAGGAGCCTGCTGAAGATGCGGCCATTACAGCTCACCTTTAGGTATCCTCCTCGGGATAGCGTCATTTAAAGAACGAGGGTCAGCATAACGTATAAAAAAAAGGAAAAAATCGGAAAAAAATGGAGGAGCCTACTGAAAATGAGGCCGTTACGGCTCGCCTTTAGGGGTCCTCCTCGGGATAGCGTCATTTACAGAACGAGTGTCAGAGCAACGTAAAAAAAAAAACAAAAACAAAAACCGGAAAAAAAACCGGAGGAGCCTGCCAAAGATGAGGCCATTACAGCTCGCCTGAAGGTGTCCTCCTCGGGATAGCCTCATTTAAAGGAAAAAAAAATGGAGGAGCCTGCTGAAGATGAGGCCATTACGGCTCGCCTTTAGGTATCTTCCTCGGGATAGCGTCATTTAAAGAATGAGGGTCATCATAACGTATAAAAAAAACGAAAAAACCGGAAAAAAAACGGAGGAGCCTGCTGAAGATGAGGCGATTACGGCTCGCCTTTAGGTTTCCTCCTCAAGAACGCGTTATTTAAGGAATGAGGGTCAGCACAACGTTAAAAAAAAACCCGGAAAAAAAATGGAGGAGCCTGCCGAAGATGAGGCCATTACGGCTCGCCTTTAGGTGTCCTCCTCGGGATAGCGTCATTTATAGAACGAGGGTCAGCACAATATAAAAAAAAAAGGAAAAAAACCGAAAAAAAAAACCAGAGGAACCTGCCGAAGATGAGGCCATTACGACTCACCTTTAGGTGTCCTCCTCGGGATAGCGTCATTTATAGAACGAGGGTCAGCACAATATAAAAAAAAAAGGAAAAAAACCGAAAAAAAAAACCAGAGGAACCTGCCGAAGATGAGGCCATTACGACTCACCTTTAGGTGTCCACCTCGGGATAGCATCATTTACAGAACGAGGGTGAGCACAACGTAAAAAAAACGGAAAAACCGGAAAAAAATAGAGCAGCTTGCTGAAGATGAGGCCATTACGGCTTGCCTTTAGGTATCCTCCTCGGGATAGCGTCATTTAAAGAACGAGGGTAAGCATAACGTATAAAAAAAAGGAAAAAATCGGAAAAAAAATGGAGCAGCCTTTTGAAGATGAAGCGATTACGGCTCGCCTTTCGGTGTCCTCCTCAGGAACGCGTCATTTAAAGAACGAGGGTCAGCACAACGTTAAAAAAAATCCCGGAAAAAAACGGAGGAGCCTGCCGAAGATGAGGCCATTACGGATCGCCTTTAGGTGTCCTCCTCGGGATAGCGTCATTTAAAGAACGAGGGTCAGCACAACGTACAGAAAAAAAAACCGGAGGAGCATGCCAAAGACGAGGCCATTACGGCTCGCCTTTAGGTGTCCTCCTCGGGATAGCGTCATTTAAAGAATGAAGGTCAGCACAATGTAAAAAAAAACCGCAAAAAAAAAAACCGGAGGAGCCTGCCGAAGATGAGGCCATTACGACTCGCCTTAAGGTGTCCTCCTCGGGATAGCATCATTTTAAGAACGTGGGTCAGCACAACATAAAAAAAACGGAAAAAAATCGGAAAAAAAATAGAGGAGCCTGCTGAATATGAGTCCATTACAGCTCACTTTTAGGTATCCTCCACGGGATAGCATCATTTAAAGAACGAGGGTCAGCATAACGTATAAAAAAAAAAAGGAAAAAACTGGAAAAAAACGGAGGAGCCTACTGAAAATGAGGCGATTACGGCTCGCCTTTAGGTGTCCTCCTCGGGATAGCGTCATTTACAGAACGAGGGTCAGAGCAACGTAAAAAAAAACAAAAACAAAAACCGGAAAAAAAACCAGAGGAGCCTGCCGAAGATGTGGCCATTACAGCTCGCCTGAAGGTGTCCTCCTCGGGGTAGCATCATTTAATGAACGAGGGTCAGCACAACGTAAAAAAAAACAAAAAAAACTGAAAAAAAAAATGGAAGCGCATGCTGAAGATGAGGCCATTACGGCTCGCCTTTAGGTATCCTCCTCGGGATAGCGTCATTTAAAGAACGAGGGTCAGAACAACGTAAAAAAAAAACCGGAAAAAAAACCGGAGGAGCTTGCTAAAGATGAGGCCATTACGGCTCGCCTTTAGGTGTCCACCTCGGGATAGCATCATTTAAAGAATGAGGGTCAGCACAACGTAAAAAAAAACCAGAAAAAAAATGGAGGAGACAGCTGAAGATGAGGCCATTACGGCTCGCCTTTAGGTGTCCTCCATGGGATAGCATCATTTAAAGAACGATGGTCAGCACAACGTAAAAAAAAAACAGAAAAAAACTGCAGGAGCTTGCTGAAGATGAGGCCGTAACGGCTCGCCTTTAGGTATCCTCCTCGGGATAGCGTCATTTAAAGAACGAGGGTAAGCATAACGTATAAGAAAAAGGAAAAAACCGGAAAAAAAATGGAGGAACCTGCTGAAGATGAGGAGATTACGGCTCGCCTTTAGGTGTCCTCCTCAGGAACACGTCATTTAAAGAACGAAGGTCAGCACAACGTTAAAAAAAAAACCAGAAAAAAACGGAGGAGCCTGCCGCAGATGAGGCCATTACGGCTAGCCTTTAGGTGTCCTCCTCGGGATAGTGTCATTTAAAGAACGAGGGTCAGCACAACGTACAAAAAAAATCCGGAGGAGCCTGCCGAAGATGAGGCCATTACGGCTCGCCTTTAGGTGTCCTCTTCAGGATAGCGTTATTTAAAGAATGAGGGTCAGCACAACGTAAAAAAATAAAAAATAATAAAAAAAAACCCGGAAAGAAAAAAATGGAGGAGCCTGCCGAAGATGAGGCCCTTAAGGCTCGCCTTTAGGTGTCCTCCGGGATAGCGTCATTTAAAGAACGAGGGTCAGCACAACGTAAAAAAAAAAGAAGAAAAAAAGGAAAAAAACCGAAAAAAAAACCGGAGGAACCTGCCGAAGATGAGGCCATTACGGCTCACCTTTAGGTGTCCTCCTCGGGATAGCATCATTTAAAGAAGGAGGGTCAGCACAACGTAAAAAAAACGGTAAAAATCAGAAAAAAATAGAAGTGCCTGCTGAAGATGAGGCCATTATGGCTCGCCTTTAGGTATCCTCCTCGGGATAGCGTCATTTAAGGAACGAGGGTAAGCATAGCGTATAAAAAAAACGAAAAAACCGGAAAAAAAACGGAGGAGCCTGTTGAAGATGAGGCGATTACGGCTCGCCTTTAGATGTCCTCCTCAGGAACGCGTCATTTAAAGAACGAGGGTAAGCACAACGTTAAAAAAAAACCCGGAAAAAAAATGGAGGAGCCTGCCGAAGATGAGGCCATTACGGCTCGCCTTTTGGTGTCCTCCTCGGGATAGCGTCATTTAAAGAACGAGGGTCAGCACAACGTACAAAAAAAAAAAACCGGAGGAGCATGCCGAATATGAGGCCATTACGACTCGCCTTTAGGTGTCCTCCTCGGGAAAGCGTCATTTAAAGAACGAAGGTCAGCACAACGTAAAAAAAAAACGTAAAAAAAAACCAGAGGAGCCTGCCGAAGATGAGGCCATTACGACTCGCCTTAAGGTGTCCTCCTCGGGATAGCATCATTTAAAGAACGAGGGTCAGCACAACGTAAAAAAACGGAAAAAATCAGAAAAAAATAGGGGAGCCTGCTGAAGATGCGGCCATTACAGCTCCCCTTTAGGTATCCTCCTCGGGATAGCGTCATTTAAAGAACGAGGGTCAGCATAACGTATAAAAAAAAAGGAAAAAATCGGAAAAAAATGGAGGAGCCTACTGAAAATGAGGCGATTACGGCTCGCCTTTAGGGGTCCTCCTCGGGATAGCGTCATTTACAGAACGAGGGTCAGAGCAACGTAAAAAAAAAACAAAAACAAAAACCGGAAAAAAAACCGGAGGAGCCTGCCAAAGATGAGGCCATTACAGCTTGCCTGAAGGTGTCCTCCTCGGGATAGCCTCATTTAAAGGAAAAAAAAATGGAGGAGCCTGCTGAAGATGAGGCCATTACGGCTCGCCTTTAGGTATCTTCCTCGGGATAGCGTCATTTAAAGAATGAGGGTCATCATAACGTATAAAAAAAACGAAAAAACCGGAAAAAAAACGGAGGAGCCTGCTGAAGATGAGGCGATTACGGCTCGCCTTTAGGTTTCCTCCTCAAGAACGCGTTATTTAAGGAATGAGGGTAAGCACAACGTTAAAAAAAAACCCGGAAAAAAAAATGGAGGAGACTGCCGAAGATGAGGCCATTACGGCTCGCCTTTAGGTGTCCTCCTCGGGATAGCGTCATTTATAGAACGAGGGTCAGCACAATATAAAAAAAAAAAGGAAAAAAACCGAAAAAAAAAACCAGAGGAACCTGCCGAAGATGAGGCCATTACGACTCACCTTTAGGTGTCCACCTCGGGATAGCATCATTTACAGAACGAGGGTGAGCACAACGTAAAAAAAACGGAAAAACCGGAAAAAAATAGAGCAGCCTGCTGAAGATGAGGCCATTACGGCTTGCCTTTAGGTATCCTCCTCGGGATAGCGTCATTTAAAGAACGAGGGTAAGCATAACGTATAAAAAAAAGGAAAAAATCGGAAAAAAAATGGAGCAACCTTTTGAAGATGAAGCGATTACGGCTCGCCTTTCGGTGTCCTCCTCAGGAACGCGTCATTTAAAGAACGAGGGTCAGCACAACGTTAAAAAAAATCCCGGAAAAAAACGGAGGAGCCTGCCGAAGATGAGGCCATTACGGCTCGCCTTTAGGTGTCCTCCTCGGGATAGCGTCATTTAAAGAACGAGGGTCAGCACAACGTACAGAAAAAAAAACCGGAGGAGCATGCCAAAGACGAGGCCATTACGGCTCGCCTTTAGGTGTCCTCCTCGGGATAGCGTCATTTAAAGAATGAAGGTCAGCACAATGTAAAAAAAAACCGCAAAAAAAAAAACCGGAGGAGCCTGCCGAAGATGAGGCCATTACGACTCGCCTTAAGGTGTCCTCCTCGGGATAGCATCATTTTAAGAACGTGGGTCAGCACAACATAAAAAAAACGGAAAAAAATCGGAAAAAAAATAGAGGAGCCTGCTGAATATGCGGCCATTACAGCTCACTTTTAGGTATCCTCCACGGGATAGCATCATTTAAAGAACGAGGGTCAGCATAACGTATAAAAAAAAAAGGGAAAAAACTGGAAAAAAACGGAGGAGCCTACTGAAAATGAGGCGATTACGGCTCGCCTTTAGGTGTCCTCCTCGGGATAGCGTCATTTACAGAACGAGGGTCAGAGCAACGTAAAAAAAAACAAAAACAAAAACCGGAAAAAAAACCAGAGGAGCCTGCCGAAGATGTGGCCATTACAGCTCGCCTGAAGGTGTCCTCCTCGGGATAGCATCATTTAATGAACGAGGGTCAGCACAACGTAAAAAAAAACAAAAAAAACTGAAAAAAAAAATGGAAGAGCATGCTGAAGATGAGGCCATTACGGCTCGCCTTTAGGTATCCTCCTCGGGATAGCGTCATTTAAAGAACGAGGGTCAGAACAACGTAAAAAAAAAACCGGAAAAAAAACCGGAGGAGCTTGCTAAAGATGAGGCCATTACGGCTCGCCTTTAGGTGTCCACCTCGGGATAGCATCATTTAAAGAATGAGGGTCAGCACAACGTAAAAAAAAACCAGAAAAAAAATGGAGGAGACAGCTGAAGATGAGGCCATTACGGCTCGCCTTTAGGTGTCCTCCATGGGATAGCATCATTTAAAGAACGATGGTCAGCACAACGTAAAAAAAAACCAGAAAAAAACTGCAGGAGCTTGCTGAAGATGAGGCCGTAACGGCTCGCCTTTAGGTATCCTCCTCGGGATAGCGTCATTTAAAGAACGAGGGTAAGCATAACGTATAAGAAAAAGGAAAAAACCGGAAAAAAATGGAGGAACCTGCTGAAGATGTGGAGATTACGGCTCGCCTTTAGGTGTCCTCCTCAGGAACACGTCATTTAAAGAACGAAGGTCAGCACAACGTTAAAAAAAAAACCAGAAATAAACGGAGGAGCCTGCCGCAGATGAGGCCATTACGGCTAGCCTTTAGGTGTCCTCCTCGGGATAGTGTCATTTAAAGAACGAGGGTCAGCACAACGTACAAAAAAAATCCGGAGGAGCCTGCCGAAGATGAGGCCATTACGGCTCGCCTTTAGGTGTCCTCTTCAGGATAGCGTTATTTAAAGAATGAGGGTCAGCACAACGTAAAAAAATAAAAAATAATAAAAAAAAACCCGGAAGGAAAAAAATGGAGGAGCCTGCCGAAGATGAGGCCCTTAAGGCTCGCCTTTAGGTGTCCTCCGGGATAGCGTCATTTAAAGAACGAGGGTCAGCACAACGTAAAAAAAAAAGAAGAAAAAAAGGAAAAAAACCGAAAAAAAAACCGGAGGAACCTGCCGAAGATGAGGCCATTACGGCTCACCTTTAGGTGTCCTCCTCGAGATAGCATCATTTAAAGAAGGAGGGTCAGCACAACGTAAAAAAAACGGTAAAAATCAGAAAAAAATAGAGGAGCCTGCTGAAGATGAGGCCATTATGGCTCGCCTTTAGGTATCCTCCTCGGGATAGCGTCATTTAAGGAATGAGGGTAAGCATAGCGTATAAAAAAAACGAAAAAACTAGAAAAAAAACGGAGGAGCCTGTTGAAGATGAGGCGATTACGGCTCGCCTTTAGGTGTCCTCCTCAGGAACGCGTCATTTAAAGAACGAGGGTAAGCACAACGTTAAAAAAAAACCCGGAAAAAAAATGGAGGAGCCTGCCGAAGATGAGGCCATTACGGCTCGCCTTTAGGTATCTTCCTCGGGATAGCGTCATTTAAAGAATGAGGGTCATCATAACGTATAAAAAAAATGAAAAAACCGGAAAAAAAACGGAGGAGCCTGCTGAAGAAGAGGCGATTACGGCTCGCCTTTAGGTTTCCTCCTCAAGAACGCGTTATTTAAGGAATGAGGGTCAGCACAACGTTAAAAAAAAACCCGGAAAAAAAAATGGAGGAGCCTGCCGAAGATGAGGCCATTACGGCTCGCCTTTAGGTGTCCTCCTCGGGATAGCGTCATTTATAGAACGAGGGTCAGCACAATATAAAAAAAAAAGGAAAAAAACCGAAAAAAAAACCAGAGGAACCTGCCGAAGATGAAGCCATTACGACTCACCTTTAGGTGTCCTCCTCGGGATAGCGTCATTTATAGAACGAGGGTCAGCACAATATAAAAAAAAAAGGAAAAAAACCGAAAAAAAAAACCAGAGGAACCTGCCGAAGATGAGGCCATTACGACTCACCTTTAGGTGTCCACCTCGGGATAGCATCATTTACAGAACGAGGGTGAGCACAACGTAAAAAAAACGGAAAAACCGGGAAAAAATAGAGCAGCCTGCTGAAGATGAGGCCATTACGGCTTGCCTTTAGGTATCCTCCTCGGGATAGCGTCATTTAAAGAACGAGGGTAAGCATAACGTATAAAAAAAAGGAAAAAATCGGAAAAAAAATGGAGCAGCCTTTTGAAGATGAAGCGATTACGGCTCGCCTTTCGGTGTCCTCCTCAGGAACGCGTCATTTAAAGAACGAGGGTCAGCACAACGTTAAAAAAAATCCCGGAAAAAAACGGAGGAGCATGCCGAAGATGAGGCCATTACGGCTCGCCTTTAGGTGTCCTCCTCGGGATAGCGTCATTTAAAGAACGAGGGTCAGCACAACGTACAGAAAAAAAAACCGGAGGAGCATGCCAAAGACGAGGCCATTACGGCTCGCCTTTAGGTGTCCTCCTCGGGATAGCGTCATTTAAAGAATGAAGGTCAACACAATGTAAAAAAAAACCGCAAAAAAAAAACCGGAGGAGCCTGCCGAAGATGAGGCCATTACGACTCGCCTTAAGGTGTCCTCCTCGGGATAGCATCATTTTAAGAACGTGGGTCAGCACAACATAAAAAAAACGGAAAAAAATCGAAAAAAAAATAGAGGAGCCTGCTGAATATGCGGCCATTACAACTCACTTTTAGGTATCCTCCACGGGATAGCATCATTTAAAGAACGAGGGTCAGCATAACGTATAAAAAAAAAAAGGAAAAAACTGGAAAAAAACGGAGGAGCCTACTGAAAATGAGGCGATTACGGCTCGCCTTTAGGTGTCCTCCTCGGGATAGCGTCATTTACAGAACGAGGGTCAGAGCAACGTAAAAAAAAACAAAAACAAAAACCGGAAAAAAAACCAGAGGAGCCTGCCGAAGATGTGGCCATTACAGCTCGCCTGAAGGTGTCCTCCTCGGGATAGCATCATTTAATGAACGAGGGTCAGCACAACGTAAAAAAAAACAAAAAAAACTGAAAAAAAAAATGGTAGAGCATGCTGAAGATGAGGCCATTACGGCTCGCCTTTAGGTATCCTCCTCGGGATAGCGTCATTTAAAGAACGAGGGTCAGAACAACGTAAAAAAAACCGGAAAAAAAACCGGAGGAGCTTGCTAAAGATGAGGCCATTACGGCTCGCCTTTAGGTGTCCACCTCGGGATAGCATCATTTAAAGAATGAGGGTCAGCACAACGTAAAAAAAAACCAGAAAAAAAATGGAGGAGACAGCAGAAGATGAGGCCATTACGGCTCGCCTTTAGGTGTCCTCCATGGGATAGCGTCATTTAAAGAACGATGGTCAGCACAACGTAAAAAAAAACCAGAAAAAAACTGCAGGAGCTTGCTGAAGATGAGGCCGTAACGGCTCGCCTTTAGGTATCCTCCTCGGGATAGCGTCATTTAAAGAACGAGGGTAAGCATAACGTATAAGAAAAAGGAAAAAACCGGAAAAAAAATGGAGGAACCTGCTGAAGATGAGGAGATTACGGCTCGCCTTTAGGTGTCCTCCTCAGGAACGCGTCATTTAAAGAACGAAGGTCAGCACAACGTTAAAAAAAAAACCAGAAAAAAACGGAGGAGCCTGCCGCAGATGAGGCCATTACGGCTAGCCTTTAGGTGTCCTCCTCGGGATAGTGTCATTTAAAGAACGAGGGTCAGCACAACGTACAAAAAAAATCCGGAGGAGCCTGCCGAAGATGAGGCCATTACGGCTCGCCTTTAGGTGTCCTCTTCAGGATAGCGTTATTTAAAGAATGAGGGTCAGCACAACGTAAAAAAATAAAAAATAATAAAAAAAAACCCGGAAAGAAAAAAATGGAGGAGCCTGCCGAAGATGAGGCCCTTAAGGCTCGCCTTTAGGTGTCCTCCGGGATAGCGTCATTTAAAGAACGAGGGTCAGCACAACGTAAAAAAAAAAGAAGAAAAAAAGGAAAAAAACCGAAAAAAAAACCGGAGGAACCTGCCGAAGATGAGGCCATTACGGCTCACCTTTAGGTGTCCTCCTCGAGATAGCATCATTTAAAGAAGGAGGGTCAGCACAACGTAAAAAAAACGGTAAAAATCAGAAAAAAATAGAGGAGCCTGCTGAAGATGAGGCCATTATGGCTCGCCTTTAGGTATCCTCCTCGGGATAGCGTCATTTAAGGAATGAGGGTAAGCATAGCGTATAAAAAAAACGAAAAAACTAGAAAAAAAACGGAGGAGCCTATTGAAGATGAGGCGATTACGGCTCGCCTTTAGGTGTCCTCCTCAGGAACGCGTCATTTATAGAACGAGGGTAAGCACAACGTTAAAAAAAAACCCGGAAAAAAATGGAGGAGCCTGCCGAAGATGAGGCCATTACGGCTCGCCTTTAGGTATCTTCCTCGGGATAGCGTCATTTAAAGAATGAGGGTCATCATAACGTATAAAAAAAACGAAAAAACCGGAAAAAAAACGGAGGAGCCTGCTGAAGAAGAGGCGATTACGGCTCGCCTTTAGGTTTCCTCCTCAAGAACGCGTTATTTAAGGAATGAGGGTCAGCACAACGTTAAAAAAAAACCCGGAAAAAAAAATGGAGGAGCCTGCCGAAGATGAGGCCATTACGGCTCGCCTTTAGGTGTCCTCCTCGGGATAGCGTCATTTATAGAACGAGGGTCAGCACAATATAAAAAAAAAAGGAAAAAAACCGAAAAAAAAAACCAGAGGAACCTGCCGAAGATGAGGCCATTACGACTCACCTTTAGGTGTCCTCCTCGGGATAGCGTCATTTATAGAACGAGGGTCAGCACAATATAAAAAAAAAAGGAAAAAAACCGAAAAAAAAAACCAGAGGAACCTGCCGAAGATGAGGCCATTACGACTCACCTTTAGGTGTCCACCTCGGGATAGCATCATTTACAGAACGAGGGTGAGCACAACGTAAAAAAAACGGAAAAACCGGAAAAAAATAGAGCAGCCTGCTGAAGATGAGGCCATTACGGCTTGCCTTTAGGTATCCTCCTCGGGATAGCGTCATTTAAAGAACGAGGGTTAGAACAACGTAAAAAAAAAAAACAAAAATCGGAAAAAAAAACCGGAGGAGCCTGCCGAAGATAAGGCCATTACGGCTCTTGCCTGTAGGTGTACTCCTCGGGATAGTGTCATTTAAAGAACGAGGGTCAGCACAACGTAAAAAAAATCGGAAAAAAAAAATAGGAGGAGCCTGCCGAAGATAAGGCCACTACGGCTCTCGCCTGTAGGTGTCAACCTCGGGATATCATCATTTAAAGAACGAGGGTCAGCACAACGTAAAAAAAACGGAGGAGCCTGGAAAAGATGAGGCGATTACGGTTCGCCTTTAGGTGTCCTCCTCCGGATAGCGTAATTTAAAGAACGAGGGTCAGCACAACATAAAAAAAAACTGGTAAAAAAACACGGAGGAGCATGCCGAAGATGAGGCCACTACGGCTTGCCTTTAGGTGACTTCCTCGGGATAGCGTCATTTAAAGAACAAGGGTCAGCACAACGTAAAAAAAACCGGAAAAAAAAAACTTAAAAAAAATCGGAGGACCTACCGAAGATGAGACCATTACGGCTCGGCTTTAGGTGTCCTCATCGGGATAGCATCTTTTAAAGAACGAGGTTCAGCACAACGTAACAAAAAAAACAGAAAAAATCGGAAAAAAGTAGAGGAGCCTGCTGAAGATGAGACCATTACGGCTCACCTTTAGGTATCCTCCTCGAGATAGCGTCATTTAAAGAACGAGGGTCAACATAACATATAAAAAAAGGAAAAAACCGGAAAAAAAAAACGGAGGAGCAGCTGAAGATGAGGCGATTACGGCTCGCCTCTAGGTGTCCTCCTCGCGATACCGTCATTAAAAGAATGAGGGTCAGCACAACATTAAAAAAAACCCGGAAGAAAATGGAGGAGCCTGCCGATGATGAGGTCATTACGGCCAACCTTTAGGTGTCCTCCTCGGGATAGCTTCATTTAAAGAACAAGGGTCAGAACAACGTAAAAAAAAAGGGAAAAAAACCGAAAAAAAACAGAAGGAGCCTGCCGAAGATGAGGCCATTACGGCTCGCCTTTAGGTGTCCTCCTCTGGATAGCGTCATTTAAAGAACGAGGGTCAGAACAATGTATAAAAAAAACCGGAAAAAAAAACCGGAGGAGCTTGCCGATGATGAGGCGATTACGGCTCGCCTATAGGTGTCCTCGGGATAGCATCATTTAAAGAACGAGGGTCAGCACAACGTATAAAAAAACCAGAAAAAAAACCGGAGGAGCCTGCCGAAGATGAGGCCATTACGGCTCGCTTTTAGGTGACCTCCTCGGGATAGCATCATTTAAAGAACGAGGGTCAGCACAATGTAAAAAAAAAAATAGAAAAAACCGAAAAAAAATAGAGGAGCCTGCTGAAGATGAGGCCATTACGGCTCGCCTTTAGGTATCCTCCTCGGGATAGCGTCATTTAAAGAACGAGGGTCAGCATAACGTATAAAAAATGAAAAATCAGAAAAAAAACGGAGGAGCCTGCTGAAGATGAGGCTATTACGGCTCGCCTTTAGGTGTCCACCTCGGGATAGCGTTACTTAAAGAACGAGGGTCAGCACAACGTACAAAAAAAAACCGGAGGAGCCTGCCGAAGATGAGTCCATTACGGCTCGCCTTTAGGTGTCCTCCTCAAGATAGCGTCATTTAAAGAATGAGGTTCAGCACAACGTAAAAAAATAAAAAAATAAAAAATAAAAAAAAATAAAAATAAAAAAAACCCGGAAAAAAAATGGACGAGCTTGCCGAAGTTGAGGCCATTACGGCTCGCCTTTAGGTGTCCTCCTCTGGATAGTGTCATTTAAAGAACGACGGTCAGCATAACGTATAAAAAAAGGGAAAAAATTGGAAAAAAATGGAGGAGCTTGCTGAAGATGAGGCGATTACGGCTCGCCTTTAGGTGTCCTCCTCAGGATAGCGTCATTTAAAGAACGAGGGTTAGCACAACGTTAAAAAAAAAACCCAGAAAAAAAACGGAGGAGCCTGCCGAAGATGAGGCCATTACGGCTCGCCTTTAGGTGTCCTCCTCGGGATAGCGTCATTTAAATAACGAGGGTTAGAACAACAAAAAAAAAAAACAAAAATCGGAAAGAAAAACTGGAGGAGCCTGCCGAAGATAAGCCCATTACGGCTCTCGCATGTAGGTGTCCTGCTCGGGTTAGTGTCATTTAAAGAACGAGGGTCAGCACAGCGTAAAAAAAAATCGGAAAAAAAAAAACAGGAGGAGCCTGCCGTAGATAATGCCACTGAGGCTCTCTCCTGTAGGTGTCCTCCTCGGGATAGTGTCATTTAAAGAACGAGGGTCAGCACAACGTAAAAAAAAACGGAGGAGCCTCGTAAAGATGAGGCGATTACGATTCGCCTTTAGGTGTCCTCCTTCGGATAGCGTAATTTAAAGAACGAGGGTTAGCACAACATAAAAAAAAACCGGTAAAAAAACACGGAGGAGCATGCCGAAGATGAGGCCACTACGGCTTGCCTTTAGGTGTCCTCCTCGGGATAGCGTCATTTAAAGAACGAGGGTCAGCACAACGTAAAAAAAAAACTGAAAAAAAAAACCGAAAAAAAAATTGGAGGAGCCTGCCGAAGATGAGGCCATTACGGCTCGCCTTTAGGTGTCCTCCTCGGGATAGCGTCATTTAAAGAACGAGGGTCAGCATAACATATAAAAAAAGGAAAAAATCGGAAAAACAAAACGGGTGAGCGGCTGAAGATGAGGCGATTACGGCTCGCTTCTAGATGTCCTCCTCACGATACCATCATTAAAAGAACGAGGGTCAGCACAACGTTAAAAAACCCGGAAAAAAATGGAGGAGCCTGCCGATGATGAGGTCATTACGGCATGCCTTTAGGTGTCCTCCTCGGGATAGCGTCATTTAAAGAACAAGGGTCAGAACAACGTAAAAAAAAAGGGAAAAAAACCGGAAAAAAACCGAAGGAGCCTGCCAAAGATGAGGCCGTTACGGCTCGCCTTTTGGTGTCCTCCTTTGGATAGCGTCATTTAAAGAACGAGGGTCAGAACAACGTATAAAAAAAACCGGAAAAAAAAACCGGAGGAGCTTGCCGAAGATGAGGCGATTACGGCTCGCCTTTAGGTATCCTCGGGATAGCATCATTTAAAGAACGAGGGTCAGCACAACGTAAAAAAAAAAACGGAGGAGCCTGCTGAAGATGAGTCGATTACGTCTCACCTTTAGGTGTCCTCCTCGGGATAACGTCATTTAAAAAACGAGGGTCAACACAACATACAAAAAAAAAACCCGGTAAAAAACCCGGACGAGCCTGCCGAAGATGAGGCCATTACGGTTCGCCTTTTGGTGTGCTCCTCGGGATAGCGTCATTTAAAGAATGAGGGTCAGTACAACGTAAAAAAAACGGAAAAAAATGAAAAAAAACCTGAGAAACCTGCCGAAGATGAGGCCATTACGGCTCACCTTTAGGTGTCCTCCTCGGGATAGCGTCATTTAAAGAACGAGGGTCAACACAACGTAAAAAAAATACCAAAAAAAAAATGGAGGAGCCTGCCGAAGATGAGGCCATTACGGCTCGCATTTAGGTGTCCTCCTCGAGATACCATCATTTAAAGAACGAGGGTCAGCACAACGTAAAAAAAACGGAAAAAATTGGAAAAAAAAAATAGAGGAGCCTCCTGAAGATGAGGCCATTTTGGCTCGCCTTTAGGTATCCTCCTCGGGATAGCGTCATTTAAAGAACGAGGGTCAGCACAACGTTAAAAAAAAACCCAGAAAAAAAATGGGGGAGCCTGCCGAAGATGAGGCCATTACGTCTCGCCTTTAGGTGTCCACCTCAGGATAGCATCATTTAAAGAACGAGGGTCAGCACAACGTAAAAAAAAACCGGAAAAAAACAAAAAAAAAACTGGAGGAGCCTGCCGAAGATGACGCCATTACGGCTCGCCTTTAGGTGTTCTCCACGGGATAGTGTCATTTAAAGAACGAGGGTCAGCACAACGTAAAAAAAAACCGGAAAAAAATGGAAGAGCCTTCTGAAGATGAGGCCATTACGGCTCGCCTTTAGGTGTCCACCTCGGGATAGCATCATTTAAAGAACGAGGGTCATCACAACGTAAAAAAAAATCGGAGGAGCCTGCCGAAGATGAGGCCATTACGTCTCGGCTTTAGGTGTCCTGCTCGGGATAGCGTCATTTAAAGAACGAGGGTCAGCACAACGTAAAAAAAACCGAAAAAAAGAAAACCGGAGGAGCCTGCCGAAGATAAGGCCATTACGGGCCGCCTTTAGGTGTCCTCCTCGGGATAGCATCATTTAAAGAACGAGGGTCAGCACAACGTAAAAAAAAACCGGAAAAAAAACCGAAAAAAAAATTGGAGGAGTCTGCCGAAGATGAGGCCATTATGGCTCGCCTTTAGGTGTCCTCCTCGGGATAGCATCTTTTAAAGAACGAGGGTCAGCACAACGTAACAAAAAAAAACCGAAAAATACCGAAAAAAAATAGAGGAGCCTGCTGAAGATGAGACCATTACGGCTCACCATTAGGTATCCTGCTCGAGATAGCGTCATTTAAAGAACGAGGGTCAGCATAACATATAAAAAAAGGAAAAAATCGGAAAAAAAAAACGGAGGAGCGGCTGAAGATGAGGCGATTACGACTCGATTCTAGATGTCCTCCTCACGATATCGTCATTAAAAGAACAAGGGTCAGCACAACGTTAAGAAAACCCAGAAAAAAATGGAGGAGCCTGCCGATGATGAGATCATTACGGCATACCTTTAGGCGTCCTTTTCGGGATAGCGTCATTTAAAGAACAAGGGTCAGAACAACGTAAAAAAAAAGGGAAAAAAACCGGAAAAAAACCGAAGGAGCCTGCCAAAGATGAGGCCGTTACGGCTCACCTTTTGGTGTCCTCCTTTGGATAGAGTCATTTAAAGAACGAGGGTCAGAACAACGTATAAAAAAAACCGGAAAAGAAAAACCGGAGGAGCTTGCCGAAGATGAGGCGATTACGGCTCGCCTTTAGGTATCCTCGGGATAGCATCTGATGTGTGGAAAACGATCCAACACAAAACTCACCGGCAAGTGTACTGGGTCGCATCAAGTAATAATAACTCACAAGAGTGAGGTCGATCCCACAGGGATTGAAGGATTGAGCAACTTTAGTTTAGTGGTTGATTTAGTCAATCGAATCAAGATTTGGTTGGGTAATTTGTGATTTGCAGAAGCTAAATTGCATGGAAAGTAAAGAGGGAAAGAGAAAGTGCAGTAAATTAAAGAGCAGGAAAGTAAATGTGCTGAATCTTAAAGAACAAGTAAAGTAAATTGCAGAAACTTAGATTGCAAGAAATGTAAATGACTGAATCTTAAAGTGCAAGAAATGTAAATTGCTTGAATTGTAAAAGGGATTGGGAGTTGGAATTGCAGAAATTGAACAAGAACAACTAAATTGCATTAAACATAAAAGAGAAAATTTAAGTGCAGTGAAGTAGATCTTAACAGAAAAGTAAAATGACTTGAGAATTTAAAGAACTGGAAAGCAGTGCTTAAGTTGCAGCAATTCTAAAAGGTGTTGAAGATCTCAGGAAATCAAAGAGACTAGAAAACAAATCTAGATCTCACTCCCTTCCTAGATCCAACAAGAGAAATTGCAAAAGAAGTAGAGAAAAGTAAATTGCAGAAGGAAAGTAGATGAAGAAGCAGTAAATAGAAATTCAAATTCAATTATGCAGAAAGAAAATAAACAAGATCCCAAGGTGAGATTGAAACAGAAGTTCTTCAATTCTCTACCCAAGATCCAAAGCAAGGAAATAAAAGAGTGCTCAAGCAAGAACCAAGAAGAAGAGAGATCAATTCTCCTTCCAAGTTCTCTCAGAAATTCAAAAAAAGCTCAGAATTAAAATGCAAGTAAAAAGGGAAAATTCAAAATGAAGTCTAGAGGTCCTAATTACATCAAACTAACTCCTATTTATACACTTTCTATTCTTGGATTTTGGAATTTGGGTGGGCTTTTGATTTGGTGAAGAAATGAATTAAATTGGATTTTTAATCCAATTCCTAGCCCAAATTACACCTCCAGGGGAAAGCTCAGTTGGAAAATCCAACTTAGCTTTCAAGCATGCTCCATCCGTGTCAAGTGTGGTGTGCCCAGCCTTGTTTGGGTGTCAATTGTATTAGAGCTAAGTTGGAAAATCCAACTTAGCTCTAGACCGTGTCATGATGTGCAAGGCTTCCTTCTTGGTGCACCAAAATGTGTTGCTGGGCCGTGTCATGATGCCTTGGTGTGCTAGGAGTGTGCGCCAAAGTGTGGAGGCTTGGGGGAGAGGCAATGCTCAGTTGGAATTTCCAACTTAGCTTTCCTTATAGCGCCTTTGCTTGAGACTTCAAGGTCCCAGGTTCAACACTTGGTGGAGGAAGCCTTGGAGCTAATTTCCTTGGTTGAGTGGGTGTTCTTCCCTTGTGTTTCCAAGAGTTCCCAAGTTCGAAACTTGGAGGAAGCATTTAAGCTATCTTTCCTTGATTTTCCTTGCAAGCTTGATGGTCCTCCTTCCTTATGTTTCAAAGAATACCCAAGTTCAAGTCCTGGAGGAAGCATTCTAGCTATTTATTCTCAAATTCCCTTGCAAGGAGTGGTGTGTGGTTCCAAGTTCGAACCATGGAGGATGCATTTTGGCCATTTCTTCTTGAATTTCCTTGCAAGGTGAGTTCCTTGCTTCTCCTTGGTCCTTGGTTCGAATCTTGTTGGCTTCACCCCTTGGAATTTTCTTCTTGAATTAATATGGAGAAGTCCCGATAAAGTTAACTTAGTTAACTTAGCTTTGCACCATTTCCTTGCTTTCTTTAGTGCTCAGTTAACTATTTTAACTTAGCTTTGTGACTTTCTTCTCCTTCCATTCCTTGTGAAGCTCAGTTTGCTTCCTCAACTTAGCTTCCCTTTCTTCCTCAATGTGGTCATACTTTTCCTTCCCTTTTCCACGCTTTCTCTTTTCCTTTGGACACGCTTCTTGCTTCCTTGGGCACATTTCTTATGCCACGCTTTTCTTCTTTTCTTCTTTCTTCACCTACAAGCAATCAAAACAACCAATCAAAGTATCACTAAATTCACAAGGTTTACAAATCATTAAAATTCAATTAAATTTAGCTTAAACCTCATGATTTAGCATCAATTACATGGTGGTTTTTTGATTCAAAGAAGTCATGCATTTTTCACTCCAAATTACTTACTTAGAATGCAAGAAAGTGCATAAAACTTAATAAAAACAAGGAAAAAGGCTAGTGAAACTAGGCTAAGATGACTTGTCATCACAACACCAAACTTAAAACTTGCTTGTCCCCAAGCAAGAAAAGAATTATGCTCAAGGGTTCTTTCAATTAGAATGGATTTGAGGAATTACATGTACTATCCTTTGAGTGAAGTGATTAAGTGACAGTAGGGTGAACTCTAAATTATATGCTCATGCAAGGGCTTCAGTCCTTACTAGTCCCTACATCTTGGAAGTCTTAGGTCTTAGAACTTTCATCCCAATGGTATCATGGAGATCTCTTTATATGTAATCACCTTGAAGCAGCTTATGATTTGTGTTTTTGGCTTTGACTCTAAGTGTCATGTCTCAAAGCGGCTCTTTAGATAAGCTTTCAATCAATACTCCTAAACCAGTTGGTTTTAAGGTATTAGGTGTTGAAGCACCCCTTAGGATTTACTTGCTCAAGCCTCTCTCTTTGACACAATTCGACCACAAGCATTTACTAGGATAATAACTCTTTGAGTTCTTGTTTCTTTCTTCTTTTCTGCCTAGTAATTGATGCTCAGAGCCTTGGGCCATGTTCTCTTTGTTTTTTTTATCTTCTTTATTTTCTTTTGTTTGCTGCTTCTTGGATCAATAAATGTTTGAAAATCTCCACTATACTTCTTTGAACTCTATGTTCTGCCTATGAGCTCCCATGCAAGTTTTCATAAGCATGCAACCTCAATGCATAATCATACAACTAGAACCACCACTTCTCCTAATCTTTTGCTTGCCTCAAAATTGTTTAATTTCTCAATCCTTCTTTTCAAAGAACTATCATGTGGTGCCCTTTTTTGAAATCTTGAGTGCATGCAAGTTTGAAAAGTGTAGTGTTGTGAATAGTCAAGAAATCTTAATTATTGAATTATAGAACAACTATATTATGCAGACAGGCAGGGGTATTATATCACTTTCAATCATAGCAGTGTCTATTGTAAAGTAATTATTGAACAATACAACCTTTTGGAATTTACTTGCTATCCGCCTCCTCATCATCATCATTGCTGGTCTTCACATTCTTTCATCTCTTTGATTGATGATGCTTAATCTTTCCAAAAGTTTGTATGGTGCTCTGCAGTGATATTGAAAGTTGCTTGTTCCCCAAGCACTTAAAAAATGGTTAGCATGCATGATTTATTTGTGGGCTTTTGAACTTACTTTGGTGTGGGAACACCAAACTTAGTACCTTGCCAATGGTTCTCATGCATCAAATTAACCATGTGTGAAACTTTCTTTTTTTTTTCTTTTTCAAAAGCAATAAAACTGAAAACTAGGAAACAGCAGAATAGTTAGCTAGTTTTTCTAAATGCTTGAAGCTAGCATTATGCAGAAGGTGAGAATGTATTTTATGATGGGATTTTGGTGGAACACCAAACTTAGAATCCTTCATTCTCCCTTAGATTGTTTTGGTGTGCAACACCAAACTTAGCTTCTTGCAATATAGATAAAACTAATCAACCTTTTTATTGAAATAACTATGAAAAGAAAGTTACCTCAGGTTGGGTTGCCTCCCAACAAGCGCTTCTTTATTGTCACTAGCTTGACATCCTCCATTCTTTGATCATGGAGGTTGAAAATCCTGTTGCCTTTGATTTTCTCCTCTCACTATGGACTTCCCTCCGGTCTCTTCCATTTCTTGGTGCCCTTCTTCAGAAATTACAGAGGTGGAGAACTCTCTCCTGGTTCATGTCATACAACCAAAATAGCAAAGAAACACAGAGCACTTTGTAGCTTGAGTGCAGTGAGAGTTAGTAGAGACAAAATCTCAAACAGTTAGTGTGCAAGTTAGAAATAAGGAAAATGAACAAAAATAAAGAAAAAGTGCTTAATCTAGACCACCACCTTACTTAATCATTGTCAATCTAATCAATCCCCGGCAACGGCGCCAAAAACTTGATGTGTGGAAAACGATCCAACACAAAACTCACCGGCAAGTGTACCGGGTCACATCAAGTAATAATAACTCACAAGAGTGAGGTCGATCCCACAGGGATTGAAGGATTGAGCAACTTTAGTTTAGTGGTTGATTTAGTCAAGCGAATCAAGATTTGGTTGGGTAATTTGTGATTTGCAGAAGCTAAATTGCATGGAAAGTAAAGAGGGAAAGAGAAAGTGCAGTAAATTAAAGAGCAGGAAAGTAAATGTGCTGAATCTTAAAGAACAAGTAAAGTAAATTGCAGAAACTTAGATTGCAAGAAATGTAAATGACTGAATCTTAAAGTGCAAGAAATGTAAATTGCTTGAATTGTAAAAGGGATTGGGAGTTGGAATTGCAGAAATTGAACAAGAACAACTAAATTGCATTAAACATAAAAGAGAAAATTTAAGTGCAGTGAAGTAGATCTTAACAGAAAAGTAAAATGACTTGAGAATTTAAAGAACTGGAAAGCAGTGCTTAAGTTGCAGCAATTCTAAAAGGTGTTGAAGATCTCAGGAAATCAAAGAGACTAGAAAACAAATCTAGATCTCACTCCCTTCCTAGATCCAACAAGAGAAATTGCAAAAGAAGTAGAGAAAAGTAAATTGCAGAAGGAAAGTAGATGAAGAAGCAGTAAATAGAAATTCAAATTCAATTATGCAGAAAGAAAATAAACAAGATCCCAAGGTGAGATTGAAACAGAAGTTCTTCAATTCTCTACCCAAGATCCAAAGCAAGGAAATAAAAGAGTGCTCAAGCAAGAACCAAGAAGAAGAGAGATCAATTCTCCTTCCAAGTTCTCTCAGAAATTCAAAAAAAGCTCAGAATTAAAATGCAAGTAAAAAGGGAAAATTCAAAATGAAGTCTAGAGGTCCTAATTACATCAAACTAACTCCTATTTATACACTTTCTATTCTTGGATTTTGGAATTTGGGTGGGCTTTTGATTTGGTGAAGAAATGAATTAAATTGGATTTTTAATCCAATTCCTAGCCCAAATTACACCTCCAGGGGAAAGCTCAGTTGGAAAATCCAACTTAGCTTTCAAGCATGCTCCATCCGTGTCAAGTGTGGTGTGCCCAGCCTTGTTTGGGTGTCAATTGTATTAGAGCTAAGTTGGAAAATCCAACTTAGCTCTAGACCGTGTCATGATGTGCAAGGCTTCCTTCTTGGTGCGCCAAAATGTGTTGCTGGGCCGTGTCATGATGCCTTGGTGTGCTAGGAGTGTGCGCCAAAGTGTGGAGGCTTGGGGGAGAGGCAATGCTCAGTTGGAATTTCCAACTTAGCTTTCCTTATAGCGCCTTTGCTTGAGACTTCAAGGTCCCAGGTTCAACACTTGGTGGAGGAAGCCTTGGAGCTAATTTCCTTGGTTGAGTGGGTGTTCTTCCCTTGTGTTTCCAAGAGTTCCCAAGTTCGAAACTTGGAGGAAGCATTTAAGCTATCTTTCCTTGATTTTCCTTGCAAGCTTGATGGTGCTCCTTCCTTATGTTTCAAAGAATACCCAAGTTCAAGTCCTGGAGGAAGCATTCTAGCTATTTATTCTCAAATTCCCTTGCAAGGAGTGGCGTGTGGTTCCAAGTTCGAACCATGGAGGATGCATTTTGGCCATTTCTTCTTGAATTTCCTTGCAAGGTGAGTTCCTTGCTTCTCCTTGGTCCTTGGTTCGAATCTTGTTGGCTTCACCCCTTGGAATTTTCTTCTTGAATTAATATGGAGAAGTCCCAATAAAGTTAACTTAGTTAACTTAGCTTTGCACCATTTCCTTGCTTTCTTTAGTGCTCAGTTAACTATTTTAACTTAGCTTTGTGACTTTCTTCTCCTTCCATTCCTTGTGAAGCTCAGTTTGCTTCCTCAACTTAGCTTCCCTTTCTTCCTCAATGTGGTCATACTTTTCCTTCCCTTTTCCACGCTTTCTCTTTTCCTTTGGACACGCTTCTTGCTTCCTTGGGCACATTTCTTATGCCACGCTTTTCTTCTTTTCTTCTTTCTTCACCTACAAGCAATCAAAACAACCAATCAAAGTATCACTAAATTCACAAGGTTTACAAATCATTAAAATTCAATTAAATTTAGCTTAAACCTCATGATTTAGCATCAATTACATGGTGGTTTTTTGATTCAAAGAAGTCATGCATTTTTCACTCCAAATTACTTACTTAGAATGCAAGAAAGTGCATAAAACTTAATAAAAACAAGGAAAAAGGCTAGTGAAACTAGGCTAAGTTGACTTGTCATCAGCATCATTTAAAGAACGAGGATCAGCACAACGTAAAAAAAAAAAACGGAGGAGCCTGCTGAAGATGAGTCGATTACGTCTCGCCTTTAGGTGTCCTCCTGGGGATAGCGTCATTTAAAAAACGAGGGTCAGCACAACGTACAAAAAAAAACCCGGTAAAAAAACCCGGACGAGCCTGCCGAAGATGAGGCCATTACGGCTCGCCTTTAGGTGTCCTTCTCGGGATAGCGTCATTTAAAGAACGAGGGTCAGCACAACGTAAAAAAAAAAGCAAAAAAATGAAAAAAAATCGGAGGAACCTGCCGAAGATGAGGCCATTACGGCTCACCTTTAGGTGTCCTCCTCGGGATAGCGTCATTTAAAGAACGAGGGTCAACACAATGTAAAAAAAAACCAAAAAAAAATGGAGGAATCTACCGAAGATGAGGCCATTACGGCTCGCGTTTAGTTGTCCTCCTCGGGATACCATCATTTAAAGAACGAGGGTCAGCACAACGTAAAAAAACGGAAAAAATTAGAAAAAAAATAGAGGAGCCTCCTGAAGATGAGGCCATTATGGCTCGCCTTTAGGTATCCTCCTCGGGATAGCGTCATTTAAAGAACGAGGGTCAGCATAATGTATAAAAAAAAGGAAAAAACCGGAAAAAAATGGAGGAGCCTGCTGAAGATGAGGCGATTACGGCTCGCCTTTAGGTGTCCTCCTCAGGATAGCGTCATTTAAAGAACGAGGCTCAGCACAACGTTTAAAAAAAAAACCCAGAAAAAAAAATGGGGGAGCCTGCCAAAGATGAGGCCATTACGGCTTGCCTTTAGGTGTCCACCTCAGGATAGCATCATTTAAAGAACGAGGGTCAGCACAATATAAAAAAAAAACCGGAAAAAACCAAAAAAAAAAAAACCAGAGGAGCCTGCCGAAGATGACGCCATTACGGCTCGCCTTTAGGTGTTCTCCACGGGATAGTGTCATTTAAAGAACGAGGGTCAACACAATGTAAAAAAAAACCAAAAAAAAAATGGAGGAATCTACCGAAGATGAGGCCATTACGGCTCGCGTTTAGTTGTCCTCCTCGGGATACCATCATTTAAAGAACGAGGGTCAGCACAACGTAAAAAAACGGAAAAAATTAGAAAAAAAATAGAGGAGCCTCCTGAAGATGAGGCCATTATGGCTCGCCTTTAGGTATCCTCCTCGGGATAGCGTCATTTAAAGAACGAGGGTCAGCATAATGTATAAAAAAAAGGAAAAAACCGGAAAAAAATGGAGGAGCCTGCTGAAGATGAGGCGATTACGGCTCGCCTTTAGGTGTCCTCCTCAGGATAGCGTCATTTAAAGAACGAGGCTCAGCACAACGTTTAAAAAAAAACCCAGAAAAAAAATGGGGGAGCCTGCCAAAGATGAGGCCATTACGGCTTGCCTTTAGGTGTCCACCTCAGGATAGCATCATTTAAAGAACGAGGGTCAGCACAATATAAAAAAAAACCGGAAAAAAACCAAAAAAAAAAAACCAGAGGAGCCTGCCGAAGATGACGCCATTACGGCTCGCCTTTAGGTGTTCTCCACGGGATAGTGTCATTTAAAGAACAAGGGTCGGCACAACGTAAAAAAAAAACCAGAAAAAAAAATGGAGGATCCTTCTGAAGATGATGCCATTACGGCTCGCCTTTAGGTGTCCACCTCTGGATAGCATCATTTAAAGAACGAGGGTCATCACAATGTAAAAAAAAATCGGAGGAGCCTGCCGAATATGAGGCCATTACAGCTCGGCTTTAGGTGTCCTGCTCGGGATAGCGTCATTTAAAGAACGAGGGTCAGCACAACTTAAAAAAAACCGAAAAAAAGAAAACCAGAGGAGACTGCCGAAGATAAGGCCATTACGGGCCGCCTTTAGGTGTCCTCCTCGGGATAGCGTCATTTAAAGAACGAGGGTCAGCACAACGTACAAAAAAAAACCGGAAGAGCCTGTCGAAGATGAGGCCATTACGGCTCGCGTTTAGCTGTCCTCCTCCGGATAGCGTTATTTAAAGAATGAGGGTCAGCACAACGTAAAAAAAATAAATAATAATAATAATAAAAAAAACCCGGAAAGAAAAAAATGGAGGAGCCTGCCGAAGATGAGGCCATTACGGCTCGCCGTTAGGTGTCCTCCTTGGGATAGCGTCATTTAAAGAACGAGGGTTGACACAACGTAAAAAAAAACCGCAAAAAAAAATCAGAGGAGCCTGCCAAAGATGAGGCCATTACGACTCGCCTTTAGGTGTCCTCCTCGGGAAAGCATCATTTAAAGAAATAGGGTCAGCACAACGTAAAAAAAAACAGAAAAAATCGGAAAAAAATAGAAGAGCCTGCTGAAGATGAGGCCATTACAGCTCATCTTTAGGTATCCTCCTCGGGATAGCGTTATTTAAAGAACGAGGGTCAGCATAACGTATAAAAAAAAAGGAAAAAACCGGAAAAAAACCGGAGGAGCCTGCCGAAGATAAGGCCATTACGGCTCGCCTTTAGGTGTCCTCCTCGGGATAGCGTCATTTAAAGAACGAGGGTCAGAGCAACGTAAAAAAAAAAAACAAAAACAAAAACAGGAAAAAAACTGGAGGAGCCTGCCGAAGATGAGGCCATTAAAGCTCGCCTGTAGATGCCCTCCTCGAGATAGCATCATTTAAAGAACAAGGGTCAAAACAACGTAAAAAAAACTGGAAAAAAAAACCAGAGGAGCTTACTAAAGATGAGGCCATTACGGCTCGCCTTTAGGTGTCCACCTCGGGATAGCATCATTTAAAGAACGAGGGTCAGCACAACGTAAAAAAAAAAACCAGAAAAAATGGAGGAGTCTGCTGAAGATGAGGCCATTACGGTTCACCTTTAGGTGTCCTCCTCGGGATAGCGTCATTTAAAGAACGAGGGTAAGCATAACGTATAAAAAAAAAGGAAAAAACTGAAAAAAAAAATGGAAGAGCCTGTTCAGGATGAGGCAATTACGGCTCGCCTTTAGGTGTCCTCCTCAGGAACGCGTCATTTAAAGAACGAGGGTAAGCACAACGTTAGAAAAAAAAACCAGGAAAAAAAACGGAGGAGCCTGCCGAAGATGAGGCCATTACGGCTCGCCTTTAAGTGTCCTCCTCGAGATAGCGTCATTTAAAGAACGAGGGTCAGCATAACGTACAAAAAAATAACCGGAGGAGCATGCCGAAGACGAGGCCATTACGGCTCGCCTTTAGGTGTCCTCCTCGGGATAGCGTTATTTAAAGAACGAAGGTCAGCACAACGTAAAAAAAAACTGCAAAAAAAAAAAAAATCGGAGGAGCCTGCCGAAGATGAGGCCATTACGACTTGCCTTAAGGTGTCCTCCTCGGATAGCATCATTTAAAGAACGTGGGTCAGCACAACGTAAAAAAACGGAAAAAATCAGAAAAAAAATAGAGGAGCCTGCTGAAGATGCGGCCATTACAGCTCACCTTTAGGTATCCTCCTCGGGATAGCGTCATTTAAAGAACGAGGGTCAGCATAACGTATAAATAAAAAGGAAAAAACCGGAAAAAAATGGAGGAGCCTGCTGAAAATGAGGCGATTACGGCTCGCCTTTAGGTGTCCTCCTCAGGAACACGTCATTTAAAGAACGAGGGTAAGCACAACGTTAAAAAAAAACAAAAATAAAAACCAGAAAAAAAACCAGAGGAGCCTCCCGAAAATGAGGCCATTACGGCTCACCTCTAGGTGTCCTCCTCGGGATAGCATCATTTAAAGAAGGAGGGTCAGCACAACGTAAAAAAAACGGAAAAAATCGGAAAAAAAATAGAGGAGCCTGCTGAAGATGAGGCCATTACGGCTCGCCTTTAGGTATCCTCCTCGGGATAGCCTCATTTAAAGAACGAGGGTAAGCATAACTTATAAAAAAAAGGAAAAAACTGGAAAAAAAAATGGAGGAGCCTGTTGAGGATGAGGCAATTACGGCTCGCCTTTAGGTGTCCTCCTCAGGAACGCGTCATTTAAAGAACGAGAGTAAGCACAACGTTAAAAAAAAACCCGGAAAAAAACGGAGGAGCCTGCCGAAGATGAGGCCATTACGGCTCGCCTTTAGGTGTCCTCCTCGGGATAGCGTCATTTAAAGAACGAGGGTCAGCACAACGTACAGAAAAAAAAACCGGAGGAGCATGCCAAAGACGAGGCCATTACGGCTCGCCTTTAGGTGTCCTCCTCGGGATAGCGTCATTTAAAGAATGAAGGTCAGCACAATGTAAAAAAAAACCGCAAAAAAAAAACCGGAGGAGCCTGCCGAAGATGAGGCCATTACGACTCGCCTTAAGGTGTCCTCCTCGGGATAGCATCATTTTAAGAACGTGGGTCAGCACAACATAAAAAAAACGGAAAAAAATCGGAAAAAAAATAGAGGAGCCTGCTGAATATGCGGCCATTACAGCTCACTTTTAGGTATCCTCCACGGGATAGCATCATTTAAAGAACGAGGGTCAGCATAACGTATAAAAAAAAAAGGAAAAAATTGGAAAAAAACGGAGGAGCCTACTGAAAATGAGGCGATTACGGCTCGCCTTTAGGTGTCCTCCTCGGGATAGCGTCATTTACAGAACGAGGGTCAGAGCAACGTAAAAAAAAACAAAAACAAAAACCGGAAAAAAAACCAGAGGAGCCTGCCGAAGATGTGGCCATTACAGCTCGCCTGAAGGTGTCCTCCTCGGGATAGCATCATTTAATGAACGAGGGTCAGCACAACGTAAAAAAAAACAAAAAAAACCGAAAAAAAAATGGAAGAGCATGCTGAAGATGAGGCCATTACGGCTCGCCTTTAGGTATCCTCCTCGGGATAGCGTCATTTAAAGAACGAGGGTCAGAACAACGTAAAAAAAAAACCGGAAAAAAAACCGGAGGAGCTTGCTAAAGATGAGGCCATTACGGCTCGCCTTTAGGTGTCCACCTCGGGATAGCATCATTTAAAGAATGAGGGTCAGCACAACGTAAAAAAAAACCAGAAAAAAAATGGAGGAGACAGCTGAAGATGAGGCCATTACGGCTCGCCTTTAGGTGTCCTCCATGGGATAGCGTCATTTAAAGAACGATGGTCAGCACAACGTAAAAAAAAACCAGAAAAAAACTGCAGGAGCTTGCTGAAGATGAGGCCGTAACGGCTCGCCTTTAGGTATCCTCCTCGGGATAGCGTCATTTAAAGAACGAGGGTAAGCATAACGTATAAGAAAAAGGAAAAAACCGGAAAAAAAATGGAGGAACCTGCTGAAGATGAGGAGATTACGGCTCGCCTTTAGGTGTCCTCCTCAGGAACGCGTCATTTAAAGAACGAAGGTCAGCACAACGTTAAAAAAAAAACCAGAAAAAAACGGAGGAGCCTGCCGCAGATGAGGCCATTACGGCTAGCCTTTAGGTGTCCTCCTCGGGATAGTGTCATTTAAAGAACGAGGGTCAGCACAACGTACAAAAAAAATCCGGAGGAGCCTGCCGAAGATGAGGCCATTACGGCTCGCCTTTAGGTGTCCTCTTCAGGATAGCGTTATTTAAAGAATGAGGGTCAGCACAACGTAAAAAAATAAAAAATAATAAAAAAAAACCCGGAAAGAAAAAAATGGAGGAGCCTGCCGAAGATGAGGCCCTTAAGGCTCGCCTTTAGGTGTCCTCCGGGATAGCGTCATTTAAAGAACGAGGGTCAGCACAACGTAAAAAAAAAAGAAGAAAAAAAGGAAAAAAACCGAAAAAAAAACCGGAGGAACCTGCCGAAGATGAGGCCATTACGGCTCACCTTTAGGTGTCCTCCTCGGGATAGCATCATTTAATGAAGGAGGGTCAGCACAACGTAAAAAAAACGGTAAAAATCAGAAAAAAATAGAGGAGCCTGCTAAAGATGAGGCCATTATGGCTCGCCTTTAGGTATCCTCCTCGGGATAGCGTCATTTAAGGAACGAGGGTAAGCATAGCGTATAAAAAAAACGAAAAAACCGGAAAAAAAACGGAGGAGCCTGTTGAAGATGAGGCGATTACGGCTCGCCTTTAGGTGTCCTCCTCAGGAACGCGTCATTTAAAGAACGAGGGTAAGCACAACGTTAAAAAAAAACCCGGAAAAAAAATGGAGGAGCCTGCCGAAGATGAGGCCATTACGGCTCGCCTTTTGGTGTCCTCCTCGGGATAGCGTCATTTAAAGAACGAGGGTCAGCACAACGTACAAAAAAAAAAAAACCGGAGGAGCATGCCGAAGATGAGGCCATTACGACTCGCCTTTAGGTGTCCTCCTCGGGAAAGCGTCATTTAAAGAACGAAGGTCAGCACAACGTAAAAAAAAACCGCAAAAAAAAACCAGAGGAGCCTGCCGAAGATGAGGCCATTACGACTCGCCTTAAGGTGTCCTCCTCGGGATAGCATCATTTAAAGAACGAGGGTCAGCACAACGTAAAAAAACGGAAAAAATCGGAAAAAAATAGAGGAGCCTGCTGAAGATGCGGCCATTACAGCTCACCTTTAGGTATCCTCCTCGGGATAGCGTCATTTAAAGAACGAGGGTCAGCATAACGTATAAAAAAAAGGAAAAAATCGGAAAAAAATGGAGGAGCCTACTGAAAATGAGGCCGTTACGGCTCGCCTTTAGGGGTCCTCCTCGGGATAGCGTCATTTACAGAACGAGTGTCAGAGCAACGTAAAAAAAAAAACAAAAACAAAAACCGGAAAAAAAACCGGAGGAGCCTGCCAAAGATGAGGCCATTACAGCTCGCCTGAAGGTGTCCTCCTCGGGATAGCCTCATTTAAAGGAAAAAAAAATGGAGGAGCCTGCTGAAGATGAGGCCATTACGGCTCGCCTTTAGGTATCTTCCTCGGGATAGCGTCATTTAAAGAATGAGGGTCATCATAACGTATAAAAAAAACGAAAAAACCGGAAAAAAAACGGAGGAGCCTGCTGAAGATGAGGCGATTACGGCTCGCCTTTAGGTTTCCTCCTCAAGAACGCGTTATTTAAGGAATGAGGGTCAGCACAACGTTAAAAAAAAACCCGGAAAAAAAATGGAGGAGCCTGCCGAAGATGAGGCCATTACGGCTCGCCTTTAGGTGTCCTCCTCGGGATAGCGTCATTTATAGAACGAGGGTCAGCACAATATAAAAAAAAAAGGAAAAAAACCGAAAAAAAAAACCAGAGGAACCTGCCGAAGATGAGGCCATTACGACTCACCTTTAGGTGTCCTCCTCGGGATAGCGTCATTTATAGAACGAGGGTCAGCACAATATAAAAAAAAAAGGAAAAAAACCGAAAAAAAAAACCAGAGGAACCTGCCGAAGATGAGGCCATTACGACTCACCTTTAGGTGTCCACCTCGGGATAGCATCATTTACAGAACGAGGGTGAGCACAACGTAAAAAAAACGGAAAAACCGGAAAAAAATAGAGCAGCTTGCTGAAGATGAGGCCATTACGGCTTGCCTTTAGGTATCCTCCTCGGGATAGCGTCATTTAAAGAACGAGGGTAAGCATAACGTATAAAAAAAAGGAAAAAATCGGAAAAAAAATGGAGCAGCCTTTTGAAGATGAAGCGATTACGGCTCGCCTTTCGGTGTCCTCCTCAGGAACGCGTCATTTAAAGAACGAGGGTCAGCACAACGTTAAAAAAAATCCCGGAAAAAAACGGAGGAGCCTGCCGAAGATGAGGCCATTACGGATCGCCTTTAGGTGTCCTCCTCGGGATAGCGTCATTTAAAGAACGAGGGTCAGCACAACGTACAGAAAAAAAAACCGGAGGAGCATGCCAAAGACGAGGCCATTACGGCTCGCCTTTAGGTGTCCTCCTCGGGATAGCGTCATTTAAAGAATGAAGGTCAGCACAATGTAAAAAAAAACCGCAAAAAAAAAAACCGGAGGAGCCTGCCGAAGATGAGGCCATTACGACTCGCCTTAAGGTGTCCTCCTCGGGATAGCATCATTTTAAGAACGTGGGTCAGCACAACATAAAAAAAACGGAAAAAAATCGGAAAAAAAATAGAGGAGCCTGCTGAATATGAGTCCATTACAGCTCACTTTTAGGTATCCTCCACGGGATAGCATCATTTAAAGAACGAGGGTCAGCATAACGTATAAAAAAAAAAAGGAAAAAACTGGAAAAAAACGGAGGAGCCTACTGAAAATGAGGCGATTACGGCTCGCCTTTAGGTGTCCTCCTCGGGATAGCGTCATTTACAGAACGAGGGTCAGAGCAACGTAAAAAAAAACAAAAACAAAAACCGGAAAAAAAACCAGAGGAGCCTGCCGAAGATGTGGCCATTACAGCTCGCCTGAAGGTGTCCTCCTCGGGGTAGCATCATTTAATGAACGAGGGTCAGCACAACGTAAAAAAAAACAAAAAAAACTGAAAAAAAAAATGGAAGCGCATGCTGAAGATGAGGCCATTACGGCTCGCCTTTAGGTATCCTCCTCGGGATAGCGTCATTTAAAGAACGAGGGTCAGAACAACGTAAAAAAAAAACCGGAAAAAAAACCGGAGGAGCTTGCTAAAGATGAGGCCATTACGGCTCGCCTTTAGGTGTCCACCTCGGGATAGCATCATTTAAAGAATGAGGGTCAGCACAACGTAAAAAAAAACCAGAAAAAAAATGGAGGAGACAGCTGAAGATGAGGCCATTACGGCTCGCCTTTAGGTGTCCTCCATGGGATAGCATCATTTAAAGAACGATGGTCAGCACAACGTAAAAAAAAAACAGAAAAAAACTGCAGGAGCTTGCTGAAGATGAGGCCGTAACGGCTCGCCTTTAGGTATCCTCCTCGGGATAGCGTCATTTAAAGAACGAGGGTAAGCATAACGTATAAGAAAAAGGAAAAAACCGGAAAAAAAATGGAGGAACCTGCTGAAGATGAGGAGATTACGGCTCGCCTTTAGGTGTCCTCCTCAGGAACACGTCATTTAAAGAACGAAGGTCAGCACAACGTTAAAAAAAAAACCAGAAAAAAACGGAGGAGCCTGCCGCAGATGAGGCCATTACGGCTAGCCTTTAGGTGTCCTCCTCGGGATAGTGTCATTTAAAGAACGAGGGTCAGCACAACGTACAAAAAAAATCCGGAGGAGCCTGCCGAAGATGAGGCCATTACGGCTCGCCTTTAGGTGTCCTCTTCAGGATAGCGTTATTTAAAGAATGAGGGTCAGCACAACGTAAAAAAATAAAAAATAATAAAAAAAAACCCGGAAAGAAAAAAATGGAGGAGCCTGCCGAAGATGAGGCCCTTAAGGCTCGCCTTTAGGTGTCCTCCGGGATAGCGTCATTTAAAGAACGAGGGTCAGCACAACGTAAAAAAAAAAGAAGAAAAAAAGGAAAAAAACCGAAAAAAAAACCGGAGGAACCTGCCGAAGATGAGGCCATTACGGCTCACCTTTAGGTGTCCTCCTCGGGATAGCATCATTTAAAGAAGGAGGGTCAGCACAACGTAAAAAAAACGGTAAAAATCAGAAAAAAATAGAAGTGCCTGCTGAAGATGAGGCCATTATGGCTCGCCTTTAGGTATCCTCCTCGGGATAGCGTCATTTAAGGAACGAGGGTAAGCATAGCGTATAAAAAAAACGAAAAAACCGGAAAAAAAACGGAGGAGCCTGTTGAAGATGAGGCGATTACGGCTCGCCTTTAGATGTCCTCCTCAGGAACGCGTCATTTAAAGAACGAGGGTAAGCACAACGTTAAAAAAAAACCCGGAAAAAAAATGGAGGAGCCTGCCGAAGATGAGGCCATTACGGCTCGCCTTTTGGTGTCCTCCTCGGGATAGCGTCATTTAAAGAACGAGGGTCAGCACAACGTACAAAAAAAAAAAACCGGAGGAGCATGCCGAATATGAGGCCATTACGACTCGCCTTTAGGTGTCCTCCTCGGGAAAGCGTCATTTAAAGAACGAAGGTCAGCACAACGTAAAAAAAAAACGTAAAAAAAAACCAGAGGAGCCTGCCGAAGATGAGGCCATTACGACTCGCCTTAAGGTGTCCTCCTCGGGATAGCATCATTTAAAGAACGAGGGTCAGCACAACGTAAAAAAACGGAAAAAATCAGAAAAAAATAGGGGAGCCTGCTGAAGATGCGGCCATTACAGCTCCCCTTTAGGTATCCTCCTCGGGATAGCGTCATTTAAAGAACGAGGGTCAGCATAACGTATAAAAAAAAAGGAAAAAATCGGAAAAAAATGGAGGAGCCTACTGAAAATGAGGCGATTACGGCTCGCCTTTAGGGGTCCTCCTCGGGATAGCGTCATTTACAGAACGAGGGTCAGAGCAACGTAAAAAAAAAACAAAAACAAAAACCGGAAAAAAAACCGGAGGAGCCTGCCAAAGATGAGGCCATTACAGCTTGCCTGAAGGTGTCCTCCTCGGGATAGCCTCATTTAAAGGAAAAAAAAATGGAGGAGCCTGCTGAAGATGAGGCCATTACGGCTCGCCTTTAGGTATCTTCCTCGGGATAGCGTCATTTAAAGAATGAGGGTCATCATAACGTATAAAAAAAACGAAAAAACCGGAAAAAAAACGGAGGAGCCTGCTGAAGATGAGGCGATTACGGCTCGCCTTTAGGTTTCCTCCTCAAGAACGCGTTATTTAAGGAATGAGGGTAAGCACAACGTTAAAAAAAAACCCGGAAAAAAAAATGGAGGAGACTGCCGAAGATGAGGCCATTACGGCTCGCCTTTAGGTGTCCTCCTCGGGATAGCGTCATTTATAGAACGAGGGTCAGCACAATATAAAAAAAAAAAGGAAAAAAACCGAAAAAAAAAACCAGAGGAACCTGCCGAAGATGAGGCCATTACGACTCACCTTTAGGTGTCCACCTCGGGATAGCATCATTTACAGAACGAGGGTGAGCACAACGTAAAAAAAACGGAAAAACCGGAAAAAAATAGAGCAGCCTGCTGAAGATGAGGCCATTACGGCTTGCCTTTAGGTATCCTCCTCGGGATAGCGTCATTTAAAGAACGAGGGTAAGCATAACGTATAAAAAAAAGGAAAAAATCGGAAAAAAAATGGAGCAACCTTTTGAAGATGAAGCGATTACGGCTCGCCTTTCGGTGTCCTCCTCAGGAACGCGTCATTTAAAGAACGAGGGTCAGCACAACGTTAAAAAAAATCCCGGAAAAAAACGGAGGAGCCTGCCGAAGATGAGGCCATTACGGCTCGCCTTTAGGTGTCCTCCTCGGGATAGCGTCATTTAAAGAACGAGGGTCAGCACAACGTACAGAAAAAAAAACCGGAGGAGCATGCCAAAGACGAGGCCATTACGGCTCGCCTTTAGGTGTCCTCCTCGGGATAGCGTCATTTAAAGAATGAAGGTCAGCACAATGTAAAAAAAAACCGCAAAAAAAAAAACCGGAGGAGCCTGCCGAAGATGAGGCCATTACGACTCGCCTTAAGGTGTCCTCCTCGGGATAGCATCATTTTAAGAACGTGGGTCAGCACAACATAAAAAAAACGGAAAAAAATCGGAAAAAAAATAGAGGAGCCTGCTGAATATGCGGCCATTACAGCTCACTTTTAGGTATCCTCCACGGGATAGCATCATTTAAAGAACGAGGGTCAGCATAACGTATAAAAAAAAAAGGGAAAAAACTGGAAAAAAACGGAGGAGCCTACTGAAAATGAGGCGATTACGGCTCGCCTTTAGGTGTCCTCCTCGGGATAGCGTCATTTACAGAACGAGGGTCAGAGCAACGTAAAAAAAAACAAAAACAAAAACCGGAAAAAAAACCAGAGGAGCCTGCCGAAGATGTGGCCATTACAGCTCGCCTGAAGGTGTCCTCCTCGGGATAGCATCATTTAATGAACGAGGGTCAGCACAACGTAAAAAAAAACAAAAAAAACTGAAAAAAAAAATGGAAGAGCATGCTGAAGATGAGGCCATTACGGCTCGCCTTTAGGTATCCTCCTCGGGATAGCGTCATTTAAAGAACGAGGGTCAGAACAACGTAAAAAAAAAACCGGAAAAAAAACCGGAGGAGCTTGCTAAAGATGAGGCCATTACGGCTCGCCTTTAGGTGTCCACCTCGGGATAGCATCATTTAAAGAATGAGGGTCAGCACAACGTAAAAAAAAACCAGAAAAAAAATGGAGGAGACAGCTGAAGATGAGGCCATTACGGCTCGCCTTTAGGTGTCCTCCATGGGATAGCATCATTTAAAGAACGATGGTCAGCACAACGTAAAAAAAAACCAGAAAAAAACTGCAGGAGCTTGCTGAAGATGAGGCCGTAACGGCTCGCCTTTAGGTATCCTCCTCGGGATAGCGTCATTTAAAGAACGAGGGTAAGCATAACGTATAAGAAAAAGGAAAAAACCGGAAAAAAATGGAGGAACCTGCTGAAGATGTGGAGATTACGGCTCGCCTTTAGGTGTCCTCCTCAGGAACACGTCATTTAAAGAACGAAGGTCAGCACAACGTTAAAAAAAAAACCAGAAATAAACGGAGGAGCCTGCCGCAGATGAGGCCATTACGGCTAGCCTTTAGGTGTCCTCCTCGGGATAGTGTCATTTAAAGAACGAGGGTCAGCACAACGTACAAAAAAAATCCGGAGGAGCCTGCCGAAGATGAGGCCATTACGGCTCGCCTTTAGGTGTCCTCTTCAGGATAGCGTTATTTAAAGAATGAGGGTCAGCACAACGTAAAAAAATAAAAAATAATAAAAAAAAACCCGGAAGGAAAAAAATGGAGGAGCCTGCCGAAGATGAGGCCCTTAAGGCTCGCCTTTAGGTGTCCTCCGGGATAGCGTCATTTAAAGAACGAGGGTCAGCACAACGTAAAAAAAAAAGAAGAAAAAAAGGAAAAAAACCGAAAAAAAAACCGGAGGAACCTGCCGAAGATGAGGCCATTACGGCTCACCTTTAGGTGTCCTCCTCGAGATAGCATCATTTAAAGAAGGAGGGTCAGCACAACGTAAAAAAAACGGTAAAAATCAGAAAAAAATAGAGGAGCCTGCTGAAGATGAGGCCATTATGGCTCGCCTTTAGGTATCCTCCTCGGGATAGCGTCATTTAAGGAATGAGGGTAAGCATAGCGTATAAAAAAAACGAAAAAACTAGAAAAAAAACGGAGGAGCCTGTTGAAGATGAGGCGATTACGGCTCGCCTTTAGGTGTCCTCCTCAGGAACGCGTCATTTAAAGAACGAGGGTAAGCACAACGTTAAAAAAAAACCCGGAAAAAAAATGGAGGAGCCTGCCGAAGATGAGGCCATTACGGCTCGCCTTTAGGTATCTTCCTCGGGATAGCGTCATTTAAAGAATGAGGGTCATCATAACGTATAAAAAAAATGAAAAAACCGGAAAAAAAACGGAGGAGCCTGCTGAAGAAGAGGCGATTACGGCTCGCCTTTAGGTTTCCTCCTCAAGAACGCGTTATTTAAGGAATGAGGGTCAGCACAACGTTAAAAAAAAACCCGGAAAAAAAAATGGAGGAGCCTGCCGAAGATGAGGCCATTACGGCTCGCCTTTAGGTGTCCTCCTCGGGATAGCGTCATTTATAGAACGAGGGTCAGCACAATATAAAAAAAAAAGGAAAAAAACCGAAAAAAAAACCAGAGGAACCTGCCGAAGATGAAGCCATTACGACTCACCTTTAGGTGTCCTCCTCGGGATAGCGTCATTTATAGAACGAGGGTCAGCACAATATAAAAAAAAAAGGAAAAAAACCGAAAAAAAAAACCAGAGGAACCTGCCGAAGATGAGGCCATTACGACTCACCTTTAGGTGTCCACCTCGGGATAGCATCATTTACAGAACGAGGGTGAGCACAACGTAAAAAAAACGGAAAAACCGGGAAAAAATAGAGCAGCCTGCTGAAGATGAGGCCATTACGGCTTGCCTTTAGGTATCCTCCTCGGGATAGCGTCATTTAAAGAACGAGGGTAAGCATAACGTATAAAAAAAAGGAAAAAATCGGAAAAAAAATGGAGCAGCCTTTTGAAGATGAAGCGATTACGGCTCGCCTTTCGGTGTCCTCCTCAGGAACGCGTCATTTAAAGAACGAGGGTCAGCACAACGTTAAAAAAAATCCCGGAAAAAAACGGAGGAGCATGCCGAAGATGAGGCCATTACGGCTCGCCTTTAGGTGTCCTCCTCGGGATAGCGTCATTTAAAGAACGAGGGTCAGCACAACGTACAGAAAAAAAAACCGGAGGAGCATGCCAAAGACGAGGCCATTACGGCTCGCCTTTAGGTGTCCTCCTCGGGATAGCGTCATTTAAAGAATGAAGGTCAACACAATGTAAAAAAAAACCGCAAAAAAAAAACCGGAGGAGCCTGCCGAAGATGAGGCCATTACGACTCGCCTTAAGGTGTCCTCCTCGGGATAGCATCATTTTAAGAACGTGGGTCAGCACAACATAAAAAAAACGGAAAAAAATCGAAAAAAAAATAGAGGAGCCTGCTGAATATGCGGCCATTACAACTCACTTTTAGGTATCCTCCACGGGATAGCATCATTTAAAGAACGAGGGTCAGCATAACGTATAAAAAAAAAAAGGAAAAAACTGGAAAAAAACGGAGGAGCCTACTGAAAATGAGGCGATTACGGCTCGCCTTTAGGTGTCCTCCTCGGGATAGCGTCATTTACAGAACGAGGGTCAGAGCAACGTAAAAAAAAACAAAAACAAAAACCGGAAAAAAAACCAGAGGAGCCTGCCGAAGATGTGGCCATTACAGCTCGCCTGAAGGTGTCCTCCTCGGGATAGCATCATTTAATGAACGAGGGTCAGCACAACGTAAAAAAAAACAAAAAAAACTGAAAAAAAAAATGGTAGAGCATGCTGAAGATGAGGCCATTACGGCTCGCCTTTAGGTATCCTCCTCGGGATAGCGTCATTTAAAGAACGAGGGTCAGAACAACGTAAAAAAAACCGGAAAAAAAACCGGAGGAGCTTGCTAAAGATGAGGCCATTACGGCTCGCCTTTAGGTGTCCACCTCGGGATAGCATCATTTAAAGAATGAGGGTCAGCACAACGTAAAAAAAAACCAGAAAAAAAATGGAGGAGACAGCAGAAGATGAGGCCATTACGGCTCGCCTTTAGGTGTCCTCCATGGGATAGCGTCATTTAAAGAACGATGGTCAGCACAACGTAAAAAAAAACCAGAAAAAAACTGCAGGAGCTTGCTGAAGATGAGGCCGTAACGGCTCGCCTTTAGGTATCCTCCTCGGGATAGCGTCATTTAAAGAACGAGGGTAAGCATAACGTATAAGAAAAAGGAAAAAACCGGAAAAAAAATGGAGGAACCTGCTGAAGATGAGGAGATTACGGCTCGCCTTTAGGTGTCCTCCTCAGGAACGCGTCATTTAAAGAACGAAGGTCAGCACAACGTTAAAAAAAAAACCAGAAAAAAACGGAGGAGCCTGCCGCAGATGAGGCCATTACGGCTAGCCTTTAGGTGTCCTCCTCGGGATAGTGTCATTTAAAGAACGAGGGTCAGCACAACGTACAAAAAAAATCCGGAGGAGCCTGCCGAAGATGAGGCCATTACGGCTCGCCTTTAGGTGTCCTCTTCAGGATAGCGTTATTTAAAGAATGAGGGTCAGCACAACGTAAAAAAATAAAAAATAATAAAAAAAAACCCGGAAAGAAAAAAATGGAGGAGCCTGCCGAAGATGAGGCCCTTAAGGCTCGCCTTTAGGTGTCCTCCGGGATAGCGTCATTTAAAGAACGAGGGTCAGCACAACGTAAAAAAAAAAGAAGAAAAAAAGGAAAAAAACCGAAAAAAAAACCGGAGGAACCTGCCGAAGATGAGGCCATTACGGCTCACCTTTAGGTGTCCTCCTCGAGATAGCATCATTTAAAGAAGGAGGGTCAGCACAACGTAAAAAAAACGGTAAAAATCAGAAAAAAATAGAGGAGCCTGCTGAAGATGAGGCCATTATGGCTCGCCTTTAGGTATCCTCCTCGGGATAGCGTCATTTAAGGAATGAGGGTAAGCATAGCGTATAAAAAAAACGAAAAAACTAGAAAAAAAACGGAGGAGCCTATTGAAGATGAGGCGATTACGGCTCGCCTTTAGGTGTCCTCCTCAGGAACGCGTCATTTATAGAACGAGGGTAAGCACAACGTTAAAAAAAAACCCGGAAAAAAATGGAGGAGCCTGCCGAAGATGAGGCCATTACGGCTCGCCTTTAGGTATCTTCCTCGGGATAGCGTCATTTAAAGAATGAGGGTCATCATAACGTATAAAAAAAACGAAAAAACCGGAAAAAAAACGGAGGAGCCTGCTGAAGAAGAGGCGATTACGGCTCGCCTTTAGGTTTCCTCCTCAAGAACGCGTTATTTAAGGAATGAGGGTCAGCACAACGTTAAAAAAAAACCCGGAAAAAAAAATGGAGGAGCCTGCCGAAGATGAGGCCATTACGGCTCGCCTTTAGGTGTCCTCCTCGGGATAGCGTCATTTATAGAACGAGGGTCAGCACAATATAAAAAAAAAAGGAAAAAAACCGAAAAAAAAAACCAGAGGAACCTGCCGAAGATGAGGCCATTACGACTCACCTTTAGGTGTCCTCCTCGGGATAGCGTCATTTATAGAACGAGGGTCAGCACAATATAAAAAAAAAAGGAAAAAAACCGAAAAAAAAAACCAGAGGAACCTGCCGAAGATGAGGCCATTACGACTCACCTTTAGGTGTCCACCTCGGGATAGCATCATTTACAGAACGAGGGTGAGCACAACGTAAAAAAAACGGAAAAACCGGAAAAAAATAGAGCAGCCTGCTGAAGATGAGGCCATTACGGCTTGCCTTTAGGTATCCTCCTCGGGATAGCGTCATTTAAAGAACGAGGGTTAGAACAACGTAAAAAAAAAAAACAAAAATCGGAAAAAAAAACCGGAGGAGCCTGCCGAAGATAAGGCCATTACGGCTCTTGCCTGTAGGTGTACTCCTCGGGATAGTGTCATTTAAAGAACGAGGGTCAGCACAACGTAAAAAAAATCGGAAAAAAAAAATAGGAGGAGCCTGCCGAAGATAAGGCCACTACGGCTCTCGCCTGTAGGTGTCAACCTCGGGATATCATCATTTAAAGAACGAGGGTCAGCACAACGTAAAAAAAACGGAGGAGCCTGGAAAAGATGAGGCGATTACGGTTCGCCTTTAGGTGTCCTCCTCCGGATAGCGTAATTTAAAGAACGAGGGTCAGCACAACATAAAAAAAAACTGGTAAAAAAACACGGAGGAGCATGCCGAAGATGAGGCCACTACGGCTTGCCTTTAGGTGACTTCCTCGGGATAGCGTCATTTAAAGAACAAGGGTCAGCACAACGTAAAAAAAACCGGAAAAAAAAAACTTAAAAAAAATCGGAGGACCTACCGAAGATGAGACCATTACGGCTCGGCTTTAGGTGTCCTCATCGGGATAGCATCTTTTAAAGAACGAGGTTCAGCACAACGTAACAAAAAAAACAGAAAAAATCGGAAAAAAGTAGAGGAGCCTGCTGAAGATGAGACCATTACGGCTCACCTTTAGGTATCCTCCTCGAGATAGCGTCATTTAAAGAACGAGGGTCAACATAACATATAAAAAAAGGAAAAAACCGGAAAAAAAAAACGGAGGAGCAGCTGAAGATGAGGCGATTACGGCTCGCCTCTAGGTGTCCTCCTCGCGATACCGTCATTAAAAGAATGAGGGTCAGCACAACATTAAAAAAAACCCGGAAGAAAATGGAGGAGCCTGCCGATGATGAGGTCATTACGGCCAACCTTTAGGTGTCCTCCTCGGGATAGCTTCATTTAAAGAACAAGGGTCAGAACAACGTAAAAAAAAAGGGAAAAAAACCGAAAAAAAACAGAAGGAGCCTGCCGAAGATGAGGCCATTACGGCTCGCCTTTAGGTGTCCTCCTCTGGATAGCGTCATTTAAAGAACGAGGGTCAGAACAATGTATAAAAAAAACCGGAAAAAAAAACCGGAGGAGCTTGCCGATGATGAGGCGATTACGGCTCGCCTATAGGTGTCCTCGGGATAGCATCATTTAAAGAACGAGGGTCAGCACAACGTATAAAAAAACCAGAAAAAAAACCGGAGGAGCCTGCCGAAGATGAGGCCATTACGGCTCGCTTTTAGGTGACCTCCTCGGGATAGCATCATTTAAAGAACGAGGGTCAGCACAATGTAAAAAAAAAAATAGAAAAAACCGAAAAAAAATAGAGGAGCCTGCTGAAGATGAGGCCATTACGGCTCGCCTTTAGGTATCCTCCTCGGGATAGCGTCATTTAAAGAACGAGGGTCAGCATAACGTATAAAAAATGAAAAATCAGAAAAAAAACGGAGGAGCCTGCTGAAGATGAGGCTATTACGGCTCGCCTTTAGGTGTCCACCTCGGGATAGCGTTACTTAAAGAACGAGGGTCAGCACAACGTACAAAAAAAAACCGGAGGAGCCTGCCGAAGATGAGTCCATTACGGCTCGCCTTTAGGTGTCCTCCTCAAGATAGCGTCATTTAAAGAATGAGGTTCAGCACAACGTAAAAAAATAAAAAAATAAAAAATAAAAAAAAATAAAAATAAAAAAAACCCGGAAAAAAAATGGACGAGCTTGCCGAAGTTGAGGCCATTACGGCTCGCCTTTAGGTGTCCTCCTCTGGATAGTGTCATTTAAAGAACGACGGTCAGCATAACGTATAAAAAAAGGGAAAAAATTGGAAAAAAATGGAGGAGCTTGCTGAAGATGAGGCGATTACGGCTCGCCTTTAGGTGTCCTCCTCAGGATAGCGTCATTTAAAGAACGAGGGTTAGCACAACGTTAAAAAAAAAACCCAGAAAAAAAACGGAGGAGCCTGCCGAAGATGAGGCCATTACGGCTCGCCTTTAGGTGTCCTCCTCGGGATAGCGTCATTTAAATAACGAGGGTTAGAACAACAAAAAAAAAAAACAAAAATCGGAAAGAAAAACTGGAGGAGCCTGCCGAAGATAAGCCCATTACGGCTCTCGCATGTAGGTGTCCTGCTCGGGTTAGTGTCATTTAAAGAACGAGGGTCAGCACAGCGTAAAAAAAAATCGGAAAAAAAAAAACAGGAGGAGCCTGCCGTAGATAATGCCACTGAGGCTCTCTCCTGTAGGTGTCCTCCTCGGGATAGTGTCATTTAAAGAACGAGGGTCAGCACAACGTAAAAAAAAACGGAGGAGCCTCGTAAAGATGAGGCGATTACGATTCGCCTTTAGGTGTCCTCCTTCGGATAGCGTAATTTAAAGAACGAGGGTTAGCACAACATAAAAAAAAACCGGTAAAAAAACACGGAGGAGCATGCCGAAGATGAGGCCACTACGGCTTGCCTTTAGGTGTCCTCCTCGGGATAGCGTCATTTAAAGAACGAGGGTCAGCACAACGTAAAAAAAAAACTGAAAAAAAAAACCGAAAAAAAAATTGGAGGAGCCTGCCGAAGATGAGGCCATTACGGCTCGCCTTTAGGTGTCCTCCTCGGGATAGCGTCATTTAAAGAACGAGGGTCAGCATAACATATAAAAAAAGGAAAAAATCGGAAAAACAAAACGGGTGAGCGGCTGAAGATGAGGCGATTACGGCTCGCTTCTAGATGTCCTCCTCACGATACCATCATTAAAAGAACGAGGGTCAGCACAACGTTAAAAAACCCGGAAAAAAATGGAGGAGCCTGCCGATGATGAGGTCATTACGGCATGCCTTTAGGTGTCCTCCTCGGGATAGCGTCATTTAAAGAACAAGGGTCAGAACAACGTAAAAAAAAAGGGAAAAAAACCGGAAAAAAACCGAAGGAGCCTGCCAAAGATGAGGCCGTTACGGCTCGCCTTTTGGTGTCCTCCTTTGGATAGCGTCATTTAAAGAACGAGGGTCAGAACAACGTATAAAAAAAACCGGAAAAAAAAACCGGAGGAGCTTGCCGAAGATGAGGCGATTACGGCTCGCCTTTAGGTATCCTCGGGATAGCATCATTTAAAGAACGAGGGTCAGCACAACGTAAAAAAAAAAACGGAGGAGCCTGCTGAAGATGAGTCGATTACGTCTCACCTTTAGGTGTCCTCCTCGGGATAACGTCATTTAAAAAACGAGGGTCAACACAACATACAAAAAAAAAACCCGGTAAAAAACCCGGACGAGCCTGCCGAAGATGAGGCCATTACGGTTCGCCTTTTGGTGTGCTCCTCGGGATAGCGTCATTTAAAGAATGAGGGTCAGTACAACGTAAAAAAAACGGAAAAAAATGAAAAAAAACCTGAGAAACCTGCCGAAGATGAGGCCATTACGGCTCACCTTTAGGTGTCCTCCTCGGGATAGCGTCATTTAAAGAACGAGGGTCAACACAACGTAAAAAAAATACCAAAAAAAAAATGGAGGAGCCTGCCGAAGATGAGGCCATTACGGCTCGCATTTAGGTGTCCTCCTCGAGATACCATCATTTAAAGAACGAGGGTCAGCACAACGTAAAAAAAACGGAAAAAATTGGAAAAAAAAAATAGAGGAGCCTCCTGAAGATGAGGCCATTTTGGCTCGCCTTTAGGTATCCTCCTCGGGATAGCGTCATTTAAAGAACGAGGGTCAGCACAACGTTAAAAAAAAACCCAGAAAAAAAATGGGGGAGCCTGCCGAAGATGAGGCCATTACGTCTCGCCTTTAGGTGTCCACCTCAGGATAGCATCATTTAAAGAACGAGGGTCAGCACAACGTAAAAAAAAACCGGAAAAAAACAAAAAAAAAACTGGAGGAGCCTGCCGAAGATGACGCCATTACGGCTCGCCTTTAGGTGTTCTCCACGGGATAGTGTCATTTAAAGAACGAGGGTCAGCACAACGTAAAAAAAAACCGGAAAAAAATGGAAGAGCCTTCTGAAGATGAGGCCATTACGGCTCGCCTTTAGGTGTCCACCTCGGGATAGCATCATTTAAAGAACGAGGGTCATCACAACGTAAAAAAAAATCGGAGGAGCCTGCCGAAGATGAGGCCATTACGTCTCGGCTTTAGGTGTCCTGCTCGGGATAGCGTCATTTAAAGAACGAGGGTCAGCACAACGTAAAAAAAACCGAAAAAAAGAAAACCGGAGGAGCCTGCCGAAGATAAGGCCATTACGGGCCGCCTTTAGGTGTCCTCCTCGGGATAGCATCATTTAAAGAACGAGGGTCAGCACAACGTAAAAAAAAACCGGAAAAAAAACCGAAAAAAAAATTGGAGGAGTCTGCCGAAGATGAGGCCATTATGGCTCGCCTTTAGGTGTCCTCCTCGGGATAGCATCTTTTAAAGAACGAGGGTCAGCACAACGTAACAAAAAAAAACCGAAAAATACCGAAAAAAAATAGAGGAGCCTGCTGAAGATGAGACCATTACGGCTCACCATTAGGTATCCTGCTCGAGATAGCGTCATTTAAAGAACGAGGGTCAGCATAACATATAAAAAAAGGAAAAAATCGGAAAAAAAAAACGGAGGAGCGGCTGAAGATGAGGCGATTACGACTCGATTCTAGATGTCCTCCTCACGATATCGTCATTAAAAGAACAAGGGTCAGCACAACGTTAAGAAAACCCAGAAAAAAATGGAGGAGCCTGCCGATGATGAGATCATTACGGCATACCTTTAGGCGTCCTTTTCGGGATAGCGTCATTTAAAGAACAAGGGTCAGAACAACGTAAAAAAAAAGGGAAAAAAACCGGAAAAAAACCGAAGGAGCCTGCCAAAGATGAGGCCGTTACGGCTCACCTTTTGGTGTCCTCCTTTGGATAGAGTCATTTAAAGAACGAGGGTCAGAACAACGTATAAAAAAAACCGGAAAAGAAAAACCGGAGGAGCTTGCCGAAGATGAGGCGATTACGGCTCGCCTTTAGGTATCCTCGGGATAGCATCTGATGTGTGGAAAACGATCCAACACAAAACTCACCGGCAAGTGTACTGGGTCGCATCAAGTAATAATAACTCACAAGAGTGAGGTCGATCCCACAGGGATTGAAGGATTGAGCAACTTTAGTTTAGTGGTTGATTTAGTCAATCGAATCAAGATTTGGTTGGGTAATTTGTGATTTGCAGAAGCTAAATTGCATGGAAAGTAAAGAGGGAAAGAGAAAGTGCAGTAAATTAAAGAGCAGGAAAGTAAATGTGCTGAATCTTAAAGAACAAGTAAAGTAAATTGCAGAAACTTAGATTGCAAGAAATGTAAATGACTGAATCTTAAAGTGCAAGAAATGTAAATTGCTTGAATTGTAAAAGGGATTGGGAGTTGGAATTGCAGAAATTGAACAAGAACAACTAAATTGCATTAAACATAAAAGAGAAAATTTAAGTGCAGTGAAGTAGATCTTAACAGAAAAGTAAAATGACTTGAGAATTTAAAGAACTGGAAAGCAGTGCTTAAGTTGCAGCAATTCTAAAAGGTGTTGAAGATCTCAGGAAATCAAAGAGACTAGAAAACAAATCTAGATCTCACTCCCTTCCTAGATCCAACAAGAGAAATTGCAAAAGAAGTAGAGAAAAGTAAATTGCAGAAGGAAAGTAGATGAAGAAGCAGTAAATAGAAATTCAAATTCAATTATGCAGAAAGAAAATAAACAAGATCCCAAGGTGAGATTGAAACAGAAGTTCTTCAATTCTCTACCCAAGATCCAAAGCAAGGAAATAAAAGAGTGCTCAAGCAAGAACCAAGAAGAAGAGAGATCAATTCTCCTTCCAAGTTCTCTCAGAAATTCAAAAAAAGCTCAGAATTAAAATGCAAGTAAAAAGGGAAAATTCAAAATGAAGTCTAGAGGTCCTAATTACATCAAACTAACTCCTATTTATACACTTTCTATTCTTGGATTTTGGAATTTGGGTGGGCTTTTGATTTGGTGAAGAAATGAATTAAATTGGATTTTTAATCCAATTCCTAGCCCAAATTACACCTCCAGGGGAAAGCTCAGTTGGAAAATCCAACTTAGCTTTCAAGCATGCTCCATCCGTGTCAAGTGTGGTGTGCCCAGCCTTGTTTGGGTGTCAATTGTATTAGAGCTAAGTTGGAAAATCCAACTTAGCTCTAGACCGTGTCATGATGTGCAAGGCTTCCTTCTTGGTGCACCAAAATGTGTTGCTGGGCCGTGTCATGATGCCTTGGTGTGCTAGGAGTGTGCGCCAAAGTGTGGAGGCTTGGGGGAGAGGCAATGCTCAGTTGGAATTTCCAACTTAGCTTTCCTTATAGCGCCTTTGCTTGAGACTTCAAGGTCCCAGGTTCAACACTTGGTGGAGGAAGCCTTGGAGCTAATTTCCTTGGTTGAGTGGGTGTTCTTCCCTTGTGTTTCCAAGAGTTCCCAAGTTCGAAACTTGGAGGAAGCATTTAAGCTATCTTTCCTTGATTTTCCTTGCAAGCTTGATGGTCCTCCTTCCTTATGTTTCAAAGAATACCCAAGTTCAAGTCCTGGAGGAAGCATTCTAGCTATTTATTCTCAAATTCCCTTGCAAGGAGTGGTGTGTGGTTCCAAGTTCGAACCATGGAGGATGCATTTTGGCCATTTCTTCTTGAATTTCCTTGCAAGGTGAGTTCCTTGCTTCTCCTTGGTCCTTGGTTCGAATCTTGTTGGCTTCACCCCTTGGAATTTTCTTCTTGAATTAATATGGAGAAGTCCCGATAAAGTTAACTTAGTTAACTTAGCTTTGCACCATTTCCTTGCTTTCTTTAGTGCTCAGTTAACTATTTTAACTTAGCTTTGTGACTTTCTTCTCCTTCCATTCCTTGTGAAGCTCAGTTTGCTTCCTCAACTTAGCTTCCCTTTCTTCCTCAATGTGGTCATACTTTTCCTTCCCTTTTCCACGCTTTCTCTTTTCCTTTGGACACGCTTCTTGCTTCCTTGGGCACATTTCTTATGCCACGCTTTTCTTCTTTTCTTCTTTCTTCACCTACAAGCAATCAAAACAACCAATCAAAGTATCACTAAATTCACAAGGTTTACAAATCATTAAAATTCAATTAAATTTAGCTTAAACCTCATGATTTAGCATCAATTACATGGTGGTTTTTTGATTCAAAGAAGTCATGCATTTTTCACTCCAAATTACTTACTTAGAATGCAAGAAAGTGCATAAAACTTAATAAAAACAAGGAAAAAGGCTAGTGAAACTAGGCTAAGATGACTTGTCATCACAACACCAAACTTAAAACTTGCTTGTCCCCAAGCAAGAAAAGAATTATGCTCAAGGGTTCTTTCAATTAGAATGGATTTGAGGAATTACATGTACTATCCTTTGAGTGAAGTGATTAAGTGACAGTAGGGTGAACTCTAAATTATATGCTCATGCAAGGGCTTCAGTCCTTACTAGTCCCTACATCTTGGAAGTCTTAGGTCTTAGAACTTTCATCCCAATGGTATCATGGAGATCTCTTTATATGTAATCACCTTGAAGCAGCTTATGATTTGTGTTTTTGGCTTTGACTCTAAGTGTCATGTCTCAAAGCGGCTCTTTAGATAAGCTTTCAATCAATACTCCTAAACCAGTTGGTTTTAAGGTATTAGGTGTTGAAGCACCCCTTAGGATTTACTTGCTCAAGCCTCTCTCTTTGACACAATTCGACCACAAGCATTTACTAGGATAATAACTCTTTGAGTTCTTGTTTCTTTCTTCTTTTCTGCCTAGTAATTGATGCTCAGAGCCTTGGGCCATGTTCTCTTTGTTTTTTTTATCTTCTTTATTTTCTTTTGTTTGCTGCTTCTTGGATCAATAAATGTTTGAAAATCTCCACTATACTTCTTTGAACTCTATGTTCTGCCTATGAGCTCCCATGCAAGTTTTCATAAGCATGCAACCTCAATGCATAATCATACAACTAGAACCACCACTTCTCCTAATCTTTTGCTTGCCTCAAAATTGTTTAATTTCTCAATCCTTCTTTTCAAAGAACTATCATGTGGTGCCCTTTTTTGAAATCTTGAGTGCATGCAAGTTTGAAAAGTGTAGTGTTGTGAATAGTCAAGAAATCTTAATTATTGAATTATAGAACAACTATATTATGCAGACAGGCAGGGGTATTATATCACTTTCAATCATAGCAGTGTCTATTGTAAAGTAATTATTGAACAATACAACCTTTTGGAATTTACTTGCTATCCGCCTCCTCATCATCATCATTGCTGGTCTTCACATTCTTTCATCTCTTTGATTGATGATGCTTAATCTTTCCAAAAGTTTGTATGGTGCTCTGCAGTGATATTGAAAGTTGCTTGTTCCCCAAGCACTTAAAAAATGGTTAGCATGCATGATTTATTTGTGGGCTTTTGAACTTACTTTGGTGTGGGAACACCAAACTTAGTACCTTGCCAATGGTTCTCATGCATCAAATTAACCATGTGTGAAACTTTCTTTTTTTTTTCTTTTTCAAAAGCAATAAAACTGAAAACTAGGAAACAGCAGAATAGTTAGCTAGTTTTTCTAAATGCTTGAAGCTAGCATTATGCAGAAGGTGAGAATGTATTTTATGATGGGATTTTGGTGGAACACCAAACTTAGAATCCTTCATTCTCCCTTAGATTGTTTTGGTGTGCAACACCAAACTTAGCTTCTTGCAATATAGATAAAACTAATCAACCTTTTTATTGAAATAACTATGAAAAGAAAGTTACCTCAGGTTGGGTTGCCTCCCAACAAGCGCTTCTTTATTGTCACTAGCTTGACATCCTCCATTCTTTGATCATGGAGGTTGAAAATCCTGTTGCCTTTGATTTTCTCCTCTCACTATGGACTTCCCTCCGGTCTCTTCCATTTCTTGGTGCCCTTCTTCAGAAATTACAGAGGTGGAGAACTCTCTCCTGGTTCATGTCATACAACCAAAATAGCAAAGAAACACAGAGCACTTTGTAGCTTGAGTGCAGTGAGAGTTAGTAGAGACAAAATCTCAAACAGTTAGTGTGCAAGTTAGAAATAAGGAAAATGAACAAAAATAAAGAAAAAGTGCTTAATCTAGACCACCACCTTACTTAATCATTGTCAATCTAATCAATCCCCGGCAACGGCGCCAAAAACTTGATGTGTGGAAAACGATCCAACACAAAACTCACCGGCAAGTGTACCGGGTCACATCAAGTAATAATAACTCACAAGAGTGAGGTCGATCCCACAGGGATTGAAGGATTGAGCAACTTTAGTTTAGTGGTTGATTTAGTCAAGCGAATCAAGATTTGGTTGGGTAATTTGTGATTTGCAGAAGCTAAATTGCATGGAAAGTAAAGAGGGAAAGAGAAAGTGCAGTAAATTAAAGAGCAGGAAAGTAAATGTGCTGAATCTTAAAGAACAAGTAAAGTAAATTGCAGAAACTTAGATTGCAAGAAATGTAAATGACTGAATCTTAAAGTGCAAGAAATGTAAATTGCTTGAATTGTAAAAGGGATTGGGAGTTGGAATTGCAGAAATTGAACAAGAACAACTAAATTGCATTAAACATAAAAGAGAAAATTTAAGTGCAGTGAAGTAGATCTTAACAGAAAAGTAAAATGACTTGAGAATTTAAAGAACTGGAAAGCAGTGCTTAAGTTGCAGCAATTCTAAAAGGTGTTGAAGATCTCAGGAAATCAAAGAGACTAGAAAACAAATCTAGATCTCACTCCCTTCCTAGATCCAACAAGAGAAATTGCAAAAGAAGTAGAGAAAAGTAAATTGCAGAAGGAAAGTAGATGAAGAAGCAGTAAATAGAAATTCAAATTCAATTATGCAGAAAGAAAATAAACAAGATCCCAAGGTGAGATTGAAACAGAAGTTCTTCAATTCTCTACCCAAGATCCAAAGCAAGGAAATAAAAGAGTGCTCAAGCAAGAACCAAGAAGAAGAGAGATCAATTCTCCTTCCAAGTTCTCTCAGAAATTCAAAAAAAGCTCAGAATTAAAATGCAAGTAAAAAGGGAAAATTCAAAATGAAGTCTAGAGGTCCTAATTACATCAAACTAACTCCTATTTATACACTTTCTATTCTTGGATTTTGGAATTTGGGTGGGCTTTTGATTTGGTGAAGAAATGAATTAAATTGGATTTTTAATCCAATTCCTAGCCCAAATTACACCTCCAGGGGAAAGCTCAGTTGGAAAATCCAACTTAGCTTTCAAGCATGCTCCATCCGTGTCAAGTGTGGTGTGCCCAGCCTTGTTTGGGTGTCAATTGTATTAGAGCTAAGTTGGAAAATCCAACTTAGCTCTAGACCGTGTCATGATGTGCAAGGCTTCCTTCTTGGTGCGCCAAAATGTGTTGCTGGGCCGTGTCATGATGCCTTGGTGTGCTAGGAGTGTGCGCCAAAGTGTGGAGGCTTGGGGGAGAGGCAATGCTCAGTTGGAATTTCCAACTTAGCTTTCCTTATAGCGCCTTTGCTTGAGACTTCAAGGTCCCAGGTTCAACACTTGGTGGAGGAAGCCTTGGAGCTAATTTCCTTGGTTGAGTGGGTGTTCTTCCCTTGTGTTTCCAAGAGTTCCCAAGTTCGAAACTTGGAGGAAGCATTTAAGCTATCTTTCCTTGATTTTCCTTGCAAGCTTGATGGTGCTCCTTCCTTATGTTTCAAAGAATACCCAAGTTCAAGTCCTGGAGGAAGCATTCTAGCTATTTATTCTCAAATTCCCTTGCAAGGAGTGGCGTGTGGTTCCAAGTTCGAACCATGGAGGATGCATTTTGGCCATTTCTTCTTGAATTTCCTTGCAAGGTGAGTTCCTTGCTTCTCCTTGGTCCTTGGTTCGAATCTTGTTGGCTTCACCCCTTGGAATTTTCTTCTTGAATTAATATGGAGAAGTCCCAATAAAGTTAACTTAGTTAACTTAGCTTTGCACCATTTCCTTGCTTTCTTTAGTGCTCAGTTAACTATTTTAACTTAGCTTTGTGACTTTCTTCTCCTTCCATTCCTTGTGAAGCTCAGTTTGCTTCCTCAACTTAGCTTCCCTTTCTTCCTCAATGTGGTCATACTTTTCCTTCCCTTTTCCACGCTTTCTCTTTTCCTTTGGACACGCTTCTTGCTTCCTTGGGCACATTTCTTATGCCACGCTTTTCTTCTTTTCTTCTTTCTTCACCTACAAGCAATCAAAACAACCAATCAAAGTATCACTAAATTCACAAGGTTTACAAATCATTAAAATTCAATTAAATTTAGCTTAAACCTCATGATTTAGCATCAATTACATGGTGGTTTTTTGATTCAAAGAAGTCATGCATTTTTCACTCCAAATTACTTACTTAGAATGCAAGAAAGTGCATAAAACTTAATAAAAACAAGGAAAAAGGCTAGTGAAACTAGGCTAAGTTGACTTGTCATCAGCATCATTTAAAGAACGAGGATCAGCACAACGTAAAAAAAAAAAACGGAGGAGCCTGCTGAAGATGAGTCGATTACGTCTCGCCTTTAGGTGTCCTCCTGGGGATAGCGTCATTTAAAAAACGAGGGTCAGCACAACGTACAAAAAAAAACCCGGTAAAAAAACCCGGACGAGCCTGCCGAAGATGAGGCCATTACGGCTCGCCTTTAGGTGTCCTTCTCGGGATAGCGTCATTTAAAGAACGAGGGTCAGCACAACGTAAAAAAAAAAGCAAAAAAATGAAAAAAAATCGGAGGAACCTGCCGAAGATGAGGCCATTACGGCTCACCTTTAGGTGTCCTCCTCGGGATAGCGTCATTTAAAGAACGAGGGTCAACACAATGTAAAAAAAAACCAAAAAAAAATGGAGGAATCTACCGAAGATGAGGCCATTACGGCTCGCGTTTAGTTGTCCTCCTCGGGATACCATCATTTAAAGAACGAGGGTCAGCACAACGTAAAAAAACGGAAAAAATTAGAAAAAAAATAGAGGAGCCTCCTGAAGATGAGGCCATTATGGCTCGCCTTTAGGTATCCTCCTCGGGATAGCGTCATTTAAAGAACGAGGGTCAGCATAATGTATAAAAAAAAGGAAAAAACCGGAAAAAAATGGAGGAGCCTGCTGAAGATGAGGCGATTACGGCTCGCCTTTAGGTGTCCTCCTCAGGATAGCGTCATTTAAAGAACGAGGCTCAGCACAACGTTTAAAAAAAAAACCCAGAAAAAAAAATGGGGGAGCCTGCCAAAGATGAGGCCATTACGGCTTGCCTTTAGGTGTCCACCTCAGGATAGCATCATTTAAAGAACGAGGGTCAGCACAATATAAAAAAAAAACCGGAAAAAACCAAAAAAAAAAAAACCAGAGGAGCCTGCCGAAGATGACGCCATTACGGCTCGCCTTTAGGTGTTCTCCACGGGATAGTGTCATTTAAAGAACGAGGGTCAACACAATGTAAAAAAAAACCAAAAAAAAAATGGAGGAATCTACCGAAGATGAGGCCATTACGGCTCGCGTTTAGTTGTCCTCCTCGGGATACCATCATTTAAAGAACGAGGGTCAGCACAACGTAAAAAAACGGAAAAAATTAGAAAAAAAATAGAGGAGCCTCCTGAAGATGAGGCCATTATGGCTCGCCTTTAGGTATCCTCCTCGGGATAGCGTCATTTAAAGAACGAGGGTCAGCATAATGTATAAAAAAAAGGAAAAAACCGGAAAAAAATGGAGGAGCCTGCTGAAGATGAGGCGATTACGGCTCGCCTTTAGGTGTCCTCCTCAGGATAGCGTCATTTAAAGAACGAGGCTCAGCACAACGTTTAAAAAAAAACCCAGAAAAAAAATGGGGGAGCCTGCCAAAGATGAGGCCATTACGGCTTGCCTTTAGGTGTCCACCTCAGGATAGCATCATTTAAAGAACGAGGGTCAGCACAATATAAAAAAAAACCGGAAAAAAACCAAAAAAAAAAAACCAGAGGAGCCTGCCGAAGATGACGCCATTACGGCTCGCCTTTAGGTGTTCTCCACGGGATAGTGTCATTTAAAGAACAAGGGTCGGCACAACGTAAAAAAAAAACCAGAAAAAAAAATGGAGGATCCTTCTGAAGATGATGCCATTACGGCTCGCCTTTAGGTGTCCACCTCTGGATAGCATCATTTAAAGAACGAGGGTCATCACAATGTAAAAAAAAATCGGAGGAGCCTGCCGAATATGAGGCCATTACAGCTCGGCTTTAGGTGTCCTGCTCGGGATAGCGTCATTTAAAGAACGAGGGTCAGCACAACTTAAAAAAAACCGAAAAAAAGAAAACCAGAGGAGACTGCCGAAGATAAGGCCATTACGGGCCGCCTTTAGGTGTCCTCCTCGGGATAGCATCATTTAAAGAACGAGGGTCAGCACAACGTAAAAAAACAAAAAAACCGGAAAAAATACAGGAGCCTGCTGAAGATGAGACCATTACGGCTAGCCTTTAGGTATCCTCCTCGAGATAGCGTCATTTAAAGAACGAGGGTCAGCATAACGTATAAAAAAAAGGAAAAAACCGGAAAAAAAAAACGGAGGAGCCTGCTGAAGATGAGGAGATTACGGCTCGCCTTTAGTTGTCCTACTCACAATAGCGTCATTTAAAGAATGAGGGTCAGCACAACCTTAAAAAATCCCGGAAAAAAAACGGAGGAGCCTACCGAAGATGAGGACATTACGGCTCGCCTTTAGATGTCCTCCTCAGGATAGCGTCATTTAAAAAACGAGGGTCAGAATAACGTAAAAAAAAGGGAAAAAAAACCGAAAAAAAAACTGGAGGAGCCTGCCAAAGATGAGGCCATTACGGCTCGCCTTTAGTTGTCCTCCTCCGGATAGCGTCATTTAAAGAACGAGGGTCAGAACAACGTAAACAAAAAAACCGAAAAAAACCGGAGGAGCTTGCCGAAGATGAGGCGATTACGGCTCCCCTTTAGGTGTCCTCGGGATAGCATCATTTAAAGAACGAGGGTCAGCACAACGTAAAAAAAAACGGAGGAGCCTGTTGAAGATGAGTCGATTATGTCTCGCCTTTAGGTGTCCTCCTCGGGATATCGTCATTTAAAGAACGAGGGTCAGCACAACGTACAAAAAAAAACAACCCGGGAAAAAAACCGGAGGAGCCTGCCGAAGATGAGGCCTTTACGGCCCGCCTTTAGGTGTCCTCCTCGGGATAGTGTCATTTAAAGAACAAGGGTCAGCACAACGTAAAAAAAAACAAAAAAAAAAACAGGAGGAACCTGCCGAAGATGAGGCCATTACGGCTCACCTTTAGATGTCCTCCTCGGGATAGCGTCATTTAAAGAACGAGGGTCAGCACAACGTAAAAAAAAAACCGAAAAAAACTAGAGGAGCCTGCCGAAGATGAGGCCATTACGGCTCGCCTTTAGGTGTCCTCCTCGGGATAGCATCATTTAAAGAACGAGGGTCAGCACAACGTAAAAAAAACGGAAAAAATTGGAAAAAAAATAGAGGAGCCTGCTGAAGATGAGGCCGTTACGGCTCGCCTTTAAGTATCCTCCTCGGGATAGCGTCATTTAAAGAACGAGGGTCAGCATAACGTATAAAAAAAAGGAAAAAACCGGAAAAAAATGGAGGAGCCTGCTGAAGATGACGCGATTACGGCTCGCCTTTAGGTATCAACCTCCGGAGAGCCTCATTTAAAGAACGAGGGTCACCACAACGTTAAAAAAACCCAGAAAAAAATGGAGGAGCCTGCCGAAGATGAGGCCATTACGGATCGCCTTTAGGTGTCCACCTCGGGATAGCACCATTTAAAGAACGAGGGTCAGCACAACGTAAAAAAAAACCGGAAAAAAACCAAAAAGAAACCCGGAGGAGCCTTCCGAAGATAACGCCATTACGGCTCGCCTTTAGGTGTTCTCCTCGGGATAGTGTCATTTAAAGAACGAGGGTCAGCACAACGTAAAAAAAAACCAGAAAAAAAAATGGAGGAACCTGCCGAAGATGAGGCCATTACGGCTCGCCTTTAGGTGTCCACCTCGGGATAACATCATTTAAAGAACGAGGGTCAGCACAACGTAAAAAAAATGGTAAAAAAAAATGGAGGTGCCTGCCGAAGATGAGGCCACTACGGCTCGCCTTTAGGTGTCCTCCTCGGGATAGCGTCATTTAAAGAACGAGGGTCAGCACAACGTAAAAAAAAAAAATAGAGGAGCCTGCTGAATATGAGACCATTACGGCTAGCCTTTAGGTATCCTCCTCGAGAAAGCGTCATTTAAACAACGAGGGTCAGCATAACATATAAAAAAAATGAAAAAACCGGAAAAAAAACGGAGGAGGCTGCTGAAGATGAGGCGATTACGGCTCGCATTTAAGTGTCCTCCCCAGGATAGCGTCATTTAAAGAACTAGGGTCAGAACAACGTAAAAAAAAAAGGGAAAAAAACCGAAAAAAAAACTGGAGGAACCTGCCAAAGATGAGGCCATTACGGCTCGCCTTTAGTTGTCCTCCTCCGTAGCGTCATTTAAAGAACGAGGGTCAGAACAACGTAAACAAAAAAACCAAAAAAAAAGGAGGAGCCTGCCGAAGATGAGGCCATTACAGCTCGCCTTTAGGTGTCCTCCTCGAGATAGCATCATTTAAAAAACGAGGGTCAGCACAACGTAAAAAAAAAAAAGACCGAAAAAAAAATCGGAGGAACCTGCCTAAGATGAGGATATTACGGCTCTCCTTTAGGTGTCCTCCTTGGGACAGTGTCATATAAAGAATGAGGGTCAGCACAACGTAAAAAAAAACCAGAAAAAAAAAACCGGAGGTGCCTGCCGAAGATGAGGCCATTATGGCTCGCCTTTAGGTGTCCTCCTCGGGATAGCATCATATAAAGAACGAGGGTCAGCACAATGTAAAAAAAAAAACGGAAAAAATTAAAAAAAAAAATAGAGGAGCCTGCTCAAGATTTGCCATCACGGCTCGTCCTTAGGTATCCTCCTTAGGATAGCGTCATTTAAAGAACAAGGGTTAGCATAACGTATAAAAAAAAGGAAAAACTGGAAAAAAAATTGAGGAGCCTGCTGAAGATGGGTCGATTACATCTCGCCTTTAAGTGTCCTCCTCGGGATAGCGTCATTTAAAGAACGAAGGTCAGCACAACGTACAAAAAAAAAACTCGGTAAAAAAACCGGAGGAGCCTGAGCAAGATGAGGCCATTACGGGTCGCCTTTAGGTGTCCTCCTCGAGATAGCGTCATTTAAAGAACGAGGGTCAGCACAACGAGAAAAAAAAAATGAAAAAAAAACCGGAAGAACCTGACGAAGATGAGGCGCTTACGGCTCGCCTTTAGGTGTCATCCTCGGGATAGCATCATTTAAAGAACGAGGGTCAACACAACGTAAAAAAAAAACAGAAAAAATTGGAAAAAAAAATAGAGGAGCCTGCTGAAGATGAGGCCATTACGGCTCGCCTTTAGGTATCCTCCTCGGGATAGCGTCATTTAAAGAACGAGGGTCAGCATAACGTATAAAAAAAGGAAAAAACCAGAAAAAAATGGAGAAGCCTGTTGAAGACGAGGCGCTTACGGCTCGCATTTAGGTGTCCTCCTCAAGATAGCGTCATTTAAAGAACGATGGAGCACAACGTTAAAAAAAAACCCAGAAAAAAAATGGAGGAGCCTGCCGAAGATGAGGCCATTACGGCTCGCCTTTAGGTGTCAACCTCGGGATAGCATCATTTAAAGAACGAGGGTCAGCACAACGTGAAAAAAACCGGAAAAAAAACAAAAAAAAACCAAAGGAACCTGCCGAAGATGACGGCATTACGGCTCGCCTTTTGGTGTTCTCCTCGGGATAGTGTCATTTAAAGAACGAGGGTCAGCACAACGTAAAAAAAAACGGAAAAAAAATGGAGGAGCCTGCCGAAGATGAGGGCATTACGGCTCGGCTTTAGGTGTCCTGCTCGGGATAGCATCATTTAAAGAACGAGGGTCAGCACAACGTAAAAAAAAAATGGAGGAGCCTGTTGAAGATGAGGCGATTACGGCTCGCCTTTAGGTGTCCTCCTCGGGATAGCGTCATTTAAAGAACGAGGGTCAGCCCAACGTACAAAAAAAAAACCGGTAAAAAAAACCCGGAGGAGCCTGCCGAAGATGAGGCCATTACGGCTCTCCTTTAGGTGTCCTCCTCGAGATAGCGTCATTTAAAGAACGAGGGTTAGCACAACGTAAAAAAAAACCGGAAAAAAAAACCGGAGGTGCCTGCCGAAGATGAGGCCATTATGGCTCGCCTTTAGGTGTCCTCCAGGGGATAGCATCATTTAAAGAACGAGAGTCAGCACAACTTAAAAAAAAACGGAAAAAATTGAAAAAAAAATTGAGGAGCCTGCTGAAGATGAGGCCATTACGGCTCGTCTTTAGGTATCCTCCTCAGGATAGCGTCATTTAAAGAACAAGGGTCAGCATAACGTATAAAAAAAAAAGGAAAAAACCGGAAAAAAAATGGAGGAGCCTGCTGAAGATGGCTCGATTACATCTCGCCTTTAAGTGTCCTCCTCGGGATAGCGTCATTTAAAGAACGAGGGTCAGCACAACGTACAAAAAAAACCCGATAAAAAAACCGGAGGAGCCTGAGCAAGATGAGGCCATTACGGCCCGCCTTTAGGTGTCCTCCTCGGGATAGCGTCATTTAAAGAACGAGGGTCAGTACAACGTAAAAAAAAACGAAAAAAAAACTGGAGGAACCTATCGAAGATGAGCTACTTACGGCTCGCCTTTAGTTGTCATCCTCGGGATAGCATCATTTAAAGAACGAGGGTCAACACAACGTAAAAAAAACAGAAAAAATTGGAAAAAAAATAGAGGAGCCTGCTGAAGATGAGGCCATTACGGCTCGCCTTTAGGTATCCTCCTCGGGATAGCGTCATTTAAAGAACGAGGGTCAGCATAACGTATAAAAAAAGGAAAAAACCAGAAAAAAATGGAGAAGCCTGCTGAAGACGAGGCGCTTACGGCTCACATTTAGGTGTCATCCTCAGGATAGCGTCATTTAAAGAACGATGGTCAGCACAACGTTAAAAAAAAACCCAGAAAAAAAATGGAGGAGCCTGCCGAAGATGAGGCCATTACGGCTCGCCTTTAGGTGTCCACCTCGAGATAGCATCATTCAAAGAACGAGGGTCAGCACAACGTGAAAAAAAACCGGAAAAAAAACAAAAAAAAAAACCAGAGGAACCTGCCAAAGATGACGGCATTACGGCTCGCCTTTAGGAGTTCTCCTCGGGATAGTGTCATTTAAAGAACGAGGGTCAGCACAACGTAAAAAAAAACCGGAATAAAAATGGAGGAGCCTGCCGAAGATGAGGCCATTATGGCTCGGCTTTAGGTGTCCTGCCCGTGATAGCATCATTTAAAGAACGAAGGTCAGCACAACGTAAAAAAAATCAGAAAAAAGAAAACCGGAGGAGCCTGCCGAAGATGAGGCCATTACGGCTCGCCTTTAGGTATTCTCCTCGGGATATCATCATTTAAAGAACGAGGGTCAGCACAACGTAAAAAAAAAGGAGGAGCCTGCTGAAGATGAGGTGATTACGGCACGCCTTTAGCGGTCCTCCTCGGGATAGCGTCATTTATAGAAAGAGGGTCAGCACAACGTACAAAAAAAAATTGGGTAAAAAAAAACCGGAGGAGCCTGCTAAAGATGAGGCCATTACAGCTCGCCTTTAGGTGTCATCCTCGGAATAGCATCATTTATAAAACGAGGGTCAGCACAACGTAAAAAAAAAAGTCCGAAAAAAATCGGAGGAACCTGCCGAAGATGAGGATATTACGGCTCACCTTTAGGTGTCCTCCTCGAGACAGCGTCATTTAAAGATTGAGGGTCAGCACAACGTAAAAAAAAACCAGAAAAAAAAACGGAGGTTCCTGCCGAAGATGAGGCCATTATGGCTCGCCTTTAGGTGTGCTCCTCGGGATAGCATCATTTAAAGAACGAGGGTCAGCACAACGTAAAAAAAACAGAAAAAATTTAAAAAAAATAGAGGAGCCTGCTGAAGATGAGGCGATTACGGCTCGCCTTTAGGTGTCCTCCTCAGGATAGCGTCATTTAAAGAACGAGGGTCAGTACATCGTTAAAAAAACACCCAGAAAAAAATGGAGGAGCCTGCCGAAGATGAGGCGCTTACGGCTCGCCTTTAGATGTCCTACTCGGGATAGCATCATTCAAAAGAACGAGGGTCAGAGCAACGTAAAAAAAAAACGGAAAAAAAAACCGAAAAAAAAAACCGTAGGAGCCGAAGATGAGGCCATTACGAGTCGCCTTTAGGTATCCTCCTAGGGATAGCGTCATTTAAAGAACGAGGCTCAAAACAACGTAAAAAAAAAACCAGAGGAGCTTGCCGAAGATGAGGCCATTACGGCTCGCCTTTAGGTGTCCACCTCGGGATAGCATCATTTAAAGAAGGAGGGTCAGCACAACGTAAAAAAAAAAACCAAAAAAAAACCGAAGAAGTGCCGAAGTTGAGGCCATTACGGCTCGCCTTTAGGTGTCTTCCTCGGGATAGCGTCATTTAAAAAACGAGGGTCAGCACAACATAAAAAAAAAACCGGAAAAAATGGAGGAGTCTGCCGAATATGAGGCCATTACGGCTCGCCTTTAGGTGTCCACCTCGGGATAGCATCATTTAAAGAACGAGGGTTAACACAACATAAAAAAAAATGGAGGAGCCTGCTGAAGATAAGGCAATTATAGCTCGCCTTTAGGTGTCCTCCTCGGGATAGCGTCATTTAAAGAACGAGGTTCAGCACAACGTAAAAAAAAACGGAAAAAATTGGAAAAAAAAATAGAGGAACCTGCCGAAGATGAGGATATTACGGCTCACCTTTAGGTGTCCTCCTCGAGACAGCGTCATTTAAGGATTGAGGGTCAGCACAACGTAAAAAAAAACCAGAAAAAAAACGGAGGTTCCTGCCGAAGATGAGGCCATTATGGCTCGCCTTTAGGTGTGCTCCTCGGGATAGCATCATTTAAAGAACGAGGGTCAGCACAACGTAAAAAAAACAGAAAAAATTTAAAAAAAATAGAGGAGCCTGCTGAAGATGAGGCGATTACGGCTCGCCTTTAGGTGTCCTCCTCAGGATAGCGTCATTTAAAGAACGAGGGTCAGTACAACGTTAAAAAAAAACCCAGAAAAAAATGGAGGAGCCTGCCGAAGATGAGGCGCTTACGGCTCGCCTTTAGATGTCCTGCTCGGGATAGCATCATTCAAAAGAACGAGGGTCAGAGCAACGTAAAAAAAAAACGGAAAAAAAAACCGAAAAAAAAAAACGTAGGAGCCGAAGATGAGGCCATTACGAGTCGCCTTTAGGTATCCTCCTAGGGATAGCGTCATTTAAAGAACGAGGCTCAGAACAACGTAAAAAAAAACCAGAGGAGCTTGCCGAAGATGAGGCCATTACGGCTCGCCTTTAGGTGTCCACCTCGGGATAGCATCATTTAAAGAAGGAGGGTCAGCACAACGTAAAAAAAAAAACCAAAAAAAAACCGGAGAAGTGCCGAAGTTGAGGCCATTACGGCTCGCCTTTAGGTGTCTTCCTCGGGATAGCGTCATTTAAAAAACGAGGGTCAGCACAACATAAAAAAAAACCGGAAAAAATGGAGGAGTCTGCCGAATATGAGGCCATTACGGCTCGCCTTTAGGTGTCCACCTCGGGATAGCATCATTTAAAGAACGAGGGTTAACACAACATAAAAAAAAATGGAGGAGCCTGCTGAAGATAAGGCAATTATAGCTCGCCTTTAGGTGTCCTCCTCGGGATAGCGTCATTTAAAGAACGAGGTTCAGCACAACGTAAAATAGAGGAGCCTGCTGAAGATGAGGCCGTTACGGCTCGCCTTTAGGTACTGATGAGTTATTTTGTAGGAAAAATGAATCTCCCCCAAAACACACAAATCTAACCGGCAAGTGCACCGGGTCGTATCAAGTAATAAAAACTCACGAGAGTGAGGTCGATCCCACAGGGATTGAAGGATTGAGCAATTTTAGTTTTGTGGTTGATTCAGTCAAGCGAATCAAGATTTGGTTGATGGTTTTGTGACTTGCAGAAATTAAATTGCATTGAAGTAAAGAGAACAAGAAATAAATTGCTGAAACGTAAAGAACAAGAAATTAAATGGCAGAAACTTAGAGTGCAAGAAATGTAAATTGCGGAATCTTAAAGTGGAAGGAATGTAAATTGCTTGAAATGTAAAGGGGATTGGGACGTGGATTTGCAGTAATTAAACAAGGAAAAGTTAAATTGCATCAAACAGAAGAGTAAAAGGGAATTGGGATTGGATCGGATCTTATAGCAGAAAAGTAAATGAACATGGAAAGCAATAAACAGAGAGTTGAAATGGGAATTCAGATCTCAGGACCCAGAGACTAGAAAACCAAGTCTAGATCTCAATGCCTTCCTAGATCCAACAAGAATTATTGCAAGGAAATTGTAAATTGCAAAGAAAAGAGATGAAGAGCAATTAACAGAAAATTAAATTCAATTAAGCAGTGAGTAAAGCAGAGAGATCCAAGGATGAGATTGAAACAGAATTTCTTCAATTCTCCAACCCAAGATCCAAGACAAGTGTAATTTAAATTGAAAGCAATAAAACTAAGAGGAAGAGAAGTGAATTCTCCTTCCCCAAGACAAAGAAATTAAAGTTCACTCAATAACAAAAGCTCTCCGAAAACTATTATGAAAATTCCAAAAGGAAAGCTCTCCGAAGAACTTGAATTCTATCCTATTTATACACTTTCATCAAATGATCTTCAAGCCTTGAGTTGGGCCTTTGCTCTTGGTAGAATTGGGTTGAAAGAGGCCTTGGTTGATTGCTCTTGAAGTTTGGAGAAGAACCAAAGTGAACCAATTGAACCGGTTTTGAGGTTAGCAAAAGTTGGACCAAAAGTTTGAGCCAAAGTTAGGGGTCTAACTTTGGCTCCAACTTTTCATATCAGCTAGCACAATTTGCTGATATCAACGTTGGTGCCAACGTTAGGGGTCTAACTTTGACCCTAACGTTGGCCTTGCCTAATGTGCTTGTGGCGCCAACGTTAGCCACCAAGTTAGGGGGCTAACGTTGGCGCAAACTTTTGCTCCTCTCCCTTGAATTTTCATGTGCCAACGTTAGCCTCCAAGTTAGGGGTCTAACGTTGGCGCAAACTTTTGGTGCCCAGGGGAGAAATTCATGTGCCAACGTTAGCCTCAAAGTTAGGGGGCTAACGTTGGCGCAAACTTTTGGTGCCCAGGGGAGAAATTCATGTGCCAACGTTAGCCTCAAAGTTAGGGGGCTAACGTTGGCGCAAACTTTTGAAGCCCAGGGGAGAATTTTCAAGTTCCAACGTTAGCCTCCAAGTTAGGGGGCTAACGTTGGGGCTAACTTTTCAACCAAAAGTTTGTGCAAAAGTTTGATGCTAACTTTAGGTCCAGCTTTTTGCTTCCTGGTTCAATTTCACTTATTCCATTGTCCTCTCTTCACTCCTAGCCATTCCTTCTTGCTTCAACCTTTCTCCAAGCTTTCTTCACCTATAATTAATCAACCAAACACATCAAAGCTATGCTCAAAATCATGAGATATTCATTCTTTCACAATATGCAACAAATATAGCATAAAACCTCATGAAATGGCATGAATTCATATATGGTTGATTCAATCAAGGGAAACATGAAAATCTACTCAATTAGCTTGCTTGTAGCTCAAGAAAGTGCATAATTCTAATGAAAACAAAAGAAAAAGACTAGTTAAAATAGGCTAAGATGACTTGTCATCACAACACCAAACTTAAAGCTTGCTTGTCCTCAAGCAAGAAATGAATTATGCTCAGAGATTCTTTCAATTAAGATGGATTGAGGAACACTTGTAAAGTACAGTGAGTGAAGTGATCAAGTATCAGTGGGGTGAACTCTAAATCATATGCTCATGCAAGGGCTTCAGTGCTCACTAGTCCTTACATATTGGGAGTCGTAGGTCTTAGGATTTTCATCCAAATGGTATCATGGAGATCTCTTTATATGTAATCACCTTGAAGCAACTTATAGTTTCTGTGCTTTGGCCTCGACTCTAAGTATCATGTCTCAGAGCGGCTCTTTAGATAAGCTTTCAATCAATACTCCTAAACCAGTTGGTTTTAAGGTATTAGGTGTTGAAGCACCCCTAAGGATTTACTTGCTCAAGCCTCTTTCCTTGACACATCTCAACCACAAGCATTTACTAGGATAACAACTCTTTGAGTTTTTGTTTCTTTCTTTCTTTTTCTGCCTAGTAATTGATGCTCAGAGCCTTGGGCCATATTCCTTTTGTTTTTGTATTTTCTTTTCTTTCTTTTGTTTTGTTTGCTGCTTCTTGGATCAATAAATTTTTGAGAATCTCCACAATACTTCTTTGAACTTCATGTCCCGCCTATGAGCTCCCATGCAAGTTTTCACAAGCATGCAACCTCAATACATAATCATACAACTAGAACCACCACTTCTCCTAATCTTTTGCTTACCTCAAAATTGTTTAATTCCTCAATCCTTCTTTTTAAAGAACTTTCATGTGATGCATTTCTTGGAAATTGAGTGCAAACAAGTTTTGAAGATGAGGATGTTGTGAATGATCAAACATCTTGCTTATTGAATTATAAAGAAAGAAATTATACTATGCATGCATGCACGGGTATATAGAAAGAAACTATACTATGCAGACAGGCAGGGCAATTAAGGATACAATCCAACTTTCAATCACAGCAATATTTGATGTAGAACAATCACTTAACAATACAACCTGTTGGAGTTCAATTGCTTTCCTTTTTCTCATCATCATTGCTGACCTTTATGTTCATCTTTTGTTTCTTTGGTTGATGATTCTTAATCCCTCCAAAGGCTTGTATGATGCTCTGCAATGATATTGGAAGTTGCTTGTTCCCCAAGCACTTAGAAACAATGGTTAGCATGCAGGATTTATTTGTGGGCCTTTGTACTTACTTTGGTGTGAGAACACCAAACTTAGTACCTTGCCAATGGTTCTTGTGCATCAGATTAACCATGTGTAAAACTCTTTTTCTTTTTCAAAAATGACAAAACTGAAAACTAGGAAACAGCAAAATAGTTAACTAGTTCATCCATCATGCTTGAAGCCAGCATTATGCAGAAAATGAGAATGTGTTTTATGATGGGATTTTGGTGAAACACCAAACTTAGAATCCTTCATTCTCCCTTATATTGTTTTGGTGTGCAACACCAAACTTAGCTTCTTGCAATGTAGATAAACTAATTAACCTTTTTATTAAAATAGTTATGAAAGGAAAACTACCTCAGGTTGGGTTGCCTCCCAACAAGCGCTCTTTTATTGTCACTAGCTTGACATCCTCTGTGCTGCTTATTTCAGATTCTGAGCTTTCTTCTCCTTGTTCCATTGTCCATCTAAGTGAGGCTTTGCTTCCTTCTTACTTGTTTCTGTGAGGTTTTTGGCTAATTGTTCTATTTGCTTCCCAATTCCCCCGAGTAGGTCCTCATAGTGTTTGTTCATCCTCTTTAGATGTGTCATCATTCTCTCTACTCCACTTTCTAGATTGGAGATCCTTTGAGAATTCTGTGAGATTGTGTGGTGATGTTGTTGCAAATTTGGGATTGTGTCACTGGGCAGTGAGCTTGAAGGTCTCTCAATAGAAATTTGCTTGGAGAGCTGCCCAATCTGCCTCTCCAGGATCTTCAATGAGGCTTCATGGTTTTTGTTTGTTATTTCTTGGTGTTTCATCATTTTTTCTATCAAGGTCTCCAAGTTGGTGAGTTTTTGAGGTTCAGGTGGTGCTTGTGGTGGGTTGTGAGATGTGGGTGGTGGGTGGTAGGCATTTTGGTTAATGAGTTGGTTGTTGGAGTTGAAGTTCCTTGGTTCCTGATGTTGAGGTTCTCTCATTCTGAAATAAGAGTGTGGCTTCCATGGTGGAAATTGTTCATTCACTGTGGTGGAGTGGAGAAAATCAATTTGTCTGGCCATTGACTCCAATTGTTGCTAAGTTTGCTGATGTAGCTGTTTGCTTTGATTCATGACTGCCTTCACTCCTTCAAAATTCATTGTATCTTCCTCCAAAGTTGCATTCTGTGGTGTCTCAAATGAGTGTTGGTTGTTGGTTCTCTTGTCGTTGAACCTTGCAGTTCCTTGACTAGTTGCTGTTGCTTTGAGTAAATCATTTGAGGAGTGATCTACTGCTCTTCTCATTTCTGGGGTTAATCCTTCATAAAATGCTTGGAAAGCCACTTTGTCATTTGCTTTCTTGTATTTTTCCCATGCTTTGAGCAATGGTTCTTCCTCTCCTTGCATGAATGGATGTGTTCCCTCTTTCATCTTGATGTTTTGTCGGGATGTAGAGAATTTGGCTAGAAATTTGGCAACCAGACCATCCCAACTAGTGATACTTCCTTGGGGAAGAGTTTCAAGCCATTGTGCTGCCTCATCCTTTAGTGAGAAAGGGAATAGCAAGAGCTTGTAGACATCATGATTGACAACATCACAGATCCTCAGAAAAATAGATAGATGCTGTTCAGAATCTTCCAAGGGATTTCCACCATAAGAACAATTGTTCTCTATTAGTGTAATGAGTTGCGGCTTCATGTTGGGATGTTCTTCTTTCTCAGAAACTCCATCCTCAATGATATTCTTCCCTCTGGCTGCTCTTCTTTCCTGTGACATATGAATCAATCAATAGAAAACACAGTGATTCTCTTGAAAATTGAGTGTAGCCGGTTGAGACAAAACTTCAAACAGTTAGTGGGTTAGTCAAAATTAGAGAAAAATAAAGAAAAAGGGCTTGATCTAGATCACCACCTCGCTTAATCATTGTCAATCTAATCAATCCCCGGCAACGGCGCCAAAAACTTGATGAGTTATTTTGTAGGAAAAATGAATCTCCCCCAAAACACACAAATCTAACCGGCAAGTGCACCGGGTCGTATCAAGTAATAAAAACTCACGGGAGTGAGGTCGATCCCACAGGGATTGAAGGATTGAGCAATTTTAGTTTAGTGGTTGATTTAGTCAAGCGAATCAAGATTTGGTTGATGGTTTTGTGACTTGCAGAAATTAAATTGCATTGAAGTAAAGAGAACAAGAAATAAATTGCTGAAACGTAAAGAACAAGAAATTAAATGGCAGAAACTTAGAGTGCAAGAAATGTAAATTGCGAAATCTTAAAGTGGAAGGAATGTAAATTGCTTGAAATGTAAAGGGGATTGGGACGTGGATTTGCAGTAATTAAACAAGGAAAAGTTAAATTGCATCAAACAGAAGAGTAAAAGGGAATTGGGATTGGATCGGATCTTATAGCAGAAAAGTAAATGAACATGGAAAGCAATAAACAGAGAGTTGAAATGGGAATTCAGATCTCAGGACCTAGAGACTAGAAAACCAAGTCTAGATCTCAATGCCTTCCTAGATCCAACAAGAATTATTGCAAGGAAATTGTAAATTGCAAAGAAAAGAGATGAAGAGCAATTAACAGAAAATTAAATTCAATTAAGCAGTGAGTAAAGCAGAGAGATCCAAGGATGAGATTGAAACAGAATTTCTTCAATTCTCCAACCTAAGATCCAACACAAGTGTAATTTAAATTGAAAGCAATAAAACTAAGAGGAAGAGAAGTGAATTCTCCTTCCCCAAGACAAAGAAATTAAAGTTCACTCAATAACAAAAGCTCTCCGAAAACTATTATGAAAATTCCAAAAGGAAAGCTCTCCGAAGAACTTGAATTCAATCCTATTTATACACTTTCTTCAAATGATCTTCAAGCCTTGAGTTGGGCCTTTGCTCTTGGTGGAATTGGGTTGAAAGAGGCCTTGGTTGATTGCTCTTGAAGTTTGGAGAAGAACCAAAGTGAACCAATTGAACCGGTTTTGAGGTTAGCAAAAGTTGGACCAAAAGTTTGAGCCAAAGTTAGGGGTCTAACTTTGGCTCCAACTTTTCATATCAGCTAGCACAATTTGCTGATATCAACGTTGGTGCCAACGTTAGGGGTCTAACTTTGACCCTAACGTTGGCCTTGCCTAATGTGCTTGTGGCGCCAACGTTAGCCACCAAGTTAGGGGGCTAACGTTGGCGCAAACTTTTGCTCCTCTCCCTTGAATTTTCATGTGCCAACGTTAGCCTCCAAGTTAAGGGTCTAACCTTGGCACAAACTTTTGGTGCCCAGGGGAGAAATTCATGTGCCAACGTTAGCCTCAAAGTTAGGGGGCTAACGTTGGCGCAAACTTTTGGTGCCCAGGGGAGAAATTCATGTGCCAACGTTAGCCTCAAAGTTAGGGGGCTAACGTTGGCGCAAACTTTTGAAGCCCAGGGGAGAATTTTCAAGTTCCAACGTTAGCCTCCAAGTTAGGGGGCTAACGTTGGGGCTAACTTTTCAACCAAAAGTTTGTGCAAAAGTTTGATGCTAACTTTAGGTCCAGCTTTTTGCTTCCTGGTTCAATTTCACTTATTCCATTGTCCTCTCTTCACTCCTAGCCATTCCTTATTGCTTCAACCTTTCTCCAAGCTTTCTTCACCTATAATTAATCAACCAAACACATCAAAGCTATGCTCAAAATCATGAGATATTCATTCTTTCACAATATGCAACAAATATAGCATAAAACCTCATGAAATGGCATGAATTCATATATGGTTGATTCAATCAAGAGAAACATGAAAATCTACTCAATTAGCTTGCTTGTAGCTCAAGAAAGTGCATAATTCTAATGAAAACAAAAGAAAAAGACTAGTTAAAATAGGCTAAGATGACTTGTCATCAGGTACCCTCCTCGGGATAGCGTCATTTAAAGAAAGAGGGTCAGCATAACGTATAAAAAAAAGGAAAAAACCGGAAAAAAATGGAGGAGCCTGCTGAAGATGAGGCGATTACGGCTCGACTTTAGGTATCCTCCTCCGGAGAGCGTCATTTAAAAAACGAGGGTCAGCACAACGTTAAAAAAACCCAGAAAAAATGGAGGAGCCTGCCGAAGATGAGGCCATTACGGATCGCCTTTAGGTGTCCACCTCGGGATAGCACCATTTAAAGAATGAAGGTCAGCACAACGTAAAAAAAACCAAAAAAAAAACCCGGAGGAGCCTTCCGAAGATGACGTCAATACGGCTCGCCTTTAGGTGTTCTCCTCGGGATAGTGTCATTTAAAGAACGAGGGTCAGCACAACGTAAAAAAAAACCAGAAAAAAAATGGAGGAGCCTGCTGAAGATGAGGCCATTACGGCTCGCCTTTAGGTGTCCACCTCGGGATAACATCATTTAAAGAACGAGGGTCAGCACAACGTAAAAAAAATGGTAAAAAAAAATGGAGGTGCCTGCCGAAGATGATGCCACTACAGCTCGCCTTTAGGTGTCCTCCTCGGGATAGCGTCATTTAAAGAACGAGGGTCAGCACAACGTAAAAAAAAAAATAGAGGAGCCTGCTGAATATGAGACCATTACGGCTAGCCTTTAGGTATCCTCCTCGAGAAAGCGTCATTTAAACAACGAGAGTCAGCATAACGTATAAAAAAAATGAAAAAACCGGAAAAAAAAAACGGAGGAGCCTGCTGAAGATGAGGCGATTACGGCTCGCATTTAGTTGTCCTCCTCAGGATAGCGTCATTTAAAGAACTAGGGTCAGAACAACGTAAAAAAAAGGGAAAAAAACCGAAAAAAAAAAAAACTGGAGGAACCTGCCAAAGATGAGGCCATTACGGCTCGCCTTTAGTTGTCCTCCTCCGTAGCGTCATTTAAAGAACGAGGGTCAGAACAACGTAAACAAAAAAAGCAAAAAAAAAAAAGGAGGAGCCTGCCCAAGATGAGGCCATTACAGCTCGCCTTTAGGTGTCCTCCTCGGGATAGCATCATTTATAAAACGAGGGTCAGCACAACGTAAAAAAAAAAGGCCGAAAAAAAAAATCGGAGGAACCTGCCGAAGATGAGGATATTACGGCTCTCCTTTGGGTCTCCTCCTCGGGACAGTGTCATATAAAGAATGAGGGTCAGCACAACGTAAAAAAAACCGGAAAAAAAAACCAGAGGTGCCTGATGAAGATGAGGCTATTATGGCTCGCCTTTAGGTGTCCTCCTCGGGATAGCATCATTTAAAGAACGAGGGTCAGCACAACGTAAAAAAAACGGAAAAAATTGAAAAAAAAAATGAGGAGCCTGCTGAAGATGAGGCCATCACGGCTCGTCTTTAGGTATCCTCCTCAGGATAGCGTCATTTAAAGAACAAGGGTCAGCATAACGTATAAAAAAAAAAGGAAAAACTGGAAAAAAAATGGAGGAGCCTGCTGAAGATGGGTCGATTACATCTCGCCTTTAAGTGTCCTCCTCGGGATAGCATCATTTAAAGAACGAGGGTCAGCACAACGTACAAAAAAAAACTCGGTAAAAAAACCGGAGGAGCCTGAGCAAGATGAGGCCATTACGGCCCGCCTTTAGGTGTCCTCCTCGGGATAGCGTCATTTAAAGAACGAGGGTCAGCACAACGTGAAAAAAAAAACGAAAAAAAAAACCGGAGGAACCTGACGAAGATGAGGCGCTTACGGCTCGCCTTTAGGTGTCATCCTCGAGATAGCATCATCTAAAGAACGAGGGTCAACACAACGTAAAAAAAAAACAGAAAAAATTGGAAAAAAAAATAGAGTAGCCTGCTGAAGATGAGGCCAATACGGCTCGCCTTTAGGTATCCTCCTCGGGATAGCGTCATTTAAAGAATGAGGGTCAGCATAACGTATAAAAAAAGGAAAAAACCAGAAAAAAATGGAGAAGCCTGTTGAAGACGAGGCGCTTACGGCTCGCATTTAGGTGTCCTCCTCAGGATAGCGTCATTTAAAGAACGTTGGTCAGCACAACGTTAAAAAAAAACCCAGAAAAAAAATGGAGGAGCCTTCCGAAGATTAGGCCATTACGGCTCGCCTTTAGGTGTCCACCTCGGGATAGCATCCTTTAAAGAACGAGGGTCAGCACAACGTGAAAAAAAACCGGAAAAAAAACAAAAAAAAAAACAGAGGAACTTGCCGAAGATGACGGCATTACGGCTTGCCTTTTGGTGTTCTCCTCGGGATAGTGTCATTTAAAGAACAAGGGTCAGCACAATGTAAAAAAAAAACGGAAAAAAAATGGAGGAGCCTGCCGAAGATGAGGCCATTACGGCTCGGCTTTAGGTGTCCTGCTCGGGATAGCATCATTTAAAGAACGAGGGTCAGCACAACGTAACAAAAAAACCGGAAAAAAAAACCGGAGGGGCCTGCCGAAGATGAGGCCATTATGGCTCGCCTTTAGGTGTCCTCCACGGGATAGCTTCATTTAAAGAACGAGGGTCAGCACAACGTAAAAAAAAAACGGAAAAAATTGAAAAAAAAATAGAGGAGCCTGCTGAAGATGAGGCCATTACGGCTCGTCTTTAGGTATCCTCCTCAGGATAGCGTCATTTAAAGAACAAGGGTCAGCATAACGTATAAATAAAAAGGAAAAAACCGGAAAAAAAATGGAGGAGCCTGCTGAAGATGGGTCGATTACATCTCGCCTTTAAGTGTCCTCCTCGGGATAGCGTCATTTAAAGAACGATGGTCAGCACAACGTACAAAAAAAACCCGGTAAAAAAACCGGAGGAGCCTGAGCAAGATGAGGCCATTACGGCCCGCCTTTAGGTGTCCTCCTCGGGATAGCGTCATTTAAAGAACGAGGGTCAGCACAACGTGAAAAAAAACCGGAAAAAAAACAAAAAAAAAACCAGAGGAACCTGCCGAAGATGACGGCATTACGGCTCGCCTTTAGGTGTTCTCCTCGGGATAGTGTCATTTAAAGAACGAGGGTCAGCACAACGTAAAAAAAACTGGAAAAAAAATGGAGGAGCCTGCCGAAGATGAGGCCATTACGGCTCGGCTTTAGGTGTCCTGCTCGGGATAGCATCATTTAAAGAACGAGGGTCAGCACAACGTAAAAAAAATCAGAAAAAAGAAAACCGGAGGAGCCTGCCGAAGATGAGGCCATTACGGCTCGCCTTTAGGTATCCTCCTCGGGATATCGTCATTTAAAGAACGAGGGTCAGCACAACGTAAAAAAAAAAGGAGGAGCCTGCTGAAGATGAGGCGATTACGACTCGCCTTTAGTGGTCCTCCTCGGGATAGCGTCATTTATAGAACGAGTGTCAGCACAACGTACAAAAAAAAATCCGGTAAAAAAAACCGGAGGAGCCTGCTAAAGATGAGGCCATTACAGCTCGCCTTTAGGTGTCATCCTCGGGATAGCATCATTTATAAAACGAGGGTCAGCACAACGTAAAAAAAAAAATGTCCGAAAAAAATCGGTGGAGCCTGCCGAAGATGAGGATATTACGGCTCACCTTTAGGTGTCCTCCTCGAGACAGCGTCATTTAAAGAATGAGGGTCAGCACAACGTAAAAAAAAAAAACCAGAAAAAAAAACGGAGGTGCCTGCCGAAGATGAGGCCATTATGGCTCGCCTTTAGGTGTCCTCCTCGGGATAGCATCATTTAAAGAGTGAGGGTCAACACAACGTAAAAAAAAGAGAAAAAATTTAAAAGAAATAGAGGAGCCTGCTGAAGATGAAGCTATTACGGCTCGCCTTTAGGTATCTTCCTCAGGATAGCGTCATTTAAAGAACGAAGGTCAGCATAACGTATAAAAAAAAAAGGAAAAAACTGGAAAAAAAATGGGGGAGCCTACTGAAGATGAGGCGATTACGGCTCGCCTTTAAGTGTCCTCCTCAGGATAGCGTCATTTAAAGAACGAGGGTCAGTACAACGTTAAAAAAAAACCCAGAAAAAAATGGAGGAGCCTGCCGAAGATGAGGCGCTTACGGCTCGCCTTTAGATGTCCTGCTCGGGATAGCATCATTCAAAAGAACGAGGGTCAGAACAACGTAAAAAAATAAATGGAAAAAAAACCGAAAAAAAAACGTAGGAGCCTGCCGAAGATGAGGCCATTATGAGTCGCCTTTAGGTATCCTCCTCGGGATAGCGTCATTTAAAGAACGAGGGTCAGAACCACGTAAAAAAAAACCAGAGGAGCTTGCCGAAGATGAGGCCATTACGGCTCGCCTTTAGGTGTCCACCTCGGGATAGCATCATTTAAAGAACGAGGGTCAGCACAACGTAAAAAAAAACCGAAAAAAAACCGGAGAAGTACCGAAGTTGAGGCCATTACGGCTCGCCTTTAGGTGTCTTCCTCGGGATAGCGTCATTTAAAAAACGAGGGTCAGCACAACATAAAAAAAAACCGGAAAAAAATGGAGGAGCCTGCCGAAGATGAGGCCATTACGGCTCGCCTTTAGGTGTCCACCTCGGGATTGCATCATTTAAAGAACGAGGGTTAACACAACGTAAAAAAAAATGGAGGAGCCTACTAAAGATGAGGCGATTATGGCTCGCCTTTACGTGTCCTCCTCGGGATAGCGTCATTTAAAGAACGACGGTCAGCACAACGTAAAAAAAAATGGAGGAGCCTGTTGAAGATGAGGCGACTACGGCTCGCCTTTAGGTGTCCTCCTCGGGATAGCGTCATTTAAAGAACGAGGGTCAACACAACGTACAAAAAAAATCCGATAAAAAAAAACCGGAGGAGCCTGCCGAATATGAGGCCATTACGGCTCTCCTTTAGGTGTCCTCCTCGGGATAGCGTCATTTAAAGAACGAGGGTCAGCACAACGTAAAAAAAACCAGAAAAAAACCTGAGGTGCCTGCCGAAGATGAGGCTATTACGGCTCGTCTTTAGGTCTCCTCCTCGGGATAGCATCATTTAAGGAACGAGGGTCAGCACAACGTAAAAAAATGGAAAAAATTGGAAAAAAAATAGAGGAGCCTGTTGAAGATGAGGCCATTACGGCTCGTCTTTAGGTATCCTCCTCGGGATAGCGTCATTTAAAGAACGAGGGTCAGCATAACGTATAAAAAAAACGAAAAAACCGGAAAAAAATGGAGGAGCCTGCTGAAGATGAGGCGATTACGGCTCGTTTTTAGGTGTCCTCCTCAGGATAGCGTCATTTAATGAACGAGGGTCAGAAAAACGTAAAAAAAACCCGAAAAAAAAAATGGAGGTGCCTGCTGAAGATGAGGCCATTACGGCTTGCCTTTAGGTGTCCTGCTTGGGATTGCGTCATTTAAGGAACGAGAGTGAGAACAACGTAAAAAAAAAACCGAAAAAAAAACCGAAAAAACCGGAGGAGCCTGCCGAAGATGAGGCCATTATGGCTCGCCTTTAGGTATCCTCCTCGGGATAACGTCATTTAAAGAACGAGGGTCAGCACAACGTAAAAAAAAAACGGAGGAGCCCTGATGAAGATGAGTCGATTACGTCTCGCCTTTAGGTGTCCTCCTCGGGATAGCGTCATTTAAAGAACGAGGGTCAGCACAACGTACAAAAAAAAAACAACCCGGTAAAAAAAATCGGAGGAGCCTGCCGAAGATGAGGCCATTCCGCCCGCATTTAGGCGTCCTCCTCGGGATAGCGTCATTTAAAGAATGAGGGTCAGCACAACGTAAAAAAAAAACCCAGAAAAAATTGGAGTAGCCTACCGAAGATGAGGCCATTACCGCTCGCCTTTAGGTGTCCACCTCGGTATAGCATCATTTAAAGAACAAGGGTCAGCACAACTTAAAAAAAACTGGAAAAAAACAAAAAAAAAACCGGAGGAGCCTGTCGAAGATGACGCCATTACGGCTCGCCTTTAGGTGTTCTCCTTGGGATAGTCTCATTTAAAGAACAAGGGTCACCACAACGTAAAAAAAAAACCGGAAAAAAAAATGGAGGAGCCTGAGCATGATGAGGCAATTACGGCCCGCCTTTAGGTGTCATCCTCGGGATAGCATCATTTAAAGAACGAGGGTCAACACAACGTAAAAAAAAATAGAAAAAATTGGAAAAAAATAGTGGAGCCTGCTGAAGATGAGGCCATTACGGCTCGCATTTAGGTATCCTCCTCGGGATAGCATCATTTAAAGAACGAGGGTCAGCATAACGTATAAAAAAGGAAAAAACCAGAAAAAATGGAGGAGCCTGCTGAAGATGAGGCACTTACGGCTCGCCTTAAGGTGTCCTCCTCAGGATAGCGTCATTTAAAGAACGATCGTCAGCACAACGTTAAAAATAAACCCAGAAAAAAAATGGAGGAGCCTGCCGAAGATGAGGTCATTACGGCTCGCCTTTAGGTGTCCACCTCGGGATAGCATCATTTAAAGAACGAGGGTCAGCACAACGTAAAAAAAACCGGAAAAAAAAACCAAAAAAAAAACCAGAGGAACCTGCCAAAGATGACGGCACTACGGCTCGCTTTTAGGTGTTCTCCTCGTGATAGTGTCATTTAAAGAACGAGGGTCAGCACAATGTAAAAAATAAACCGGAAAAAAAAATGGAGGAGCCTGCCGAAGATGAGGCCACTACGGCTCGCCATTAGGTGTCCACCTCGGGATAGCATCATTTAAAGAACGAGGGTCAGCACAACGTAAAAAAAACGGAGAAGATGAGGCAATTACGGCTCGCCTTTAGGTGTCCTCCTCGGGATAGCGTAATTTAAAGAACGAGGGTCAGCACAACATTAAAAAAAAGGTAAAAAAAAAATGGAGGAGCCTGCCGAAGATGAGGCCACTACGGCTCGCCTTTAGGTGTCCTCCTCGGGATAGCGTCATTTAAATAATGAGGGTCAGCATAACGTATAAAAAAAGGAAAAAACCGGAAGAAAAAAAATGGAGGAGCCTGCTGAAGATGAGGCGATTACAGCTCGCATTTAGGTGTCCTCCTCAGGATAGCGTCATTTAAAGAACGAGTGTCAGAACAATGTAAAAAAAAGGGAAAAAAACCAAAAAAAAAACTAGAGGAGCCTGCCAAAGATGAGGCCATTACGGCTCGCCTTTAGTTGTCCTCCTCCGGATATGGTCATTTAAAGAACGAGGGTCAGAACATCGTAAACAAAAAAAACCAAAAAAAAAAAACCGGATGAGCTCGCCGAAGATGAGGCGATTACAGCTCGCCTTTAGGTGTCCTCGGGCTAGCATCATTTAAAGAACGAGGGTCAGCACAACGTAAAAAAAAAACGGAGGAGTCTACTGAAGATGAGTCGATTACTTCTCGCCTTTAGGAGTCCTCCTCGGGATAGCGTCATTGAAAGAATGAGGGTCAGCACAACGTACAAAAAAACACCCGGTAAAAAATACCGGAGGAGCCTGAGCAAGATGAGGCCATTACGGCCCGCCTTTAGGTGTCCTCCTCGGGATAGCGTCATTTAAAGAACGAGGGTCAGCACAACGTAAAAAAAAAAAAACAAAAAAAAACCGGAGGAACCTGCCTAAGATGAGGCACTTACGGCTTGCCTTTAGGTGTCATCCTCGGGATAGCATCATTTAAAAAACGAGGGTCAACACAACGTAAAAGAAAACAGAAAAAATTGGAAAAAAAATAGAGGAGCCTGCTGAAGATGAGGCCGTTACGGCTCGCGTTTAGGTATCCTCCTCGGGATAGCATCATTTAAAGAACGAGGGTCAGCATAACGTATAAAAAAAAGGAAAAAACCAGAAAAAAATGGAGGAGCCTGCTGAAGATGATGCGCTTACGGTTCGCCTTAAGGTGTCCTCCTCAGGATAGCGTCATTTAAAGAACGATCGTCAGCACAACGTTAAAAAAAACCCAGAAAAAATGGAGGAGCCTACCGAAGATGAGGCCATTACGGCTCGCCTTTGGGTGTCCACTTCGAGATAGCATCATTTAAAGAACGAGGGTCAGCACAACGTAAAAAAAACCGAAAAAAAACCAAAAAAAAAACTAGAGGAACCTGCCGAAGATGAGGCCATTACGGCTCGGCTTTAGGTGTCCTGCTCGGGATAGCGTCATTTAAAGAACGAGGGTCAGCACAACGTAAAAAAATCGGAAAAAAGAAAACCGGAGGAGCCTGCCGAAGATGAGGCCATTACGGCTCGGCTTTAGGTGTCCTCCTCGGGATAGCATCATTTATATAACGAGGGTCAGCACAACGTAAAAAAAAAAAGAAGACTGAAAAAAAATCAGAGGAACCTGCCGAAGATGAGGATATTACGGCTCACCTTAAGGTGTCCTCCTCGGGACAGTGTCATATAAAGAATGAGGGTCAGCACAACGTCAAAAAAAACCGGAAAAAAAAAATCCGGCGGTGCCTGCTGAAGCTGAGGCCACTATGGCTCGCCTTTAGGTGTCCACCTCGGGATAACATCATTTAAAGAACGAGGGTCAGCACAACGTAAAAAAAATGGAAAAAGTTGAAAAAAAAATAGAGGAGCCTGCTGAAGATGAGGCCAATACGGCTCGACTTTAGGTATCCTCCTCAGGATAGCGTCATTTAAAGAACGAGGATCAGTATAATGTATAAAAAAAAAGGAAAAAACCGAAAAAAAAATGGAGGAGCCTGCTAAAGATGGGTCGATTACGTCTCGCCTTTAGGTTTCCTTCTCGGGATAGCGTCATTTAAAAAATGAGAGTTAGCACAACGTACAAAAAAAAACCCGGTAAAAAAAACCGGAGGAGCCTGAGCAAGATGAGGCCATTACGGCCTGCCTTTAGGTGTCCTCCTCGGGATAGCGTCATTTAAAGAACGAGGATCAACACAACGTAAAAAAAATGAAAAAAAAAACTGGAGGAACCTACCGAAGATGAGGCGCTTACGGCTCGCCTTTAGGTGTCATCCTCAGGATAGCATCATTTAAAGAACGAGGGTCAACACAACGTAAAAAAAAACAGAAAAAATTGGAAAAAAATAGAGGAGCCTGCTGAAGATGAGGCCATTACGCCTCGCCTTTAGATATCCTCCTCGGGATAGCGTCATTTAAAGAACGAGGGTCAGCATAACGCATAAAAAAAAGAAAAAAAGCAGAAAAAAATGGAGGAGCCTACTGAAGATGAGGCGCTTACGGCTCGCCTTTAGGTGTCCTCCTCAGGATAGTGTCATTTAAAGAACGATGATCAGCACAACGTTAAAAAAAACCCAGAAAAAAAAATGGAGGAGCCTGCCGAAGATGAGGCCATTACAGCTCGCCTTTAGGTGTCCACCTCGGAATAGCATCATTTAAAGAACGAGGGTCAGCACAACGTAAAAAAAAAACCAGAAAAAACCAAAAAAAAAAAAACCAGAGGAACCTACCGAAGATGACGGCATTACGGCTCGCCTTTAGGTGTTCTCCTCGGGATAGTGTCATTTAAAGAATGAGGGTCAGCACAACGTAAAAAAAACGGGAAAAAAATGGAGGAGCCTGCCGAAGATGAGGCCATTACGGCTCGGCTTTAGGTGTCCTTCTCGGGATAGCATTATTTAAAGAACGAGGGTCAGCACAATATAAAAAAATCGGAAAAAAGAAAACCGGAGGAGCCTGCCGAAGATGAGGCCATTACAACTCGCCTTTAATGTCATACTCGGGATAGCATCATTTATAAAACGAGGGTCAGCACAACGTACAAAAAATCGGAGGAACCTGCCGAAGATGAGGATATTACGGCTCACCTTTAGGTGTCCTCCTCGGGACAGCGTCATTTAAAGAATGAGGGTTAGCACAACGTAATAAAAAATCGGAAAAAAAACGGAGGGGCATGCCGAAGATGAGGCCATTATGGCTCGCCTTTAGGTGTCCTCATCGGGATAGCATCATTTAAAGAACGAGGGTCAGCACAACATAAAAAAAACGAAAAAAATTTAAAAAAAATGGAGGAGCCTGCTGAAGATGAGGCGATTACGGCTCGCCTTTAGGTGTCCTCCTCAGGATAGCGTCATTTAAAGAACGAGGGTCAGTACAACGTTAAAAAAAAACCCAGAAAAAAATGGAGGAGGCTGCCGAAGATGAGGCCATTACGGCTCGCCTTTAGGTGTCCTGCTCGGGATAGCATCATTCAAAAGAACGAGGGTCAGAACAACGTAAAAAAATAAACGGAAAAAAAAACCGAAAACAAAACCGTAGGAGCCTGACGAAGATGAGGCCATTACGGCTCGCCTTTTGGTATCCTCCTTGGGATAGCGTCATTTAAAGAACGAGGGTCAGAACAATGTAAAAAAAAAAACCGGAGGAGCTTGCCGAAGATGAGGCCATTACGGCTCGCCTTTAGGTGTCCACCTCGGGATAGCATCATTTAAAGAACGAGGTACAGCACAACGTAAAAAAAAAACCGAAAAAAAACTGGAGCAGTGCCGAAGTTGAGGCCATTACGGCTCGCCTTTAGGTGTCTTCCTCGGAATAGCGTCATTTAAAAAATGAGGGTCAGCACAACATAAAAAAAAAACCGGGAAAAAAATGGAGGAGCCTGCCGAAGATGAGGCCATTACGGCTCTCCTTTAGGTGTCCACCTCGGGATAGCATCATTTAAAGAATGAGGGTTAACACAACGTAAAAAAAATGGAGGAGCCTGCTGAAGATGAGGCGATTACGGCTCGCCTTTAGGTATCCTCCTCGGGATAGCGTCATTTAAAGAACGAGGGTAAGCACAACGTACAAAAAAAAACCCGGTAAATAAAACCGGAGGAGCCTGCCGAGGATGAGGCCATTACGGCTCACCTTTAGGTGTCCTCCTCGGGATAGCGTCATTTAAAGAACGAGGGTCAGCACAACGTAAAACAAAAAAAAAGGAAAAAAACCGAAAAAAAAATGGAGGTCCCTGCCGAAGATGGGACAATTACGGCTCTCCTTTAGGTGTCCTCCTCGGGACAGCGTCATTTAGAGAATGAGGGTCAGCAAAACGTAATAAAAAATCGGAAAAAAAAAAACGGAGGCGCCTGCCGAAGATGAGGCCATTATGGCTCGCCTTTAGGTGTCCTCCTCGGGATAGCATCATTTAAAGAACGAGGGTCAGCACAACGAAAAAAAATGGAAAAAATTTTAAAAAAATGGAGGAGCCTACTGAAGATGAGGCGATTACGGCTCGCCTTTAGGTGTCCTCCTCAGGATAGCGTCATTTAAAGAACGAGGGTCAGTACAACGTTAAAAAAAAAACCCAGAAAAAAATGGAGGAGGCTGCCGAAGATGAGGCCATTACGGCTTGCCATTAGGTGTCCTGCTCGGGATAGCATCATTCAAAAGAACGAGGGTCAGCACAACGTAAAAAAACCGGAAAAAAAATGGAGGAGCCTACCGAAGATGAGGCCATTACGGCTCGCCATTAGCTGTCCACCTCGGGATAGTATCATTTAAAGAATGAGGGTTAACACAACGTAAAAAAAAATGGAGGAGCCTGTTGAAGATGAGGCGATTACGGCTCGCCTTTAGGTGTCCTCCTCGGGATAGCGTCATTTAAAGAACGAGGGTCAGCACAAGGTACAAAAAGAAACCTGGTAAAAAAAAACCGGAGAAGCCTGCCGAAGATTAGGCCATTACGGCTCGCCTTTAGGTGTCTTCCTCGGGATAGGATAATTTAAAGAACGAGGGGCAGCACAACGTAAAAAAAAACTGGAAAAAAAACCAAAAAAAAAAACCAGAGGAACCTGCCGAAGGTGACGGCATTACGGCTCGCCTTTAGGTGTTCTCCTCGGGATAGTGTCATTTAAAGAATGAGGGTCAGTACAACATAAAAAAAACCAGAAAAAAATGGAGGTGCCTGCCGAAGATGAGGCCATTACGGCTCGGCTTTAGGTGTCCTGCTCGGGATAGCGTCATTTAAAGAACGAGGGACAGCACAACGTAAAAAAAATCGAAAAAAGAAAACCGGAGGAGCCTGCCGAAGATGAGGCCATTACGGCTCGCCTTTAGGTGTCCTCCTCGGGATATCGTCATTTAAAGAACGAGGGTCACCACAACGTAAAAAAAAAAGGAGGAGTCTGCTGAAGATGAGGCGATTACGGCTCGCCTTTAGATGTCCTCCTCGGGATAGCGTCATTTAGGGAACGAGTGTCAGCACAACGTACAAAAAAAATCCGGTAAGAAAAAACTGGAGGAGCCTGTGGAAGATGAGGCCATTACAGCTCGCCTTTAGGTGTCCTCCTCGGGATAGCATCATTTATAAAACGAGGGTCAGCGCACCGTAAAAAAAAAAAGACCGAAAAAAAATCGGTGGAACCTGCCGAAGACGAGGATATTACGGCTCAACTTTAGGTGTCCTCCTCGGGACAGTGTCATATAAAGAATGAGGGTCAGCACAACGTAAAAAAAACCGGAAAAAAAACCAGAGGTGCCTGCCGAAGATGAGGCCATTATGGCTCGCCTTTAGGTGTCCTCCTCGGGATAGCATCATTTAAAGAACGAGGGTCAGCACAACGTAAAAAAAACACAGAAAAAACCGGAAAAAAAGAGGAGCCTGCTGAAGATGAGGCGATTACGGCTCGCCTTTAGGTATCCTCCTCGGGATAGCGTCATTTAAAGAACGAGGGTCAGCATAACGTATATAAAAAAAAAGAAAAAAACTGGAAAAAAAACGGAGCAGCCTGCTGAAGATGAGGCGATTACGGCTCGCCTCTAGGTGTCCTCCTCACGATAGCGTCATTTAAAGAACGAGGGTCAGCGCAACGTTAAAAAAAAACCCGGAAAAAAAACCGGAGGAGCCTGCCGAAGATGAGGCCATTACGGCTCGCCTTTAGGTGTCCTCCTTGGGATAGCGTCATTTAAAGAACGAGGGTTAGAACAACGTAAAAAAAAACTGAAAAAAAAAACGGAAGAAAAATTTGGAGGAGCCTGCCGAAGATGAGGCCATTACGGCTCGCCTTTAGGTGTCCTCCTCCGAATAGCGTCATTTGAAAAACGAGGGTCAGCACAACGTAAAAAAATGGAGGAGCCTGCTGAAGATGAGGCGATTACGGCTCGCCTTTAGGTGTCCTCCTCGGGATAGCATCATTTAAAGAACGAGTGTCAGCACAACATAAAAAAAAACCCGAAAAAAAATCGGATTAGCCAGCCGAAGATGCGGCCATTACGGCTCGCCTTTAGGTGTCCTCCTCGAGATAGCATCATTTAAAGAACGAAGGTCAGCACAACGTACAAAAAAAAATTGTAAAAAAAAAACTCGGAGGAGCTTGCCGAAGATGATGCCAATACGGCTCGGCTTTAGGTGTCCTCCTCAGGATAGCGTCATTTAAAGAACGAGGGTCAGCACAACGTAAAAAAAAATAAAAATAAAAAATGAAAAATAAAAAACCCAGAAAAAAAACGAGGATCCTGCCGAAGATGAGGCCATTATGGCTCACCTTTTGGGGTCCTCCTCGGGATAGCGTCATTTAAAGAACGAGGGTCAGCACAACGTAAAAAAAAAACAAAAAAAACTGGAAAAAAAAAGAGGAGCCTGCTGAAGATGAGGCCATTACGGCTCGCCTTTAGGTATCCTCCTCGGGATAGCGTCATTTAAAGAACGAGGGTCAGCATAACGTATATAAAAAAAAGAAAAAAACTGGAAAAAAAACGGAGCAGCCTGCTGAAGATGAGGCGATTACGGCTCGCCTCTTGGTGTCCTCCTCACGATAGCGTCATTTAAAGAACGAGGGTCAGCACAACGTTAAAAAAAAACCCGGAAAAAAAACCGGAGGATCCTGCCGAAGATGAGGCCATTACGGCTCGCCTTTAGGTGTCCTCCTTGGGATAGCGTCATTTAAGAAACGAGGGTTAGAACAACGTAAAAAAAAATTGAAAAAAAAACGGAAAAAAAATTTGGAGTAGCCTGCCGAAGATGAGGCCATTACGACTCGCCTTTAGGTGTCTTCCTCCTGATAGCGTCATTTGAAAAACGAGGGTCAGCACAACGTAAAAAAAAATGGAGGAGCCTGCTGAAGATGAGGCGATTACGGCTCGCCTTTAGGTGTCCTCCTCGGGATAGCATCATTTAAAGAACGAAGGTCAGCACAACGTACAAAAAAAATGGTAAAAAAAAAAACTCGGAGGAGCTTGCCGAAGATGAGGCCAATATGGCTCGGCTTTAGGTGTCCTCCTCAGGATAGCGTCATTTAAAGAACGAGGGTCAGCACAACGTAAAAAAAAATAAAAATAAAAAATAAAAAATAAAAAACCCAGAAAAAAAACGAGGATCCGGCCGAAGATGAGGCCATTACGGCTCATCTTTTGGGGTCCTCCTCGGGATAGCGTCATTTAAAGAACGAGGGTCAGCACAACGTTAAAAAAAACCCGGCAAATAACCCGAAAAAAAAATCGGAGGAGCCTGCCGATGATTAGGCCATTACGGCTCGCCTTTAAGTGTCCTCCTCGAGATAGCGTCATTTAAAGAACTAGGGTCAGCACAACGAAAAAAAAATCGGAAAAAAAAATTGGAAAAAAACCAGAGGAGCCTGCCGAAGGTGAGGCCATTACGGCTCGCCTTTAAGTGTCCTCCTCGGGATAGCGTCATTTAAAGAACGAGGGTCAGCACAATGTAAAAAAAAATCAGAAAAAAAATTAGAGGAGCCTGCCGAAGATGAGGCCATTACGGCTCGCCTTTAGGTATCCACCTCGGGATAGCATCATTTAAAGAACGAGGGTCAGCACAACGTAAAAAAAATAGAAAAAACCGGAAAAAAATAGGAGCCTGCTGAAGATGAGGCCATTACGGCTCACCTTTAGGTATCCTCCTCGGGATAGCGTCATTTAAAGAACGAGGGTCAGCATAACGTATATAAAAAAAAGAAAAAAACTGGAAAGTAAATAGAGCAGCCTGCTGAAGATGAGGCGATTACGGCTCGCCTCTAGGTGTCCTCCTCACGATAGCGTCATTTAAAGAACGAGGGTCAGCACAACGTTAAAAAGTAACCCGGAAAAAAAAACGGAGGAGCCTGCCGAAGATGAGGCCATTACGGCTCGCCTTTAGGTGTCCTCCTTGGGATAGCGTCATTTAAAGAACGAGGGTTAGAACAACGTAAAAAAAAAAACTGAAAAAAAAATGGAAAAAAAAAATTTGGAGGAGCTTGCCGAAGATGAGGCCATTAAGGCTCGCCTTTAGGTGTCCTCCTCCGGATAGCGTCATTTGAAGAACGAGGTCAGCACAACGTAAAAAAAAAACGGAGGAGCCTGCTGAAGATGAGGCGATTACGGCTCGCCTTTAGGTGTCCTCCTCGGGATAGCATCATTTAAAGAACGAGTGTCAGCACAACATAAAAAAAAAAACCCGAAAAAAAATCGGATTAGCCTGCCGAAGATGAGGCCATTACGGCTCGCCTTTAGGTGTCCTCCTCGAGATAGCATCATTTAAAGAACGAAGGTCAGCACAACGTACAAAAAAAATCGGTAAAAAAAAAACTCGGAGGAGCTTGCCGAAGATGAGGCCAATACGTCTCGGCTTTAGGTGTCCTCCTCAGGATAGCGTCATTTAAAGAACGAGGGTCAGCACAAAATAAAAAAAATAAAAATAAAAAATAAAAAAATAAAAAACCCAGAAAAAAAAACGGAGGATCCTGCCGAAGATGAGGCCAATACGGCTCGGCTTTTGGTGTCCTCCTCAGGATAGCGTCATTCCAAGAACGAGGGTCAGCATAACGTAAAAAAAATAAAAATAAAAAATAAAAAATAAAAAACCCAGAAAAAAATGGAGGATCCTGCCGAAGATGAGGCCATTACGGCTCGCCTTTTGGGGTCCTCCTCGGGATAGCATCATTTAAAGAACGAGGGTGAGCACAACGTTAAAAAATCGGAAAAAAAAACGGAAAAAAACCGGAGGAGCCTGCCGAAGATGAGGCCATTACGGCTCGCCTTTAAGTGTTCTCCTCCGGATAGCGTCATTTAAAGAACGAGGGTCAGCACAATGTAAAAAAAAATCGGAAAAAAAATTAGAGGAGCCTGCGGAGGATGAGGCCATTACGGGTCGCCTTTAGGTGTCCACCTCGGGATATTATCATTTAAAGAACAATGGTCAGCACAACGTAAAAAAAAATAGAAAAAACCGGAAAAAAAGAGGAGCCTGCTGAAGATGAGGCCATTACGGCTCGCCTTTAGGTATCCTCCTTGGGATAGCGTCATTTAAAGAACGAGGGTCAGCATAACGTATATAAAAAAAAGAAAAAAACTGGAAATAAAACAGAGCAGCCTGCTGAAGATGAGGCGATTACGGCTCGCCTCAAGGTGTCCTCCTCACGATAGCGTCATCTAAAGAACGAGGGTCAGCACAACGTTAAAAAAAAAAACCCGGAAAAAAAACCGGAGGAGCCTGCCGAAGATGAGGCCATTACGGCTCGCCTTTAGGTGTCCTCCTTGGGATAGCGTCATTTAAAGAACGAGGGTTAGAACAACGTAAAAAAAACTGAAAAAAAAACGGAAAAAAAAATTCAGAGGAGCCTGCCGAAGATGAGGCCATTAAGGCTCGCCTTTAGGTGTCCTCCTCCGGATAGCGTCATTTGAAGAACGAGGGTCAGCACAACGTAAAAAAAAAAAAACGGAGGAGCCTGCTGAAGATGAGGCGATTACGGCTCGCCTTTAGGTGTCCTCCTCGGGATAGCATCATTTAAAGAACGAGGGTCAGCACGACGTAAAAAAAACAGAAAAAACCAGAAAAAAATAGAGGAGCATTCTGAAGATGAGGCCATTACGGCTCGCCTTTAGGTATCCTCCTCGGGATAGCGTCATTTAAAGAACGAGGGTCAGCATAACGTATAAAAAAAAAGAAAAAAACTGGAAAAAAAACGGAGCAGCCTGCTGAAACAAGTCAAAAAGCATCCCAGCCCATAAATGAAAGCTTCCCAGATGAGCACCTTCTGCAGATCCAGCAAGCACCTTGGTTTGCTGACATAGCAAATTACAAAGTGGGAAGGAAGATACCGCAAGAGTTCTCTAAGCAACAAGTGAAGAAGTTGATCAACGAAGCAAGGAAATTTTCATGGGATGAACCCTTCTTATTTAAGAGATGCTCTGATGGAGTGATCAGAAGGTGTATTCCTGAAAGTGAAGTGAGGGACATCTTATGGCATTGTCATGGTTCAGCTTATGGTGGACACTTTGGCCCAGAAAAAACAGCCGCAAAAATACTGCAGAGTGGCTTCTATTAGCCAACTATCTTCAAGGATGCCAGAGAATATGTACACCAATGTAATGAATGCCAGAAAGCAGGAGGATTAACAAAAAGGAATGAGATGCCTCAAAACTTTATCTTAGAATTAGAATTGTTCGATCTATGGGGAATTGATTTCATGGGGCCTTTTCCTCCTTCTTATTCTTTTAGATACATCTTGGTAGCAGTGGAGTATGTCTCAAAGTGGGTGGAAGCCATAGCCACAACCACCTGTGATGCACAGATTGTCCTCAAATTCCTTAAAAAGCACATCTTCACTAGGTATGGAGTGCCCAAGGGTCTTGTTAGTGATGGTGGTAGTCACTTTTGCAACAAACAGATGGAGAAACTCCTCCACAAATATGGAGTAATTCACAAAGTAGCCACACCTTACCATCCTCAGACTAACGGCCAAGCTGAACTTGCAAATAGGGAATTAAAGAAGATCCTAGAGAAAACAGTGGGAATCACAAGAAAAGATTGGGCTAGAAAGCTAGAAGATGCATTGTGGGCGTATAGGACATCTTTTAAAACTCCTATTGGCAAGTCACCTTTTCAGCTATTGTATGGGAAATCCTGCCACCTCCCTGTAGAGCTTGAACACAGAGCTTTTTGGGCCACTAAACTCCTCAACCTTGATCCCCGAGCTGCAGGAGAAAAAAGGTTGTTACAACTAAATGAGTTGGATGAATTTAGAATAGAAGCTTATGAAAATGCTAAGATATACAAGGAGAGAGCTAAGAAGTGGCATGACAAGAAGATCACAAAGAAGGAATTCAAGCCAGGACAGCAAGTGCTCCTGTATAATTCGAAGCTTAAAATTTTTCCTGGCAAACTGAAGTCTAAGTGGACTGGCCCATACTTGGTGACAAAGGTTTTTCCCTATGGGAATATTGAACTGCTAGATGAGGCAACAAAGAATCAATTCACAACAAATGGTCACAGAGCAAAGCTGTATTTGGGAGGACAATGGGATAAGGAAAAAGAGGTTCAACACCTACAGCCCTCTTAAAAAGAATTGAAAGATGTCAAGCTAGTGACAATAAAAGAGCGCTTGTTGGGAGGCAACCCAACCTGAGGTAGTTTTCTTTTCATAACTTTTTCAATAAGAGTGTTGGATAACTGCTATGTATTGCAAGAAGCTAAGTTTGGTGTTGCACACAAAAAACAATCGAAGGGAGAATGCAAGATGCTAAGTTTGGTGTTCCACCAAAACTTCATTCTAACTTCCTGCACATTGCTAGTTCCAAGCAATCAAACAGATTATTCAAACAACTTAACTGTTTTTGTGTAGTCTCATTTTCATAACCTTTAGCAAGGACACAAAAGTTTGCCCAGAGTTAACCTGTTGAATCAGAAGAAGTAGCAGGAAATTAAGTCTGGGAGTTAACCACCAATTGAAGATACTATGCATCAAGACTCAAAAATGGGCACAGCAGAAAGAAGAACAAAAGAAATGCAAACCAATAGGTTGTATCTATACTTAACTTTTGCTGTTGAGAAATATTTTTGATTGATGTCTTGTTAAAGTGTTCATTTAGTTCAAACAGATTCAAATTTCTTTTAAAATAAGTAGGCTAGTTTATGTGTGTGCTTGTGTGTTTACTTTCACTTGACAAGAAGCATGTGTTGTCCCCTGCATCTTTAAGTTCAATAAAAGAAAAGTTTGAATGTGAAGCAAGATGATCTCTGTTAGATAGAAGTAAAATAAAAGTAAGTGGTGGTATGTGTGTGGTTGTATAATAGCTCACTTTTAGTGAATAAAGAGCTAGGATATCTCATTCTAAGTAAAGAGTGGCCTACTGTCTATGAATCTCAATTAAATAAAAAAAATTCCTTGGTTAGAAAGAAAAACAAAAAGAAGGAAAGAAAAGAGATAGCCAAAAAGTGGCAGAACAAAAGGAAACAAAAAGAAACAAAGCTGGACACCAATAGCTTGAACTTTAAAATATATGCCTGTGGTGTCTTTGTACTAGGATCTGCTTGGATTAGTAAGCTCTTAGGAGTGCATCAACACTCGGTGACTTGGGTTAACTAATCCGGGATCATCAGCTGAAAGTCCACTATCAAGAGCAACCTAACTACAAGGCATTTAGTAACCCAAAGAGGTGCTGGGCATCAATGTTTTAAGAAGGAATGTGAGCCAAGTGTCTATGGTGAATAATGTGTCAAGTATAAAGAAAAGAAAATGAACTTGCTACACATGACACTCAAATAAAGCTTATAAACAAAGTAATAGCCAAGGATAAAGGAATAATGAGAGGTCATAGCAGTATGTTACTTGAAGCTTGAAGGAGACTTTCTAGGCCTAGGAGTCAGTAAGAAGTGAGTATTTACATATCCACACAAAACCCCATAAACTATCAATAATACTCTGCTAGCATGAACATCCTCTTCCATTTCATTCTTTCTTCTCAATAAATCTTTTCTTGCTTGGGGACAAGCAAGCTTTAAGTTTGGTGTTGTGATGACAAGTCATCTTAGCCTATTTTAACTAGTCTTTTTCTTTTGTTTTCATTAGAATTATGCACTTTCTTGAGCTACAAGCAAGCCAATTAGCTAGATTTTCATGTTTCCTTTGATTTAATCAACCATGTATGAATTCATGCTATTTCATGAGGTTTTATACTATAACTGTCACATATTATGAAAGAATGAATATCTCATGATTTTAAGCATAGCTTTGATGTGTTTGGTTGATTAATGATAGGTGAAGAAAGCTTGGAGAAAGGTTGAAGCAAGAAGGAATAGCTAGGAGTAAAGAGAAGACAATGGAATAAGTGAAATTGAACCAGGAAGCAAAAAGCTGGACCTAAAGTTAGCCTCAAACTTTTGCACAAACTTTTGGGTGAAAAGTTAGCCCCAACGTTAGCCCCTAACTTGGAGGCTAACGTTGGCATGATGAAAATCGCTCCCTGGGTACCAAAAGTTTGTGCCAACGTTAGCCCCCTAACTTGGTGGCTAACGTTGGCACATGAAAATCACCCCTGGGCACCAAAAGTTTGCGCCAACGTTAGCCCCCTAACTTTGAGGCTAACGTTGGCATGAAGAAAACCTCCCTAAGCACCAAAAGTTTGTGCCAACGTTAGCCCCCTAACTTGGTGGCTAACGTTGGCACATGAAAATCACAAGGGGAGGAGCAAAAGTTTGCGCCAACGTTAGCCCCCTAACTTGGTGGCTAACGTTGGCGCCACAAGTGCACAAGGTAAGGCCAACGTTAGGGCCAAAGTTAGACCCCTAACTTTGGCACCAACGTTGGTATCAGCAGATTATGGTAGCTGATATGAAAAGTTGGAGCAAAAGTTAGACCCCTAACTTTTGCTCAAACTTTTGGTCCAACTTTTGCAAAACTCCAATCCGGTTCAATTGGTTCACTTTGGTTCTTCTCCAAACTTCAAGAGCAATCAACCAAGGCCTCTTTCAACCCAATTCCACCAAGAGCAAAGGCCCAACTCAAGGCTTGAAGATCATTTGAAGAAAGTGTATAAATAGGATAGAATTCAAGTTCTTCGGAGAGCTTTCTTTTGGAGTTTTCATAATAGTTTTCGGAGAGCTTTTGATATTGAGTGATCTTTAATTTCTTTGTCTTGGGGAAGGAGAATTCACTTCTCTTCCTCTCAGTTTTATTGCTTTCAATTTCTATTACAATTATCTTGGATTTTGGGTTGGAGAATTGAAGAAATTCTGTTTCAATCTCAACCTTGGATCTCACTGCTTTATTTACTGCTTGATTGAATTTCAATTTCTGTTAATTGCTCTTCATCCACTTTCTTTGAATTTCAATTACAATTTCTTGTTGGATCTAGGAAGGCATTGAGATCTAGACTTGGTTTTCTAGTCTCTGGGTCCTGAGATCTAATTTCCCAATTTTACATTTTCTGTTTACTGTTTTCATGTTCATTTACTTTTCTGCTTCAAGATCCAATCTAACCCAAACCTTCTTCTACTTCTCTGCTTGATGCAATTTATTTTTCCTTGTTTAAATTCTGCAAATCCAATCCCCAATTCCCTTTACAATTCCAGCCGTTTACATTTCTTGCACTTTAAGATTCCGCAATTTACATTTCTTGCATTCTAAGTTTCTGCTATTTAATTTCTTGTTCTTTAAGATTCAGCACTTTAATTCCCTGTTCTCTTTACTTCCATGCAATTTAATTTCTGCAAATCACAAAACACTCAACCAAGTCTTGATTTGCTTGACTAAATTAACCACTAAACTAAAATTGCTCAATCCTTCAATCCTTGTGGGATCGACCTCACTCCCGTGAGTTTTTATTACTTGATACGACCCGGTACACTTGCCGGTTAGATTTGTGTGTTTTGGGAGAAATTTATTTTTCACCAAAATACTCATCAGGTGTCCTCCTCAGGATAGCGTCATTTAAAGAACGAGGGTCAGCATAACATAAAAAAATAATAGGAAAAAAAATGGAGGAGCCTGCCGAAGATGAGGCCATTACGGCTTGCCTTTAGGTGTCCTCCTCAGGATAGCGACATTTAAAGAACGAGGGTCAGCACAACCTAAAAAAAAACAGCAAAAAAAACGGAGGAGCCTGCCGAAGATGAGGCCATTACGGCTCGCCTTTAGGTGTCCTCCTCAGGATAGCGTCCTTTAAAGAACGAGGGTCAGCACAACGTAAAAAAAAATGAAAAAAAAATGGAAAAACAAAACGGAGGAGCCTGCCGAAGATGAGGCCATTACGGCTTGCCTTTAGGTGTCCTCCTCGGGATAGCGTCATTTAAAGAACGAGGGTCAGCACAGCGTAAAAAAATAATAGGAAAAAAAACGGAGGAGCCTGCCGAAGATGCGGCCATTACGGCTCGCCTTTAGGTGTCCTCCTCAAGATAGCGTCATTTAAAGAACGAGGGTCAGCACAACATAAAAAAAAATAGGAAAAAAAACGGAGGAACCTGCCGAAGATGAGGCCATTACGGCTCGCCTTTAGGTGTCCTGCTCAGGATAGCGTCATTTAAAGAACGAGGGTCAGTACAACGTAAAAAAAATGAAAAAAAATGGAAAAACAAAACGGAGGAGCCTGCCGAAGATGAGGCCATTACGGATTGCCTTTAGGTGTCCTCCTCGGGAAAGCGTCATTTAAAGAACGAGGGTCAGCACAACGTAAAAAAATAATAGGAAAAAAAACGGAGGAGCCTGCTGAAGATGCGGCCATTACGGCTCGCCTTTAGGTGTCCTCCTCAGGATAGCGTCATTTAAAGAACGAGGGTCAGCACAACGTAAAAAAAAACAGGAAAAAAACGGAGGAGCCTGCCGAAGATGAGGCCATTACGGTTCGCCTTTAGGTGTCCTTCTCAAGATAGCGTCATTTAAAGAACGAGGGTCAGCACAACGTAAAAAAATAATATGAAAAAAAAATGGAGGAGCCTGCCGAAGATGAGGCCATTACGGCTCGCCTTTAGGTGTCCTCCTCAGGATAGCGTCATTTAAAGAACGAGGGTCAGCACAACCTAAAAAAAAAATAGGAAAAAAAACGGAGGAGCCTGCCGAAGATGAAGCCATTACGGCTCGCCTTTAGGTGTCCTCTTCAGGATAGCGTCATTTAAAGAACGAGGGTCAGCACAACGTAAAAAAAATGAAAAAAAAATGGAAAAACAAAACGGAGGAGCCTGCCGAAGATGAGGCCATTACGGCTTGCCTTTAGGTGTCCTCCTCGGGATAACGTCATTTAAAGAACTAGGGTCAGCTCAACGTAAAAAAAAAAATAGGAAAAAAAAACCGGACGAACCTGCCGAAGATGAGGCCATTACAGCTCGCCTTTAGGTGTCCTCCTCAGGATAGCGTCATTTAAAAAACGAGGGTCAGCACAACGTAAAAAAAAAACCGGAGGAGCCTGCCGAAGATGAGGCCATTACGGCTCGCCTTTAGGTGTCCTCCTCGGGTTAGCATCATTTAAAGAACGAGGGTCAGCACAACGTAAAAAAAAAAGGGCAAAAACCGGAAAAAAAAAATAGAGGAGCCTGCTGAATATGAGGCCATTACGGCTCGCCTTTAGGTATCCTCCTCGGGATAGCGTCATTTAAAGAACGAGGGTCAGCATAACGTATAAAAAAAAAAGGAAAAAACCGAAAAAAAAACGGAGGAGCCTTCTGAAGATGAGTTTCAGGAACTCACAATTTTTCTTCGACAAGTATACCGAATTGTCGTCAAGTAAAAACTCACAATAGAGTGAGGTCGAATCCCACAGGGATTGATTGGTCAAGCAACTTTAATTGGAAGAATGTTCTAGTTGAGCTAAGCAGAATTTGGTTTGAGAGTTGCAGGAAATTAAATAGCGGGAAAGTAAATAGCAGAAAATGTAAATGCTGGAAGTAAAGAGCTGAAAATAAATGGCGGAAAGTAAATTGCAGAATTGTAAATGGGAATGGGGAAGATGCTCATAAAAGTAAATTGCAGAAATTAAAGAGAATGGGTAAGATCAGAATGGGGAATTCATTGGGTTTAGGAGATGTTGCATTCTCCGGATCATGTTCATTTTCATCTCTCCCTCAATCAATGCGTTCATTGATCTCCTTAGCAATCTTAAGTGATCGAATTACAATTCCTTGTAATTCAATCTCTCAAATCTTGATCAATAGCCAATTCCTTGGTCAATTGCTCAGGAGAAGAGATGAAGTATGGTCACTGATTATACCACATGCATTCCCAAATCAAGTATTGGTAGAATTATAGTCACCATATCCTTCCAAACCCAATTTGGTCGAACATGAGAAAACATTTCTAGCATGATCTCTTCATTCCTCTTCCAAGGTTCAGAAGAGATCCAAGTATGAATAGCTTCTTTTCCAAGATAACTACCCAATTGGATGAAGATTGAAAGCTTTCTAGTAAAATCAAGAGAAAAGATAAAAGAAGAATAATGAAAACTAATTTTGATCCATCAAATTACAACAGAGCTCCCTAACCTAATGAAAGGGGTTTAGTTGTTTATAGCTCTGGAAATGGAAAACAGAGATGGAAAATACATTATGAAAAGTAGACTAGAAGTGCAGAAAAAGTAAATGATACAGAGAGTAGTTCTCAAATTTCCACCCCCCTCCCGCAAAAGCTCTATCTAACTCAAAACTACCCCTCTATATACTACTCTTCTGATCTTCTAGTTGGTTCTTCAAGTCTTGGATATGGGCCTTTGGATCTTGAGTTTGAAGCAGTTACCCTCTTCAGTGGGCTTAGCTTTACTTGCAGAGAGAAAGTGTGAAGTAGGCAGGGTGTTTAGCTCAGGACGTTAGTGGTGTTAACGTTAAGTGAGAGTGTGGACTCGAGAACGTTAGTGACAATCACCTTTTTCACTAACGTTCCTAACTCAGGGATGATCCACGTTAACTTCAACGTTAGTGGCACCAGCGTGACCACTAACGTTGCCTCTTGGTCCTTCACACACGTTATTGGGAATCACCTTTTCCAACAACGTTGAGAGTCCTCCATTCCCCTATGTTAGAGTCCACGTTAACTTAGTTAACGTGGCTCTTAACGTAAGCTTGCCAATCCTTCGACAATGTTAGTGACACTTACCTTTGTCACTAACGTTCCAAGATGCCCTTACTCCCCACGTTAGAATCCACGTTAACTAAGTTAACGTGGCTTCTAACGTGGTGATGATAGCTATCTCCAACGTTAGTGACAAAGGTGAGTGTCACTAACGTTGGCTCATCATCCTTCCCTCCACGTTAGCTTTCACGTTAACTAAGTTAACGTGGCTCATAGTGGTTCATTGTGGCTCATTCCAACGTTAGTGACAAAGGTGAGTGTACCTAACATTGGTGATTGTTTGCTTTCCCTACGCTAGCTTCCACGTTAACTTAGTTAACGTGGGAGTTAACGTAGCTTAAAGTGCTTAGTCCAACGTTAGTGACAATGGTGAGTGTCACTAATGTTGGCCATTCTTTTGCTTCCCAACGTTAGAGTCCATGTTAACTAAGTTAACGTGGAAGCTAACGTGGCCAATATAAGCTTGATCCAACGTTAGTGACAAAGGTGAGTGTCACTAACGTTGGCTCCACTTTCTTTCTTCCACGTTAGAGTTCACATTAACTTAGTTAACGTGACTCTTAACGTGGGCTATGATGGCTTCAAGGACGTTATTGGCGATTACTTTTCTCATTAACGTTGCAAGCTAGCTCCCATTCCACGTTAGTGGTCACGTTAGTTAGACTAACGTGGCTGCTAACGTGGTTTTTTCTTGCTTCCTTTGTCCTGAAATCAAGCAATAAAGTGCATCAAAGTTCTAATCCACATCATGAGACATGCATCATCTAATTTGTCATATAATTCATGCATAATTCTCATGAAATCATGTAAAGTGCACCATGTTTGCTTGAATCAAGATGTAAGTGAAATTCTACCCAAAACTTGCTTATTTCCTAAGAAAATGCATGAAACTATCCTAAAACAGTAAAGAAAAGGTCAGTGAAACTGGCCAAAATGCCCCGGCATCACAACACCAAACTTAAAGCTTGCTTGTCCCTAAGCAAGTACTGGAACAAGAGAATGATGAATGAAATGCCAAGAGAAATGAGTCATTATTGTGGAAGTTATGTCCTTGGTTTTATGGTGGTTTCATACATAGCAACTTAGGTGCATTCTTTCACTGGCTTTCAGACCTTTATCATGTCCCTGAATACTCACTTGACTGCACCTTATGAAACTTTTATTCATTGATCCTTTTTGTCATTTCAGGGCTTATTTGTGTTCCTAGACTAGGTGCTATGTGAGGGGGCGACTCTTTAAGATAAGCTTTCAGCCAGCACTCCCGAACCAGTTGGTTCAAGGTGCTAGGTGTTAAGACACCCCTACGGACTTACTTCCTCAAGTCTCTTTCCCCCATACATACACACCACAGGCACATGGTTTGTTATTTTCTTTTCTTGAGACCTTGGTGTCCAGCACCTCTTTGGGTTACTAAGTGTTCTGTAGCAAGGGTTACTCTTGATAGTGGACTTTCAGCTGATAATCCCGGATTAGTCAATCCAAGTTACCAAGTGATAAGGCACCCCTAAGAGCTTATTCATCCAAGTAAATCCCTTACACAAGAGCACCATAGACATATCCCTCAAGATTCAAACCCTTGGTGCCTAGCCTTATTTCTTACTCTTTTTCTTTTATTCTTTAACTTTCATTTTTCTTTCTCTTTTTCTTATTGGGATCTTATTATTCAGCTAGCCTCATGGGGTGTGTTTCAAGCATATGATTCAGGACAGATAGTTGCCTTCCCACCTTATTGGTGAACCAACTTAGCTAATCTATTACCACACCACAAAATTAGGAACTTACTCCACAATATGGATTCCACTCTGGTCTTTGATAACACACATTCTCTTTTTATTTGATTAAAAAGGGGACAAGCATACAAATAAGCAAGGTGAAGATGCAGCAGGTATCGTGGACATCACACATATGACAAAAGTAATAAAAACAAACATTAAATTCTAATGATTTAAACTAATGAGTAACTATTAATCAAGGGCACCTTGGGACTTCCAATTTTTTTTAGCATTTCAAGTATATGGAATTAAGTAACAATACGACCTTCAGGTGATGGTTTCTAGCTGTCCCCTTGTTGTCATCATCCATAGTCTTTGCTCCTTCACTTCCTTAGATGATGGTGCACCATTTTCTCAGAAGGCTCCTGCAAAGTTATTGGAAGTTGCTTGTTCCCAAAGCACTTGAGAAATACTTAGCTTGCATGTATGCTTGTGAATTTCTGAACTTAATTTGGTGTGTGAACACCAAACTTAGTTCCTTGCATAGTACAACAGATTGCATACTTGCAGAGAGCCTCATACGTTGTTATTAACTAAGCAACAATTAACTAAAGACTAAACTACTGCTAAGTGGTTCCCCTGATTAGTTGGAGCTAGTATTTTGCCATTGGAGTGTAGTGTGATTCTAACTAATATCTTCGGTGGAACACCAAACTTAGAATTACACTTTCACTCTTGGATTGTTTTGGTGTGAAACACCAAACTTAGCTCCTTGTAATACAGGGGAAATAACTTGTGGTCTTTATTCAAATGACGATGAAAAAGAAACTACCTTAGGTTGGGTTGCCTCCCAACAAATCGCTCTTTTAGCGTCGCTAGCTCGACGATCCCTCCATTACTTGAGATGATACTTCACTTTGGGGTTTTCCACCATGTTGCCCATATAGTGTTTGAGCCTTTGTCCATTCACAGTGAAAGTCCTCTCAGAACTTTCATCCATGATTTCTATGTGTCCATATAGGGAGACTTTTGTGACAAGAAAGGGTCCTGACCATCTTCATTTGAGTTTTCCCGGGAACAGTCTCAATTTGGAGTTTTCCCGGCTCGCCTTTAGGTATCCTCCTTAGGATATCGTCATTTAAAGAACGAGGGTCAGCAAAACATTAAAAAAAACACGGAAAAAAAGACGGAGGAGCCTGCCGAAGATGGGGCTATTACGGCTCGCTTTTAGGTGTCCTCCTCGGGATAGCATCATTTAAAGAACGAGAGTCAGCACACTTAAAAAAAAAAAGGAAAAAACCGGGAAAAAAAATAGAGGAGCCTGCTAAAGATGAGGCCATTACGGCTCGGCTTTAGGTATACCCCTTGGGATAGCGTCATTTAAAGAACGAGGGTCAGCACAAAAAAAAAAGGAAAAAATTGGAAAAAAAAATCAGAGGAGCCTGCTGAAGATGAGGCGATTACGGCTCGCCTTTAGGTGTCCTCCTTAGGATAGCGTCATTTAAAGAACGAGGGTCAGCACAATGTTAAAAAAAACCCAGAAAAAAATGCAGGAGCCTGCCGAAGATGAGGCCATTACGGCTCGCCTTTAGGTGTCCTACTCAGGATAGCGTCATTTAAAGAACGAGGGTCAGCACAACGTAAAAAAAAACCCAAAAAAAACGGGAAAAAATCCGAAAAAAACAAGAGGAGCCTGCCGAAGATGTGACCATTACGGCTCGCCTTTAGGTGTCCTCCTCGGGATAACGTCATTTAAAGAACGAGGGTCAGCACAATGTAAAAAAAACAGAAAAAATCGGAAAAAAAAGTAGAGGAGCCTGGTGAAGATAAGGCCATTACAGCTCGCCTTTAGGTATCCCCCTCGGAATAGCGTCATTTAAAGAACGATGATCAGCACAACGTAAAAAAAATGGAAAAAACCGGAAAAAAAATAGAGGTGCCCGCTGAAGATGAGGCGATTACGGCTCGCCTTTAGGTGTCCTCCTCAGGATAGCGTCATTTAAAGAATGAGGGTCAGCACAACGTAAAAAAAAAGCAAAAAATCGGAAAAAAAAATCGGAAGAGCCTGGTGAAGATGAGGCGATTACGGCTCGCCTTTAGGTGTCCTCCTCAGGATAGCGTCATTTAAAGAACGAGGGTCAGCACAACGTAAAAAAAAAGGAAAAAATCAGAAAAAAAAATCGGAAGAGCCTGCTGAAGATGTGGCGATTACGGCTCGCCTTTAGGTGTCCTCCTCAGGATAGCGTCATTTAAAGAACGAGGGTCAGCACAATGTTAAAAAAAAAACCCAGAAAAAAATGGAGCCTGCCTAAGATGAGGCCACTACGGCTCGCCTTTAGGTGTCCTCCTCAGGATAGCGTCATTTAAAGAACGAGGGTCAGGACAACGTAAAAAAAACTGGAAAAAAACGGGAAAAAAACCGAAAAAAATAAGAGGAGCCTGTCGAAGATGAGACCATTACGGCTCGCCTTTAGGTGTCCTCCTCGGGATAGCGTCATTTAAAGAACGAGGGTCAGCACAACGTAAAAAAAAAAAAAAGAAAAAAAACCGAAAAAATAAAACTGGAGGAGCCTGCCGAAGAGGAGGCCATTACGGCTCGCCTTTAGGTGTCCTCCTCGGGATAGCGTCATTTAAAGAACGAGGGTAAGCACAACGTAAAAAAAATGGAAAAAACTGGAAAAAAATGTAGAGGAGCCTGCTGAAGATGAGGCCATTACGGCTCGCCTTTAGGTATCCCCCTCGGGATAGCGTCATTTAAAGAACGATGATCAGCACAACGTAAAAAAATGGAAAAAACCGGAAAAAAAAAATGGAGGTGCCCGCTGAGGATGAGGCGATTACGGCTCGCCTTTAGGTGTCCTCCTCAGGATAGCGTCATTTAAAGAACGAGGGTCAGCACAACGTTAAAAAAAAACCCGAGAAAAAAAACGGAGGAGCCTGCCAAAGATGAGGCCATTACGGCTCGCCTTTAGGTGTCCTCCTCGGGATAGCGTCATTTAAAGAACGAGGGTCAGCACAACGTTAAAAAAAAAACACGGAAAAAAAAACGGAGGAGCCTGATGAAGATGAGGCCATTACGGCTCGCCTTTAGGTGTCCTCCTCGGGATAGCGTCATTTAAAGAACGGGATCAGCACAACGTATAAAAAAACCGGAAAAAAATTGAAAAAAACCGGAGGAGCCTGCCAAAGATGAGGCCATTACGGCTCGCCTTTAGGTGTCCTCCTCGGGATAGCGTCATTTAAAGAACGAGGGTCTGCTTAATGTAAATAAAAAACAGGAAAAAAAACCGGAAGACCCTGCCGAAGATGAGGCCATTACGGCTTGCCTTTAGGTGTCCTCCTCAGGATAGCGTCATTTAAAGAACGAGGGTCAGCACAATATAAAAAAAGAAAAAAAGGAAAAAAAAACGGAGGAGCCTGCCGAAGATGAGGCCATTACGGCTTGCCTTTTGATGTCCTCCTCGGGATAGCGTCATTTAAAGAACAAGGGTCAGCAATACGTAAAAAAAAAAAAACCGGAAAAAATACCGGAAGAGCCTGCCGAAGATGACGCATTACGGCTCGGGTTTAGGTGTCCTCCTCGGGATAGCGTCATTTAAAGAACGAGGGTCAGCACAACGTAAAAGAAAACAGGAAAAAAATGGAGGAGCCTGCCAAAGATGAGGCCATTACGGCTCGCCTTTAGGTGTCCTCCTCAGGATAGCGTCATTTAAAGAACGAGGGTCAGCACAACGCAAAAAAAAAAAGAAAAAAAGGAAAAAAAATGGAAAAACAAAACGGAGGAGCCTGCCGAGGATGAGGCCATTACGGCTTGCCTTTAGGTGTCCTCCTCGAGACAGCGTCATTTAAAGAATGAGGGTCAGCACAACGTAAAAAAAATCAGAAAAAAAACTTAAAGTGCCTGCCGAAGATGAGGCCATTACGGCTCGCCTTTAGGTGTCCTCCTCAGGATAGCGTCATTTAAAGAACGAGGGTCAGCACAATGTAAAAAAAAAAAAGAAAACAAAGGAAAAAAAAATGGAGGAGCCTGCCGAAGATGAGGCCATTACGGCTTGCCTTTAGGTGTTCTCCTCGGGATAGCGTCATTTAAAGAGCGAGGGTCAGCACAACGTAAAAAAAAAAAGAAAAAAAGGAAAAAAAAACGGAGGAACCTGCCGAAGATGAGGCCATTACGGCTTGCCTTTAGGTGTCCTCCTCGGGATAGCGTCATTTAAAGAACGAGGGTCAGCACAACGTAAAAAAAAACTAGAAAAAAAACCGGAAGAGCCTGCCGAAGATGAGGCCATTACGGCTCGCCTTTAGGTGTCCTCCTCGGGATAGCGTCATTTAAAGAATGAGTGCCAGCGCAACGTAAAAAAAAAAACAGGAAAAAAAAACTGAGGAGCCTGCCGTAGATGAGGCCATTACGGCTCGCCTTTAGGTGTCTTCCTCAGGATAGCGTCATTAAAAGAACGAGGGTCAGCTCAACGTAAAAAAAATCAGAAAAAAATCCGGAAGAGCCTGCCGAAGATGAGGCCATTACAGCTCGCCTTTAGGTGTCCTCCTCTGGATTGCGTCATTTAAAGAACGAGGGTCAGCATAATGTAAAAAAAAACAGGAAAAAAAAACCTTAGGAGCCTGCCGAAGTTGAGGCCATTACAGCTCGCCTTTAGGTGTCCTCCTCGGGATAGCATCATTTAAAGAACGAGGGTCAGCACAACGTAAAAGAAATGAAAAAAAAACCGGAGGAGCCTGCCGAAGATGAGGCTATTACGGCTTGCCTTTAGGTGTCCTCCTCAGGATAGCGTCATTTAAAAAACGAGGGTCAGCATAACATAAAAAAAAACTGGAAAAAAAACCGATAAAAAAACGGAGGAGCCTGCCGAAGATGAGGCCATTACGGCTCACCTTTAGGTGTCCTCCTCGGGATAGCGTCATTTAAAAAACGAGGGTCAGCACAATGTAAAAAAAACCGGAAAAAATCGGAGGAGTCTACCGAAGTTGAGGCCATTACGGCTCGCCTTTAGATGTCCTCCTCAGGATAGCATCATTTAAAGAACGAGGGTCAGCACAACGTAAAAAAAAACGAAAAAAAATGTAGGAGCCTGCCGAAGATGAGGCCATTACGGCTCGCCTTTAGGGGTCCTCCTCGAGATAGCGTCATTTAAAGAACGAGGGTCAGCACAACGTAAAAAAACCGGAAAAAAAAAACCAAAAAAATCGGAGGAGGCTGCCGAAGATGAGGCCGTTACGGCTCGCCTTAGGTTTCCTCCTCGGGATAGCGTTATTTAAAGAACGAGGGTCAGCATAACGTAAAAAAAAAAAATGGAGCAGCCTGCTGAAGAAGAGGCGATTACGGCTCACCTTTAGGTGTCCTCCTCGGGATAGCGTAATTTAAAGAACGAGGATTAGCACAACGTAAAAAAAAAAAATAAATCGGTAAAAGAAACGGAAGAGCCTGCTGAAGATGAGGCCATTACGACTCGCCTTTAGGTGTCCTCCTCGGGATAGCGTCATTTAAAGAACGAGGGTCAGCACAACGTAAAAATAAAATCTGAAAAAAAAATCGGAGGAGCCTACCGAAGATGAGCCATTATGGCTCGCCTTTAGGTGTCCTTATCGAGATAGCATCATTTAAAGAACGAGGGTCAGCACAACGTAAAAAAAATGGAAAAAACCGGAAAAAAAAATAGCTAAGACTGCTGAAGATGAGGCCATTACGGCTTGCCTTTAGGTGTCCTCCTCGAGATAGCGTCATTTAAAGAACGAGGGTCAGCACAACGTAAAAAAAAACGAAAAAAAAAACAGAGGAGCCTGCCGAAGATGAGGCCATTACGGCTCGCCTTTAGGTGTCCTCCTCAGGATAACGTCATTTAAAGAACGAGGGTCAGCACAATATAAAAAAAAAGAAAAAAAGGAAAAAAAACGGGGGAGCCTGCCGAAGATGAGGACATTACGGCTTGCCTTTAGGTGTCCTACTCGAGACAGCGTCATTTAAAGAATGAGGGTCAGCACAACGTAAAAAAAATCAGAAAAAAAACTTAAAGTGCCTGCCGAAGATGAGGCCATTACGGCTCGCCTTTAGGTGTCCTCCTCAGGATAGCGTCATTTAAAGAACGAGGGTCAACACAATGTAAAAAAAAAAGAAAACAAAGGAAAAAAAAATGGAGGAGCCTGCCGAAGATGAGGCCATTACGGCTTGCCTTTAGGTGTTCTCCTCGGGATAGCGTCATTTAAAGAACGAGGGTCAGCACAATGTAAAAAAAAAAAAGAAAAACGGAAAAAAAAAACGGAAGAGCCTGCCGAAGATGAGGCCATTACGGCTCGCCTTTAGGTGTCCTCCTCGGTATATCATCATTTAAAGAAAGAGGGTCAGCTCAACGTAAAAAAAAACAAGTAAAAAAACCGGAGGAGCCTGTCGAAGATGAGGCCATTACGGCTCGCCTTAAGGTGTCCTCCTCAGGATAGCGTCATTTAAAGAACGAGGGTCAGCACAATTTAAAAAAAAAAAAGAAAAAAAAGGAAAAAAAAAACGGAGGAACCTGCCGAAGATGAGGCCATTACGGCTTGCCTTTAGGTGTCCTCCTCGGGATAGCGTCATTTAAAGAACGAGGGTCAGCACAACGTAAAAAAAAAACAACAAAAAAAACCGGAAGAGCCTGCCGAAGATGAGGCCATTACGGCTCGCCTTTAGGTGTGCTCCTCGGGATAGCGTCATTTAAAGAATGAGTGCCAGCACAACGTAAAAGAAAAACAGGAAAAAAAAACGGAGGAGCCTGTTGTAGATGAGGCCATTACGGCTCGCCTTTAGGTGTCCTCCTCAGGATAGCGTCATTAAAAGAACGAGGGTCAGCTCAACGTAAAAAAAATCAGAAAAAAATCCGGAGAGCCTGCCAAAGATGAGGCCATTACAGCTCGCCTTTAGGTGTCCTCCTCTGGATTGCGTCATTTAAAGAACGAGGGTCAGCATAATGTAAAAAAAAAACCGGAAAAAAAAACCTTAGGAGCCTGCCGAAGTTGAGGCCATTACAGCTCGCCTTTAGGTGTCCTCCTCGGGATAGCATCATTTAAAGAACGAGGGTCAGCACAACGTAAAAAAAATGAAAAAAAAACCGGAGGAGCCTGCCGAAGATGAGGCTATTACGGCTTGCCTTTAGGTGCCTCCTCAGGATAGCGTCATTTAAAAAACGACGGTCAGCATAACGTAAAAAAAAACCAGAAAAAAAACCGATAAAAAAACGGAGGTGCCTGCCGAAGATGAGGCCATTACGGCTCACCTTTAGGTGTCCTCCTCGGGATAGCGTCATTTAAAAAACGAGGGTCAGCACAATGTAAAAAAAAACGGAAAAAATCGGAGGAGTCTACCGAAGTTGAGGCCATTACGGCTCGCCTTTAGATGTCCTCCTCAGGATAGCATCATTTAAAGAACGAGGGTCAGCACAACGTAAAAAAACCGGAAAAAAAAACCAAAAAAAATCGGAGGAGGCTGCCGAAGATGAGGCCATTACGGCTCGCCTTAGGTGTCCTCCTCGAAATAGCGTTATTTAAAGAACGAGGGTCAGCATAACGTAAAAAAAAAAAAAAATGGAGCAGCCTGCTGAAGAAGAGGCGATTACGGCTCACCTTTAGGTGTCCTCCTCGGGATAGCGTAATTTAAAGAACGAGGATTAGCACAACGTAAAAAAAAAAAAATAAATCGGTAAAAGAAACGGAAGAGCCTGCTGAAGATGAGGCCATTACGACTCGCCTTTAGGTGTCCTCCTCGGGATAGCGTCATTTAAAGAACGAGGGTCAGCACAACGTAAAAATAAAATCTGAAAAAAAAATCGGAGGAGCCTACCGAAGATGAGCCATTATGGCTCGCCTTTAGGTGTCCTTATCGAGATAGCATCATTTAAAGAACGAGGGTCAGCACAACGTAAAAAAAATGGAAAAAACCGAAAAAAAAAATAGCGAAGACTGCTGAAGATGAGGCCATTACGGCTTGCCTTTAGGTGTCCTCCTCGAGATAGCGTCATTTAAAGAACGAAGGTCAGCACAACGTAAAAAAAAACGAAGAAAAAAAACAGAGGAGCCTGCCGAAGATGAGGCCATTACGGCTCGCCTTTAGGTGTCCTCCTCAGGATAGCGTCATTTAAAGAACGAGGGTCAGCACAATATAAAAAAAAGAAAAAAGGAAAAAAAACGGGGGAGCCTGCCGAAGATGAGGACATTACGGCTTGCCTTTTGATGTCCTCCTCGGGATAGCGTCATTTAAAGAACGAGGGTCAGCACAATGTAAAAAAAAATCGAAAAAAAACCGGAGGTGGCTGCCGAAGATGAGGCTATTACGGGTCACCTTTAGGTGTCCTCCTCGGGATATCGTCATTTAAAGAACGAGGGCCAGCTCAACGTAAAAAAAAACAGGAAAAAAAATGGAGGAGCCTGCCGAAGATGAGGCCATTACGGCTCGCCTTTAGGTGTCCTCCTCAGGATAGCGTCATTTAAAGAACGAGGGTCAGCACAACGTAAAAAAAAAAAAAGAAAAAAAGGAGAAAAAAATGGAAAAACAAAACGGAGGAGCCTGCCGAGGATGAGGCCATTACGGCTTCCCTTTAGGAGTCCTCCTCGGGATTGCGTCATTTAAAGAACGAGGGTCAGCACAACGTAAAAAAAAAAACTGGAAAAAAAACCGGAAGAGCCTGCCGAAGATGAGGCCATTACGGCTCGTCTTTAGGTGCCCTCCTCAGGATAGCGTCATTTAAAGAATGAGTGCCAGCACAACGTAAAAAAAAACAAGAAAAAAAAAACGGAGGAGCCTGCCGTAGATGAGGCCATTACGGCTCGCCTTTAGGTGTCCTCCTCAGGATAGCGTCATTTAAAGAACGAGGGTCAGCACAATATAAAAAAAAAGAAAAAAAGGAAAAAAAAAACGGAGGAACCTGCCGAAGATAAGGCCATTACGGCTTGCCTTTTGATGTCCTCCTCGGGATAGCGTCATTTAAAGAACGAGGGTTAGCAGAACGTAAAAAAAAAACCGGAAAAAAACCGGAAGAGCCTACCGAAGATGAGGCATTACGGCTCGCCTTTAGGTGTCCTCCTTGGGATAGCGTCATTTAAAGAACGAGGGTCAGCGCAACATAAAAAAAACAGGAAAAAAAACGGAGGAGCGTGCCGAAGATGAGGACATCACGGCTTGCCTTTAGGTGTCCTCCTCAGGATAGCTTCATTTAAAGAACGAGGGTCAGCACAACGTAAAAAAAAACAAAAAAAAAAAACGGAGGAGCCTGCCGAAGATGAGGCCATTACGGCTCGCCTTTAGGGGTCCTTCTCGAGATAGCGTCATTTAAAGAACGAGGGTCAGCACAACGTAAAAAAAACCGAAAAAAATCGGAGGTGCCTGCCGAAGATGAGGCCATTACGGCTCGCCTTAGGTGTCCTCCTCGGGATAGCGTTATTTAAAGAACGAGGGTCAACATAACGTAAAAAAAAAAAAACGGAGCAGCCTGCTGAAGATGAGGCGATTACAGCTCACCTTTAGGTGTCCTCCTCGGGATAGTGTAATTTAAAGAACGAGGATCAGCACAACGTAAAAAAAAAAAAATAAATCGGTAAAAAAAACGGAGGAGCTTGCCGAAGATGAGGCCATTACGACTCGCCTTTAGGGGTCCTCCTCGGGATACCGTCATTTAAAGAACGAGGGTCAGCACAACGCAAAAAAAATCTGAAAAAAAAATCGGAGGAGCCTACTGAAGATGAGCCATTACGGCTCGCCTTTAGGTGTCCTCCTCGAGATAGCATCGTTTAAAGAACGAGGGTCAGCACAACGTAAAAAAAATGGAAAAAACTGGAAAAAAAAATTAGCGGAGCCTGCTGAAGATGAGGCCATTACGGCTCGCCTTTAGGTACCCTCCTCGGGATAGCGTCATTTAAAGAACGAGGGTCAGCATAACATATAAAAAAAAGGAAAAAATCGGAAAAAAAACGGAGGACCCTGCTGAAGATGAGGCCATTACGGCTCGCCTTTAGGTGTCCTACTCACGATAGCGTCATTTAAAGAACGAAGGTCATCACAACGTTAAAAAAAAAACCCGGAAAAAAAAATGGCGGAGCGTGCCGAAGATGAGGCCATTACGGCTCGCCTTTAGGTGTCCTGCTTGGGATAGCGTCATTTAAAGAACGAGGGTCAGCACAACGTAAAAAAAGAAAAGCCGGAAAAAAAACCGAAAAAGAAACCGGAGGAGCCTGCCGAAGATGAGGCCATTACGGCTTGCCTTTAGGTGTGCTCCTCGGGATAGCGTCATTTAAAGAACGAGGGTCAGCACAACGTAAAAAAAAATGAAAAAAAAACGGAGGAGTCTGCCGAAGATGAGGCCATTACGGCTCGCCTTTAGGTGTCCTCCTCAGGATAGCGTCATTTAAAGTACGAGGGTCAGCACAATATAAAAAAAAAAAGAAAAAAAGGAAAAAAACGGAGGAGCCTGCCGAAGATGAGAACATTACGGCTTGCCTTTTGATGTCCTCCTCGGGATAGCGTCATTTAAAGAACGAGGGTCAGCAAAATGTAAAAAAAAAACCGGAAGAGCATGCCGAAGATGAGGCATTATGGCTCGCCTTTAGGTGTCCTCCTCGGGATAGCGTCATTTAAAGAACGAGGGTCAGCACAATGTAAAAAAAAAACCGAAAAAAAAACCGGAGGAGGCTGCCGAAGATGAGGCTAGTACGGGTCACCTTTTGGTGTCCTCCTCGGGATAGCGTCATTTAAAGAACGAGGGTCAGCACAACGTAAAAAAAAATAGGAAAAAAACCGGAGGAGCCTGCAGAAGATGAGGCCATTACGGCTCGCCTTTAGGTCTCCTCCTCAGGATAGCGTCATTTAAAAACGAGAGTCAGCACAACGTAAAAAAAAATGAAAAAAAGGAGAAAAAAATGGAAAAACAAAACGGAAGAGCCTGCCGAGGATGAGGCCATTACGGCTTGCCTTTAGGTGTCCTTGATGACAAGTCATCTTAGCCTAGTTTCACTAGTCTTTTTCTTTTGTTTTCATTAGAATTATGCACTTTCTTGAGCTACAAGCAAGCCAATTAGGTAGATTTTCATGTTTCCCTTGATTGAATCAACCATGTATGAATTCATGCTATTTCATGAGGTTTTATACTATAATTGTCACATATTATGAAAGAATGAATATCTCATGATTTTAAGCATAGCTTTGATGTGTTTGGTTGATTAATTATAGGTGAAGAAAGCTTGGAGAAAGGTTGAAGCAAGAAGGAATAGCTAGGAGTAAAGAGAAGACAATGGAATAAGTGAAATTGAACCAGGAAGCAAAAAGCTGGACCAAAAGTTAGCATCAAACTTTTGCACAAACTTTTGGTTGAAAAGTTAGCCCCAACGTTAGCCCCCTAACTTGGAGGCTAACGTTGGAACTTGAAAATCACTCCCTGGGTACCAAAAGTTTGCGCCAACGTTAGCCCCCTAACTTTGAGGCTAACGTTGGCTCATGAACATCACAAGGAGGAGCAAAAGTTTGCGCCAACGTTAGCCCCCTAACTTGGTGGCTAACGTTGGCGCCACAAGTACACAAGGAAGGGCCAACGTTAGGGTCAAAGTTAGACCCCTAACGTTGGCACCAACGTTCATATCAGCAAAGTGGTGTTAGCTGATATGAAAAGTTGGAGCAAAAGTTAGACCCCTAACTTTTGCTCAAACTTTTGGTCCAACTTTTGCAAAACTCAAACCCGGTTCAATTGGTTCACTTTGGTTCTTCTCCAAACTTCAAGAGCAATCAACCAAGGCCTCTTTCAACCCAATTCCACCAAGAGCAAAGGCCCAACTCAAGGCTTGAAGATCATTGGAAGAAAGTGTATAAATAGGATAGAATTCAAGTTCTTCGGAGAGCTTTCTTTTGGAATTTTCATAATAGTTTTCGGAGAGCTTTGGATATTGAGTGATCTTTAATTTCTTTGTCTTGGGGAAGGAGAATTCACTTCTCTTCCTCTTTGTTTTATTGCTTTCAATTTCAATTACAATTGTCTTGGATCTTGGGTTAGAGAATTGAAGAAATTCTGTTTCAATCTCATCCTTGGATCTCTCTGTTTATTTACTGCTTAATTGAATTTCCGTTTCTGTTACTTGCTTCTCATCTACTTTCCTTGTAATTTACAATTTCCTTTCAATTGTTCTTATTGGATCTAGGAAGGCATTGAGATCTAGACTTGGTTTTCTAGTATCTGGGTCCTGAGATCTGATTTCACATTTTCAATTCTCTGTTTACTGCTTTATATGTTCATTTACTTTTCTGTTTCAGATCCAATTCAATCCCAATTCCCTTTTACTCTTCTGTTTAATGCAATTTAACTTTTCCTTGTTTAAATCCAGCCCCAATCCCCTTTACATTTCAAGCCATTTATATTTCTTGCACTTTAAGATTCTGCAATTTACATTTCTTGCATTCTAAGTTTCTGCTATTTAATTTCTTGTTCTTTAAGATTCAGCACTTTAATTCCCTGTTCTCTTTACTTCCATGCAATTTAATTTCTGCACATCACAAAACACTCAACCAAATCTTGATTCGCTTGACTAAATTAACCACTAAGCTAAAACTGCTCAATCCTTCAATCCCTGTGGGATCGACCTCACTCCCGTGAGTTTTTATTACTTGATACGACCCGGTACACTTGCCGGTTAGATTTGTGTGTTTTGGGGGAAATTTATTTTTCACCAAAATACTCATCAAGTTTTTGGCGCCGTTGCCGGGGATTGATTAGATTGACAATGATTAAGTGAGGTGGTGATCTAGATCAAGCACTTTTTCTTTAATTTTGATTAACCCACTAACTGTTTGATTTTTTGCTTAAACTAACTAACACTTCAATCTAGCAGTAAATTGAAGTGTCACTGGTTTTGTGCATTTCTCATGCTCTGCTTGTATGTCAGGTACAAGAAGAACCATACCCAATTTTCATGAACAAGATGAAAGAACTCTCAGGAGGTTAAGAAGAGCTGAAAGAGGGAAAAATATTATTGGAGAAGAGGAATCAGACGAAGAATTCCAAGAGATGGAGGAACATTTAACCAATCCACCAGGTGGAGAAGACAACAACAATGGCAACCCACCCCAGAGGAGAGTTTTGGCTTCCTATACCTTTGCAAATCCTAGACATTGTGGGAGTAGCATCTTGGCTCCAAATGTCAATGCTAACAATTTTGAACTCAAGCCACAACTCATCACTTTGGTTCAAAACAATTGCTCTTTTGGTGGAGGACCACTTGAGGACCCACACTAACATTTATCCACTTTCTTGAGGATATGCAACACTGTCAAAACTAATGGAGTGCCCCCTGACAGTTACAAACTGATGCTATTCCCATTTTCTCTCAGGGACAAGGCCACTCAATGGTTGGAGTCGTTTCCAAGGGACAGCATTAACAACTGGGATGATTTGGTAACTAAGTTCCTTGCAAAATTTTATCCACCTCAGAGGATTATAAGGTTAAAGGCTGAGGTACAAACATTTACGCAAATGGAGGCCGAACCTATCTATGAGGCATGGGAGAGGTACAAGGCTCTGATCAGGAAATGTCCCCCTGCTATGTTTAATGAGTGGGAGAAGCTTCAAAACTTCTATGAAGGCTTAACACTGAAATCCCAGGAAGCTTTGGATCATTCAGCTGGAGGTTCCTTGCAACTCATGAAAATTGCAGAAGAGGCTCAAGAACTCATTGATATGGTGTCCAACAACCAATATTTCTTTGCTCATCAAAGAGGCCGCCAACCATCACAAAGGAGAGGAGTAATGGAGCTAGAAGGAGTGGATTCAATCCTAGCTCAAAACAAGATGATGCAGCAGCAAATTCAACAACAATTTGAGCAAATGGCCAAGAGGATTGACAGTCTCCAAGTTGCAGCAGTTAACACTAGCCAACCATCAACCACATGGGGACAGAGTGAAGAAACTCAAGAAGAACAACAACAAGAGCAAGTACAGTATATGCACAACCAAGGACCAAATGAAGTGTATGGTGATACATACAATCCATCCTGGAAAAACCACCCAAACCTCAGATGGGGAGATAACCATACCCAAAACCAACAACCATGGCAGAGGAACTCAAACCAACACAACCCAAGAAGCAACCAAAATCACAACCAGCAGCAGACTAACCAAAACCCCTACAGAAAACCTCAAAACAACTACCCCAACCTCAACCAATACCAATCTAATAACCAACCCACCAACCAAAACGCCTACCATCCACCACCCACATCTCATAACCCACCTCAAGTATCACCTGAAGCCCAAAGAATCACTCACTTGGAGGCCATGATAGACAAAATGTTGAAACACCAGGAAATGGTAACCAAGAATCAGGAAGCCTCCCTGAAGAGCCTAGAGAGACAGATGGGGCAACTCTCCAAGCAAGTATCTGTTGAGAGACCTTCAAACTCACTGCCCAGTGACACAATTCCAAATCCCAAGGAGGAATGCAAGGCAATACAATTAAGGAGTGGGAGAACATTGATAATAAACAATGACACAACAAGGAAGCAAGCAGAGAACATCAAAGAACCAACGGAGGATGAGAATCAAACAAAGGCAGATGAGGCTAAGGAGCAAGTTGTGATGCCAAACAAAGGCACTGAGAAACTTAAAGAGAAGGACAACCAGCCACATAGCTCAAAGGAAGTAGCGCAGGGACAGCAGCAAATAGGAAAGAGCATCACACCTCCACTGCCTTATCCCCAGAGGTTTAACAAAGAGGTTAAAGACCAGCATTTTCACAAATTCCTTGAGATTTTCAAGAAGCTAGAAATTAATATCCCCTTGGCTGAAGCACTGGAGCAAATGCCTCTATATTCCAAGTTTCTAAAGGATCTTATCAACAAGAAAAGAAGTTGGCTTGAAAGGGAAACCGTATTACTCACCGAGGAATGCAGTGCTGTGATTCAACGGGGTATTCCACCAAAACTTAAGGATCCGGGAAGCTTTGTAGTCTCATGCACTATTGGCAAGATAATTCTCAACAAGGCTCTCTGTGACCTGGGTGCCAGCATCAATTTAATGCCTCTCTCAATGATGAGAAAACTTGCCATAGAAGAACATAAACCCACCAGGATGTCACTAGTCATGGCTGACAGATCAATCAAGACACCCAATAGAATTGTGGAGAATCTGTTGGTAAAGGTTGGGGAGTTTATTTTCCCAGCAGATTTTGTAATTTTGGACACTGAAGAAGAAGGAAACGACTCAATCATTCTGGGAAGGCCATTTCTACACACAGCAAGGGCCATCATTGATGTAGAAAAAGGAGAAATGACCTTCAGGGTCCATAATGAACAAATGGTCATAAACGTGTTCAGATCAATGCAAAACGCTCCTGAGCAAGAGGATTACGTGAGAGTGGACATGATAGACAGTTTGGTGGAAGAAACATTGGAAGAAAATTTTCAAGAGCAAGAAGGAAATCAAGGGGCAACAGAGGAACAAGTGGCTGAGACCTCTACTGAGCAAGATGAAAGACAAGATAAGAAGGAAGATGTACGAAAACAAGAACTAAAACCTTTACCCACCCATCTCAAATATGCATTCCTTGGCACATCGGAGAGCTTCCCAGTAATCATTAATTCATCCCTGACAAAGAAGGAAGAAGGAGAACTTCTTGACGTACTCAAAGCTCACAAAGATGCTTTAGGATGGACCATTGATGACCTGAAGGGAATCAGCCCTGCAGTATGTATGCATAAGATCCTCTTGGAAGATAATTCCAAACCAGTGGTTCAACCGCAAAGAAGGCTAAATCCCACAATGAAGGAAGTTGTCCAGAAGGAAGTAATGAAGTTGTGGAATGCAGGGATAATCTTCCCAATATCTGACAGCCCATGGGTAAGCCCCGTTCAAGTTGTACCAAAGAAGGGAGAATGACGATCATCACTAATGAGAAGAATGAGTTGATCCCTACTAGAACAGTGACTGGGTGAAGGATGTGCATAGACTATAGAAGATTGAATGATGCCACCAGGAAGGATCATTTCCCTCTCCCATTCATTGATCAGATGCTGGAAAGGTTAGCCGGCCATGCCTATTACTGCTTTTTGGACGGATATTCTGGGTATAATCAAATCGTGGTGGACCCCAAGGACCAAGAGAAAACTGCCTTTACATGTCCATTTGGAGTTTTTGCATATCGGAGGATGCCTTTTGGGCTCTGCAACGCCCCTGCCACATTTCAAAGGTGTATGCTCTCCATTTTCTTTGATATGGTCGAAAAATTTTTAGAAGTCTTCATGGATGATTTCTCTGTTTTTGGTGATAATTTCAATGCTTGCCTAAACCATTTAACTCTTGTCTTGAAACGGTGCCAAGAAACTAATTTGGTTTTAAACTGGGAGAAATGCCATTTCATGGTACCCGAAGGGATTGTTCTTGGCCATAAAGTTTCAAAAAAGGGGATAGAGGTTGATAAGGCAAAGGTTGAGATCATAGAAAAACTCCCTCCACCAATTAATGTGAAATCTGTTAGAAGTTTCTTGGGGCATGCCGGATTCTACAGAAGGTTTATCAAGGACTTTTCAAAAATAGCCAAACCTTTGAGTAATTTGTTAATGCTTGATAACCCTTTTGTTTTTGATGAAAACTGCCAGCATGCCTTTGAAACTTTAAAAAATAGACTCACAACAGCACCAATCATCACACCTCCAGATTGGGAATTACCTTTTGAACTCATGTGTGACGCAAGTGACCTTGCAATTGGTGCTGTACTTGGGCAAAAGAAGGGAAATTTGCATCATGTCATATATTATGCAAGTAAAGTGTTGAATGAGGCCCAAAGAAATTACACCACAACAGAAAAAGAATTGCTAGCTGTAGTCTATGCATTTGATAAGTTAGATCATATCTAATAGGATCCAAAGTTGTGGTTTACACTGATCATGCTGCACTTAAGTATTTAATGTCAAAGCAGGACGCTAAACCAAGACTCATCAGGTGGATGCTGCTCCTACAAGAATTTGACATAGAGATAAGAGATAGGAAGGGCACTGAAAATCAGGTCGCTAATCATCTGTCGAGGTTGCCACATGAAACAAGTCAAAAAGCACCCCAGCCCATAAATGAAAGCTTCCCAGATGAGTACCTTCTGCAGATCCAGCAAGCACCTTGGTTTGCTGACATAGCAAATTACAAAGTGGGAAGGAAGATACCGCAAGAGTTCTCTAAGCAACAAGTGAAGAAGTTGATCAACGAAGCAAGGAAATTTTCATGGGATGAACCCTTCTTGTTCAAGAGATGCTCTGATGGAGTAATCAGAAGGTGTGTTCCCGAAAGTGAAATCAGGGACATCTTGTGGCATTGTCATGGTTCAGCTTATGGTGGACACTTTGGCCCAGAAAAAACAGCCGCAAAAATACTGCAGAGTGGCTTCTATTGGCCAACTATCTTCAAGGATGCCAGAGAATATGTACACTAATGTAATGAATGCCAGAAAGCAGGAGGATTAACAAAAAGGAATGAGATGCCTCAAAACTTTATCTTAGAATTAGAATTGTTTGATCTATGGGGAATCGATTTCATGGGGCCTTTTCCTCCTTCTTATTCTTTTAGATACATCTTGGTAGCAGTGGAGTATGTCTCAAAATGGGTGGAAGCCATAGCCACAACCACCTGTGATGCACAGATTGCCCTCCAATTCCTAAAAAAACACATTTTTACTAGGTATGGAGTGCCAAAGGGTCTTATTAGTGATGGTGGTAGTCACTTTTGCAACAAACAAATGGAGAAACTCCTCCACAAGTATGGAGTAATTCACAAAGTAGCCACACCTTACCATCCTCAGACTAACGGCCAAGCTGAACTTGCAAATAGAGAATTAAAGAAGATCCTAGAGAAAACAGTGGGAATCACAAGAAAAAGATTGGGCTAGAAAGCTAGAGGATGCATTGTGGGCGTATAGGACAGCTTTTAAAACTCCTATTGGCAAGTCACCCTTTCAGCTATTGTTTGGCAAATCCTGCCACCTCCCTGTAGAGCTTGAACACAGAGCTTTTTGGGCCACTAAACTCCTCAACCTTGATCCCCAAGCTGCAGGAGAAAAAAGGTTGTTACAACTAAATGAGTTGGATGAATTTAGACTAGAGGCTTATGAAAGTGCGAAGATATACAAGGAGAGAGCTAAGAAGTGGCATGACAAGAAGATCACAAAGAAGGAATTCAAGCCAGGACAGCAAGTGCTCCTGTATAATTCGAGGCTTAAAATCTTCCCTGGCAAACTGAAGTCTAAGTGGACTGGCCCATACTTGGTGACAAAGATTTTTCCCTATGGGAATATTGAACTGCTAGATGAGGCAACGAAGAATCAATTCACAGTAAATGGTCACAGAACAAAGCTGTACTTGGGAGGATAATGGGATAAGGAAAAAGAGGTTCAACACCTACAGCCCTCTTAAAAAGAATTGAAAAGTGTCAAGCTAGTGACAATAAAAGAGCGCTTGTTGGGAGGCAACCCAACCTGAGGTAGTTTTCCTTTCATAACTTTTTCAATAAAAGTGTTGGATAACTGCTATATATTGCAAGGAGCTAAGTTTGGTGTTACACACCAAAAACAATCTAAGGGAGAATGCAGGATGCTAAGTTTGGTGTTCCACCAAAACTTCATTTAAAATTACATTCCAACTTCCTGCACATTGCTAGTTCCAAGCAATCAAACAAATTATTCAACAACTTAACTATTTTTGTTTAGTCCTAATATTATAACCTTTAGCAAGGACACAAAAGTTTGCCTAGAGTTAACCTGTTGAATCAGAAGAAGTAGCAAGGAATTAAGTCTGGGAGTTAACCACCAATTGAAGATACCATGCATAAAGACTCAAAAAGGGGCACAACAGAAAGAAAAACAAAAGAAATGCAAACCAATAGGTTGTATCTATACTTAACCTTTACTGTTGAGAAATACTTTTGATTGATGTCTTGATAAAGTGTTCATTTAGTTCAAACAGATTCAAACTTCTCTTAGAATAAGTAAACTAGTCTATGTGTATGCTTGTGTGTTTACTTTCACTTAGCAAAAAGCATGTTTGTCCCCTGCACTTTCAATTCAATAAAAGAAATGTTTGAATGTGAAGCAAGATAGTCTCTGTTAGATAGAAGTAGAATAAAAGTAAGTGGTGGTATGTGTGTGATTGTATAATAGCTCACTTTTAGTGAATAAAGAGCCAGGATATCTCCTTCTAAGTAAAGAGTGGCCTACTGTCTATGAATCTCAATTAAATAAAAAATTCCTTGGTTAGAAAGAAAAACAAAAAGAAGGAAAGAAAAAAAAAGATAGCCAAAAAGTGGCAGAACAAAAGGAAAAAAAAAAAGAAACAAAGCTGGACACCAATAGCTTGAACTTTAAAATATATGCCTGTGATGTCTTTGTACTAGGATCTGCTTGGATTAGTAAGCTCTTAGGAGTGCCTCAACACTCGGTGTCTTGGGTTAACTAATCCGGGATCATCAGCTGAAAGTCCACTATCAAGAGCAACCTAACTACAAGGCATTTAGTAACCCAAAGAGGTGCTGGGCATCAATGTTTTAAGAAGGAATGTGAGCCAAGTGTCTATGGTGAATAATGTGTCAAGTATAAAATAAAGAAAATGAACTTGCTACACATGACACTCAAATAAAGCTTATAAACAAAGTAATAGCCAAGGATAAAGGAATAATGAGAGGTCATAGCAGTATGTTACTTGAAGCTTGAAGGAGACTTTCTAGGCCTAGGAGTCAGTAAGAAGTGAGTATTTGCATATCCACACAAAACCCCATGAACTATCAATAATACTCTGCTAGCATGAACATCCTCTTCCATTTCATCTTTTCTTCTCAATAAACCAGTCCTTGCTTGGGGACAAGCAAGTTTTAAGTTTGGTGTTGTGATGACAAATCATCTTAGCCTAGTTTCACTAGTCTTTTTCTTTTGTTTTCATTAGAATTATGCACTTTCTTGAGCTACAAGCAAGCCAATTAGGTAGATTTTCATGTTTCCCTTGATTGAATCAACCATGTATGAATTCATGCTATTTCATGAGGTTTTATACTATAATTGTCACATATTATGAAAGAATGAATATCTCATGATTTTAAGCATAGCTTTGATGTGTTTGGTTGATTAATTATAGGTGAAGAAAGCTTGGAGAAAGGTTGAAGCAAGAAGGAATAGCTAGGAGTAAAGAGAAGACAATGGAATAAGTGAAATTGAACCAGGAAGCAAAAAGCTGGACCTAAAGTTAGCATCAAACTTTTGCACAAACTTTTGGTTGAAAAGTTAGCCCCAACGTTAGCCCCCTAACTTGGAGGCTAACGTTGGAACTTGAAAATCACTCCCTGGGTACCAAAAGTTTGCGCCAACGTTAGCCCCCTAACTTTGAGGCTAACGTTGGCACATGAAATTCTCCCCTGGGCACCAAAAGTTTGCGCCAACGTTAGCCCCCTAACTTTGAGGCTAACGTTGGCACATGAAATTCTCCCCTGGGCACCAAAAGTTTGCGCCAACGTTATCCCCCTAACTTTGAGGCTAACGTTGGCTCATGAACATCACAAGGAGGAGCAAAAGTTTGCGCCAACGTTAGCCCCCTAACTTGGTGGCTAACGTTGGCGCCACAAGTACACAAGGAAGGGCCAACGTTAGGGTCAAAGTTAGACCCCTAACATTGGCACCAACGTTCATATCAGCAAAGTGGTGTTAGCTGATATGAAAAGTTAGAGCAAAAGTTAGACCCCTAACTTTTGCTCAAACTTTTGGTCCAACTTTTGCAAAACTCAAACCCGGTTCAATTGGTTCACTTTGGTTCTTCTCCAAACTTCAAGAGCAATCAACCAAGGCCTCTTTCAACCCAATTCCACCAAGAGCAAAGGCCCAACTCAAGGCTTGAAGATCATTGGAAGAAAGTGTATAAATAGGATAGAATTCAAGTTCTTCGGAGAGCTTTCTTTTGGAATTTTCATAATAGTTTTCGGAGAGCTTTGGATATTGAGTGATCTTTAATTTCTTTGTCTTGGGGAAGGAGAATTCACTTCTCTTCCTCTTTGTTTTATTGCTTTCAATTTCAATTACAATTGTCTTGGATCTTGGGTTGGAGAATTGAAGAAATTCTGTTTCAATCTCATCCTTGGATCTCTCTGTTTATTTACTGCTTAATTGAATTTCCGTTTCTGTTACTTGCTTCTCATCTACTTTCCTTGCAATTTACAATTTCCTTTCAATTGTTCTTATTGGATCTAGGAAGGCATTGAGATCTAGACTTGGTTTTCTAGTCTCTGGGTCCTGAGATCTGATTTCCCATTTTCAATTCTCTGTTTACTGCTTTATATGTTCATTTACTTTTCTGTTTCAGATCCAATTCAATCCTAATTCCCTTTTACTCTTCTGTTTAATGCAATTTAACTTTTCCTTGTTTAAATCCAGCCCCAATCCCCTTTACATTTCAAGCCATTTATATTTCTTGCACTTTAAGATTCTGCAATTTACATTTCTTGCATTCTAAGTTTCTGCTATTTAATTTCTTGTTCTTTAAGATTCAGCACTTTAATTCCCTGTTCTCTTTACTTCCATGCAATTTAATTTCTGCACATCACAAAACACTCAACCAAATCTTGATTCGCTTGACTAAATTAACCACTAAGCTAAAATTGCTCAATCCTTAAATCCCTGTGGGATCGACCTCACTCCCGTGAGTTTTTATTACTTGATACGACCCGGTACACTTGCCAGTTAGATTTGTGTGTTTTGGGGGAAATTTATTTTTCACCAAAATACTCATCAGTCCTCCTCGGGATAGCGTCATTTAAAGAACGAGGGTCAGCACAACGTAAAAAAAAAACTGAAAAAAAACCGGAAGAGCCTGCCGAAGATGAGGCCATTACGGCTCGTCTTTAAGTGTCCTCCTCAGGATAGCGTCATTTAAAGAATGAGTGCCAGCACAACGTAAAAAAAAATAGGAAAAAAAAAACGGAGGAGCCTGCCGTAGATGAGGCCATTACGGCTCGCCTTTAGCTGTCCTCCTCAGGATAGCGTCATTTAAAGAACGAGGGTCAGCACAACGTAAAAAAAAAAAAGAAAAAAAGGAAAAAAAACGGAAAAAAAAAATGAAGGAGCCTGCCGAAGATGAGGCCATTACGGCTTGCCTTTAGGTGTCCTCCTCGGGATAGCGTCATTTAAAGAACGAGGGTCAGCATAACGTAAAAAAAAATAAAAAGAAAAAACCGGAAGAGCCTGCCGAAGATGAGGCCATTACAGCTCGCCTTTAGGTGTCCTCCTCTGGATAATGTCATTTAAACAACGAGGGTCAGCATAATGTAAAAAAACCAAAAAAAAAACTGGAGGAGGCTGCCGAAGTTGAGGCCATTACGGCCTGCCTTTAGGTGTCCTCCTCAGGATAGCATCATTTAAAGAACGAGGGTCAGCACAACGTAAAAAAAAATGAAAAAAAAACCGGAGGAGCCTGCCGAAGATGAGGCTATTACGGCTTGCCTTTAGGTGTCCTCCTCAAGATAGTGTCATTTAAAGAATGAGGGTCAGCACAACGTAAAAAAAAAACGAAAAAAAAATGGGGGAGCCTACCGAAGATGAGGTCATTACGGGTCGCCTTTAGGGGTCCTCCTCGGGATAGCGTCATTTAAAAAACGAGGGTAAGCACAATAAAAAAAACCAGAAAAAAAACCGAAAAAAACCGGAGGAGGCTGCCGAAGATGAGGCTATTACGGGTCACCTTTAGGTGTCCTCCTCGAGATAGCGTCATTTAAAGAACGAGGGTCAGCACAACGTAAAAAAAACCGGAAAAAAAAACGAAAAAAAATCGGAGGAGCCTGCCGAAGATGTGGCCATTACGGCTCGCCTTTAGGTGTCCTCCTCGGGATAGCGTTATTTAAAGAACGAGGGTCAGCATAACGTAAAAAAAAAAACGGAGCAGCCTGCTGAAGATGAGGCGATTACGGCTCACCTTTAGGTGTCCTCCTCGAGATAGCGTAATTTAAAGAACGAGGGTCAGCACAACGTAAAAAAAAAAACCGGTAAAAAAATAGAGGAGCCTGGCAAAGATGAGGCCATTACGGCTCGCCTTTAGGTGCCCTCCTCGGGATAGCGTCATTTAAAGAACGAGGGTAAGCGCAAAGTAAAAAAAAATCGGAAAAAAAACCGAAAACAAATCGGAGGAGCCTGCCGAAGATGAGGCCATTACGGCTCGCCTTTAGGTGTCCTCCTCGGGATAGCATCATTTAAAGAACAAGGGTTAGCACAACGTAAAAAAAATGGAAAAAACCGGAAAAAAATTAGCGGATCCTGCTGAAGATGAGGCCATTACGGCTCGCCTTTAGGTATCCTCCTCGGGATAGCGTCATTTAAAGAACGAGGGTCAGCATAACGTATAAAAAAAGGAAAAAACCGAAAAAAAAAATGGAGGAGCCTGCTGAAGATGAGGCCATTACGGCTCTTCTTTAGGTGTCCTCCTCACCATAGCGTCTTTTAAAGAACGAAGGTCAGCACAACGTTAAAAAAAACCCAGAAAAAAACGGAGGAGCTTGCCGAAGATGAGGCCATTACGGCTCGCCTTTAGGTGTCCTGCTCGGGATAGCATCATTTAAAGAACGAGGGTCAGCAAAACGTAAAAAAAGAAAAACCGAAAAAAAAAATCCGAAAAAGAAATCGGAGGAGCCTGCCGAAGATGAGGCCATTACGGCTTGCTTTTAGGTGTCCTCCTCGGGATAGCGTCATTTAAAGAACGAGGGTCAGCACAACGTAAAAAAAAAACCAGAAAAAAAAACTGGAGGAGCCTGCCAAAGATAAGGCCATTACGGCTCGCCTTTAGGTGTCCTCCTCGGGATAGCGTCATTTAAAGAACGAGGGTCTGCACAACGTAAAAAAAAAACCGAAAAAAAAATGGAGGAGCCTGCCGAAGATGAGGCCATTACTGCTCGCCTTTAGATATCCTCCTCGGGAAAGCGTCATTTAAAGAACAAGGGTCAGGTCAACGTACAAAAAAAAACAAGTATAAAAAAAATGGAGGAGCCTGCCGAAGATGTGGCCATTACGGCTTGCCTTTAGGTGTCCTCCTCGGGATAGCGTCATTTATAGAACGATGGTCACCACAACGTAAAAAAAAAAAACCAGAAAATAAAACTGGAGGAGCCTGCCGAAGATGAGGCCATTACGGCTCGCCTTTAGGTGTCCTCCTCGGGATAGCGTCATTTAAAGAACGAGGGTCAGCACAACGTAAAAAAAACGAAAAAAAACGGAGGAGCCTGCCGAAGATGAGGCCATTACCGCTCGCCTTTAGGTGTCCTCCTCGAGATAGCGTCATTTAAAGAACGAGGGTCAGCACAACGTAAAAAAAACGAAAAAAAAATGGAGGAGCCTACCGAAGATGAGGCCATTACGACTTGCCTTTAGGTGTCCTTCTCAGGATAGCGTCATTTAAAGAACGAGTGTCAGCACAACGTAAAATAAAACGAAAAAAAACAGAGGAGCCTGCCGAAGATGAGGCCATTACGGCTCGCCTTTAGGTGTCCTCCTCGAGATAGCGTCATTTAAAGAACGAGGGTCAGCACAACGTAAAAAAAACCGGAAAAAAACCGAAAAAAATCGGAGGAGCCTGCCGAAGATGAGGCCATTACGGCTTGCCTTTAGGTGTCCTCCTCGGGATAGCGTAATTTAAAGAACGAGGGTCAGCACAACGTAAAAAAAAACCGGTAAAAAAAATAGAGTAGCCTGGCGAAGATGAGGCCATTACGGCTCGCCTTTAGGTGCCCTCCTCGGGATAGCGTCAGTTAAAGAACGAGGGTAAGCACAAAGTAAAAAAAATCGGAAAAAAAACCAAAAAAAAATCGGAGGAGCCTGCCAAAGATGAGGCCATTATGGCTCGCCTTTAGGTGTCTTCCTCGGGATAGCGTCATTTAAAGAACGAGGGTCAGCACAACGTAAAAAAAATCTAAAAAAAAAATCGGTGGAGCTTGCTGAAGATGAGGCCATTACGGCTCGCCTTTAGGTATCCTCCTCGGGATAGCATCATTTAAAGAACGAGGGTCAGCAAAACGTAAAAAAAGAAAAACCGAAAAAAAAAACCGAAAAAGAAATCGGAGGAGCCTGCCGAAGATGAGGCCATTACGGCTTGCTTTTAGGTGTCCTCCTCGGGATAGCGTCATTTAAAGAACGAGGGTCAGCACAACGTAAAAAAAAACCAGAAAAAAAACTGGAGGAGCCTGCCAAAGATAAGGCCATTACGGCTCGCCTTTAGGTGTCCTCCTCGGGATAGCGTCATTTAAAGAACGAGGGTCTGCACAACGTAAAAAAAAAACCGAAAAAAAAATGGAGGAGCCTGCCGAAGATGAGGCCATTACTGCTCGCCTTTAGGTATCCTCCTCGGGAAAGCGTCATTTAAAGAACAAGGGTCAGGTCAACGTACAAAAAAAAACAAGTAGAAAAAAAACGGAGGAGCCTGCCGAAGATGTGGCCATTACGGCTTGCCTTTAGGTGTCCTCCTCGGGATAGCGTCATTTATAGAACGATGGTCAGCACAACGTAAAAAAAAAAAACCAGAAAATAAAACCGGAGGAGCCTGCCGAAGATGAGGCCATTACGGCTCGCCTTTAGGTGTCCTCCTCGGGATAGCGTCATTTAAAGAACGAGGGTCAGCACAACGTAAAAAAAAACGAAAAAAAAACGGAGGAGCCTGCCGAAGATGAGGCCATTACGGCTCGCCTTTAGGTGTCCTCCTCGAGATAGCGTCATTTAAAGAACGAGGGTCTGCACAACGTAAAAAAAACGAAAAAAAAATGGAGGAGCCTACCGAAGATGAGGCCATTACGACTTGCCTTTAGGTGTCCTTCTCAGGATAGCGTCATTTAAAGAACGAGGGTCAGCACAACGTAAAATAAAACGACAAAAAACAGAGGAGCCTGCCGAAGATGAGGCCATTACGGCTCGCCTTTAGGTGTCCTCCTCGAGATAGCGTCATTTAAAGAACGAGGGTCAGCACAACGTAAAAAAAACCGAAAAAAACCGAAAAAAATCGGAGGAGCTTGCCGAAGATGAGGCCATTACGGCTTGCCTTTAGGTGTCCTCCTCGGGATTAGCGTAATTTAAAGAACGAGGGTCAGCACAACGTAAAAAAAAACCGGTAAAAAAAACAGAGTAGCCTGGCGAAGATGAGGCCATTACGGCTCGCCTTTAGGTGCCCTCCTCGGGATAGCATCATTTAAAGAACGAGGGTAAGCACAAAGTAAAAAAAATCGGAAAAAAAACCAAAAAAAAATCGGAGGAGCCTGCCAAAGATGAGGCCATTATGGCTCGCCTTTAGGTGTCCTCCTCGGGATAGCGTCATTTAAAGAACGAGGGTCAGCACAACGTAAAAAAATCTAAAAAAAAAATCGGTGGAGCTTACCGAAGATGAGGCCATTACGGCTCGCCTTTAGGTATCCTCCTCGGGATAGCGTCATTTAAAGAACGAGGGTCAGCATAACGTATAAAAAAAAGGAAAAAACCAGAAAAAAAATGGAGGAGCCTGCTGAAGATGAGGCCATTACGGCTCGCCTTTAGGTGTCCTCCTCACCATAGCGTCTTTTAAAGAACGAAGGCGAGCACAACGTTAAAAAAAAAATCCGAAAAAAAACGGAGGAGCCTGCCGAAGATGAGGCCATTGCGGCTCGCCTTTAGGTGTCCTGCTCGGGATAGCGTCATTTAAAGAACGCGGGTCAGCAAAACATAAAAAAAGAAAAAAAAACCGGAGGAGCCTGCCGAAGATGAGGCCATTACGGCTCGCCTTTAGGTGTCCTCCTCGGGATAGCGTCATTTAAAGAACGAGGGTCAGCACAACATAAAAAAAAATCGAAAAAAAAATGGAGGAGCCTGCCGAAGATGAGGCCATTACTGCTCGCCTTTAGGTGTCCTCCTCGGGATAGTGTCATTTAAAGAACGAGGGTCAGCACAACGTACAAAAAAATACCGAAGGAGCCTGCCGAAGATAAGGCCATTACGGCTCGCCTTTAGGTGTCCTCTTCGGGATAGCGTCATTTAAAGAACGAGGGTAAGCATAACATATAAAAAAAGGAAAAAATCGGAAGAAAACAGAGGATCCTGCTGAAGATGAGGCGATTACGGCTCGCCTTTAGGTGTCCTCCTCAGGAACGCGTCATTTAAAGACTGAAGGTCAGCACAACCTTAAAAAAAACCCGGAAAAAAAACGGAGGAACCTGACGAAGATGAGGCCATTACGGCTCGCCTTTAGGTGTCCTCCTCGGGATAGTGTCATTTAAAGAACGAGGGTCAGCACAACGTACAAAAAAATACCGAAGGAGCCTGCCGAAGATGAGGCCATTACGGCTCGCCTTTAGGTGTCCTCCTCAGGTTAGCGTCATTTAAAAAATGAGGGTCAGCACAATGTAAAAAAATAAAAAAAATAAAAAATAAAAAAAAAACCTGGAAAGAAAAAAATGGAGGAGCCTGCCGAAGATGAGGCCATTACGGCTTGCCTTTAGGTGTCCTCCTCGGGATAGCGTCATTTAAAGAACGAGGGTCAGCACAACGTAAAAAAAAAACCGCAAAAAAAAAATCGAAGGAGCCTGCCGAATATGAGGCCATTACGACTCGCCTTTAGGTGTCCTCCTCGGGATAGCATCATATAAAGAACGAGGGTCAGCACAACGTTACAAAAGAACCCCAGAAAAAAAAAACGGAGGTGCCTGCCGAAGATGAGGCCATTACGGCTCGCCTTTAGGTGTCCTTCTCGGGATAGCGTCATTTAAAGAACGAGGGTCAGCAGAACATAAAAAAAAACCTGAAAAAAAACCGGAGTAGCCTGCCAAAGATGAGGCCATTACGGCTCTCCTTTAGGTGTCCACCTCGGGATGCATAATTTAAAGAACGAGGGTCAGCACAACGTAAGAAAAAAAAAGAGGGGCCTGCTGAAGATGAGGCGATTATGGCTCGCCTTTAGGTGTCCTCCTCGGGATAACGTAATTTCAAGAACGAGGGTCAGCACAACGTACAAAAAAAAAACAAGTAAAAAAAAACGGAGGAGAATGCCGAAGATGAGGCCATTACGGCTTGCCTTTAGGTGTCCTCCTCGGGATAGCGTCATTTAAAGAACGAGGGTCAGCACAACGTACAAAAAAAAACAAGTAAAAAAAAATGGAGGAGCCTGCCGAAGATGAGGCCATGACGGCTCGCCTTTAGGTGTCCTCCTCGGGATAGCATCATTTATAGAACGAGGGTCAGCACAACGTAAAAAAAAACCAGAAAAAAACCGGAGGAGCCTGCCGAAGATGAGGCCATTACGGCTCGCCTTTAGGTGACCTCCTCGTGATAGCATCATTTAAAGAACGAGGGTCAGCACAACGTTAAAAAAAAAACAGAAGGAGCCTGCCGAAGTTGAGGCCATTACGGCTCGCCTTTAGGTGTCCTCCTCAGGATAGCATCATTTAAAGAATGAGGGTCAGCACAACGTAAAAAAATAAAAAATAATAAAAAATAAAAAAATAAATAAAAAAAAGCCGGAAAGAAAAAAATAGAGGAGCCTGCCGAAGTTGAGGCCATTTCTGCTTGCCATTAGGTGTCCTCCTCGGGATAGTGTCATTTAAAGAGCGAGGGTCAGCACAACATAAAAAAAAACAGAAAAAAACCGAAAAAAAACTGGAGGAACCTGCCGAAGATAAGGCCATTACGGCTCACCTTTAGGTGTCCTCCTCCGGATAGCATCATTTAAAGAACGAGGGTCAGCACAACGTAAAAAAAACGGAAAAACCGGAAAAAAATAGAGGAGCCGGCTGAAGATGAGGCTATTACGGCTCGCCTTTAGGTATCCTCCTCGGGATAGCTTCATTTAAAGAACGAGGGTAAGCATAACGTATAAAAAAAGGAAAAAACCGGAAAAAAAATGGAGGAGCCTGCTGAAGATGAGGCGATTACGGCTCGCCTTTAGGTGTCCTCCTCAGGAACGCGTCATTTAAAGAACGAGGGTCAGCACAACGTTAAAAAAAAACCCGGAAAAAAAAAACGGAGAAGCCTGACGAAGATGAGGCCATTACGGCTCGCCTTTAGGTGTCCTCCTCGGGATATTCTCATTTAAAGAACGAGGGTCAGCACAACGTACAAAAAAATACCGGTGGAGCCTGCCGAAGTTGAGGCCATTACGGCTCGCCTTTAGGTGTCCTCCTCAGGTTAGCGTCATTTAAAAAATGAAGGTCGGCACAACGTAAAAAAATAAAAAATAATAATAATAAAAAAAAAAAACCCGGAAAGAAAAAAATGGAGGAGCCTGCCGAAGATGAGGCCATTACGGCCTGTCTTTATGTGTCCTCCTCAGGATAGCGTCATTTAAAGAACGAGGGTCAGCACAACGTAAAAAAAAACCGCAAAAAAAAAATCGAAGGAGCCTGCCGAAGATGAGGCCATTACGACTTGCCTTTAGGTGTCCTCCTCGGGATAGCATCATTTAAAGAACGAGGGTCAGCACAACGTTAAAAAAAAAACCCAGAAAAAAAAACGGAGGTGACTGCCGAAGATGAGGCCATTACGGCTCGCCTTTAGGTGTCCTTCTCGGGATAGCGTCATTTAAAGAACGAAGGTCAGCACAACGTAAAAAAAAACCAGAAAAAAAACCGGAGGAGCCTGCCGAAGATGAGGCCATTACGGCTCGCCTTTAGGTCTCCACCTCGGGATGCATCATTTAAAGAACGAGGGTCTGCACAACGTAAGAAAAAAAAAGAGGGGCCTGTTGAAGATGAGGCGATTATGGCTCGCCTTTTGGTGTCCTCCTCGGGATGACGTAATTTAAAGAACGAAGGTCAGCACAATGTACAAAAAAAACAAGTAAAAAAAAAACGGAGGAGCCTGCAGAAGATGAGGCCATTACGGCTCGCCTTTAGGTGTCCTCCTCGGGATAGCGTCATTTAAAGAACAAGGGTCAGCACAACGTAAAAAAAAATCGGAAAAAAAAAACGGAGGAGCCTGCCGAAGATGAGGCCATTACGGCTCGCCTTTAGGTGTCCTCCTCAGGTTAGCATCATTTAAAAAATGAGGGTCAGCACAACGTAAAAAAATAAAAAATAATAAAAAATAAAAAATAAAAAAACCCGGAAAGAAAAAAATGGAGGAGCCTGCCGAAGATGAGGCCATTACGACTTGCCTTTAGGTGTCCTCCTCGGGATAGCGTCATTTTAAGAACGAGGGTCAGCACAACGTAAAAAAAAACCAGAAAAAAACCGGAGGAGCCTGCCGAAGATGAGGCCATTACGGCTCGCCTTTAGGTGTCCACCTCGGGATGCATCATTTAAAGAACGAGGGTCAGCACAACGTAAAAAAAAAAAAAGAGGGGCCTGCTGAAGATTAGGCGATTATGGCTCGCCTTTAGGTGTCCTCCTCGGGATAACGTAATTTAAAGAACGAGGGTCAGCACAACATACAAAGAAAAAACAAGTAAAAAAAAACGGAGGAGCCTGCCGAAAATTAGGCCATTACGGCTCGCCTTTAGGTGTCCTCCTCGGGATAGCGTCATTTAAAGAACGAGGGTCAGCACAACGTTAAAAAAAAACCCCAGAAAAAAAAATGGAGGTTTCTGCCGAAGATGAGGCCATTACGGCTCACCTTTAGTTGTCCTTCTCGGGATAGCGTCATTTAAAGAACGAGGGCCAGCACAACGTAAAAAAAAACAGAAAATAACCGGAGGAGCCTGCCGAAGATGAGGCCATTACGGCTCGCCTTTAGGTGTCCACCTCGGGATGCATCATTTAAAGAACGAGGGTCAGCACAACGTAAGAAAAAAAAAAGAGGGGCCTGCTGAAGATGAGGCGATTATGGCTCGCCTTTAGGTGTCCTCCTCGAGATAACGTAATTTAAAGAACGAGGGTCAGCCCAACGTACAAAAAAAAAACAAGTAAAAAAAAACGGAGGAGCCTGCCGAAGATGAGGCCATGACGGCTCGCCTTTAGGTGTCCTCCTCGGGATAGCGTCATTTATAGAACGAGGGTCAGCACAACGTAAAAAAAAAACCAGAAAAAAACCGGAGGAGCCTGCCGAAGATGAGGCCATTACGGCTCGCCTTTAGGTGACCTCCTCGTGATAGCATCATTTAAAGAATGAGGGTCAGCACAACGTAAAAAAAACTGAAAAAACTGAAAAAAAAAATAGAGGAGCTTGCTGAAGATGAGGCCATTACGGCTAGCCTTTAGGTATCCACCTCAGGATAGCGTCATTTAAAGAACGAGGGTCAGCATAACGTATAAAAAAAAGGAAAAAACCGGAAAAAAGCGGAGGAGCCTGCTGAAGATGAGGCGATTACGGCTCGCCTTTAGGTGTCCTCCTCAGGAACGCATCATTTAAGGAATGGGGGTCAGCACAACGTTAAAAAAACCCGAAAAAAAAAAGGAGGAGCCTGCCGAAGATTAGGCCATTACGGCTCGCCTTTAGGTGTCCTCCTCGGGATAGCATCATTTAAAGAACGAGGGTCAGCAAAAAGTAAAAAAAGAAAAACCGAAAAAAAAACCGAAAAAGAAATCGGAGGAGCCTGCCGAAGATGAGGCCATTACGGCTTGCTTTTAGGTGTCCTCCTCGGGATAGCGTCATTTAAAGAACGAGGGTCAGCACAACGTAAAAAAAAACCAGAAAAAAAACTGGAGGAGCCTGCCAAAGATAAGGCCATTACGGCTCGCCTTTAGGTGTCCTCCTCGGGATAGCGTCATTTAAAGAACGAGGGTCAGCACAACGTACAAAAAAAAACTAGTAAAAAAAACGGAGGAGCCTGCCGAAGATGAGGCCATGACGGCTCGCCTTTAGGTGTCCTCCTCGGGATAGCATTATTTATAGAACGAGGGTCAGCACAACGTAAAAAAAAAAACCCGAAAAAACCGGAGGTGCCTGCCGAAGATGAGGCCATTACGGCTCGCCTTTAGGTGACCTCCTCGTGATAGCATCATTTAAAGAACGAGGGTCAGCACAACGTAAAAAAAAAACTGAAAATACTGAAAAAAAAGAAATAGAGGAGCTTTCTGAAGATGAGGCCATTACGGCTAGCCTTCAGGTATCCACCTCGGGTCGGGGTCATTTAAAGAACGAGGGTCAGCATAACGTATAAAAAAAAGGAAAAAACCGGAAAAAAATGGAGGAGCTTGCTAAAGATGAGGCGATTACGGCTCGCCTTTAGGTGTCCTCCTCAGGAACGCATCATTTAAGGAATGGGGGTCAGCACAACGTTAAAAAAACCCGGAAAAAAAAAACGGAGGAGCCGGCCGAAGATTAGGCCATTACGGCTCGCCTTTAGGTGTCCTCCTCGGGATAGCGTCATTTAAAGAACGAGGGTCAGCACAACGTTAAAAAAAAAACCGAAGGAGCCTGCCGAAGATGAGGCCATTACGGCTCGCCTTTAGGTGTCCTCCTCAGGATAGCGTCATTTAAAGAATGAGGGTCAGCACAACGTAAAAAAATAAAAAATAATAAAAAAAAAATAAATAAATAAAAAAAAGCCGGAAAGAAAAAAATAGAGGAGCCTGCCGAAGTTGAGGCCATTTCTGCTTGCCTTTAGGTGTCCTCCTCGGGATAGTGTCATTTAAAGAGCGAGGGTCAGCACAACATAAAAAAAACGGAAAAAAACCGAAAAAAAACTGGAGGAACCTGCCGAAGATAAGGCCATTACGGCTCACCTTTAGGTGTCCTCCTCCGGATAGCATCATTTAAAGAACGAGGGTCAACACAACGTTAAAAAAAAACGGAAAAACCGGAAAAAAATAGAGGAGCCGGCTGAAGATGAGGCTATTACGGCTCGCCTTTAGGTATCCTCCTCGGGATAGCGTCATTTAAAGAACGAGGGTAAGCATAACGTATAAAAAAAAGGAAAAAACCGGAAAAAAAACGGAGGAGCCTGCTGAAGATGAGGCGATTACGGCTCGCCTTTAGGTGTCCTCCTCAGGAACGCGTCATTTAAAGAACGAGGGTCAGCACAATGTTAAAAAAAAACCCAGAAAAAAAAACGGAGGAGCCTGACGAAGATGAGGCCATTACGGCTCGCCTTTAGGTGTCCTCCTCGGGATATTGTCATTTAAAGAACGAGGGTCAGCACAACGTACAAAAAAATACCGGTGGAGCCTGCCGAAGTTGAGGCCATTACGGCTCGTCTTTAGGTGTCCTCCTCAGGTTAGCGTCATTTAAAAAATGAAGGTCAGCACAACGTAAAAAAATAAAAAATAAAAAAAAAACCGAAAAGAAAAAAATGGAGGAGCCTGCCGAAGATGAGGCCATTACGGCTTGCCTTTATGTGTCCTCCTCGGGATAGCGTCATTTAAAGAACGAGGGTCAGCACAACGTAAAAAAAAACCGCAAAAAAAAATCGAAGGAGCCTGCCGAAGATGAGGCCATTACGGCTCGCCTTTAGGTGTCCTTCTCGGGATAGCGTCATTTAAAGAACGAAGGTCAGCACAACGTAAGAAAAAAACCAGAAAAAAAACCGGAGGAGCCTGCCGAAGATGAGGCCATTACGGCTCGCCATTAGGTCTCCACCTCGGGATGCATCATTTAAAGAACGAGGGTCAGCACAACGTAAGAAAAAAAAAGAGGGGCCTGTTGAAGATGAGGCGATTATGGCTCGCCTTTAGGTGTCCTCCTCGGGATAACGTAATTTAAAGAACGAGGGTCAGCACAATGTACAAAAAAAACAAGTAAAAAAAAAAACGGAGGAGCCTGCAGAAGATGAGGCCATTACGGCTTGCCTTTAGGTGTCCTCCTCGGGATAGCGTCATTTAAAGAACAAGGGTCAGCACAACGTAAAAAAAAATCGGAAAAAAAAAATGGAGGAGCCTGCCGAAGATGAGGCCATTACGGCTCGCCTTCAGGTGTCCTCCTCAAGTTAGCGTCATTTAAAAAATGAGGGTCAGCACAACGTAAAAAAATAAAAAATAATAAAAAATAAAAAAATAAAAAATAAAAAAACCCGGAAAGAAAAAAATGGAGGAGCCTGCCGAAGATGAGGCCATCACGGCTTGCCTTTAGGTGTCCTCCTCGGGATAGGGTCATTTAAAGAACGAGGGTCAGCACAACGTAAAAAAAAACCAGAAAAAAACCGGAGGAGCCTGCCGAAGATGAGGCCATTACGGCTCGCCTTTAGGTGTCCACCTCGGGATGCATCATTTAAAGAACGAGGGTCAGCACAACGTAAAAAAAAAAAAAGAGGGGCCTGCTGAAGATGTGGCGATTATGGCTCGCCTTTAGGTGTCCTCCTCGGGATAACGTAATTTAAAGAAGGAGGGTCAGCACAACGTACAAAAAAAAAACAAGTAAAAAAAAACGGAGGAGCGTGCCGAAAATGAGGCCATTACGGCTCGCCTTTAGGTGTCCTCCTCGGGATAGCGTCATTTAAAGAACGAGGGTCAGCACAACGTTAAAAAAAAACCCCAGAAAAAAAAACGGAGGTTTCTGCCGAAGATGAGGCCATTACGGCTCACCTTTAGTTGTCCTTCTCGGGATAGCGTCATTTAAAGTACGAGGGTCAGCACAACGTAAAAAAAAAGCCAGAAAAAAACCGGAGGAGCCTGCCGAAGATGAGGCCATTACGGCTCGCCTTTAGGTGTCCACCTCGGGATGCATCATTTAAAGAACGAGGGTCAGCACAACGTAAGAAAAAAAAAAAGAGGGGCCTGCTGAAGATGAGGCGATTATGGCTCGCCTTTAGGTGTCCTCCTCGGGATAACGTAATTTAAAGAACGAGGGTCAGCACAACGTACAAAAAAAAAAAACAAGTAAAAAAAAACGGAGGAGCCTGCCGAAGATGAGGCCATGACGGCTCGCCTTTAGGTGTCCTCCTCGGGATAGCGTCATTTATATTACGAAGGTCAGCACAACGTAAAAAAAAACCAGAAAAAAACCGGAGGAGCCTGCCGAAGATGAGGCCATTACGGCTCGCCTTTAGGTGTCCTCCTCGGGATAACGTCATTTAAAGAACAAGGGTCAGCACAACGTAAAAAAAAATCGGAAAAAAAAAACGGAGGATCCTGCCGAAGATGAGGCCATTACGGCTCGCCTTTAGGTGTCCTCCTCAAGTTAGCGTCATTTAAAAAATGAGGGTCAGCACAACGTAAAAAAATAAAAAATAATAAAAAATAAAAAAATAAAAAATAAAAAAACCCAGAAAGAAAAAAATGGAGGAGCCTGCCGAAGATGAGGCCGTTACGGCTTGCCTTTAGGTGTCCTCCTCGGGATAGGGTCATTTAAAGAACGAGGGTCAGCACAACGTAAAAAAAAAACCAGAAAAAAACAGGAGGAGCCTGCCGAAGATGAGGCCATTACGGCTCGCCTTTAGGTGTCCACCTCGGGATGCATCATTTAAAGAACGAGGGTCAGCACAACGTAAAAAAAAAAAAAGAGGGGCCTGCTGAAGATGTGGCGATTATGGCTCGCCTTTAGGTGTCCTCCTCGGGATAACGTAATTTAAAGAACGACGGTCAGCACAACGTACAAAAAAAAAACAAGTAAAAAAAAAGGGAGGAGCCTGCCGAAAATGAGGCCATTACGGCTCGCCTTTAGGTGTCCTCCTCGGGATAGCGTCATTTAAAGAACGAGGGTCAGCACAACGTTAAAAAAAAACCCCAGAAAAAAAAATGGAGGTTTCTGCCGAAGATGAGGCCATTACGGCTCACCTTTAGTTGTCCTTCTCGGGATAGCGTCATTTAAAGAACGAGGGTCAGCACAACGTAAAAAAAAACCAGAAAAAAATCGGAGGAGCCTGCCGAAGATGAGGCCATTACGGCTCGCGTTTAGGTGTCCACCTCGGGATGCATCATTTAAAGAACGAGGGTCAGCACAACGTAAGAAAAAAAAAAAGAGGGGCCTGCTGAAGATGAGGCGATTATGGCTCGCCTTTAGGTGTCCTCCTCGGGATAACGTAATTTAAAGAACGAGGGTCAGCACAACGTACAAAAAAAAAACAAGTAAAAAAAAACGGAGGAGCCTGCCGAAGATGAGGCCATTACGGCTCGCCTTTAGGTGACCTCCTCGTGATAGCATCATTTAAAGAATGAGGGTCAGCACAACGTAAAAAAAAAACTGAAAAAACTGAAAAAGAAAATAGAGGAGCTTGCTGAAGATGAGGCCATTACGGCTAGCCTTCAGGTATCCACCTCAGGATAGCGTCATTTAAAGAACGAGGGTCAGCATAACGTATAAAAGAAAGGAAAAAACCGGAAAAAAACGGAGGAGCCTGCTGAAGATGAGGCGATTACGGCTCGCCTTTAGGTGTCCTCCTCAGGAACGCATCATTTAAGGAAAGGGGGTCAGCACAACGTTAAAAAAACCCGGAAAAAAAAGGAGTAGCCTGCCGAAGATTAGGCCATTACGGCTCGCCTTTAGGTGTCCTCCTCGGGATAGCGTCATTTAAAGAACGAGGGTCAGCACAACGTTCAAAAAAAAACCGAAGGAGCCTGTCGAAGATGAGGCCATTACGGCTCGCCTTTAGGTGTCCTCCTCAGGATAGCGTCATTTAAAGAATAAGGGTCAGCACAACATAAAAAAAAACGGAAAAAAACCGAAAAAAAACCGGAGGAACCTGCCGAAGATAAGGCCATTACGGCTCACCTTTAGGTGTCCTCCTCCGGATACCATCATTTAAAGAACGAGGGTCAGCACAACGTAAAAAAAAACGGAAAAACCGGAAAAAAATAGAGGAGCCGGCTGAAGATGAGGCTATTACGGCTCGCCTTTAGGTATCCTTCTCGGGATAGCGTCATTTAAAGAACGAGGGTAAGCATAACGTATAAAAAAAGGAAAAAAACCGGAAAAGAACGGAGGAGCCTGCTGAACATGAGGCGATTACGGCTCGCCTTTAGGTGTCCTCCTCAGGAACGCGTCATATAAAGAATGAGGGTCAGCACAACGTTAAAAAAAAACCCGGAAAAAAAAACGGAGGAGCCTGACGAAGATGAGGCCATTACGGCTCGCCTTTAGGTGTCCTCCTCGGGATAGTGTCCTTTAAAGAACGAGGGTTAGCACAACGTACAAAAAAATACCGGTGGAGCCTACCGAAGATGAGGCTATTACGGCTCGCCTTTAGGTGTCCTCCTCAGGTTAGCGTCATTTAAAAAATGAAGTTCAGCACAACGTAAAAAAATAAAAAATAAAAAAATTAAAAAAATTAAAAAAAAACCCGGAAAGAAAAAAATGGAGGAGCCTGCCGAAGATGAGGCCATTACGACTCGCCTTTAGGTGTCCTTCTCGGGATAGCGTCATTTAAAGAACGAAGGTCAGCACAACGTAAAAAAAAGACCAGAAAAAAAACCGGAGGAGCCTGCCAAAGATGAGGCCATTACGGCTCGCCTTTAGGTCTCCACCTCGGGATGCATCATTTAAAGAACGAGGGTCAGCACAACGTAAAAAAAAACGGAAAAACCGGAAAAAAATAGAGGAGCCGGCTGAAGATGAGGCTATTACGGCTCGCCTTTAGGTATCCTTCTCGGGATAGCGTCATTTAAAGAACGAGGGTAAGCATAACGTATAAAAAAAGGAAAAAAACCGGAAAAGAACGGAGGAGCCTGCTGAACATGAGGCGATTACGGCTCGCCTTTAGGTGTCCTCCTCAGGAACGCGTCATTTAAAGAATGAGGGTCAGCACAACGTTAAAAAAAAACCCGGAAAAAAAAACGGAGGAGCCTGACGAAGATGAGGCCATTACGGCTCGCCTTTAGGCGTCCTCCTCGGGATAGTGTCCTTTAAAGAACGAGGGTTAGCACAACGTACAAAAAAATACCGGTGGAGCCTACCGAAGATGAGGCTATTACGGCTCGCCTTTAGGTGTCCTCCTCAGGTTAGCGTCATTTAAAAAATGAAGGTCAGCACAACGTAAAAAAATAAAAAATTAAAAAATTAAAAAAAAATCCGGAAAGAAAAAAATGGAGGAGCCTGCCGAAGATGAGGCCATTACGACTCGCCTTTAGGTGTCCTTCTCGGGATAGCGTCATTTAAAGAACGAAGGTCAGCACAACGTAAAAAAAAGACCAGAAAAAAAACCGGAGGAGCCTGCCGAAGATGAGGCCATTACGGCTCGCCTTTAGGTCTCCACCTCGGGATGCATCATTTAAAGAACGAGGGTCAGCACAACGTAAGAAAAAAAAAAGAGAGGCCTGTTGAAGATGAGGCGATTATGGCTCGCCTTTAGGTGTCCTCCTCGGGATAACGTAATTTCAAGAACGAGGGTCAGCACAACGTAAAAAAAACTGAAAAAACTGAAAAAAAAAATAGAGGAGCTTGCTGAAGATGAGGCCATTACGGCTAGCCTTCAGGTATCCACCTCAGGATAGCGTCATTTAAAGAACGAGGGTCAGCATAACGTATAAAAAAAAGGAAAAAACCTGAAAAAAATGGAGGAGCCTGCTGAAGATGAGGCGATTACGGCTCGCCTTTAGGTGTCCTCCTCAGGAACGCATCATTTAAGGAATGGAGGTTAGCACAACGTTAAAAAAACCCGGAAAAAAAAAAGGAGGAGCCTGCCGAAGATTAGGCCATTACGGCTCGCCTTTAGGTGTCCTCCTCGGGATAGCGTCATTTAAAGAATGAGGATCAGCACAACGTAAAAAAATAAAAAATAATAAAAAATAAAAAAATAAAAAATAAAAAAACCCGGAAAGAATAAAACGGAGGAGCCTGCCGAAGATGAGGCCATTACGGCTCGCCTTTAGGTGTCCACCTCGGGATGAATCATTTAAAGAACGAGGGTCAGCACAACATAAGAAAAAAAAAAGGGAGGGCCTGCTGAAGATGAGGCGATTATGGCTCGCCTTTAGGTGTCCTCCTCGGGATAACGTAATTTAAAGAACGAGGGTCAGCACAACGTACAAAAAAAAAACAAGCAAAAAAAAAACGGAGGAGCATGCCGAAGATGAGGCCATTACGGCTCGCCTTTAGGTGTCCTCCTCGTGATAGCGTCATTTAAAGAACGAGGGTCAGCACAACGTAAAAAAAAAACTGGAAAAAAATGGAGGAGCCTGCCGAAGATGAGGCCATTGCTGCTCGCCTTTAGGTGTCCTCCTCGGGAAAGCATCATTTAAAGAACGTGGGTCAGCACAACGTACAAAAAAAAAAACAAGTAAAAAAAACGGAGGAGCCTGCCGAAGATGTGGCCATTACGGCTTGCCTTTAGGTGTCCTCCTCGGGATAGCGTCATTTAAAGAACGAGGGTCAGCACAACGTAAAAAAACAAAAAACTGGAAAAAAAACCAAAAAAAAAACCAGATGAGCCTGCCGAAGATGAGGCCATGACGGCTCGCCTTTAGGTGTCCTCCTCGGGATAGAGTCATTTATAGAACGAGGGTCAGCACAACGTAAAAAAAAAAAAACCAGAAAAAAAACCGGAGGAGCCTGCCGAAGATGAGGCCATTACGGCTCGCCTTTAGGTGTCCTCCTCGTGATAGCATCATTTAAAGAACGAGGGTCAGCACAACGTTAAAAAAAAACCCAGAAAAAAAAACGAAAGAGCCTGACGAAGATGAGGCCATTACGGCTCACCTTTAGGGGTCCTCCTCGGGATAGTGTCATTTAAAGAACGAGGGTCAGCACAACGTACAAAAAAATACCGGTGGAGCCTGCCGAAGTTGAGGCCATTACGGCTCACCTTTAGGTGTCCTCCTCAGGTTAGCGTCATTTAAAAAATGAGGGTCAGCACAACATAAAAAAAAAAAAAAAAAACCCGGAAAGAAAAAAATGGAGGAGCCTGCCGAAGATGAGGCCATTACGGCTCGCCTTTATGTGTCCTCCTCGGGATAGCGTCATTTAAAGAACGAGGGTCAGCACAACGTAAAAAAAACCGCAAAAAAAAATCGAAGGAGCCTGCCGAAGATGAGGCCATTACGACTCGCCTTTAGGTGTCCTCCTCGGGATAGCATCATTTAAAGAACGAGGGTCAGCACAACGTTAAAAATAAAACCCAGAAAAAAAAACGAAGGTGACTGCCGAAGATGAGGCCATTACGGCTCGCCTTTAGGTGTCTTTCTCGGGATAGCTTCATTTGAAGAACGAAGGTCAGCACAACGTAAAAAAAAAACCAGAAAAAAAACAGGAGGAGCCTGCCGAAGATGAGGCCATTTCGGCTCGCCTTTAGGTGTCCACCTCGGGATGCATCATTTAAAGAAAGAGGGTCAGCACAACGTAAGAAAAAAAAAGAGGGGCCTGCTGAAGATGAGGCGATTATGGCTCGCCTTTAGGTGTCCTCCTCGGGATAACGTAATTTAAAGAACGAGGTTCAGCACAACGTACAAAAAAAAACAAGTAAAAAAAAAATGGAGGAGCCTGCCGAAGATGAGGCCATGACGGCTCGCCTTTAGGTGTCCTCCTCGGGATAGCGTCATTTATATTACGAGGGTCAGCACAACGTAAAAAAAAACCAGAAAAAAACCGGACGAGCCTGCCGAAGATGAGGCCATTACGGCTCGCCTTTAGGTGACCTCCTCGTGATAGCATCATTTAAAGAATGATGGTCAGCATAACGTATAAAAAAAAGGAAAAAAATCGGAAAAAAATGGAGGAGCCTACTGAAGATGAGGCGATTACGGCTCGCCTTTAGGTGTCCTCCTCAGGAACGCATCATTTAAGGAATGGGGGGTCAGCACAACGTTAAAAAAACCCGGAAAAAAAAAGGAGGAGCCTGCCGAAGATTAGGCCATTACGGCTCGCCTTTAGGTGTCCTCCTCGGGATAGCGTCATTTAAAGAACGAGGGTCAGCACAACGTTAAAAAAAAAACCGAAGGAGCCTGTCGAAGATGAGGCCATTACGGCTCGCCTTTAGGTGTCCTCCTCAGGATAGCGTCATTTAAAGAATAAGGGTCAGCACAACATAAAAAAAAACGGAAAAAAACCGAAAAAAAACCGGAGGAACCTGCCGAAGATAAGGCCATTACGGCTCACCTTTAGGTGTCCTCCTCCGGATACTATCATTTAAAGAACGAGGGTCAGCACAACGTAAAAAAAAACGGAAAAACCGGAAAAAAATAGAGGAGCCGGCTGAAGATGAGGCTATTACGGCTCGCCTTTAGGTATCCTTCTCGGGATATCGTCATTTAAAGAACGAGGGTAAGCATAACGTATAAAAAAAGGAAAAAAACCGGAAAAGAACGGAGGAGCCTGCTGAAGATGAGGCGATTACGGCTCGCCTTTAGGTGTCCTCCTCAGGAACGCGTCATTTAAAGAACGAGGGTCAGCACAACGTTAAAAAAAAAACCCGGAAAAAAAAACGGAGGAGCCTGACGAAGATGAGGCCATTACGGCTCGCCTTTAGGTGCCCTCCTCGGGATAGTGTCCTTGAAAGAACGAGGGTTAGCACAACGTACAAAAAAAATACCAGTGGAGCCTACCGAAGATGAGGCTATTACGGCTCGCCTTTAGGTGTCCTCCTCAGGTTAGCGTCATTTAAAAAATGAAGGTCAGCACAACGTAAAAAAATAAAAAATAAAAAAAAAATAAAAAAAAAACCCGGAAAGAAAAAAATGGAGGAGCCTGCCGAAGATGAGGCCATTACGACTCGCCTTTAGGTGTCCTTCTCGGGATAGCGTCATTTAAAGAACGAAGGTCAGCACAACGTAAAAAAAAGACCAGAAAAAAAACCGGAGGAGCCTGCCGAAGATGAGGCCATTACGGCTCGCCTTTAGGTCTCCACCTCGGGAAAGCGTCATTTAAAGAACGAGGGTCAGCACAACGTAAGAAAAAAAAAAGAGGGGCCTGTTGAAGATGAGGCGATTATGGCTCGCCTTTAGGTATCCTCCTCGGGATAGCGTCATTTAAAGAACGAGGGTCAGCATAACGTATAAAAAAAAGTAAAAAACCGAAAAAAAAAAACGGAGGAGCCTGCTGAAGATGAGGCGATTACGGCTCGCCTTTATGTGTCCTCCTCAGGAACGCGTCATTTAAGGAATGAGGGTCAGCACAACGTTAAAAAAAACCCGGAAAAAAAAAGGAGGAGCCTGCTGAAGATGAGGCCATTACGGCTCGCCTTAAGGTGTCCTCCTCGGGATAGCGTTATTTAAAGAACGAGGGTCAGCACAACGTAAAAAAAAATCGAAAAAAAAATGGAGGAGCCTGCCGAAAATGAGGCCATTACTGCTCGCCTTTAGGTGTCCTCCTCGGGAAAGCGTCATTTAAAGAACGAGGGTCAGCACAACGTACAAAAAAAAACAAGTAAAAAAAAATGGAGGGGCCTGCGGAAGATGGGGCCATTACGGCTCGCCTTTAGGTGTCCTCCTCGGGATAGCGTCATTTAAAGAACGAGGGTCAGAACAACGTAAAAAAACAAAAAACTGGAAAAAAAAACGAAAAAAAAAACCAGAGGAGCCTGCTGAAGATGAGGCCATGACGGCTCGCCTTTAGGTGTCCTCCTCGGGATAGCGTCATTTATAGAACGAGGGTCAGCACAACGTAAAAAAAAACCAGAAAAAAAAACCGGAGGAGCCTGCCGAAGATGAGGCCATTACGGCTCGCCTTTAGGTGTCCTCCTCTGCATAGCATCATTTAAAGAACGAGGGTCAGCACAACGTAAAAAAAACTAAAAAAACCGAAAAAAAAAATAGAGGAGCTTGCAGAAGATGAGGCCATTACGGCTCGCCTTTAGGTGTCCTCCTCGGGAAAGTGTCATTTAAAGAATGAGGGTAAGCACAACGTACAAAAAAAAAACAAGTAAAAAAAAACGGAGGAGCCTGCGGAAGATGTGGCCATTATAGCTCACCTTTAGGTGTCCTCCTCGGGATAGCGTCATTTAAACAACGAGGGTCAGCACAACGTACAAAAAAAAAACCAGAGGAGCCTGCCGAAGATGAGGCCATTACGGCTCGCCTTTAGGTGTCCTCCTCAGGAACGCGTCATTTAAAGAATGAGGGTCAGTACAACGTTAAAAAAAAACCCGGAAAAAAAAAAACAAAGGAGCTTGCCGAAGATGAGGCCATTACGGCTCGCCTTTAGGTGTCCTCCTCGAGATAGCGTCATTTAAAGAACGAGGGTCAGCACAACGTAAAGAAAACAAGAAAAAAAACCGAAAAAAAAATCGGAGGAGCCTTCCGAAGATGAGGCCATTACGGCTCGCCTTTAGGTGTCCTCCTCGGGATAGCGTTATTTAAAGAACGAGGGTCAGCATAATGTAAAAAAAAATGGAGCAGCCTGCTGAAGATGAGGCGATTACGGCTCACCTTTAGGTGTCTTCCTCGGGATAGCGTAATTTAAAGAACGAGGGTCAGCACAACGTAGAAAAAAATCGGTAAAAAAAAACAGAGGAGCCTACCGAAGATGAAGCCATTACGGCTCGCCTTTAGGTGTCCTCCTCGGGATAGCGTCATTTAAAGAACGAGGGTCAGCACAAAGTAAAAAAGAAATCGGAAAAAAAACCGAAAAAAAAAATTCGGAGGATCCTGCCGAAGATGAGGCCATTACGGCTCGACTTTAGGTGTTCTCCTCGGGATAGCGTCATTTAAAGAACGAGGGTTAGCACAACGTAAAAAAAAATCTGAAAAAAAAAAATCAGAGGAGCCTACCGAAGATAAGGCCATTACGGCTCGCCTTTAGCTGTCCTCCTCGGGATAGCATCATTTAAAGAACGAGGGTCAGCACAACGTAACAAAAAATGGAAAAAACTGGGAAAAAAATAGCGGAGCCTGCTGAAGATGAGGCCATTACAGCTCGCCTTTAGGTATCCTCCTCGGGATAGCGTCATTTAAAGAACGAGGGTCAGCATAACGTATAAAAAAAAAGGAAAAAATCGGAAAAAAAAAACGGAGGAGCCTGCTGAAGATGAGGCCATTAAGGCTCGCCTTTAGGTGTCCTCCTCACGATAGCGTCATTTAAAGAACGAAGGTCAGCACAACATTAAAAAAAACCCGGAAAAAAAACGGAAGAGCCTGCCGAAGATGAGGCCATTACGGCTCGCCTTTAGGTGTCCTGCTCGGAATAGCGTCATTTAAAGAACGAGGGTCAGCATAACGTAAAAAGAAAAACCGAAAAAAAAAACCAAAAAAGAAAGCGGAGGAGCCTCCCGAAGATGAGGCCATTATGGCTTGCCTTTAGGTGTCCTCCTCGGGATAGCGTCATTTAAAGAACGAGGGTCAGCACAACGTAAAAAAGAAACTAGAAAAAAAATCGGAGGAGCCTGCCGAAGATGAGGCCATTACGGCTCGCCTTTAGGTGTCCACCTCGGGAAGCATCATTTAAAGAACGAGGGTCAGCTGAAGATGAGGCGATTATGGCTCGCCTTTAGGTGTCCTACTCGGGATAACGTAATTAAAAGAACTAGGGTTAGCACAACGTACAAAAAAAACAAGTAAAAAAAAATGGAGGAGCCTGCCGAAGATGAGGCCATTACGGCTCGCCATTCGGTGTCCTCCTCGGGATAGCGTCATTTAAAGAACGAGGGTCAGCACAACGTAAAAAAAAAAAAACTGAAAAAAAAAACGGAGTAGCCTGCCGAAAATGAGGCCATTACTGCTCGCCTTTAGGTGTCCTCCTCGGGAAAGCGTCATTTAAAGAACGAGGGTCAGCACAACGTACAAAAAAAAAACAAGTAAAAAAAAACGGAGGAGCCTGCGGAAGATGTGGCCATTACGGCTCGCCTTTAGGTGTCCTCCTCGGGATAGCGTCATTTAAAGAATGAGGGTCAGAACAACGTAAAAAAACAAAAAACTGGAAAAAAAAACCGAAAAAAAAAACCAGAGGAGCCTGCCGAAGATGAGGCCATGACGGCTCGCCTTTAGGTGTCCTCCTCGGGATAGCGTCATTTATAGAACGAGGGTCAGCACAATGTAAAAAAAAAAACCAGAAAAAAAACCGGAGGAGCCTGCCGAAGATGAGGCCATTACGGCTCGCCTTTAGGTGTCCTCCTCTAGATAGCATCATTTAAAGAACGAGGGTCAGCACAACGTAAAAAAAACTGAAAAAACCGAAAAAAAAATAGAGGAGCTTGCTGAAGATGAGGCCATTACGGCTCGCCTTTAGGTATCCTCCTCGGGATAGCGTCATTTAAAGAACGAGAGTCAGCATAACGTATAAAAAAAAAACCGAAAAAAAAACGGAGGAACCTGCTGAAGATGAGGCGATTACGGCTCGCCTTTAGGTGTCCTCCTCAGGAACGCGTCATTTAAGGAATGAGGGTTAGCACAACGTTAAAAAAAAACCCGAAAAAAAAAACGGAGGAGCCTGCCGAAGATGAGGTCATTACGGCTCGCCTTAAGGTGTCCTCCTCGGGATAGCGTCATTTAAAGAACGAGGGTCAGCACAACGTAAAAAAAAAAACCGAAAAAAAAACGGAGGAGCCTGCCGAAAATGAGGCCATTACTGCTCGCCTTTAGGTGTCCTCCTCGGGAAAGCGTCATTTAAAGAACGAGGGTCAGCACAACGTACAAAAAAAAACAAGTAAAAAAAAACGGAGGAGCCTGCGGAAGATGTGGCCATTATAGCTCGTCTTTAGGTGTCCTCCTCGGGATAGCGTCATTTAAAGAACGAGGGTCAGCACAACGTACAAAAAAAAATCGGAAGAGCCTGCGGAAGATGAGGTGATTACGGCTCGCCTTTAGGTGTCCTCCTCAGGAACGCGTCATTTAAAGAACGAGGGTCAGCACAACGTTAAAAAAAAACCCGGAAAAAAAAAACGGAGGAGCCTGACGAAGATGAGGCCATTACGGCTCGCCTTTAGGTGTCCTCCTCGGAATAGCGTCATTTAAAGAACGAGGGTCAGCACAACGTACAAAAAAAAACTGGAGGAGCCTGCCGAAGATGAGGCCATTACGGCTCACCTTTAGATGTCCTCCTCAGGTTAGCGTCATTTAAAGAATGAGGGTCAGCACAACGTAAAAAAATAAAAAATAATAAAAAATAAAAAATAAAAAATAAAAAAAACCCGAAAAGAAAAAAATGGAGGAGCTTGCCGAAGATGAGGCCATTACGGCTCGCCTTTAGGTGTCCTCCCCGGGATAGCGTCATTTAAAGAACGAGGGTCAGCATAACGTATAAAAAAAAGGAAAAATCGGAAAAAAAACGGAGGAGCCTGTTGAAGATGAGGCGATTACGGCTCGCCTTTAGGTCTCCTCCTCAGGATAGCATCATTTAAAGAACGAGGGTCAGCACAACGTTAAAAAAAAACACGGAAAAAATGGAGGAGCCTGCCGAAGATGAGGCCATTACGGCTCGCCTTTAGGTGTCCTCCTTGGGATAGCATCATTTAAAGAACGCGGGTCAGCACAACGTACAAAAAAAAAACCGGAGGAGCCTGCCGAAGATGAGGCCATTTCGGCTCGCCTTTAGATGTCCTCATCGGAATAGCATCATTTAAAGAACGAGGGTCAGCACAACGTACAAAAAAAAAACCGGAGGAGCCTGCCGAAGATGAGGCCATTACGGCTCACCTTTAGGTGACCTCCTCAGGATAGTGTTATTTTGAATGAGGGTCAGCACAACGTAAAAAAATAAAAAATAATAAAATAAAAAAACCCGGAAAGAAAAAAATAGAGGAGCCTACCGAAGATGAGGCCATTACGGCTCGCCTTTAGGTATCCTCCTCGGGATAGCGTCATTTAATGAACGAGAGTCAGAGCAACGTAAAAAACAAAAACAAAAACAAAAATCGGAAAAAAACCGGAGGAGCATGCCGAAGATGAGGCCATTACAGCTCGCCTGTAGGTGCCCTCCTCGAGATAGCGTCATATAAAGAACGAGGGTCAGAACAACGTAAAAAAAAAACGGGAAAAAAAAACCGGAGGAGCTTGCTGAAGATGAGGCCATTACGGCTCGCCTTTAGGTGTCCACCTCGGGATAGCATTATTTAAAGAACGAGGGTCAGCACAACGTAAAAAATACCAGAAAAAAACTGGAGGAGCTTGCCGAAGATGAGTCCATTACGGCTCGCCTTTAGGTGTCCTCCTCGGGATAGCATCATTTAAAGAACGAGGATCAGCACAACGTAAAAAAAAACGGTAAAAATCGTAAAAAAATAGAGGAGCCTGCTGAAGATGAGGCCATACGGCTCGCCTTTAGGTATCCTCCTCGGGATAGCGTCATTTAAAGAATGAGGGTAAGCATAACGTATAAAAAAAAAGGAAAAAACTGAAAAAAAAACAGAGGAGCCTGCTGAAGATGAGGCGATTACGGCTCGCCTTTAGGTGTCCTCCTCAGGAACGCGTCACTTAAAGAACGAGGGTCAGCACAACGTTAAAAAAAAAACCCAGAAAAAAAACGGAGGATCCTGCCGAAGATGAGGCCATTACGGCTCGCCTTTAGGTGTCCTCCTCGGGATAGCGTCATTTAAAGAACGAGGGTCAGCACAACGTACAAAAAAAAAACCGGAGGAGCCTGCAGAAGATGAGGCCATTACGGCTCGCCTTTAGGTGTCCTCCTCAGGTTAGCGTCATTTGAAGAATGAGGGTCAGCACAACGTAAAAAAATAAAAAATAATAAAAAATAAAAAAAACCCGGAAAGAAAGAAATGGAGGAGTTTGCCGAAGATGAGGCCATTACGGCTCGGCTTTATGTGTCCTCCTCGGGATAGCGTCATTTAAAGAACAAGGGTCAGCACAACGTAAAAAAAAACAGAAAAAATCGGAAAAAAAAAGAGGAGCCTGCTGAAGATGCGGCCATTACAGCTCACCTTTAGGTATCCTCCTCAGGATAGCGTTATTTAAAGAACGAGGGTCAGCACAACGTATAAAAAAAAGGAAAAAATCGGAAAAAAAAATGGAGGAGCCTGTTGAAGATGAGGCGATTATGGCTCGCCTTTAGGTGTCCACCTCAGGAACGCGCCATTTAAAGAACGAGGGTCAGCACAACGTTAAAAAAAAACCCAGAAAAAAAAACGGAGGAGCCTGCCGAAGATGAGGCCATTACGGCTCGCCTTTAGGTGTCCTCCTCGGGATAGCGTCATTTAAAGAACGAGGGTCAGCACAACATACAAAAAAAAAAAAAACCGGAGGAGCCAGCCTGATGACAAGTCATTTTAGCCTAGTTTCACTAGCCTTTTTCTTTTGTTTTCAAATTGAATTATGCACTTTCTTGAGCCATAAGCAAGCCAATTGGGTAGATTTTCATGTTTCCTTTGATTTAATCAACCATGTATGAACTAATGCAATTTCATGAGGTTTTATGCTATAATTGTCACATATTATGAAAGAATCAATATCTCATGATTTTGAGCATAGCTTTGATGTGTTTGGTTGATTAATGATAGGTGAAAAAAGCTTGGAGAAAGGTTGAAGCAAGAAGGAATGGCTAGGAGGAAGAGAGGACAAAAAGTTTGAGCAAAAGTTTGCCTCAAACTTTAGCTCAAACTTTTGGATTAATTGAAAATGAACCAGCGAGCAAAAAGCTGGACCAAAAGTTTTCCTCAAACTTTTGTGCAAACTTTTGGGCAAAAAGCTGGAGCAAAAGTTTGCCTCAAACTTTTGTGCAAACTTTTGGGCAAAAAGCTGGAGCAAAAGTTAGCCTCAAACTTTTTGGCAAAATTTTGGCATCACAAATCAACACCCTGGAGAGCAAAAGTTTGCGCCAACGTTAGCCCCTAACTTTTTGGCTAACGTTGGCGCATGAACAACACACCCTGGAGAGCAAAAGTTTGCGCCAACGTTAGCCTCTAACTTTTTGGCTAACGTTGGCACCATGAGTGTGCAAGGGGAGGCCAACGTTGGAGCAAAAGTTTGACCCCTAACTTTTGCCCCAACGTTGGTATCAGCAAAAGAGGGTGGCTGATGTGAAAAGTTGGAGTAAAAGTTTGCCTCAAACTTTTACTCAAACTTTTACTCAAGCTTTCATGATTCCAAACCCGGTTCAATTCGGTTCTTCTCCAAACTCCAAGAGCAATCAACCAAGGCCTCTATCAACCCAATTCCATCAAGAGCAAAGGCCCAATTGAAGGCTTGAAGGCCATTTGAAGAAAGTGTATAAATAGCATAGGATTTAAGTTTTTCAGGAAGCTTTTCCTTTGAGTTTTCAGAAGGAGTTTTTCGGAGAGCTTTTGGTGTTGAGTGAATTTTAATTTCTAAGTCTCGGGGAAGGAGAATTGAATTCCCTTTCTCTTAGTTTTCTTGCTTTCAATTTCAATTACAATTGTCTTGGATCTTGGGTTGGAGAATTGAAGGAATTCTGTTTCAATCTCATCCTGAGACCTCTTTGCTTCTTTACTGCACAATTGAATTTAAATTTTCTGTTACTTGCTTCTTCATTTACTTTCTCTGCAATTTACATTTCCTTTGCAATTGTTCTTATTGGATCTAGGAAGGCATTGAGATCTAGACTTGGTTATCTAGTCTCTTGGGTCCTGAGATCTAAATTCCAATTTTACATCCTCTGTTTAATGCTTTTCAATGTCATTTACATTTCTGTTTTTAGATCCGATTCAATCCAAGTTATCTTCTACTTATCTGTTCGTTGCAATTTACTTTTCCTTGTTTAATTTCTGCAAATCCAACTCCCAATTCCCTTTACAATTCAAGCCATTTACATTTCTTGCACTTTAAGATTTTGCAATTTACATTTCTTGCGTTCTAAGTTTCTGCCATTTAATTTCTTGTTCTTTAAGATTCAGCACTTTAATTCCTGTTCTCTTTAATTTCATGCTAATTACCCATTCCCTTTACTTTCTATGCAATTTAAATTCTGCAAATCACAAATCTCTCAACCAAATCTTGATTCGCTTGACTAAATCAACCACTAAACTGAAATTGCTCAATCCTTCAATCCCTGTGGGATCAACCTCACTCCCGTGAGTTATTATTACTTGATGCGACCCGGTGCACTTGCCGGTTAGTTTTGGGTGTTTTGGAGAAATTCATTTTTTTCCACAAAAATATCCATCAAGTTTTTGGCGCCGTTGCCGGGGATTGATTAGATTGACAATGATTAAGTGAGGTGGTGATCTAGATCAAGCACTTTTTCTTTATTTTTCTCTAATTTTGACAAACCCACTAACTGTTTGAAAATTTGCTTAAGCTAACTAAAACTTCATTCTAGCAGTAGATTGAAGTGTCACTGGTTTGTGTGTTTCTTATGTTCTGCTTGTATGTCAGGTACAAGAAGAACCACACCCACCTTTCATGAACAAGACGAAAGAACTCTCAAGAGGCTAAGAAGAGCTGAAAGAGGGAAAAATATTGTTGGAGAAGAGGAATCAGAAGAAGAATTCCAAGATATGGAGGAATATTCAACCAATCCACCTAGTGGAGCAGACAATAACAACAACAACCCACCCCAGAGGAGAGTTTTGGCCTCCTATACCTTTGCAAATGCTAGGCATTGTGGAAGCAGCATTCTCACCCCTAATGTCAATGCAAACAACTTTGAATTGAAGCCACAACTCATTACATTGGTCCAAAACAACTGCTCGTTTGGGGGAGGACCATTGGAGGATCCAAATCAACATCTATCTACCTTCTTAAGGATTTGTGACACTGTCAAGTCCAATGGCGTGAATCCTGAGACCTACAAGCTTCTGCTGTTCCCGTTCTCATTAAGGGACAAGGCCGCACAGTGGCTTGAAACTTTTCCTCAAGGAAACATCACTAGCTGGGATGATTTAGTGACTAAATTTCTAGCCAAATTCTATCCACCTCAAAGAGTCATCAGGCTGAAAATTGAGGTGCAAACATTCACACAATTGGATGCTGAAAATCTGTATGAAGCATGGGAAAGATACAAGGCTCTGCTAAGGAAATGTCCACCAGAAATGTTCACTGAGTGGGACAAGCTATAGAACTTCTATGAAGGACTCACTCTAAAGGCTAAAGAATCACTTGACCACTCAGCTGGAGGATCATTGCAACTGATGAAAACAGCAGAAGAAGCTCAAAATCTTATTGACATGGTGGCTAACAATCAATACTTCTTTGCTCACCAAAGAAATCGCCAACCATCACAAAAGAGAGGAGTAATGGAGCTAGAAGGAGTGGACTCAATCTTGGCTCAAAACAAGATGATGCAGCAGCAAATTCAACAACAATTTGAGCAAATGGCCAAGAGGATTGATAGTCTCCAAGTTGCAGCAGTTAACACAAGCCAACCATCATCCACATGGGGGCAAAATGAAGAAACTCAAGAAGAACAACAACAAGAGCAAGTACAGTATATGCACAACCAAGGACCAAATGAAGTGTATGGTGATACATACAATCCATCCTGGAAGAACCACCCAAACCTCAGATGGGGAGATAATCACACCCAAAACCAACAACCATGGCAGAGGAACTCAAACCAAAACAACCCAAGAAGCAACCAAAACCACAACCAGCAGCAAACTAACCAGAACCCCTACAGAAAACCTCAAAACAACTACCCCAACAGTACCAATCCAATAACCAACCCACCAACCAAAATGCCTACCATCCACCACCCACATCTCATAACCCACCTCAAGTATCACCTGAATCTCAAAGACTCACTAACTTGGAGACCTTGATGGATAAAATGTTGAAACACCAGGAAATGACAACCAAGAACCATGAAGCCTCCATAAAGAGCCTAGAGAGGCAGATGGGGCAAATCTCCAAGCAGATCTCTAGTGAGAGACCTTCAAGCTCTCTGCCGAGTGACACAATTCCAAATCCTAAGGAAGAATGCAAGGCAATACAATTAAGGAGTGGGAGAACATTGATGAGCAATAATGACACTACAAAGAAGCAATCAGAGAGCAGCAAAAGGCCAATAGAAGATGAGGAGCAAACAAAGGCAGATGAAACCAAGGATCGAGTTGTGATGCCGAACAAGAGCATTGAGAAACTCAAAGAGAAGGACAACCAACCACACGGTTTCAAAGAAGTAACTCAGGGACAGCAGCAAATAGGAAAGAGTGTCACACCTCCACTGCCATATCCCCAGAGGTTCAACAAAGAAACTAAGGACCAACATTTTCATAAGTTCCTTGAGACTTTCAAAAAGCTGGAAATCAATATTCCCTTGGCTGAAGCACTTGAGCAAATGCCTCTGTATGCCAAGTTTTTGAAGGAGCTTATCAATAAGAAAAGAAGTTGGGATGAGAAAGAAACTATACTGCTTACTGAGGAATGCAGAGCCTTGATTCAAAAAGGGCTTCCTCCTAAACTTGAGGACCTAGGGAGCTTTTTGCTACCTTGCACCATTGGGGAATTAACCATCACTAAAGCAATGTGCGATCTAGGAGCAAGTATCAACTTAATACCATCCTCTTTGGTAAAAAAGTTGCATATAGAGGAAGTTAAACCAGTACAGATATCTCTAGAGCTAGTAGATAAGTCAACGGTTTACCCCAGGGGTATGATTGAAAACCTTCTGGTCAAGGAGGACAATTTCATATACCCTGCAGATTTTGTGGTTCTAGATTCAGAAGTGGATGATGGTGACTCTATTATTCTGGGAAGGCCATTCTTGGCCACTGCTGGAGCTATCATAGACATAGAGGAAGGAGAATTAACTCTCAGAATGCATGATAAGAGTGTCACTCTGAAGGTGTTACCAGAAGCACAGTTTGGTAATGAGAAGAAAAACTATATGGAACTTGACAAGGAAGAATCACAGTTAAAGGAAGAAAGCAACAAGGCAATTCACAACAACATCCCAAGGCAAAAGATTGTGCAAACTGATGAAGAAGTCCAAGAGAATATTGGAGTATTAGCCACTGAAAGAATGAAAGTTCCCCAAGGTAAGCCTACGGCCAGAAAAGAAAGGTCAACAAAAGAAAGGATGAAACGCAGAAACAAAACAAAAAGGGGTTGGAAGAACAGGAAGATTCCAACAGAGGGGCTTTCCAAAGGTGACAAAGTGCAACTGACATATCAACAGCTGGGAGCAAGCCGACAGACTGATGACTATTACAATGTTAGCAACATACTCTCGTTGGAACATGCTGAAATTGAACACCAGAGAACAAAGAGGAGGATCACAGTCAGGGGAGACAAGTTGAGGCACTACAATCCTCAACCACCATAAAAGAAAGCTCCAATGTCAAGCTAGTGACAATAAAAGAGCGCTCCATGGGAGGCAACCCATGATTTAAGATTTATGTCATTTTAAATTCAATAAGCTATGATCATCTGAGCATGAAATTTGTTTTCATGGACGAACTCAATGAATGCATGCAAATTTTTTTTTCATATGCTAAGACTTCTAAAGTTTGGTGTGCCTTCAAGCACACCAAACCAGTGTTACAAATATTTTCACATTATATGCCTAGCATATGACCAAACACTAAGTTTGGTGTTTCTCTTCTCATGAAAATAAAAAATTCATGCATCAATGATCATACATTATCTCTTACTGAGACTTTTCAATTAAAAAGAAATCATATTCTGTGATGAAGGCATCAATTGTGATTTACTACTAGCATCTCACATTTACCCCTTAAGCAAGATACAAGTTTGGTGTTCACCAAACTTTGATGCACGGATTTAGGGACACAATTGATCCTTCATGAAAAAAAAAGAGAGAAAAAGAAAAATTATGATGAAAACATTTCTTATAAACATTTGACCAAGAATGACATTGGGATTTCAATTTCACTAGTTGGAGGAAGAAACACATATTTTCAACTATATGACCAAACATTAAGTTTGGTGTCCTCCAAGAAAAGTCACGGTTCAAATGGATATAAGGAATGGTGATTCATATAGTGTTAAGGAAAAAAAAAAGCACCATTGCCACGGTTTGATATAGCTAATGTGTGTTGTCTTGTTGTGATGACTAGGTGGTCAAAGAACATTCTATGAAAGAGACAAGACAAAGGAAAGCATAGCATGAGGATAAAATCTCATCACATGCCTCAAAAAGAGAATCTGCCACTCCTTGAGATGATCACGACAAAGACAATTGAAGAAGCAAGCTTTGTCTTCATTCATCCTTACATGCACACCTTTGATTCACATAGTATCTAATTGCATCCTAGCCCTTCATTGTTCATTTAAATAACATACCACCTCCAAGCCATGCATATAACCGAACCTTTGCACTCCAACCATTTAAACTTCCCTTCATCATCTCTCATCATAACAAGCTCGGCCTCAAATTTTTTTTCTTGCTCCAAATATACATCAAAATATCCAATATTCTTTACACTCCCTTTAACCTCAAGATTCTCAAACAACCAAGTGATCATGGCCTTTTCCTCAAGAACCAAACGAAGAAGAGGGAAAGATCCCATGGTGGAGGAGAGCACCGCTGAATATGACCGATGGAGATTCAAATCTCGGTACCATCAGATGCAAATAGAATGGATGAATGAGAAGAAGATATATCCAGAAATTCCACTCTTGCTGCCGGATGATGGATGCCAAGAAATGAAGGACAAAATTCAAAAGAGGAGGTGGGAGGAACTCATATCACCAATCACCCGGATCAATGCTAATATCATAAGAGAGTTCTATGCCAATGTCTGGAGGCTTGACATGAGTGAGGCCCCAACATACAAGAGCTATGTGCGGGGAGTAGAAGTAGACTTTAGCTCGGATGCAATCAAGAAAGCCTTGGGACTAAAATCAGTCCGCTTTAGTGAACCGGGATACCACCAAAGGGTAAATGGTGATCCGGATTATGATGGGATTGCTAGAGATATTTGTATGGAGAACTCAGAGTGGGAAGGAGATGACAAGAATAAATACAAGTATTTGAAGAGAGTTAACCTTACCACCCTCAGACTAATGGCCAGGCTGAACTAGCAAATAGGGAATTAAAGAAGATCCTAGAGAAAACAGTGGGAAGCACAAGAAAAGATTGGGCTAGGAAGCTAGAAGATGCATTATGGACATATAGGACAGCTTTCAAAACTCCTATTAGCAAGTCACCCTTTCAGCTATTGTATGGCAAATCCTGCCACCTCCCTGTAGAGCTTGAACACAGAGCTTTTTGGGCCACTAAACTCCTCAACCTTGATTCCCAAGCTGCAGGAGAAAAAAGGTTGTTGCAACTAAATGAGTTAGATGAATTCAGGATAGAAGCTTATGAGAGTGCTAAGATATACAAGGAAAGAGCTAAGAGGTGGCATGACAAGAAGATCACAAAGAAGGAATTCAAGCCAGGACAGCAAGTGCTCCTGTATAATTCAAGGCTTAAGATTTTCCCTGCCAAACTGAAGTCAAAGTGGACTGGTCCATACTTGGTAAGAAAGGTTTTTCCTTATGGGAGTATTGAACTGCTAGATGAAGCAACAAAGAATCAATTCACAACAAATGGTCACAGAGCAAAGCTGTATTTGGGAGGACAATGGGATAAGGAAAAAGAGGTCCAGAACCTACAGCCTTCTTGAAAGGAATTGAAAGATGTCAAGCTAGTGACAATAAAAGAGCGCTTGTTGGGAGGCAACCCAACCTGAGGTAGTTTTCTTTTCATAGCTTTTTCAATAAAAATGTTGAATAATTAACATGTATTGCAAGGAGCTAAGTTTGGTGTTGCACACCAAAAACAACTCAAGGGAGAATGGAGGATTCCAAGTTTGGTGTTCCACCAAAACCTCATTCAAAAGCACATTTTAACTTCCTGCACACTGCTAGTTCCAAGCAATCAAACAGATTATTCAACCACTTAACTTTTTTTAGTCTTAAAACTTCATAACCTTTAGCAAGGACACAAAATTTTGCCTAGAGTTAACCTGCTGTATCCAGAAAAGTGGCAAGAAATTAAGTTTGGTGTTTCCACACCAAATTGAATCCACAAGCCACAATCAATTCATACATACTAACTGGTCATCTAAGGGCTTGAGAAGCAAGCAACTTTTGAGAATTATGCAGGGAATTCACCACCATTTGAAGAATAACTCAAAAGGGCACAACAGAAGGAAGGACAAAGGAACTGCAAACCAATAGGTTGTATTTACACTCAACTCTTACTGTTGAAAAATGTTTTGACTTGTGTTTTGTTAAAGTGTTCATCTAATACAAGTAGAATCACTCTTAGAATAAGTAAGCTAGTCTATGTGTGTGCTTGTGTGTTTACTTTCACTAAGCAAAAAGCATGCTTTGTCCCCTGCATTTTCAATTCAATAAAAGAAATGTTTGAATGTGAAGTGAGATAGTTCTCTGTTAGATAGAAGTACAATAAAAGTAAGTGGTGGTGTGTGTGTGTGATTGTATAATAGCTCACTTTAGTGAATAAAAGAACTAGGATGTCTCCTTCTAAGTATAAAGTTGCCTACTGTCTATGAATCTCAATCAAATAAAAGCCCTTGGTTAGACAAAAAAAACAAAAAGATAGAAAAAAAAGGGGGAAGAAAAAGAAATAGCCAAAGAGTGGCAGAACAAAAGAAAAAAAACAAAAAGAAACAAAGCTGGACACCAATAGCTTGAACCTTAGAATATATGCCTGTGGTGTCTTTGTATTAGGATCTGCTTGGATTATTAAGCTCTTTGGAGTGCATCAACACTTGATGACTTGGGTTAACTAACCCGGGATCATCAGCTGAAAGTCCACTATCAAGAGCAACCTAACTACAAGGCATTTAGTAACCCAAAGAGGTGCTGGGCATCAATGTTCTAAGAAGGAATGTGAGCCAAGTGTCTATAGTGAATAATGTGTCAAGTATAAAGAAAAGGAAATGAACTTGCTACACATGACACTCAAATAAAGCTTATGAACAAAATAATAGCCAATGATAAAGAAATAATGAGAGGTCATAGCAGTATGTTACTTGAAGCTTGAAGGAGGCTTTCTAGGCTTAAGAGTCAATAAGAGGTGAGTGTGTACATATCCACATAAAACCCCATGAACTACCAATAACACTCTACTAGCATGAACATCCCCTTCCATTTCATTCTTTCTTCTCAATAAATCATTTCTTGCTTGGGGACAAGCAAGCTTTAAGTTTGGTGTTGTGATGACAAGTCATTTTAGCCTAGTTTCACTAGCCTTTTTCTTTTGTTTTCAAATTGAATTATGCACTTTCTTGAGCCATAAGCAAGCCAATTGGGTAGATTTTCATGTTTCCTTTGATTTAATCAACCATGTATGAACTAATGCAATTTCATGAGGTTTTATGCTATAATTGTCACATATTATGAAAGAATGAATATCTCATGATTTTGAGCATAGCTTTGATGTGTTTGGTTGATTAATGATAGGTGAAGAAAGCTTGGAGAAAAGTTGAAGCAAGAAGGAATGGCTAGGAGGAAGAGAGGAAAAAAAGTTTGAGCAAAAGTTTGCCTCAAACTTTAGCTCAAACTTTTGGATTAATTGAAAATGAACCAGCGAGCAAAAAGCTGGACCAAAAGTTTTCCTCAAACTTTTGTGCAAACTTTTGGGCAAAAAGATGGAGCAAAAGTTTGCCTCAAACTTTTGTGCAAACTTTTGGGCAAAAAGCTGGAGCAAAAGTTAGCCTCAAACTTTTTGGCAAACTTTTGGCATCACAAATCAACACCCTGGAGAGCAAAAGTTTGCGCCAACGTTAGCCCCTAACTTTTTGGCTAACGTTGGCGCATGAACAACACACCCTGGAGAGCAAAAGTTTGCGCCAACGTTAGCCTCTAACTTTTTGGCTAACGTTGGCGCCATGAGTGTGCAAGGGGAGGCCAACGTTGGAGCAAAAGTTTGACCTCTAACTTTTGCCCCAACGTTGGTATCAGCAAAAGAGGGTGGCTGATGTGAAAAGTTGGAGTAAAAGTTTGCCTCAAACTTTTACTCAAACTTTTACTCAAGCTTTCATGATTCCAAACCCGGTTCAATTCGGTTCTTCTCCAAACTCCAAGAACAATCAACCAAGGCCTCTATCAACCCAATTCCATCAAGAGCAAAGGCCCAATTGAAGGCTTGAATACCATTTGAAGAAAGTGTATAAATAGCATAGGATTTAAGTTTTTCAGGGAGCTTTTCCTTTGAGTTTTCAGAAGGAGTTTTTCGGAGAGCTTTTGGTGTTGAGTGAATTTTAATTTCGAAGTCTCGGGGAAGGAGAATTGAATTCCCTTTCTCTTAGTCTTCTTGCTTTCAATTTCAATTACAATTGTCTTGGATCTTGGGTTGGAGAATTGAAGGAATTCTGTTTCAATCTCATCCTGAGACCTCTTTGCTTCTTTACTGCACAATTGAATTTAAATTTTCTGTTACTTGCTTCTTCATTTACTTTCTCTATAATTTACATTTCCTTTGCAATTGTTCTTGTTGGATCTAGGAAGGCATTGAGATCTAGACTTGGTTATCTAGTCTCTTGGGTCCTGAGATCTAAATTCCAATTTTACATCCTCTGTTTAATGCTTTTCAATCTCATTTACATTTCTGTTTTTAGATCCGATTCAATCCAAGTTATCTTCTACTTCTTTGTTCGTTGCAATTTACTTTTCCTTGTTTAATTTTTGCAAATCCAACTCCCAATTCCCTTTACAATTCAAGCCATTTACATTTCTTGCACTTTAAGATTTTGTAATTTACATTTCTTGCGTTCTAAGTTTCTGCCATTTAATTTCTTGTTCTTTAAGATTCAGCACTTTAATTCCTGTTCTCTTTAATTTCATGCCAATTACCCATTCCCTTTACTTTCTATGCAATTTAAATTCTGCAAATCACAAATCTCTCAACCAAATCTTGATTCGCTTGACTAAATCAACCACTAAACTGAAATTGCTCAATCCTTCAATCCCTGTGGGATCGACTTCACTCCCGTGCGTTATTATTACTTGATGCGACCCGGTGCACTTGCCGGTTAGTTTTGGGTGTTTTGGAGAAATTCATTTTTTTCCATAAAAATATCCATCACTACCGAAGATGAGGCCATTATGGCTCTCCTTTAAGTGTCCTCCTCAGGATAGCGTTATTTAAAGAATGAGGGTCAGCACAACGTAAAAAAATAAAAAATAATAAAAAAAACCCGAAAAGAAAAAAATGGAGGAGCCTGCCGAAGATGAGGCCATTACGGCTCGCCTTTAGGTATCCTCCTCGGGATAGCGTCATTTAAAGAACGAGGGTCAGCACAACGTAAAAAAAAAACCGCAAAATAAAAATCGAAGGAGCCTGCCGAAGATGAGGCCATTACAACTCGGTTTTAGGTGTCCTCCTCGGGATAGCATCATTTAAAGAATGAGGGTCTGCACAACGTAAAAAAAATGGAAAAAATCGGAAAAAAAATAGAGGAGCCTGCTGAAGATGCGGCCATTACAGCTCACCTTTAGGTATCCTCCTCGGGATAGCGTTATTTAAAGAACGAAGGTCAGCATAACGTATAAAAAAAAAGGAAAAAATCGGAAAAAAACGGTGGAGCCTGCTGAAGATGAGGCGATTACGGCTCGCCTTTAGGTGTCCTCCTCAGGATAGCATCCTTTAAAGAACGATGGTCAGCACAATGTTAAAAAAAACCCCAGAAAAAAAACGAAGGTCCCTGCCGAAGATGAAGCCATTACGGCTCGCCTTTAGGTGTCCTCCTCAGGATAGCGTCTTTTAAAGAACGAGGGTCAGAGCAACGTAAAAAAAAAACCAAAAAAAAACCGGAAAAAAACCGGAGGAGCCTGCCGAAGATGAGGCCATTACAGCTCGCCTTTAGGTGTCCTCCTCGGGATAGCGTCTTTTAAAGAACGAGGGTCAGAGCAACGTAAAAAAAAAAAAAAAAAAAAACCGAAAAAAAACCGGAGGAGCCTGCCGAAGATGAGGCCATTACAGCTCGCCTGTAGGTGCCCTCCTCGAGATAGCATCATTTAAAGAACGAGGGTCAGAACAACGTAAAAAAAAAAATCGGAAAAAAACCGGAGGAGCTTGCTGAAGATGAGGCCATTACGGCTCGCCTTTAGGTGTCCACCTCGGGATAGCATCATTTAAAGAACGAGGGTCAGCCCAACGTAAAAAAAAAACAGAAAAAAATGGAGGAGCCTGCTGAAGATGAGGCCATTACGGCTCGCCTTTAGGTGTCCTCCTCGGGATAGCGTCATTTAAAGAACGAGGGTCAGCACAACGTAAAAAAAAACCCGAAAAAAACTTGAGGAGCTTGCCGAAGATGAGGCCATTACGGCTCGCCTTTAGGTGTCCTCCTCGGGATAACATCATTTAAAGAACGAGGGTCAGCAGAACGTAAAAAAAATGAAAGAAACCAGAAAAAAAAATAGAGGAGCCTGCTGAAGATGAGGCCACTACGACTCGCCTTTAGGTATCCTGCTCGGGATAGCGTCATTTAAAGAACGACGGTAAGCATAACATATAAAAAAAGGAAAAAACCGGAAAAAAAAACGGAGGAGCCTGCTGAAGATGAGGCGATTACGGCTCGCCTTTAGGTGTCCTCCTCAGGAACGCGTCATTTAAAGAACGAGGGTCAGCACAATGTTAAAAAAAAACCAGAAAAAAATGGTGGAGCCTGCCGAAGATGTGGCCGTTATGGCTCGCCTTTAGGTGTCCTCCTCGGGATAGCGTCATTTAAAGAACGAGGGTCAGCACAGCGTACAAAAAAAAACCAGAGGAGCCTGCCGAAGATGAGGCCATTACTGCTCGCCTTTAGGTGTCCTCCTCAGGATAGCGTTATTTTGAATGAGGGTCAGCACAACGTAAAAAATAAAAAATAATAAAAAAAAACCCGGAAAGAAAAAAATGGAGGCCATTACGGCTCGCCTTTAGGTGTCCTCCTCAGGATTGCATCATTTAAATAACGAGGGCCAGCACAACGTAAAAAAAACAGAAAAAATCAGAAAAAAATAGAGGAGCCTGCTGAAGATGCGGCCATTACAGCTCACCTTTAGGTATCCTCCTCGGGATAGCGTTATTTAAAGAACGAGGGTCAGCATAACGTATAAAAAAAAGGAAAAAACTGGAAAAAAAATGGAGGAGCCTGCTGAAGATGAGACGATTACGGCTCTGATGCGCATAAACTAGTTATGCCACGATTTAGGAAATTGCACGATCGGCAAAATTCCTTCCGGCAAGTGCACCGGTTATCGTCAAGTAAAAACTCACAATAGAGTGAGGTCGAATCCCACAAGGATTGGTTGAATGAGCAATTCGGATTAGAAGTGTGTCTAGTTGAGCGGAATCAAGAATTAGATGAGAATTGCGGAATGTAAAATTGGCGGGAAACGTAAATGGCAAGAAATTGAAATGGCGGAATCTTAAATTGGATGAATTAAAGAGCAGAAGCTAAATTGCTGAAATTAAAAGGGAATGGGGGTGATTGCATGAATTGAGTTGCAGAATGTAAAGAGAAAGTGGAAATCAGAAATGGGGAATTCATTGGGTTATAGAAGATATTGAGATCTCCGAATCAAAACATGTTTATCTCTTCCTCAACCAATGCGTTCATTGAATTTTGCTTGGCAATCTTATATGATTGGATCCCAATCCCTTGGCTCACCAATTCTCTCTAAAAACAAACAAATTCCCAATCCCTTGGTTTAAATGTTCATAAGAAGAGATGATGCTCGATCACTGATTATACCACACAGTTTCATGAACCACAATTTGGTAGGATTACATGTCACAATATCCATCCAAACCCCAATCCAATTCACTGTGAGAAAGCTTCTCTAGCATGAATCCTCCATTCCTTTCCCAAGGTTCCGAAGGATTCCAATTATGGGTAGTTTCTTTCCCAAGACAACTACCCAATGGAATTAGATCGAGAAGCTTTCTAACAAAATTCAAGAGAAAAGATTGAAGAAGAAGATAAACTATTATTGATTCATTGAATTACAATAGAGCTCCCTAACCCAATGAAAGGGGGTTTAGTGAGTCATAGCTCTGAATTCAATTACAAAGGTATGAAAACTAGCCAAATGAAAGGTAAAAGTCCGTCCTCACTTAAATTCTATCCTATTTATACACTTTCTATATTGAGCTTCTGTTGTGTTTCTTGGGCTTTGAGGCCTCTCCCTGCCTTCCTTTTGCTTTGGGTTTATGATCCATAATCTTGATGAGGCTGCTGATCCACATTCTGTAACATTCATTGAGCCAACTTAGTGATAATCAAGTAATGACACATGACTCAACAAATTGAAATTCCAGACTCATCAATCCTTCAGGCCCAATCCCATAAACCATGATATTCAATTGGGTTTCATACCAGAGTAAGTTTAAGTTAATGTTTGTGCTCAAAAGCTAACTTAAACTGCAATATTTTTGGCCCAGAAACCTTTTCCAATAGTGGCATTTAAGTTGCAGTTTAAGCTTAAACTGCAGCTTAAACGCCAGACACTTCCAGTGATGCCTTTTGTGGAAGCACGTTTAAGCTTCAGTTTAAGGTTAAACTGAAGCTTAAACGTGGAAATGGAAGAAGGCAGCCCTGGAGGTCGAACATAGTCGAACACGTTTAAGCTTCAGTTTAAGGTTAAACTGAAGCTTAAACGTGGAGATAGGAAAGGCAGCCCTGGAGGTCGAACACGTTTAAGCTCCAGTTTAAGGTTAAACTGGAGCTTAAACGTGGAAGAGGAGAAAGGTAGCCCTGGAGGTCGAACACGTTTAAGCTCCAGTTTAAGGTTAAACTGGAGCTTAAACGTGGAAGAGGAGAAAGGTAGCCCTGGAGGTGTCACACGTTTAAGCTCCAGTTTAAGGTTAAACTGGAGCTTAAACGTGGAAGAGGAGAAAGGTAGCCCTGGAGGTGTCGAACACGTTTAAGCTCCAGTTTAAGGTTAAACTGGAGCTTAAACGTGGAAGAGGAGAAAGCAACCCTGGAGGTGAAAACTTGGTCGAACACGTTTAAGCTCCAGTTTAAGGTCAAACTGGAGCTTAAACGTGGAAATGGCTCCCTGGTGCATTTCCCATTTCTGGCGTTTAACTTCCAGTTTAAGGTTAAACTGGAGGTTAAACGCCACTTTCACCCTTTCCTCAGCTTTCATGATTTTGGCGTTTAAGCTCCAGTTTAAGCTTAAACTGGAGCTTAAACTCCACATGTGATATTCAAGCTTCCTTTATTGATTTTTGTTGCTTCCTTGCCTAGCCTCTTCTTTCCTGAAATCATCCAAACAACTGCATCAAAGTCTTGCAAATTTTCATGAGAATCTTCCATTCATAGCATTCAAGTAATATAACTAAAAACTCATGGAATTTGCATCAAAATCATATTGTTTGGATGGTTCATTGCTTTGTTATTCATTTAACCATTCTTGGTTACTTTAAGCTCAAGAAAATGCATAAAACAACTAAAACTAACAGAAAAATGCTAGTGAAACTAGCATAAGATGCCTTGGCATCACAACACCAAACTTAATACTTGCTTGTCCCTAAGCAAGTCCTGAGTTATTTGAGAAGAAAGTATGAAACAGAAAGCAATTAAATTGGCTACATTAGTAAGCACTTGAAGTTCATCAGAAGGGTTTTATGCAGAAAGTTGCAGTATCACTTTTTCATTCTTATCAGGTAAGATTATCACTTTTTCATTGCATCCATCAAACACTACTATGGCCTCTTGTTACTCTTATGTCCTTGGCACTTTTCTCTTCTTTGTTTTTCTTTTCTTTTTCTTAGAGCTCCTTTGATCCTTGTTTGCTTAGTGTCATGTGTTGCACAAGCCTTTGGCATTTTCTTTTTCTTATCACTGTACTACACATATCCACTCCAGGCATTTTAGTTCACATTTCTTCTTGAGACATTGGTGCCCAGCACCTCTTTGTGTGACTAAATGTTTTGTATTTAGGTTGCTCTTGATAATGGACTTTTGGTTGATAATCCCCGGTTAGTTAACCCAAGTTACCGAGTGTTGAAACACTCCTCAGAACCTATTCATCCAAGCATATCCTAAATACATAAACACCACAGGCATTTGTCTCAGAAGTTCAAACCATTGGTGCCTAGCTTATTTTCTCAATTTTTTTTGCTTTTTGGTTGCCCTTTTTCAGTGGCTTTTTCTTCTTCTTTTTCTTTCTTTTTCATGGCCAAAGACATTTATTCATTAAGATCCATAGACAGTTTTCAATTTCTACACAAAAAATGATAATTCTACACTCTATTTCCAGTGATCTGACTAAACAATCAAGCATGCATACCACCACTTAATTCTACTTGATTTGTCACTAATTGAGCCAAGTTACTTTTGTTCAAACTTTTCTTTTATTTTTGGAAACAGAACAAGCATGGCAAGCACTTGTTTAAGAAGGTGAAGTTATATCCAAACATCTAGGCATTCACTTTATTCAAAGCAATAAACAGACAAACATACTAGAGACTTTCATTCCAGAAAGATTCAACAATTACAGTTTAAATCAGAACAAGCATGCTTTTGTTTGCCCTTTTTAAAGAATTGTCAAGGAACAATACCACCTTGTGAAATTCCTTGTTTTCTCTTTGTTGCCAGGAAACAATTTGATTTCTCCTTCTTCTCCTAGTTGTTGTTTCATGCTCTTTCTAAGATCCTTGTTTCCTTTCCTGCAAGAGTGATGAAGTTGCTTGCTTCTCAAGCACTTGAGTGGTTAGCTCAACTATGTATGGGTAAGTGTCTGAGTCTTAAGTTGGTGTGTGAACACCAAACTTAGTCTTCTACTTACTCCTCTGCTCTTTGAGTTCTTGAATACTCTTTGGAATGAAGTTGCTACTAAGGATTTTAAGCATTTCTGTGATTGCTTAGAATGGTTGTTCCTTTCATATAATTCAAAGGTTGTTGTGTTCAGTTAATCTGTGTGGTGGAACACCAAACTTGGAGTCACACATTCCCCTTTGAATTATTGATCCACGAATTCATTGTTTGGTGTGAAACACCAAACTTAATTCCTTGCAATGCACAGAAACTACTTCACCTTTTTATTGAAACAAATAAAAGAAATAGCAAGGTAGTATTACCTCAGGTTGGGTTGCCTCCCAACAAGCGCTTTTTTAACGTCATTAGCTTGACGGTCAGCTGCCTCAGTTGAGGTGATATTTAACTTTGTCCTTCTCCTCCACATCTCCCAAGTAATGTTTGAGTCTTTGACCTTTCACAGTGAAGGTTCGTTGTGACTTTTCTTCCATGATTTCTATTTGTCCATATTGGGAGACCTTGGTGACAAGGAATGGTCCAGACCACCTTGATTTTAGCTTCCCTGGAAATAGCTTCAGCCTAGAATTATAGAGCAATACTTTTTGTCCCTCCTCAAATTTCCTTGGGGCTATGTTGCTGTCATGCTTCTTCTTTGCTCTTTCTTTGTAAATTTTTGCATTCTCATAAGCTTCAGCTCTGAATTCTTCCAACTCTTGAATTTGCAACATCCTTCTTTCTCCAGCAGCTTTGCTGTCCAAGTTCAAGAGTTTCAAGGCCCAGAATGCCTTGTGCTCCAACTCCAGTGGCAAATGGCAAGCTTTTCCATATACTAGTTGGTAAGGAGACATTCCAATTGGTGTCTTGAAAGCTGTCCTATATGCCCAAAGAGCATCATCTAGCTTAATCGACCAGTCCTTCCTTGAAGTTCCCACAGTCTTTTCCAGGATTCTTTTGAGTTCCCTATTAGATATTTCGGCTTGCCCACTCGTCTGTGGATGGTATGGTGTGGCTACCTTGTGTTTGACTCCATATTTTAGAAGCAATGCCTCTAATGGTTTGTTGCAGAAGTGGCTTCCTCCATCACTGATGATTGTTCTTGGAACCCCAAAACGGCAAAAAATGTGTTTTCTGAGGAAGTTCATGACTACCTTATTATCATTGGTTGGAGTTGCTATTGCTTCAACCCATTTGGAGACATAGTCTACTGCCACAAGGATGTAATTATTTGAGTATGAGGTGGGAAAGGGTCCCATGAAATCTATCCCCCATACATCAAACAATTCAAGTTCCAGAATGAATTGTTGTGGCATTTCATTTCTTCTTGGCAGGTTCCCCGCTTTCTGGCATTCATGGCAGTGCTTCACTAGTTCCTTTGCATCTTTGAAGATAGTGGGCCAATAAAAACCACACTGCAACACCTTAGCTGCTGTTCTTTCTCCTGCAAAATGTCCTCCATAAGTGGAGCCATGGCAGTCCCATAAGACTTCCCTTCCTTCTTCCTCTGATATGCATCTTCTGAGTATGCCATCCGAACATTTTTTGAACAAGTATGGTTCGTCCCAGATGAAGTATTTGGCATCATTTACCAATTTCTTCCTTTGATGCTTATTAAATTCCAACGGCAAACTCCCAGTGGCCTTGAAGTTCGCTATGTCTGCAAACCAGGGTGCTTTGTGAATTACCATGAGTTGTTCATCAGGAAAGCACTCATTTATATGTGTGCTTTGTGTGCTTCCTTCTTCACATGGTATCCTTGATAAATGGTCTGCCACCTTGTTCTCTACACCCTTCTTGTCTTTGATTTCAATGTCAAATTCCTGCAACAAAAGAACCCATCTAATAAGTCTTGGTTTGGATTCTTGTTTAGCAAGTAAGTATTTTAAAGCTGAATGATCAGTGAAGACAATGACTTTAGATCCAATGAGATAGGATCTAAATTTGTCAAATGCAAAGACTATTGCCAAGAGTTCTTTTTCAGTGGTTGTGTAATTCCTTTGGTTATCATTCAAGACCTTACTGGCATAATAAATCACATGTACCAAATTGTCTTTCCTTTGTCCTAACACTGCCCCAACAGCAAGGTTTGATGCATCACACATCAGTTCAAAAGGTAAGTTCCAATTAGGTGGGGCAATGATAGGTGCAGAGGAAAGTTTTTGCTTCAAAAGTTCATAGGCTATCATGCAATTTTTATCAAATACAAAGGGTGTATCAGAGACAAGCAAGTTACTCAAAGGTTTGGCTATTTTAGAAAAGTCTCTAATAAACCTTCTGTAAAAGCCAGCGTGTCCCAAAAAACTCCTAATTGCCTTGACATTACTTGGTGGAGGTAATTTTTCAATGAGTTCCACCTTAGCTCTGTCCACCTCAATGCCTCTATTCGAGATTTTGTGGCCAAGGACTATTCCTTCTGTGACCATGAAATGACACTTTTCCCAGTTTAATACTAGGTTGGTCTCTTGGCATCTCTTAAGCACCAAGGCAAGGTGGTGTAGGCAGCTAGGAAAAGAATCTCCAAACACAGAAAAATCATCCAAGAAAACCTCAATAAATTTTTCAATCATGTCTGAAAAGATGGACAGCATGCATCTTTGGAAAGTGGCAGGTGCATTGCACAATCCAAAGGGCATGCGTCTATAAGCAAAAACTCCATATGGACAAACAAATGATGTTTTCTCTTGATCTCTAGGATCAACTACTATCTGATTATAGCCTGAGTATCCATCCAGAAAGCAATAGTAAGCATGTCCTGCAAGCCTTTCAAGCATCTGATCCATGAATGGGAGTGGGAAATGATCTTTTCTGGTGGCTTCATTGAGCTTCCTGTAGTCTATGCACATCCTCCACCCAGTGACAGTTCTTGTGGGTATGAGTTCGTTCCTCTCATTTGGCACCACCGTTATGCCACCTTTCTTGGGCACTACATGGATGGGACTAACCCATGGGCTATCAGAAATGGGGTAGATTACCCCTGCCTGCCATAACTTCATGACCTCCTTTTGTACCACTTCTTTCATGACAGGATTCAATCTTCTCTGAGCTTGAATGTAGGGTCTAGCATCCTCTTCTAACAAGATTTTATGCATGCATATGGATGAACTTATCCCCTTCAAATCAGCTAGGGTCCATCCAATGGCGTCTTGATGAGTTTGTAGCACATTGATCAATTTTTCTTCCTGTTCTTGGCTCAGGGCAGCGCTAATGATAACAGGATAGCTCTCATTACTACCCAAGTATGCATACTTGAGATTAGAGGGCAATGCTTTGAGCTCAGGTTTTGGTGCTTCCTTCTCTTCTTTCACTCTATCTGGCATGCTTGGCATGGTTGTTTCAGCAGCCTTGATGTCACTATCTTCAATATCCTTGGTGAACTCCTCCTCTGCCACTTCCTTTGCTGTTTCCTCAAAGGTTTCTTGTACTGCAATGTCCACTACATCCACCCTCATGCATTCCTTTAGTGATTCTGATGGATAGCTCATTGCCTTGAATACGTTAAACACCAATTGCTCATCATGCAGTCTAAGAGTGAGCTCACCCTTTTGGACATCTATGATGGCCCCTGCAGTAGCCAGGAAAGGTCTTCCCAGAATTATTGAAGCTTCGGCTTCTTCCTCCATATCTAATACCACAAAATCGGCAGGGAATATGAAATCTCCCACTTTTACCAACAAATCTTCAACTATCCCATGAGGGAATTTAAAGGTTCGATCTGCCAATTGGAGGGCCATTCTTGTTGGTTTGGCTTCCTCAATCTCCATTCTTCTCATCATTGTTAGAGACATCAAATTGATACTGGCCCCTAAGTCACACAAGGCCTTCTCTACCATGACTTCTCCTATGATGCAGGGGATTTGAAAACTGCCTGGATCCTTCAATTTCTGAGGCAATTTGTGTTGAATGATGGCACTGCATTCTTCAGTCAACAACACAGTTTCCTCATTTCTCCAGCTTCTCTTTTTGGTCATTAATTCCTTTAAGAATTTTGCATAGAGTGGCATTTGCTCTATTGCCTTAGCAAACGGAATGTTGATTTGAAGCTTCTTGAAAATCTCCAAAAATCTGGAGAATTGGCCATCCTTTTCACCTTTCATCAAACGTTGAGGATATGGTGCTTTGGGTGTATACGGCTTCAGGACCTCTTTTTCTTTTTCTCTTGTTGCAGACGGTGTAAAGGATTGTCCCTGTTCCTTGTCTCTCACATTTTCGTTTGCTTCATCCTCTGTGGGTTCACTTGAGATCTCCTTTAGCTTTTTTCCACTTCTGAGGGTTATGGCTTTACATTCTTCCCTTGCAATAGCCTTGGCAGCATGAGAAACACTTGGCCCAGGGATTTGCTTATACAAATACCCAATTTGATTTTCTAACTTCTGGATGGCAGCTCCTTGGTTTTGCAAGTTGGAAATTACTTCTAACTTAAAAGCTTTCAATTCGGTTATGTCTTGACCCATGGTTGCAAGCATTCCTTCTATCCTGTTTAATTGATCTTGAAATTGTTGGTTCGGATTAGGTTGGGTAGGTCGATTATTTTGGCCTTGATATGATGGTTGGGAGTAAGTGTTTTGTGTGGCTTGGTATGCTCTTTGGTTGGGGTTTTGGTATGTGGACTTGTTATGTTGGTTTTGCTGGTTCCCCCACCCAAAGTTTGGGTGGTTTTTCCAGCCTGGGTTGTAAGTGTTGGAATGTGGATCATATGGTTGCCTTTGTTGATTTCCTACATAATTGGCCTCTTCCCAATCACCTCCTTCAGTGCTTTCTTCCTCTTGATCTTGTGTGTGTATCGCAGCCACTTGCTTTGTTTCTAATTTCCTGGTGAGCTCTGCTAGTTGCTTGGCAAACACCTTGTTTTGGGCTAGGATTGTATCAACATGGTTCAGCTCCATGACTCCCTTAGTGTTGTGTCTCTCTGATGCATAATAGTACTCATTCTCAGCCACTGTCTCAATCACTTCAATGGCTTCTTCCACAGTCTTCTTCCTGTTCAATGAACCTCCTGATGAATGGTCTACAGCCTTCCTTGATTCATAAGAAAGTCCATCATAGAAAATGTGCAATTGCACCCAGTCATGGAACATGTCTGGTGGGCATTTCCTTGTCAAATCCTTGAACCTCTCCCATGCCTCGTAGAGAGTTTCACCATCTTGTTGTCTAAAAGTCTGAACTTCAGATCGAAGCCTATTGACCTTTTGTGGGGGGTAGAAACGTGCCAGAAACTTGCTTTCCACCTCATCCCATGTTGTTAGGCTCCCCCTTGGGAATGATTCCAGCCACTTAGCTGCCTTGTCCCTAAGGGAAAATGGGAACAAAAGTAGTTTATAGGCATCTTCCTGGACTCCATTGGACTTCACAGTGTCGCAAATTCTCAGGAATTTTGTGAGATGTTGGTTTGGGTCTTCATTAGCACTCCCTCCAAATGAACAATGATTCTCCACAAGTGATATTAGCTGTGGTTTGAGCTCAAAATTGTTGGCCTGAATGGGTGGTTTCTGAATGCTGCTACCACAATTCCCAGATGTTGGGTTTATGTATGAACCAAGAACCCTCCTCTCGGGAATGGCATTGTTTCCATCAGCTCTCCCATGGTTATGAACTTCTCTTTCCATGTTGAGATCTAGAGCTTCCTCAAAATTGTCCTCAGATTCTCCTTCAGATTCTTCTTCTCCCAGTACTCTCTTCCCTCTTGCTTCCCTTCTAAGTCTATGAAGGGTCCTCTCTGGTTCGGTATATGGAGGAGTTGATGTCTCTCCTCTCCTACCTGTCATACAAGAACACAGCACAGGCAACAAACAAGTAAAATACTTTTGGTTAATGGAAGAGTATGGTTAGAGCAGTTGAGGAATTAATTCAAATAGTTAGTGAGTCAGTGAGTTAGTTGCTTGAATTTAAAGGCATAAAGAAAGAAAGCATGTAACAGAGTGCAGAAATTAAAATTCAACAAATAACTTGAACTGAATTAACAAAGCAAAAAAAAATGCTCAATCTAGTTAACTTCCAATTGGAGAATTGTCAATCGAAAACCAATCCCCGGCAACGGCGCCATAAACTTGATGCGCATAAACTAGTTATGCCACGATTTAGGAAATTGCACGATCGGCAAAATTCCTTCCGGCAAGTGCACCGGTTATCGTCAAGTAAAAACTCACAATAGAGTGAGGTCGAATCCCACAAGGATTGGTTGAATGAGCAATTCGGATTAGAAGTGTGTCTAGTTGAGCGGAATTAAGAATTAGATGAGAATTGCGGAATGTAAAATTGGCGGGAAACGTAAATGGCAAGAAATTGAAATGGCAGAATCTTAAATTACATGAATTAAAGAGCAGAAGCTAAATTGCTGAAATTAAAAGGGAATGGGGGTGATTGCATGAATTGAGTTGCAGAATGTAAAGAGAAAGTGGAAATCAGAAATGGGGAATTCATTGGGTTATAGAAGATATTGAGATCTCCGAATCAAAACATGTTTATCTCTTCCTCAACCAATGCGTTCATTGAATTTTGCTTGGCAATCTTATATGATTGGATCCCAATCCCTTGGCTCACCAATTCTCTCTAAAAACAAACAAATTCCCAATCCCTTGGTTTAAATGTTCATAAGAAGAGATGATGCTCGATCACTGATTATACCACACAGTTTCATGAACCACAATTTGGTAGGATTACATGTCACAATATCCATCCAAACCCCAATCCAATTCACTGTGAGAAAGCTTCTCTAGCATGAATCCTCCATTCCTTTCCCAAGGTTCCGAAGGATTCCAATTATGGGTAGTTTCTTTCCCAAGACAACTACCCAATGGAATTAGATCGAGAAGCTTTCTAACAAAATTCAAGAGAAAAGATTGAAGAAGAAGATAAACTATTATTGATTCATTGAATTACAATAGAGCTCCCTAACCCAATGAAAGGGGGTTTAGTGAGTCATAGCTCTGAATTCAATTACAAAGGTATGAAAACTAGCCAAATGAAAGGTAAAAGTCCGTCCTCACTTAAATTCTATCCTATTTATACACTTTCTATATTGAGCTTCTGTTGTGTTTCTTGGGCTTTGAGGCCTCTCCCTGCCTTCCTTTTGCTTTGGGTTTATGATCCATAATCTTGATGAGGCTGCTGATCCACATTCTGTAACATTCATTGAGCCAACTTAGTGATAATCAAGTAATGACACATGACTCAACAAATTGAAATTCCAGACTCATCAATCCTTCAGGCCCAATCCCATAAACCATGATATTCAATTGGGTTTCATACCAGAGTAAGTTTAAGTTAATGTTTGTGCTCAAAAGCTAACTTAAACTGCAATATTTTTGGCCCAGAAACCTTTTCCAATAGTGGCATTTAAGTTGCAGTTTAAGCTTAAACTGCAGCTTAAACGCCAGACACTTCCAGTGATGCCTTTTGTGGAAGCACGTTTAAGCTTCAGTTTAAGGTTAAACTGAAGCTTAAACGTGGAAATGGAAGAAGGCAGCCCTGGAGGTCGAACATAGTCGAACACGTTTAAGCTTCAGTTTAAGGTTAAACTGAAGCTTAAACGTGGAGATAGGAAAGGCAGCCCTGGAGGTCGAACACGTTTAAGCTCCAGTTTAAGGTTAAACTGGAGCTTAAACGTGGAAGAGGAGAAAGGTAGCCCTGGAGGTCGAACACGTTTAAGCTCCAGTTTAAGGTTAAACTGGAGCTTAAACGTGGAAGAGGAGAAAGGTAGCCCTGGAGGTGTCACACGTTTAAGCTCCAGTTTAAGGTTAAACTGGAGCTTAAACGTGGAAGAGGAGAAAGGTAGCCCTGGAGGTGTCGAACACGTTTAAGCTCCAGTTTAAGGTTAAACTGGAGCTTAAACGTGGAAGAGGAGAAAGCAACCCTGGAGGTGAAAACTTGGTCGAACACGTTTAAGCTCCAGTTTAAGGTCAAACTGGAGCTTAAACGTGGAAATGGCTCCCTGGTGCATTTCCCATTTCTGGCGTTTAACTTCCAGTTTAAGGTTAAACTGGAGGTTAAACGCCACTTTCACCCTTTCCTCAGCTTTCATGATTTTGGCGTTTAAGCTCCAGTTTAAGCTTAAACTGGAGCTTAAACTCCACATGTGATATTCAAGCTTCCTTTATTGATTTTTGTTGCTTCCTTGCCTAGCCTCTTCTTTCCTGAAATCATCCAAACAACTGCATCAAAGTCTTGCAAATTTTCATGAGAATCTTCCATTCATAGCATTCAAGTAATATAACTAAAAACTCATGGAATTTGCATCAAAATCATACTGTTTGGATGGTTCATTGCTTTGTTATTCATTTAACCATTCTTGGTTACTTTAATCTCAAGAAAATGCATAAAACAACTAAAACTAACAGAAAAATGCTAGTGAAACTAGCCTAAGATGCCTTGGCATCAGGCTCGCCTTTAGGTGTCCTCCTCAGGATAGCATCATTTAAAGAACGATGGTCAGCAGAATTTAAAAAAAAAACCCCAGAAAAAAATGGAGGTGCCTACCGAAGATGAGGCCATTACGGCTCGCCTTTAGGTGTCCTCCTCGGGATAGAGTCATTTAAAGAACGAGGGTCAGAGCAACGTAAAAAAAAAAAAAAACAAAAACCGAAAAAAAACAGAGTAGCCTGCCGAAGATGAGGCCGTTACAGCTCGCTTGTAGGTGCCCTCCTCAGGATAGCATCATTTAAAGAACGAGGGTCAGAACAACGTAAAAAAAATGGGAAAAAAAACCGGAGGAGCTTGCTGAAGATGAGGCCATTACGGCTCGCCTTTAGGTGTCCTCCTCGAGATAGCGTCATTTAAAGAACGAGGGTCAGCACAACGTAAAAAAAACAAGAAAAAAAACGAAAAAAAATCAGAGGAGCCTGCCGAAGATGAGGCCATTACGGCTCGCCTTTAGGTGTCCTCCTTGGGATAGCGTTATTTAAAGAACGAGTGTCAGCATAATGTAAAAAAAAAACGGAGCAGCCTGCTGAAGATGAGGCGATTACGACTCACTTTTGGGTGTCCTCCTCGGGATAGCGTAATTTAAAGAACGAGGGTCAGCACAACGTAAAAAAAAATCAGTAAAAAAAACGGAGGAGCCTGCCGAAGATGAGGCCACTACGGCTCGCCTTTAGGTGTCCTTCTCGGGATAGCGTCATTTAAAGAACGAGGGTAAGCACAAAGTAAAAAAAAAAATCAGAAAAAAAACCGAAAAAAAATCGGAGGAGCCTGCCAAAGATGAGGCTATTACGGCTCGACTTTAGGTGTCCTCCTCGAGATAGCGTCATTTAAAGAAAGAGGGTCAGCACAACGTAAAAAAAATGGAAAAAACCGGAAAAAAATAGCGGAGCCTGCTGAAGATGGGGCCATTACGGCTTGCCTTTAGGTATCCTCCTCGAGATAGCGTCATTTAAAGAACGAGGGTCAGCACAACATAAAAAAAAAACGGAAAAAAAACCAAAAAAAAAATCGGAGGAACCTGCCGAAGATGACGCCATTACGACTCACCTTTAGGTGTCCTCCTCGGGATAGCATCATTTAAAGAACGAGGGTCAGCACAACGTAAAAAAAAAACGGAAAAACTGGAAAAAAAAATAGTGGAGCCGGCTGAAGATGAGGCTATTACGGCTCGCCTTTAGGTATCCTCCTTGGGATAGCGTCATTTAAAGAACGAGGGTAAGCATAACGTATAAAAAAAAGGAAAAAACGGGAAAAAAACGGAGGAGCCTGCTGAAGATGAGGCGATTACGGCTCGCCTTTAGGTATCCTCCTCAGGAACGCGTCATTTAAAGAACGAGGGTCAGCACAAAGTTAAAAAAAAACCCGGAAAAAAAACGGAGGACCTGACGAAGATGAGGCCATTACGGCTCGCCTTTAGGTGTCCTCCTCGGGATAGCGTCATTTAAAGAACGAGGGTCAGCACAACGTACAAAAAAAAAACGGAGGAGCCTGCCGAAGATGAGGCAATTACGGCTCGCCTTTAGGTGTCCTCCTCAGGTTAGCGTCATTTAAAGAATAAGGGTCTGCACAACGTAAAAAAATAAAAAATAATAAAAAATAAAAAAATAAAAAATAAAAAAAACCCGGAAAGGAAAAATGGACGAGCTTGCCGAAGATGAGGCCATTACGGCTCGTCTTTAGATGTCCTCCTCGGGATAGCGTCATTTAAAGAACGAGGGTCAGCACAACGTAAAAAAAAAAACCAGAAAAAAACTGGAGGTGCTTGGCGAAGATGACACCATTACAGCTCGCCTTTAGGTGTCCTCCTCGGGATAGCATCATTTAAAGAACGAGAGTCAGCACAACGTAAAAAAAAAACGGAAAAAACCGAAAAAAAATAAAGGAGCCTGCTGAAGATGAGGCTATTACGGCTCGCCTTTAGGTATCCTCCTCGGGATAGCGCCATTTAAAGAACAAGGGTAAGCATAACGTATAAAAAAAGGAAAAAATAAAAAAAAAAACGGAGGAGCCTGCTGAAGATGAGGCGATTACGGCTCGCCTTTAGGTGTCCTCTTCAGGAACGCGTCATTTAAAGAACCGGGGTCAGCACAACGTTAAAAAAAAACCCAGAAAAAAACGGAGGAGCCTGCCGAAGATGAGGCCATTACGGCTCGCCTTTAGGTATCCTCCTCGGGATAGCGTCATTTAAAGAACGAGGGTCAACACAACGTACAAAAAAAAAACCGGAGGAGCCTGCCGAAGATGAGGCCATTACGGCTCGCCTTTAGGTGTCCTCCTCAGGTTAGCGTCATTTAAAGAATGAGGGTCAGCACAACATAAAAAAATAAAAAATAATAAAAAAATAAAAAATAAAAAAAACCTGGAAAGAAAAAAATGGAGGAGCTTGACGAAGATGAGGCCATTACGGCTCGCCTTTAGGTGTCTCCTCGGGATAACGTCATTTAAAGAACGAGGGTTAGCACAACGTAAAAAAAAAACCAGAAAAAAATCGAAAAAAACTGGAGGAGTCTGCTGAAGATGCGGCCATTACAGCTCACCTTTAGGTATCCTCCTCGGGATAGCGTTATTTAAAGAACGAGGGTCAGCATAACGTATAAAAGAAGGAAAAAATCGGAAAAAAAAACGGAGGAGCCTGTTGAAGATGAGGCCATTACGGCTCGCCTTTAGGTGTCCTCCTCGGGATAGCGTCATTTAAAGAACGAGGGTCAGCACAACGTACAAAAAAAAAAACCGGAGGAGCCTGCCGAAGATGAGGCCATTACGGCTCGCCTTTAGGTGTCCTCCTCAGGATAGCGTTATTTAAAGAATGAGGGTCACACAACGTAAAAAAATAAAAAATAATAAAAAAAAACCCGGAAAGAAAAAAATGGAGGAGCCTGCCGAAGATGAGGCCATTACGGCTCGCCTTTAGGTATCCTCCTCGGGATAGCGTCATTTAAAGAACGAGGGTCAGCACAACGTAAAAAAAAAAACCGAAAAAAAAAATCGGAGGAGCCTGTTGAAGATGAGGCAATTACGCCTAGCCTTTAGGTGTCCTCCTCGTGGTAGCATCATTTAAAGAACGAGGGTCAGCACAACATAAAAAAATGGAAAAAACCAGAAAAAAAATAGAGGAGCCTGCTGAAGATGCGGCCATTACAGCTCACCTTTAGGTATCCTCCTCGGGATAGCGTTATTTAAAGAACGAGGGTCAGCATAACGTATAAAAAAAAGGAAAAAACCGGAAAAAAAAACGGAGGAGCCTGCTGAAGATGAGGCGATTACGGCTCACCTTTAGGTGTCCTCCTCAGGATAGCATCATTTAAAGAACGAGGGTCAGCACAACGTTAAAAAAAACCCCAGAAAAAAAAACGAAGGTGCCTGCCGAAGATGAGGCCATTACGGCTTGCCTTTAGGTGTCCTCCTCGGGATAGCGTCTTTTAAAGAACGAGGGTTAGAGCAACGTAAAAAAAAAAACAAAAAAAATCCGGAAAAAAACCGGAGGAGCCTGCCGAAGATGAGGCCATTGCAGCTCGCCTGTAGGTGCCCCCCCTCGAGATAGCATCATTTAAAGAACGAGGGTCAGAACAACGTAAAAAAAAAAACCGAAAAAAAAATCGGAGGAGCTTGCTGAAGATGAGGCCATTACGGCTCGCCTTTAGGTGTCCACCTCGGGATAGCATCATTTAAAGAACGATGGTCAGCCCAACGTAAAAAAAAAACCAGAAAAAATGGAGGAGCCTGCTGAAGATGAGGCCATTACGGCTCGCCTTTAGGTGTCCTCCTCGGGATAGCGTCATTTAAAGAACGAGGTTCAGCACAACGTAAAAAAAACCATAAAAAAACTGGAGGAGCTTGCCAAAGATGAGGCCATTACGGCTCGCCTTTAGGTGTCCTCCTCGGGATAACATCATTTAAAGAACGAGGGTCAGCACAACGTAAAAAAAAATAGAAAAAACCGGCAAAAAAATAGAGGAGCCTGCTGAAGATGAGGCCATTACGGCTCGCCTTTAGGTATCCTCCTCGGGATAGCGTCATTTAAAGAACGAGGGTAAGCATAACGTATAAAAAAAATGGAAAAAACCGGAAAAAAAAACGGAGGAGCCTGCTGAAGATGAGGCCATTACGGCTCGCCTTTAGGTGTCCTGCTCGGGATAGCGTCATTTAAAGAACGAGGGTCAGCACAACGTACAAAAAAAAACCGGAGGAGCCTGCCGAGGACGAGGCTATTACGGCTCGCCTTTAGGTGTCCTCCTCAGGAAAGCGTTATTTAAAGAACGAGGGTCAGCACAATGTAAAAAAATAAAAAATAATAAAAAAAACCGGAAAGAAAAAAATGGAGGAGCCTGCCGAAGATGAGGCCATTACGGCTCGCCTTTAGATGTCCTCCTCGTGATAGCATCATTTAAAGAACGAGGGTCAGCACAACGTAAAAAAAACCGCACAAAAAAAATTGGAGGTGCCTACCGAAGATGAGGCCATTACGACTCGCCTTTAGGTGTCCTCCTCGGGATAGCATAATTTAAAGAACGAGGATCAGCACAACTATAAAAAAAAATCCCAGAAAAAAAAAACGGAGGTGCCTGCCGAAGATGAGGCCATTACGGCTCGCCTTTAGGTGTCCTCCTCGGGATAGCGTCATTTAAAGAACGAGGGTCAGAGCAACATAAAAAAAATGAAAAATCGGAAAAAAAACCGGAGTAGCCTGCCGAAGATGAGGCCATTACAGCTTGCCTGTAGGTGCCCTCCTCGAGATAGCGTCAGTTAAAGAACGAGGGTCAAACACCGTAAAAAAAAACCGGAAAAAAAACCGGAGGAGCTTGCTGAAGATGAGGCCATTACGGCTCGCCTTTAGGTGTTCACCTCGGGATAGCATCATTTAAAGAACGAGGGTCAGCACAACGAAAAAAAAACCAGAAAAAAATGGAGGAGCCTGTTGAAGATGAGGCCATTACGGCTCGCCTTTAGGTGTCCTCCTCGGGATAGCGTCATTTAAAGTACGAGGGTCAGCACAACATAAAAAAAAAACCAGAAAAAACTGGAGGAGCTTGCCGAAGATGAGGCCATTACGGCTCGCGTTTTGGTGTACTCCTCGGGATAGCATCATTTAAAGAACGAGGGTCAGCACAACGTTAAAAAAAAATCCCAGAAAAAAAAACGGAGGTTCCTGCCGAAGATGAGGCCATTACGGCTCGTCTTTAGGTGTCCTCCTCGGGATAGCATCATTTAAAGAACGAGGGTCCGCACAACGTTAAAAAAAAATCGCAGAAAAAAACGGAGGTGCCTGCCGAAGATGAGACCATTACGGCTCGCCTTTAGGTGTCCTCCTCGGGATAGCGTCATTTAAAGAACGAGGGTCAGAGCAACGTAAAAAAAAAAACAAAATGAAAAATCGGAAAAAAACCGGAGGTGCCTGCCGAAGATGAGGCCATTACAGCTCGCCTGTAGGTGCCCTCCTCGAGATAGCGTCAGTTAATGAACGAGGGTCAGAACAACGTAAAAAAAAATCGGAGGAGCTTGCTGAAGATGAGACCGTTACGGCTCGCTTTCAGTTGTCCACATCGGGATAGCATCATTTAAAGAACGAGGGTCAGCACAACGTAAAAAAAAAACCAGAAAAAAACTGGAGGAGCTTGCCGAAGATGAGGCCATTACGGCTCGCCTTTAGGTGTCCTCCTCGGGATAGCATCATTTAAAGAACGAGGGTCAGCACAACGTAAAAAAAAACGGAAAAAATAGGAAAAGGATAGAGGAGCCTGCTGAAGATGAGGCCATTACGGCTCGCCTTTAGGTATCCTCCTCGGGATAGCGTCAATTAAAGAACAAGGGTAAGAATAACGTAAAAAAAACAAAAAAAAAACGGAAAAAAAAAATGGAGGAGCCTGCTGAAGATGAGGCCATTACAGCTCGCCTTTAGGTGTCCTGCTCGGGATAGCGTCATTTAAAGAACGAGGGTCAGCACAACGTACAAAAAAAAACCGGAGGAGCCTGCCGAGGACGAGGCCATTATGGCTCGCCTTTAGGTGTCCTCCTCAGGATAGCGTTATTTAAAGAACGAGGGTCAGCACAATGTAAAAAAATAAAAAATAATAAAAAAAACCGGAAAGAAAAAAATGGAGGAGCCTGCCGAAGATGAGGCCATTACGGCTCGCCTTTAGATGTCCTCCTCGTGATAGCATCATTTAAAGAACGAGGGTCAGCACAACGTAAAAAGAACCGCACAAAAAAAATTGGAGGAGCCTACCGAAGATGAGGCCATTACGACTCGCCTTTAGGTGTCCTCCTCGGGATAGCATCATTTAAAGAACGAGGATCAGCACAACTTTAAAAAAAAAAATCCCAGAAAAAAAAAACGGAGGTGCCTGCCGAAGATGAGGCCATTACGGCTGGCCTTTAGGTGTCCTCCTCGGGATAGCGTCATTTAAAGAACGAGGGTCAGAGCAACATAAAAAAAATGAAAAATCGGAAAAAAAACCGGAGTAGCCTGCCGAAGATGAGGCCATTACAGCTTGCCTGTAGGTGCCCTCCTCGAGATAGCGTCAGTTAAAGAACGAGGGTCAAACACCGTAAAAAAAAACCGGAAAAAAAACCGGAGGAGCTTGCTGAAGATGAGGCCATTACGGCTCGCCTTTAGGTGTTCACCTCGGGATAGCATCATTTAGAGAACGAGGGTCAGCACAACGAAAAAAAAAACCAGAAAAAAATCGAGGAGCCTGTTGAAGATGAGGCCATTACGGCTCGCCTTTAGGTGTCCTCCTCGGGATAGCGTCATTTAAAGTACGAGGGTCAGCACAACATAAAAGAAAAACCAGAAAAAACTGGAGGAGCTTGCCGAAGATGAGGCCATTACGGCTCGCGTTTAGGTGTACTCCTCGGGATAGCATCATTTAGAGAACGAGGGTCAGCACAACGTTAAAAAAAAATCCCAGAAAAAAAAATGGAGGTTCCTGCCGAAGATGAGGCCATTACGGCTCGTCTTTAGGTGTCCTCCTCGGGATAGCATCATTTAAAGAACGAGGGTCCGCACAACGTTAAAAAAAATCGCAGAAAAAAAACGGAGGTGCCTGCCGAAGATGAGACCATTACGGCTCGCCTTTAGGTGTCCTCCTCGGGATAGCGTCATTTAAAGAACGAGGGTGAGAGCAACGTAAAAAAAAAAACAAAATGAAAAATCGGAAAAAAACTGGAGGTGCCTGCCGAAGATGAGGCCATTACAGCTCGCCTGTAGGTGCCCTCCTCGAGATAGCGTCAGTTAAAGAACGAGGGTCAGAACAACGTAAAAAAAAAAAACCGGAGGAGCTTGCTGAAGATGAGACCGTTACGGCTCGCCTTCAGTTGTCCACATCGGGATAGCATCATTTAAAGAACGAGGGTCAGCACAACGTAAAAAAAAAACCAGAAAAAAACTGGAGGAGCTTGCCGAAGATGAGGCCATTACGGCTCGCCTTTAGATGTCCTCCTCGTGATAGCATCATTTAAAGAACGAGGGTCAGCACAACGTAAAAAAAACCGCACAAAAAAAATTGGAGGAGCCTACCGAAGATGAGGCCATTACGGCTCGCCTTTAGGTATCCTCCTCGGGATAGCGTCATTTAAAGAACGAGGGTCAGCACAATGTAAAAAAAAAACCGAAAAAAAAAAATCGGAGGAGCCTGCTGAAGATGAGGCCATTACGCCTCGCCTTTAGGTGTCCTCCTCGTGGTAGCATCATTTAAAGAACGAGGGTCAGCACAACGTAAAAAAAATGGAAAAAACCAGAAAAAAAATAGAGGAGCCTGCTGAAGATGCGGCCATTACAGCTCACCTTTAGGTATCCTCCTCGGGATAGCGTTATTTAAAGAACGAGGGTCAGCATAACGTATAAAAAAAAGGAAAAAACCGGAAAAAAAAACGGAGGAGCCTGCTGAAGATGAGGCGATTACGGCTCGCCTTTAGGTGTCCTCCTCAGGATAGCATCATTTAAAGAACGAGGGTCAGCACAACGTTAAAAAAAACCCCAGAAAAAAAAACGAAGGTGCCTGCCGAAGATGAGGCCATTACGGCTTGCCTTTAGGTGTCCTCCTCGGGATAGCGTCTTTTAAAGAACGAGGGTCAGAGCAACGTAAAAAAAAAACAAAAAAAAAACTGGAAAAAAACCGGAGGAGCCTGCAGAAGATGAGGCCATTACGGCTCGCCTTTAGGTGTCCTCCTCGGGATAGCGTCTTTTAAAGAACGAGGGTCAGAGCAACGTAAAAAAAAAACAAAAAAAATCCGGAAAAAAACCGGAGGAGCCTGCCGAAGATGAGGCCATTGCAGCTCGCCTGTAGGTGCCCCCCCTCGAGATAGCATCATTTAAAGAACGAGGGTCAGAACAACGTAAAAAAAAACCGAAAAAAAAATCGGAGGAGCTTGCTGAAGATGAGGCCATTACGGCTCGCCTTTAGGTGTCCACCTCAGGATAGCATCATTTAAAGAACGATGGTCAGCCCAACGTAAAAAAAAACCAGAAAAAATGGAGGAGCCTGCTGAAGATGAGGCCATTACGGCTCGCCTTTAGGTGTCCTCCTCGGGATACCGTCATTTAAAGAACGAGGGTCAGCACAACGTAAAAAAAACCAGAAAAAAACTGGAGGAGCTTGCCAAAGATGAGGCCATTACGGCTCGCCTTTAGGTGTCCTCCTCGGGATAGCGTCATTTAAAGTACGAGGGTCAGCACAACATAAAAAAAAAACCAGAAAAAACTGGAGGAGCTTGCCGAAGATGAGGCCATTACGGCTCGCGTTTTGGTGTACTCCTCGGGATAGCATCATTTAAAGAACGAGGGTCAGCACAACGTTAAAAAAAAATCCCAGAAAAAAAAACGGAGGTTCCTGCCGAAGATGAGGCCATTACGGCTCGTCTTTAGGTGTCCTCCTCGGGATAGCATCATTTAAAGAACGAGGGTCCGCACAACGTTAAAAAAAAATCGCAGAAAAAAAACGGAGGTGCCTGCCGAAGATGAGACCATTACGGCTCGCCTTTAGGTGTCCTCCTCGGGATAGCGTCATTTAAAGAACGAGGGTCAGCACAACGTAAAAAAAACCAGAAAAAAACTGGAGGAGCTTGCCAAAGATGAGGCCATTACGGCTCGCCTTTAGGTGTCCTCCTCGGGATAACATCATTTAAAGAACGAGGGTCAGCACAACGTAAAAAAAAATAGAAAAAACCGGAAAAAAAATAGAGGAGCCTGCTGAAGATGAGGCCATTACGGCTCGCCTTTAGGTGTCCTGCTCGGGATAGCGTCATTTAAAGAACGAGGGTCAGCACAACGTACAAAAAAAAACCGGAGGAGCCTGCCGAGGACGAGGCCATTACGGCTCGCCTTTAGGTGTCCTCCTCAGGATAGCGTTATTTAAAGAACGAGGGTCAGCACAATGTAAAAAAATAAAAAATAATAAAAAAAACCGGAAAGAAAAAAATGGAGGAGCCTGCCGAAGATGAGGCCATTACGGCTCGCCTTTAGATGTCCTCCTCGTGATAGCATCATTTAAAGAACGAGGGTCAGCACAACGTAAAAAAAACCGCACAAAAAAAATTGGAGGAGCCTACCGAAGATGAGGCCATTACGACTCGCCTTTAGGTGTCCTCCTCGGGATAGCATCATTTAAAGAACGAGGATCAGCACAACTTTAAAAAAAAATCCCAGAAAAAAAAAACGGAGGTGCCTGCCGAAGATGAGGCCATTACGGCTCGCCTTTAGGTGTCCTCCTCGGGATAGCGTCATTTAAAGAACGAGGGTCAGAGCAACATAAAAAAAATGAAAAATCGGAAAAAAAACCGGAGTAGCCTGCCGAAGATGAGGCCATTACAGCTTGCCTGTAGGTGCCCTCCTCGAGATAGCGTCAGTTAAAGAACGAGGGTCAAACACCGTAAAAAAAAACCGGAAAAAAACCGGAGGAGCTTGCTGAAGATGAGGCCATTACGGCTCGCCTTTAGGTGTTCACCTCGGGATAGCATCATTTAAAGAACGAGGGTCAGCACAACGAAAAAAAAACCTGAAAAAAAATGGAGGAGCCTGTTGAAGATGAGGCCATTACGGCTCGCCTTTAGCTGTCCTCCTCGGGATAGCGTCATTTAAAGTACGAGGGTCAGCACAACATAAAAAAAAAAAACCAGAAAAAACTGGAGGAGCTTGCCGAAGATGAGGCCATTACGGCTCGCGTTTAGGTGTACTCCTCGGGATAGCATCATTTGAAGAACGAGGGTCAGCACAACGTTAAAAAGAAATCCCAGAAAAAAAAACGGAGGTTCCTGCCGAAGATGAGGCCATTACGGCTCGTCTTTAGGTGTCCTCCTCGGGATAGCATCATTTAAAGAACGAGGGTCCGCACAACGTTAAAAAAAAATCACAGAAAAAAAACGGAGGTGCCTGCCGAAGATGAGACCATTACGGCTCGCCTTTAGGTGTCCTCCTCGGGATAGCGTCATTTAAAGAACGAGGGTCAGAGCAACGTAAAAAAAAAACAAAATGAAAAATCGGAAAAAAACCGGAGGTGCCTGCCGAAGATGAGGCCATTACAGCTCGCCTGTAGGTGCCCTCCTCGAGATAGCGTCAGTTAAAGAACGAGGGTCAGAACAACGTAAAAAAAAAAACCGGAGGAGCTTGCTGAAGATGAGACCGTTACGGCTCGCCTTCAGTTGTCCACATCGGGATAGCATCATTTAAAGAACGAGGGTCAGCACAACGTAAAAAAAAAACCAGAAAAAAACTGGAGGAGCTTGCCGAAGATGAGGCCATTACGGCTCGACTTTAGGTGTCCTCCTCGGGATAGCATCATTTAAAGAACGAGGGTCAGCACAACGTAAAAAAAAAACGGAAAAAATAGGAAAAAGATAGAGGAGCCTGCTGAAGATGAGGCCATTACGGCTCGCCTTTAGGTGTCCTGCTCGGGATAGCGTCATTTAAAGAACGAGGGTCAGCACAACGTACAAAAAAAAACTGGAGGAGCCTGCCGAGGACGAGGCCATTACGGCTCGCCTTTAGGTGTCCTCCTCAGGATAGCGTTATTTAAAGAACGAGGGTCAGCACAATGTAAAAAAATAAAAAATAATAAAAAAAACCGAAAAGAAAAAAATGGAGGAGCCTGCCGAAGATGAGGCCATTACGGCTCGCCTTTAGATGTCCTCCTCGTGATAGCATCATTTAAAGAACGAGGGTCAGCACAACGTAAAAAAAACCGCACAAAAAAAATTGGAGGAGCCTACCGAAGATGAGGCCATTACGACTCGCCTTTAGGTGTCCTCCTCGGGATAGCATCATTTAAAGAACGAGGATCAGCACAACTTTAAAAAAAAAATCCCAGAAAAAAAAAAACGGAGGTGCCTGCCGAAGATGAGGCCATTACGGCTGGCCTTTAGGTGTCCTCCTCGGGATAGCGTCATTTAAAGAACGAGGGTCAGAGCAACATAAAAAAAATGAAAAATCGGAAAAAAAACCGGAGTAGCCTGCCGAAGATGAGGCCATTACAGCTTGCCTGTAGGTGCCCTCCTCGAGATAGCGTCAGTTAAAGAACGAGGGTCAAACACCGTAAAAAAAAACCGGAAAAAAAACCGGAGGAGCTTGCTGAAGATGAGGCCATTACGGCTCGCCTTTAGGTGTTTACCTCGGGATAGCATCATTTAGAGAACGAGGGTCAGCACAACGAAAAAAAAAACTAGAAAAAAAATGGAGGAGCCTGTTGAAGATGAGGCCATTACGGCTCGCCTTTAGGTGTCCTCCTCGGGATAGCGTCATTTAAAGTACGAGGGTCAGCACAACATAAAAAAAAAAACCAGGAAAAACTGGAGGAGCTTGCCGAAGATGAGGCCATTACGGCTCGCGTTTAGGTGTACTCCTCGGGATAGCATCATTTAGAGAACGAGGGTCAGCACAACGTTAAAAAAAAATCCCAGAAAAAAAAAACGGAGGTTCCTGCCGAAGATGAGGCCATTACGGCTCGTCTTTAGGTGTCCTCCTCGGGATAGCATCATTTAAAGAACGAGGGTCCGCACAACGTTAAAAAAAAATCGCAGAAAAAAAACGGAGGTGCCTGCCGAAGATGAGACCATTACGGCTCGCCTTTAGGTGTCCTCCTCGGGATAGCGTCATTTAAAGAACGAGGGTCAGAGCAACGTAAAAAAAAAAAACAAAATGAAAAATCGGAAAAAAACCGGAGGTGCCTGCCGAAGATGAGGCCATTACAGCTCGCCTGTAGGTGCCCTCCTCGAGATAGCGTCAGTTAAAGAACGAGGGTCAGAACAACGTAAAAAGAAACCGGAGGAGCTTGCTGAAGATGAGACCGTTACGGCTCGCCTTCAGTTGTCCACATCGGGATAGCATCATTTAAAGAACGAGGGTGAGCACAACGTAAAAAAAAATCCAGAAAAAAACTGGAGGAGCTTGCCGAAGATGAGGCCATTACGGCTCGCCTTTAGGTGTCCTCCTCGGGATAGCATCATTTAAAGAACGAGGGTCAGCACAACGTAAAAAAAACGGAAAAAATAGGAAAAAGATAGAGGAGCCTGCGGAAGATGAGGCCATTACGGCTCGCCTTTAGGTATCCTCCTCGGGATAGCGTCAATTAAAGAACAAGGGTAAGCATAACGTAAAAAAAAAACAAAAAAAAAACCGGAAAAAAAAATGGAGGAGCCTGCTGAAGATGAGGCCATTACGGCTCGCCTTTAGGTGTCCTGCTCGGGATAGCGTCATTTAAAGAACGAGGGTCAGCACAACGTACAAAAAAAAACTGGAGGAGCCTGCCGAGGACGAGGCCATTACGGCTCGCCTTTAGGTGTCCTCCTCAGGATAGCGTTATTTAAAGAACGAGGGTCAGCACAATGTAAAAAAATAAATAATAATAAAAAAAACCGGAAAGAAAAAAATGGAGGAGCCTGCCGAAGATGAGGCCATTACGGCTCGCCTTTAGATGTCCTCCTCGTGATAGCATCATTTAAAGAAGGAGGGTCAGCACAACGTAAAAAAAACCGCACAAAAAAAATTGGAGGTGCCTACCGAAGATGAGGCCATTACGACTCGCCTTTAGGTGTCCTCCTCGGGATAGCATCATTTAAAGAACAAGGATCAGCACAACTTTAAAAAAAAAATCCCAGAAAAAAAAAAACGGAGGTGCCTGCCGAAGATGAGGCCATTACGGCTGGCCTTTAGGTGTCCTCCACGGGATAGCGTCATTTAAAGAACGAGGGTCAGAGCAACATAAAAAAAATGAAAAATCAGAAAAAAAACCGGAGTAGCCTACCGAAGATGAGGCCATTACAGCTTGCCTGTAGGTGCCCTCCTCGAGATAGCGTCAGTTAAAGAACGAGGGTCAAACACCGTAAAAAAAAACCGGAAAAAAACCGGAGGAGCTTGCTGAAGATGAGGCCATTATGGCTCGCCTTTAGGTGTTCACCTCGGGATAGCATCATTTAGAGAACGAGGGTCAGCACAACGAAAAAAAAAACCAGAAAAAAAATGGAGGAGCCTGTTGAAGATGAGGCCATTACGGCTCGCCTTTAGGTGTCCTCCTCGGGATAGCGTCATTTAAAGTACGAGGGTCAGCACAACATAAAAAAAAAAACCAGAAAAAACTGGAGGAGCTTGCCGAAGATGAGGCCATTACGGCTCGCGTTTAGGTGTACTCCTCGGGATAGCATCATTTAGAGAACGAGGGTCAGCACAACGTTAAAAAAAAATCCCAGAAAAAAAAATGGAGGTTCCTGCCGAAGATGAGGCCATTATGGCTCGTCTTTAGGTGTCCTCCTCGGGATAGCATCATTTAAAGAACGAGGGTCCGCACAACGTTAAAAAAAATCGCAGAAAAAAAACGGAGGTGCCTGCCGAAGATGAGACCATTACGGCTTGCCTTTAGGTGTCCTCCTCGGGATAGCGTCATTTAAAGAACGAGGGTGAGAGCAACGTAAAAAAAAAAACAAAATGAAAAATCGGAAAAAAACCGGAGGTGCCTGCCGAAGATGAGGCCATTACAGCTCGCCTGTAGGTGCCCTCCTCGAGATAGCGTCAGTTAAAGAACGAGGGTCAGAACAACGTAAAAAAAAAACTGGAGGAGCTTGCTGAAGATGAGACCGTTACGGCTCGCCTTTAGTTGTCCACATCGGGATAGCATCATTTAAAGAACGAGGGTCAGCACAACATAAAAAAAAAACCAGAAAAAAACTGGAGGAGCTTGCCGAAGATGAGGCCATTACGGCTCGCCTTTAGGTGTCCTCCTCGGGATAGCATCATTTAAAGAACGAGGGTCAGCACAACGTAAAAAAAACGGAAAAAATCGGAAAAAGATAGAGGAGCCTGCTGAAGATGAGGCCATTACGGCTCGCCTTTAGGTATCCTCCTCGGGATAGCGTCAATTAAAGAACAAGGGTAAGCATAACGTATATAAAAAAGGAAAAAATCGGAAAAAAAATGGAGGAGCCTGCTGAAGATGAGGCGATTACGGCTCGCCTTTAGGTGTGGTGCACGAATTGTGAATCACACTTTTCACAACTCGTACCACTAACAAGCAAGTGCACTCGGTCGTCCAAGTAATACCTTACGTGAGTAAGGGTCGAATCCCACGGAGATTGTTGGCTTGAAGCATGCTATAGTTATCTTGTAACTCTTAGTCAGGATATAAGATCAATAATAATTCTTAGTTTTAATTGTAAAAAGTCAAAGGGCATAAAATAAATACTTGTTACTCAATAATGGAGAATATGTTGGGGTTTTGGAGATGCTTTGTCCTTTTTATTTCAGCTTTTCTCTTGTACTCCTCTTCACACACGCAAGGCTCCTTCCATGGCAAGCTGTATGTAGGGTGTCACCGTTGTCAATGGCTACTTCCCACCCTCTCAGTGAAAATGGTCCAAATGCTCTGTCACAGCACGGCTAATCATCTGTTGGTTCTCGATCATGTCAGAATAGAATCCAATGATTCTTTTGCGTCTGTCACTACGCCCAACAATCGCGAGTTTGAAGTTCGTCACAGTCATTCAATCCTTGAATCCTACTCGAAAAACCCCAGACAAGGTTTTGACTTTCCGGATTCTCATGAATGCCGCCATCAATTCTAGCTTATACCACGAAGATTCTGATCACAGAATCTAAGAGATACTCATTCATTCTAATATAGAACGGAGGTGGTTGTCAGGCACACGTTCATGGATTGAGGAAGGTGATGAGTGTCACGGATCATCACCTTCTTCATAGTGAAGCGCGAATGAACATCTTTGATAGGAACAAGCGTGTTTGAATAGAAAACAGAGATAATTGCATTAATTCATCGGGACGCTGCAGAGCTCCTCACCCCCAACAATGGGGTTTAGAGACTCATGCCGTCAAAGAGTATAAAATTCAGATCTAAAAATGTCATGAGATGCAAAATAAATCTCTAAAAGTTGTTTAAATACTAAACTAGTAACCTAGGTTTATAGAAAATGAGTAAACTATGATAGATAGTGCAGAAATCCACTTCTGGGGCCCACTTGGTATGTGCTGGGGCTGAGACTTAAGCTTCTCACGTGCCTGGGCTGTTTTGGGCGTTCAACGCCAGGTTGTAACCTGTTTCTGGCGTTGAACTTCAACTTGTAACTTGTTTCTGGCGCTGGACGCCAGACTGCAACATGGAACTGGCGTTGAACGCCAGTTTACGTCGTCTATCCTTGAGCAAAGTATAGACTATTATATATTGCTGAAAGCCCTAGATGTCTACTTTCCAACGCAATTAAGAGCGCGCCATTTGGAGTTCTGTAGCTCCAGAAAATTTACTTTGAGTACAGGGAGGTCAGAATCCAACAACATCAGTAGTCCTTTTTCAGCCTGAATCAGATTTTTGCTCAGCTCCCTCAATTTCAGCCAGAAAATACCTGAAATCACAGAAAAATACACAAAATCATAGTAAAGTCCAGAAATGTAATTTTTAATTAAAAACTAATAAAAATATACTAAAAACCAACTAAATCATACTAAAAACTAAGTAAAAACAATGCCAAAAAGCGTATAAATTATCCGCTCATCACAACACCAAACTTAAATTGTTGCTTGTCCCCAAGCAACTAAAGACAAAGTAGGATAAAAAGAAGAGAATATACAATGAATTCCAAAAACATCTATGAAGATCAGTGTTAATTAGATGAGCGGGGCTATTAGCTTTTTGCTTCTGAACAGTTTTGGCATCTCACTTTATCCTTTGAAGTTCAGAATGATTGGCATCTATAGGAACTCAGAATTTAGATAGTGTTATTGATTCTCCTAGTTCAGTATGTTGATTCTTGAACACAGCTACTTTATGAGTCTTGGCCATGGCCCTAAGCACTTTGTTTTCCAGTATTACCACTGGATACATAAATGCCACAGACACATAACTGGGTGAACCTTTTCAAATTGTGACTCAGCTTTGCTAGAGTCCCTAATTAGAGGTGTCCAGGGTTCTTAAGCACACTCTTATTTTTACTTTGGACCTCGACTTTAACCGCTCAGTCTCAAGTTTTCACTTGACACCTTCACGCCACAAGCACATGATTAGGGACAGCTTGGTTTAGCCGCTAAGGCCAGGATTTTATTCCTTTAGGCCCTCCTATCCACTGATGCTCAAAGCCTTGGATCCTTTTTATTACCCTTGCCTTTTGGTTTTAAGGGCTATTGGCTTTTTGCTCTTGCCTTTTGGTTTAAAGAGCTTTTGGCTTTTTCTGCTTGCTTTTTCTTTTTCTTGCTCTCTCTTTTTTTTCGCATTTTTTTTTTCTGCAAGCTTTGTTCTTCACTGCTTTTTCTTGCTTCAAGAATCATTTTTATGATTTTTCAGATTATCAAATAACATTTCTCCTTTTTCATCATTCTTTCAAGAGCCAACAATTTTAACATTCATAAACAACAAATTCAAAAGACATATGCACTGTTCAAGCATTCATTCAGAAAACAAAAAGTATTGCCACCTCATCAAAATAATTAAACTATTTTAAAATTCGAAATTCATGTACTTCTTTTTCTTTTTCAGAAAACAATTTTCATTTAAGAAAGGTGATGGATTCATAGGACATTCATATCTTTAAGACATAGACACTTAGATACTAGTGATCATATAGTAAAGACACAAACATAATTAAACATGAAGCATAGTAAACGAAAAAAAGGAAAATAAGAACAAGGAGATTAAGGAATGGGTCCACCTTAATGAGGGTGGCATCTTCCTCTTCTTGAAGAACCAATGGTGCTCTTGAGCTCCTCTATGTCTCTTCCTTGCCTTTGTTGCTCTTTCCTCATAGCTCTTTGATCTGCAGTCAATTGCTCTACCACTGAATTATGGAAAAACAAAAGCAATGCTTTTACCACACCAAACTTAAAAGGTTTGCTCGTCCTCGAGCAAAAGAAGAAAGAAGTGGAGAAGATGGAGGAGATGGAAGTGTGTGAATGGGTGGGTTTGGGAGGGAAATGGTTTGAATTTGAATGGTGAGGTAGGTGGGGATCCTGTGGGGTCCACAGATCCAGTGGGGTCAAGGATTTAGCATCTCTGCTCCAATTAGGCGTACAAAATGCCCTTACTGTGCAATCCTGGCGTTTAACGCCAGACTGCTGCCTGTTTCTGGCATTAAACACCCAAATGTAGCCTGTTTCTGGCGTTTAACGCCAGACTGATGCTTGTTTCTGGCGTTAAACGCCAGCTTGGTGCTTGTTTCTGGCGTTAAACGCCAGACAGATGCTTGTTTCTGGCGTTTAAATGCCAGAATGATCTTCCTCCAGGTTGTGCTATTTTTTCATGCTATTTTTTATTCTGTTTTTGATTTTCCATTTGTTTTTGTGACTTCACATGATCATCAACCTAAAGAAAACATAAAATAGCAATGGAAAATAAATAGATATAATTAAATAACATTGGGTTGCCTCCCAACAAGCGCTTCTTTAATGTCAATAGCTTGACAGTGAGCTCTCATGGAGCCTCACAGATAATCAGAGCAAGGTTGGGACCTCCCAACACCTAACTTAGAGTTTGAATGTGGGGGTTCAACACCAAACTTAGAGTTTGGTTGTGGCCTCCCAACACCAAACTTAGAGTTTGACTGTGGGGGCTTTGGTTGACTCTGCAGTGAGAGAAGCTTTTCATGCTTCCTCTCCATGGTTACAGAAGGAGAACCTTGTGTCTTATAGTTTGCAATGTTTGCAAACCACAGAGCTTCCTGAATAGCAAATAATTGCTCATCCAGAAAGGTTTCAGAGATCTTAGTAGGAGGGAGGGATGCTCTTGCTACTGGTTCTATCCGGGACAGGTGATCAGCTACTTGATTCTCTGTCCCTTTTCTATCTCTTATTTCTATATCAAACTCTTGCAGAAGTAACACCCATCTTATGAGCCTGGGCTTTGAATCCTGCTTTGTGAGTAGATATTTAAGAGCAGCATGGTCAGTGTACACAATCACTTTTGATCCTACTAAGTAGGATCTAAACTTGTCAATGGCATAAACCACTGTAAGTAATTCTTTTTCTGTGGTTGTGTAATTTTTCTGGGCATCATTTAAAACACTGCTAGCATAATAAATGACATGCAAAAGCTTGTTATACCTCTGTCCCAATACTGCACCAATGGTATGGTCACTAGCATCACACATTAGTTCGAATGGTAATGTCTAGTCTGGTGCAGAAATAACTGGTGTTGTGACCAACTTAGCTTTCAGGGTCTCAAACGCCTGCAGACACTTTGTGTCAAACACAAATGGTGTGTCAGCAGCTAGCAGATTGCTCAGAGGTTTTGCAATTTTTGAAAAATCCTTTATAAACCTCCTATAGAATCTTGCATGCCCCAGAAAGCTTTTGATTGCCTTAACATTGGTAGGTGGTGGTAATTTTTCAATTACTTCAACTTTAGCTTGATCCACCTCTATTTCCTTATTTGAAATTTTATGCCCAAGGACAATCCCTTCAGTCACCATAAAGTGACATTTTTTCCAGTTTAAAACTAGGTTGGTATCTTGGCATCTTTTTAGAACAAGTGCTAAATGGTTAAGGCAGGAGCTGAATGAGTCTCCAAATATTGAAAAGTCATCCATGAAGACTTCCAGAAACTTCTCTACCATATCAGAGAAGATAGAGAGCATGCACCTCTGAAAGGTTGCAGGTGCATTACACAGACCAAAAGGCATCCTTCTGTAGGCAAACACTCCAGAAGGACATGTGAATGCTGTTTTCTCTTGGTCCTGAGGATCTACTGCAATTTGGTTGTAACCTGAATAGCCATCCAAAAAGCAGTAATATTCATGACCTGCTAGTCTCTCTAGCATCTGGTCTATGAATGGTAAAGGAAAATGATCCTTCCTGGTGGCTGTATTAAGCCTTCTGTAGTCAATACACATACGCCACCCTGTAACTGTTCTTGTAGGAACCAGTTCATTCTTTTCATTATGAACCACTGTCATTCCTCCCTTTTTAGGGACAACATGGACAGGGCTCACCCAGGGGCTATCAAAAATAGGATAGATAATCCCAGCCTCTAGTAACTTAGTGACCTCTTTCTGCACCACCTCCTTCATGGCGGGATTTAGCCGCCTCTGTCGTTGAACCACTGGCTTAGCATCATCCTCCATAGGATCTTGTGCATGCATCTGGCTGGGCTAATGCCCTTAAGATCACTTATGGACCACCCAAGAGCTGTCTTGTGTGTCCTTAGCACCTGAATTAGTGCTTTCTCTTCCTGTGGCCCTAAAGCAGAGCTTATGATTACAGGAAAAGTGTCACCTTCTCCCAGAAATAAATATTTCAGGGATGGTGGTAGTGGTTTGAGCTCGGGTTTAGGAGGTTTCTCCTCTTCCTGAGGAGTTTTCAGAGGTTCTTTTATTTCCTCTGGTTCCTCCAGATCAGGCTGAACATCTTTAAAAATGTCCTCTAGCTCTGATTCGAGACTCTCAGTCATATTGACCTCTTCCACCAGGGAGTCAATAATATCAACGCCCAGGAAGTCGTCTGATGTGTCTGGATGTTGCATAGCTTTGACAACATTCAACTTAAACTCATCCTCGTTGACTCTCAGGGTTATCTCCCCTTTTTGGACGTCAATGAGTGTTCGTCCAGTTGCTAGGAATGGTCTTCCTAGAATGAGATTTGCACTCTTGTGCTCCTCCATTTCCAGCACTACAAAGTCAGTAGGGAAGGCAAATGGCCCAACCTTGACAATCATGTCCTCAATTATGCCTGATGGGTATTTAATGGAGCCATCAGCAAGTTGAAGACAGATCCGGGTTGGTTTGACCTCTTCAGTCAAGCCAAGCTTTCTGATGGTGGATGCAGGGATTAGGTTGATGCTTGTCCCAAGATCACATAGAACTGTCTTGGTGCAGTTACCCTCTAATATGCATGGTATCATAAAGCTCCCGGGATCTTTAAGCTTTTCTGGGAAGCTTTTCAGAATGACTGCACTGCATTCTTCAGTGAGGAGAATTCTTTCAGTTTCTCTCCAATCCTTCTTATGACTCAAGATATCTTTCATGAACTTGGCATAAGAGGGTATTTGCTCAAGTGCCTCTACAAACGGAATCTTTATTTCAAGAGTCCTGAGATAGTCTGCAAAGCGGGCAAATTGCTTATCCTGCTCCTCTTTACGGAGTTTTTGAGGATAAGGCATCTTGGCTTTGTATTCCTCAACCTTAGTTGCTGCAGGTTTATTTCCTACAGAGGTAGGTTGAAAAGCCTTCTTGAGGGATTTATTATCAGCACTTGCAGGTGTCTGATCCCTTACTGGCATTTGAAAGCCAGGGTTGGAAGCTGGAGTGGCGTTGGACGCCAACTCCTTACTTGTTCCTGGCGTTTGAACGCCAGAACTGAGCTTCCATTGGGCGTTTGACGCCAACTCTTTGCCTGTTTCTGGCGTTTGAACGCCAGAGTTATTCCTCTCTGGGCTCTTACTGTCCTCAGAGGGATTTTGGATAGCTGGTTGTTCATTTCTTGGCTTTCTGCTGCCTTGAAGTGAGGTATTTAATGTTTTCCCACTTCTTAATTGAACTGCTTGGCACTCTTCTGTTATTTGTTTTGATAACTGCTGTTCTGTTTGCTTCAACTGTACTTCCATATTTAGATTAGCCATTCTTGTGTCTTGTAGTATCTCCTTGAATTCAGCCAGCTATTTTGTTAGAAAGTCTAATTGCTGATTGAATTCTGTAATTTGTTCTGCAGGACTGAGTTTAGCAGTTACTGTTTTAGCCTCTTCTTTCATGGAAGATTCACTGCTTAGGTACAGATGCTGATTTCTGGAAACTGTATCAATGAGCTCTTGAGCTTCTTCAATTGTTTTTCTCATATGTATAGATCCACCAGCTGAGTGGTCTAGAGAAATCTGAGCATTCTCTGTAAGCCCATAATAGAAGATGTCTAATTGCACCCATTCTGAAAACATTTCAGAGGGGCATTTTCTTAGCATCTCTCTGTATCTCTCCCGGGCATCATAAAGAGATTCATTATCTCCTTGTTTAAAGCCTTGGATGTCCAGCCTTAGCTGTGTCATCTGTTTTGGAGGGAAGTATTGATTCAGGAATTTTTCTGTCAGCTGTTTCCATGTCCTTATGCTAGCTTTAGGTTGGTTATTTAACCACCTCTTAGCTTGATCTTTTACAGCAAATGGAAACAGTAATAATCTGTAGACATCCTGATCTACTTCCTTATCATGTACTGTGTCAGCAATTTGTAAAAACTGTGCTAGAAACTCTGTAGGTTCTTCCTGTGGAAGACCGGAATATTGGCAACTCTACTGCACCATGATAATGAGCTGAGGATTCAACTCAAAGATACTGACTCCAATGGAGGGTATACAGATACTACTCCCATATGAAGCAGTAGTGGGGTTAGCATATGACCCCAGAGTCCTTCTGGACTGTTCATTTCCACTTAGGTCCATGATGGAGAAAGGGAGATGATGTGGATTGTAAATATTTTTTTTTTGAAAACCGAAATTAAAATAAAATAAAATAAAATAAAATAAGTAAAAATTCGAATATAAGTTTAGAAATTAAAAGGAAATTGAAAACTAAAATAATTAATTAATTAAAAAGATTTGAAGAATAAGGGGTAAGGATTTTCGAAAAATGAAGAGAGAGAAAGTGGTTAGGAAGTTTTGAAATTTAAATTTTAGATTTGAAAATTAAAATTTGAATTTTTAAATTTTTGAAATTTGAAATTCAAATTTTAAAATTTGAAAATTTGAATTTTGAATTTTGAAAAAGTCAACAATATAAGATAAGGATTTGAAAGAGATTTAAATTTTGAAAAGATTTGATTTTTAAGTTTGAAAATTAAATTTTAAAAATTGAAATTTTGAATTTTGAATTTTGAATTTTGAATTTTGAATTTTGGAAGTTGAAAATTGAAATTTGAATTTGAAATAAGATAAGATTTTGAAAAAGATATGAATTTTTTTTGAAAAAGATTTGAATTCTGAATTTTTTTTTAAAACTAAGATAAGATAAAATTTTGAAACTGAAATCTGAATTTTAAGAAAAAAATTTCGAAATATTTGCTTAAAAATAGTTAGAAAATATATATTTTTTTATTTTTGAATTTTATGATGAAAGAGAAAAACACACAAAAGACACACAACTTAAAATTTTTAGATCTAATGCTCCTTGTTTTCAAAAATTTTGGAGGGAAAACACCAAGGAACACCAAACTTAAAAATTTTAAGATCAAAACACAAGAAAGACTCAAGAACACTTTGAAGACTCATAAGAACATAAGAACATGAAGAAAGAACACCAAACTTAAAATTTTTAGAAAACCTCAATAAAATTTTCGAAAATTATAGAAGATTAACAAGAAAACACCAAACTTAAAGTTTGGCACAAGATTTAATCAAAGAAAAATTATTTTAAAAAAATATTTTAAAAAGAAGAAACCCAATTACCAAGAACATAGACCAACGCTCTAGCCAATTGGGCTGTAAATGTAACACTTGTTTTGAAAAGGCACAAGAAAAACAAGAAAAGAAACAGAACAAGAAAAACTAAAGATCAAACAAGAAAAATAAACAAGAACAACTTGAAGATCCAGGAAAAACAAAGAACACAAATTCGAAAATTTAAAGGAAAATATAAAATATGCAATTGACACCAAACTTAAAATATGAAACTAAACTCAAACAGAAAAATTCAATTATTAGTAAAAGAAAAATAAAATTTCGAAAAAAATTTTGAAAAAGAAAATAAGGATTCTAAAATTCTAACAAGAACAATAATAAAAGACTCAAAGATAAATTATAGATTAATAAAGAAAAACAAAAATTTTTGAAAGATTTTTTTGAAAAGAAAGTAAAAGACTCTGACCCAAAAGACAAAATTTTCCTAATCTAAGCAATAGGATGAACCATCAGTTGTTCAAACTCAACAATCCCCAGCAACGGCGCCAAAGTCTTGGTGCACGAATTGTGAATCACACTTTTCACAACTCGTACCACTAACCAGCAAGTGCACTGGGTCGTCCAAGTAATACCTTACGTGAGTAAGGGTCGAATCCCACGGAGATTGTTGGCTTGAAGCAAGCTATAGTTATCTTGTAACTCTTAGTCAGGATATAAGATCAATAATAATTCTTAGTTTTAATTGTAAAAAGTCAAAGGGCATAAAATAAATTGTTGTTACTCAATAATGGAGAATATGTTGGGGTTTTGGAGATGCTTTGTCCTCTTTATTTCAGCTTTTCTCTTGTACTCCTCTTCACACACGCAAGGCGCCTTCCATGGCAAGCTGTATGTAGGGTGTCACCGTTGTCAATGGCTACTTCCCATCCTGTCAGTGAAAATGGTCTAAATGCTCTGTCACAGAACGGCTAATCATCTGTTGGTTCTCGATCATGTCAGAATAGAATCCATTGATTCTTTTGCGTCTGTCACTACGCCCAACAATCGCGAGTTTGAAGTTAGTCACAGTCATTCAATCCTTGAATCCTACTCGAAAAATCCCAGACAAGGTTTGACTTTCCGGATTCTCATGAATGCCGCCATTAATTCTAGCTTATACCACGAAGATTCTGATTACGGAATCTAAGAGATACTCATTCAATCTAATATAGAACAGAGGTGGTTGTCAGACACACGTTCATGGATTGAGGAAGGTGATGAGTGTCATGGATCATCACCTTCTTCATAGTGAAGCGCGAACGAACATCTTAGATAGGAACAAGCGTGTTTGAATAGAAAACAGAGATAATTGCATTAATTCATCGGGACGCTGCAGAGCTCCTCACCCCCAACAATGGGGTTTAGAGACTCATGCCGTCAAAGAGTATAAAATTCAGATCTAAAAATGTCAAGAGATGCAAAATAAATCTCTAAAAGTTGTTTAAATACTAAACTAGTAACCTAAGTTTACAGAAAATGAGTAAACTATGATAGATAGTGCAGAAATCCACTTATGGGGCCCACTTGGTGTGTGCTGGGGCTGAGACTTAAGCTTCTCACGTGCCTGGGCTGTTTTGGGCGTTCAACGCCAGGTTATAACCTGTTTCTGGCGTTGAACTCCAACTTGTAACTTGTTTCTGGCGCTGGACGCTAGACTGCAACATGGAACTGGCGTTGAACGCCAGTTTACGTTATCTATCCTTGAGCAGCGTATAGACTATTATATATTGCTGGAAAGCCCTGGATGTCTACCTTCCAACGCAATTGAGAGCGCGCTATTTGGAGTTATGTAGCTCCAGAAAATCTACTTTGAGTGCAGGGAGGTCAGAATCCAACAGCATCAGCAATCCTTTTTCAGCCTGAATCAGATATTTGCTCAGCTCCCTCAATTTCAGCCAGAAAATACCTAAAATCACAGAAAAATACACAAACTCATAGTAAAGTCCAGAAATGTGATTTTTAATTAAAAACTAATAAAAATATACTAAAAACCAACTAAATCATACTAAAAACTATGTAAAAATAATGCCAAAAAGCGTATAAATTATCCACTCATCAAGGTGTCCTCCTCAGGATCGCGTCATTTAAAGAACGAGGGTCAGCACAACGTTAAAAAAAACCCAGAAAAAAATGGAGGAGCCTGCCAAAGATGAGGCCATTACGGCTCGCCTTTAGGTGTCCTCCTCGGGATAACGTCATTTAAAGAACGAGGGTCAGCACAACGTACAAAAAAAAACCGGAGGAGCCTACCGAAGATGAGGCCATTACGGCTCGCCCTTAGGTGTCCTCCTCAGGATAGCGTTATTTAAAGAATGAGGGTCAGCACAACGTAAAAAAAAAAAAAAAAAAAACCCGGAAAGAAAAAAATGGAGGAGCCTGCCGAAGATGAGGTCATTATGGCTCGCCTTTAGGTGTCCTCCTTGGGATAGCGTCATTTAAAGAACGAGGGTCAGCACAACGTAAAAAAAACCGCAAAAAAAAAATCGGAGGAGCCTGCGGAAGATGAGGCCATTATGACTCGCCTTTAGGTGTCCTCCTCGGGATAGCATCATTTAAAGAACGAGGAGCACAACGTTAAAAAAAAACCCAGAAAAAAAAAGAAGGTGCCTGCCGAAGATGAGGCCATTACGGGTCGCCTTTAGGTGTCCTCCTCGGGATAGCGTCATTTAAAGAACGAGGGTCAGAGCAACGTAAAAAAAAACAAAAAGAAAAACCGGAAAAAACCGAAGGAGCCTGCCGAAGATGAGGCCATTACAGCTCGCCTATAGTTGCCCTCCTCGAGATAGCGTCATTTAAAGAACGAAGGTTAGAACAACGTAAAATAAAAAACCGGAAAAAAAAAACCGGAGGAGCTTGCTGAAGATGAGGCCATTACGGCACGCCTTTAGGTGTCTACCTCGAGATAGCATCATTTAAAGAACGAGGGTCAGCACAACGTAAAAAAAAGGAAAAAACTGGAAAAAAATAGAGGAGCCTGCTGAAGATGAGGCCATTACGGCTCGCCTTTAGGTATCCTCCTCGGGATAGCGTCATTTAAAGAACGAGGGTAAGCATAACGTATAAAAAAAAGGAAAAAACCGGAAAAAAAACATCGGATCCTGCTGAAGATGCGGCGATTACGGCTCGCCTTTAGGTGTCCTCCTTAGGAACGCGTCATTTAAAGAACGAGGGTCAGCACAACGTTAAAAAAAACCCAGAAAAAAAACGGAGGAGCCTGCCGAAGATGAGGCCATTACGGCTCGCCTTTAGGTGTCCTCCTCAAGATAGCGTTATTTAAAGAATGAGGGTCAGCACAACGTAAAAAAAAAAAAAAAACCCAGAAAGAAAAAAATGGAGGAGCCTGCCGAAGATGAGGCCATTACGGCTCGCCTTTAGGTGTCCTCCTCGGGATAGCGTCATTTAAAGAACGAGGGTCAGCCCAACGTAAAAAAAAACCGCAAAAAAAAAAAAATCGGAGGAGCCTGTCGAAGATGAGGCCATTACGACTCGCCTTTAGGTGTCCTCCTCGGGATATCATCATTTAAAGAACGAGGGTCAGCACAACGTAAAAAAAAACGGAAAAAATCGGAAAAAAATAGAGGAGCCTGCTGAAGATGAGGCCATTACGGCTCGCCTTTAGGTATCCTCCTCGGGATAGCGTCATTTAAAGAACGAGGGTAAGCATAACGTATAGAAAAAAAGGAAAAAAGCGGAAAAAAACGGAGGAGCCTGTTGAAGATGAGGCGATTACGGCTTGCCTTTAGGTTTCTTCCTTAGGAACGCGTCATTTAAAGAACGAGGGTTAGCACAATGTTAAAAAAAAAAACCCAGAAAAAAAAACGGAGGATCCTGCCGAAGATGAGGCCATTACGGCTCACCTTTAGGTGTCCTCCTCGGGATATCATCATTTAAAGAACGTGGGTCAGCACAACGTAAAAAAAATCGGAAAAAAAAATAGAGGAGCCTGCTGAAGATGAGGCCATTACGGCTCGTCTTTAGGTATCCTCCTCGGGATAGCGTCATTTAAAGAACGAGGGTAATCATAACGTATAAAAAAAGGAAAAAATCGGAAAAAAAATGGAGGAGCCTGCTGAAGATGAGGCGATAACGGCTCGCCTTTAGGTGTCCTCCTCAGGAACGCGTCATTTAAAGAACGAGGGTCAGCACAACGTTAAAAAAAAAACCCAGAAAAAAAACGGAGGAGCCTGCCGAAGTTGAGGCCATTACGGCTCGCCTTTAGGTGTCCTCCTCGGGATAGCTTCATTTAAAGAACGAGGGTCAGCACAACGTACAAAAAAAAAAAACCAGAGGAGCCTGCCGAAGATGAGGCCATGACAGGTCGCGTTTAGGTGTCCTCCTCCGGATAGCGTTATTTAAAAAATGAGGGTCAGCACAACTTAAAAAAATTAAAAAATAATAATAATAATAAAAACCGGAAAGAAAAAAATGGAGGAGCGTGTTGAAGATGAGGCGATAACGGCTCGCCTTTACGTGTCATCCGCAAGAACGCGTCAGTTAAAGAACGAGGGTCAGCGCAACGTTAAAAAAAAACCCAGAAAAAAAACGGAGGAGCCTGCCGAAGATGAGGCCATTACGGCTCGCCTTTAGGTGTCCTCCTCGGGATAGCGTCATTTAAAGAACGAGGGTCAGCATAATGTACAAAAAAAAAACCGGAGGAGCCTGCCGAAGATGAGGCCATTACAGCTCGCGTTTAGGTGTCCTCCTCCAGATAGCGTTATTTAAAGAATGAGGGTCAGCACAACGTAAAAAAATAAATAATAATAATAATAAAAAAACCCGGAAAGAAAAAAATGGAGGAGCCTACCGAAGATGAGGCCATTACGGCTTGCCTTTAGGTGTCTTCCTCGGGATAGCGTTATTTAAAAAACGAGGGTTAGAACAACGTAAAAAAAAACCGCAAAAAAAATCGGAGGAGCCTGCCAAAGATGAGGCCATTACGACTCGCCTTTAGGTGTCCTCCTCGGGAAAGCATCATTTTAAGAACGAGGGTCAGCACAACGTAAAAAAAAACAGAAAAAATCGGAAAAAAAATAGAGGAGCCTGCTGAAGATGAGGCCATTACGGCTCGCCTTTAGGTATCCTCCTCGGGATGGCGTTATTTAAAGAACGAGGGTAAGCATAACGTATAAAAAAAAAAGGAAAAAACCGAAAAAAAAACGGAGGAGCCTGCTGAAGATGAGGCGATTACGGCTCGCCTTTAGGTGTCCTCCTCAGGAACGCGTCATTTTAAGAACGAGGGTCAGCACAATGTTAAAAAAAAACCCAGAAAAAAAAAACGGAAGAGCCTGCCGAAGATGAGGCCGTTACGGCTCACCTTTAGATGTCCTCCTCGGGATATCATCATTTAAAGAACGTGGGTCAGCACAACGTAAAGAAAACCGGAAAAAATCAGAAAAAAAAATAGAGGAGCCTGCTGAAGATGAGGCCATTACGGCTCGTCTTTAGGTATCCTCCTCGAGATAGCGTCATTTAAAGAACGAGGGTAATCATAACGTATAAAAAAAAAAGGAAAAAACCGGAAAAAAACGGAGGAGCCTGCTGAAGATGAGGCGATAACGGCTCGCCTTTAGGTGTCCTCCTCAGGAACGCGTCATTTAAAGAACGAGGGTCAGCACAACATTAAAAAAAAAAACCCAGAAAAAAAAACGGAGGAGCCTGCCGAAGATGAGGCCATTACGGCTCACCTTTAGGTGTCCTCCTTGCGATAGCGTCATTTAAAGAACGAGGGTCAGCACAACGTACAAAAAAAAAACCAGAGGAGCCTGCCGAAGATGAGGCCATTACGGCTCGCGTTTAGGTGTCCTCCTCCGGATAGCGTTATTTAAAGAATGAAGGTCAGCACAACTTAAAAAAATTAAAAAATAATAATAATAATAAAAACCGGAAAGAAAAAAATGGAGGAGCCTGTTGAAGATGAGGCGATAACGGCTCACCTTTAGGTGTCATCCTCAAGAACGCGTCATTTAAAGAACGAGGGTCAGCACAACGTACAAAAAAATAACCGGAGGAGCCTGCCGAAGATGAGGCCATTACGGTTCGCGTTTAGGTGTCCTCCTCCGGATAGCGTTTTTTAAAGAATCAGGGTCAGCACAACGTAAAAAAATAAATAATAATAATAATAAAAAAACCCGGAAAGAAAAAAATGCAGGAGCCTGCCGAAGATGAGGCCATTACGGCTTGCCTTTAGGTGTCCTCCTCGGGATAGCGTCATTTAAAGAACGAGGGTTAGAACAACGTAAAAAGAAACTGCAAAAGAAAATCGGAGGAGCCTGCCAAAGATGAGGCCATTACGACTCGCCTTTAGGTGTCCTCCTCGGGAAAGCATCATTTAAAGAACGAGGGTCAGCACAACGTAAAAAAAAATGGAAAAAATTAGAAAAAAATAGATGAGCCTGCTGAAGATGCGGCCATTACAGCTCACCTTTAGGTATCCTCCTCGGGATAGCGTTATTTAAAGAACGAGGGTCAGCATAACGTATAAAAAAAAGGAAAAAACCGAAAAAAAACCGGAGGAGCCTGCTGAAGATGAGGCGATTACGGCTCGCCTTATGTGTCCTCCTCAGGATAGCATTATTTAAAGAACGAGGGTCAGCACAACGTTAGAAAAAAAACCCCAGAAAAAAAAAAGAAGGTGCCTGCCGAAGATGAGGCCATTACGGCTCGCCTTTAGGTGTCCTCCTCGGGATAGCGTCATTTAAAGAACGAGGGTCAGAGCAACGTAAAAAAAAAAACAAAAACAAAAACCGGAAAAAAAGCGGAGGAGCCTGCCGAAGATGAGGCCATTACGGCTCATCTTTAGGTATCCTCCTCGGGATAGTGTCATTTAAAGAACGAGGGTAAGCATAATGTATAAAAAAAAGGAAAAAATCGGAAAAAAAACGGAGGAGCCTGCTGAAGATGAGGCGATAACGGCTCGCCTTTAGGTGTCCTCCTCAGGAACGCGTCATTTAAAGAACGAGGGTCAGCACAACGTTAAAAGAAAAAACCCAGAAAAAAAATGGAGGAGCCTGCCGAAGATGAGGCCATTACGGCTCGCCTTTAGGTGTCCTCCTCGGGATAGCGTTATTTAAAGAACGAGGGTCAGCACAACGTACAAAAAAAAAAAAAAACCCGGAGGAGCCTGCCGAAGATGAGGCCGTTACGGCTCGCGTTTAGGTGTCATCCTCCGGATAGCGTTATTTAAAGAATGAGGGTCAGCACAACGTAAAAAAATTAAAAAATAATAATAATAATAAAAACCGGAAAGAAAAAAATGGAGGAGCCTGTTGAAGATGAGGCGATAACGTCTCGCCTTTACGTGTCATCCGCAAGAACGCGTCAGTTAAAGAACGAGGGTCAACGCAACGTTAAAAAAAAACCCAGAAAAAAAACGGAGGAGCCTGCCGAAGATGAGGCCATTACGGCTCGCCTTTAGGTGTCCTCATCGGGATAGCGTCATTTAAAGAACGAGGGTCAGCATAATGTACAAAAAAAAAACCGGAGGAGCCTGCCGAAGATGAGGCCATTACGGCTCGCGTTTAGGTGTCCTCCTCCGGATAGCGTTATTTAAAGAATGAGGGTCAGCACAACGTAAAAAAATAAATAATAATAATAATAAAAAAACCCGGAAAGAAGAAAATGGAGGAGCCTGCCGAAGATGAGGCCATTACGGCTTGCCTTTAGGTGTCCTCCTCAGGATAGCGTCATTTAAAGAACGAGGGTTAGAACAACGTAAAAAAAAACCGCAAAAAAAAATCGGAGGAGCCTGCCAAAGATGAGGCCATTACGACTCGCCTTTAGGTGTCCTCCTCGGGAAAGCATCATTTAAAGAACGAGGGTCAGCACAACGTAAAAAAAAACAGAAAAAATCGGAAAAAAAATAGAGGAGCCTGCTGAAGATGAGGCCATTACGGCTCGCCTTTAGGTATCCTCCTCGGGATAGCATCATTTAAAGAACGAGGGTAAGCATAACGTATAAAAAAAAAGGAAAAAACCGGAAAAAAAAACGGTGGAGCCTGCTGAAGATGAGGCGATTACGGCTCGCCTTTAGGTGTCCTCCTCAGGAACGCGTCATTTAAAGAACGAGGGTCAGCACAATGTTAAAAAAAAACCCAGAAAAAAAAAGGGAAGAGCCTGCCGAAGATGAGGCCATTACGGCTCACCTTTAGATGTCCTCCTCGGGATATCATCATTTAAAGAACGTGGGTCAGCACAACGTAAAGAAAACCGGAAAAAATCAGAAAAAAAATAGAGGAGCCTGCTGAAGATGAGGCCATTACGGCTCGTCTTTAGGTATCCTCCTCGGGATAGCGTCATTTAAAGAACGAGGGTAATCATAACGTATAAAAAAAAGGAAAAAATCGGAAAAAAAACGGAGGAGCCTGCTGAAGATGAGGCGATAACGGCTCGCCTTTAGGTGTCCTCCTCAGGAACGCGTCATTTAAAGAACGAGGGTCAGCACAACATTAAAAAAAAAAACCAGAAAAAAAAACGGAGGAGCCTGCCGAAGATGAGGCCATTACGGCTCACCTTTAGGTGTCCTCCTCGGGATAGCGTCATTTAAAGAACGAGGGTCAGCACAACGTACAAAATAAAAACCAGAGGAGCCTGCCGAAGATGAGGCCATTACGGCTCGCGTTTAGGTGTCCTCCTCCGGATAGCGTTATTTAAAGAATGAAGGTCAGCACAACTTAAAAAAATTAAAAAATAATAATAATAATAAAAACCGGAAAGAAAAAAATGGAGGAGCCTGTTCAAGATGAGGCGATAACGGCTCGCCTTTAGGTGTCATCCTCAAGAACGCGTCATTTAAAGAACGAGGGTCAGCACAACGTACAAAAAAATAACCGGAGGAGCCTGCCGAAGATGAGGCCATTACGGTTCGCGTTTAGGTGTCCTCCTCCGGATAGCGTTACTTAAAGAATGAGGGTCAGCACAACGTAAAAAAATTAAAAAATAATAATAATAATAAAAACCGGAAAGAAAAAAATGGAGGAGCCTGTTGAAGATGAGGCGATAACGGCTCGCCTTTACGTGTCATCCGCAAGAATGCGTCAGTTAAAGAACGAGGGTCAACGCAACGTTAAAAAAAAACCCAGAAAAAAAACGGAGGAGCCTGCCGAAGATGAGGCCATTACGGCTCGCCTTTAGGTGTCCTCATCGGGATAGCGTCATTTAAAGAACGAGGGTCAGCATAATGTACAAAAAAAAAAACCGGAGGAGCCTGCCGAAGATGAGGCCATTACGGCTCGCGTTTAGGTGTCCTCCTCCGGATAGCGTTATTTAAAGAATGAGGGTCAGCACAACGTAAAAAAATAAATAATAATAATAATAAAAAAACCCGGAAAGAAAAAAATGGAGGAGCCTGCCGAAGATGAGGCCATTACGGCTTGCCTTTAGGTGTCCTCCTCGGGATAGCGTCATTTAAAGAACGAGGGTTAGAACAACGTAAAAAAAAACCGCAAAAAAAAATCGGAGGAGCCTGCCAAAGATGAGGCCATTACGACTCGCCTTTAGGTGTCCTCCTCGGGAAAGCATCATTTAAAGAACGAGGGTCAGCACAATGTAAAAAAAAACAGAAAAAATCGGAAAAAAAATAGAGGAGCCTGCTGAAGATGAGGCCATTACGGCTCGCCTTTAGGTATCCTCCTCGGGATAGCATCATTTAAAGAACGAGGGTAAGCATAACGTATAAAAAAAAAAGGAAAAAACCGGAAAAAAAAACGGTGGAGCCTGCTGAAGATGAGGCGATTACGGCTCGCCTTTAGGTGTCCTCCTCAGGAACGCGTCATTTAAAGAACGAGGGTCAGCACAACGTTAAAAGAAAAAACCCAGAAAAAAAATGGAGGAGCCTGCCGAAGATGAGGCCATTACGGCTCGCCTTTAGGTGTCCTCCTCGGGATAGCGTTATTTAAAGAACGAGGGTCAGCACAACGTACAAAAAAAAAAAAAAACCCGGAGGAGCCTGCCGAAGATGAGGCCGTTACGGCTCGCGTTTAGGTGTCATCCTCCGGATAGCGTTATTTAAAGAATGAGGGTCAGCACAACGTAAAAAAATTAAAAAATAATAATAATAATAAAAACCGGAAAGAAAAAAATGGAGGAGCCTGTTGAAGATGAGGCGATAACGTCTCGCCTTTACGTGTCATCCGCAAGAACGCGTCAGTTAAAGAACGAGGGTCAACGCAACGTTAAAAAAAAACCCAGAAAAAAAACGGAGGAGCCTGCCGAAGATGAGGCCATTACGGCTCGCCTTTAGGTGTCCTCATCGGGATAGCGTCATTTAAAGAACGAGGGTCAGCATAATGTACAAAAAAAAAACCGGAGGAGCCTGCCGAAGATGAGGCCATTACGGCTCGCGTTTAGGTGTCCTCCTCCGGATAGCGTTATTTAAAGAATGAGGGTCAGCACAACGTAAAAAAATAAATAATAATAATAATAAAAAAACCCGGAAAGAAGAAAATGGAGGAGCCTGCCGAAGATGAGGCCATTACGGCTTGCCTTTAGGTGTCCTCCTCAGGATAGCGTCATTTAAAGAACGAGGGTTAGAACAACGTAAAAAAAAACCGCAAAAAAAAATCGGAGGAGCCTGCCAAAGATGAGGCCATTACGACTCGCCTTTAGGTGTCCTCCTCGGGAAAGCATCATTTAAAGAACGAGGGTCAGCACAACGTAAAAAAAAACAGAAAAAATCGGAAAAAAAATAGAGGAGCCTGCTGAAGATGAGGCCATTACGGCTCGCCTTTAGGTATCCTCCTCGGGATAGCATCATTTAAAGAACGAGGGTAAGCATAACGTATAAAAAAAAAGGAAAAAACCGGAAAAAAAAACGGTGGAGCCTGCTGAAGATGAGGCGATTACGGCTCGCCTTTAGGTGTCCTCCTCAGGAACGCGTCATTTAAAGAACGAGGGTCAGCACAATGTTAAAAAAAAACCCAGAAAAAAAAAGGGAAGAGCCTGCCGAAGATGAGGCCATTACGGCTCACCTTTAGATGTCCTCCTCGGGATATCATCATTTAAAGAACGTGGGTCAGCACAACGTAAAGAAAACCGGAAAAAATCAGAAAAAAAATAGAGGAGCCTGCTGAAGATGAGGCCATTACGGCTCGTCTTTAGGTATCCTCCTCGGGATAGCGTCATTTAAAGAACGAGGGTAATCATAACGTATAAAAAAAAGGAAAAAATCGGAAAAAAAACGGAGGAGCCTGCTGAAGATGAGGCGATAACGGCTCGCCTTTAGGTGTCCTCCTCAGGAACGCGTCATTTAAAGAACGAGGGTCAGCACAACATTAAAAAAAAAAACCAGAAAAAAAAACGGAGGAGCCTGCCGAAGATGAGGCCATTACGGCTCACCTTTAGGTGTCCTCCTCGGGATAGCGTCATTTAAAGAACGAGGGTCAGCACAACGTACAAAAAAAAAACCAGAGGAGCCTGCCGAAGATGAGGCCATTACGGCTCGCGTTTAGGTGTCCTCCTCCGGATAGCGTTATTTAAAGAATGAAGGTCAGCACAACTTAAAAAAATTAAAAAATAATAATAATAATAAAAACCGGAAAGAAAAAAATGGAGGAGCCTGTTGAAGATGAGGCGATAACGGCTCGCCTTTAGGTGTCATCCTCAAGAACGCGTCATTTAAAGAACGAGGGTCAGCACAACGTACAAAAAAATAACCGGAGGAGCCTGCCGAAGATGAGGCCATTACGGTTCGCGTTTAGGTGTCCTCCTCCGGATAGCGTTATTTAAAGAATGAGGGTCAGCACAACGTAAAAAAATTAAAAAATAATAATAATAATAAAAACCGGAAAGAAAAAAATGGAGGAGCCTGTTGAAGATGAGGCGATAACGGCTCGCCTTTACGTGTCATCCGCAAGAATGCGTCAGTTAAAGAACGAGGGTCAACGCAACGTTAAAAAAAAACCCAGAAAAAAAACGGAGGAGCCTGCCGAAGATGAGGCCATTACGGCTCGCCTTTAGGTGTCCTCATCGGGATAGCGTCATTTAAAGAACGAGGGTCAGCATAATGTACAAAAAAAAAAACCGGAGGAGCCTGCCGAAGATGAGGCCATTACGGCTCGCGTTTAGGTGTCCTCCTCCGGATAGCGTTATTTAAAGAATGAGGGTCAGCACAACGTAAAAAAATAAATAATAATAATAATAAAAAAACCCGGAAAGAAAAAAATGGAGGAGCCTGCCGAAGATGAGGCCATTACGGCTTGCCTTTAGGTGTCCTCCTCGGGATAGCGTCATTTAAAGAACGAGGGTTAGAACAACGTAAAAAAAAACCGCAAAAAAAAATCGGAGGAGCCTGCCAAAGATGAGGCCATTACGACTCGCCTTTAGGTGTCCTCCTCGGGAAAGCATCATTTAAAGAACGAGGGTCAGCACAATGTAAAAAAAAACAGAAAAAATCGGAAAAAAAATAGAGGAGCCTGCTGAAGATGAGGCCATTACGGCTCGCCTTTAGGTATCCTCCTCGGGATAGCATCATTTAAAGAACGAGGGTAAGCATAACGTATAAAAAAAAAAGGAAAAAACCGGAAAAAAAAACGGTGGAGCCTGCTGAAGATGAGGCGATTACGGCTCGCCTTTAGGTGTCCTCCTCAGGAACGCGTCATTTAAAGAACGAGGGTCAGCACAATGTTAAAAAAAAACCCAGAAAAAAAAAAGGGAAGAGCCTGCCGAAGATGAGGCCATTACGGCTCACCTTTAGATGTCCTCCTCGGGATATCATCATTTAAAGAACGCGGGTCAGCACAACGTAAAGAAAACCGGAAAAAATCAGAAAAAAAATAGAGGAGCCTGCTGAAGATGAGGCCATTACGGCTCGTCTTTAGGTATCCTCCTCGGGATAGCGTCATTTAAAGAACGAGGGTAATCATAACGTATAAAAAAAAGGAAAAAATCGGAAAAAAAACGGAGGAGCCTGCTGAAGATGAGGCGATAACGGCTCGCCTTTAGGTGTCCTCCTCAGGAACGCGTCATTTAAAGAACGAGGGTCAGCACAACATTAAAAAAAAAAACCAGAAAAAAAAACGGAGGAGCCTGCCGAAGATGAGGCCATTACGGCTCACCTTTAGGTGTCCTCCTCGGGATAGCGTCATTTAAAGAACGAGGGTCAGCACAACGTACAAAAAAAAACCAGAGGAGCCTGCCGAAGATGAGGCCATTACGGCTCGCGTTTAGGTGTCCTCCTCCGAATAGCGTTATTTAAAGAATGAAGGTCAGCACAACTTAAAAAAATTAAAAAATAATAATAATAATAAAAACCGGAAAGAAAAAAATGGAGGAGCCTGTTGAAGATGAGGCGATAACGGCTCGCCTTTAGGTGTCATCCTCAAGAACGCGTCATTTAACGAACGAGGGTCAGCACAACGTACAAAAAAATAACCGGAGGAGCCTGCCGAAGATGAGGCCATTACGGTTCGCGTTTAGGTGTCCTCCTCCGGATAGCGTTATTTAAAGAATCAGGGTCAGCACAACGTAAAAAAATAAATAATAATAATAATAAAAAAACCCGGAAAGAAAAAAATGCAGGAGCCTGCCGAAGATGAGGCCATTACGGCTTGCCTTTAGGTGTCCTCCTCGGGATAGCGTCATTTAAAGAACGAGGGTTAGAACAACGTAAAAAAAAACTGCAAAAAAAAATCGGAGGAGCCTGCCAAAGATGAGGCCATTACGACTCGCCTTTAGGTGTCCTCCTCGGGAAAGCATCATTTAAAGAACGAGGGTCAGCACAACGTAAAAAAAAAACGGAAAAAATTAGAAAAAAATAGATGAGCCTGCTAAAGATGCGGCCATTACAGCTCACCTTTAGGTATCCTCCTCGGGATAGCGTTATTTAAAGAACGAGGGTCAGCATAACGTATAAAAAAAATGGAAAAAACTGAAAAAAAAACCGGAGGAGCCTGCTGAAGATGAGGCGATTACGGCTCGCCTTATGTGTCCTCCTCAGGATAGCATTATTTAAAGAACGAGGGTCAGCACAACGTTAGAAAAAAAACCCCAGAAAAAAAAAAAGAAGGTGCCTGCCGAAGATGAGGCCATTACGGCTCGCCTTTAGGTGTCCTCCTCGGGATAGCGTCATTTAAAGAACGAGGGTCAGAGCAACGTAAAAAAAAAACAAAAACAAAAATCGGAAAAAAAGCGGAGGAGCCTGCCGAAGATGAGGCCATTACGGCTCGTCTTTAGGTATCCTCCTCGGGATAGTGTCATTTAAAGAACGAGGGTAAGCATAATGTATAAAAAAAAAAGGAAAAAATCGGAAAAAAAAAAACGGAGGAGCCTGCTGAAGATGAGGCGATAACGGCTCGCCTTTAGGTGTCCTCCTCAGGAACGCGTCATTTAAAAAACGAGGGTCAGCACAACGTTAAAAGAAAAAACCCAGAAAAAAAATGGAGGAGCCTGCCAAAGATGAGGCCATTACGGCTCGCCTTTAGGTGTCCTCCTCGGGATAGCGTCATTTAAAGAACGAGGGTCAGCACAACGTACAAAAAAAAAAAAAAAACCGGAGGAGCCTGCCGAAGATGAGGCCATTACGGCTCGCGTTTAGGTGTCCTCCTCCGGATAGCGTTATTTAAAGAATGAGGGTCAGCACAACGTAAAAAAATTAAAAAATAATAATAATAAAAAAAACCGGAAAGAAAAAAATGGAGGAGCCTGTTGAAGATGAGGCGATAACGGCTCGCCTTTAGGTGTCCTCCTCAGGAACGCGTCATTTAAAGAACGAGGGTCAGCACAACGTTAAAAAAAAAACCCAGAAAAAAAATGGAGGAGCCTGCCGAAGATGAGGCCATTACGGCTCGCCTTTAGGTGTCCTCCTCGGGATAGCGTCATTTAAAAAATGAGGGTCAGCACAACGTACAAAAAAAAACCCGGAGGAGCCTGCCGAGGATGAAGTCATTACGGCTCGCGTTTAGGTGTCCTCCTCCGGATAGCGTTATTTAAAGAATGAGGGTCAGCACAACGTAAAAAAATAATTAATAATAATAATAAAAAAACATGGAAAGAAAAAAATGGAGGAGCCTGCCGAAGATGAGGCCATTACGGCTCGCCTTTAGGTGTCCTCCTCGGGATAGCGTCATTTAAAAAACGAGGGTTAGCACAACGTAAAAAAAAACCGCAAAAAAAAAAATCGGAGGAGCCTGCCAAAGATGAGGCCATTACGACTCGCCTTTAGGTGTCCTCCTCGGGAAAGCATCATTTAAAGAACGAGGGTCAGCACAACGTAAAAAAAAACGGAAAAAATCAGAAAAAAATAGAGGAGCCTGCTGAAGATGCGGCCATTACAGCTCACGTTTAGGTATCCTCCTCGGGATAGCGTTATTTAAAGAACGAGGGTCAGCATAACGTATAAAAAAAAGGAAAAAACCGGAAAAAAACTGGAGGAGCCTACTAAAGATGAGGCGATTACGGCTCGCCTTTAGGTGTCCTCCTCAGGATAGCATCATTTAAAGAACGAGGGTCAGCACAACGTTAGAAAAAAAACCCCAGAAAAAAAAAGGAGGTGCCTGCCGAAGATGAGGCCATTACGGCTCGCCTTTAGGTGTCCTCCTCGGGATAGCGTCATTTAAAGAACGAGGGTCAGCACAACGTACAAAAAAAAAACCGGAGGAGCCTGCCGAAGATGAGGTCATTATGGCTCGCGCTTAGGTGTCCTCCTCCGGATAGCGTTATTTAAAGAATGAGGGTCAGCACAACGTAAAAAAATTAAAAAATAATAATAATAAAAAAAACCGAAAAAAAAATAATGGAGGAGCCTGTTGAAGATGAGGCGATAACGGCTCGCCTTTAGGTGTCCTCCTCAGGAACGCGTCATTTAAAGAACGAGGGTCAGCACAACGTTAAAAAAAAAAACCCAGAAAAAAAACAGAGGAGCCTGCCGAAGATGAGGCCATTACGGCTCGCCTTTAGGTGTCAGATGGGAAAATTTGTGGAAAATTTAGAGTGCTCAGAATGTGTATTCTCTTGGTGATATTCCCAGCCACCATTAGAGATTGGTGATGATGGGTAATATCCCATAAAATTTGTTCGATCATAAGATGAGTTGAACTCCATTTGAATTTTGTAAAACACAACACCAAGGAAAATTGAAATTCATATCTCAGAGATGAATTTCTTAGTGAGGCAATAACTCAAACACCTTGGTTTCAACTTAGAACAGAGAACAAAAACAAAAAAATTGCTTGATCTAGACTTCTCACCCACTTAATCATTGTTGATCTAATCAATCCCCGGCAACGGCGCCAAAAACTTGATGGGAAAATTTGTGGAAAAACGAATTTCCAAAACACCCAAAACTCACCGGCAAGTATACCGGGTCGCATCAAGTAGTAAAACTCACTTAGAGTGAGGTCGATCCCACAGGGATTGATGGATCAAGCAACTTTAGTGGGTGATTAGTTTAGTCAAGCTAACATTGAAGTGAATTGTGTGAAATTGTAACCAACAGAATTTTAAATGATAGGAAATTAAAGTTGCAGAATGTAAATGGGCAGAAACTTAAAGAACAAGCAATGTAAATTGCAGAAACTTAAATGACAAGAAATGTAAATTGCATGAAAAGTAAAGGGGGACTGGGTACTGGAAATTAAAGAAAGCAATGGATCCAAGGCAAGAAAAGTAAATTCAGATTTGCAGCAAGCTCAAAGTTAAAGTGTAGAATGTAAATGTGCAGGAAATGTAAATTGGAAGCAATGAAGTAGAAAGTAAAAATTGCAGAGAAGGAAATTGTAGCAGAAAAGTAAATCAGCAAGAAAACTCAAATCAATTGTGAAATCTAGAAAGACAAGTGAAGATCTCAGGGGCTCAATGAGACTAGAAAACAAGTCTAGATCTCAAGTCCTTCCTTGATCCAATAAAGAACAATTTGCAAAAGAAATGAAGATGAAAGTAGTAAACAGAGTGTTGATTCAAATCCTTAATTCCCTGAAATTTTGTAGAAGAAGAACAAGAGAAATCTCAAAGTGAGAATGAAATAGAATTCCTTCAATTCTCAACCCAAGATTCAAAACAAAGAGAAAAACTAAAGAGAGAGAGTTTTCTATTCCTAATGCTCCCTCGTGGAGCCAGCCTCCTTCTAAAAATGAAAATGATGCCTTATATAGGCAAAATGAAAATGAAAATGAAATTGAAAACAAATTAAATTTCAAAAATGAAAAATCCTAATCTAACTGATCTTTGTGCCTATGAGTCATGTGGGCTTTGCTTGCTTTGGAGTGGAATTGGGTTGAAGAATGGATCTGGATGGCCTTGATGGAATTGGGATCATTCACGTTTGAGTCAACGTTTGAGGCAAACGTTGACTCAAACGTCTTTGTGAAGGCATTATGCAGAATGGCCATTTTGCTGTCACTCACGTCTGGGTTCACGTTTGAGGTCAAACGTGAGCTCAAATGTGATCTCCTCCAAGGCATTCTTTGGCCAACGTTTGACCTCACGTTTGAGGCAAACGTTGGCGCAAACGTGGGCTCCCTTCCAGGGCATCCATCTAGCAACATTTGGTCCTTAAAGATGCCTTTCACTCATGCCTCAATTTCGTGCCAAATATGGATTGCCATATATCGTTGGAAAGCTCTAAATGTCAGCTTTCTAACCCAATTGCTGTCACTCACGTTTGACCCTACGTTTGAGGTCAAACGTGAACGCAAACATTGGGAACATTGCCAGATTCGGAAGCTCAAACGTGCTACCCACCCCCATACTATTATACATTGTTGGAAAGCCCTAAATGCCTACTTTCCAATGCAATTGGAAGCGCATCATTTGGAGCTCCACAGCTCGAGTTATACTCCGTCGAAGGTGTGGAGGTCAGTTGGCCTCACTGCAGGTTGCCACCATGTTCGTGTATGCACATTTCGGGGAAGTTTTCTCCCTCAATTTTAGTGTCCACCATGCAGTGCCATATATGCTTGGAAAGCTCTCGATTCCTACTTTCCATTGTTTTTTGAATCACCTCATTTGGAGCTCTGTAGCTCAAGTTATTCTTGTTGAAAGTATACCCCTTCAGGCTGTGGGGAGCAACATTTCCCAAGGTATTCCTTAGCCAACGTTTGACCTCACGTTTGAGGCAAACGTTGGCGCAAACGTTGAGCTCCTGGGTGGCTGTGCTGATGAAGCTTCCTTGATTTGGTCATGGGCCACGCTTTTAAAAGCGTGGCCTAAGGCTCCAAAGTGTGCTCCAACTTCAAAGTGTGCCCCAAAGCTCTTTTTTTCTTCTTTTTAGCTTATTTTGTGCTTCTTTGCTTCTTTTTCTTCTTATTTCCTACAAAGTTTATCAAATCAAAAGATCAAAGAAATATACCATTTAAGCACCAAAGAATGCAATATTTAAGCACTAATCATTAATTTCTTGTATGAAAAAGCATAGAAAAACATGACATGATGACATGTCATCAGTGTCCTTCTCGGGATAGCGTCATTTAAAGAACGAGGGTCAGCACAACGTACAAAAAAAAACCGGAAGAGCCTGTCGAAGATGAGGCCATTACGGCTCGCGTTTAGCTGTCCTCCTCCGGATAGCGTTATTTAAAGAATGAGGGTCAGCACAACGTAAAAAAAATAAATAATAATAATAATAAAAAAAACCCGGAAAGAAAAAAATGGAGGAGCCTGCCGAAGATGAGGCCATTACGGCTCGCCGTTAGGTGTCCTCCTTGGGATAGCGTCATTTAAAGAACGAGGGTTGACACAACGTAAAAAAAAACCGCAAAAAAAAATCAGAGGAGCCTGCCAAAGATGAGGCCATTACGACTCGCCTTTAGGTGTCCTCCTCGGGAAAGCATCATTTAAAGAAATAGGGTCAGCACAACGTAAAAAAAAACAGAAAAAATCGGAAAAAAATAGAAGAGCCTGCTGAAGATGAGGCCATTACAGCTCATCTTTAGGTATCCTCCTCGGGATAGCGTTATTTAAAGAACGAGGGTCAGCATAACGTATAAAAAAAAAGGAAAAAACCGGAAAAAAACCGGAGGAGCCTGCCGAAGATAAGGCCATTACGGCTCGCCTTTAGGTGTCCTCCTCGGGATAGCGTCATTTAAAGAACGAGGGTCAGAGCAACGTAAAAAAAAAAAACAAAAACAAAAACAGGAAAAAAACTGGAGGAGCCTGCCGAAGATGAGGCCATTAAAGCTCGCCTGTAGATGCCCTCCTCGAGATAGCATCATTTAAAGAACAAGGGTCAAAACAACGTAAAAAAAACTGGAAAAAAAAACCAGAGGAGCTTACTAAAGATGAGGCCATTACGGCTCGCCTTTAGGTGTCCACCTCGGGATAGCATCATTTAAAGAACGAGGGTCAGCACAACGTAAAAAAAAAAACCAGAAAAAATGGAGGAGTCTGCTGAAGATGAGGCCATTACGGTTCACCTTTAGGTGTCCTCCTCGGGATAGCGTCATTTAAAGAACGAGGGTAAGCATAACGTATAAAAAAAAAGGAAAAAACTGAAAAAAAAAATGGAAGAGCCTGTTCAGGATGAGGCAATTACGGCTCGCCTTTAGGTGTCCTCCTCAGGAACGCGTCATTTAAAGAACGAGGGTAAGCACAACGTTAGAAAAAAAAACCAGGAAAAAAAACGGAGGAGCCTGCCGAAGATGAGGCCATTACGGCTCGCCTTTAAGTGTCCTCCTCGAGATAGCGTCATTTAAAGAACGAGGGTCAGCATAACGTACAAAAAAATAACCGGAGGAGCATGCCGAAGACGAGGCCATTACGGCTCGCCTTTAGGTGTCCTCCTCGGGATAGCGTTATTTAAAGAACGAAGGTCAGCACAACGTAAAAAAAAACTGCAAAAAAAAAAAAAATCGGAGGAGCCTGCCGAAGATGAGGCCATTACGACTTGCCTTAAGGTGTCCTCCTCGGATAGCATCATTTAAAGAACGTGGGTCAGCACAACGTAAAAAAACGGAAAAAATCAGAAAAAAAATAGAGGAGCCTGCTGAAGATGCGGCCATTACAGCTCACCTTTAGGTATCCTCCTCGGGATAGCGTCATTTAAAGAACGAGGGTCAGCATAACGTATAAATAAAAAGGAAAAAACCGGAAAAAAATGGAGGAGCCTGCTGAAAATGAGGCGATTACGGCTCGCCTTTAGGTGTCCTCCTCAGGAACACGTCATTTAAAGAACGAGGGTAAGCACAACGTTAAAAAAAACAAAAATAAAAACCAGAAAAAAAACCAGAGGAGCCTCCCGAAAATGAGGCCATTACGGCTCACCTCTAGGTGTCCTCCTCGGGATAGCATCATTTAAAGAAGGAGGGTCAGCACAACGTAAAAAAAACGGAAAAAATCGGAAAAAAAATAGAGGAGCCTGCTGAAGATGAGGCCATTACGGCTCGCCTTTAGGTATCCTCCTCGGGATAGCCTCATTTAAAGAACGAGGGTAAGCATAACTTATAAAAAAAAGGAAAAAACTGGAAAAAAAAATGGAGGAGCCTGTTGAGGATGAGGCAATTACGGCTCGCCTTTAGGTGTCCTCCTCAGGAACGCGTCATTTAAAGAACGAGAGTAAGCACAACGTTAAAAAAAAACCCGGAAAAAAACGGAGGAGCCTGCCGAAGATGAGGCCATTACGGCTCGCCTTTAGGTGTCCTCCTCGGGATAGCGTCATTTAAAGAACGAGGGTCAGCACAACGTACAGAAAAAAAAACCGGAGGAGCATGCCAAAGACGAGGCCATTACGGCTCGCCTTTAGGTGTCCTCCTCGGGATAGCGTCATTTAAAGAATGAAGGTCAGCACAATGTAAAAAAAAACCGCAAAAAAAAAACCGGAGGAGCCTGCCGAAGATGAGGCCATTACGACTCGCCTTAAGGTGTCCTCCTCGGGATAGCATCATTTTAAGAACGTGGGTCAGCACAACATAAAAAAAACGGAAAAAAATCGGAAAAAAAATAGAGGAGCCTGCTGAATATGCGGCCATTACAGCTCACTTTTAGGTATCCTCCACGGGATAGCATCATTTAAAGAACGAGGGTCAGCATAACGTATAAAAAAAAAAGGAAAAAATTGGAAAAAAACGGAGGAGCCTACTGAAAATGAGGCGATTACGGCTCGCCTTTAGGTGTCCTCCTCGGGATAGCGTCATTTACAGAACGAGGGTCAGAGCAACGTAAAAAAAAACAAAAACAAAAACCGGAAAAAAAACCAGAGGAGCCTGCCGAAGATGTGGCCATTACAGCTCGCCTGAAGGTGTCCTCCTCGGGATAGCATCATTTAATGAACGAGGGTCAGCACAACGTAAAAAAAAACAAAAAAAACCGAAAAAAAAATGGAAGAGCATGCTGAAGATGAGGCCATTACGGCTCGCCTTTAGGTATCCTCCTCGGGATAGCGTCATTTAAAGAACGAGGGTCAGAACAACGTAAAAAAAAAACCGGAAAAAAAACCGGAGGAGCTTGCTAAAGATGAGGCCATTACGGCTCGCCTTTAGGTGTCCACCTCGGGATAGCATCATTTAAAGAATGAGGGTCAGCACAACGTAAAAAAAAACCAGAAAAAAAATGGAGGAGACAGCTGAAGATGAGGCCATTACGGCTCGCCTTTAGGTGTCCTCCATGGGATAGCGTCATTTAAAGAACGATGGTCAGCACAACGTAAAAAAAAACCAGAAAAAAACTGCAGGAGCTTGCTGAAGATGAGGCCGTAACGGCTCGCCTTTAGGTATCCTCCTCGGGATAGCGTCATTTAAAGAACGAGGGTAAGCATAACGTATAAGAAAAAGGAAAAAACCGGAAAAAAAATGGAGGAACCTGCTGAAGATGAGGAGATTACGGCTCGCCTTTAGGTGTCCTCCTCAGGAACGCGTCATTTAAAGAACGAAGGTCAGCACAACGTTAAAAAAAAAACCAGAAAAAAACGGAGGAGCCTGCCGCAGATGAGGCCATTACGGCTAGCCTTTAGGTGTCCTCCTCGGGATAGTGTCATTTAAAGAACGAGGGTCAGCACAACGTACAAAAAAAATCCGGAGGAGCCTGCCGAAGATGAGGCCATTACGGCTCGCCTTTAGGTGTCCTCTTCAGGATAGCGTTATTTAAAGAATGAGGGTCAGCACAACGTAAAAAAATAAAAAATAATAAAAAAAAACCCGGAAAGAAAAAAATGGAGGAGCCTGCCGAAGATGAGGCCCTTAAGGCTCGCCTTTAGGTGTCCTCCGGGATAGCGTCATTTAAAGAACGAGGGTCAGCACAACGTAAAAAAAAAAGAAGAAAAAAAGGAAAAAAACCGAAAAAAAAACCGGAGGAACCTGCCGAAGATGAGGCCATTACGGCTCACCTTTAGGTGTCCTCCTCGGGATAGCATCATTTAATGAAGGAGGGTCAGCACAACGTAAAAAAAACGGTAAAAATCAGAAAAAAATAGAGGAGCCTGCTAAAGATGAGGCCATTATGGCTCGCCTTTAGGTATCCTCCTCGGGATAGCGTCATTTAAGGAACGAGGGTAAGCATAGCGTATAAAAAAAACGAAAAAACCGGAAAAAAAACGGAGGAGCCTGTTGAAGATGAGGCGATTACGGCTCGCCTTTAGGTGTCCTCCTCAGGAACGCGTCATTTAAAGAACGAGGGTAAGCACAACGTTAAAAAAAAACCCGGAAAAAAAATGGAGGAGCCTGCCGAAGATGAGGCCATTACGGCTCGCCTTTTGGTGTCCTCCTCGGGATAGCGTCATTTAAAGAACGAGGGTCAGCACAACGTACAAAAAAAAAAAAACCGGAGGAGCATGCCGAAGATGAGGCCATTACGACTCGCCTTTAGGTGTCCTCCTCGGGAAAGCGTCATTTAAAGAACGAAGGTCAGCACAACGTAAAAAAAAACCGCAAAAAAAAACCAGAGGAGCCTGCCGAAGATGAGGCCATTACGACTCGCCTTAAGGTGTCCTCCTCGGGATAGCATCATTTAAAGAACGAGGGTCAGCACAACGTAAAAAAACGGAAAAAATCGGAAAAAAATAGAGGAGCCTGCTGAAGATGCGGCCATTACAGCTCACCTTTAGGTATCCTCCTCGGGATAGCGTCATTTAAAGAACGAGGGTCAGCATAACGTATAAAAAAAAGGAAAAAATCGGAAAAAAATGGAGGAGCCTACTGAAAATGAGGCCGTTACGGCTCGCCTTTAGGGGTCCTCCTCGGGATAGCGTCATTTACAGAACGAGTGTCAGAGCAACGTAAAAAAAAAAACAAAAACAAAAACCGGAAAAAAAACCGGAGGAGCCTGCCAAAGATGAGGCCATTACAGCTCGCCTGAAGGTGTCCTCCTCGGGATAGCCTCATTTAAAGGAAAAAAAAATGGAGGAGCCTGCTGAAGATGAGGCCATTACGGCTCGCCTTTAGGTATCTTCCTCGGGATAGCGTCATTTAAAGAATGAGGGTCATCATAACGTATAAAAAAAACGAAAAAACCGGAAAAAAAACGGAGGAGCCTGCTGAAGATGAGGCGATTACGGCTCGCCTTTAGGTTTCCTCCTCAAGAACGCGTTATTTAAGGAATGAGGGTCAGCACAACGTTAAAAAAAAACCCGGAAAAAAAATGGAGGAGCCTGCCGAAGATGAGGCCATTACGGCTCGCCTTTAGGTGTCCTCCTCGGGATAGCGTCATTTATAGAACGAGGGTCAGCACAATATAAAAAAAAAAGGAAAAAAACCGAAAAAAAAAACCAGAGGAACCTGCCGAAGATGAGGCCATTACGACTCACCTTTAGGTGTCCTCCTCGGGATAGCGTCATTTATAGAACGAGGGTCAGCACAATATAAAAAAAAAAGGAAAAAAACCGAAAAAAAAAACCAGAGGAACCTGCCGAAGATGAGGCCATTACGACTCACCTTTAGGTGTCCACCTCGGGATAGCATCATTTACAGAACGAGGGTGAGCACAACGTAAAAAAAACGGAAAAACCGGAAAAAAATAGAGCAGCTTGCTGAAGATGAGGCCATTACGGCTTGCCTTTAGGTATCCTCCTCGGGATAGCGTCATTTAAAGAACGAGGGTAAGCATAACGTATAAAAAAAAGGAAAAAATCGGAAAAAAAATGGAGCAGCCTTTTGAAGATGAAGCGATTACGGCTCGCCTTTCGGTGTCCTCCTCAGGAACGCGTCATTTAAAGAACGAGGGTCAGCACAACGTTAAAAAAAATCCCGGAAAAAAACGGAGGAGCCTGCCGAAGATGAGGCCATTACGGATCGCCTTTAGGTGTCCTCCTCGGGATAGCGTCATTTAAAGAACGAGGGTCAGCACAACGTACAGAAAAAAAAACCGGAGGAGCATGCCAAAGACGAGGCCATTACGGCTCGCCTTTAGGTGTCCTCCTCGGGATAGCGTCATTTAAAGAATGAAGGTCAGCACAATGTAAAAAAAAACCGCAAAAAAAAAAACCGGAGGAGCCTGCCGAAGATGAGGCCATTACGACTCGCCTTAAGGTGTCCTCCTCGGGATAGCATCATTTTAAGAACGTGGGTCAGCACAACATAAAAAAAACGGAAAAAAATCGGAAAAAAAATAGAGGAGCCTGCTGAATATGAGTCCATTACAGCTCACTTTTAGGTATCCTCCACGGGATAGCATCATTTAAAGAACGAGGGTCAGCATAACGTATAAAAAAAAAAAGGAAAAAACTGGAAAAAAACGGAGGAGCCTACTGAAAATGAGGCGATTACGGCTCGCCTTTAGGTGTCCTCCTCGGGATAGCGTCATTTACAGAACGAGGGTCAGAGCAACGTAAAAAAAAACAAAAACAAAAACCGGAAAAAAACCAGAGGAGCCTGCCGAAGATGTGGCCATTACAGCTCGCCTGAAGGTGTCCTCCTCGGGGTAGCATCATTTAATGAACGAGGGTCAGCACAACGTAAAAAAAAACAAAAAAAACTGAAAAAAAAAATGGAAGCGCATGCTGAAGATGAGGCCATTACGGCTCGCCTTTAGGTATCCTCCTCGGGATAGCGTCATTTAAAGAACGAGGGTCAGAACAACGTAAAAAAAAAACCGGAAAAAAAACCGGAGGAGCTTGCTAAAGATGAGGCCATTACGGCTCGCCTTTAGGTGTCCACCTCGGGATAGCATCATTTAAAGAATGAGGGTCAGCACAACGTAAAAAAAAACCAGAAAAAAAATGGAGGAGACAGCTGAAGATGAGGCCATTACGGCTCGCCTTTAGGTGTCCTCCATGGGATAGCATCATTTAAAGAACGATGGTCAGCACAACGTAAAAAAAAAACAGAAAAAAACTGCAGGAGCTTGCTGAAGATGAGGCCGTAACGGCTCGCCTTTAGGTATCCTCCTCGGGATAGCGTCATTTAAAGAACGAGGGTAAGCATAACGTATAAGAAAAAGGAAAAAACCGGAAAAAAAATGGAGGAACCTGCTGAAGATGAGGAGATTACGGCTCGCCTTTAGGTGTCCTCCTCAGGAACACGTCATTTAAAGAACGAAGGTCAGCACAACGTTAAAAAAAAAACCAGAAAAAAACGGAGGAGCCTGCCGCAGATGAGGCCATTACGGCTAGCCTTTAGGTGTCCTCCTCGGGATAGTGTCATTTAAAGAACGAGGGTCAGCACAACGTACAAAAAAAATCCGGAGGAGCCTGCCGAAGATGAGGCCATTACGGCTCGCCTTTAGGTGTCCTCTTCAGGATAGCGTTATTTAAAGAATGAGGGTCAGCACAACGTAAAAAAATAAAAAATAATAAAAAAAAACCCGGAAAGAAAAAAATGGAGGAGCCTGCCGAAGATGAGGCCCTTAAGGCTCGCCTTTAGGTGTCCTCCGGGATAGCGTCATTTAAAGAACGAGGGTCAGCACAACGTAAAAAAAAAAGAAGAAAAAAAGGAAAAAAACCGAAAAAAAAACCGGAGGAACCTGCCGAAGATGAGGCCATTACGGCTCACCTTTAGGTGTCCTCCTCGGGATAGCATCATTTAAAGAAGGAGGGTCAGCACAACGTAAAAAAAACGGTAAAAATCAGAAAAAAATAGAAGTGCCTGCTGAAGATGAGGCCATTATGGCTCGCCTTTAGGTATCCTCCTCGGGATAGCGTCATTTAAGGAACGAGGGTAAGCATAGCGTATAAAAAAAACGAAAAAACCGGAAAAAAAACGGAGGAGCCTGTTGAAGATGAGGCGATTACGGCTCGCCTTTAGATGTCCTCCTCAGGAACGCGTCATTTAAAGAACGAGGGTAAGCACAACGTTAAAAAAAAACCCGGAAAAAAAATGGAGGAGCCTGCCGAAGATGAGGCCATTACGGCTCGCCTTTTGGTGTCCTCCTCGGGATAGCGTCATTTAAAGAACGAGGGTCAGCACAACGTACAAAAAAAAAAAACCGGAGGAGCATGCCGAATATGAGGCCATTACGACTCGCCTTTAGGTGTCCTCCTCGGGAAAGCGTCATTTAAAGAACGAAGGTCAGCACAACGTAAAAAAAAAACGTAAAAAAAAACCAGAGGAGCCTGCCGAAGATGAGGCCATTACGACTCGCCTTAAGGTGTCCTCCTCGGGATAGCATCATTTAAAGAACGAGGGTCAGCACAACGTAAAAAAACGGAAAAAATCAGAAAAAAATAGGGGAGCCTGCTGAAGATGCGGCCATTACAGCTCCCCTTTAGGTATCCTCCTCGGGATAGCGTCATTTAAAGAACGAGGGTCAGCATAACGTATAAAAAAAAAGGAAAAAATCGGAAAAAAATGGAGGAGCCTACTGAAAATGAGGCGATTACGGCTCGCCTTTAGGGGTCCTCCTCGGGATAGCGTCATTTACAGAACGAGGGTCAGAGCAACGTAAAAAAAAAACAAAAACAAAAACCGGAAAAAAAACCGGAGGAGCCTGCCAAAGATGAGGCCATTACAGCTTGCCTGAAGGTGTCCTCCTCGGGATAGCCTCATTTAAAGGAAAAAAAAATGGAGGAGCCTGCTGAAGATGAGGCCATTACGGCTCGCCTTTAGGTATCTTCCTCGGGATAGCGTCATTTAAAGAATGAGGGTCATCATAACGTATAAAAAAAACGAAAAAACCGGAAAAAAAACGGAGGAGCCTGCTGAAGATGAGGCGATTACGGCTCGCCTTTAGGTTTCCTCCTCAAGAACGCGTTATTTAAGGAATGAGGGTAAGCACAACGTTAAAAAAAAACCCGGAAAAAAAAATGGAGGAGACTGCCGAAGATGAGGACATTACGGCTCGCCTTTAGGTGTCCTCCTCGGGATAGCGTCATTTATAGAACGAGGGTCAGCACAATATAAAAAAAAAAAGGAAAAAAACCGAAAAAAAAAACCAGAGGAACCTGCCGAAGATGAGGCCATTACGACTCACCTTTAGGTGTCCACCTCGGGATAGCATCATTTACAGAACGAGGGTGAGCACAACGTAAAAAAAACGGAAAAACCGGAAAAAAATAGAGCAGCCTGCTGAAGATGAGGCCATTACGGCTTGCCTTTAGGTATCCTCCTCGGGATAGCGTCATTTAAAGAACGAGGGTAAGCATAACGTATAAAAAAAAGGAAAAAATCGGAAAAAAATGGAGCAACCTTTTGAAGATGAAGCGATTACGGCTCGCCTTTCGGTGTCCTCCTCAGGAACGCGTCATTTAAAGAACGAGGGTCTGCACAACGTTAAAAAAAATCCCGGAAAAAAACGGAGGAGCCTGCCGAAGATGAGGCCATTACGGCTCGCCTTTAGGTGTCCTCCTCGGGATAGCGTCATTTAAAGAACGAGGGTCAGCACAACGTACAGAAAAAAAAACCGGAGGAGCATGCCAAAGACGAGGCCATTACGGCTCGCCTTTAGGTGTCCTCCTCGGGATAGCGTCATTTAAAGAATGAAGGTCAGCACAATGTAAAAAAAAACCGCAAAAAAAAAAACCGGAGGAGCCTGCCGAAGATGAGGCCATTACGACTCGCCTTAAGGTGTCCTCCTCGGGATAGCATCATTTTAAGAACGTGGGTCAGCACAACATAAAAAAAACGGAAAAAAATCGGAAAAAAAATAGAGGAGCCTGCTGAATATGCGGCCATTACAGCTCACTTTTAGGTATCCTCCACGGGATAGCATCATTTAAAGAACGAGGGTCAGCATAACGTATAAAAAAAAAAGGGAAAAAACTGGAAAAAAACGGAGGAGCCTACTGAAAATGAGGCGATTACGGCTCGCCTTTAGGTGTCCTCCTCGGGATAGCGTCATTTACAGAACGAGGGTCAGAGCAACGTAAAAAAAAACAAAAACAAAAACCGGAAAAAAAACCAGAGGAGCCTGCCGAAGATGTGGCCATTACAGCTCGCCTGAAGGTGTCCTCCTCGGGATAGCATCATTTAATGAACGAGGGTCAGCACAACGTAAAAAAAAACAAAAAAAACTGAAAAAAAAAATGGAAGAGCATGCTGAAGATGAGGCCATTACGGCTCGCCTTTAGGTATCCTCCTCGGGATAGCGTCATTTAAAGAACGAGGGTCAGAACAACGTAAAAAAAAAACCGGAAAAAAAACCGGAGGAGCTTGCTAAAGATGAGGCCATTACGGCTCGCCTTTAGGTGTCCACCTCGGGATAGCATCATTTAAAGAATGAGGGTCAGCACAACGTAAAAAAAAACCAGAAAAAAAATGGAGGAGACAGCTGAAGATGAGGCCATTACGGCTCGCCTTTAGGTGTCCTCCATGGGATAGCATCATTTAAAGAACGATGGTCAGCACAACGTAAAAAAAAACCAGAAAAAAACTGCAGGAGCTTGCTGAAGATGAGGCCGTAACGGCTCGCCTTTAGGTATCCTCCTCGGGATAGCGTCATTTAAAGAACGAGGGTAAGCATAACGTATAAGAAAAAGGAAAAAACCGGAAAAAAATGGAGGAACCTGCTGAAGATGTGGAGATTACGGCTCGCCTTTAGGTGTCCTCCTCAGGAACACGTCATTTAAAGAACGAAGGTCAGCACAACGTTAAAAAAAAAACCAGAAATAAACGGAGGAGCCTGCCGCAGATGAGGCCATTACGGCTAGCCTTTAGGTGTCCTCCTCGGGATAGTGTCATTTAAAGAACGAGGGTCAGCACAACGTACAAAAAAAATCCGGAGGAGCCTGCCGAAGATGAGGCCATTACGGCTCGCCTTTAGGTGTCCTCTTCAGGATAGCGTTATTTAAAGAATGAGGGTCAGCACAACGTAAAAAAATAAAAAATAATAAAAAAAAACCCGGAAGGAAAAAAATGGAGGAGCCTGCCGAAGATGAGGCCCTTAAGGCTCGCCTTTTGGTGTCCTCCGGGATAGCGTCATTTAAAGAACGAGGGTCAGCACAACGTAAAAAAAAAAGAAGAAAAAAAGGAAAAAAACCGAAAAAAAAACCGGAGGAACCTGCCGAAGATGAGGCCATTACGGCTCACCTTTAGGTGTCCTCCTCGAGATAGCATCATTTAAAGAAGGAGGGTCAGCACAACGTAAAAAAAACGGTAAAAATCAGAAAAAAATAGAGGAGCCTGCTGAAGATGAGGCCATTATGGCTCGCCTTTAGGTATCCTCCTCGGGATAGCGTCATTTAAGGAATGAGGGTAAGCATAGCGTATAAAAAAAACGAAAAAACTAGAAAAAAAACGGAGGAGCCTGTTGAAGATGAGGCGATTACGGCTCGCCTTTAGGTGTCCTCCTCAGGAACGCGTCATTTAAAGAACGAGGGTAAGCACAACGTTAAAAAAAAACCCGGAAAAAAAATGGAGGAGCCTGCCGAAGATGAGGCCATTACGGCTCGCCTTTAGGTATCTTCCTCGGGATAGCGTCATTTAAAGAATGAGGGTCATCATAACGTATAAAAAAAATGAAAAAACCGGAAAAAAAACGGAGGAGCCTGCTGAAGAAGAGGCGATTACGGCTCGCCTTTAGGTTTCCTCCTCAAGAACGCGTTATTTAAGGAATGAGGGTCAGCACAACGTTAAAAAAAAACCCGGAAAAAAAAATGGAGGAGCCTGCCGAAGATGAGGCCATTACGGCTCGCCTTTAGGTGTCCTCCTCGGGATAGCGTCATTTATAGAACGAGGGTCAGCACAATATAAAAAAAAAAGGAAAAAAACCGAAAAAAAAACCAGAGGAACCTGCCGAAGATGAAGCCATTACGACTCACCTTTAGGTGTCCTCCTCGGGATAGCGTCATTTATAGAACGAGGGTCAGCACAATATAAAAAAAAAAGGAAAAAAACCGAAAAAAAAAACCAGAGGAACCTGCCGAAGATGAGGCCATTACGACTCACCTTTAGGTGTCCACCTCGGGATAGCATCATTTACAGAACGAGGGTGAGCACAACGTAAAAAAAACGGAAAAACCGGGAAAAAATAGAGCAGCCTGCTGAAGATGAGGCCATTACGGCTTGCCTTTAGGTATCCTCCTCGGGATAGCGTCATTTAAAGAACGAGGGTAAGCATAACGTATAAAAAAAAGGAAAAAATCGGAAAAAAAAATGGAGCAGCCTTTTGAAGATGAAGCGATTACGGCTCGCCTTTCGGTGTCCTCCTCAGGAACGCGTCATTTAAAGAACGAGGGTCAGCACAACGTTAAAAAAAATCCCGGAAAAAAACGGAGGAGCATGCCGAAGATGAGGCCATTACGGCTCGCCTTTAGGTGTCCTCCTCGGGATAGCGTCATTTAAAGAACGAGGGTCAGCACAACGTACAGAAAAAAAAACCGGAGGAGCATGCCAAAGACGAGGCCATTACGGCTCGCCTTTAGGTGTCCTCCTCGGGATAGCGTCATTTAAAGAATGAAGGTCAGCACAATGTAAAAAAAAACCGCAAAAAAAAAACCGGAGGAGCCTGCCGAAGATGAGGCCATTACGACTCGCCTTAAGGTGTCCTCCTCGGGATAGCATCATTTTAAGAACGTGGGTCAGCACAACATAAAAAAAACGGAAAAAAATCGAAAAAAAAATAGAGGAGCCTGCTGAATATGCGGCCATTACAACTCACTTTTAGGTATCCTCCACGGGATAGCATCATTTAAAGAACGAGGGTCAGCATAACGTATAAAAAAAAAAAGGAAAAAACTGGAAAAAAACGGAGGAGCCTACTGAAAATGAGGCGATTACGGCTCGCCTTTAGGTGTCCTCCTCGGGATAGCGTCATTTACAGAACGAGGGTCAGAGCAACGTAAAAAAAAACAAAAACAAAAACCGGAAAAAAAACCAGAGGAGCCTGCCGAAGATGTGGCCATTACAGCTCGCCTGAAGGTGTCCTCCTCGGGATAGCATCATTTAATGAACGAGGGTCAGCACAACGTAAAAAAAAACAAAAAAAACTGAAAAAAAAAATGGTAGAGCATGCTGAAGATGAGGCCATTACGGCTCGCCTTTAGGTATCCTCCTCGGGATAGCGTCATTTAAAGAACGAGGGTCAGAACAACGTAAAAAAAACCGGAAAAAAAACCGGAGGAGCTTGCTAAAGATGAGGCCATTACGGCTCGCCTTTAGGTGTCCACCTCGGGATAGCATCATTTAAAGAATGAGGGTCAGCACAACGTAAAAAAAAACCAGAAAAAAAATGGAGGAGACAGCAGAAGATGAGGCCATTACGGCTCGCCTTTAGGTGTCCTCCATGGGATAGCGTCATTTAAAGAACGATGGTCAGCACAACGTAAAAAAAAACCAGAAAAAAACTGCAGGAGCTTGCTGAAGATGAGGCCGTAACGGCTCGCCTTTAGGTATCCTCCTCGGGATAGCGTCATTTAAAGAACGAGGGTAAGCATAACGTATAAGAAAAAGGAAAAAACCGGAAAAAAAATGGAGGAACCTGCTGAAGATGAGGAGATTACGGCTCGCCTTTAGGTGTCCTCCTCAGGAACGCGTCATTTAAAGAACGAAGGTCAGCACAACGTTAAAAAAAAAACCAGAAAAAAACGGAGGAGCCTGCCGCAGATGAGGCCATTACGGCTAGCCTTTAGGTGTCCTCCTCGGGATAGTGTCATTTAAAGAACGAGGGTCAGCACAACGTACAAAAAAAATCCGGAGGAGCCTGCCGAAGATGAGGCCATTACGGCTCGCCTTTAGGTGTCCTCTTCAGGATAGCGTTATTTAAAGAATGAGGGTCAGCACAACGTAAAAAAATAAAAAATAATAAAAAAAACCCGGAAAGAAAAAAATGGAGGAGCCTGCCGAAGATGAGGCCCTTAAGGCTCGCCTTTAGGTGTCCTCCGGGATAGCGTCATTTAAAGAACGAGGGTCAGCACAACGTAAAAAAAAAAGAAGAAAAAAAGGAAAAAAACCGAAAAAAAAACCGGAGGAACCTGCCGAAGATGAGGCCATTACGGCTCACCTTTAGGTGTCCTCCTCGAGATAGCATCATTTAAAGAAGGAGGGTCAGCACAACGTAAAAAAAACGGTAAAAATCAGAAAAAAATAGAGGAGCCTGCTGAAGATGAGGCCATTATGGCTCGCCTTTAGGTATCCTCCTCGGGATAGCGTCATTTAAGGAATGAGGGTAAGCATAGCGTATAAAAAAAACGAAAAAACTAGAAAAAAAACGGAGGAGCCTATTGAAGATGAGGCGATTACGGCTCGCCTTTAGGTGTCCTCCTCAGGAACGCGTCATTTATAGAACGAGGGTAAGCACAACGTTAAAAAAAAACCCGGAAAAAAATGGAGGAGCCTGCCGAAGATGAGGCCATTACGGCTCGCCTTTAGGTATCTTCCTCGGGATAGCGTCATTTAAAGAATGAGGGTCATCATAACGTATAAAAAAAACGAAAAAACCGGAAAAAAAACGGAGGAGCCTGCTGAAGAAGAGGCGATTACGGCTCGCCTTTAGGTTTCCTCCTCAAGAACGCGTTATTTAAGGAATGAGGGTCAGCACAACGTTAAAAAAAAACCCGGAAAAAAAAATGGAGGAGCCTGCCGAAGATGAGGCCATTACGGCTCGCCTTTAGGTGTCCTCCTCGGGATAGCGTCATTTATAGAACGAGGGTCAGCACAATATAAAAAAAAAAGGAAAAAAACCGAAAAAAAAAACCAGAGGAACCTGCCGAAGATGAGGCCATTACGACTCACCTTTAGGTGTCCTCCTCGGGATAGCGTCATTTATAGAACGAGGGTCAGCACAATATAAAAAAAAAAGGAAAAAAACCGAAAAAAAAAACCAGAGGAACCTGCCGAAGATGAGGCCATTACGACTCACCTTTAGGTGTCCACCTCGGGATAGCATCATTTACAGAACGAGGGTGAGCACAACGTAAAAAAAACGGAAAAACCGGAAAAAAATAGAGCAGCCTGCTGAAGATGAGGCCATTACGGCTTGCCTTTAGGTATCCTCCTCGGGATAGCGTCATTTAAAGAACGAGGGTTAGAACAACGTAAAAAAAAAAAACAAAAATCGGAAAAAAAAACCGGAGGAGCCTGCCGAAGATAAGGCCATTACGGCTCTTGCCTGTAGGTGTACTCCTCGGGATAGTGTCATTTAAAGAACGAGGGTCAGCACAACGTAAAAAAAATCGGAAAAAAAAAATAGGAGGAGCCTGCCGAAGATAAGGCCACTACGGCTCTCGCCTGTAGGTGTCAACCTCGGGATATCATCATTTAAAGAACGAGGGTCAGCACAACGTAAAAAAAACGGAGGAGCCTGGAAAAGATGAGGCGATTACGGTTCGCCTTTAGGTGTCCTCCTCCGGATAGCGTAATTTAAAGAACGAGGGTCAGCACAACATAAAAAAAAACTGGTAAAAAAACACGGAGGAGCATGCCGAAGATGAGGCCACTACGGCTTGCCTTTAGGTGACTTCCTCGGGATAGCGTCATTTAAAGAACAAGGGTCAGCACAACGTAAAAAAAACCGGAAAAAAAAAACTTAAAAAAAATCGGAGGACCTACCGAAGATGAGACCATTACGGCTCGGCTTTAGGTGTCCTCATCGGGATAGCATCTTTTAAAGAACGAGGTTCAGCACAACGTAACAAAAAAAACAGAAAAAATCGGAAAAAAGTAGAGGAGCCTGCTGAAGATGAGACCATTACGGCTCACCTTTAGGTATCCTCCTCGAGATAGCGTCATTTAAAGAACGAGGGTCAACATAACATATAAAAAAAGGAAAAAACCGGAAAAAAAAAACGGAGGAGCAGCTGAAGATGAGGCGATTACGGCTCGCCTCTAGGTGTCCTCCTCGCGATACCGTCATTAAAAGAATGAGGGTCAGCACAACATTAAAAAAAACCCGGAAGAAAATGGAGGAGCCTGCCGATGATGAGGTCATTACGGCCAACCTTTAGGTGTCCTCCTCGGGATAGCTTCATTTAAAGAACAAGGGTCAGAACAACGTAAAAAAAAAGGGAAAAAAACCGAAAAAAAACAGAAGGAGCCTGCCGAAGATGAGGCCATTACGGCTCGCCTTTAGGTGTCCTCCTCTGGATAGCGTCATTTAAAGAACGAGGGTCAGAACAATGTATAAAAAAAACCGGAAAAAAAAACCGGAGGAGCTTGCCGATGATGAGGCGATTACGGCTCGCCTATAGGTGTCCTCGGGATAGCATCATTTAAAGAACGAGGGTCAGCACAACGTATAAAAAAACCAGAAAAAAAACCGGAGGAGCCTGCCGAAGATGAGGCCATTACGGCTCGCTTTTAGGTGACCTCCTCGGGATAGCATCATTTAAAGAACGAGGGTCAGCACAATGTAAAAAAAAAAATAGAAAAAACCGAAAAAAAATAGAGGAGCCTGCTGAAGATGAGGCCATTACGGCTCGCCTTTAGGTATCCTCCTCGGGATAGCGTCATTTAAAGAACGAGGGTCAGCATAACGTATAAAAAATGAAAAATCAGAAAAAAAACGGAGGAGCCTGCTGAAGATGAGGCTATTACGGCTCGCCTTTAGGTGTCCACCTCGGGATAGCGTTACTTAAAGAACGAGGGTCAGCACAACGTACAAAAAAAAACCGGAGGAGCCTGCCGAAGATGAGTCCATTACGGCTCGCCTTTAGGTGTCCTCCTCAAGATAGCGTCATTTAAAGAATGAGGTTCAGCACAACGTAAAAAAATAAAAAAATAAAAAATAAAAAAAAATAAAAATAAAAAAAACCCGGAAAAAAAATGGACGAGCTTGCCGAAGTTGAGGCCATTACGGCTCGCCTTTAGGTGTCCTCCTCTGGATAGTGTCATTTAAAGAACGACGGTCAGCATAACGTATAAAAAAAGGGAAAAAATTGGAAAAAAATGGAGGAGCTTGCTGAAGATGAGGCGATTACGGCTCGCCTTTAGGTGTCCTCCTCAGGATAGCGTCATTTAAAGAACGAGGGTTAGCACAACGTTAAAAAAAAAACCCAGAAAAAAAACGGAGGAGCCTGCCGAAGATGAGGCCATTACGGCTCGCCTTTAGGTGTCCTCCTCGGGATAGCGTCATTTAAATAACGAGGGTTAGAACAACAAAAAAAAAAAACAAAAATCGGAAAGAAAAACTGGAGGAGCCTGCCGAAGATAAGCCCATTACGGCTCTCGCATGTAGGTGTCCTGCTCGGGTTAGTGTCATTTAAAGAACGAGGGTCAGCACAGCGTAAAAAAAAATCGGAAAAAAAAAAACAGGAGGAGCCTGCCGTAGATAATGCCACTGAGGCTCTCTCCTGTAGGTGTCCTCCTCGGGATAGTGTCATTTAAAGAACGAGGGTCAGCACAACGTAAAAAAAAACGGAGGAGCCTCGTAAAGATGAGGCGATTACGATTCGCCTTTAGGTGTCCTCCTTCGGATAGCGTAATTTAAAGAACGAGGGTTAGCACAACATAAAAAAAAACCGGTAAAAAAACACGGAGGAGCATGCCGAAGATGAGGCCACTACGGCTTGCCTTTAGGTGTCCTCCTCGGGATAGCGTCATTTAAAGAACGAGGGTCAGCACAACGTAAAAAAAAAACTGAAAAAAAAAACCGAAAAAAAAATTGGAGGAGCCTGCCGAAGATGAGGCCATTACGGCTCGCCTTTAGGTGTCCTCCTCGGGATAGCGTCATTTAAAGAACGAGGGTCAGCATAACATATAAAAAAAGGAAAAAATCGGAAAAACAAAACGGGTGAGCGGCTGAAGATGAGGCGATTACGGCTCGCTTCTAGATGTCCTCCTCACGATACCATCATTAAAAGAACGAGGGTCAGCACAACGTTAAAAAACCCGGAAAAAAATGGAGGAGCCTGCCGATGATGAGGTCATTACGGCATGCCTTTAGGTGTCCTCCTCGGGATAGCGTCATTTAAAGAACAAGGGTCAGAACAACGTAAAAAAAAAGGGAAAAAAACCGGAAAAAAACCGAAGGAGCCTGCCAAAGATGAGGCCGTTACGGCTCGCCTTTTGGTGTCCTCCTTTGGATAGCGTCATTTAAAGAACGAGGGTCAGAACAACGTATAAAAAAAACCGGAAAAAAAAACCGGAGGAGCTTGCCGAAGATGAGGCGATTACGGCTCGCCTTTAGGTATCCTCGGGATAGCATCATTTAAAGAACGAGGGTCAGCACAACGTAAAAAAAAAAACGGAGGAGCCTGCTGAAGATGAGTCGATTACGTCTCACCTTTAGGTGTCCTCCTCGGGATAACGTCATTTAAAAAACGAGGGTCAACACAACATACAAAAAAAAAACCCGGTAAAAAACCCGGACGAGCCTGCCGAAGATGAGGCCATTACGGTTCGCCTTTTGGTGTGCTCCTCGGGATAGCGTCATTTAAAGAATGAGGGTCAGTACAACGTAAAAAAAACGGAAAAAAATGAAAAAAAACCTGAGAAACCTGCCGAAGATGAGGCCATTACGGCTCACCTTTAGGTGTCCTCCTCGGGATAGCGTCATTTAAAGAACGAGGGTCAACACAACGTAAAAAAAATACCAAAAAAAAAATGGAGGAGCCTGCCGAAGATGAGGCCATTACGGCTCGCATTTAGGTGTCCTCCTCGAGATACCATCATTTAAAGAACGAGGGTCAGCACAACGTAAAAAAAACGGAAAAAATTGGAAAAAAAAAATAGAGGAGCCTCCTGAAGATGAGGCCATTTTGGCTCGCCTTTAGGTATCCTCCTCGGGATAGCGTCATTTAAAGAACGAGGGTCAGCACAACGTTAAAAAAAAACCCAGAAAAAAAATGGGGGAGCCTGCCGAAGATGAGGCCATTACGTCTCGCCTTTAGGTGTCCACCTCAGGATAGCATCATTTAAAGAACGAGGGTCAGCACAACGTAAAAAAAAACCGGAAAAAAACAAAAAAAAAACTGGAGGAGCCTGCCGAAGATGACGCCATTACGGCTCGCCTTTAGGTGTTCTCCACGGGATAGTGTCATTTAAAGAACGAGGGTCAGCACAACGTAAAAAAAAACCGGAAAAAAATGGAAGAGCCTTCTGAAGATGAGGCCATTACGGCTCGCCTTTAGGTGTCCACCTCGGGATAGCATCATTTAAAGAACGAGGGTCATCACAACGTAAAAAAAAATCGGAGGAGCCTGCCGAAGATGAGGCCATTACGTCTCGGCTTTAGGTGTCCTGCTCGGGATAGCGTCATTTAAAGAACGAGGGTCAGCACAACGTAAAAAAAACCGAAAAAAAGAAAACCGGAGGAGCCTGCCGAAGATAAGGCCATTACGGGCCGCCTTTAGGTGTCCTCCTCGGGATAGCATCATTTAAAGAACGAGGGTCAGCACAACGTAAAAAAAAACCGGAAAAAAAACCGAAAAAAAAATTGGAGGAGTCTGCCGAAGATGAGGCCATTATGGCTCGCCTTTAGGTGTCCTCCTCGGGATAGCATCTTTTAAAGAACGAGGGTCAGCACAACGTAACAAAAAAAAACCGAAAAATACCGAAAAAAAATAGAGGAGCCTGCTGAAGATGAGACCATTACGGCTCACCATTAGGTATCCTGCTCGAGATAGCGTCATTTAAAGAACGAGGGTCAGCATAACATATAAAAAAAGGAAAAAATCGGAAAAAAAAAACGGAGGAGCGGCTGAAGATGAGGCGATTACGACTCGATTCTAGATGTCCTCCTCACGATATCGTCATTAAAAGAACAAGGGTCAGCACAACGTTAAGAAAACCCAGAAAAAAATGGAGGAGCCTGCCGATGATGAGATCATTACGGCATACCTTTAGGCGTCCTTTTCGGGATAGCGTCATTTAAAGAACAAGGGTCAGAACAACGTAAAAAAAAAGGGAAAAAAACCGGAAAAAAACCGAAGGAGCCTGCCAAAGATGAGGCCGTTACGGCTCACCTTTTGGTGTCCTCCTTTGGATAGAGTCATTTAAAGAACGAGGGTCAGAACAACGTATAAAAAAAACCGGAAAAGAAAAACCGGAGGAGCTTGCCGAAGATGAGGCGATTACGGCTCGCCTTTAGGTATCCTCGGGATAGCATCTGATGTGTGGAAAACGATCCAACACAAAACTCACCGGCAAGTGTACTGGGTCGCATCAAGTAATAATAACTCACAAGAGTGAGGTCGATCCCACAGGGATTGAAGGATTGAGCAACTTTAGTTTAGTGGTTGATTTAGTCAATCGAATCAAGATTTGGTTGGGTAATTTGTGATTTGCAGAAGCTAAATTGCATGGAAAGTAAAGAGGGAAAGAGAAAGTGCAGTAAATTAAAGAGCAGGAAAGTAAATGTGCTGAATCTTAAAGAACAAGTAAAGTAAATTGCAGAAACTTAGATTGCAAGAAATGTAAATGACTGAATCTTAAAGTGCAAGAAATGTAAATTGCTTGAATTGTAAAAGGGATTGGGAGTTGGAATTGCAGAAATTGAACAAGAACAACTAAATTGCATTAAACATAAAAGAGAAAATTTAAGTGCAGTGAAGTAGATCTTAACAGAAAAGTAAAATGACTTGAGAATTTAAAGAACTGGAAAGCAGTGCTTAAGTTGCAGCAATTCTAAAAGGTGTTGAAGATCTCAGGAAATCAAAGAGACTAGAAAACAAATCTAGATCTCACTCCCTTCCTAGATCCAACAAGAGAAATTGCAAAAGAAGTAGAGAAAAGTAAATTGCAGAAGGAAAGTAGATGAAGAAGCAGTAAATAGAAATTCAAATTCAATTATGCAGAAAGAAAATAAACAAGATCCCAAGGTGAGATTGAAACAGAAGTTCTTCAATTCTCTACCCAAGATCCAAAGCAAGGAAATAAAAGAGTGCTCAAGCAAGAACCAAGAAGAAGAGAGATCAATTCTCCTTCCAAGTTCTCTCAGAAATTCAAAAAAAGCTCAGAATTAAAATGCAAGTAAAAAGGGAAAATTCAAAATGAAGTCTAGAGGTCCTAATTACATCAAACTAACTCCTATTTATACACTTTCTATTCTTGGATTTTGGAATTTGGGTGGGCTTTTGATTTGGTGAAGAAATGAATTAAATTGGATTTTTAATCCAATTCCTAGCCCAAATTACACCTCCAGGGGAAAGCTCAGTTGGAAAATCCAACTTAGCTTTCAAGCATGCTCCATCCGTGTCAAGTGTGGTGTGCCCAGCCTTGTTTGGGTGTCAATTGTATTAGAGCTAAGTTGGAAAATCCAACTTAGCTCTAGACCGTGTCATGATGTGCAAGGCTTCCTTCTTGGTGCACCAAAATGTGTTGCTGGGCCGTGTCATGATGCCTTGGTGTGCTAGGAGTGTGCGCCAAAGTGTGGAGGCTTGGGGGAGAGGCAATGCTCAGTTGGAATTTCTAACTTAGCTTTCCTTATAGCGCCTTTGCTTGAGACTTCAAGGTCCCAGGTTCAACACTTGGTGGAGGAAGCCTTGGAGCTAATTTCCTTGGTTGAGTGGGTGTTCTTCCCTTGTGTTTCCAAGAGTTCCCAAGTTCGAAACTTGGAGGAAGCATTTAAGCTATCTTTCCTTGATTTTCCTTGCAAGCTTGATGGTCCTCCTTCCTTATGTTTCAAAGAATACCCAAGTTCAAGTCCTGGAGGAAGCATTCTAGCTATTTATTCTCAAATTCCCTTGCAAGGAGTGGTGTGTGGTTCCAAGTTCGAACCATGGAGGATGCATTTTGGCCATTTCTTCTTGAATTTCCTTGCAAGGTGAGTTCCTTGCTTCTCCTTGGTCCTTGGTTCGAATCTTGTTGGCTTCACCCCTTGGAATTTTCTTCTTGAATTAATATGGAGAAGTCCCGATAAAGTTAACTTAGTTAACTTAGCTTTGCACCATTTCCTTGCTTTCTTTAGTGCTCAGTTAACTATTTTAACTTAGCTTTGTGACTTTCTTCTCCTTCCATTCCTTGTGAAGCTCAGTTTGCTTCCTCAACTTAGCTTCCCTTTCTTCCTCAATGTGGTCATACTTTTCCTTCCCTTTTCCACGCTTTCTCTTTTCCTTTGGACACGCTTCTTGCTTCCTTGGGCACATTTCTTATGCCACGCTTTTCTTCTTTTCTTCTTTCTTCACCTACAAGCAATCAAAACAACCAATCAAAGTATCACTAAATTCACAAGGTTTACAAATCATTAAAATTCAATTAAATTTAGCTTAAACCTCATGATTTAGCATCAATTACATGGTGGTTTTTTGATTCAAAGAAGTCATGCATTTTTCACTCCAAATTACTTACTTAGAATGCAAGAAAGTGCATAAAACTTAATAAAAACAAGGAAAAAGGCTAGTGAAACTAGGCTAAGATGACTTGTCATCACAACACCAAACTTAAAACTTGCTTGTCCCCAAGCAAGAAAAGAATTATGCTCAAGGGTTCTTTCAATTAGAATGGATTTGAGGAATTACATGTACTATCCTTTGAGTGAAGTGATTAAGTGACAGTAGGGTGAACTCTAAATTATATGCTCATGCAAGGGCTTCAGTCCTTACTAGTCCCTACATCTTGGAAGTCTTAGGTCTTAGAACTTTCATCCCAATGGTATCATGGAGATCTCTTTATATGTAATCACCTTGAAGCAGCTTATGATTTGTGTTTTTGGCTTTGACTCTAAGTGTCATGTCTCAAAGCGGCTCTTTAGATAAGCTTTCAATCAATACTCCTAAACCAGTTGGTTTTAAGGTATTAGGTGTTGAAGCACCCCTTAGGATTTACTTGCTCAAGCCTCTCTCTTTGACACAATTCGACCACAAGCATTTACTAGGATAATAACTCTTTGAGTTCTTGTTTCTTTCTTCTTTTCTGCCTAGTAATTGATGCTCAGAGCCTTGGGCCATGTTCTCTTTGTTTTTTTTATCTTCTTTATTTTCTTTTGTTTGCTGCTTCTTGGATCAATAAATGTTTGAAAATCTCCACTATACTTCTTTGAACTCTATGTTCTGCCTATGAGCTCCCATGCAAGTTTTCATAAGCATGCAACCTCAATGCATAATCATACAACTAGAACCACCACTTCTCCTAATCTTTTGCTTGCCTCAAAATTGTTTAATTTCTCAATCCTTCTTTTCAAAGAACTATCATGTGGTGCCCTTTTTTGAAATCTTGAGTGCATGCAAGTTTGAAAAGTGTAGTGTTGTGAATAGTCAAGAAATCTTAATTATTGAATTATAGAACAACTATATTATGCAGACAGGCAGGGGTATTATATCACTTTCAATCATAGCAGTGTCTATTGTAAAGTAATTATTGAACAATACAACCTTTTGGAATTTACTTGCTATCCGCCTCCTCATCATCATCATTGCTGGTCTTCACATTCTTTCATCTCTTTGATTGATGATGCTTAATCTTTCCAAAAGTTTGTATGGTGCTCTGCAGTGATATTGAAAGTTGCTTGTTCCCCAAGCACTTAAAAAATGGTTAGCATGCATGATTTATTTGTGGGCTTTTGAACTTACTTTGGTGTGGGAACACCAAACTTAGTACCTTGCCAATGGTTCTCATGCATCAAATTAACCATGTGTGAAACTTTCTTTTTTTTTTCTTTTTCAAAAGCAATAAAACTGAAAACTAGGAAACAGCAGAATAGTTAGCTAGTTTTTCTAAATGCTTGAAGCTAGCATTATGCAGAAGGTGAGAATGTATTTTATGATGGGATTTTGGTGGAACACCAAACTTAGAATCCTTCATTCTCCCTTAGATTGTTTTGGTGTGCAACACCAAACTTAGCTTCTTGCAATATAGATAAAACTAATCAACCTTTTTATTGAAATAACTATGAAAAGAAAGTTACCTCAGGTTGGGTTGCCTCCCAACAAGCGCTTCTTTATTGTCACTAGCTTGACATCCTCTATTCTTTGATCATGGAGGTTGAAAATCCTGTTGCCTTTGATTTTCTCCTCTCACTATGGACTTCCCTCCGGTCTCTTCCATTTCTTGGTGCCCTTCTTCAGAAATTACAGAGGTGGAGAACTCTCTCCTGGTTCATGTCATACAACCAAAATAGCAAAGAAACACAGAGCACTTTGTAGCTTGAGTGCAGTGAGAGTTAGTAGAGACAAAATCTCAAACAGTTAGTGTGCAAGTTAGAAATAAGGAAAATGAACAAAAATAAAGAAAAAGTGCTTAATCTAGACCACCACCTTACTTAATCATTGTCAATCTAATCAATCCCCGGCAACGGCGCCAAAAACTTGATGTGTGGAAAACGATCCAACACAAAACTCACCGGCAAGTGTACCGGGTCACATCAAGTAATAATAACTCACAAGAGTGAGGTCGATCCCACAGGGATTGAAGGATTGAGCAACTTTAGTTTAGTGGTTGATTTAGTCAAGCGAATCAAGATTTGGTTGGGTAATTTGTGATTTGCAGAAGCTAAATTGCATGGAAAGTAAAGAGGGAAAGAGAAAGTGCAGTAAATTAAAGAGCAGGAAAGTAAATGTGCTGAATCTTAAAGAACAAGTAAAGTAAATTGCAGAAACTTAGATTGCAAGAAATGTAAATGACTGAATCTTAAAGTGCAAGAAATGTAAATTGCTTGAATTGTAAAAGGGATTGGGAGTTGGAATTGCAGAAATTGAACAAGAACAACTAAATTGCATTAAACATAAAAGAGAAAATTTAAGTGCAGTGAAGTAGATCTTAACAGAAAAGTAAAATGACTTGAGAATTTAAAGAACTGGAAAGCAGTGCTTAAGTTGCAGCAATTCTAAAAGGTGTTGAAGATCTCAGGAAATCAAAGAGACTAGAAAACAAATCTAGATCTCACTCCCTTCCTAGATCCAACAAGAGAAATTGCAAAAGAAGTAGAGAAAAGTAAATTGCAGAAGGAAAGTAGATGAAGAAGCAGTAAATAGAAATTCAAATTCAATTATGCAGAAAGAAAATAAACAAGATCCCAAGGTGAGATTGAAACAGAAGTTCTTCAATTCTCTACCCAAGATCCAAAGCAAGGAAATAAAAGAGTGCTCAAGCAAGAACCAAGAAGAAGAGAGATCAATTCTCCTTCCAAGTTCTCTCAGAAATTCAAAAAAAGCTCAGAATTAAAATGCAAGTAAAAAGGGAAAATTCAAAATGAAGTCTAGAGGTCCTAATTACATCAAACTAACTCCTATTTATACACTTTCTATTCTTGGATTTTGGAATTTGGGTGGGCTTTTGATTTGGTGAAGAAATGAATTAAATTGGATTTTTAATCCAATTCCTAGCCCAAATTACACCTCCAGGGGAAAGCTCAGTTGGAAAATCCAACTTAGCTTTCAAGCATGCTCCATCCGTGTCAAGTGTGGTGTGCCCAGCCTTGTTTGGGTGTCAATTGTATTAGAGCTAAGTTGGAAAATCCAACTTAGCTCTAGACCGTGTCATGATGTGCAAGGCTTCCTTCTTGGTGCGCCAAAATGTGTTGCTGGGCCGTGTCATGATGCCTTGGTGTGCTAGGAGTGTGCGCCAAAGTGTGGAGGCTTGGGGGAGAGGCAATGCTCAGTTGGAATTTCCAACTTAGCTTTCCTTATAGCGCCTTTGCTTGAGACTTCAAGGTCCCAGGTTCAACACTTGGTGGAGGAAGCCTTGGAGCTAATTTCCTTGGTTGAGTGGGTGTTCTTCCCTTGTGTTTCCAAGAGTTCCCAAGTTCGAAACTTGGAGGAAGCATTTAAGCTATCTTTCCTTGATTTTCCTTGCAAGCTTGATGGTGCTCCTTCCTTATGTTTCAAAGAATACCCAAGTTCAAGTCCTGGAGGAAGCATTCTAGCTATTTATTCTCAAATTCCCTTGCAAGGAGTGGCGTGTGGTTCCAAGTTCGAACCATGGAGGATGCATTTTGGCCATTTCTTCTTGAATTTCCTTGCAAGGTGAGTTCCTTGCTTCTCCTTGGTCCTTGGTTCGAATCTTGTTGGCTTCACCCCTTGGAATTTTCTTCTTGAATTAATATGGAGAAGTCCCAATAAAGTTAACTTAGTTAACTTAGCTTTGCACCATTTCCTTGCTTTCTTTAGTGCTCAGTTAACTATTTTAACTTAGCTTTGTGACTTTCTTCTCCTTCCATTCCTTGTGAAGCTCAGTTTGCTTCCTCAACTTAGCTTCCCTTTCTTCCTCAATGTGGTCATACTTTTCCTTCCCTTTTCCACGCTTTCTCTTTTCCTTTGGACACGCTTCTTGCTTCCTTGGGCACATTTCTTATGCCACGCTTTTCTTCTTTTCTTCTTTCTTCACCTACAAGCAATCAAAACAACCAATCAAAGTATCACTAAATTCACAAGGTTTACAAATCATTAAAATTCAATTAAATTTAGCTTAAACCTCATGATTTAGCATCAATTACATGGTGGTTTTTTGATTCAAAGAAGTCATGCATTTTTCACTCCAAATTACTTACTTAGAATGCAAGAAAGTGCATAAAACTTAATAAAAACAAGGAAAAAGGCTAGTGAAACTAGGCTAAGTTGACTTGTCATCAGCATCATTTAAAGAACGAGGATCAGCACAACGTAAAAAAAAAAAACGGAGGAGCCTGCTGAAGATGAGTCGATTACGTCTCGCCTTTAGGTGTCCTCCTGGGGATAGCGTCATTTAAAAAACGAGGGTCAGCACAACGTACAAAAAAAAACCCGGTAAAAAAACCCGGACGAGCCTGCCGAAGATGAGGCCATTACGGCTCGCCTTTAGGTGTCCTTCTCGGGATAGCGTCATTTAAAGAACGAGGGTCAGCACAACGTAAAAAAAAAAGCAAAAAAATGAAAAAAAATCGGAGGAACCTGCCGAAGATGAGGCCATTACGGCTCACCTTTAGGTGTCCTCCTCGGGATAGCGTCATTTAAAGAACGAGGGTCAACACAATGTAAAAAAAAACCAAAAAAAAATGGAGGAATCTACCGAAGATGAGGCCATTACGGCTCGCGTTTAGTTGTCCTCCTCGGGATACCATCATTTAAAGAACGAGGGTCAGCACAACGTAAAAAAACGGAAAAAATTAGAAAAAAAATAGAGGAGCCTCCTGAAGATGAGGCCATTATGGCTCGCCTTTAGGTATCCTCCTCGGGATAGCGTCATTTAAAGAACGAGGGTCAGCATAATGTATAAAAAAAAGGAAAAAACCGGAAAAAAATGGAGGAGCCTGCTGAAGATGAGGCGATTACGGCTCGCCTTTAGGTGTCCTCCTCAGGATAGCGTCATTTAAAGAACGAGGCTCAGCACAACGTTTAAAAAAAAAACCCAGAAAAAAAAATGGGGGAGCCTGCCAAAGATGAGGCCATTACGGCTTGCCTTTAGGTGTCCACCTCAGGATAGCATCATTTAAAGAACGAGGGTCAGCACAATATAAAAAAAAAACCGGAAAAAACCAAAAAAAAAAAAACCAGAGGAGCCTGCCGAAGATGACGCCATTACGGCTCGCCTTTAGGTGTTCTCCACGGGATAGTGTCATTTAAAGAACGAGGGTCAACACAATGTAAAAAAAAACCAAAAAAAAAATGGAGGAATCTACCGAAGATGAGGCCATTACGGCTCGCGTTTAGTTGTCCTCCTCGGGATACCATCATTTAAAGAACGAGGGTCAGCACAACGTAAAAAAACGGAAAAAATTAGAAAAAAAATAGAGGAGCCTCCTGAAGATGAGGCCATTATGGCTCGCCTTTAGGTATCCTCCTCGGGATAGCGTCATTTAAAGAACGAGGGTCAGCATAATGTATAAAAAAAAGGAAAAAACCGGAAAAAAATGGAGGAGCCTGCTGAAGATGAGGCGATTACGGCTCGCCTTTAGGTGTCCTCCTCAGGATAGCGTCATTTAAAGAACGAGGCTCAGCACAACGTTTAAAAAAAAACCCAGAAAAAAAATGGGGGAGCCTGCCAAAGATGAGGCCATTACGGCTTGCCTTTAGGTGTCCACCTCAGGATAGCATCATTTAAAGAACGAGGGTCAGCACAATATAAAAAAAAAACCGGAAAAAAACCAAAAAAAAAAAACCAGAGGAGCCTGCCGAAGATGACGCCATTACGGCTCGCCTTTAGGTGTTCTCCACGGGATAGTGTCATTTAAAGAACAAGGGTCAGCACAACGTAAAAAAAAAACCAGAAAAAAAAATGGAGGAGCCTTCTGAAGATGATGCCATTACGGCTCGCCTTTAGGTGTCCACCTCTGGATAGCATCATTTAAAGAACGAGGGTCATCACAATGTAAAAAAAAATCGGAGGAGCCTGCCGAATATGAGGCCATTACAGCTCGGCTTTAGGTGTCCTGCTCGGGATAGCGTCATTTAAAGAACGAGGGTCAGCACAACTTAAAAAAAACCGAAAAAAAGAAAACCAGAGGAGACTGCCGAAGATAAGGCCATTACGGGCCGCCCTTAGGTGTCCTCCTCGGGATAGCATCATTTAAAGAACGAGGGTCAGCACAACGTAAAAAAACAAAAAAACCGGAAAAAATACAGGAGCCTGCTGAAGATGAGACCATTACGGCTAGCCTTTAGGTATCCTCCTCGAGATAGCGTCATTTAAAGAACGAGGGTCAGCATAACGTATAAAAAAAAGGAAAAAACCGGAAAAAAAAAACGGAGGAGCCTGCTGAAGATGAGGAGATTACGGCTCGCCTTTAGTTGTCCTACTCACAATAGCGTCATTTAAAGAATGAGGGTCAGCACAACCTTAAAAAATCCCGGAAAAAAAACGGAGGAGCCTACCGAAGATGAGGACATTACGGCTCGCCTTTAGATGTCCTCCTCAGGATAGCGTCATTTAAAAAACGAGGGTCAGAATAACGTAAAAAAAAGGGAAAAAAAACCGAAAAAAAAACTAGAGGAGCCTGCCAAAGATGAGGCCATTACGGCTCGCCTTTAGTTGTCCTCCTCCGGATAGCGTCATTTAAAGAACGAGGGTCAGAACAACGTAAACAAAAAAACCGAAAAAAACCGGAGGAGCTTGCCGAAGATGAGGCGATTACGGCTCCCCTTTAGGTGTCCTCGGGATAGCATCATTTAAAGAACGAGGGTCAGCACAACGTAAAAAAAAACGGAGGAGCCTGTTGAAGATGAGTCGATTATGTCTCGCCTTTAGGTGTCCTCCTCGGGATATCGTCATTTAAAGAACGAGGGTCAGCACAACGTACAAAAAAAAACAACCCGGGAAAAAAACCGGAGGAGCCTGCCGAAGATGAGGCCTTTACGGCCCGCCTTTAGGTGTCCTCCTCGGGATAGTGTCATTTAAAGAACAAGGGTCAGCACAACGTAAAAAAAAACAAAAAAAAAACAGGAGGAACCTGCCGAAGATGAGGCCATTACGGCTCACCTTTAGATGTCCTCCTCGGGATAGCGTCATTTAAAGAACGAGGGTCAGCACAACGTAAAAAAAAAACCGAAAAAAACTAGAGGAGCCTGCCGAAGATGAGGCCATTACGGCTCGCCTTTAGGTGTCCTCCTCGGGATAGCATCATTTAAAGAACGAGGGTCAGCACAACGTAAAAAAAACGGAAAAAATTGGAAAAAAAATAGAGGAGCCTGCTGAAGATGAGGCCGTTACGGCTCGCCTTTAAGTATCCTCCTCGGGATAGCGTCATTTAAAGAACGAGGGTCAGCATAACGTATAAAAAAAAGGAAAAAACCGGAAAAAAATGGAGGAGCCTGCTGAAGATGACGCGATTACGGCTCGCCTTTAGGTATCAACCTCCGGAGAGCCTCATTTAAAGAACGAGGGTCACCACAACGTTAAAAAAACCCAGAAAAAAATGGAGGAGCCTGCCGAAGATGAGGCCATTACGGATCGCCTTTAGGTGTCCACCTCGGGATAGCACCATTTAAAGAACGAGGGTCAGCACAACGTAAAAAAAAACCGGAAAAAAACCAAAAAGAAACCCGGAGGAGCCTTCCGAAGATAACGCCATTACGGCTCGCCTTTAGGTGTTCTCCTCGGGATAGTGTCATTTAAAGAACGAGGGTCAGCACAACGTAAAAAAAAACCAGAAAAAAAAATGGAGGAACCTGCCGAAGATGAGGCCATTACGGCTCGCCTTTAGGTGTCCACCTCGGGATAACATCATTTAAAGAACGAGGGTCAGCACAACGTAAAAAAAATGGTAAAAAAAAATGGAGGTGCCTGCCGAAGATGAGGCCACTACGGCTCGCCTTTAGGTGTCCTCCTCGGGATAGCGTCATTTAAAGAACGAGGGTCAGCACAACGTAAAAAAAAAAAATAGAGGAGCCTGCTGAATATGAGACCATTACGGCTAGCCTTTAGGTATCCTCCTCGAGAAAGCGTCATTTAAACAACGAGGGTCAGCATAACATATAAAAAAAATGAAAAAACCGGAAAAAAAACGGAGGAGGCTGCTGAAGATGAGGCGATTACGGCTCGCATTTAAGTGTCCTCCCCAGGATAGCGTCATTTAAAGAACTAGGGTCAGAACAACGTAAAAAAAAAAGGGAAAAAAACCGAAAAAAAAACTGGAGGAACCTGCCAAAGATGAGGCCATTACGGCTCGCCTTTAGTTGTCCTCCTCCGTAGCGTCATTTAAAGAACGAGGGTCAGAACAACGTAAACAAAAAAACCAAAAAAAAAGGAGGAGCCTGCCGAAGATGAGGCCATTACAGCTCGCCTTTAGGTGTCCTCCTCGAGATAGCATCATTTAAAAAACGAGGGTCAGCACAACGTAAAAAAAAAAAAGACCGAAAAAAAAATCGGAGGAACCTGCCTAAGATGAGGATATTACGGCTCTCCTTTAGGTGTCCTCCTTGGGACAGTGTCATATAAAGAATGAGGGTCAGCACAACGTAAAAAAAAACCAGAAAAAAAAACCGGAGGTGCCTGCCGAAGATGAGGCCATTATGGCTCGCCTTTAGGTGTCCTCCTCGGGATAGCATCATATAAAGAACGAGGGTCAGCACAATGTAAAAAAAAAACGGAAAAAATTAAAAAAAAAAATAGAGGAGCCTGCTCAAGATTTGCCATCACGGCTCGTCCTTAGGTATCCTCCTTAGGATAGCGTCATTTAAAGAACAAGGGTTAGCATAACGTATAAAAAAAAGGAAAAACTGGAAAAAAAATTGAGGAGCCTGCTGAAGATGGGTCGATTACATCTCGCCTTTAAGTGTCCTCCTCGGGATAGCGTCATTTAAAGAACGAAGGTCAGCACAACGTACAAAAAAAAACTCGGTAAAAAAACCGGAGGAGCCTGAGCAAGATGAGGCCATTACGGGTCGCCTTTAGGTGTCCTCCTCGAGATAGCGTCATTTAAAGAACGAGGGTCAGCACAACGAGAAAAAAAAAATGAAAAAAAAACCGGAAGAACCTGACGAAGATGAGGCGCTTACGGCTCGCCTTTAGGTGTCATCCTCGGGATAGCATCATTTAAAGAACGAGGGTCAACACAACGTAAAAAAAAAACAGAAAAAATTGGAAAAAAAAATAGAGGAGCCTGCTGAAGATGAGGCCATTACGGCTCGCCTTTAGGTATCCTCCTCGGGATAGCGTCATTTAAAGAACGAGGGTCAGCATAACGTATAAAAAAAGGAAAAAACCAGAAAAAAATGGAGAAGCCTGTTGAAGACGAGGCGCTTACGGCTCGCATTTAGGTGTCCTCCTCAAGATAGCGTCATTTAAAGAACGATGGAGCACAACGTTAAAAAAAAACCCAGAAAAAAAATGGAGGAGCCTGCCGAAGATGAGGCCATTACGGCTCGCCTTTAGGTGTCAACCTCGGGATAGCATCATTTAAAGAACGAGGGTCAGCACAACGTGAAAAAAACCGGAAAAAAAACAAAAAAAAACCAAAGGAACCTGCCGAAGATGACGGCATTACGGCTCGCCTTTTGGTGTTCTCCTCGGGATAGTGTCATTTAAAGAACGAGGGTCAGCACAACGTAAAAAAAACGGAAAAAAAATGGAGGAGCCTGCCGAAGATGAGGGCATTACGGCTCGGCTTTAGGTGTCCTGCTCGGGATAGCATCATTTAAAGAACGAGGGTCAGCACAACGTAAAAAAAAATGGAGGAGCCTGTTGAAGATGAGGCGATTACGGCTCGCCTTTAGGTGTCCTCCTCGGGATAGCGTCATTTAAAGAACGAGGGTCAGCCCAACGTACAAAAAAAAAACCGGTAAAAAAAACCCGGAGGAGCCTGCCGAAGATGAGGCCATTACGGCTCTCCTTTAGGTGTCCTCCTCGAGATAGCGTCATTTAAAGAACGAGGGTTAGCACAACGTAAAAAAAAACCGGAAAAAAAAACCGGAGGTGCCTGCCGAAGATGAGGCCATTATGGCTCGCCTTTAGGTGTCCTCCAGGGGATAGCATCATTTAAAGAACGAGAGTCAGCACAACTTAAAAAAAAACGGAAAAAATTGAAAAAAAAATTGAGGAGCCTGCTGAAGATGAGGCCATTACGGCTCGTCTTTAGGTATCCTCCTCAGGATAGCGTCATTTAAAGAACAAGGGTCAGCATAACGTATAAAAAAAAAAGGAAAAAACCGGAAAAAAAATGGAGGAGCCTGCTGAAGATGGCTCGATTACATCTCGCCTTTAAGTGTCCTCCTCGGGATAGCGTCATTTAAAGAACGAGGGTCAGCACAACGTACAAAAAAAACCCGATAAAAAAACCGGAGGAGCCTGAGCAAGATGAGGCCATTACGGCCCGCCTTTAGGTGTCCTCCTCGGGATAGCGTCATTTAAAGAACGAGGGTCAGTACAACGTAAAAAAAAACGAAAAAAAAACTGGAGGAACCTATCGAAGATGAGCTACTTACGGCTCGCCTTTAGTTGTCATCCTCGGGATAGCATCATTTAAAGAACGAGGGTCAACACAACGTAAAAAAAACAGAAAAAATTGGAAAAAAAATAGAGGAGCCTGCTGAAGATGAGGCCATTACGGCTCGCCTTTAGGTATCCTCCTCGGGATAGCGTCATTTAAAGAACGAGGGTCAGCATAACGTATAAAAAAAGGAAAAAACCAGAAAAAAATGGAGAAGCCTGCTGAAGACGAGGCGCTTACGGCTCACATTTAGGTGTCATCCTCAGGATAGCGTCATTTAAAGAACGATGGTCAGCACAACGTTAAAAAAAAACCCAGAAAAAAAATGGAGGAGCCTGCCGAAGATGAGGCCATTACGGCTCGCCTTTAGGTGTCCACCTCGAGATAGCATCATTCAAAGAACGAGGGTCAGCACAACGTGAAAAAAAACCGGAAAAAAAACAAAAAAAAAAACCAGAGGAACCTGCCAAAGATGACGGCATTACGGCTCGCCTTTAGGAGTTCTCCTCGGGATAGTGTCATTTAAAGAACGAGGGTCAGCACAACGTAAAAAAAAACCGGAATAAAAATGGAGGAGCCTGCCGAAGATGAGGCCATTATGGCTCGGCTTTAGGTGTCCTGCCCGGGATAGCATCATTTAAAGAACGAAGGTCAGCACAACGTAAAAAAAATCAGAAAAAAGAAAACCGGAGGAGCCTGCCGAAGATGAGGCCATTACGGCTCGCCTTTAGGTATTCTCCTCGGGATATCATCATTTAAAGAACGAGGGTCAGCACAACGTAAAAAAAAAGGAGGAGCCTGCTGAAGATGAGGTGATTACGGCACGCCTTTAGCGGTCCTCCTCGGGATAGCGTCATTTATAGAAAGAGGGTCAGCACAACGTACAAAAAAAAATTGGGTAAAAAAAAACCGGAGGAGCCTGCTAAAGATGAGGCCATTACAGCTCGCCTTTAGGTGTCATCCTCGGAATAGCATCATTTATAAAACGAGGGTCAGCACAACGTAAAAAAAAAAGTCCGAAAAAAATCGGAGGAACCTCCCGAAGATGAGGATATTACGGCTCACCTTTAGGTGTCCTCCTCGAGACAGCGTCATTTAAAGATTGAGGGTCAGCACAACGTAAAAAAAAACCAGAAAAAAAAACGGAGGTTCCTGCCGAAGATGAGGCCATTATGGCTCGCCTTTAGGTGTGCTCCTCGGGATAGCATCATTTAAAGAACGAGGGTCAGCACAACGTAAAAAAAACAGAAAAAATTTAAAAAAAATAGAGGAGCCTGCTGAAGATGAGGCGATTACGGCTCGCCTTTAGGTGTCCTCCTCAGGATAGCGTCATTTAAAGAACGAGGGTCAGTACATCGTTAAAAAAACACCCAGAAAAAAATGGAGGAGCCTGCCGAAGATGAGGCGCTTACGGCTCGCCTTTAGATGTCCTACTCGGGATAGCATCATTCAAAAGAACGAGGGTCAGAGCAACGTAAAAAAAAAACGGAAAAAAAAAACGAAAAAAAAAACCGTAGGAGCCGAAGATGAGGCCATTACGAGTCGCCTTTAGGTATCCTCCTAGGGATAGCGTCATTTAAAGAACGAGGCTCAAAACAACGTAAAAAAAAAACCAGAGGAGCTTGCCGAAGATGAGGCCATTACGGCTCGCCTTTAGGTGTCCACCTCGGGATAGCATCATTTAAAGAAGGAGGGTCAGCACAACGTAAAAAAAAAAACCAAAAAAAAACCGAAGAAGTGCCGAAGTTGAGGCCATTACGGCTCGCCTTTAGGTGTCTTCCTCGGGATAGCGTCATTTAAAAAACGAGGGTCAGCACAACATAAAAAAAAAACCGGAAAAAATGGAGGAGTCTGCCGAATATGAGGCCATTACGGCTCGCCTTTAGGTGTCCACCTCGGGATAGCATCATTTAAAGAACGAGGGTTAACACAACATAAAAAAAAATGGAGGAGCCTGCTGAAGATAAGGCAATTATAGCTCGCCTTTAGGTGTCCTCCTCGGGATAGCGTCATTTAAAGAACGAGGTTCAGCACAACGTAAAAAAAAACGGAAAAAATTGGAAAAAAAAATAGAGGAACCTGCCGAAGATGAGGATATTACGGCTCACCTTTAGGTGTCCTCCTCGAGACAGCGTCATTTAAAGATTGAGGGTCAGCACAACGTAAAAAAAAACCAGAAAAAAAAACGGAGGTTCCTGCCGAAGATGAGGCCATTATGGCTCGCCTTTAGGTGTGCTCCTCGGGATAGCATCATTTAAAGAACGAGGGTCAGCACAACGTAAAAAAAACAGAAAAAATTTAAAAAAAATAGAGGAGCCTGCTGAAGATGAGGCGATTACGGCTCGCCTTTAGGTGTCCTCCTCAGGATAGCGTCATTTAAAGAACGAGGGTCAGTACAACGTTAAAAAAAAACCCAGAAAAAAATGGAGGAGCCTGCCGAAGATGAGGCGCTTACGGCTCGCCTTTAGATGTCCTGCTCGGGATAGCATCATTCAAAAGAACGAGGGTCAGAGCAACGTAAAAAAAAAACGGAAAAAAAAACCGAAAAAAAAAAACGTAGGAGCCGAAGATGAGGCCATTACGAGTCGCCTTTAGGTATCCTCCTAGGGATAGCGTCATTTAAAGAACGAGGCTTAGAACAACGTAAAAAAAAACCAGAGGAGCTTGCCGAAGATGAGGCCATTACGGCTCGCCTTTAGGTGTCCACCTCGGGATAGCATCATTTAAAGAAGGAGGGTCAGCACAACGTAAAAAAAAAAACCAAAAAAAAACCGGAGAAGTGCCGAAGTTGAGGCCATTACGGCTCGCCTTTAGGTGTCTTCCTCGGGATAGCGTCATTTAAAAAACGAGGGTCAGCACAACATAAAAAAAAACCGGAAAAAATGGAGGAGTCTGCCGAATATGAGGCCATTACGGCTCGCCTTTAGGTGTCCACCTCGGGATAGCATCATTTAAAGAACGAGGGTTAACACAACATAAAAAAAAATGGAGGAGCCTGCTGAAGATAAGGCAATTATAGCTCGCCTTTAGGTGTCCTCCTCGGGATAGCGTCATTTAAAGAACGAGGTTCAGCACAACGTAAAAAAAAACGGAAAAAATTGGAAAAAAAAATAGAGGAGCCTGCTGAAGATGAGGCCGTTACGGCTCGCCTTTAGGTACTGATGAGTTATTTTGTAGGAAAAATGAATCTCCCCCAAAACACACAAATCTAACCGGCAAGTGCACCGGGTCGTATCAAGTAATAAAAACTCACGAGAGTGAGGTCGATCCCACAGGGATTGAAGGATTGAGCAATTTTAGTTTTGTGGTTGATTCAGTCAAGCGAATCAAGATTTGGTTGATGGTTTTGTGACTTGCAGAAATTAAATTGCATTGAAGTAAAGAGAACAAGAAATAAATTGCTGAAACGTAAAGAACAAGAAATTAAATGGCAGAAACTTAGAGTGCAAGAAATGTAAATTGCGGAATCTTAAAGTGGAAGGAATGTAAATTGCTTGAAATGTAAAGGGGATTGGGACGTGGATTTGCAGTAATTAAACAAGGAAAAGTTAAATTGCATCAAACAGAAGAGTAAAAGGGAATTGGGATTGGATCGGATCTTATAGCAGAAAAGTAAATGAACATGGAAAGCAATAAACAGAGAGTTGAAATGGGAATTCAGATCTCAGGACCCAGAGACTAGAAAACCAAGTCTAGATCTCAATGCCTTCCTAGATCCAACAAGAATTATTGCAAGGAAATTGTAAATTGCAAAGAAAAGAGATGAAGAGCAATTAACAGAAAATTAAATTCAATTAAGCAGTGAGTAAAGCAGAGAGATCCAAGGATGAGATTGAAACAGAATTTCTTCAATTCTCCAACCCAAGATCCAAGACAAGTGTAATTTAAATTGAAAGCAATAAAACTAAGAGGAAGAGAAGTGAATTCTCCTTCCCCAAGACAAAGAAATTAAAGTTCACTCAATAACAAAAGCTCTCCGAAAACTATTATGAAAATTCCAAAAGGAAAGCTCTCCGAAGAACTTGAATTCTATCCTATTTATACACTTTCATCAAATGATCTTCAAGCCTTGAGTTGGGCCTTTGCTCTTGGTAGAATTGGGTTGAAAGAGGCCTTGGTTGATTGCTCTTGAAGTTTGGAGAAGAACCAAAGTGAACCAATTGAACCGGTTTTGAGGTTAGCAAAAGTTGGACCAAAAGTTTGAGCCAAAGTTAGGGGTCTAACTTTGGCTCCAACTTTTCATATCAGCTAGCACAATTTGCTGATATCAACGTTGGTGCCAACGTTAGGGGTCTAACTTTGACCCTAACGTTGGCCTTGCCTAATGTGCTTGTGGCGCCAACGTTAGCCACCAAGTTAGGGGGCTAACGTTGGCGCAAACTTTTGCTCCTCTCCCTTGAATTTTCATGTGCCAACGTTAGCCTCCAAGTTAGGGGTCTAACGTTGGCGCAAACTTTTGGTGCCCAGGGGAGAAATTCATGTGCCAACGTTAGCCTCAAAGTTAGGGGGCTAACGTTGGCGCAAACTTTTGGTGCCCAGGGGAGAAATTCATGTGCCAACGTTAGCCTCAAAGTTAGGGGGCTAACGTTGGCGCAAACTTTTGAAGCCCAGGGGAGAATTTTCAAGTTCCAACGTTAGCCTCCAAGTTAGGGGGCTAACGTTGGGGCTAACTTTTCAACCAAAAGTTTGTGCAAAAGTTTGATGCTAACTTTAGGTCCAGCTTTTTGCTTCCTGGTTCAATTTCACTTATTCCATTGTCCTCTCTTCACTCCTAGCCATTCCTTCTTGCTTCAACCTTTCTCCAAGCTTTCTTCACCTATAATTAATCAACCAAACACATCAAAGCTATGCTCAAAATCATGAGATATTCATTCTTTCACAATATGCAACAAATATAGCATAAAACCTCATGAAATGGCATGAATTCATATATGGTTGATTCAATCAAGGGAAACATGAAAATCTACTCAATTAGCTTGCTTGTAGCTCAAGAAAGTGCATAATTCTAATGAAAACAAAAGAAAAAGACTAGTTAAAATAGGCTAAGATGACTTGTCATCACAACACCAAACTTAAAGCTTGCTTGTCCTCAAGCAAGAAATGAATTATGCTCAGAGATTCTTTCAATTAAGATGGATTGAGGAACACTTGTAAAGTACAGTGAGTGAAGTGATCAAGTATCAGTGGGGTGAACTCTAAATCATATGCTCATGCAAGGGCTTCAGTGCTCACTAGTCCTTACATATTGGGAGTCGTAGGTCTTAGGATTTTCATCCAAATGGTATCATGGAGATCTCTTTATATGTAATCACCTTGAAGCAACTTATAGTTTCTGTGCTTTGGCCTCGACTCTAAGTATCATGTCTCAGAGCGGCTCTTTAGATAAGCTTTCAATCAATACTCCTAAACCAGTTGGTTTTAAGGTATTAGGTGTTGAAGCACCCCTAAGGATTTACTTGCTCAAGCCTCTTTCCTTGACACATCTCAACCACAAGCATTTACTAGGATAACAACTCTTTGAGTTTTTGTTTCTTTCTTTCTTTTTCTGCCTAGTAATTGATGCTCAGAGCCTTGGGCCATATTCCTTTTGTTTTTGTATTTTCTTTTCTTTCTTTTGTTTTGTTTGCTGCTTCTTGGATCAATAAATTTTTGAGAATCTCCACAATACTTCTTTGAACTTCATGTCCCGCCTATGAGCTCCCATGCAAGTTTTCACAAGCATGCAACCTCAATACATAATCATACAACTAGAACCACCACTTCTCCTAATCTTTTGCTTACCTCAAAATTGTTTAATTCCTCAATCCTTCTTTTTAAAGAACTTTCATGTGATGCATTTCTTGGAAATTGAGTGCAAACAAGTTTTGAAGATGAGGATGTTGTGAATGATCAAACATCTTGCTTATTGAATTATAAAGAAAGAAATTATACTATGCATGCATGCACGGGTATATAGAAAGAAACTATACTATGCAGACAGGCAGGGCAATTAAGGATACAATCCAACTTTCAATCACAGCAATATTTGATGTAGAACAATCACTTAACAATACAACCTGTTGGAGTTCAATTGCTTTCCTTTTTCTCATCATCATTGCTGACCTTTATGTTCATCTTTTGTTTCTTTGGTTGATGATTCTTAATCCCTCCAAAGGCTTGTATGATGCTCTGCAATGATATTGGAAGTTGCTTGTTCCCCAAGCACTTAGAAACAATGGTTAGCATGCAGGATTTATTTGTGGGCCTTTGTACTTACTTTGGTGTGAGAACACCAAACTTAGTACCTTGCCAATGGTTCTTGTGCATCAGATTAACCATGTGTAAAACTCTTTTTCTTTTTCAAAAATGACAAAACTGAAAACTAGGAAACAGCAAAATAGTTAACTAGTTCATCCATCATGCTTGAAGCCAGCATTATGCAGAAAATGAGAATGTGTTTTATGATGGGATTTTGGTGAAACACCAAACTTAGAATCCTTCATTCTCCCTTATATTGTTTTGGTGTGCAACACCAAACTTAGCTTCTTGCAATGTAGATAAACTAATTAACCTTTTTATTAAAATAGTTATGAAAGGAAAACTACCTCAGGTTGGGTTGCCTCCCAACAAGCGCTCTTTTATTGTCACTAGCTTGACATCCTCTGTGCTGCTTATTTCAGATTCTGAGCTTTCTTCTCCTTGTTCCATTGTCCATCTAAGTGAGGCTTTGCTTCCTTCTTACTTGTTTCTGTGAGGTTTTTGGCTAATTGTTCTATTTGCTTCCCAATTCCCCCGAGTAGGTCCTCATAGTGTTTGTTCATCCTCTTTAGATGTGTCATCATTCTCTCTACTCCACTTTCTAGATTGGAGATCCTTTGAGAATTCTGTGAGATTGTGTGGTGATGTTGTTGCAAATTTGGGATTGTGTCACTGGGCAGTGAGCTTGAAGGTCTCTCAATAGAAATTTGCTTGGAGAGCTGCCCAATCTGCCTCTCCAGGATCTTCAATGAGGCTTCATGGTTTTTGTTTGTTATTTCTTGGTGTTTCATCATTTTTTCTATCAAGGTCTCCAAGTTGGTGAGTTTTTGAGGTTCAGGTGGTGCTTGTGGTGGGTTGTGAGATGTGGGTGGTGGGTGGTAGGCATTTTGGTTAATGAGTTGGTTGTTGGAGTTGAAGTTCCTTGGTTCCTGATGTTGAGGTTCTCTCATTCTGAAATAAGAGTGTGGCTTCCATGGTGGAAATTGTTCATTCACTGTGGTGGAGTGGAGAAAATCAATTTGTCTGGCCATTGACTCCAATTGTTGCTAAGTTTGCTGATGTAGCTGTTTGCTTTGATTCATGACTGCCTTCACTCCTTCAAAATTCATTGTATCTTCCTCCAAAGTTGCATTCTGTGGTGTCTCAAATGAGTGTTGGTTGTTGGTTCTCTTGTCGTTGAACCTTGCAGTTCCTTGACTAGTTGCTGTTGCTTTGAGTAAATCATTTGAGGAGTGATCTACTGCTCTTCTCATTTCTGGGGTTAATCCTTCATAAAATGCTTGGAAAGCCACTTTGTCATTTGCTTTCTTGTATTTTTCCCATGCTTTGAGCAATGGTTCTTCCTCTCCTTGCATGAATGGATGTGTTCCCTCTTTCATCTTGATGTTTTGTCGGGATGTAGAGAATTTGGCTAGAAATTTGGCAACCAGACCATCCCAACTAGTGATACTTCCTTGGGGAAGAGTTTCAAGCCATTGTGCTGCCTCATCCTTTAGTGAGAAAGGGAATAGCAAGAGCTTGTAGACATCATGATTGACAACATCACAGATCCTCAGAAAAATAGATAGATGCTGTTCAGAATCTTCCAAGGGATTTCCACCATAAGAACAATTGTTCTCTATTAGTGTAATGAGTTGCGGCTTCATGTTGGGATGTTCTTCTTTCTCAGAAACTCCATCCTCAATGATATTCTTCCCTCTGGCTGCTCTTCTTTCCTGTGACATATGAATCAATCAATAGAAAACACAGTGATTCTCTTGAAAATTGAGTGTAGCCGGTTGAGACAAAACTTCAAACAGTTAGTGGGTTAGTCAAAATTAGAGAAAAATAAAGAAAAAGGGCTTGATCTAGATCACCACCTCGCTTAATCATTGTCAATCTAATCAATCCCCGGCAACGGCGCCAAAAACTTGATGAGTTATTTTGTAGGAAAAATGAATCTCCCCCAAAACACACAAATCTAACCGGCAAGTGCACCGGGTCGTATCAAGTAATAAAAACTCACGGGAGTGAGGTCGATCCCACAGGGATTGAAGGATTGAGCAATTTTAGTTTAGTGGTTGATTTAGTCAAGCGAATCAAGATTTGGTTGATGGTTTTGTGACTTGCAGAAATTAAATTGCATTGAAGTAAAGAGAACAAGAAATAAATTGCTGAAACGTAAAGAACAAGAAATTAAATGGCAGAAACTTAGAGTGCAAGAAATGTAAATTGCGAAATCTTAAAGTGGAAGGAATGTAAATTGCTTGAAATGTAAAGGGGATTGGGACGTGGATTTGCAGTAATTAAACAAGGAAAAGTTAAATTGCATCAAACAGAAGAGTAAAAGGGAATTGGGATTGGATCGGATCTTATAGCAGAAAAGTAAATGAACATGGAAAGCAATAAACAGAGAGTTGAAATGGGAATTCAGATCTCAGGACCTAGAGACTAGAAAACCAAGTCTAGATCTCAATGCCTTCCTAGATCCAACAAGAATTATTGCAAGGAAATTGTAAATTGCAAAGAAAAGAGATGAAGAGCAATTAACAGAAAATTAAATTCAATTAAGCAGTGAGTAAAGCAGAGAGATCCAAGGATGAGATTGAAACAGAATTTCTTCAATTCTCCAACCTAAGATCCAACACAAGTGTAATTTAAATTGAAAGCAATAAAACTAAGAGGAAGAGAAGTGAATTCTCCTTCCCCAAGACAAAGAAATTAAAGTTCACTCAATAACAAAAGCTCTCCGAAAACTATTATGAAAATTCCAAAAGGAAAGCTCTCCGAAGAACTTGAATTCAATCCTATTTATACACTTTCTTCAAATGATCTTCAAGCCTTGAGTTGGGCCTTTGCTCTTGGTGGAATTGGGTTGAAAGAGGCCTTGGTTGATTGCTCTTGAAGTTTGGAGAAGAACCAAAGTGAACCAATTGAACCGGTTTTGAGGTTAGCAAAAGTTGGACCAAAAGTTTGAGCCAAAGTTAGGGGTCTAACTTTGGCTCCAACTTTTCATATCAGCTAGCACAATTTGCTGATATCAACGTTGGTGCCAACGTTAGGGGTCTAACTTTGACCCTAACGTTGGCCTTGCCTAATGTGCTTGTGGCGCCAACGTTAGCCACCAAGTTAGGGGGCTAACGTTGGCGCAAACTTTTGCTCCTCTCCCTTGAATTTTCATGTGCCAACGTTAGCCTCCAAGTTAGGGGTCTAACCTTGGCACAAACTTTTGGTGCCCAGGGGAGAAATTCATGTGCCAACGTTAGCCTCAAAGTTAGGGGGCTAACGTTGGCGCAAACTTTTGGTGCCCAGGGGAGAAATTCATGTGCCAACGTTAGCCTCAAAGTTAGGGGGCTAACGTTGGCGCAAACTTTTGAAGCCCAGGGGAGAATTTTCAAGTTCCAACGTTAGCCTCCAAGTTAGGGGGCTAACGTTGGGGCTAACTTTTCAACCAAAAGTTTGTGCAAAAGTTTGATGCTAACTTTAGGTCCAGCTTTTTGCTTCCTGGTTCAATTTCACTTATTCCATTGTCCTCTCTTCACTCCTAGCCATTCCTTATTGCTTCAACCTTTCTCCAAGCTTTCTTCACCTATAATTAATCAACCAAACACATCAAAGCTATGCTCAAAATCATGAGATATTCATTCTTTCACAATATGCAACAAATATAGCATAAAACCTCATGAAATGGCATGAATTCATATATGGTTGATTCAATCAAGAGAAACATGAAAATCTACTCAATTAGCTTGCTTGTAGCTCAAGAAAGTGCATAATTCTAATGAAAACAAAAGAAAAAGACTAGTTAAAATAGGCTAAGATGACTTGTCATCAGGTACCCTCCTCGGGATAGCGTCATTTAAAGAAAGAGGGTCAGTATAACGTATAAAAAAAAGGAAAAAACCGGAAAAAAATGGAGGAGCCTGCTGAAGATGAGGCGATTACGGCTCGACTTTAGGTATCCTCCTCCGGAGAGCGTCATTTAAAAAACGAGGGTCAGCACAACGTTAAAAAAACCCAGAAAAAATGGAGGAGCCTGCCGAAGATGAGGCCATTACGGATCGCCTTTAGGTGTCCACCTCGGGATAGCACCATTTAAAGAATGAAGGTCAGCACAACGTAAAAAAAACCAAAAAAAAACCCGGAGGAGCCTTCCGAAGATGACGTCAATACGGCTCGCCTTTAGGTGTTCTCCTCGGGATAGTGTCATTTAAAGAACGAGGGTCAGCACAACGTAAAAAAAAACCAGAAAAAAAATGGAGGAGCCTGCTGAAGATGAGGCCATTACGGCTCGCCTTTAGGTGTCCACCTCGGGATAACATCATTTAAAGAACGAGGGTCAGCACAACGTAAAAAAAATGGTAAAAAAAAATGGAGGTGCCTGCCGAAGATGATGCCACTACAGCTCGCCTTTAGGTGTCCTCCTCGGGATAGCGTCATTTAAAGAACGAGGGTCAGCACAACGTAAAAAAAAAAATAGAGGAGCCTGCTGAATATGAGACCATTACGGCTAGCCTTTAGGTATCCTCCTCGAGAAAGCGTCATTTAAACAACGAGAGTCAGCATAACGTATAAAAAAAATGAAAAAACCGGAAAAAAAAAACGGAGGAGCCTGCTGAAGATGAGGCGATTACGGCTCGCATTTAGTTGTCCTCCTCAGGATAGCGTCATTTAAAGAACTAGGGTCAGAACAACGTAAAAAAAAGGGAAAAAAACCGAAAAAAAAAAACTGGAGGAACCTGCCAAAGATGAGGCCATTACGGCTCGCCTTTAGTTGTCCTCCTCCGTAGCGTCATTTAAAGAACGAGGGTCAGAACAACGTAAACAAAAAAAGCAAAAAAAAAAAGGAGGAGCCTGCCCAAGATGAGGCCATTACAGCTCGCCTTTAGGTGTCCTCCTCGGGATAGCATCATTTATAAAACGAGGGTCAGCACAACGTAAAAAAAAAAGGCCGAAAAAAAAAATCGGAGGAACCTGCCGAAGATGAGGATATTACGGCTCTCCTTTGGGTCTCCTCCTCGGGACAGTGTCATATAAAGAATGAGGGTCAGCACAACGTAAAAAAAACCGGAAAAAAAAACCAGAGGTGCCTGATGAAGATGAGGCTATTATGGCTCGCCTTTAGGTGTCCTCCTCGGGATAGCATCATTTAAAGAACGAGGGTCAGCACAACGTAAAAAAAACGGAAAAAATTGAAAAAAAAAATGAGGAGCCTGCTGAAGATGAGGCCATCACGGCTCGTCTTTAGGTATCCTCCTCAGGATAGCGTCATTTAAAGAACAAGGGTCAGCATAACGTATAAAAAAAAAAGGAAAAACTGGAAAAAAAATGGAGGAGCCTGCTGAAGATGGGTCGATTACATCTCGCCTTTAAGTGTCCTCCTCGGGATAGCATCATTTAAAGAACGAGGGTCAGCACAACGTACAAAAAAAAACTCGGTAAAAAAACCGGAGGAGCCTGAGCAAGATGAGGCCATTACGGCCCGCCTTTAGGTGTCCTCCTCGGGATAGCGTCATTTAAAGAACGAGGGTCAGCACAACGTGAAAAAAAAAACGAAAAAAAAAACCGGAGGAACCTGACGAAGATGAGGCGCTTACGGCTCGCCTTTAGGTGTCATCCTCGAGATAGCATCATCTAAAGAACGAGGGTCAACACAACGTAAAAAAAAAACAGAAAAAATTGGAAAAAAAAATAGAGTAGCCTGCTGAAGATGAGGCCAATACGGCTCGCCTTTAGGTATCCTCCTCGGGATAGCGTCATTTAAAGAATGAGGGTCAGCATAACGTATAAAAAAAGGAAAAAACCAGAAAAAAATGGAGAAGCCTGTTGAAGACGAGGCGCTTACGGCTCGCATTTAGGTGTCCTCCTCAGGATAGCGTCATTTAAAGAACGTTGGTCAGCACAACGTTAAAAAAAAACCCAGAAAAAAAATGGAGGAGCCTTCCGAAGATTAGGCCATTACGGCTCGCCTTTAGGTGTCCACCTCGGGATAGCATCCTTTAAAGAACGAGGGTCAGCACAACGTGAAAAAAAACCGGAAAAAAAACAAAAAAAAAAACAGAGGAACTTGCCGAAGATGACGGCATTACGGCTTGCCTTTTGGTGTTCTCCTCGGGATAGTGTCATTTAAAGAACAAGGGTCAGCACAATGTAAAAAAAAAACGGAAAAAAAATGGAGGAGCCTGCCGAAGATGAGGCCATTACGGCTCGGCTTTAGGTGTCCTGCTCGGGATAGCATCATTTAAAGAACGAGGGTCAGCACAACGTAACAAAAAAACCGGAAAAAAAAACCGGAGGGGCCTGCCGAAGATGAGGCCATTATGGCTCGCCTTTAGGTGTCCTCCACGGGATAGCTTCATTTAAAGAACGAGGGTCAGCACAACGTAAAAAAAAAACGGAAAAAATTGAAAAAAAAATAGAGGAGCCTGCTGAAGATGAGGCCATTACGGCTCGTCTTTAGGTATCCTCCTCAGGATAGCGTCATTTAAAGAACATGGGTCAGCATAACGTATAAATAAAAAGGAAAAAACCGGAAAAAAAATGGAGGAGCCTGCTGAAGATGGGTCGATTACATCTCGCCTTTAAGTGTCCTCCTCGGGATAGCGTCATTTAAAGAACGATGGTCAGCACAACGTACAAAAAAAACCCGGTAAAAAAACCGGAGGAGCCTGAGCAAGATGAGGCCATTACGGCCCGCCTTTAGGTGTCCTCCTCGGGATAGCGTCATTTAAAGAACGAGGGTCAGCACAACGTGAAAAAAAACCGGAAAAAAAACAAAAAAAAAACCAGAGGAACCTGCCGAAGATGACGGCATTACGGCTCGCCTTTAGGTGTTCTCCTCGGGATAGTGTCATTTAAAGAACGAGGGTCAGCACAACGTAAAAAAAACTGGAAAAAAAATGGAGGAGCCTGCCGAAGATGAGGCCATTACGGCTCGGCTTTAGGTGTCCTGCTCGGGATAGCATCATTTAAAGAACGAGGGTCAGCACAACGTAAAAAAAATCAGAAAAAAGAAAACCGGAGGAGCCTGCCGAAGATGAGGCCATTACGGCTCGCCTTTAGGTATCCTCCTCGGGATATCGTCATTTAAAGAACGAGGGTCAGCACAACGTAAAAAAAAAAGGAGGAGCCTGCTGAAGATGAGGCGATTACGACTCGCCTTTAGTGGTCCTCCTCGGGATAGCGTCATTTATAGAACGAGTGTCAGCACAACGTACAAAAAAAAATCCGGTAAAAAAAACCGGAGGAGCCTGCTAAAGATGAGGCCATTACAGCTCGCCTTTAGGTGTCATCCTCGGGATAGCATCATTTATAAAACGAGGGTCAGCACAACGTAAAAAAAAAATGTCCGAAAAAAATCGGTGGAGCCTGCCGAAGATGAGGATATTACGGCTCACCTTTAGGTGTCCTCCTCGAGACAGCGTCATTTAAAGAATGAGGGTCAGCACAACGTAAAAAAAAAAAACCAGAAAAAAAAACGGAGGTGCCTGCCGAAGATGAGGCCATTATGGCTCGCCTTTAGGTGTCCTCCTCGGGATAGCATCATTTAAAGAGTGAGGGTCAACACAACGTAAAAAAAAGAGAAAAAATTTAAAAGAAATAGAGGAGCCTGCTGAAGATGAAGCTATTACGGCTCGCCTTTAGGTATCTTCCTCAGGATAGCGTCATTTAAAGAACGAAGGTCAGCATAACGTATAAAAAAAAAAGGAAAAAACTGGAAAAAAAATGGGGGAGCCTACTGAAGATGAGGCGATTACGGCTCGCCTTTAAGTGTCCTCCTCAGGATAGCGTCATTTAAAGAACGAGGGTCAGTACAACGTTAAAAAAAAACCCAGAAAAAAATGGAGGAGCCTGCCGAAGATGAGGCGCTTACGGCTCGCCTTTAGATGTCCTGCTCGGGATAGCATCATTCAAAAGAACGAGGGTCAGAACAACGTAAAAAAATAAATGGAAAAAAAACCGAAAAAAAAACGTAGGAGCCTGCCGAAGATGAGGCCATTATGAGTCGCCTTTAGGTATCCTCCTCGGGATAGCGTCATTTAAAGAACGAGGGTCAGAACCACGTAAAAAAAAACCAGAGGAGCTTGCCGAAGATGAGGCCATTACGGCTCGCCTTTAGGTGTCCACCTCGGGATAGCATCATTTAAAGAACGAGGGTCAGCACAACGTAAAAAAAAACCGAAAAAAAACCGGAGAAGTACCGAAGTTGAGGCCATTACGGCTCGCCTTTAGGTGTCTTCCTCGGGATAGCGTCATTTAAAAAACGAGGGTCAGCACAACATAAAAAAAAACCGGAAAAAAATGGAGGAGCCTGCCGAAGATGAGGCCATTACGGCTCGCCTTTAGGTGTCCACCTCGGGATTGCATCATTTAAAGAACGAGGGTTAACACAACGTAAAAAAAAATGGAGGAGCCTACTAAAGATGAGGCGATTATGGCTCGCCTTTACGTGTCCTCCTCGGGATAGCGTCATTTAAAGAACGACGGTCAGCACAACGTAAAAAAAAATGGAGGAGCCTGTTGAAGATGAGGCGACTACGGCTCGCCTTTAGGTGTCCTCCTCGGGATAGCGTCATTTAAAGAACGAGGGTCAACACAACGTACAAAAAAAATCCGATAAAAAAAAACCGGAGGAGCCTGCCGAATATGAGGCCATTACGGCTCTCCTTTAGGTGTCCTCCTCGGGATAGCGTCATTTAAAGAACGAGGGTCAGCACAACGTAAAAAAAACCAGAAAAAAACCTGAGGTGCCTGCCGAAGATGAGGCTATTACGGCTCGTCTTTAGGTCTCCTCCTCGGGATAGCATCATTTAAGGAACGAGGGTCAGCACAACGTAAAAAAATGGAAAAAATTGGAAAAAAAATAGAGGAGCCTGTTGAAGATGAGGCCATTACGGCTCGTCTTTAGGTATCCTCCTCGGGATAGCGTCATTTAAAGAACGAGGGTCAGCATAACGTATAAAAAAAACGAAAAAACCGGAAAAAAATGGAGGAGCCTGCTGAAGATGAGGCGATTACGGCTCGTTTTTAGGTGTCCTCCTCAGGATAGCGTCATTTAATGAACGAGGGTCAGAAAAACGTAAAAAAAACCCGAAAAAAAAAATGGAGGTGCCTGCTGAAGATGAGGCCATTACGGCTTGCCTTTAGGTGTCCTGCTTGGGATTGCGTCATTTAAGGAACGAGAGTGAGAACAACGTAAAAAAAAAACCGAAAAAAAAACCGAAAAAACCGGAGGAGCCTGCCGAAGATGAGGCCATTATGGCTCGCCTTTAGGTATCCTCCTCGGGATAACGTCATTTAAAGAACGAGGGTCAGCACAACGTAAAAAAAAAACGGAGGAGCCCTGATGAAGATGAGTCGATTACGTCTCGCCTTTAGGTGTCCTCCTCGGGATAGCGTCATTTAAAGAACGAGGGTCAGCACAACGTACAAAAAAAAAACAACCCGGTAAAAAAAATCGGAGGAGCCTGCCGAAGATGAGGCCATTCCGCCCGCATTTAGGCGTCCTCCTCGGGATAGCGTCATTTAAAGAATGAGGGTCAGCACAACGTAAAAAAAAAACCCAGAAAAAATTGGAGTAGCCTACCGAAGATGAGGCCATTACCGCTCGCCTTTAGGTGTCCACCTCGGTATAGCATCATTTAAAGAACAAGGGTCAGCACAACTTAAAAAAAACTGGAAAAAAACAAAAAAAAAACCGGAGGAGCCTGTCGAAGATGACGCCATTACGGCTCGCCTTTAGGTGTTCTCCTTGGGATAGTCTCATTTAAAGAACAAGGGTCACCACAACGTAAAAAAAAAACCGGAAAAAAAAATGGAGGAGCCTGAGCATGATGAGGCAATTACGGCCCGCCTTTAGGTGTCATCCTCGGGATAGCATCATTTAAAGAACGAGGGTCAACACAACGTAAAAAAAAATAGAAAAAATTGGAAAAAAATAGTGGAGCCTGCTGAAGATGAGGCCATTACGGCTCGCGTTTAGGTATCCTCCTCGGGATAGCATCATTTAAAGAACGAGGGTCAGCATAACGTATAAAAAAGGAAAAAACCAGAAAAAATGGAGGAGCCTGCTGAAGATGAGGCACTTACGGCTCGCCTTAAGGTGTCCTCCTCAGGATAGCGTCATTTAAAGAACGATCGTCAGCACAACGTTAAAAATAAACCCAGAAAAAAAATGGAGGAGCCTGCCGAAGATGAGGTCATTACGGCTCGCCTTTAGGTGTCCACCTCGGGATAGCATCATTTAAAGAACGAGGGTCAGCACAACGTAAAAAAAACCGGAAAAAAAAACCAAAAAAAAAACCAGAGGAACCTGCCAAAGATGACGGCACTACGGCTCGCTTTTAGGTGTTCTCCTCGTGATAGTGTCATTTAAAGAACGAGGGTCAGCACAATGTAAAAAATAAACCGGAAAAAAAAATGGAGGAGCCTGCCGAAGATGAGGCCACTACGGCTCGCCATTAGGTGTCCACCTCGGGATAGCATCATTTAAAGAACGAGGGTCAGCACAACGTAAAAAAAACGGAGAAGATGAGGCGATTACGGCTCGCCTTTAGGTGTCCTCCTCGGGATAGCGTAATTTAAAGAACGAGGGTCAGCACAACATTAAAAAAAAGGTAAAAAAAAAATGGAGGAGCCTGCCGAAGATGAGGCCACTACGGCTCGCCTTTAGGTGTCCTCCTCGGGATAGCGTCATTTAAATAATGAGGGTCAGCATAACGTATAAAAAAAGGAAAAAACCGGAAGAAAAAAAATGGAGGAGCCTGCTGAAGATGAGGCGATTACAGCTCGCATTTAGGTGTCCTCCTCAGGATAGCGTCATTTAAAGAACGAGTGTCAGAACAATGTAAAAAAAAGGGAAAAAAACCAAAAAAAAAACTAGAGGAGCCTGCCAAAGATGAGGCCATTACGGCTCGCCTTTAGTTGTCCTCCTCCGGATATGGTCATTTAAAGAACGAGGGTCAGAACATCGTAAACAAAAAAAACCAAAAAAAAAAAACCGGATGAGCTCGCCGAAGATGAGGCGATTACAGCTCGCCTTTAGGTGTCCTCGGGCTAGCATCATTTAAAGAACGAGGGTCAGCACAACGTAAAAAAAAAACGGAGGAGTCTACTGAAGATGAGTCGATTACTTCTCGCCTTTAGGAGTCCTCCTCGGGATAGCGTCATTGAAAGAATGAGGGTCAGCACAACGTACAAAAAAACACCCGGTAAAAAATACCGGAGGAGCCTGAGCAAGATGAGGCCATTACGGCCCGCCTTTAGGTGTCCTCCTCGGGATAGCGTCATTTAAAGAACGAGGGTCAGCACAACGTAAAAAAAAAAAAACAAAAAAAAACCGGAGGAACCTGCCTAAGATGAGGCACTTACGGCTTGCCTTTAGGTGTCATCCTCGGGATAGCATCATTTAAAAAACGAGGGTCAACACAACGTAAAAGAAAACAGAAAAAATTGGAAAAAAAATAGAGGAGCCTGCTGAAGATGAGGCCGTTACGGCTCGCGTTTAGGTATCCTCCTCGGGATAGCATCATTTAAAGAACGAGGGTCAGCATAACGTATAAAAAAAAGGAAAAAACCAGAAAAAAATGGAGGAGCCTGCTGAAGATGATGCGCTTACGGTTCGCCTTAAGGTGTCCTCCTCAGGATAGCGTCATTTAAAGAACGATCGTCAGCACAACGTTAAAAAAAACCCAGAAAAAATGGAGGAGCCTACCGAAGATGAGGCCATTACGGCTCGCCTTTGGGTGTCCACTTCGAGATAGCATCATTTAAAGAACGAGGGTCAGCACAACGTAAAAAAAACCGAAAAAAAACCAAAAAAAAAACTAGAGGAACCTGCCGAAGATGAGGCCATTACGGCTCGGCTTTAGGTGTCCTGCTCGGGATAGCGTCATTTAAAGAACGAGGGTCAGCACAACGTAAAAAAATCGGAAAAAAGAAAACCGGAGGAGCCTGCCGAAGATGAGGCCATTACGGCTCGGCTTTAGGTGTCCTCCTCGGGATAGCATCATTTATATAACGAGGGTCAGCACAACGTAAAAAAAAAAAGAAGACTGAAAAAAAATCAGAGGAACCTGCCGAAGATGAGGATATTACGGCTCACCTTAAGGTGTCCTCCTCGGGACAGTGTCATATAAAGAATGAGGGTCAGCACAACGTCAAAAAAAACCGGAAAAAAAAAATCCGGCGGTGCCTGCTGAAGCTGAGGCCACTATGGCTCGCCTTTAGGTGTCCACCTCGGGATAACATCATTTAAAGAACGAGGGTCAGCACAACGTAAAAAAAATGGAAAAAGTTGAAAAAAAAATAGAGGAGCCTGCTGAAGATGAGGCCAATACGGCTCGACTTTAGGTATCCTCCTCAGGATAGCGTCATTTAAAGAACGAGGATCAGTATAATGTATAAAAAAAAAGGAAAAAACCGAAAAAAAAATGGAGGAGCCTGCTAAAGATGGGTCGATTACGTCTCGCCTTTAGGTTTCCTTCTCGGGATAGCGTCATTTAAAAAATGAGAGTTAGCACAACGTACAAAAAAAAACCCGGTAAAAAAAACCGGAGGAGCCTGAGCAAGATGAGGCCATTACGGCCTGCCTTTAGGTGTCCTCCTCGGGATAGCGTCATTTAAAGAACGAGGATCAACACAACGTAAAAAAAATGAAAAAAAAAACTGGAGGAACCTGCCGAAGATGAGGCGCTTACGGCTCGCCTTTAGGTGTCATCCTCAGGATAGCATCATTTAAAGAACGAGGGTCAACACAACGTAAAAAAAAACAGAAAAAATTGGAAAAAAATAGAGGAGCCTGCTGAAGATGAGGCCATTACGCCTCGCCTTTAGGTATCCTCCTCGGGATAGCGTCATTTAAAGAACGAGGGTCAGCATAACGCATAAAAAAAAGAAAAAAAGCAGAAAAAAATGGAGGAGCCTACTGAAGATGAGGCGCTTACGGCTCGCCTTTAGGTGTCCTCCTCAGGATAGTGTCATTTAAAGAACGATGATCAGCACAACGTTAAAAAAAACCCAGAAAAAAAAATGGAGGAGCCTGCCGAAGATGAGGCCATTACAGCTCGCCTTTAGGTGTCCACCTCGGAATAGCATCATTTAAAGAACGAGGGTCAGCACAACGTAAAAAAAAAACCAGAAAAAACCAAAAAAAAAAAACCAGAGGAACCTACCGAAGATGACGGCATTACGGCTCGCCTTTAGGTGTTCTCCTCGGGATAGTGTCATTTAAAGAATGAGGGTCAGCACAACGTAAAAAAAACGGGAAAAAAATGGAGGAGCCTGCCGAAGATGAGGCCATTACGGCTCGGCTTTAGGTGTCCTTCTCGGGATAGCATTATTTAAAGAACGAGGGTCAGCACAATATAAAAAAATCGGAAAAAAGAAAACCGGAGGAGCCTGCCGAAGATGAGGCCATTACAACTCGCCTTTAATGTCATACTCGGGATAGCATCATTTATAAAACGAGGGTCAGCACAACGTACAAAAAAAAAGACCTAAAAAAAAATCGGAGGAACCTGCCGAAGATGAGGATATTACGGCTCACCTTTAGGTGTCCTCCTCGGGACAGCGTCATTTAAAGAATGAGGGTTAGCACAACGTAATAAAAAATCGGAAAAAAAACGGAGGGGCATGCCGAAGATGAGGCCATTATGGCTCGCCTTTAGGTGTCCTCATCGGGATAGCATCATTTAAAGAACGAGGGTCAGCACAACATAAAAAAAACGAAAAAAATTTAAAAAAAATGGAGGAGCCTGCTGAAGATGAGGCGATTACGGCTCGCCTTTAGGTGTCCTCCTCAGGATAGCGTCATTTAAAGAACGAGGGTCAGTACAACGTTAAAAAAAAACCCAGAAAAAAATGGAGGAGGCTGCCGAAGATGAGGCCATTACGGCTCGCCTTTAGGTGTCCTGCTCGGGATAGCATCATTCAAAAGAACGAGGGTCAGAACAACGTAAAAAAATAAACGGAAAAAAAAACCGAAAACAAAACCGTAGGAGCCTGACGAAGATGAGGCCATTACGGCTCGCCTTTTGGTATCCTCCTTGGGATAGCGTCATTTAAAGAACGAGGGTCAGAACAATGTAAAAAAAAAAACCGGAGGAGCTTGCCGAAGATGAGGCCATTACGGCTCGCCTTTAGGTGTCCACCTCGGGATAGCATCATTTAAAGAACGAGGTACAGCACAACGTAAAAAAAAAACCGAAAAAAAACTGGAGCAGTGCCGAAGTTGAGGCCATTACGGCTCGCCTTTAGGTGTCTTCCTCGGAATAGCGTCATTTAAAAAATGAGGGTCAGCACAACATAAAAAAAAAAACCGGGAAAAAAATGGAGGAGCCTGCCGAAGATGAGGCCATTACGGCTCTCCTTTAGGTGTCCACCTCGGGATAGCATCATTTAAAGAATGAGGGTTAGCACAACGTAAAAAAAATGGAGGAGCCTGCTGAAGATGAGGCGATTACGGCTCGCCTTTAGGTATCCTCCTCGGGATAGCGTCATTTAAAGAACGAGGGTAAGCACAACGTACAAAAAAAAACCCGGTAAATAAAACCGGAGGAGCCTGCCGAGGATGAGGCCATTACGGCTCACCTTTAGGTGTCCTCCTCGGGATAGCGTCATTTAAAGAACGAGGGTCAGCACAACGTAAAACAAAAAAAAAGGAAAAAAACCGAAAAAAAAATGGAGGTCCCTGCCGAAGATGGGACAATTACGGCTCTCCTTTAGGTGTCCTCCTCGGGACAGCGTCATTTAGAGAATGAGGGTCAGCAAAACGTAATAAAAAATCGGAAAAAAAAAACGGAGGCGCCTGCCGAAGATGAGGCCATTATGGCTCGCCTTTAGGTGTCCTCCTCGGGATAGCATCATTTAAAGAACGAGGGTCAGCACAACGAAAAAAAATGGAAAAAATTTTAAAAAAATGGAGGAGCCTACTGAAGATGAGGCGATTACGGCTCGCCTTTAGGTGTCCTCCTCAGGATAGCGTCATTTAAAGAACGAGGGTCAGTACAACGTTAAAAAAAAAACCCAGAAAAAAATGGAGGAGGCTGCCGAAGATGAGGCCATTACGGCTTGCCATTAGGTGTCCTGCTCGGGATAGCATCATTCAAAAGAACGAGGGTCAGCACAACGTAAAAAAACCGGAAAAAAAATGGAGGAGCCTACCGAAGATGAGGCCATTACGGCTCGCCATTAGCTGTCCACCTCGGGATAGTATCATTTAAAGAATGAGGGTTAACACAACGTAAAAAAAAATGGAGGAGCCTGTTGAAGATGAGGCGATTACGGCTCGCCTTTAGGTGTCCTCCTCGGGATAGCGTCATTTAAAGAACGAGGGTCAGCACAAGGTACAAAAAGAAACCTGGTAAAAAAAAACCGGAGAAGCCTGCCGAAGATTAGGCCATTACGGCTCGCCTTTAGGTGTCTTCCTCGGGATAGGATAATTTAAAGAACGAGGGGCAGCACAACGTAAAAAAAAACTGGAAAAAAAACCAAAAAAAAAAACCAGAGGAACCTGCCGAAGGTGACGGCATTACGGCTCGCCTTTAGGTGTTCTCCTCGGGATAGTGTCATTTAAAGAATGAGGGTCAGTACAACGTAAAAAAAACCAGAAAAAAATGGAGGTGCCTGCCGAAGATGAGGCCATTACGGCTCGGCTTTAGGTGTCCTGCTCGGGATAGCGTCATTTAAAGAACGAGGGACAGCACAACGTAAAAAAAATCGAAAAAAGAAAACCGGAGGAGCCTGCCGAAGATGAGGCCATTACGGCTCGCCTTTAGGTGTCCTCCTCGGGATATCGTCATTTAAAGAACGAGGGTCACCACAACGTAAAAAAAAAAGGAGGAGTCTGCTGAAGATGAGGCGATTACGGCTCGCCTTTAGATGTCCTCCTCGGGATAGCGTCATTTAGGGAACGAGTGTCAGCACAACGTACAAAAAAAATCCGGTAAGAAAAAACTGGAGGAGCCTGTGGAAGATGAGGCCATTACAGCTCGCCTTTAGGTGTCCTCCTCGGGATAGCATCATTTATAAAACGAGGGTCAGCGCACCGTAAAAAAAAAAAGACCGAAAAAAAATCGGTGGAACCTGCCGAAGACGAGGATATTACGGCTCAACTTTAGGTGTCCTCCTCGGGACAGTGTCATATAAAGAATGAGGGTCAGCACAACGTAAAAAAAACCGGAAAAAAAACCAGAGGTGCCTGCCGAAGATGAGGCCATTATGGCTCGCCTTTAGGTGTCCTCCTCGGGATAGCATCATTTAAAGAACGAGGGTCAGCACAACGTAAAAAAAACACAGAAAAAACCGGAAAAAAAGAGGAGCCTGCTGAAGATGAGGCGATTACGGCTCGCCTTTAGGTATCCTCCTCGGGATAGCGTCATTTAAAGAACGAGGGTCAGCATAACGTATATAAAAAAAAAGAAAAAAACTGGAAAAAAAACGGAGCAGCCTGCTGAAGATGAGGCGATTACGGCTCGCCTCTAGGTGTCCTCCTCACGATAGCGTCATTTAAAGAACGAGGGTCAGCGCAACGTTAAAAAAAAACCCGGAAAAAAAACCGGAGGAGCCTGCCGAAGATGAGGCCATTACGGCTCGCCTTTAGGTGTCCTCCTTGGGATAGCGTCATTTAAAGAACGAGGGTTAGAACAACGTAAAAAAAAACTGAAAAAAAAAACGGAAGAAAAATTTGGAGGAGCCTGCCGAAGATGAGGCCATTACGGCTCGCCTTTAGGTGTCCTCCTCCGAATAGCGTCATTTGAAAAACGAGGGTCAGCACAACGTAAAAAAATGGAGGAGCCTGCTGAAGATGAGGCGATTACGGCTCGCCTTTAGGTGTCCTCCTCGGGATAGCATCATTTAAAGAACGAGTGTCAGCACAACATAAAAAAAAACCCGAAAAAAAATCGGATTAGCCAGCCGAAGATGCGGCCATTACGGCTCGCCTTTAGGTGTCCTCCTCGAGATAGCATCATTTAAAGAACGAAGGTCAGCACAACGTACAAAAAAAAATTGTAAAAAAAAAACTCGGAGGAGCTTGCCGAAGATGATGCCAATACGGCTCGGCTTTAGGTGTCCTCCTCAGGATAGCGTCATTTAAAGAACGAGGGTCAGCACAACGTAAAAAAAAATAAAAATAAAAAATGAAAAATAAAAAACCCAGAAAAAAAACGAGGATCCTGCCGAAGATGAGGCCATTATGGCTCACCTTTTGGGGTCCTCCTCGGGATAGCGTCATTTAAAGAACGAGGGTCAGCACAACGTAAAAAAAAAACAAAAAAAACTGGAAAAAAAAAGAGGAGCCTGCTGAAGATGAGGCCATTACGGCTCGCCTTTAGGTATCCTCCTCGGGATAGCGTCATTTAAAGAACGAGGGTCAGCATAACGTATATAAAAAAAAGAAAAAAACTGGAAAAAAAACGGAGCAGCCTGCTGAAGATGAGGCGATTACGGCTCGCCTCTTGGTGTCCTCCTCACGATAGCGTCATTTAAAGAACGAGGGTCAGCACAACGTTAAAAAAAAACCCGGAAAAAAAACCGGAGGATCCTGCCGAAGATGAGGCCATTACGGCTCGCCTTTAGGTGTCCTCCTTGGGATAGCGTCATTTAAGAAACGAGGGTTAGAACAACGTAAAAAAAAATTGAAAAAAAAACGGAAAAAAAATTTGGAGTAGCCTGCCGAAGATGAGGCCATTACGACTCGCCTTTAGGTGTCTTCCTCCTGATAGCGTCATTTGAAAAACGAGGGTCAGCACAACGTAAAAAAAAAATGGAGGAGCCTGCTGAAGATGAGGCGATTACGGCTCGCCTTTAGGTGTCCTCCTCGGGATAGCATCATTTAAAGAACGAAGGTCAGCACAACGTACAAAAAAAATGGTAAAAAAAAAAACTCGGAGGAGCTTGCCGAAGATGAGGCCAATATGGCTCGGCTTTAGGTGTCCTCCTCAGGATAGCGTCATTTAAAGAACGAGGGTCAGCACAACGTAAAAAAAAATAAAAATAAAAAATAAAAAATAAAAAACCCAGAAAAAAAACGAGGATCCGGCCGAAGATGAGGCCATTACGGCTCATCTTTTGGGGTCCTCCTCGGGATAGCGTCATTTAAAGAACGAGGGTCAGCACAACGTTAAAAAAAACCCGGCAAATAACCCGAAAAAAAAATCGGAGGAGCCTGCCGATGATTAGGCCATTACGGCTCGCCTTTAAGTGTCCTCCTCGAGATAGCGTCATTTAAAGAACTAGGGTCAGCACAACGAAAAAAAAATCGGAAAAAAAAATTGGAAAAAAACCAGAGGAGCCTGCCGAAGGTGAGGCCATTACGGCTCGCCTTTAAGTGTCCTCCTCGGGATAGCGTCATTTAAAGAACGAGGGTCAGCACAATGTAAAAAAAAATCAGAAAAAAAATTAGAGGAGCCTGCCGAAGATGAGGCCATTACGGCTCGCCTTTAGGTATCCACCTCGGGATAGCATCATTTAAAGAACGAGGGTCAGCACAACGTAAAAAAAATAGAAAAAACCGGAAAAAAATAGGAGCCTGCTGAAGATGAGGCCATTACGGCTCACCTTTAGGTATCCTCCTCGGGATAGCGTCATTTAAAGAACGAGGGTCAGCATAACGTATATAAAAAAAAGAAAAAAACTGGAAAGTAAATAGAGCAGCCTGCTGAAGATGAGGCGATTACGGCTCGCCTCTAGGTGTCCTCCTCACGATAGCGTCATTTAAAGAACGAGGGTCAGCACAACGTTAAAAAGTAACCCGGAAAAAAAAACGGAGGAGCCTGCCGAAGATGAGGCCATTACGGCTCGCCTTTAGGTGTCCTCCTTGGGATAGCGTCATTTAAAGAACGAGGGTTAGAACAACGTAAAAAAAAAAACTGAAAAAAAAATGGAAAAAAAAAATTTGGAGGAGCTTGCCGAAGATGAGGCCATTAAGGCTCGCCTTTAGGTGTCCTCCTCCGGATAGCGTCATTTGAAGAACGAGGTCAGCACAACGTAAAAAAAAAACGGAGGAGCCTGCTGAAGATGAGGCGATTACGGCTCGCCTTTAGGTGTCCTCCTCGGGATAGCATCATTTAAAGAACGAGTGTCAGCACAACATAAAAAAAAAAACCCGAAAAAAAATCGGATTAGCCTGCCGAAGATGAGGCCATTACGGCTCGCCTTTAGGTGTCCTCCTCGAGATAGCATCATTTAAAGAACGAAGGTCAGCACAACGTACAAAAAAAATCGGTAAAAAAAAAACTCGGAGGAGCTTGCCGAAGATGAGGCCAATACGTCTCGGCTTTAGGTGTCCTCCTCAGGATAGCGTCATTTAAAGAACGAGGGTCAGCACAAAATAAAAAAAATAAAAATAAAAAATAAAAAAATAAAAAACCCAGAAAAAAAAACGGAGGATCCTGCCGAAGATGAGGCCAATACGGCTCGGCTTTTGGTGTCCTCCTCAGGATAGCGTCATTCCAAGAACGAGGGTCAGCATAACGTAAAAAAAATAAAAATAAAAAATAAAAAATAAAAAACCCAGAAAAAAATGGAGGATCCTGCCGAAGATGAGGCCATTACGGCTCGCCTTTTGGGGTCCTCCTCGGGATAGCATCATTTAAAGAACGAGGGTGAGCACAACGTTAAAAAATCGGAAAAAAAAACGGAAAAAAACCGGAGGAGCCTGCCGAAGATGAGGCCATTACGGCTCGCCTTTAAGTGTTCTCCTCCGGATAGCGTCATTTAAAGAACGAGGGTCAGCACAATGTAAAAAAAAATCGGAAAAAAAATTAGAGGAGCCTGCGGAGGATGAGGCCATTACGGGTCGCCTTTAGGTGTCCACCTCGGGATATTATCATTTAAAGAACAATGGTCAGCACAACGTAAAAAAAAATAGAAAAAACCGGAAAAAAAGAGGAGCCTGCTGAAGATGAGGCCATTACGGCTCGCCTTTAGGTATCCTCCTTGGGATAGCGTCATTTAAAGAACGAGGGTCAGCATAACGTATATAAAAAAAAGAAAAAAACTGGAAATAAAACAGAGCAGCCTGCTGAAGATGAGGCGATTACGGCTCGCCTCAAGGTGTCCTCCTCACGATAGCGTCATCTAAAGAACGAGGGTCAGCACAACGTTAAAAAAAAAAACCCGGAAAAAAAACCGGAGGAGCCTGCCGAAGATGAGGCCATTACGGCTCGCCTTTAGGTGTCCTCCTTGGGATAGCGTCATTTAAAGAACGAGGGTTAGAACAACGTAAAAAAAACTGAAAAAAAAACGGAAAAAAAAATTCAGAGGAGCCTGCCGAAGATGAGGCCATTAAGGCTCGCCTTTAGGTGTCCTCCTCCGGATAGCGTCATTTGAAGAACGAGGGTCAGCACAACGTAAAAAAAAAAAAACGGAGGAGCCTGCTGAAGATGAGGCGATTACGGCTCGCCTTTAGGTGTCCTCCTCGGGATAGCATCATTTAAAGAACGAGGGTCAGCACGACGTAAAAAAAACAGAAAAAACCAGAAAAAAATAGAGGAGCATTCTGAAGATGAGGCCATTACGGCTCGCCTTTAGGTATCCTCCTCGGGATAGCGTCATTTAAAGAACGAGGGTCAGCATAACGTATAAAAAAAAAGAAAAAAACTGGAAAAAAAACGGAGCAGCCTGCTGAAGATGAGGTGATTACGGCTCGCCTCTAGGTGTCCTCCAAACGATAGCGTCATTTAAAGAACGAGAGTCAGCACAACGTTAAAAAAAAAAACCCGAAAAAAAAACCGGAGGAGCCTGCCGAAGATGAGGCCATTACGGCTCGCCTTTAGGTGTCCTCCTTGGGATAGCGTCATTTAAAGAACGAGGGTTAGAACAACGTAAAAAAAAACTGAAAAAAAAAACGGAAAAAAAATTCGGATGAGCCTGCCGAGGATGAGGCCATTACGGCTCGCCTTTAGGTGTCCTCTTCCGGATAGCGTCATTTGAAGAACGAGGGTCAGCACAACGTAAAAAAAAAATGGAGGAGCCTGTTGAAGATGAGGCGATTACGGCTCGCCTTTAGGTGTCCTCCTCGAGATAACATCATTTAAAGAACGAGTGTCAGCACAACATAAAAAAAAACCCGAAAAAAAATCGGATTAGCCTGCCAAAGATGAGGCCATTATGGCTCGCCTTTAGGTGTCCTCCTCGAGATAGCATCATTTAAAGAACGAGGGTCAACACAACGTACAAAAAAAAATCGGTAAAAAAAAAACTCGGAGGAGCTTGCCGAAGATGAGGCCAATACGGCTCGGCTTTAGGTGTCCTCCTCAGGATAGCGTCATTTAAAGAACGAGGGTCAGCACAACGTAAAAAAAAAATTAAAATAAAAAATAAAAAAATAAAAAACCCAGAAAAAAAAAACGGAGGATCCTGCCGAAGATGAGGCCATTACGGCTCGCCTTTAGGGGTCCTCCTCGGGATAGCGTCATTTAAAGAACGAGGGTCAGCACAACGTTAAAATAAACCCGGCAAAAAACCCGAAAAAAAAATCGGAGTAGCCTGCCGAAGATTAGGCCATTACGGTTCGCCTTTAGGTGTCCTCCTCGAGATAGCGTCATTTAAAGAACTAGGGTCAGCATAACGAAAAAAAAACCAGAAAAAAAATTAGAGGAGCCTGCCGAAGATATGGCCATTACGGCTCGTCTTTAGGTGTCTTCCTCGGGATAGCATCATTTAAAGAACGAGGGTCATCACAACGTAAAAACAAAAAAAACGGAGGAGCCTGCTGAAGATGAGGCGATTACGGCTCGCCTTTAGGTGTCCTCCTCAGGATAGCGTCATTTAAAGAACGAGGGTCAGCACAACGTAAAACAAAAAACCCGAGAAAAAATCGGAGGAGCCTGCCAAAGATGAGGCCATTACGGCTCGCCTTTAGGTGTCCTCCTCGGGATAGCGTCATTTAAAGAACGAGGGTCAGCAAAACGTAAAAAAAAACCGGAAAAAACCTGAAAAAAAAACGGAGGAGCCTGCCGAAGATAAGGCCATTAAGGCTCGCCCTTAGGTGTCCTCCTCGGGATAGCATCATTTAAAGAACGAGGTTTAGCACAACGAAAAAAAACCGGAGGAGCCTGCCGAAGAAGAGGCCATTACGGCTCGCCTTTAGGTGTCCTCCTCGGGATAGCGTCATTTATAGAACGAGGGTCAGCATAACGTATAAAAAAAGGAAAAAATCGGAAAAAAACGGAGCAGCCTGCTGAAGATGAGGCGATTACGGCTCGCCTCTAGGTATCCTCCTCACGATAGCGTCATTTAAAGAACGAGGGTCAGCACAACGTTAAAAAAGAAAAACCCAGAAAAAAATGGAGGAGCCTGCCAAAGTCGAGGCCATTACGGCTCGCCTTTAGGTGTCTTCCTTTTGATAGCGTTATTTAAAGAACGAGGGTTAGAACAACGTAAAAATAAATGAAAAAAAAAAACCGAAAAAAAATCCGGAGGAGCCTGCCAAAGATTAGGCCATTACGGCTCGCAACACCTCTGGATAGCGTCATTTAAAGAACGAGGGTCAGAACAACGTAAAAAAAACTATACAAAAAACCGGAGGAGCTTGCCGAAGATGAGGCCATTACGGCTCGCCTTTTGGTGTCCTCCTCAGGATAGCGTCATTTATAGAACGAGGGTCAGAACAACGTTAAAAAAAAAAACCAGAAAAAAAACCGAAAAAAACCGAAAAAAAAAAACCAGAGGAGCCTGCCGAGGATGAGGCCATTACGGCTCGCCTTTAGGTGTCCTCCTCCGGATAGCGTCATTTAAAGAACGAGGGTCAGAACAACGTAAAAAAAATAAGAAAAAAAAACCGGAGGAACTTGACGAATATGAGGCCATTACGGCTCGCCTTTAGGTGTCCTCCTCGGGATAGCATTGTTTAAAGAACGAGGGTTAGCACAACGTAAAAAAAAAATGCCGGAAAAAAAACCGGAGGAGCCTGCCAAAGATGAGGCCATTACGGCTCGCCTTTAGGTGTCCTCCTTGGGATAGCGTCATTTAAAAAACGAGGGTTAGAACAACGTAAAAAAAAATTGAAAAAAAAACGGAAAAAAAATTTGGAGTAGCCTGCCGAAGATGAGGCCATTACGGCTCGCCTTTAGGTGTCCTCCTCCTGATAGCGTCATTTGGATAACGAGGGTCAGCACAACGTAAAAAAAAAATGGAGGAGCCTGCTGAAGATGAGGCGATTACGGCTCGCCTATAGGTGTCCTCCTCGGGATAGCATCATTTAAAGAACGAGTGTCAGCACAACATAAAAAAAACCCGAAAAAAAATCGGATTAGCCTGCCGAAGATGAGGCCATTACGGCTCGCCTTTAGTTGTCCTCCTCGAGATAGCATCATTTAAAGAACGAAGGTCAGCACAACGTACAAAAAAAATGGTAAAAAAAAAACTCGGAGGAGCTTGCCGAAGATGAGGCCAATACGGCTCGGCTTTAGGTGTCCTCCTCAGGATAGCGTCATTTAAAGAACGAGGGTCAGCACAACGTAAAAAAAAAATAAAAATAAAAAATAAAAAATAAAAAACCCAGAAAAAAAACGAGGATCCTGCCGAAGATGAGGCCATTACGGCTCACCTTTTGGGGTCCTCCTCGGGATAGCGTCATTTAAAGAACGAGGGTCAGCACAACGTTAAAAAAAACCCGGCAAAAAACCCGAAAAAAAAATCGGAGGAGCCTGCCGATGATTAGGCCATTACGGCTCGCCTTTAAGTGTCCTCCTCGAGATAGCGTCATTTAAAGAACTAGGGTTAGCACAACGAAAAAAAAATCGGAAAAAAAAATTGGAAAAAACCAGAGGAGCCTGCCGAAGGTGAGGCCATTACGGCTCGCCTTTAGGTGTCCTCCTCGGGATAGCGTCATTTAAAGAACGAGGGTCAGCACAATGTAAAAAAAAATCAGAAAAAAAATTAGAGGAGCCTGCCGAAGATGAGGCCATTACGGCTCGCCTTTAGGTATCCACCTCGGGATAGCATCATTTAAAGAACGAGGGTCAGCACAACGTAAAAAAAATAGAAAAAACCGGAAAAAAAATAGGAGCCTGCTGAAGATGAGGCCATTACGGCTCACCTTTAGGTATCCTCCTCGGGATAGCGTCATTTAAAGAACGAGGGTCAGCATAACGTATATAAAAAAAAGAAAAAAACTGGAAAGAAAATAGAGCAGCCTGCTGAAGATGAGGCGATTACGGCTCGCCTCTAGGTGTCCTCCTCACGATAGCGTCATTTAAAGAACGAGGGTCAGCACAACGTTAAAAAAAAACCCGGAAAAAAAACCGGAGGAGCCTGCCGAAGATGAGGCCATTACGGCTCGCCTTTAGGTGTCCTCCTTGGGATAGCGTCATTTAAAGAACGAGGGTTAGAACAACGTAAAAAAAAACTGAAAAAAAATGGAAAAAAAATTCGGAGGAGCCTGCCGAAGATGAGGCCATTAAGGCTCGCCTTTAGGTGTCCTCCTCCGGATAGCGTCATTTGAAGAACGAGGGTCAGCACAACGTAAAAAAAAAAAAACGGAGGAGCCTGCTGAAGATGAGGCGATTACGGCTCGCCTTTAGGTGTCCTCCTCGGGATAGCATCATTTAAAGAACGAGTGTCAGCACAACATAAAAAAAAACCCGAAAGAAAATCGGATTAGCCTGCCGAAGATGAGGCCATTACGGCTCGCCTTTAGGTGTCCTCCTCGAGATAGCATCATTTAATGAACGAAGGTCAGCACAACGTACAAAAAAAATCGGTAAAAAAAAAACTCGGAGGAGCTTGCCGAAGATGAGGCCATTACGGCTCGCCTTTAGGTGTCCACCTCGGGATAGCATCATTTAAAGAACGAGGGTCAGCACGACGTAAAAAAAACAGAAAAAACCAGAAAAAAAAAGAGGAGCATTCTGAAGATGAGGCCATTACGGCTCGCCTTTAGGTATCCTCCTCGGGATAGCGTCATTTAAAGAACGAGGGTCAGCATAACGTATAAAAAAAAAGAAAAAAACTGGAAAAAAAAACGGAGCAGCCTGCTGAAGATGAGGTGATTACGGCTCGCCTCTAGGTGTCCTCCAAACGATAGCGTCATTTAAAGAACGAGGGTCAGCACAACGTTAAAAAAAAACCCGAAAAAAAAACCGGAGGAGCCTGCCGAAGATGAGGCCATTACGGCTCGCCTTTAGGTGTCCTCCTTGGGATAGCGTCATTTAAAGAACGAGGGTTAGAACAACGTAAAAAAAAACTGAAAAAAAAAACGGAAAAAAAATTCGGATGAGCCTGCCGAAGATGAGGCCATTACGGCTCGCCTTTAGGTGTCCTCTTCCGGATAGCGTCATTTGAAGAACGAGGGTCAGCACAACGTAAAAAAAAAATGGAGGAGCCTGCTGAAGATGAGGCGATTACGGCTCGCCTTTAGGTGTCCTCCTCGGGATAGCATCATTTAAAGAACGAGTGTCAGCACAACATAAAAAAAAACCCGAAAAAAAATCGGATTAGCCTGCCAAAAATGAGGCCATTATGGCTCGCCTTTATGTGTCCTCATCGAGATAGCATCATTTAAAGAACGAGGGTCAGCACAACGTACAAAAAAAAATCGGTAAAAAAAAAAACTCGGAGGAGCTTGCCGAAGATGAGGCCAATACGGCTCGGCTTTAGGTGTCCTCCTCAGGATAGCGTCATTTAAAGAACGAGGGTCAGCACAACGTAAAAAAAAATAAAAATAAAAAATAAAAAAATAAAAAACCCAGAAAAAAAAAACGGAGGATCCTGCCGAAGATGAAGCCATTACGGCTCGCCTTTAGAGGTCCTCCTCGGGATAGCGTCATTTAAAGAACGAGGGTCAGCAAAACGTAAAAAAAAACCGGAAAAAACCTGAAAAAAAAACGGAGGAGCCTGCCGAAGATAAGGCCATTACGGCTCGCCTTTAGGTGTCCTCCTCGGGATAGCATCATTTAAAGAACGAGGTTTATCACAACGAAAAAAAACCGGAGGAGCCTGCCGAAGAAGAGGCCATTACGGCTCGCCTTTAGGTGTCCTCGTCGGGATAGCGTCATTTATAGAACGAGGGTCAGCATAACGTATAAAAAAAGGAAAAAATCGGAAAAAAACGGAGCAGCCTGCTGAAGATGAGGCGATTACGGCTCGCCTCTAGGTATCCTCCTCACGATAGCGTCATTTAAAGAACGAGGGTCAGCACAACGTTAAAAAAGAAAAACCCAGAAAAAAATGGAGGAGCCTGCCAAAGTCGAGGCCATTACGGCTCGCCTTTAGGTGTCTTCCTTTTGATAGCGTTATTTAAAGAACGAGGGTTAGAACAACGTAAAAATAAATGAAAAAAAAAAACAGAAAAAAAACCCGGAGGAGCCTGCCAAAGATTAGGCCATAACGACTCGCAACACCTCTGGATAGCGTCATTTAAAGAACGAGGGTCAGAACAACGTAAAAAAAACTATACAAAAAACCGGAGGAGCTTGCCGAAGATGAGGCCATTACGGCTCGCCTTTTGGTGTCCTCCTCAGGATAGCGTCATTTATAGAACGAGGGTCAGAACAACGTTAAAAAAAAAACCAGAAAAAAAAACCGAAAAAAACCGAAAAAAAAAACCAGAGCAGCCTGCCGAGGATGAGGCCATTACGGCTCGCCTTTAGGTGTCCTCCTCCGGATAGCGTCATTTAAAGAACGAGGGTCAGAACAACGTAAAGAAAAATAAAAAAAAAAAAACCGGAGGAACTTGACGAATATGAGGCCATTACGGCTCGCCTTTAGGTGTCCTCCTCGGGATAGCATTGTTTAAAGAACGAGGGTTAGCACAACGTAAAAAAAAAATGGAGGAGCCTGCTGAAGATGAGAGGATTACGGCTTACCTTTAGGTGTCCTCCTCGGGATAGCGTCATTTAAAGAACAAGGGTCAGCACCACGTAAAAAAAAACCCAGAAAAAAAAAATTGAAGGAGCCTGCCGAAGATGAGGCCATTACGGCTCGCCTTTAGGTGTCCTCCTTGGGATAGCGTCATTAAAAGAACGAGTGTTAGAACAACGTAAAAAAAAAACTAAAAAAAAATGGGAAAAAAATTCGGATGAGCCTGCCGAAGATGAGGCCGTTACGGCTCGCCTTTAGGTGTCCTCCTCCGGATAGCGTCATTTAAAGAACGAGGGTTAGCACAACGTAAAAAAAAAATGGAGGACCCTGCTGAAGATGAGGCGATTACGGCTCGCCTTTAGGTGTCCTCCTCGGGATAGCATCATTTAAAGAACGAGTGTCAGCACAACATAAAAAAAAAACATGAAAAAAAATCAGATTAGCCTGCCGAAGATGAGCCCATTACGGCTCGCCTTTAGGTGTCCTCCTCGAGATAGCATCATTTAAAGAACGAGGGTCAGCACAACGTACAAAAAAAATCGGTAAAAAAAACTCGGAGGAGCTTGCCGAAGATGAGGCCAATACGGCTCGGCTTTAGGTGTCCTCCTCAGGATAGCGTCATTTAAAGAACGAGGGTCAGCACAACGTAAAAAAAAATAAAAATAAAAAATAAAAAGATATAAAACCTAGAAAAAAAAAACGGAGGATCCTGCCGAAGATGAGGCCCTTACGGCTCGCCTTTTGGGGTCCTCCTCGGGATAGCGTCATTTAAAGAACGAGGGTCAGCACAATGTTAAAAAAAATCCGGCAAAAAACCCGAAAAAAAAAATCGGAGGAGCCTGCCGAAGATGAGGCCATTACGGCTCGCCTTTAGGTGTCCTCCTCGGGATAGCGACATTTAAAGAACGAGGGTCAGAACAAAGTTAAAAAAAACCGAAAAGAAAACCGAAAAAAACCGGAGGAGCCTGCCAAGGATGAGGTCATTACGGCTCGCCTTTAGGTGTCCTCGTCCGGATAGCGTCATTTAAAGAACAAGGGTCAGAACAACGTATAAAAAAACTGGAAAAAAAACCGGAGGAGCTTGCCGAAGATAAGGCCATTACGGCTCGTGTTTAGGTGTCTTCCTCGGGATAGCATCATTTAAAGAACGAGGGTCAGCACAACGTAAAAACAAAAAAAAAACGGAGGAGCCTGCTGAAGATGAGGCGATTACGGCTCGCCTTTAGGTGTCCTCCTCAGGATAGCATCATTTAAAGAACGAGGGTCAGCACATTGTAAAAAAAAAAACCCGAGAAAAAATCGGAGGAGCCTGCCAAAGATGAGGCCATCACGGCTCGCCTTTAGGTGTCCTCCTCGGGATAGCGTCATTTAAAGAATGGGTCAGCAAAACGTAAAAAAAAAACCGGAAAAAACCTGAAAAAAAAACGGAGGAGCCTGCCGAAGATAAGGCCATTACGGCTCGCCTTTAGGTGTCCTCCTCGGGATAGCATCATTTAAAGAACGAGGTTCAGCACAACGAAAAAAAACCGGAGGAGCCTGCCGAAGATGAGGCCATTACGGCTCGCCTTTAGGTGTCCTCCTCGGGATAGCGTCATTTATAGAACGAGGGTCAGCATAACGTATAAAAAAAGGAAAAAATCGGAAAAAAACGGAGCAGCCTGCTGAAGATGAGGCGATTACGGCTCGCCTCTAGGTATCCTCCTCACGATAGCGTCATTTAAAGAATGAGGGTCAGCACAACATTAAAAAAAAAAACCCAGAAAAAATGGAGGAGCCTGCCAAAGATGAGGCCATTACGGCTCGCAACACCTCTGGATAGCGTCATTTAAAGAACGAGGGTCAGAATAACATAAAAAAAACTATACAAAAAACCGGAGGAGCTTGCCGAAGATGAGGCCATTACGGCTCGCCTTTTGGTGTCCTCCTCAGGATAGCGTCATTTAAAGAACGAGGGTCAGAACAAGGTTAAAAAAAAAAACCAGAAAAAAACAAAAAAAAACCGAAAAAAAAACCAGAGGAGCCTGCCGAGGATGAGGCCATTACGGCTCACCTTTAGGTGTCCTCCTCCGGATAGCGTCATTTAAAGAACGAGGGTCAGAACAACGTAAAAAAAAAATAGGAAAAAAAAACCGGAGGAACTTGACGAAGATGAGGCCCTTACGGCTCGCCTTTAGGTGTCCTCCTCCGGATAGCGTCATTTAAAGAACGAGGGTGAGAACAACGCAAAAAAAAAAAGGAAAAAAAAAACCGGAGGAACTTGACGAAGATGAGGCCATTACGGCTCGCCTTTAGGTGTCCTCCTCGGGATAGCATCGTTTAAAGAATCAGGGTTAGCACAACGTAAAAAAAAAAACGGAGGAGCCTGCTGAAGATGAGACGATTACGGCTTACCTTTAGGTGTCCTCCTCGGGATAGCGTCATTTAAAGAACAAAGGTCAGCACAACGTAAAAAAAAAACCCAGAAAAAAAAATTGGAGGAGCCTGCCGAAGATGAGGCCATTACGGCTCGCCTTTAGGTGTCCTCCTCGGGATAGCGTCATTTAAAGAACGAGGGGCAGCACAACGAAAAAAAATAAAAAAAACAGAAAAAAACAGAGGAGCCTGCAGAAGATGAAGCCATTACGGCTCGCCTTTAGGTGTCCTCCACGGGATATTGTCATTTAAAGAACGAGGGTCAGCACAACGTAAAAAAAATCGGAAAAAAAACCGGAGGAGCCTGCCGAAGATGAGGCCATTACGGCTCGCCTTTAGGTGTGCACCTCGGGATAGCATCATTTAAAGAATGAGGGTCAGCACAACGTAAAAAAATAATAGAAAAAACTAGAAAAAAAAAGAGGACCCTGCTGAAGATGAGGCCATTACGGCTCGCCTTTAGGTATCCTCCTTGGGACAGCGTCATTTTAAGAACGAGGGTCAGCATAACGTATAAAAAAAAGGAAAAAATCGGAAAAAAAAACGGAGCAGCCTGCTGAAGATGAGGCGATTATGGCTCGCCTCTAGGTGTTCTCCTCACGATAGCGTCATTTAAAGAACGAGGGTCAGCACAACGTTAAAAAAAACTGGAAAAAAAAACGGAGGAGCTTGCTGAAGATGAGGCCATTATGGCTCGCCTTTAGGTGTCCTCCTCTGGATAGCGTCATTTAAAGAAAGAGGGTCAGAACAACGTAAAAAAAAAACTGTACAAAAAACCGGAGGAGCTTGCCGAAGATGAGGCCATTACGGCTTGCCTTTTGGTGTCCTCCTAGGGATAGCATCAATTAAAGAACGAGGGTCAGAAAAACGTTAAAAAAAACCGGAAAAAAAACCGAAAAATACGTAAAAAAAACCGGAGGAGCCTGCCGAGGATGAGGCCATTACGGCTCGCCTTTAGGAGTCCTCGTCCGGATAGCGTCATTTAAAGAACAAGGATCAGAACAACGTATAAAAAACTGGAAAAAAAAACCGGAGGAGCTTGCCGAAGATGAGGCCATTACGGCTCGTCTTTAGGTGTCTTCCTCGGGATAGCATCATTTAAAGAATGAGGGTCAGCACAACGTAAAAACAAAAAAAAATGGAAGAGACTGCCGAAGATGAGGAGATTACGGCTCGCCTTTAGGTGTCCTCCTCAGGATAGCGTCATTTAAAGAACGAGGGTCAGCACAACGTAAAAAAAAAAACCCGAAAAAATACAAAAAAAAACCGGAGGAGCCTGCCGAGGATGAGGCCATTACGGCTCGCCTTTAGGTGTCCTCGTCCGGATAGCGTCAGTTAAAGAACAAAGGTCAGAATAACGTATAAAAAAATTGGAAAAAAAAAACCGGAGGAGCTTGCCGAAGATGAGGCCATTACGGCTCGTCTTTAGGTGTCTTCCTCGGGATAGCATCATTTAATGAACGAGGGTCAGCACAACGTAAAAACAAAAAAAACAGAGGAGCCTGCCGAAGATGAGGCGATTACGGCTCGCCTTTAGGTGTCCTCCTTAGGATAGCGTCATTTAAAGAACGAAGGTCAGCACAACGTAAAAAAATAAAAAACCCGAAAAAAAATCGGAGGAGCCTGCCGAAGATGAGGCCATTACGGCTCGCCTTTAGTTGTCTTCCTCGGGATAGCATCATTTAAAGAACGAGGGTCAGCAAAACGTAAAAAAAAAACCGAAAAAAACCTGAAAAAAAAACAGAGGAGCCTGCCGAAGATAAGGCCATTACGGCTTGCCTTTAAGTGTCCTCCTCGGGATAGCATCATTTAAAGAACGAGGTTCAGCACAATGAAAAAAAAACCGGAAAAAAATCGGAGGAGCCTGCCGAAGATGAGGCCATTACGGCTCGCCTTTAGGTGTCCTCCTCGGGATAGCGTCATTTATAGAACGAGGGTCAGCATAACGTTAAAAAAGAAAAACCCAGAAACAAATGGAGGAGCCTGCCAAAGATGAGGCCATTACGGCTTGCCTTTAGGTTTCCTCCTTCGGATAGCGTCATTTAAAGAACGAGGGCCAGAACAACGTAAAAAAAAACAGGGAAAAAAAACCTGAGGAACTTGCCGAACATGAGGCCATTACGGCTCGCCTTTAGGTGTCCTCCTCGGGATAGCATCGTTTAAAGAACGAGGGTTAGCACAACGTAAAAAAAACGGAGGAGCCTGCTGAAGATGAGACGATTACGGCTTACCTTTAGGTGTCCTCCTCGGGATAGCATCAATTAAAGAACAAGGGTCAGCACAACGTAAAAAAAAAACCCAGAAAAAAAAATTGGAGGAGCCTGCCGAAGATGAGGCCATTACGGCTCCCCTTTAGGTGTCCTCCTCGGGATAGCGTTATTTAAAGAACGAGGGTCAGCACAACGTACAAAAAAAAAACCCGGTAAAAACAAATCGGAGGTGCTTGCCGAAGATGAGGCCATTACGGCTCGGCTTTAGGTGTCCTCCTCAGGATAGCGTCATTTAAAGAACGAGGGTGAGCACAACGAAAAAAAAATAAAAAACCCAGAAGAAAAATGGAGGATCCTGTCGATGATGAGGCCATTACGGCTCGCCTTTAGGTGTCCTCCTCGGGATAGCGTCATTTAAAGAACGAGGGTCAGCACAACGTTAAAAAAAACCCGGATAAAAACCCGAAAAAAAATCGGAGGAGCCTGCCAAAGATGAGGCCATTACGGCTCGCCTTTAGGTGTCCTCCTCGAGATAGCATCATTTAAAGAACGAGGGGCAGCACAACGAAAAAAAAATGAAGAAAAAAATGGAAAAAAACGGAGGAGCCTGCAGAAGATGAGGCCACTACGGCTCGCCTTTAGGTGTCCTCCACGGGATAGCGTCATTTAAAGAACGAAGGTCAGCACAACGTAAAAAAAAACCGGAAAAAAAAGCGGAGGAGCCTGCCGAAGATGAGGCCATTACGGCTCGCCTTTAGGTGTGCACCTCGGGATTGCATCATTTAAAGAATGAGGGTCAGCACAACGTAAAAAAATAATAGAAAAAAGTAGAAAAAAAAAGAGGAGCCTGCTGAAGATGAGGCCATTACGGCTCGCCTTCAGGTATCCTCCTCGGGATAGCGTCATTTTAAGAACGAGGGTCAGCATAACGTATAAAAAAAAAGGAAAAAATCGGAAAAAAAAACGGAGCAGCCTGCTGAAGATGAGGCGATTATGGATCGCCTCTAGGTGTCCTCCTCACGATAGCGTCATTTAAAGAACGAGGGTCAGCACAACGTTAAAAAAAAAAACCGGAAAAAGACGGAGGAGCTTGCCGAAGATGAGGCCATTACGGCTCGCCTTTAGGTGTCTTCCTCTGGATAGCGTCATTTAAAGAACGAGGGTCAGAAGAACGCAAAAAAAAAAAAACGGTACAAAAAATCGGAGGAGCTTGCCGAAGATGAGGCCATTACGGCTTGCCTTTTGGTGTCCTCCTAGGGATAGCGTCAATTAAAGAACGAGGGTCAGAAAAACGTTAAAAAAAACCGGAAAAAAACCCAAAAAAAATGAAAAAAACCGGAGGAGCCTGCAGAGGATGAGGCCATTACGGCTCGCCTTTAGGTGTCCTCCTCCGGATAGCGTCATTTAGAGAACGAGGGTCAGAACAACGTAAAAAAACCGGAGGAGCTTGCCGAAGATGAGGGCAATACGGTTCGCCTTTAGGTGTCCTCCTCGGAATAGCATCATTTAAAGAACAAGGGTCTGCACAACGTAAAAGAAAAACCTGAAAAAAATTGGAGGAGCCTGCCGAAGATGAGGCCATTACGGCTCGCCTTTAGATGTCCTCCTCGGGATAGCGTCATTTAAAGAGCGAGGGTCAGCACAACGTTAAAAAAAAAAAACCGGAAAAAAACCCAAAAAAAAAAACGGAGGAGCCTGCCGAAGATAAGGCCATTACGGCTCGCCTTTAGTTGTCCTCTTCGGAATAGCGTCATTTAAAGAACGAGGGTCAGCACAAAGAAAAAAAAACCGGAAAAAAAAACCATAGGAGCCTGCCGAAGATGAGGCCATTACGGCTCGCCTTTAGGTGTCCTCCTCGGGATAGTGTCATTTAAAGAACGAGGGTCAGCACAACGTAAAAAAAATGGAAAAAACCGGAAAAAATCGGAGGAGCCTCCCGAAGATGAGGCCATTACGGCTCTCCTTTAGGTATCCTCCTCGAGATAGCGTAATTTATAAAACGAGGGTTAGCATAACGTATAAAAAAAAGGAAAAAACTAGAAAAAAACGGAGCAGCTTGCTGAAGATGAGGTGATTACGGCTCGCCTCTAGGTGTCCTCCTCACGATAGCGTCATTTAAAGAACGAGGGTCAGCACAACGTTAAAAAAGAAAAACCCGGAAAAAAAATGGAGGAGCCTGCCAAAGATGAGGTCATTACGGCTCGCCTTTAGGTGTCTTCCTTAGGATAGCGTCGTTTAAAGAACGAGGGTTAGAACAATGTAAAAAAAAACGGAGGAGCCTGCCAAAGATGAGGCCATTACGGCTCGCAAAACCTCTAGATAGCATCATTTAAAGAAAGAGGGTCAAAACAACGTAAAAAAAAAACTATACAAAAAACCGGAGGAGCTTGCCGAAGATGAGGCCATTACGGCTCGCCTTTTGGTGTCCTCCTCAGGATAGCATCATTTAAAGAACAAGGGTCAGAACAACGTTAAAGAAAAAAAAACCAGAAAAAACCGAAAAAAACCAGAGGAGCCTGCCGAGGATGAGGCCATTGATGAGATATTTTGGAGGAAATATAAATCTCTTCCAAAACACCCAAAACTAACCGGCAAGTGCACCGGGTCGTATCAAGTAATAAAAACTCACGGGAGTGAGGTCGATCCCACAGGGATTGAAGGATTGAGCAATTTTAGTTTAGTGGTTGATTTAGTCAAGCGAATCAAGATTTGGTTGGGTGATCTGTGACTTGCAGAATGTAATTTGCATTGAAGTAAAGAAAACAAGAAATAAATTGCTGAAACTTAAAGAACAAGAAATTAAATGGCAGAAACTTAAAGTGCAAGAAATGTAAATTGCGGAATCTTAAAGTGCAAGGAATGTAAATTGCTTGAAATGTAAAGGGGATTGGGATGTGGATTTGCAGAATTTAAACAAGGAAAAATTAAATTGCATCAAACAGAAGAGGAAAAGGGAATTGGGATTGAACCGGATCTTGAAGCAGTAAAGTAAATGAACAAAAAAAAACAATAAACAGAGAATTGAAATGAGAAATTCAGATCTCAGGACCCAGAGACTAGAAAACCAAGTCTAGATCTCAATGCCTTCCTAGATCCAACAAGAACAATAGCAAGGGAATTGTAAATTGCAAAGAAAAGAGATGAAGAACAATGAACCGGAAATGAAATTCAATTAACAGTCAAGAAAGCAGAGAGATCCAAGATTGAGATTGAAACAGAATTTCTTCAATTCTCCAATCCAAGATCCAAGACAAATGTAAAATGAAATTGAAAGCAATGAAAGCAAGAAATTAAAGTTCACTCAAGTTCAAAAGCTCTCTGAAAACTATTATGAAAATTCTAAAAGGAAAGCTCCCCGAATAACTTGAATTCTATCCTATTTATACACTTTCCAAAATGATCTTCAAGCCTTGAGTTGGGCCTTTGTTCTTGGTGGAATTGGGTTGAAAGAGGCCTTGGTTGATTGCTCTTGAAGTTTGAAGAAGAACCGAAGTGAACCAATTGAACCGGTTTTGAAGTTAGCCATAGTTGGTCCCAACGTTAGGGCCAAAGTTAGGGGTCTAACTTTGACCCTAACTTTTCATAGCAGCAAGCATAATTTTCTGGTTTGGACGTTGGTGCCAACGTTAGGGGTCTAACTTTGACCCTAACGTTGGCCTTGCTTAGTGCTAGTGGCGCCAACGTTAGCCTCCAAGTTAGGGGGCTAACGTTGGCGCAAACGTTGGTGCCCCTCCCTTTGTGATTCATGTGCCAACGTTAGCCTCCAAGTTAGGGGGCTAACGTTGGCGCAAACGTTGGCCTTCTCCCCCTTTATAACTCATGTGCCAATGTTAGCCTCCAAGTTAGGGGGCTAACGTTGGCGCAAACGTTGGCTTGCCCAGGGATGAATTTCAAGTTCCAACGTTAGCCTCCAAGTTAGGGGGCTAACGTTGGAGCTAACGTTGGCCTCTTCCTTGCAATGTCATGTGCCAACGTTAGCCTCCAAGTTAGGGGGCTAACGTTGGCTCAAACGTGGGGAGCCCAGGGAGTGATTTTCATGCCCAACGTTAGCCTCCAAGTTAGGGGGCTAACGTTGGGGCTAACTTCATGCATCCCGGTTCAATTTCACTTATTCCATTGTCCTCTCTTCACTTCTAGCCATTCCTCTTTGCTTTAACCTTTCTCCAAGCTTTCTTCACCTATCATTAATCAACCAAACTTATCAAAGCTATGCTTAAAGTCATGAGGTATTCAATCTTTCATAATATGCAATCAAATATAGCATAAAACCTCATGAAATGGCATGAATTCATATATGGTTGGTTAAATCAAGGGAAACATGAAAATCTACTCAATTGGCTTGCTTGTGGCTCAAGAAAGTGCATAATCCTAATGAAAACTAAAGAAAAAGACTAGCTAAAATAGGCTAGGATGACTTGTCATCACAACACCAAACTTAAAGCTTGCTTGTCCCCAAGCAAGAAATGAATTATTAAGAAGAAAGAATGAAATGGAAGAGGAAGTTCATGCTAGCAGAGTGTTATTGATAGTTCATGGGGTTTTATGTGGATATGCAAATACTCACTTCTTATTGACTCCTAGGCCGAGAAAGTCTCCTTCAAGCTTCAAGTGACATACTGCTATGACCTCTCATTATTCCTTTATCCTTGGCTTTTACTTTATTCAAAAGCTTCATTTGAGTGTCATGTGTAGCAAGTTCATTTTCTTTTCTTTACACTTGACACATTATTCACCATAGACACTTGGCTCACATTCCTTCTTAAAACTTTGATGCCCAGCACCTCTTTGGGCTACTAAATGCCTTGTAGTTAGGTTGCTCTTGATAGTGGACTTTCAGCTGATGATCCTAGGTTAGTTAACCCAAGTCACCAAGTGTTGATGCACTCCAAAGAGCTTAATAATCCAAGCAGATCCTAATACAAAGACACCACAGGCATATATTCTAAGGTTCAAGCTATTGGTGTCCAGCTTTGTTTCTTTTTGTTTTTCTTTTGTTTTGCCACTTTTTGGCTCTCTTTGTTCTTTCCCTCTTTTTGTTTTTCTTTCTAACCAAGGATTTTAATTCAATTGAGATTCATAGACAGTAGGCCACTCTTTACTTAGAAGGAGATATCCTAGCTCTTTATTCACTAAAAGTGAGCTATTATACAATCACACACATACCACCACTTACTTTTATTCCACTTCTATCTAACAGAGACCATTTCACTTCACATTCAAACTATTCTTTTATTGAATTTAAAGATGCAGGGGACAACACATACTTTTTGTCAAGTGGAAATAACATACAAGCCAACATGAAAACCAGCCTACTTATAAAAAAAAAACAAAAACATAATTGATGCATACTACACTAACAGTTTCTGTTAAAATGGGCATATTCACACTTCCAAATTAGAGCAATTTAATACTGATGGAGTTAAGTGACAATACAACCTCTTGGTGGCTTCTTCTTCTTTCATCTCAGCTAATGGTGAGTAGTCCTCCAGAAGAGTGATTGAATTTCTGCAGTGTTAATGGAAGTTGCTTGTTTCTCAAGCCCTTAGATGTTTGTTAGTGTGCGAGACTTTCTTGTAGGCGGTTGAACTTACTTTGGTGTGTGAACACCAAACTTAGTCTCTTGCCATGTTTCTTATGCATAACCATATGTGAAAGCCTAAATCTTTGCTAAAGGTAATAAGACTGAAAACTAGAAACAGACAATGCTTAAATGATTTGTCAGATTGCTTGGAGCTAGTAACCCTTTATATAGAAAGTGAGAATGTGCTTTTAAGTAAGATTTTGGTGGAACACCAAACTTAGAATCCTTTATTCTCCCTTAATATGTTTTGGTGTGAAACACCAAACTTAGCTCCTTGCAATACATACCACTCATTTAACCTTTTTATTGAACTAACTATGAAAAGAAAACTACCTCAGGTTGGGTTGCCTCCCAACAAGCACTCTTTTATTGTCACTAGCTTGACACCTTTCAATTCTTTTTAAGAGGGCTGTAGGTGTTGAACCTCTTTTTCCTTAACCCATTGTCCTCCCAAGTACAACTTTGCTCTGTGACCATTTACAGTGAATTGATTCTTTGTTGCCTCATCTAGCAGTTCAATATTCCCATAGGGAAAAATCTTTGTCACCAAGTATGGGCCAGTCCACTTAGACTTCAGTTTGCCAGGGAAGATTTTAAGCCTTGAATTATACAGGAGCACTTGTTGTCCTGGCTTGAATTCCTTCTTTGTGATCTTCTTGTCATGCCACTTCTTAGCTTTCTCCTTATATATCTTCGCATTTTCATAAGCTTCCAGTCTGAATTCATCTAGTTCATTTAGTTGTAACAACCTTTTTTCTCCTGCAGCTTGGGGATCAAGGTTGAGGAGTTTAGTGGCCCAAAAAGCTCTGTGTTCAAGCTCTACAGGGAGGTGGCAGGATTTGCCATATAATAGCTGAAAGGGTGACTTGCCAATAGGAGTTTTAAAAGCTGTCCTATACGCCCACAATGCATCCTCTAGCTTTCTAGCCCAATCTTTTCTTGTGATTCCCACTGTTTTCTCTAGGATCTTCTTTAATTCTCTATTTGCAAGTTCAGCTTGGCCGTTAGTCTGAGGATGGTAGGGTGTGGCTACTTTGTGAATTACTCCATATTTGTGAAGGAGTTTCTCCATTTGTTTGTTGCAAAAGTGACTACCACCATCACTAATAAGACCTTTGGGCACTCCAAACCTAGTGAAGATGTGCTTTTTGAGGAATTGGAGGACGATCTGTGCATCACAGGTGGTTGTGGCTATGGCTTCTACCCATTTTGAGACATATTCCACTGCTACCAGGATGTATCTAAAAGAATAGGAAGGAGGAAAAGGTCCCATGAAATCAATTCCCCATAGATCGAACAATTCTAATTCCAAGATAAAATTTTGAGGCATCTCATTCCTTCTTGTTAATCCTCCTGCTTTCTGGCATTCATTACATTGGTGTACATATTCTCTGGCATCCTTGAAAATAGTTGGCCAATAGAAGCCACTCTGCAGTATTTTTGCGGCTGTTTTTTCTGGGCCAAAGTGTCCACCATAAGCTGAACCATGACAATGCCACAAGATGTCCCTCACTTCACTTTCAGGAATACACCTCCTGATCACTCCATCAGAGCATCTCTTGAATAAGAAGGGTTCATCCCATGAAAATTTCCTTGCTTCTTTAATCAACTTCTTCACTTGTTGCTTAGAGAATTCTTGCGGTATCTTCCTTCCCACTTTGTAATTTGCTATGTCAGCAAACCAAGGTGCTTGCTGGATCTGCAGAAGGTGCTCATCTAGGAAGCTTTCATTTATGGGCTGGGATGTTTTTTGATTTGTTTCATGTGGTAACCTTGACAGATGATCAGCGACCTGATTTTCAGTGCCCTTCCTATCTCTTATCTCAATGTCAAATTCTTGTAGGAGCAGTATCCACCTGATGAGTCTTGGTTTAGCATCCTGCTTTGACATCAAATACTTAAGTGCAGCATGATCAGTGTAAACTACAACTTTTGATCCTATCAGATATGATCTAAACTTATCAAATGCATAGACTACAGCTAGCAACTCTTTTTCTGTTGTAGTGTAATTTCTTTGGGCCTCATTCAACACTTTACTTGCATAATATATGACATGATGCAAATTCCCCTTCTTTTGCCCAAGTACAGCACCAATTGCGATGTCACTTGCATCACACATGAGTTCAAAAGGTAATCCCCAATCTGGAGGTGTGATGATTGGTGCTGTTGTGAGTTTATTTTTTAAAGTTTCAAATGCATGCTGACAGTTTTCATCAAAAACAAAAGGGTTATCAAGCATTAACAGATTACTTAAAGGTTTGGCTATTTTTGAAAAGTCCTTGATAAACCTTCTGTAAAATCCGGCATGCCCCAAGAAACTTCTAACAGATTTCACATTAATTGGTGGAGGGAGTTTTTCTATAATCTCAACCTTTGCCTTATCAACCTCTATCCCTTTTCTTGAAACTTTATGGCCAAGAACAATTCCTTCGGGTACCATAAAATGGCATTTCTCCCAGTTTAAAACCAAATTAGTTTCTTGGCACCGTTTCAAGACAAGAGTTAAATGGTTTAGGCAAGCATTGAAATTATCACCAAAAACAGAGAAGTCATCCATGAAGACTTCTAAAAATTTTTCGACCATATCAGAAAAAATGGAGAGCATACACCTTTGAAATGTGGCAGGGGCGTTGCAGAGCCCAAAAGGCATCCTCCTATACGCAAAAACTCCAAATGGACATGTGAAGGCAGTTTTCTCTTGGTCCTTGGGGTCTACCACGATTTGATTATACCCAGAATATCCGTCCAAAAAACAGTAATAGGCATGGCCGGCTAACCTTTCCAGCATCTGATCAATGAATGGGAGAGGGAAATGATCTTTCCTGGTGGCATCATTCAATCTTCTATAGTCTATGCACATTCTCCACCCAGTCACTGTTCTAGTAGGGATCAACTCATTCTTCTCATTAGTGATGACCGTCATCCCTCCCTTCTTTGGTACAACATGAACCGGGCTTACCCATGGGCAGTCAGATATTGGGAAGATTATCCCTGCATTCCACAACTTCATTACTTCCTTCTGGACAACTTCTTTCATTGTAGGATTTACCCTTCTTTGCGGTTGAACCACTGGTTTGGAATTATCTTCCAAGAGGATCTTATGCATACATACTGCATGGCTGATTCCCTTCAAATCATCAATGGTCCATCCTAAAGCATCTTTGTGAGCCTTGAGTACATCAAGAAGTTCTCCTTCTTCCTTCTTTGTTAGGGATGAATTAATGATTACTGGGAAGCTCTCCGATGTGCCAAGGAATGCATATTTAAGATGGGTGGGTAAAGGTTTCAGTTCTTGTCTTCGTACATCTTCTTTCTTATCTTGCCTTTTATCTTGCTCAGTAGAGGTCTCAGCCACTTGTTCCTCTGTTGCTTCTTTATTTCCTTCTTGCTCTTGAAAATTTTCTTCCAATGTTTCTTCCACCAAACTGTCTATCATATCCACTCTCACGTAATCCTCTTGCTCAGGAGCGTTTTGCATTGATTTGAACACATTTATGATCATTTGTTCATTATGGACCCTGAAGGTCATTTCTCCTTTTTCTACATCAATGATGGCCCTTGCTGTGTGTAGAAATGGCCTTCCCAGAATGATTGAGTCGTTTCCTTCTTCTTCAGTGTCCAAAATTACAAAATCTGCTGGGAAAATAAACTCCCAATCTTCACTAACAGGTTCTCCACAATTCCATTAGGTGTCTTGATTGATCTGTCAGCCATGACTAGTGACATCCTGGTGGGTTTAAGTTCTTCTATGGCAAGTTTTCTCATCATTGAGAGAGGCATTAAATTGATGCTGGCACCCAGGTCACAGAGAGCCTTGTTGAGAATTATCTTGCCAATAGTGCATGAGACTACAAAGCTTCCCGGATCCTTAAGTTTTGGTGGAATACCCCGTTGAATCACAGCACTGCATTCCTCGGTGAGTAATATGGTTTCCCTTTCAAGCCAACTTCTTTTCTTGTTGATAAGATCCTTCAGAAACTTGGAATATAGAGGCATTTGCTCAAGTGCTTCAGCCAAGGGAATGTTGATTTCCAGCTTCTTAAAAATCTCAAGGAATTTGTGAAAATGCTTGTCTTTAATCTCTTTGTTAAACCTCTGAGGGTAAGGCAGTGGAGGTGTGATGCTTTTTCCTATTTGCTGCTGTCCCTGAGCTACTTCCTTCGGGCTATGTGGCTTGTTGTCCTTCTCTTTAGGTTTCTCAGTGCTTTTGTTTGGCATCACAACTTGCTCCTTATCCTCATCTGCCTTTGTTTGATTCTCATCCTCTGTTGGTTTTTTGATGTTCTCTGCTTGCTTCCTTGTAGTGTCATTGTTGCTTGTCAATGCTCTTCCACTCCTTAATTGTATTGCCTTGCATTCCTCCTTGGGATTTGGAATTGTGTCACTGGGCAGTGCGTTTGAAGATCTCTCAACAGCTACTTGCTTGGAGATTTGCCCCATCTGTCTCTCTAGGCTCTTTATAGAGGCTTCCTGATTCTTAGCTACCATTTCTTGGTGTTTCAACATTTTGTCTATCATGGCTTCCAAGTGAGTGATTCTTTGGGCTTCAGGTGATACTTGAGGTGGGTTATGAGATGTGGGTGGTGAATGGTAGGCATTTTGGTTGGTGGATTGGTTATTAGATTGGTATTGGTTGATGTTGGGGTAGTTGTTTTGAGGTTTTCTGAAGGGGTTTTGGTTAGTCTGCTGCTGGTTGTGATTTTGGTTGTTTCTTGGATTGTGTTGGTTTGAGTTCCTCTGCCATGGTTGTTGGTTTTGGGTATGGTTATCTCCCCATCTGAGGTTTGGGTGGTTCTTCCAGGATGGATTGTATGTATCACCATACACTTCATTTGGTTCTTGGTTGTGCATATATTGAACTTGCTCTTGTTGTTGTTCTTCTTGAGTTTCTTCACTCTGTCCCCATGTGGTTGATGGTTGGCTAGTGTTGACTGCTGCAACTTGGAGACTATCAATCCTCTTGGCCATTTGCTCAAATTGTTGTTGAATTTGCTGTTGCATCATCTTGTTTTGAGCTAGGATTGAATCCACTCCTTCTAGTTCCATTACTCTTCTTCTTTGTGATGGTTGGCGGCTTCTTTGATGAGCAAAGAAATATTGGTTGTTGGCCACCATATCCACAAGATTCTGAGCTTCCTCAGCAGTTTTCATTAGTTGTAGTGAACCTCCAGCAGAATGATCCAATGCCTCCTGAGATTTCAATGTCAGGCCTTCATAGAAATTTTGCAGCACGTCCCATTCATTGAACATCTCTGGAGGACATTTTCTGATTAAGGCTTTGTACCTCTCCCATGCTTCATACAAGGATTCGGCATCTAATTGTGTGAATGTCTGCACCTCGGTTTTCAGCCTGATGACTCTTTGGGGTGGATAGAATTTGGCTAGAAATTTAGTCACCAAGTCATCCCAACTAGTGATACTTCCTTGGGGAAAAGTTTCAAGCCATTGTGCAGCCTTATCCCTTAATGAGAACGGGAACAGCAGAAGCTTGTAGGTTTCAGGATTCACGCCATTGGATTTGACAGTGTCACAGATCCTTAAGAAGGTAGATAAATGTTGATTTGGATCCTCCAATGGTCCTCCCCCAAATGAGCAATTGTTCTGGACCAATGTGATGAGTTGTGGCTTCAGTTCAAAGTTATTTGCATTGACATTAGGGGTGAGAATGCTACTTCCACAATGTCTAGCATTTGCAAAGGTATAGGAAGCCAATACTCTCCTCTGTTGTGGTTGATTATTGACTCCTCCTTCTGGATTAGATGTATCTCCTTCCATTTCGTGGAATTCTTCGTCTGATTCCTCTTCTCCAACAATACTTTTCCCTCTTTCAGCACTTCTTAACCTCCTGAGAGTTCTTTCGTCTTGTTCATGAAAATTGGGTATGGCTCTTCTTGTACCTGACATACAAGCAGAACATAAGAGCACACAAACCAGTTACACTTCAATCTACTACTAGAATGAAGTTTTAGTTAGCTTAAGCAAAAATTCAAACAGTTAGTGGGTTAGTCAAAATTAAAGAAAAAGTGCTTGATCTAGATCACCACCTCACTTAATCATTGTCAATCTAATCAATCCCCGGCAACGGCACCAAAAACTTGATGAGATATTTTGGAGGAAATATAAATCTCTTCCAAAACACCCAAAACTAACCGGCAAGTGCACCGGGTCGTATCAAGTAATAAAAACTCACGGGAGTGAGGTCGATCCCACAGGGATTGAAGGATTGAGCAATTTTAGTTTAGTGGTTGATTTAGTCAAGCGAATCAAGATTTGGTTGGGTGATCTGTGACTTGCAGAATGTAATTTGCATTGAAGTAAAGAAAACAAGAAATAAATTGCTGAAACTTAAAGAACAAGAAATTAAATGGCAGAAACTTAAAGTGCAAGAAATGTAAATTGTGGAATCTTAAAGTGCAAGGAATGTAAATTGCTTGAAATGTAAAGAGGATTGGGATGTCGATTTGCAGAAATTAAACAAGGAAAAATTAAATTGCATCAAACAGAAGAGGAAAAGGGAATTGGGATTGAACCGGATCTTGAAGCAGTAAAGTAAATGAACAAAAAAATAATAATAAACAGAGAATTGAAATGAGAAATTCAGATCTCAGGACCCAGAGACTAGAAAACCAAGTCTAGATCTCAATGCCTTCCTAGATCCAACAAGAACAATAGCAAGGGAATTGTAAATTGCAAAGAAAAGAGATGAAGAACAATGAACCGGAAATGAAATTCAATTAACAGTCAAGAAAGCAGAGAGATCCAAGATTGAGATTGAAATAGAATTTCTTCAATTCTCCAATCCAAGATCCAAGACAAATGTAAAATGAAATTGAAAGCAATGAAAGCAAGAAATTAAAGTTCACTCAAGTTCAAAAGCTCTCCGAAAACTATTATGAAAATTCTAAAAGGAAAGCTCCCCGAATAACTTGAATTCTATCCTATTTATACACTTTCCAAAATGATCTTCAAGCCTTGAGTTGGGCCTTTGTTCTTGGTGGAATTGGGTTGAAAGAGGCCTTGGTTGATTGCTCTTGAAGTTTGAAGAAGAACCGAAGTGAACCAATTGAACCGGTTTTGAAGTTAGCCATAGTTGGTCCCAACGTTAGGGCCAAAGTTAGGGGTCTAACTTTGACCCTAACTTTTCATAGCAGCAAGCATAATTTTCTGGTTTGGACGTTGGTGCCAACATTAGGGGTCTAACTTTGACCCTAACGTTGTCCTTGCTTAGTGCTAGTGGCGCCAACGTTAGCCTCCAAGTTAGGGGGCTAATGTTGGCACAAACGTTGGTGCCCCTCCCTTTGTGATTCATGTGCCAACGTTAGCCTCCAAGTTAGGGGGCTAACGTTGGCGCAAACGTTGGCCTTCTCCCCCTTTATAACTCATGTGCCAATGTTAGCCTCCAAGTTAGGGGGCTAACGTTGGCGCAAATGTTGGCTTGCCCAGGGATGAATTTCAAGTTCCAACGTTAGCCTCCAAGTTAGGGGGCTAACGTTGGAGCTAACGTTGGCCTCTTCCTTGCAATGTCATGTGCCAACGTTAGCCTCCAAGTTAGGGGGCTAACGTTGGCTCAAACGTGGGGAGCCCAGGGAGTGATTTTCATGCCCAACGTTAGCCTCCAAGTTAGGGGGCTAACGTTGGGGCTAACTTCATGCATCCCGGTTCAATTTCACTTATTCCATTGTCCTCTCTTCACTTCTAGCCATTCCTCTTTGCTTCAACCTTTCTCCAAGCTTTCTTCACCTATCATTAATAAACCAAACTTATCAAAGCTATGCTTAAAGTCATGAGGTATTCAATCTTTCATAATATGCAATCAAATATAGCATAAAACCTCATGAAATGGCATGAATTCATATATGGTTGGTTAAATCAAGGGAAACATGAAAATCTACTCAATTGGCTTGCTTGTGGCTCAAGAAAGTGCATAATCCTAATGAAAACTAAAGAAAAAGACTAGCTAAAATAGGCTAGGATGACTTGTCATCAGCCATTACGGCTTGCCTTTAGGTGTCCTCCTCCGGATAGCGTCATTTAAAGAACGAGGGTCAGAACAATGTAAAAAAAAAATAGGAAAAAAAAACCGGAGGAACTTGCCGAAGATGAGGCCATTACGGCTCGCCTTTAGGTGTCATCCTCGGGATAGCATCGTTTAAAGAATGAGGGTTTGCACAACATAAAAAAAAATGGAGGAGCCTGCTGAAGATGAGACGATTACGGCTTGCCTTTAGGTGTCCTCCTCGGGATAGCGTCATTTAAAGAACGAGGGTGAGCACAACGTAAAAAAAATAAAAAATAAAAAACCCGGAAAAAAAAATGGAGGATCCTGTCGATGATGAGGCCATTATGGCTCGCCTTTAGGTGTCTTCCTCGGGATAGCGTCATTTAAAAAACGAGGGTCAGCACAACGTTAAAAAAAAAAACCGGAAAAAAACCCGAAAAAAAAAATCAGAGGAGCCTGCTGATGACATGTCACCATGTCATGTTTTTCTATGCTTTTTCATTTGTTTTCAATAGGTTTTATGCACTTTCTTGAGCCATAAGCAAGCCAATTGGGTAGATTTTCATGTTTCCTTTGATTTAATCAACCATGTATGAATTAATGCAATTTCATGAGGTTTTATGCTATAATTGTCACATATTATGAAAGAATGAATATCTCATGATTTTGAGCATAGCTTTGATGTGTTTGGTTGATTAATGATAGGTGAAGAAAGCTTGGAGAAAGGTTGAAGCATGAAGGAATGGCTAGGAGGAAGAGAGGACAAAAAGTTTGAGCAAAAGTTTGCCTCAAACTTTAGCTCAAACTTTTGGATTAATTGAAAATGAACCAGGGAGCAAAAAGCTGGAGCAAAAGTTTGCCTCAAACTTTCTGGCAAACTTTTGGCATCACAAATCAACACCCTGGAGAGCAAAAGTTTGCGCCAACGTTAGCCTCAAACTTTTTGGCTAACGTTGGCGCATGAACAACACACCCTGGAGAGCAAAAGTTTGCGCCAACGTTAGCCTCTAACTTTTTGGCTAACGTTGGCGCCATGAGTGTGCAAGGGGAGGCCAACGTTGGAGCAAAAGTTTGACCCTTAACTTTTGCCCCAACGTTGGTATCAGCAAAAGAGGGTGGCTGATGTGAAAAGTTGGAGTAAAAGTTTGCCTCAAACTTTTACTCAAACTTTTACTCAAGCTTTTAAGATTCACAACCCGGTTCACATTGGTTCTCTCTCCAACTCCAAGAGCAATCAACCAAGGCCTCTATCAACCCAATTCCATCAAGAGCAAGGGCCCAATTGACACCACTCAAAGGCACAAGAGATAGTTAGAATAGAAATTTCATTTTAATTGTAATTTGTTTTTAATTTCATTTTCATTTTGTAAAATTGCCTATAAATAGGCATCTGTTTCATTTTATTAAGGGGGCGAGCTCCACTAGGGAGCATTAGGAATACAGAACTCTCTCTCTTTAGTTTTTCTTTGTTTTGAATCTTGGGTTGAGAATTGAAGAAATTCTGTTTCAATCTCAACTTGAGAATTCTCTCTGTTTTCCTCTTCTGCAAACTTTCTGTGAATTGCAATTTGAATTAAAACTCTCTTTGCTGCTTTCATCTCTATTTCTTCTGCAAATTGTTTACTGTTGGATCAAGGAAGGAATTGAGATCTAGACTTGGTCTCTAGTCTCATCCAACCCCTGAGATCTTTAACTTTCCTTTAGTTATTGCAATTGAGCTGCATTTCACTTTCTGTTTGGTTCTTCAATTTAATTTACATTAAGCTTGCTGCAAATCTCATTTACATTTCCTGCAAAATTTTAAATTCCTCTGCAATTGCTCTAAATTCTGATTCACTGTAATTTTGCTTCTCTATTTACATTGCTCTCAGTTTACTTTCCAGCAATTTAAATTTCCAGTTGCATGATCTATTGTTCTCTTTAATTTCCAGCACCCACTCCCCTTTTTATTTGATGCAATTTACATTTCCTGTAATTTAAGTTTCAGCTATTTTACTTTCTTGTTCTTTAAGTTACTGTCCGATTTACTTTCTGCACTTTAATTTTCCTTGTCATTTACTTTCTGCTTCATCAATTATCACACAAATGTTAGCTTGACTAAACTAATCACCCACTAAAGTTTCTTGATCCATCAATCCCTGTGGGATCGACCTCACTCCCGTGAGTTTTATTACTTGATACGACCCGGTGCACTTGCCGGTTAGTTTTGGGTGTTTTGGAGAAATTCGTTTTTCCGCAAAAAATATCCATCAAGTTTTTGGCGCCGTTGCCGAGGATTGATTTAGATCAACAATGATTAAGTGGGTGAGAAGTCTAGATCAAGCATTTTCTTTATTTTTGTTCTCTGTTCTAAGTTGAAACCAAGGTGTTTGAGTTATTGCCTCACTAAGAAATTCTTTCTCTATGACATGAATTTCAAATTTCATTGATGTTTATAAAATACAAATGGAGTTCAACTCATCTTATGGTCAAACAAAATTTTATGGGATATCACCCACCATCACCAATCTCTAATGGTGGTTGGGAATATCACCAAGAAACTTCAAATTCTGGGCACTCCAATTCATGGAGCTATGCTTCAGAACCACAAGATGAGAAAGAAAATCATATGGGATATTTCCCTCCACCACAAAATGATGCAAGTCATGATTCTAATGGTGGCTGGGAAGGGAATTCTAGTGCTCCATATGATATTCATCCAAAGATATCATCACTTGACCATACTTCAACCGAAAGCCCCTTTCAAAACTCACCACCCACACAAACTTCCATGAACCACTCAAGGCTTTCAGAGCTTGAGTCCATGTTCAAAAAAAATGAGGAGGAGGCAATGAAAGCCTGGAAAAGGGAAGAAATCATCCGTCAGAGGATGAATGAGCACCTGGAGAACATAAGGAAACACTTAGAACCATCAAACAGTAAAAATCAATCTGTGGGAGAGGAAGTGGAAAAACAAGAACAAAAGGTCCTTATGTCAAGTGAAAGTGCAATGAAGAAGGAGGAAAAACAAGAGGAAGAGGCTACTGAGTCAAGTGGATTTTTAATGAAGAATGAGGTGGTTAAAAATGAAACTACACTTGAGATGACAAAGGAACATGAAGAATCACAACTCTCACAAATTTCCCTGGACCAAACGCCTCAACACTTGAATCCATGATTGAAAGGTATGAAGAGGAGATGAAGAAAGCTTGGGAAGATCAACAAACCTCCTCCATAAAAGAGCTATTAAAACAAATGTTGAGTGTAAAAGAGGAAGTGGAGGAGCAAGAAAGTGAAGAAGTCATTCCAAACTCAAGTGAGGCAGAGAAGTACATAAATGAGGAGTTCATGGAACCACCAATACAAGAGACTCTTGATGAAAAGAAGACTCTAACAATCACACAACCACCAAGACTTGGATTCAAAGAAGTGAAGGCAATTAACAAAAGCACCAAGAAGAAGATTTTGACCAAACTACCAAGGACAACATTCAAGAGGAGGTCAACCACAAGCAATCCAACCCCTGGACCAAGAGCAAGCAAGCTCAATCAAGCCATGTACAACAGAAAGCTTGCTAAGAGGAAACCAAGACAGGGGGCAATAGCTGAATCTTCTCCTCTTTTAAAGTCATTTCTGTTAACAAATTGGAAGAAGAGGAAGAAAGTAAAGAACAGGTAGACAGTAGGTACATTTCTTTTCCTTGCTTTGTTTAAATTTCAATAAATTGGCATATGGTTACATTCTAAGTTTGGTGTTGCCTTGCAACAAATTGTTTTCAATCTTTTTGGATGATTGCATCAAATCAAAAATGAAAGTGACACACCAAGAGTCTAAGTTTGGTGTGCCACCTATTTTTCTATGCAAATCATTCAGCAACACCACTTGTCTGCATAATCATAATGTCTTTGCAGTGTTAATTTTCCTTTGGTTTGATATTTTGTTATTCTGTTTACTTTAGTTAATTCTTTGTTTTTAATACTTTCATTTTAGTTTGCTTACTTGCTGTGTTTATTAATACATCACCAAGAGAGCTTTATTAATGACAGATTCTTGGCTTAGTGATTGTATTTAATAAAGAACAGTTTCATTTGCTTGGTTTTAATAAATGGACATAGGATTGCATTCTAAGTTTGGTGTTGCTATGCAACACAATTCGCTTCAAATCTTTACTAGATACTTGCATTGATTCCATGTGAAAGTGCCACACTAAGTTTGGTGTGCCACTTATTCTTTATGCAAAGTATTATGCTCACCTTCTTAAGCTTGCAATCACAATGTCTCTGTCTCTTGTGCCTTGATTATTATCTTTAATTTTGCTTGCTTGAAACACATGTACTACTAACATTTCTTGTGTAAGACATTCATGATCCATCTTAGCCCCATAGCCACGGTTCTAATAGTTGCTTGAGGATGAGCAAGCATTCTGAGTTTGGTATGGGAAGGAGGAGAATGGGAGGAAAATGACAACAATAGAGAAGATAAACTACAAGGTTGTAAAGTTCCTTTTCCTCTCATTTGTTTCAAGCACTATAAACTGCATGATTGTCTTTACCTTCTCTGTATGCATGTGTGTATGAAAAGGCATAGTTTGATTTCTAAATTGCAACATGGTGCTGTGCCATTGTGATTACCAACTTGAGTTTTGTGAATTCAAAAGCAGTAAAGCATCATGATCATAAACAAACAAGGAACTAAAGAAGAGTTTAGCATGTGCATACAAGTATTGGAAAGCTAGTATGATTAATTGTTGCTCAATTGCATTGGACTTTATTTAATTGAAGTTTTCATCTAGAACATTTTGTGAAATCTTTTAAAATCATGAAAACCTTGAAGAAGCAAATGCAAAATAAAGCAAGAAAAGAAAAAGGGAAAGAATGAGAAAGCTGAAGGCTCTGAGTACCAATGGCAATTCATTTGTTAAGTACTTGTGGTGTTTATGTATCAAGCCAAATGCTTGAAAACAAAACACTTAGAAGTCAAGGTTAGGCTCAAAGTGCAAAAGCACTCCCTCAAAGCTCAAGGCTCTGAGCATCAATGATTAGAGAGTCAAGAAAAGAAAAGAAAAATGAGCTTAATGAAGTCCTCTAATCAAATGCTTGTGGTGCTTATGTATCAAGTGGTAATACTTGAAAACAAAGCATTTAGAAGTCGTAGCTTTGTTATCAACTCATGGGGCAAAGCACCCAAAAGGAGAAGCTAATAAGAAAATCAAAAGCTTGTTTCAAGGAAGAAATATAAGAAAAAGATTTCATAAATTGAGCTAGATGGAAGCATCAATCATTTACATTTCTTTTGTGATTGTAGCATGCTTAGAAAACTAGCTTACCATGAACATTGAGTTGCTATTCTTCTTGCCTTGGATTGTCAATCTTTATTGCATGATTCTTTTCTTGCTTGGGGACAAGCAAGGTTTAAGTTTGGTGTTGTGATGACATGTCACCATGTCATGTTTTTCTATGCTTTTTCATTTGTTTTCAATAGGTTTTATGCACTTTCTTGAGCCATAAGCAAGCCAATTGGGTAGATTTTCATGTTTCCTTTGATTTAATCAACCATGTATGAATTAATGCAATTTCATGAGGTTTTATGCTATAATTGTCACATATTATGAAAGAATGAATATCTCATGATTTTGAGCATAGCTTTGATGTCTTTGGTTGATTAATGATAGGTGAAGAAAGCTTGGAGAAAGGTTGAAGCAAGAAGGAATGGCTAGGAGGAAGAGAGGACAAAAAGTTTGAGCAAAAGTTTGCCTCAAACTTTAGCTCAAACTTTTGGATTAATTGAAAATGAACCAGGGAGCAAAAAGCTGGACCAAAAGTTTGCCTCAAACTTTCCGGCAAACTTTTGGCATCACAAATCAACACCCTGGAGAGCAAAAGTTTGCGCCAACGTTAGCCTCAAACTTTTTGGCTAACGTTGGCGCATGAACAACACACCCTGGAGAGCAAAAGTTTGCGCCAACGTTAGCCTCTAACTTTTTGGCTAACGTTGGCACCATGAGTGTGCAAGGGGAGGCCAACGTTCGAGCAAAAGTTTGACCCCTAACTTTTGCCCCAACGTTGGTATCAGTAAAAGAGGGTGGCTGATGTGAAAAGTTGGAGTAAAAGTTTGCCTCAAACTTTTACTCAAACTTTTACTCAAGCTTTTAAGATTCAAAACCCGGTTCACATTGGTTCTCTCTCCAACTCCAAGAGCAATCAACCAAGGCCTCTATCAACCCAATTCCATCAAGAGCAAGGGCCAATTGACACCACTCAAAGGCACAAGAGATAGTTAGAATAGAAATTTCATTTTAATTGTAATTTATTTTGAATTTCATTTTCATTTTGTAAAAATGCCTATAAATAGGCATCTGTTTCATTTTATTAAGGGGGTGAGCTCCACTAGGGAGCATTAGGAATACAGAACTCTCTCTCTTTAGTTTTTCTTTGTTTTGAATCTTGGGTTGAGAATTGAAGAAATTCTGTTTTAATCTCAACTTGAGAATTCTCTCTGTTTTCCTCTTCTGCAAACTTTCAGTGAATTGCAATTTGAATTAAAACTCTCTTTGCTGCTTTCATCTCTATTTCTTCTGCAAATTTTTTACTATTGGATCAAGGAAGGAATTGAGATCTAGACTTGGTCTCAAGTCTCATCCAACCCCTGAGATCTTCAACTTTCCTTTAGTTATTGCAATTGAGCTGCATTTCACTTTCTAATTGGTTCTTCAATTTAATTTACATTAAGCTTGCTGCAAATCTCATTTACATTTCCTGCAAAATTTTAAATTCCTCTGCAATTGCTCTAAATTTTGATTCACTGCAATTTTCATTCTCTATTTACATTGCTCTCAGTTTACTTTCCAGCAATCTAAATTTTCAGTTGCGTGATCTATTGTTCTCTTTATTTTCCAGCACCCACTACCCTTTTTATTTGTTGCAAATCTCATTTACATTTCTTGCAATTTAAGTTTCAGCTATTTTACTTTCTTGTTCTTTAAGTTACTGTCTGATTTACTTTCTGCACTTTAATTTTCCTTGTCATTTACTTTCTGCTGCATCAATTACGGCTTGCCTTTAGGTGTGCACCTCGGGATAGCATCATTTAAAGAATAAGGGTCAGCACAACGTAAACAAAAAATAGAAAAAACTAGAAAAAAAAAGAGGAGCCTGCTGAAGATGAGGCCATTACGGCTCGCCTTTATGTATACTCCTCGGGATAGCGTCATTTAAAGAACGAGGGTCAGCATAACGTATAAAAAAAAAAGGAAAAAACCAGAAAAAAAATGGAGCAGCCTGCTTTACTAGAGGCGATTATGGCTCGCCTCTCGGTGTCCTCCTCACGATAGCGTCATTTAAAGAACAAGGGTCAGCACAACGTTAAAAAAAAACCGAAAAAAAAATGGAGGAGCTTGCCGAAGATGAGGCCACTACGGCTCGCCATTAGGTGTCCTCCTCTGGATAGCGTCATTTAAAGAACGAGGGTCAGAACAACGTAAAAAAAACTGTACAAAAAACCGAAGGAGCTTGCCGAAGATGAGGCCATTACGGCTCGCCTTTAGGTGTCCTCCTCGGGATAGCGTCAATTAAAGAACGAGGTTCAGAAAAACGTTAAAAAAATACCGGAAAAAAACGAAAAAAAACTGAAAAAAAAATCGGAGGAGCCTACCGAGGATGAGGCCATTACGGCTCGCCTTTAGGTGTCCTCCTCCGGATAGCGTCATTTAAAGCACGAGGGTCAGCACAACGTAAAAAAAAAAACCTGAAAAAAAAATTGGAGGAGCCTGCCGAAGATGAGGACATTACGGCTCGCCTTTAGGTGTCCTCCTCGAGATAGCGTCATTTAAAGAATGAGGGTCAGCACAACGTAAAGAAAACCAGAAAAAACCAAAAAAAAACCGGAGGAACCTGCCAAAGATGAGGCCATTACGACTCGCCTTTAGGTGTCCTCCTCGGAATAGCGTCAATTAAAGAAACGTACAAAAAAAAAACCCGGTAAAAAAAACCGGAGGAGCTTGCCGAAGATGAGGCCATTACGGCTCGGCTTTAGGTGTCCACCTCAGGATAGCGTCTTTTAAAGAACGAGTGTCATCACATCGTAAAAAAAATAAAAAATAAAAAATAAAAAACCTAGAAAAAAAAAGGAGGATCCTGTCGAAGATGAGGCCATTACGGCTGGCCTTTAGGTGTCCTCCTCAGGATAGCGTCATTTAAAGAACGAGGGTCAGCACAACGATAAAGAAAAAACCTGAAAAAAACCCGGAAAAAAAAAATCGGAGGAGCCTGTCCAAGATGAGGCCATTACGGCTCGCCTTTAGGTGTCCTCCTCCGGATAGCGTCTTTTAAAGCACGAGGGTCAGAACAACGTAAAAAAAACCAGAAAAAAAAAAACCGGAGGAGCTTGCCGAAGATGAGAGCATTACGGCTCGCCTTTAGGTGTCCTCCTCGGGATAGCATCGTTTAAAGAACGAGGGTCAGCACAATGTAAAAAAAAACGGAGGAGCCTGCTGAAGATGAGATGATTACGGCTCGCCTTTAGGTGTCCTCCTCGGGATAGCATCTTTTAAAGAACAAGGGTCAGCACAACGTAAAAAAAAAAACCTGAAAAAAAAATTGGAGGAGCCTGCCGAAGATGAGGACATTACGGCTCGCCTTTAGGTGTCCTCCTCGAGATAGCGTCATTTAAAGAATGAGGGTCAGCACAACGTAAAGAAAACCAGAAAAAACCGAAAAAAAACCGGAGGAACCTGCCAAAGATGAGGCCATTACGACTCGCCTTTAGGTGTCCTCCTCGGGATAGCGTCAATTAAAGAACGAGGGTCAGCACAACGTACAAAAAAAAAAAACCCGGTAAAAAAAACCGGAGGAGCTTGCCGAAGATGAGGCCATTACGGCTCGGCTTTAGGTGTCCACCTCAGGATAGCGTCTTTTAAAGAACGAGTGTCATCACATCGTAAAAAAAATAAAAAATAAAAAATAAAAAACCTAGAAAAAAAAAGGAGGATCCTGCCGAAGATGAGGCCATTACGGCTGGCCTTTAGGTGTCCTCCTCGGGATAGCGTCATTTAAAGAACGAGGGTCAGCACAACGATAAAGAAAAAACCTGAAAAAAACCCGGAAAAAAAAAATCGGAGGAGCCTGTCCAAGAAGAGGCCATTACGGCTCGCCTTTAGGTGTCCTCCTCCGGATAGCGTATTTTAAAGCACGAGGGTCAGAACAACGTAAAAAAAACCAGCAAAAAAAAACCGGAGGAGCTTGCCGAAGATGAGAGCATTACGGCTCGCCTTTAGGTGTCCTCCTCAGGATAGCATCGTTTAAAGAACGAGGGTCAGCACAATGTAAAAAAAAAACGGAGGTGCCTGCTGAAGATGAGACGATTACGGCTCGCCTTTAGGTGTCCTCCTCGGGATAGCATCTTTTAAAGAACAAGGGTCAGCACAACGTAAAAAAAAAAACCTGAAAAAAAAATTGGAGGAGCCTGCCGAAGATGAGGACATTACGGCTCGCCTTTAGGTGTCCTCCTCGAGATAGCGTCATTTAAAGAATGAGGGTCAGCACAACGTAAAGAAAACCAGAAAAAACCGAAAAAAAAACCGGAGGAACCTGCCAAAGATGAGGCCATTACGACTCGCCTTTAGGTGTCCTCCTCGGGATAGCGTCAATTAAAGAACGAGGGTCAGCACAACGTACAAAAAAAAACCCGGTAAAAAAAACCGGAGGAGCTTGCCGAAGATGAGGCCATTACGGCTCGGCTTTAGGTGTCCACCTCAGGATAGCGTCTTTTAAAGAACGAGTGTCATCACATCGTAAAAAAAATAAAAAATAAAAAATAAAAAACTCAGAAAAAAAAAGGAGGATCCTGCCGAAGATGAGGCCATTACGGCTCGCCTTTAGGTGTCCTCCTCGGGATAGCGTCATTTAAAGAACGAGGGTCAGCACAACGATAAAAAAAAAACCTGAAAAAAACCCGGAAAAAAAAAATCGGAGGAGCCTGCCCAAGATGAGGCCATTACGGCTTGCCTTTAGGTGTCCTTCTCCGGATAGCGTCTTTTAAAGCACGAGGGTCAGAACAACGTAAAAAAAACCAGAAAAAAAAACCGGAGGAGCTTGCCGAAGATGAGAGCATTTCGGCTCGCCTTTAGGTGTCCTCCGCGGGATAGCATCGTTTAAAGAAAAAGGGTCAGCACAATGTAAAAAAAAAACGGAGGAGCCTGCTGAAGATGAGACGATTACGGCTCGCCTTTAGGTGTCCTCCTCGGGATAGCATCTTTTAAAGAACAAGGGTCAGCACAACGTAAAAAAAAAAACCTGAAAAAAAATTGGAGGAGCCTGCCGAAGATGAGGACGTTACGGCTCGCCTTTAGGTGTCCTCCTCGAGATAGCGTCATTTAAAGAATGAGGGTCAGCACAACGTAAAGAAAACCAGAAAAAACCGAAAAAAAACCGGAGGAACCTGCCAAAGATGAGGCCATTACGACTCGCTTTTAGGTGTCCTCCTCGGGATAGCGTCAATTAAAGAACGAGGGTCAGCACAACTGATGGGATATTTTAGCGGAGAAATGAATTTCTCCCAAAACACCCAAACTTAACCGGCAAGTGCACCGGGTCGCATCAAGTAATAATAACTCACGTGAGTGAGGTCGATCCCACAGGGATTGAAGGATTGAGCAATTTTAGTTTAGTGGTTGATTTAGTCAAGCGAATCAAGATTTGGTTGAGAGATTTGTGATTTGCAGAATTTAAATTGCATAGAAAGTAAAGGGAATGGGTGAATTGCATGAAATTAAAGAGAACTAGAATTTGAAATGCTGAATCTTAAAGAGCAAGAAATTAAATGGCAGAAACTTAAAACGCAAGAAATGTAAATTGCAGAATTTTAAAGTGCAAGAAATGTAAATGGCTTGAATTGTAAAGGGAATTGGGAGTTGGATTTGCAGAAATTAAACAAGGAAAATTTAAATTGCAACAAGCAGAGGAATAAAAGAACACTTGAATTGAATCAGATCTAGAAACAGAATTGTAAATGAGCATGAAAACAGTAAACAGGGAATGGGAAATGGGAAATCCGGATCTCAGGACCCAAGAGACTAGAAAACCAAGTCTAGATCTCAATGCCTTCCTAGATCCAACAAGAACAATTGCAAAGGAAATTGTAAATTGCAAAGAAAGTAGATGAAAAGCAATTAACCGAAACCGAATTCAATTTTGCAGTAAAATAAAGCAGAGAGGTCTCAAGATGAGATTGAAACAGAATTTCTTCAATTCTCCAACCCAAGATCCAAGACAAGTGTAATTGAAATTCAAAACAAGAAAACTAAGAGGAAGGGATGATGAGTATTTTGGTGGAAAAATGAATTTCTCCCAAAACACACAGATCTAACCGGCAAGTGCACCGGGTCGCATCAAGTAATAATAACTCACGGGAGTGAGGTCGATCCCACAGGGATTGATGGATCAAGCAATTTTAGTGGGTGATTAGTTTAGTCAAGCTGACATTTAGTGAATTGTGTGAAATTGTAGCCAACAGAAAGTAAATGACAATGAATTTAAAGTTGCAGAATGTAAATTGGCAAGTAACTTAAAGAGCAAGAAATGTAAATCGCAAGAATCTTAAATGACAAGAAATATAAATTGCATTAAATGTAAAGGGAATTGGGAATTGGATTTGCAGAAATTAAACAAGAAAAAGTTAAATTGCAACAAGCAGAGAAGTAAAAGATGGATTTGATTGATTCGGAACCAAAACAGAAATGTAAATAAACATGAAAAGCAATAAACAGAGAATGTAAAATTGGAATTAAGATCTCAGGACCCAAGAAACTAGATAACCAAGTCTAGATCTCAATGCCTTCCTAGATCCAACAAGAACAATTGCAAAGGAAATGTAAATTGCAGAGAAAGTAGATGAAGAGCAATTAACAGAAATTTCGATTCAATTAAGCAGTAAAGAAAGCAGAGAGAAATCTCAGAGGGAGAATGAAACAGAACACCTTCAATTCTCCACCCAAGACTCAAAAACAAAGAAAAGAAAATTAAAGAGAGCTCTCGAATCCTCGTGCTCCCTAATGGAGCCAGCCTCCCTACAAATATGAAACAGATGCCTATTTATAGGCATTTTTACAAAATGAAAATGAAATTCAAAACAAATTACAATTAAAATGAAATTTCTATTCTAACTATCTCTTGTGCCTTTGAGTGGTGTTAATTGGGCCCTTGCTCTTGATGGAATTGGGTTGATAAAGGCCTTGGTTGATTGCTCTTGGAGTTTGAAGAGGAACCGAATTGAACCGGGTTGAGTTTGCAAAAGTTTGAGTAAAAGTTTGAGTAAAAGTTTGAGGCAAACTTTTACCCAAACTTTTCATATCAGCACCCATATCCAGCTGCTACCAACGTTGGGGCAAAAGTTTGGGGTCTAACTTTTGCTCCAACGTTGGCCTCCCTTATGCACATTTATGGCGCCAAATTTGTCCTCTTGTCATGTTGCCAATTTTATGCCCAATATAGACTATCATATATGGTTGGAAAGCTCTGAATGTCAGCTTTCTAACCCACTTTGAATCACTTCAATTGGACATCTACAACTCAAGTTATGATCATTTGAAGAGGGCATGGTCGCTGGCTTTGGTGTGCAGCGTTTGAGGTAAAGTTTGCCTCAAATGTTGGCGAAAACGCCAGTTCTGGAGGCACAAAAGTATTGTCCACCCCATACTATTATACATTGATGGAAAGCCCTGAATGTCTACTTTCCATTGCCGTTGGAAGCGCATCAATTGGAGCTCTACAGCTCGAGTTATACTCCGTTGAAGGTGCAGAGGTCAGTTGGCCTCACTGCAGGTTGCCACCATGTTAGTTTATGCACATTGCGGGTCAGTTTTCTCCCTTTGTTTTAGTGTCCACCATGCAGTGCCATATATGCTTGGAAAGATCTTGATTCCTACTTTCCAATGCTTCTTGAATCACCTCATTTGGAGCTCTGTAGCTCAAGTTATTCTTGTTGGAAGTATACCCCTTCAAGCTGTTGTGGTGTGTGGCGCCAACGTTAGCCCAAAAGTTAGAGGCTAACGTTGGCGCAAACTTTTTGCTCCCAGGGTGTGTTTTTCATGCGCCAACATTAGCCAAAATGTTAGGGGCTAACGTTGGCGCAAACTTTTGGTGCCCAGGGTGTTGATTTTCATGCCAACGTTAGCCAAAAAGTTAGGGGCTAACGTTGGCTCAAACTTTTCACCCAAAAGTTTGCCCAAAAGTTTGAGGCAAACTTTTGGTCAAACTTTTTGCTCCCTGGTTCATTTTCAATGATTCCAAAAGTTTGAGCTAAAGTTTGAGGCAAACTTTTGCTCAAACTTTTTGTCCTCTCTTACTCCTAGCCATTTCTTCTTGCTTCAACCTTTCTCCAAGCTTTCTTCACCTATCATTAATCAACCAAACACATCAAAGCTATGCTCAAAATCATGAGATATTCATTCTTTCATAATATGCAACAAATATAGCATAAAACCTCATGAAATTGCATTAATTCATACATGGTTGATTAAATCAAAGGAAGCATGAAAATCTACCCAATTGGCTTGCTTATGGCTCAAGAAAGTGCATAAAACCTATTGAAACCAAAGGAAAAAGAAAAGAAAAACATGACATGGTGACATGTCATCACAACACCAAACTTAAACCTTGCTTGTCCCCAAGCAAGAAAAGAATCATGCAATAAAGATTGACAATCCAAGGCAAGAAGGATAGCAACTCAATGTTCATGGTAAGCTAGTTTTCTAAGCATGCTATAATCACAAAAGAAATGTAAATGATTGATGCTTCCATCTAGCTCAATTTATGAAATCTTTCTTTTATATTTCTTCCTTGAAACAAACTTTTGATTTTCTTATTTAGCTTCTCCTTTTGGGTGCTTTGCCCCATGAGTTGATAACAAAGCTACGACTTCTAAATGCTTTGTTTTCAAGTATTACCACTTGATACATAAGCACCACAAGCATTTGATTAGAGAACTTCATTAAGCTCATTTTTCTTTTCTTTTCTTGACTCTCTAATCATTGATGCTCAGAGCCTTGAACTTTGAGGGAGTGCTTTTGCACTTTGAGCCTAACCTTGACTTCTAAGTGTTTTGTTTTCAAGCATTTGGCTTGATACATAAAGCAGGGAGGTCAGAATCCAACAGCATCAGCAGTCCTTTTTCAACCTCTGAATCTGATTTCAGCTCAAGTCCCTCAATTTCAGCCAGAAAATACCTGAAATCACAGAAAAACACACAAACTCATAGTAAAGTCCAGAAATGTGAATTTAACATAAAAACTTATGAAAACATCCCTAAAAGTAACTAGATCCTACTAAAAACATACTAAAAACAATGCCAAAAAGCGTATAAATTATCCGCTCATCACAACACCAAACTTAAATTATTGCTTGTCCCCAAGCAACTGAAAATCAAATAGGATAAAAAGAAGAGAATATACTATAAATTCCAAACTATCAATGAAACAGAGCTTCAATCATATGAGCGGGACTTATAGCTTTTTGCCTCTTGAATAGTTTTGGCATCTCACTTTATCCATTGAGGTTCAGAATGATTGGCATCTATAGGAACTCAGAGTTCAGATAGTGTTATTGATTCTCCTAGTTCAGTATGATGATTCTTGAACACAGCTTCCTTATGAGTCTTGGCCGTGACCCTAAGCACTTTGTTTTCCAGTATTACCACCGGATACATAAATGCCACAGACACATAATTGGGTGAACCTTTTCAGATTGTGACTCAGCTTTGCTAAAGTCCCCAATTAGAGGTGTCCAGGGTTCTTAAGCACACTCTTCTTTTGCTTTGGACCTTGACTTTAACCGCTCAGTCTCAAGTTTTCACTTGACACCTACACGCCACAAGCACATGGTTAGGGACAGCTTGGTTTAGCCGCTTAGACCAGGATTTTATTCCTTTAGGCCCTCCTATCCACTGATGCTTAAAGCCTTGGGATCCTTTTTATTTGCCCTTGCCTTTTGGTTTTAAGGGTTATTGGCTTTTTCTGCTTGCTTTTTCTTTTTCTTTCTATTTTTTTTTTCGCCTAATTTTTTTTTTCTGCAAGCTTTGTTTTTTGCTGCTTTTTCTTGCTTCAAGAATCATTTTTATGATTTTTCAGATTATCAAATAACATGTCTCCTAGTCATCATTCTTTCAAGAGCCAACATATTTAACATTCTTAAACAACAACTTCAAAAGACATATGCACTGTTCAAGCATACATTCAGAAAACAAGAAGCATTGTCACCACATCAATATAATTAAACTAAGTTCAAGAATAAATTCAAAACTCATGTACTTCTTGTTCTTTTGAATTAAAACATTTTTCATTTAAGAGAGGTGATGGATTCATAGGACATTTATAACTTTAAAACAAAGTTACTAACTACTAATGATCATGTAATGAAGACACAAACATAGATAAGCACATAACATGGAAAACGAAAAGCAGAAGAATTAAGAACAAGGAATGAATCCACCTTAGTGATGGTGGCATTTCCTTCTTGAGGAATCAATGATGTCCTTGAGCTCTTCTATGTCTCTTCCTTGCCTTTGTTGCTCCTCCTTCAGTGCTTTTAGATCTTCTCTGATTTCATGAAGGATGATGGAGTGCTCTTGATGTTCCACCCTTAGTTGCTTCCAATAATTGTGTGGAAGAAAATGTATCCCTTGAGGTGTCTCAGGGATCTCTTGATTTGCAGTCAAATGTTCTACCACTGAGCTATAGACCCTTGATGGAAGCTTTTGTCTTCCCTTTCCTCTTTCTAGAGGTTTCTCTGGCCTTAGGTGCCATCAATGGTTGTGGAAAAAAACAAAAAAGCTATGCTTTTACCACACCGAACTTAGAATGTTGCTCGCCCTCGAGCAAAAGAAGAAAGAATAGAAGAAAAAGAAGAAGATATGGAGGAGATGGATGGGAGTGTGTATTCGGCCATATGGGTGGGATTGGGTGGGAGAGAGATGTTGAATTTTTGAAGGTAGTGGGTGTATGGATGTGAGTGGTAAATGGAAAAAAAGAAGGGATGATCATGAATGGAAAGAGAGATGATGAGGTAGGTGGGGATCCTGTGGGGTTCACAGATCCTGAGATGATCCTGTGGGGTCCACAGATCCTGAGGTGTCAAGGCATTTACATCCCTGCACCAATTTAGGCATGTAAAATGCCCTTGCACACAACTCTGGGCGTTCAGCGCCAGGTTGGTGCCCATTTTGGGCGTTCAACGCCCCTTTGCTGCCATTTCTGGCGTTGAACGCCAGAACCATGCTTGTTCTGGGCGTTCAACGCCAGGATGCTCCCATTCTGGGCGTTCAGCGCCAGAACTATGCTCTGTTCTGGCGTTTGAACGCCAGACAGATGCTCCTCCAGGGTGTGATTTTTCTTCTGCTGTTTTTGATTCCGTTTTCAATTTTTATATTTATTTTGTGACTCCTCATGATCATGAACCTATAAAGACACATAACTAAGAAAAATATAGTTAGATAAATAAACATTGGGTTGCCTCCCAACAAGCGCTTCTTTAATGTCAATAGCTTGACAGTGGGCTCTCATGGAGCCTCACAGATGTGCAGAGCTTTGTTGAAACTCTCCAACACCAAACTTAGAGTTTGGATATGGGAGTTTAACACCAAACTTAGAGTTTAGTTGTGGCCTCCCAACACCAAACTTAGAGTTTGACTGTGGGGGCTCTGGTTGACTCTGCTTTGAGAGAAGCTTTTTCTGCTTCCTCTCCATGGTTGCAGAGAGAGATCCTTGAGTTGTAAACACAAGGGAGTCCTCATTCCATTGAAGGACTATTTCACCTCTGTCAACATCAATCACAGCTCTTGCTGTGGCCAGGAAAGGTCTTCCTAGGATGATGGATTCATCCTCTTCCTTTCCAGTATCTAGGACTATGAAATCAGTAGGTATGTAATGGCTCTCAACCTTTACTAATACATCTTCTATTTGTCCATAAGCCTGTTTTCTTGAGCTGTCTGCCATCTCCAGTGAGATTTTAGCAGCTTGCACCCCATAGATTCCCAGTTTCTCTATTACAGAGAGGGGCATGAGGTTTATCCCTGAACCAAGATCACACAGAGCCTTAAAGATCATGGTGCCTATGGTACAGGGTATTATGAACTTTCCAGGATCCTGTCTCTTCTGAGGCAATGTCAGTTGATCCAGATCACTTAGTTCATTAATGAACAAGGGAGTTTCAACTTCCCAAGCATCAATGCCAAATAATTTGGCATTCAGCTTCATGATTGCACCAAGAAACTTGGCAGTTTGCTCTTCAGTGACATCCTCATTCTCTTCAGAAGAGGAATACTCATCAGAGCTCATGAAGGGCATAAGGAGGTTCAATGGAATCTCTATGGTCGCTAGATGAGCCTCAGAGTCCTTTGGTTCCTCAGAGGGAAGCTCCTTATTGACCACTGGACGTCCCAAGAGGTCTTTCTCCTTGGGATTCACGTCCTCTCCTCTCCTCACAGGTTCGGCCATGGCACTTATGTCAATGGCCTTGCACTCTCCTTTTGGGTTCTCTTCTGTATTGCTTGGGAGAGTACTAGGAGAGATTTCAGTGATCCTTTTACTCAGCTGGCCCACTTGTGCTTCCAGATTTCTAATGGAAGATCTTGTTTCATTCATGAAACTTACAGTGGCCTTGGATAGATCAGAGACTAGATTTGCTAAATTAGAAGTATTTTGTTCAGAATTCTCTGTCTGTTGCTGAGTTGATGATGGAAAGGGCTTGCTATTGCTGAACCTGTTTCTTCCACCATTATTAAAGCCTTGTTGAGGCTTTTGATCCTTCCATGAGAAATTTGGATGATTTCTCCATGTTGAGTTATAGGTGTTTCCATAAGGTTCACCTAAGTAATTTACCTCTGCTATTGCAGGGTTCTCAGGATCATAAGCTTCTTCTTCATAAGATGCCTCTTGAGTACTGTTGGATGCAGCTTGCATTCCATGCAGACTCTGAGAGATCATATTGACTTGCTGAGTCAATATTTTGTTCTGAGCCAATATAGCATTCAGAGTATCAACTTCAAGAACTCCCTTCTTCATAGGCGTCCCATTACTCACAGGATTCCTTTCAGAACTGTACATGAACTGGTTATTAGCAACCATGTCAATGAGTTCTTGAGCTTCTGCAGGCGTTTTCTTTAGATGAATGGATCCACCTGCAGAAGTGTCCAGTGACATCTTTGATAGCTCAGATAAACCATCATAGAATATATCCAGGATGGTCCATTCTGAAAGCATGTCAGAAGGACACTTTTTGGTCAACTGTTTGTATCTTTCCCAAGCTTCATAGAGGGATTCACCTTCTTTCTGTCTGAAGGTTTGAACATCAGCTCTAAGCTTGCTCAGCTTTTGAGGAGGAAAGTACTTGGCTAAGAAAGCCGTGACCAGCTTATCCCAAGAGTTCAGGCTGTCTTTAGGTTGAGAATCCAACCATAATCTAGCTCTGTCTCTTACAGCAAAAGGGAAAAGCATGAGCCTGTAGACTTCAGGATCTACTCCATTAGTCTTAACAGTATCACATATCTGCAAGAATTCAGTTAAGAACTAAAAAGGATCTTCAGATGGAAGTCCATGAAACTTGCAGTTCTGCTGCATCAGAGAAACTAATTGAGGTTTCAGCTCAAAGTTGTTTGCTCCAATGGCAGTAATGGAGATGCTTCTTCCATGTAAATTGGAATTAGGTACAGTAAAGTCACCAAGCATCTTCCTTACATTATTATTATTTTCGGCTGCCATCTCCTCTGCCTGTTCGAAAATTTCTGAAAGGTTATCTCTGGATTGTTGTATTTTAGCTTCTCTTAATTTTCTCTTCAGAGTCCTTTCAGGTTCTGGATCTGCTTCCACAAGAATGTTCTTATCCTTGCTCCTGCTCATATGACAAAGAAGAAGGCACAGAAAAATAATAATAATAATAATAGAGATCCTTTATACCAAAGCACAAAGGTTCCCTTATGTGAGTAGAAGAAAAGAAGAGAAGAAAATCTGAACTCAGAGAGAGAGGGAGTTCAGATTTTTGGTGAGTTGAAGGAAAGATGTTAGTATATCAATAAACAAATAGAAGACGACGAGAGGGGGAAGTGAATTTTCGAAAACAATTTTTGAAAAAGAGTTAGTGATTTTTGAAAATTGGTTTTTGAAATTTGTTAGTATTTTTTTCGAAAAATTTTTAAAATTAAAAATAAAAATAAAAATAATTAGTTAATTAAAAAGAAATTTTTGAAAAAAGGGGAGATATTTTCGAAAATTAGAGAGAGAGAGAGTTAGTTAGGTAGTTTTGAAAAAGTTAAGATACAACCAAAAAGTTAGTTAGTTAGTTGAAACAAATTTGAAAAGATAAGAAGTTAGGAAGTTAGAAAAGATATTTTGAAAAGATATTTTTGAAAAAGATAAGATAAGAAGATATTTTAGAAACTAATTTTGAAAAAGATTTGATTTTTAAAATCTCAATTAATGACTTGATTCATAAGAAATCACAAGATATGATTCTAGAACTTTAAAGTTTGAATCTTTCTTAACAAGCAAGTAACAAACTTCAAATTTTTGAATCAAAACATTAATTGATTATGTTATTTTCGAAAATTTGGTATAAAAATAAGAAAAAGATTTTTGAAAAATATTTTTGGAATTTTCGAAAATAACTAAGAATTTTGAAAAAGATTTGATTTTTGAAAAAGATTTTGAAAAAGATAAGATTTTTAAATTGAAAATTTGATTTGACTCATAAGAAATAATTTGATTTTAAAAATTTTTGAAAAAGTCAACTCAAATTTTTGAATTTGATGAGAGAAAAGAGGAAGATATTTTTTTGATTTTTTTTTTTGAATTTTTATGAAAAACATGAAAATTATGCAATGCATGAAATTTTTAGATCAAAACAATGAATGCATGCAAGAATGCTATGAATGTCAAGATGAACACCAAGAACACTATGAATGTCAAGATGAACATCATAGACACAATTTTGAAAAATTTTCAATGCAAAGAAAACATGCAAGACACCAAACTTAGAATTCTTTAATACTTACACACTAAGAATTCAAGAATGCATATGATAAACATGAAAAGACACAAAACAAAAAATCATCAAGATCAAACAAGAAGACTTACCAAGAACAACTTGAAGATCATGAAGAACACTATGAATGCATGATATTTTCGAAAAATGCAAGATGCATATGCAAGTGACACCAAACTTATAATGTGACTCAAGACTCAAACAAGAAACAGAAAAATATTTTTGATTTTTATGATTTTCTAATTTTTTTTTTTGGATTTTTTTTTCGAAAATTATATGAAAAAGAAGAAAAAATAAGGATTCCAAAATTTTTAATATGAATTCCAGGAATCTTGCTATGTTAGTCTAAAGCTTCAGTCCAGGAATTAGACATGGCTCACTAACCAGCCAAGCTTTCAAAGAAAGCTCCAGTCCAAAACACTAGACATGGCCAATGGCCAGCCAAGCTTCAGCAGGTGATCATGGATCAGCAGCAGGTGGATGAGCAACAACTAAGTTGCTCTTGATAACAAATTGCAAGCCTCAGTCCAAATGAATTTAGACCTGGCTTTACAGCCAGCCAGGCTTCACATGCTTCATGAAACACTAGAATTCATTCTTAAAAATTTTGAATAAATTTTTGAAAACATTTTTATTATTTTTTTTTATTATTTTTTTTTTTCGAAAACAGATGAGAGATTTTTGAAAATATTTTTGAAATTTTTTTTTTTGAAAACAAAACGAAAAGAAAATTACCTAATCTGAGCAACAAGATGAGCCGTCAGTTGTCCAAACTCAAACAATCCCCGGCAACGGCGCCAAAAACTTGGTGCACGAAATTGTGATCTCCAGGCTCGAATAAATCCTGGTAATGGCTCCAAAGCTTGGTGCTCTGATCTTAATTCATGATTGTCACAACTTCGATACAACTAACCAGCAAGTGCACTGGGTCGTCCAAGTAATACCTTACGTGAGTAAGGGTCGAATCCCACGGAGATTGTTGGTATGAAGCAAGCTATGGTCACCTTGTAAATCTCAGTCAGGCAGATATAAAGTGATAATGGTGTTTTCGAATATTATATAATAAAATAGGGATAGAGATACTTATGTAATTCATTGGTAGGAATTTTAGATAAGCGAATGGAGATGCTTTTCGTTCCTCTGAACCTTTGCTTTCCTGCGATCTTCATCCAATCAGTCTTACTCCTTTCCATGGCTGGCTTTATGTGATACATCACCACTGTCAATGGCTACTTTCGGTTATCTCTCGGGAAAATGATCCAATGCCCTGTCACGGCACGGCTAATCGTCTGGAGGCATCACCCTTGTCAATGGCTTCATCTTATCCTCTCAGTGAATAATATGCTCACGCACCCTGTCACGGCACGGCTATTCATCTGTCGGTTCTCGATCATGCTGGAATAGGATTTACTATCCTTTTGCGTCTGTCACTAACGCCCTGCAATCGCGAGTTAGGAGCTCGTCACAGTCATTCAATCATTGAATCCTACTCGGAATACCACAGACAAGGTTTAGACCTTCCGGATTCTCTTGAATGTCGCCATCATTCTAGCTTACGCCACGAAGATTCTGGTTAGGAGATCTAAGAGATATTCATTCTAGCTTAATTCATGTAGAACGGAAGTGTTTGTCAGGCACGCGTTCATGAGGGAGAAGGATGATGAGCGTCACACATAATCATCACCTTCATCACGTTCTTGGGTGCGAATGGATATCTTAGAAGCGAAATAAGAAGAATTGAATAGAAAACAGTAGTACTTTGCATTAATCTTTGAGGAACAGCAGAGCTCCACACCTTAATCTATGGAGTGTAGAAACTCTACCGTATGAAAATACATAAGTGAAGGTCCAGGCATGGCCGAGATGGCCAGCCCCCTAAAACGTGATCAATAGTCTCCTAAGATGAACAATGGATTAAAACTGAGACCAAAGATGTCATATACAATAGTAAGAGGTCCTATTTATAATAAACTAGTTACTAGGGTTTACATGAGTAAGTAATTGATGAATAAATCCACTTCCGGGGCCCACTTGGTGTGTGTTTGGGCTGAGCCTAAGTGTTGCACGTGCAGAGGCCATTTGTGGAGTTGAACGCCAGTATCTGTGCCAGTTTGGGCGTTCAACTCTGGTTTTGGATCCTTTTCTGGCGCTGGACGCCAGATTTGGGCAGAAGGCTGGCGTTGAACGCCAGTTTACGTCGTCAATTCTTGGCCAAAGTATGGACTATTATATATTTCTGGAAAGCCCTGGATGTCTACTTTCCAACGCAATTGGAAGCGCGCCATTGCGAGTTCTGTAGCTCCAGAAAATCCACTTTGAGTGCAGGGAGGTCAGAATCCAACAGCATCAGCAGTCCTTTTTCAACCTCTGAATCTGATTTCAGCTCAAGTCCCTCAATTTCAGCCAGAAAATACCTGAAATCACAGGAAAACACACAAACTCATAGTAAAGTCCAGAAATGTGAATTTAACATAAAAACTTATGAAAACATCCCTAAAAGTAACTAGATCCTACTAAAAACATACTAAAAACAATGCCAAAAAGCGTATAAATTATCCGCTCATCACTATCCCTTGCCTTGGCTTTTCCTCAGCAAGCTTCCTTTTGCAAATGGCTTGATTGATCTTGCTTACTGGATTAGGGACAGGATTGGTGCTTTTGTTAGTTGCCTTCACTTCTTTGAATCCAAGTCTTGGTTGCTGTGTGATTATTGAAGTTTTGTATTCATCCAGAGCCTTTTGTATTTATGGTTCCATGAACTCCTCCTTTATGTACTTCTTTGCCTCACTTGAGTTTGGAATGACTTCTTCACTTTCTTGCTCCTCCACTTCCTCTTTTACACCCAACATTTGTTTTAATAGCTCTATCATGGGGGAGGTTTGTTGATCTTCCCAACATTTCTTCATCTCCTCATCATACCTTTCAATCATGGATTCAAGTGTTGAGGCGTTTTGGTCCAGGGGGATTTGTGAAAGTTGTGAGTCTTCATGTTCTCTTGTCATCTCAAGTGCAGTTTCAGGTTCAACCACCTCATTCTTTATTGAAAGTTTACTTGATGCAGTGGCCTCCTTATCTTGCTTTTCCACTTCCTCACCCACAAATTTGTCTTCATCCTCACTGTTTGATGGTTTTAAGTTTTCCCTTGTTTTCTCTAAGGGCCTATTCATCCTCTTGAAGATGATTTCTTTCTCTGCTTGCTCCAATTCTTCATTCATCTTATTGTAGAGGGCTTCTGCCCTTTTCCAGGATATTTGTGCTTCTTCCACACATTTTTCGATCTTGGACTCAAGCTCTAAAAGCCTTGAGTGGTTCATGGAAGTTTGTGTGGGTGGTGAGTTTTGAAAGGGGCTTTCGGTTGAAGTATGGTCAAGTGATGATATCTTTGGATGATTATCATATGGAGCACTAGAATTCCCTTCCCAGCCACCATTAGAATCATGACTTGCATCATTTTGTGGTGGAGGGAAATATCCCATATGATTTTCTTTCTCATCTTGTGGTTCTGAAGCAAATCTCCATGAATTAGAGTGCTCAGAATGTGTATTCTCTTGGTGATATTCCCAGTCACCATTAGAGATTGGTGATGATGGGTAATATCCCATAAAATTTGTTTGATCATAAGATGAGTTGAACTCCATTTGAATTTTGTAAAACACAACACCAAGGAGAATTGAAATTCATATCTCAGAGATGAATTTCTTAGTGAGGCAATAACTCAAACACCTTGGTTTCAACTTAGAGCAGAGAACAAAAATAAAGAAAATGCTTAATCTAGACTTCTCACCCACTTAATCATTGTTGATCTAATCAATCCCCGGCAACGACACCAAAAACTTGATGAGTATTTTGGTGGAAAAATGAATTTCTCCCAAAACACATAGATCTAACCGGCAAGTGCACCGGGTCGCATCAAGTAATAATAACTCACGGGAGTGAGGTCGATCCCACAGGGATTGATGGATCAAGCAATTTTAGTGGGTGATTAGTTTAGTCAAGCTGACATTTAGTGAATTGTGTGAAATTGTAGCCAACAGAAAGTAAATGACAATGAATTTAAAGTTGCAGAATGTAAATTGGCAAGTAACTTAAAGAGCAAGAAATGTAAATTGCAAGAATCTTAAATGACAAGAAATATAAATTGCATTAAATGTAAAGGAACTGTGAATTGGATTTGCAGAAATTAAACAAGAAAAAGTTAAATTGCAACAAGCAGAGAAGTAAAAGATGGATTTGATTGATTCGGAACCAAAACAGAAATGTAAATAAACATGAAAAGCAATAAACAGAGAATGTAAAATTGGAATTAAGATCTCAGGACCCAAGAAACTAGATAACCAAGTCTAGATCTCAATGCCTTCCTAGATCCAACAAGAACAATTGCAAAGGAAATGTAAATTGCAGAGAAAGTAGATGAAGAGCAATTAACAGAAATTTCGATTCAATTAAGCAGTAAAGAAAGCAGAGAGAAATCTCAGAGGGAGAATGAAACAGAACACCTTCAATTCTCCACCCAAGACTCAAAAACAAAGAAAAGAAAATTAAAGAGAGCTCTCGAATCCTCGTGCTCCCTAATGGAGCCAGCCTCCCTACAAATATGAAACAGATGCCTATTTATAGGCATTTTTACAAAATGAAAATGAAATTCAAAACAAATTACAATTAAAATGAAATTTCTATTCTAACTATCTCTTGTGCCTTTGAGTGGTGTTAATTGGGCCCTTGCTCTTGATGGAATTGGGTTGATAAAGGCCTTGGTTGATTGCTCTTGGAGTTTGAAGAGGAACCGAATTGAACCGGGTTGAGTTTGCAAAAGTTTGAGTAAAAGTTTGAGTAAAAGTTTGAGGCAAACTTTTACCCAAACTTTTCATATCAGCACCCATATCCAGCTGCTACCAACGTTGGGGCAAAAGTTTGGGGTCTAACTTTTGCTCCAACGTTGGCCTCCCTTATGCACATTTATGGCGGCAACTTTGTCCTATTGTCATGTTGCCAATTTTATGCCCAATATAGACTATCATATATGGTTGGAAATCTCTGAATGCTAGCTTTCTAACCCACTTAGAATCACTTCAATTGGACATCTACAACTCAAGTTATGATCATTTGAAGAGGGCATGGTCGCTGGCTTTGGTGTGCAGCATTTGAGGTAAAGTTTGCCTCAAATGTTGGCGAAAACGCCAGTTCTGGAGGCTCAAAAGTATTGTCCACCCCATACTATTATACATTGTTGGAAAGCCCTGAATGTCTACTTTCCATTGCCATTGGAAGCGCATCAATTGGAGCTCTACAGCTCGAGTTATACTCCGTTGAAGGTGCAGAGGTCAGTTGGCCTCACTGCAGGTTGCCACCATGTTCGTTTATGCACATTGCAGGGTAGTTTTCTCCCTCAGTTTTAGTGTCCACCATGCAGTGCCATATTTGCTTGGAAAACTCTTGATTCCTACTTTCCAATGCTTCTTGAATCACCTCATTTGGAGCTCTGTAGCTCAAGTTATTCTTGTTGGAAGTATACCCCTTCAAGCTGTTGTGGTGTGTGGCGCCAACGTTAGCCCAAAAGTTAGAGGCTAACGTTGGCGCAAACTTTTTGCTCCCAGGGTGTGTTTTTCATGCGCCAACGTTAGCCAAAAAGTTAGGGGCTAACGTTGGCGCAAACTTTTGGTGCCCAGGGTGTTGATTTTCATGCCAACGTTAGCCAAAAAGTTAGGGGCTAACGTTGGCTCAAACTTTTCACCCAAAAGTTTGCCCAAAAGTTTGAGGCAAACTTTTGGTCAAACTTTTTGCTCCCTGGTTCATTTTCAATGATTCCAAAAGTTTGAGCTAAAGTTTGAGGCAAACTTTTGCTCAAACTTTTTTTCCTCTCTTACTCCTAGCCATTCCTTCTTGCTTCAACCTTTCTCCAAGCTTTTTTCACCTATCATTAATCAACCAAACACATCAAAGCTATGCTCAAAATCATGAGATATTCATTCTTTCATAATATTCAACAAATATAGCATAAAACCTCATGAAATTGCATTAATTCATACATGGTTGATTAAATCAAAGAAAGCATGAAAATCTACCCAATTGGCTTGCTTATGGCTCAAGAAAGTGCATAAAACCTATTGAAACCAAAGGAAAAAGCAAAGAAAAACATGACATGGTGACATGTCATCAAGGGAATTCAATTCTCCTTCCCCGAGACTTAGAAATTAAAATTCACTCAACACCAAAAGCTTTCCAAAAACTCTCTATGAAAACTCCAAAGAAAAGCTCCTCTAAAACTTAAATTCTAATCTATTTATACACTTTCTTCAAATGGTCTTCAAGCCTTCAATTGGGCCTTTGCTCTTGGTGGAATTGGGTTGAGAGAGGCCTTGGTTGATTGCTCTTGGAGTTTGGAAAAGAACCGAATTGAACCGGGTTGGAATCATGAAAGCTTGAGTGAAAGTTGGAGTAAAAGTTAGGGTCTAACTTTTGCTCCAACTTTTCACATCAGCACCCTTGTTTTGCTGATACCAACGTTGGGGCAAAAGTTAGGGGTCTAACTTTTGCTCCAACGTTGGCCTCCCCTTAGTTATTCATGGCGCCAACGTTAGCCAGAAAGTTAGGGGCTAACGTTGGCGCAAACTTTTGCTAGCCCAGGAAGTTTTTCAAGCGCCAACGTTAGCCAAAAAGTTAGGGGCTAACGTTGGCGCAAACTTTTGGTGCATCCAGGGAGTGTTTTTCATGCCAAAAGTTAGCCAAAAAGTTAGGGGCTAACTTTTGCTCCAGCTTTTGCTTCCTGGTTCATAATTTATCCAAGACTCAAGTCATTCCTCCTAGCCATTCCTTCTTGCATCAACCTTTCTCCAAGCTTTCTTCACCTATCATTAATCAACCAAACACATCAAAGCTATGCTCAAAATCATGAGATATTCATTCTTTCATAATATATGACAATTATAGCATAAAACCTCATGAAATAGCATGAATTCATACATGGTTGATTAAATCAAAGGAAACATGAAAATCTACCCAATTGGCTTGCTTTTGGCTCAAGAAAGTGCATAATTCAATTGAAAACAAAAGAAAAAGGCTAGTGAAACTAGGCTAAGATGACTTGTCATCAACAACGTACAAAAAAAAACCCGGTAAAAAAAACCGGAGGAGCTTGCCGAAGATGAGGCCATTACGGCTCGGCTTTAGGTGTCCACCTCAGGATAGCGTCTTTTAAAGAACGAGTGTCATCACATCGTAAAAAAAATAAAAAATAAAAAATAAAAAACCCAGAAAAAAAAAGAAGGATCCTGCCGAAGATGAGGCTATTACGGCTTGCCTTTAGGTGTCCTCCTCGGGATAGCGTCATTTAAAGAACGAGGGTCAGCACAACGATAAAAAAAAAAAAACCTGAAAAAAACCCAAAAAAAAAAATCGGAGGAGCCTGCCCAAGATGAGGCCATTACGGCTCGCATTTAGGTGTCCTCCTCGGGATAGCATGATTTAAAGAACGAGGGGCAGCACAACGAAAAAAAAATCGAAAAAAAAAACGGAAAAAAACGGAGGAGCCTGCAGAAGATGAGGCCATTACGGCTCGCCTTTAGGTGTGCACCTCGGGATAGCATCATTTAAAGAATAAGGGTCAGCACAACGTAAAAAGAAATAGAAAAAACTAGAAAAAAAAGAGGAGCCTGCTGAAGATGAGGCCATTACGGCTCGCCTTTAGGTATCCTCCTTGGGATAGCGTCATTTAAAGAACGAGGGTCAGCATAACGTATAAAAAAAAGGAAAAAACCGGAAAAAAAAAAACGGAGCAGCCTGCTGAAGATGAGGCCATTACGGCTCGCCTTTAGGTGTCCTCCTCGAGATAGCGTCATTTAAAGAACGAGGGTCAACACAACGTAAAGAAAACCGGAAAAAAACCAAAAAAAAAAAAAATCGGAGGAGCCTGCCGAAGATGAGGCCATTACGGCTCGCCATTAGGTGTCCTCCTCGGGATAGCATCATATAAAGAACGAGGGTCAGCACAACGTACAAAAAAAACCCGGTAAAAAAAAACCAGAGGAGCTTGCCGAAGATAAGGCCATTATGGCTCGGCTTTCGGTGTCCACCTCAGGATAGTGTCATTTAAAGAACGAGGGTCAGCACATCGTAAAAAAATAAAAAATAAAAACTAAAAAATAAAAAACCCAGAAAAAAAAACGAAGGATCCTGCCGAAGATGAGGCCGTTACGGCTCGCCTTTAGGTGTCCTCCTCGAAATATCGTCCTTTAAAGAACGAGAGTCAGAACAACGTTAAAAAAAAACCAAACAGAAAAACCAAAAAAAAACCGGAGGAGCCTGCCGAGGATGAGGCCATTACGGCTCGCCTTTAGGTGTCCTCCATCGGATAGCGTCATTTAAAGAACGAGGGTCAGAACAACGTAAAAAAAACCGGAAAAAAAAAAACCGAACGAGCTTGCCAAAGATGAGGCCATTACGGCTCGCCTTTAGGTGTCCTCCTCGGGATAGCATCATTTAAAGAACGAGGGTCAGCTCAACGTAAAAAAAAAAGACGGAGGAGCCTGCTGAAGATGAGGCGATTACGGCTCGCCTTTAGGTGTCCTCCTCGGGATAGCGCCATTTAAAGAACGAGGGTCAGCACAACGTAAAAAAAAAACCCCGAAAAAAAATCGGAGGAGCCTGTTGAAGATGAGGCCATTACGGCTCGCCTTTAGGTGTCCTCCTCGGGATAGCGTCATTTAAAGAACGAGAGTCAGCACAACGAAAAAAATCGAAAAAAAAAACGGAAAAAAACTTGAGGAGCCGGCTGAAGATGAGGCCATTACGACTCGCTTTTAGGTGTCCTCCTCGGGATAGCGTCATTAAAAGAACGAGGGTCAGCACAACGTAAAAAAAACCGGAAAAAAAATCGGAGGAGCCTGCCGAAGATGAGGCCGTTACGGCTCGCCTTTAGGTGTGCACCTCAGGATAGCATCATTTAAAGAACGAGGGTCAGCACAATGTAAAAAAAAATAGAAAAAACTGGAAAAAACGAGGAGCCTGCTAAAGATGAGGCCATTACGGCTCGCCTTTAGGTGTCCTCCTTGGGATATCGTCCTTTAAAGAACGAGGGTCAGAACAACGTTAAAAAAAAACCAAAAAGAAAAACCGAAAAAAAACCGGAGGAGCCTGCCGAGGATGAGGCCATTACGGCTCGCCTTTAGGTGTCGTCCTTCGGATAGCGTCATTTAAAGAACGAGGGTCAGAACAACGTAAAAAAACCCGGAAAAAAAAAACCGAACGAGCTTGCCAAAGATGAGGCCATTACAGCTCGCCTTTAGGTGTCCTCCTCGGGATAGCATCATTTAAAGAACGAGGGTCAGCTCAACGTAAAAAAAAAAACGGAGGAGCCTGCTGAAGATGAGGCGATTACGGCTCGCCTATAGGTGTCCTCCTCGGGATAGCGCCATTTAAAGAACGAGGGTCAGCACAACGTAAAAAAAAAACCCCGAAAAAAAATCGGAGGAGCCTGTTGAAGATGAGGCCATTACGGCTCGCCTTTAGGTGTCCTCCTCGGGATAGCGTCATTTAAAGAACGAGAGTCAGCAGAACGAAAAAAAATTGAAAAAAAAAATGGAAAAAAACATGAGGAGCCGGCCGAAGATGAGGCCATTACGGCTCGCCTTTAGGTGTCCTCCTCAGAATAGCGTCATTTAAAGAACGAGGGTCAGCACAACGTTAAAAAAAAACCGGAAAAAAAAAAGGAGGAGCCTGCCGAAGATGAGGCCGTTACGGCTCGCCTTTGGGTGTCTTCCTTGGGATAGCGTCATTTAAAGAACGAGTGTTAGAACAACGTAAAAAAAAATCGAAAAAACAACCGAAAAAAAATCCGGAGGAGCCTGCCGAAAATGAGGCCGTTACGGCTCGCCTTTAGGTGTCCTCCTTCGGATAGCGTCATTTAAAGAACGAGGGTCAAAACAACGTAAAAAAAAAATAGTACAAAAAACCGAAGGATCTTGCCGAAGATGAGGCCATTACGGCTCGCCTTTTGGTGTCCACCTCGGGATAGCGTCAATTAAAGAAGGAGGGTCAGAACAACGTTAAAAAAAAAACCAGAAAAAAAACCAAAAAAAAACTGAAAAAAACCAAAGGAGCCTGCCGAGGATGAGGCCATTACGGCTCGCCTTTAGGTGTCCTCCTCGGGATAGCGTCATTTAAAGAACGAGGGTCAGCACAACGTAAATAAAAATAAAAAATAAAAAACCCGGAAAAAAAAACGGAGGATCCTGCCGAAGATGAGGCCATTACGGCTCGCCTTTAGGTGTCCTCCTCAGGATAGCGTCATTTAAAGAACGAGGGTCAGCACAACGTAAAAAAAATAAAAAAAAAAAAACGCAAAAAAAAAAATGGAGGATCCTGCCGAAGATGAGGCCATTACGGCTCGCCTTTAGGTGTCCTCCTCGGGATAGCATCATTTAAAGAATGAGGGTCAGCACAACGTAAAAAAAATAAAAAAAATAAAAAATAAAAAAACCGGAATAAAAAATGGAGGAGCCTGCCAAAAATGAGGCCATTACGGCTCGCCTTTAGGTGTCCTCCTTCGGATAGCGTCATTTAAAGAACGAGGGTCAGAACAACGTAAAAAAAAATAGTACAAAAAACCGAAGGATCTTGCCGAAGATGAGGCCATTACGGCTCGCCTTTTGGTGTCCTCCTCGGGATAGCGTCAATTAAAGAAGGAGGGTCAGAACAACGTTAAAAAAAAATCCAGAAAAAAACCTAAAAAAACTGAAAAAAACCAGAGGAGCCTGCCGAGGATGAGGCCATTACGGCTCGCCTTTAGGTGTCCTCCTCGGGATAGCGTCATTTAAAGAACGAGGGTCAGCACAACGTAAAAAAAAAATAAAAAATAAAAAACTCGGAAAAAAAAAACGGAGGATCCTGCCGAAGATGAGGCCATTACGGCTCGCCTTTAGGTGTCCTCCTCGGGATAGCGTCATTTAAAGAACGAGGGTCAGCACAACGTAAAAAAAATAAAAAATAAAAAAAAACTCAGAAAAAAAAATGGAGGATCCTGCCGAAGATGAGGCCATTACGGCTCGCCTTTAGGTGTCCTCCTCGGGATAGTGTCATTTAAAGAACGAGGGTCAGCCAACATAAAAAAAAATCAGAAAAAAAACCGGAGGAACCTGCGGAAGATGAGGCCATTACGGCTCGCCTTTAGGTGTCCTCCTCTGGATAGTGTCATTTAAATAACGAGGGTCAGCACAACGTAAAAAAACCGAAAAAAAAACGGAGGAGCTTGGCGAAGATGAGGCCATTACGGCTCGCCTTTAGGTGTCCTCCTCGGTATAGCATCATTTAAAGAACGAGGGTCAGCTCAACGTAAAAAAAAAACGGAGGAGCCTACTGAAGATGAGGCGATGACGGCTAGCCTTTAGGTGTATTCCTCGGGATAGCGTCATTTAAAGAACGAGGGACAGCACAACGTAAAAAAAAAACCCAGAAAAAAAATCGGAGGAGCCTGCTGAAGATGAGGCAATTACGGCTCGCCTTTAGGTGTCCTTTTCGGGATAGCGTCATTTAAAGAACGAGGGTCAGCACAACGTAAAAAAAATAAAAAATAAAAAACCCGGAAAAAAAAACGGAGGATCTTGCCGAAGATGAGGCCATTACGGCTCGCCTTTAGGTGTCCTCCTCAGGATAGCATCATTTAAGGAACGAGGGTCAGCAAAACGTAAAAAAAATAAAAAATAAAAAATAAAAAATATAAAACCCGGAAAAAAAATGGAGGATCCTGCCGAAGATGAGGCCATTACGGCTCGCCTTTAGGTGTCCTCCTCGGGATAGCGTCATTTAAAGAACGAGGGTCAGCACAACGTAAAAAAAAATAAAAAATAAAAAACCCAGAAAAAAAAACGGAGGATCCTGCCGAAGATGAGGCCATTACGGCTCGCCTTTAGGTGTCCTCCTCGGGATAGCGTCATTTAAAGAACGAGGGTCAGCACAACGTAAAAAAAATAAAAAATAAAAAAAAACCCAGAAAAAAAAATAGAGGATCCTGCCGAAGATGAGGCCATTACGGCTCGCCTTTAGGTGTCCTCCTCGGGATAGTGTCATTTAAAGAACGAGGGTCAGCCAACGTAAAAAAAAATCAGAAAAAAAACCGGCGGAACCTGCGGAAGATGAGGCCATTACGGCTCGCCTTTAGGTGTCCTCCTCTGGATAGTGTCATTTAAATAACGAGGGTCAGCACAACGTAAAAAAAACCGAAAAAAAAAACGGAGGAGCTTGGCGAAGATGAGGCCATTACGGCTCGCCTTTAGGTGTCCTCCTCGGTATAGCATCATTTAAAGAACGAGGGTCAGCTCAACGTAAAAAAAAATGGAGGAGCCTACTGAAGATGAGGCGACGACGGCTCGCCTTTAGGTGTATTCCTCGGGATAGCGTCATTTAAAGAACGAGGGACAGCACAACGTAAAAAAAAACCCCGAAAAAAAAATCGGAGGAGCCTGCTGAAGATGAGGCCATTACGGCTCTCCTTTAGGTGTCCTTTTCGGGATAGCGTCATTTAAAGAACGAGGGTCAGCACAACGTAAAAAAAAAATAAAAATAAAAAACCAGGAAAAAAAAACGGAGGATCTTGCCGAAGATGAAGCCATTACGGCTCGCCTTTAGGTGTCCTCCTCGGGATAGCGTCATTTAAAGAACGAGGGTCAGCACAACGTAAAAAAAATAAAAAATATAAAATATAAAACCCGGAAAAGAAATGGAGGATCCTGCCGAAGATGAGGCCATTATGGCTCGCCTTTAGGTGTCCTCCTCGGGATAGCGTCATTTAAAGAACGAGGGTCAGCACAACGTAAAAAAAATAAAAAATATAAAATATAAAATATAAAACCCGGAAAAAAAATGGAGGATCCTGCCGAAGATGAGGCCATTACGGCTCGCCTTTAGGTGTCCTCCTCGGGATAGCGTCATTTAAAGAACGAGGGTCAGCACAACGTAAAAAAAAATAAAAAATAAAAAACCCGGAAAAAAAAACGGAGGATCCTGCCGAAGATGAGGCCATTACGGCTCGCCTTTAGGTGTCCTCCTCGGGATAGCGTCATTTAAAGAACGAGGGTCAGCACAACGTAAAAAAAATAAAAAATAAAAAAAAACCCAGAAAAAAAAATGGAGGATCCTACCGAAGATGAGGCCATTACGGCTCGCCTTTAGGTGTCCTCCTCGGGATAGTGTCATTTAAAGAACGAGGGTCAGCCAACGTAAAAAAAAATCAGAAAAAAACCGGAGGAACCTGCGGAAGATGAGGCCATTACGGCTCGCCTTTAGGTGTCCTCCTCTGGATAGTGTCATTTAAATAACGAGGGTCAGCACAACGTAAAAAAAACCGAAAAAAAAAAACGGAGGAGCTTGGCGAAGATGTGGCCATTAGGGCTCGCCTTTAGGTGTCCTCCTCGGTATAGCATCATTTAAAGAACGAGGGTCAGCTCAACGTAAAAAAAAAACGGAGGAGCCTACTGAAGATGAGGCGATGACGGCTCGCCTTTAGGTGTATTCCTCGGGATAGCGTCATTTAAAGAACGAGGGACAGCACAACGTAAAAAAAAAACCCCGAAAAAAAAATGGGAGGAGCCTGCTGAAGATGAGGCCATTACGGCTCGCCTTTAGGTGTCCTTTTCGGGATAGCGTCATTTAAAGAACGAGGGTCAGCACAACGTAAAAAAAAAATAAAAATAAAAAACACAGAAAAAAAAACGGAGGATCTTGCCGAAGATGAGGCCATTACGGCTCGCCTTTAGGTGTCCTCCTCGGGATAGCGTCATTTAAAGAACGAGGGTCAGCACAACGTAAAAAAAATAAAAAATAAAAAATAAAAAATATAAAACCCGGAAAAAAAATGGAGGATCCTGCCGAAGATGAGGCCATTACGGCTCGCCTTTAGGTGTCTTGCTCGGGATAGCGTCATTTAAAGAACGAGGGTCAGCACAACGTAAAAAAAAATAAAAAATAAAAAACCCGGAAAAAAAAACAGAGGATCCTGCTGAAGATGAGGCCATTACGGCTCGCCTTTAGGTGTCCTCCTCGGGATAGCGTCATTTAAAGAACGAGGGTCAGCACAACGTAAAAAAAATAAAAAATAAAAAATAAAAAAAAAACCCGAAAAAAAAATAGAGGATCCTGCCGAAGATGAGGCCATTACGGCTCGCCTTTAGGTGTCCTCCTCGGGATAGCATCATTTAAAGAACGAGGGTCAGCATAACGTAAAAAAAATAAAAAATAAAAATAAAAAATAAAAAAACCAGAATAAAAAATGGAGGATCCTGCCGAAGATGAGGCCATTACGGCTCGCCTTTAGGTGTCCTCCTCGGAATAGTGTCATTTAATGAACGAGGGTCAGCCAACGTAAAAAAAAATCAGAAAAAAGCCGGAGGAACCTGCGGAAGATGAGGCCATTACGGCTCGCCTTTAGGTGTCCTCCTCTGGATAGTGTCATTTAAATAACGAGGGTCAGCACAACGTAAAAAAAACCGAAAAAAAAAATGGAGGAGCTTGGCGAAGATGAGGCCATTACGGCTCGCCTTTAGGTGTCCTCCTCGGGATAGCATCATTTAAAAAACGAGGGTCAGCTCAACGTAAAAAAAAAACGGAGGAGCCTACTGAAGATGAGGCGATTACGGCTCGCCTTTAGGTGTATTCCTCGGGATAGCGTCATTTAAAGAATGAGGGACAGCACAACGTAAAAAAAAAACCCCGAAAAAAAAATCGGAGGAGCCTGCTGAAGATGAGGCCATTACGGCTCGCCTTTAGGTGTCCTTTTCGGGATAGCGTCATTTAAAGAACGAGGGTCAGCACAACGTAAAAAAAAATAAAAAATAAAAAACCCGGAAAAAAAATGGAGGATCTTGCCGAAGATGAGGCCATTACGGCTCGCCTTTAGGTGTCCTCCTCGGGATAGCGTCATTTAAAGAACGAGGGTCAGGACAACGTAAAAAAAATAGAAAATAAAAAATAAAAAATAAAAAACCCGGAAAAAAAATGGAGGATCCTGCCGAAGATGAGGCCATTACGACTCGCCTTTAGGTGTCCTCCTCGGGATAGCGTCATTTAAAGAACGAGGGTCAGCACAACGTAAAAAAAATAAAAAATAAAATAAAAAATAAAAAAACCGGAATAAAAAATGGAGGATCCTGCCGAAGAAGAGGCCATTACGGCTCGCCTTTAGGTGTCCTCCTTGGGATAGTGTCGTTTAAAGAACGAGGGTTAGCACAACGTTAAAAAAAAACCGGAAAAAAAAAAATCGGAGGAGCCTGCCGAAGATGAGGCCATTACGGCTCGCCTTTAGGTGTCCTCCTCTGGATAGTGTCATTTAAAGAACGAGGGTCAGTACAACGTAAAAAAAAACGATAAAAAAACCGGAGGAGCTTGGCGAAGATGAGGCCATTACGGCTCGCCTTTAGGTGTCCTCCTCGGGATAGCATCTTTTAAAGAACGAGGGTCAGCTCAACGTAAAAAAAAAACGGAGGAGCTGATGAGCGGATAATTTATACGCTTTTTGACATTGTTTTTAGTATGTTTTTAGTAGGATCTAGTTACTTTTAGGGATGTTTTCATTAGTTTTTATGTTAAATTCACATTTCTGGACTTTACTATGAGTTTGTGTGTTTTTCTGTGATTTCAGGTATTTTCTGGCTGAAATTGAGGGACTTGAGCAGAAATCAGATTCAGAGGTTGAAGAAGGACTGCTGATGCTGTTGGATTCTGACCTCCCTGCACTCAAAGTGAATTTTCTGGAGCTACCGAACTCGAAATGGCGCGCTTCCAATTGCGTTGGAAAGTAGATATCCAGGGCTTTCTAGAAATATATAATAGTCTATACTTTGGCCAAGAATAGACGATGTAAACTGGCGTTCAACGCCAGCTTTCTGCCCAAATCTGGCGTCCAGCGCCAGAAAAGGAGCCAAAACCAGAGTTGAACGCCCAAACTGGCACAACAGCTGGCGTTCAACTCCAGAAAGGACCTCTACACGTGCAACACTCTAGCTCAGCCCAAGAACACACCAAGTGGGCCCCGGAAGTGGATTTATGCATCAATTACTTACTTCTGTAAACCCTAGTAGCTAGTTTATTATAAATAGGACCTTTTACTATTGTATTAGATATCTTTGGACGCCTGGTTCTTAGATCAGAGGGGCTGCCATCTCGGCCATGCCTGGACCTTTCACTTATGTATTTTCACGGTAGAGTTTCTACACTCCATAGATTAAGGTGTGGAGCTCTGCTGTTCCTCAAAGATTAATGCAAAGTACTACTGTTTTCTATTCAATTCATCTTATTTCGCTTCTAAGATATTCATTCGCACTTCAACCTGAATGTGATGAATGTGACAATCATCATCATTCCCTATGAACGCGTGCCTGACAACCACTTCCGTTCTACCTTAGACTGAATGAGTATCTCTTAGATCTCCTAACCAGAATCTTCGTGGTGTAAGCTAGAATGATGGCGGCATTCAAGAGAATCCGGAAGGTCTAAACCTTGTCTGTGGTATTCCGTGTAGGATTCAATGAATGAATGACTGTGACGAGCTCCAAACTCACGATTGCGGGGCGTTAGTGACAGACGCAAAAGGACAGTAAATCCTATTCCAGCATGATCGAGAACCGACAGATGAATAGCTGTGCCGTGACAGGGTGCGTTGACCATTTTCACTGAGAGGATAAGATGAAGCCATTGACAAGGGTGATGCCTCCAGACGATTAGCCGTGCCGTGACAGGGCATTGGATCATTTTCCCGAGAGATGACCGAAAGTAGCCATTGACAGTGGTGATGTATCACATAAAGCCAGCCATGGAAAGGAGTAAGACTAATTGGATGAAGATAGCAGGAAAGCAGAGGTTCAGAGGAACGAAAGCATCTCCATTCGCTTATCTGAAATTCTCACCAATGAATTACATAAGTATTTCTATCCCTATTCTATTAATTATTATTCGAAAACACCATTGTCAATTTATATCTGCTTAACTGAGATTTTCAAGGTGACCATAGCTTGCTTCATACCAACAATCTCCGTGGGATTCGACCCTTACTCACGTAAGGTATTACTTGGACGACCCAGTGCACTTGCTGGTTAGTTGTGCGAAGTTGTGAACCATGGTATTGGCATCATGTTTTTGGCGCCATTTCCAGGGAAAGAAAGAGCAATGAATTTTACATAATTAAAGTATAATCACGATTCCGCGTACCAAGTTTTTGGCGCCGTTGCCGGGGATTGTTCGAGTTTGGACAACTAACGGTTCATCTTGTTGCTCAGATTAGGTAATTTTCTTTTTATTTTATTTTCAAAAGTTTTTCAAAAAATATTTCAAAAATTTTCTCACCTGTTTTCGAAAAATAAATTTTAGATTCAAAATTTTTAAGAATAAATTCTAGTGTTTCATGAAGCATGTGAAGCCTGGCTGGCTGTAAAGCCATGTCTAAATTCTTTTGGACTGAGGCTTCCAACCATCAGCTGTTACACGACTGAAGGGTATGTCAGGCATGTCATATCTGAATTACATGCTGAAGCTTGGCTGGCCATTGGCCATGTCTAGTGTTTTGGACTGGAGCTTTCATTGAAAGCTTGGCTGGCTAGTGAGCCATGTCTAATTCCTGGACTGAAGCTTTAGACTAAGAATGCAAGATTCCTGGAATTCATGTTAAAAATTTTGGAATCCTTATTTTTTCTTTTTCATATAATTTTCGAAAAAATCCAAAAAAATTAGAAAATAAAAAAAAATCAAAAACATTTTTTGTGTTTCTTGTTTGAGTCATGAGTCATGTCATAAGTTTGGTGTCATTTGCATGTGCATCTTGCATTTTTCAAAAATTTCATGCATTCATAGTGTTCTTCATGATCTTCAAGTTGTTCTTGGTAAGTCTTCTTGTTTGATCTTGATGATTTTTTGTTTTGTGTTGTATGGTGTTTTTCATATGCATTCTTGAATTCTTAGTGTCTAAGCATTAAAGAATTCTAAGTTTGGTGTCTTGCATGTTTTCTTTGCATTAAAAATTTTTCAAAATTGTGTCTATGATGTTCATCTTGACATTCAAAGTGTTCTTGGTGTTCATCTTGACATTCATAGCATTCTTGCATGCATTCATTGTTTTGATCCATAACTTTCATGCATTGCATCATTTTTCCTGTTTCCCTCTCTCATCATAAAAATTCAAAAAAAAAAATTCAAAAATCAAAAAAATATCTTTCCCTTTTTCTCTCATCAAATTCGAAAATTTGAGTTGACTTTTTCAAAAAATTTTAAAATCAAGTTGTTTCTTATGAGTCAAATCAAATTTTCAATTTGAAAATCTTATCTTTTTCAAAATCTTTTTCACAAATCAAATCTTTTTCAAAATTCTTAGTTATTTTCGAAAATTCCAAAAATATTTTTCAAAAATCTTTTTCTTATTTTTATATCAAATTTTCAAAAATAACATAATCAATTAATGTTTTGATTCAAAAATTTGAAGTTTGTTACTTGCTTGTTAAGAAAGATTCAAACTTTAAAGTTCTAGAATCATATCTTGTGATTTCTTATGAATCAAGTCATTAATTGAGATTTTAAAAATCAAATCTTTTTCAAAACTAATTTCTAAAATATCTTCTTATCTTACCTTTTTCAAAAAGTTGGTTTCAAAATATCTTTTCTAACCTCCTAACTTCTTATCTTTTCAAAATTTATTTCAACTAACTAACTTTTTGTTTGTTTCTTAACTTTTTTAAAACTACCTAACTAACTCTCTCTCTCTAATTTTCGAAAATATCTTCCCTCTTTTTCAAAATTTCTTTTTAATTTATTAATTATTTTAATTTTTAAATCTTAATTTTCGAAAATTACTAACATTTTTCAAAAACTATTTTTCAAAAATCACTAACTCTTTTTCAAAAATATTTTCCGAAAATTCTTTCTCTCCCATCTTATTCTATTTATTTATTCATTTACTAACATCTCATCTCACATCTCAACCCTCCTCACAGTTGTATTTTTTCCATTATATTACATTCTTTGTCTCCCCCTCTTCTTCTACTCACACAGGGATCCCTATACTGTGGTATAAAGGATCTCTATTATTATTATTATTTTTCTGTGCCCTCTTCTTTGTCATATGAGCAGGAGCAAGGATAAGAACATTCTTGTGGAAGCAGATCCAGAACCTGAAAGCACTCTAAAAAGGAAACTAAGAGAAGCTAAAATACAATAATCCAGAGATAACCTTTCAGAAATTTTCGAACAGGAAGAGGAGATGGCAGCCGAAAATAATAATAATATAAGGAAGATGCTTGGTGACTTCACTGCACCTAATTCCAATTTACATGGAAGAAGCATCTCCATTCCTGCCATTGGAGCAAACAACTTTGAGCTGAAACCTCAATTAGTTTCTCTGATGCAGCAGAACTGCAAGTTTCATGGACTTCCATCTCAAGATCCTTTTCAGTTCTTAACTGAATTCTTGCAGATCTGTGATACTGTTAAGACTAATGGAGTAGATCCTGAAGTCTACAGGCTCATGCTTTTCCCGTTTGCTGTAAGAGACAGAGCTAGAATATGGTTGGATTCTCAACCCAAGGATAGCCTGAACTCTTGGGATAAGTTGGTCAAGGCTTTCTTAGCCAAGTTCTTTCCTCCCCAAAAGCTGAGCAAGCTTAGAGTGGATGTTCAAACCTTCAGACAGAAAGAAGGTGAATCCCTCTATGAAGCTTGGGAGAGATACAAAGGACTGACCAAAAAGTGTCCTTCTGACATGCTTTCAGAATGGACCATCCTGGATATATTTTATGATGGTTTATCTGAGTTATCAAAGATGTCATTGGATACTTCTGCAGGTGGATCCATTCACCTAAAGAAAACGCCTGCAGAAGCTCAAGAACTCATTGACATGGTTGCTAATAACCAGTTCATGTACACTTCTGAAAGGAATCCTGTGAGCAATGGGACGCCTATGAAGAAGGGAGTTCTTGAAGTTGATACTCTGAATGCCATATTGGCTCAGAATAAAATATTGACTCAGCAAGTCAATATGATCTCTCAGAGTCTGCATGGAATGCAAGCTGCATCCAACAATACTCAAGAGGCTTCTTATGCAGAAGAAGCTTATGATCCTGAGAACCCTGCAATAGCAGAGGTAAATTACTTCGGTGAACCTTATGGAAACACCTATAACTCATCATGGAGAAATCACCCCAATTTCTCATGGAAGGATCAAAAGCCTCAACAAGGCTTTAATAATGGTGGAAGAAACAGGTTTAACAATAATAAACCTTTTCCATCATCCACTCAGCAAAAGACAGAGAACTCTGAACAAAATGCTTCTAATTTAGCAAATCTAGTCTCTGATCTATCTAAGGCCACTGTGAGTTTCATGAATGAAACCAGGTCTTCCATTAGAAATTTGGAAGCACAAGTGGGCCAGCTGAGTAAGAGGATCACTGAAATCCCTCCTAGTACTCTCCCAAGCAATACAGAAGAGAACCCAAAAGGAGAGTGCAAGGCCATTGACATAAGCACCATGGCCGAACCCAAAGAAGGAGAGGAAGACGCAAATCCCAAGGAGGAAGACCTCCTGGGACGTCCAGTGATCAATAAGGAGCTTCCCTCTAAGGAACCAAAGGACTCTGAGGCTCATCTAGAGACCATAGAGATTCCATTGAACCTCCTTATGCCCTTCATGAGCTCTGATGAGTATTCCTCTTCTGAAGAGAATGAGGATGTTACTGAAGAGCAAACTGCCAAGTTTCTTGGTGCAATCATGAAGCTGAATGCCAAATTATTTGGCATTGATACTTGGGAAGTTGAACCTCCCTTGTTCATCAATGAACTAAGTGATCTGGATCAACTGACATTGCCTCAGAAGAGACAGGATCCTGGAAAGTTCATAATACCCTGTACCATAGGCACCATGATCTTTAAGGCTCTGTGTGACCTTGGTTCAGGAATAAACCTCATGCCCCTCTCTGTAATAGAGAAACTGGGAATCTATGGGGTGCAAGCTGCTAAAATCTCATTAGAGATGGCAGACAGTTCAAGAAAACAGGCTTATGGACAAGTAGAGGACGTGTTAGTAAAGGTTGAAGGCCTTTACATCCCTGCTGATTTCATAGTCCTGGATACTGGAAAGGAAGAGGATGAATCCATCATCCTAGGAAGACCTTTCCTGGCCACAGCAAGAGCTGTGATTGATGTTGACAGAGGTGAAATAGTCCTTCAATGGAATGAGGACTCCCTTGTGTTTAAAACTCAAGGATCTCCCTCTGCAACCATGGAGAGGAAGCAGAAAAAGCTTCTCTCAAAGTATGAAATAGAACATGCTTTCATAGTAGCTTAGGAATTTTCAATTCTATCTTTAAGTTTGCTTTTGCCTAGGTCTATCCTTGCTAGTCAAATTGCCTGTTTTCATTCTCATCTTGCTTATTGTATGCTTGTCCTTTTAAATCCAATAAAAAGAGATGTTATGAAAGACCAGAGTGATGTTGAAGTTGTGGAGTAGGTCCTTAAATTTGTGGTGTAGTAATCACTTAGCTAAGTTGGTTCACCAACAAGGTGGGAAGGCAACTATCTATCTTGAATCATATGCTTGAAACACACCCCATGAGACTAGCTAAATAATAAGATCCTAATAAGAAAAAGGAAAAGAACAATAAGAGTTAAAAAAGAAAGAAAAGTTAATAAAGAATAAGGCTAGGCACCAAGGGCTTGAATCTTGAGGGATGTGTCTGTGGTGCTCTTGTACCAAGGATTTGCTTGGATGAATAAGTTCTTAGGAGTGCTTCATCACTTGGTAACTTGGGTTAACTAACCCGGGATTATCAACTAAAAATCCACTATCAAGAGCAACCTTGCTACAGAACATTTAGTAACCCAAAGAGGTGTTGGACACCAAGACCTCAAGGAAAGAAAATAACAAACCATGTGCCTGTGGTGTGCATGTATGGAGGAGAGAGACTTGAGGGAGTAAGTCCTTAGGGGTGTTTCAACACTAGCACCTTGAACCAACTGGTTCAGGACTGTTGGCTGAAAGCTTATCTTAAAGAGTCGCCCCCTCACAGAACACTTAGCCTAAGGATGAAATAAACCTTGGAAAGACAAAGGGATCAATAAATAAAAGTCTCAAAGGGTGCAATCAAGTAAGTATTCCAAGGCATGATAAAGGTCTAAAAGCCAGTAAAGGAATGAACCTAAGTTGCTATGCATGAAACCCCATAAAACCAAGAATATGACTTCCACAATAATGATTCATTCCTCTTGTCATTTCATTCATCATTCTCTTGTTCCAGTACTTGCATAAGGATAAGAAAGCTTTAAGTTTGGTGTTGTGATGCCATGGCATTTTGGCCAGTTTCACTGACCTTTTCTTTATGGTTTTAAGGTAGTTTCATGCATTTTCTTAGGAAATAAGCAAGTTTTGTGTAAATAATCACTTACATCTTGATTCAAGCAAACATTGTGAATTTTACATGATTTCATGAGAATTATGCATGAATTAAAGGATAAATTGAATGATGCATGTCTCATAACTTGGATCAGAGCTTTGATGCACTTTATTGCTTGATTTCAGGATAAAGGAAGCAAGGAAGAACCACGTTAGCAGCCACATTAGTCTAGCTAACGTGACCACTAACGTGGAATGAAGGCTAGCTTGCAACGTTAATGAGAAAAGTGATTGCCAATAACGCCTTCGTGAGCCATCATAGCCCACGTTAGTTGCCACGTTAACTATGTTAACGTGGAAGCTAACGTGGAAGAGAAGTAGAACTCCAACGTTAGTGGTAAAAGTAAGTGCCACTAACGTTCCAAAAGGGGCAATTGGCCACGTTAAGAGCCACGTTAACTTAGTTAACGTGAGCTCTAACGTGGAAGAAGAAGATGATGCCAATGTTAGTGACACTCACCTTTGTCACTAACGTTGGACTAAGCCCATATTGGCTACGTTAAAAGCCACGTTAACCTAATTAACATGGACTCTAACGTGGAGGGAGCAAGAATCACCAACATTAGTGACACTCACCTTTGTCACTAACGTTGGATTGAGTCACTATGAGCCACGTTAGTTGCTTAACGTGGAAGCTAACGTGGAGAAGAGGGATGATGAGCCAACGTTAGTGACACTCACCTTTGTCACTAACGTTGGAGATGGCTATCAATACCACGTTAGAAGTCACGTTAACTAACCTAGTTAACGTGAACTCTAACGTAGGAAGTAGGGGCGTTCTGAAGCGTTAATGACAAAGGTAAGTGTCACTGATGCTCTCGAAGATTTGGCAAGCCAACGTTAAAGGCCACGTTAACTATTCTAACGTGAACTCTAACGTAGGGAGAAAGGGATACTCTCAATGTTATTGAAAAAGGTAAACCCCAGTAATGTTTGCGAAGGGCCAAGGGTCAACGTTAGTGGTCACGTTAGTGCCACTAACGTTGAAGTTAACGTGGACCACTTTGGGTTAGGAACGTTAGTGAAAAAGGTGATTGTCACTAACATTCTCAACCCCATATTTTCACTTAACGTTAACACCACTAACGCCCTAAGCTAAAGTCCCTGCCTACTTTACACTTTCTCTGCAAGTAAAGCTCAGCCCACTAAAGAAGATAACTGCTTCAACTCAAGATCCAAAGGCCCACATCCAAGACTTGAAGAATCAACTAGAAGATCAGAAGAGTAGTATATATAGGAGTAGCTTTGAACTAGAGAGGGGAGCTTTTGGGGCATTATTAGAATTACTCTCTGTATTTTACTTTCTCTGTACTTCTAGTTTAACTTTTAGAATGTACTCTCCACCTTTGCTTTCCATTCCCAGAGCTATGAACAACTAAACCCCTTTTATTGGGTTAGGGAGCTCTGTTGTAATTTGATGGATCAATAATAGTTTTCATAATCCTTCTTCTTTCTTTTCTCTTGATCTTACTAGAAAGCTTTCAATCTTCATCCAATTGAGTATTTATCTTGGAAAAGAAGCTATTTATACTTGGATCTCTTCTGAACCTTGGAAAAGGGATGAAGAGATCATGCTAGAAATGTTTTCTCATGTTGGACCAAATTGGGGTTTGGGCGGATATGGTGACATATAATTCTCCCAATACTTTGATTTGGAAATACATGTGGTATAATCAGTGACCACACTTCATCTCTTCTCATGAGCAATTAGACCAAGGAATTGGCTATTGATCTGATTTGAGAGATTGAATTACCATCGAATTGGAATTCAATCACTTAAGATTGCCAAGGAGATCAATAAATGCATTGATTGAGGAAGAGATGAAAATGAACTTGATCCGGAGAATGCAACATCTCCTAAGCCCAATGAATTCCCCGTTTCTGATCTTACCCATTCTCTTTACTTATTGCCATTTACTTTCATGCTAAACTTCCCTTCCCCATTTAAGATTCTGCAATTTACTTCCCGTCATTTATTTTCTGCTATTTACTTTCCCGCCATTTAATTTTCTGCAATTCTCAACTCACTTTCTGCTTAGCTCAACTAGAACATTCTTCCAATTAAAGTTGCTTGACCAATCAATCCTTGTGGGATTCGACCTCACTCTACTGTGAGTTTTTACTTGACGACAATTCGGTATACTTGCCGAAGGAAATTTGTTGAGCGACAAGTCTCCGTGCATCATCGCCTTTAGGTGTCCTCCTTGTGATAGCATCATTAAAAGAACGAGAGTCAGCACAACGTAAAAAAAATGGAAAAAACCGGAAAAAAATAGAGGAGCCTGCTGAAGATAAGGCCATTACCGCTTACCTTTAGGTATCCTCCTCGGGATAACGTCATTTAAAGAACGAGGGTCAGCATAACGTATAAAAAAAAGGAAAAAACCGAAAAAAATGGAGGAGCCTGCTGAAGATGAGGCGATTATGGCTCACCTCTAGGTGTCCTCCTCACGATAAGGTCATTTAAAGAACAAGGGTCAGCACAACGTTAAAAAAAAACCCGAAAAAAACGGAGGATCCTGCCGAAGATTAGGCCATTACGGCTCGCCTTTAGGTGTCCTCCTCGGGATAGTGTCATTTAAAGAACGAGGATCAGCACAACGTAAAAAAAATCAGAAAAAAAACTGGAGGAGCCTACCGAAGATGAGGCCATTATGGCTCGCCTTTAGGTGTCCTCCTCGTGATAGCGTCATTTAAAGAACGAGGGTCAGCACAACGTAAAAAAAACTAGAAAAAAAATCGGAGGAGCCGGACGAAGATGAGGCCATTACGGCTCGCCTTTAGGTGTCCTACTTGGGATAGCATCATTTAAAGAACGAGGGTCAGCACAACGTAAAAAAAATGAAAAAAACCAGAAAAAAATAGAGGAGCCTGCTGAAGAAGAGGCCATTACGGCTCGCCTTTAGGTATCCTCCTCGGGATAGCATCATTTAAAGAACAAGGGTCAGTATAACGTATAAAAAAAAGGAAAAAACCGGAAAAAAAATGGAGGAGCCTGCTGAGGATGAGGCGATTACGGCTCACCTTTAGGTGTCCTCATCAAGAATGCGTCATTTAATGAACGAGGGTCAGCACAACATAAAAAAAACCGACAAAAACCGAAAAAAAACCTGAGGAGGCTGCCGAAGATGTTGCCATTACGGCTCGCCTTTAGGTGTCCTCCTCGAGATAGTGTCATTTAAAGAACGAGGGTCAGCACAACGTAAAAAAAAAACCAGAAAAAAACCAGAGGAGCCTGCCGAAGATGAGGCCGTTACAGCTCGCCTTTAGGTGTCCTCCTCGGGATTGCGTCATTTAAAGAACGAGGGTCAGCACAACGTAAACAAAAAACCAGAAAAAAACCGGAGGAGCCTGCCGAAGATGAGGCCATTACGGCTCGCCTTTAGGTGTCCTCCTCGGGATAGTGTCATTTAAAGAACGAGGGTCAGCACAACGTAAAAAAAACCAGAAAAAAAATCGGAGGAGCCTGCCGAAGATGAGGCCATTATGGCTCGCCTTTAGGTGTCCTCCTCGGGATTGCGTCATTTAAAGAACGAGGGTCAGCACAACGTAAAAAAAGAAAAATGGAGGAGCCTGCTGAAGATGAGCCGATTACGGCTTGCCTTTAGTTGTCCTCCTCAGGATAGCGTAATTTTAAGAACGAGGGTCAGCACAACATAAAAAAAAATCGGTAAAAAAAATGGTGGAGCCTGCCGAAGATGACGCCATTACGGCTCGCCTTTTGGTGTCCTCCTCGGGATAGCGTCATTTAAATAACGAGGGTCAGCACAACGTAAAAAAAAAACCGAAAAAAATCGGAGGAGCCTTCCGAAGATGAGGCCATTACGGCTCGCCTTTAGGTGTCCTCCTTGGGATAGCGTCATTTAAAGAACGATGGTCAGCCAACGTACAAAAAAAACCCGGTAAAAAAAACTGGAGGAGCCTGCCGAAGATGAGGCCATTATAGCTCCCCTTTAGGTGTCCTGCTCGGGATTGCATCATTTAAAGAACAAGGGTCAGCACAACGTAAACAAAAAACCAAAAAAAAACTGGAGGAGCCTGCCGAAGATGAGGCCATTATGGCTCGCCTTTAGGTGTCCACCTCGGGATAGCATCATTTAAAGAACGAGGATCAGCACAACGTAAAAAAGGAAAAACGGAGGAGCCTGCTGAAAATGACGCGATTACGGCTCGCCTTTAGTTGTTCTCCTCAGGATAGCGTAATTTTAAGAACGAGGGTCAGCACAACGTAAAAAAAAATCGGTAAAAAAAATGGTGGAGCCTGCCGAAGATGACGCCATTATGGCTCGTCTTTTGGTGTCCTCCTCGGGATAGCGTCATTTAAAGAACGAGGGTCAGCACAACGTAAAAAAAACACCGAAAAAAAACCGAAAAAAAATCGGAGGAGCCTGTCGAAGATGAAGCCACTACGGCTCGGCTTTAGGTGTCCTCCTTGGGATAGCATCATTTAAAGAACGAGGGTCAGCCAACGTACAAAAAAAACCCGGTAAAAAAAATCGGAGGAGCCTGCCGAAGATGAGGCCATTACGGCTCGCCTTTCGGTGTCTTCCTCAGGATAGTGTCATTTAAAGAACGAGGGTCAGCACAACGTTAAAAAAAACCCGAAAAAAAAATGGAGGATCCTGCCGAAGATTAGGCCATTACGGCTCGCCTTTAGGTGTCCTCCTCGGGATAGCATCTTTTAAAGAAAGAGGGTCAGCACAACGTAAGAAAAAAAAAACGGAGGAGCCTGCTGAAGATGAGTCGATTACGGCTCGCCTTTAGGTGTCTTCCTCGGGATAGCGTCATTTAAAAAATGAGGGTCAGAACAACGTAAAAAAAATTGGAAAAAAAACCGGAGTAGCTTGTCGAAGATGAGGCGATTACGGCTCGCCTGTGGTGTCCTCCTCAGGATAGCATCATTTAAAGAACGAGGGTCAGCACAACGTAAAAAAAAAAAAAAAGCGGAGGAGCCTGCTAAAGATGAGTTGATTATGGCTCGCCTTTAGGTGTCCTCCTCAGGATAGCATCATTTAAAGAACGAGGGTCAGCACAACGTACAAAAAAAAACCCGGTAAAAAAAAACCGGAGTAGCTTGCCGAAGATGAGGCCATTACGGCTCGCCTTTAGGTGTCCTCCTCGGGATAGCGTCATTTAATGAGCGAGGGTCAGCACAACGTAAAAAAAACCAGAAAAAACTGGAGGAGCCTGCCGAAGATGAGGCCATTATGGCTCGCCTTTAGGTGTCTTCCTCGGGATAGCGTCATTTAAAAAACGAGGGTCAGAACACCGTAAAAAAAAAAAAACTGCAAAAAAAACCAGAGGAGCTTGCCGATGATGAGGCGATTACGACTCGTCTTTAGGTGTCCTCCTCGAGATAGCATCATTTAAAGAATGAGGGTCAGAACAACGTAAAAAAAAATGGAGGAGCCTTCTGAAGATGAGTCGATTACGGCTCGCCTTTAGGTGTCCTCCTCGGGATAGCGTAATTTAAAGAACGAGGGTCAGCACAACGTACAAAAAAAAACCCGGTAAATAAAAAATTGGAGGAGCCTGCCAAAGATGACGCCATTACCGCTCACCTTTAGGTGTCCTCCTCGGGATAGCTTCATTTAAAGAACGAGGGTCAGCACAACGTAAAAAAAAACTAGAAAAAAAACGGAGGAACCTGCCAAAGATGAGGCCATTACATCTCGCCTTTAGGTGTCAATCCTCGGGATAGTGTCATTTAAAGAACGAGGGTCAGCACAACGTAAAAAAAAAACTAAAAAAAAACCGGAGGAGCCTGCCGTAGATGAGGCCATTACGGCTCGCCTTTCGGTGTCTTCCTCGGGATAGCGTCATTTAAAGAACGAGGGTCAGCACAACGTAAAAAAAAACGGAAAAAACTGGAAAAAAAATAGAGGAGCCTGCTGAAGATGAGTCCATTTCGGCTTGCCTTTAGGTATCCTCCTCGGGATAGCATCATTTAAAGAACGAGGGTCAGCAAAACGTAAGAGAAAAAAGGAAAAAACCACGAAGGAGCCTGCTGAACATGAGGCGATTACGGCTCGCCTCTAGGTGTCCTCCTCACGATAGCGTCATTTAAAGAACGAGGGTCAGCACAATGTTAAAAAAAACCCGAAAAAAAAATGGAGGATCCTGCTGAAGATTAGGCTATTACGGCTCGCCTTTGGGTGTCCTCCTCGGGATAGCGTCATTTAAAGAACGAGGGTTAGAACAACGTAAAAAAAATCGGAAAAAAACCTAAAAAAAAACTGCAGGAGCCTGTCGAAGATGAGGCGATTACGGCTCGCCTTTAGGTGTCCTCCTCGGGATAGCATCATTTAAAGAACGAGGGTCAGCAAAACGTAAGAGAAAAAAAATGGAGGAGCCTGCTGAAGACGAGTCGATTACGGCTCGCCTTTAGGTGTCCTCCTCGGGATAGCGTCATTTAAAGAACGAGGGTCAGCATAACGTATAAAAAAAAGGAAAAAACCGGAAAATAACGGAGGAGCCTGCTGAAGATGAGGCGATTACGGCTCGCCTCTAGGTGTCCTCCTCACGATAGCGTCATTTAAAGAACGAGGGTCAGCACAACGTTAAAAAAAACCCGAAAAAAAATAGAGGATCCTGCCGAAGATTAGGCCATTACGGCTCGCCTTTAGGTGTCCTCCTCGGGATAGCGTCATTTAAAGAACGAGGGTCAGAACAACCTAAAAAAAAATCGGCAAAAAACCCAAAAAAAAATGGAGGAGCCTGCCGAAGATGAGGCCATTACGGCTCGGCTTTAGATGTCTTCCTCAGGATAGCGTCATTTAAAAAATGAGGGTCTGAACAACGTAAAAAAAATTGGAAAAAAAACCGGAGGAGCTTGTCGAAGATGAGGCGATTATGGCTCACCTTTAGGAGTCCTCCTCAGGATAGCATCATTTAAAGAACGAGGGTCAGCACAACGTAAAAAAAAAAAGCGGAGGAGCCTGCTAAAGATGAGTCGATTACGGCTCACCTTTAGGTGTCCTCCTCAGGATAGCGTCATTTAAAGAACGAGGGTCAGCACAACGTACAAAAAAAAAACCCAGAAAAAAAACCGGAGGAGCCTGCTGAAGATGAGGCCATTACGGCTCGCCTTTAGGTGTCCTCCTCGGGATTGCGTCATTTAAAGAACGAGGGTCAGCACAACGTAAACAAAAAACCAGAAAAAAACCGGAGGAGCCTGCCGAAGATGAGGCCATTATGGCTCGCCTTTAGGTGTCCACCTCGAGATAGCATCATTTAAAGAACGAGGATCAGCACAACATAAATAAAAAACTGGAGGAGCTTGCCGAAGATGAGGCGATTGATGACAAGTCATCTTAGCCTAGTTTCACTAGTCTTTTTCCTTTGTTTTCATTTAGTTTTATGCACTTTCTTGGGCCATAAATAAGCCAATTGGGTAGAATATCATGTCTCCCTAGATTCAATCAACTATGGATGAATTGATGCATTTTCATGAGTTTTATGCCATAATTGCTTATATGACAAGAAAAAGAATAACTCTCATGATTAGAGCATAGCTTTGATGCAATTATTGGTTGATGATAGGTGGAATAAAGCTTGGAAGAAGGTTGCAAGAATGGGCTTGAAAAGAGGGATTCACGTTTGAGCTAACGTTTGCCTCAAATGTTAACTCAAACGTGAGAAGCAGATGAAGAACACCCTGGAGAAGAGCCAACGTTTGCGCCAACGTTTGCCTCAAACGTTGAGGCAAACGTTGGCTGAAGAAGGAGCAAAGGAAGGCAACGTTTGCGCCAACGTTTGCCTCAAACGTGAGGTCAAACGTTGCCGCCAAAGAGAAGAGAAAGAGCACTCCTGGGCATGGCAACGTTTGAGCCAACGTTTGCCTCAAACGTGACGTCAAACGTTGGCCACATATTAGCAAGGAGAAGCACCCCTGGAGTAAACCAACGTTTGCGCCAACGTTTGCCTCAAACGTGAGGTCAAATGTTGGCGCCATAAAAGCAAAGAAGAGCACCTCTGTTTGATGCATTGAGTGAGCCACGTTTGCGCCAACGTTTGCCTCAAACGTTGGCCAAACGTTGGCCAAAGGAGTAGCATGGGGGAACCACGTTTGAGCTCACGTTTGACCTCAAACGTTGGCTCAAACGTGGAAGACAGCAACTTGACCGAGCTGCATAATGTCACACAAGGGACGTTTGAGTCAACGTTTGCCTCAAACGTTGACTCAAACGTGAATGGTTCATGGCCCGATTCACTAATGGATTTCTTCCCAACACCAAGAGCAATCAACGGAGGCTACTATCAACCCAATTCCATCAAGGCTAAAGGCCCAATTCAAGGCTTAATGATCATTTGAAGAAAGTGTATAAATAGCTTAGGATTTGAAGTTTTAGAGGAGCTTCCTTTTTAGAATTTTTAATACTTGCAGTAGAGAGCTCACCTTAGTAGTTGCTTTTAGAATTTGAGAGTTACTGGGAAGGAGAATTGAATTCTCTTCCTCTGGGTTGTTTCTGTTTTCTTTTCTACACACTTTGTTTGAGTCTTGAGTGTTGAGAATTGAAGGAATTCTGTTTCAATCTCACCTTGAGATCTCTCTGTTTTGATTTACTGCATCATTGAGAATTTGCGATTTCACTTTTTTCTTCTACTGCTGGATCTTTACTTTTCTTGCAATTGAATTCTAAATTTGGATCTAGGAAGGCATTGAGATCTAGACTTGGTTATCTAGTCTCTTGGGTCTTAAGATCTACATCTTTCAATTTAAATTTCCTTGTTTCGTTGCTACACCAAGCTTATTGTTATTGTTATTTGAGATCCGGTTTGATTGAATCCATATTTTATATTCCTGCTTGTTGCAATTTACATTTCCTTGTTTAATTTCTGCAATCCCAATTCCCAATTCCTTTTATAATTCAAGCAATTTACATTTCTTGCACTTTAAGATTCTGCAATTTACATTTCTTGCGTTCTAAGTTTCTGCCATTTCATTTCTTGTTCTTTAAGATTCTGCTCTTTTTCTTTTTGTTCCTTTTAATTTCATGCAAATCACCCACTCCCCTTTACATTCTATGCAATTTAATTCCTGTCAACACAATTTCACACAATCAACACTTGTTTGCTTGACTAATTCAACCACTAAACTAAAGTTGCTCAATCCTTCAATCCCTGTGGGATCGACCACACTCCCGTGAGTTATTATTACTTGATGTGACCCGGTGCACTTGCCGGTGAGTTTTGTGTCGGATCGTTTTCCGTACATCAGCGATTACGGCTCGCCTTTAGGTGTCCTCCTCGGGATAGCATCATTTAAAGAATGAGGGTCAGCACAACGTAAAAAAAAAACGGAGGAGCCTGCTGAAGATGAGTCGATTACGGCTCGCCTTTAGGTGTCCTCCTCGGGATAGCGTCATTTAAAGAACAAGGGTCAACACAACGTACAAAAAAAAAACCCGGTAAAAAAAAACCGGAGGAGCCTGCCGAAGATGAGGCCATTATGGCTCGCCTTTAGGTGTCCTCCTCGGGATTGCATCATTTAAAGAACGAGGGTTAGCACAATGTAAAAAACAACAAGAAAAAACCGGAGGAGCCTGCCGAAGACGAGGCCATTACGGCTCGCCTTTAGGTGTCATCCTCGGGATAGTGTCATTTAAAGAACGAGGATCAGCACAACGTAAAAAAGGAAAAACGGAGGAGCCTGCCAAAGATGACGCCATTATCGCTCGCCTTTAGGTGTCCTCCTCGGTATAGCTTCATTTAAAGAACGAGGGTCAGCACAACGTAAAAAAAAACTAGAAAAAAAACGGAGGAACCTGCCAAAGATGAGGCTATTACATCTCGCCTTTAGGTGTCAATCCTCGGGATAGTGTCATTTAAAGAACGAGGGTCAGCACAACGTAAAAAAAAAACTAAAAAAAAACCGGAGGAGCCTGCCGTAGATGAGGCCATTACGACTTGCCTTTAGGTGTCCTCCTCGGGATAGCGTCATTTAAAGAACGAGGGTCAGGACAACGTAAAAAAAAAACCAGAAAAAAACCAGAGGAGCCTGCCGAAGATGAGGCTATTACGGCTCGCCTTTCGGTGTCTTCCTCGGGATAGCGTCATTTAAAGAACGAGGGTCAGCACAACGTAAAAAAAAACGGAAAAAACTGGAAAAAAAATAGAGGAGCCTGCTGAAGATGAGTCCATTTCGGCTTGCCTTTAGGTATCCTCCTCGGGATAGCATCATTTAAAGAACGAGGGTCAGCAAAACGTAAGAGAAAAAAGGAAAAAACCACGGAGGATCCTGCTGAACATGAGGCGATTACGGCTCGCCTCTAGGTGTCCTCCTCACGATAGCGTCATTTAAAGAACGAGGGTCAGCACAATGTTAAAAAAAACCCGAAAAAAACCTAAAAAAAAACTGCAGGAGCCTGTCGAAGATGAGGCGATTACGGCTCGCCTTTAGGTGTCCTCCTCGGGATAGCATCATTTAAAGAACGAGGGTCAGCAAAACGTAAGAGAAAAAAAATGGAGGAGCCTGCTGAAGACGAGTCGATTACGGCTCGCCTTTAGGTGTCCTCCTCGGGATAGCGTCATTTAAAGAACGAGGGTCAGCATAACGTATAAAAAAAAGGAAAAAACCGGAAAATAACGGAAAAGCCTGCTGAAGATGAGGCGATTACGGCTCGCCTCTAGGTGTCCTCCTCACGATAGCGTCATTTAAAGAACGAGGGTCAGCACAACGTTAAAAAAAACCCGAAAAAAAATGGAGGATCCTGCCGAAGATTAGGCCATTACGGCTCGCCTTTAGGTGTCCTCCTCGGGATAGCGTCATTTAAAGAACGAGGGTCAGAACAACCTAAAAAAAAAATCGGCAAAAAACCCAAAAAAAAATGGAGGAGCCTGCCGAAGATGAGGCCATTACGGCTCGGCTTTAGATGTCTTCCTCAGGATAGCGTCATTTAAAAAATGAGGGTCAGAACAACGTAAAAAAAATTGGAAAAAAAACCGGAGGAGCTTGTCGAAGATGAGGCGATTACGGCTCACCTTTAGGAGTCCTCCTCAGGATAGCATCATTTAAAGAACGAGGGTCAGCACAACGTAAAAAAAAAAAAGCGGAGGAGCCTGCTAAAGATGAGTCGATTACGGCTCACCTTTAGGTGTCCTCCTCAGGATAGCGTCATTTAAAGAACGAGGGTCAGCACAACGTACAAAAAAAAAACCCAGAAAAAAAACCGGAGGAGCCTGCTGAAGATGAGGCCATTACGGCTCGCCTTTAGGTGTCCTCCTCGGGATAGCGTCATTTAAAGAGCGAGGGTCAGCACAACGTAAAAAAAACCAGAAAAAACTGGAGGAGCCTGCCGAAGATGAGGCCATTATGGCTCGCCTTTAGGTGTCTTCCTCGGGATAGCGTCATTTAAAAAACGAGGGTCAGAACAACGTAAAAAAAAACTGGAAAAAAAACCGGAGGAGCTTGCTGAAGATGAGGCGATTACGGCTCGCCTTTGGGTGTCCTCCTCGAGATAGCATCATTTAAAGAATGAGGGTCAGCACAACGTAAAAAAAAAAACGGAGGAGCCTGCTGAAGATGAGTCGATTACGGCTCGCCTTTAGGTGTCCTCCACGGGATAGCGTCATTTAAAGAACGAGGGTCAGCACAACGTACGAAAAAAAACCCGGTAAATAAAAAACCGGAGGAGCCTACCGAAGATGAGGCCATTACGACTCGCCTTTAGATGTCCTCCTCGGGATAGCATCATTTAAAGAACGAGGGTCAGCACAACGTAAAAAAAAAACCAGAAAAAAACCGGAGGAGCCTGCCGAAGATGAGGCCATTACGACTCGCCTTTAGATGTCCTCCTCGGGATAGCGTCATTTAAAGAACGAGGGTCAGCACAACGTAAAAAAAAAACCAGAAAAAAACCGGAGGAGCCTGGCGAAGATGAGGCCATTACGGCTCGCCTTTAGGTGTCATCCTCGGGATAGTGTCATTTAAAGAACGAGAGTCAGCACAACGTAAAAAAAAAACCAGAAAAAAATCGGAGGAGCTTGCAGAAGATGAGGCCATTACGACTCGCCTTTAGGTGTCCTCCTCGGGATAGCGTCATTTAAAGAACGAGGGTCAGCACAACGTAAAAAAAAAACCAGAAAAAAACCAGAGGAGCCTGCCGAAGATGAGGCCATTACGGCTCGCCTTTAGGTGTCCTCCTCATGATAGCATCATTTAAAGAACGAGGGTTAGCACAACGTAAAAAAATAACCGAAAAAAAACCCCAAGAAAAAACCGGAGGAGCCTGCCGAAGACGAGGCCATTACGGCTCGCCTTTAGGTGTCATCCTCGGGATAGTGTCATTTAAAGAACAAGGGTCAGCACAACGTAAAAAAAAAAAAACCAGAAAAAAAACCGGAGGAGCCTGCCGAAGATGAGGCCATTACGGCTCGCCTTTAGGTGTCCTCCTCGGGATAGCGACATTTAAAGAACGAGGGTCAGCACAACGTAAAAAAAAAACCAGAAAAAAATCGGAGGAGCCTGGCGAAGATGAGGCCATTACGGCTCGCCTTTAGGTGTCCTCCTCGGGATAGTGTCATTTAAAGAACGAGGGTCAGCACAACGTAAAAAAAAAACCAGAAAAAAAACCGGAGGAGCCTGCCGAAGATGAGGCCATTACAGCTCGCCTTTAGGCGTCCTCCTCGGGATTGCGTCATTTAAAGAACGAGGGTCAGCACAACGTAAACAAAAAACCAGAAAAAACCGGAGGAGCCTGCCAAAGATGAGGCCATTATGGCTCGCCTTTAGGTGTCCACCTCGGGATAGCATCATTTAAAGAACGAGGGTCAGCACAACGTAAAAAAAGAAAAATGGAGGAGCCTGCTGAAGATGAGGCGATTACGGCTCGCCTTTAGTTGTCCTCCTCAGGATAGCGTAATTTTAAGAACGAGGGTCAGCACAACGTAAAAAAAAAATCGGTAAAAAAAATGGTGGAGCCTGCCGAAGATGACGCCATTACGGCTCGCCTTTTGGTGTCCTCCTCGGGATAGCGTCATTTAAAGAACGAGGGTCAGCACAACGTAAAAAAAAAACGGAAAAAACCGAAAAAAATCGAAGGAGCCTTCCGAAGATGAGGCCATTACGGCTCGCTTTTAGGTGTCCTCCTTGGGATAGCGTCAATTAAAGAACGAGGGTCAGCTAACGTAAAAAAAAACCCGGTAAAAAAAAACCGGAGGAGCCTGCCGAAGATGAGGCCATTACAGCTCGCCTTTAGGTGTCCTCCTCGGGATTGCGTCATTTAAAGAACGAGGGTCAGCACAACGTAAACAAAAAACCAGAAAAAAACCGGAGGAGCCTGCCGAAGATGAGGCCATTATGGCTCGCCTTTAGGTGTCCACCTCGAGATAGCATCATTTAAAGAACGAGGATCAGCACAACGTAAAAAAGGAAAAACGGAGGAGCCTGCTAAAGATGAGGCGATTACGGCTCGCCTTTAGTTGTTCTCCTCAGGATAGCGTAATTTTATGAACGAGGGTCAGCACAACGTAAAAAAAAAATCGGTAAAAAAAATGGTGGAGCCTGCCGAAGATGACGCCATTACGGCTCGCCTTTTGGTGTCCTCCTCCGGATAGCGTCATTTAAAGAACGAGGGTCAGCACAACGTAAAAAAAAAAAACCGGAAAAAAACCAAAAAAAAAATCAGAGGAGCCTGTCGAAGATGAGGCCACTACGGCTCGCCTTTAGGTGTCCTCCTTGGGATAGCGTCAATTAAAGAACGAGGGTCAGCCAACGTACAAAAAAAACCCGATAAAAAAACCGGAGGAGCCTGCTGAAGATGAGGCCATTACGGCTCGCCTTTCGGTGTCTTCCTTGGGATAGCGTCATTTAAAGACCGAGGGTCAGCACAACGTAAAAAAAATGGAAAAAACCGGAAAAAAATAGAGGAGCCTGCTGTAGATGAGTCCATTTCGGCTTGCCTTTAGGTATCCTACTCGGGATAGCGTCATTTAAAGATCGAGGGTCACCATAACGTATAAAAAAAAAGGAAAAAACCACGGAGGAGCCTGCTGAAGATGAGGCGATTACGGCTCACCTCTAGGTGTCCTCCTCACGATAGCGTCATTTAAAGAACGAGGGTCAGCACAATGTTAAAAAAAACCCGAAAAAAACCTAAAAAAAAACCGGAGGAGCCTGCCGAAGATGAGGCGATTACGGCTCGCCTTTAGGTGTCCTCTTCGGGATAGCATCTTTTAAAGAATAAGGGTCAGCACAACGTAAGAAAAAAAAATGGAGGAGCCTGCTGATGATGAGTCGATTACGGCTCGCCTTTAGGTGTCCTCCTCAGGATAGCGTCATTTAAAGAACGAGGGTCAGCACAACGTACAAAAAAAAACCCGGTAAAAAAAAAAACCGGAGGAGCCTGCCGAAGATGAGTCCATTATGGCTCGCCTATAGGTGTCCTCCTCGGGATAGCGTCTTTTAAACAACGAGGGTCAGCACAACGTAAAAAAAACCGGAAAAAAAAAACCGGGAGAGCCTGCCGAAGATGAGGCCATTACGGCTCGCCTTTAGGTATCCTCCTCGGGACAGCGTCATTTAAAGAACGAGGGTCAGCACAACGTAAACAAAAAACCAGAAATAACCGGAGGAGCCTGCCAAAGATGAGGCCATTATGGCTCGCCTTTAGGTGTCCACCTCGGGATAGCATCATTTAAAGAACGAGGGTCAGCACAACGTAAAAAAAGAAAAATGGAGGAGCCTGCTGAAGATGAGGCGATTACGGCTCGCCTTTAGTTGTCCTCCTCAGGATAGCGTAATTTTAAGAACGAGGGTCAGCACAACGTAAAAAAAAAATCGGTAAAAAAAATGGTGGAGCCTGCCGAAGATGACGCCATTACGGCTCGCCTTTTGGTGTCCTCCTCGGGATAGCGTCATTTAAAGAACGAGGGTCAGCACAACGTAAAAAAAAAACGGAAAAAACTGAAAAAAATCGAAGGAGCCTTCCGAAGATGAGGCCATTACGGCTCGCTTTTAGGTGTCCTCCTTGGGATAGCGTCAATTAAAGAACGAGGGTCAGCTAACGTAAAAAAAAACCCGGTAAAAAAAAACCGGAGGAGCCTGCCGAAGATGAGGCCATTACAGCTCGCCTTTAGGTGTCCTCCTCGGGATTGCGTCATTTAAAGAACGAGGGTCAGCACAACGTAAACAAAAAACCAGAAAAAAACCGGAGGAGCCTGCCGAAGATGAGGCCATTATGGCTCGCCTTTAGGTGTCCACCTCGAGATAGCATCATTTAAAGAACGAGGGTCAGCACAACGTAAAAAAGGAAAAACGGAGGAGCCTGCTAAAGATGAGGCGATTACGGCTCGCCTTTAGTTGTTCTCCTCAGGATAGCGTAATTTTATGAACGAGGGTCAGCACAACGTAAAAAAAAAAATCGGTAAAAAAAATGGTGGAGCCTGCCGAAGATGACGCCATTACGGCTCGCCTTTTGGTGTCCTCCTCCGGATAGCGTCATTTAAAGAACGAGGGTCAGCACAACGTAAAAAAATAACGGAAAAAACCGAAAAAAATCGAAGGAGCCTTCCGAAGATGAGGCCATTACGGCTCGCTTTTAGGTGTCCTCCTTGGGATAGCGTCAATTAAAGAACGAGGGTCAGCTAACGTAAAAAAAAACCCGGTAAAAAAAAACCGGAGGAGCCTGCCGAAGATGAGGCCATTACAGCTCGCCTTTAGGTGTCCTCCTCGGGATTGCGTCATTTAAAGAACGAGGGTCAGCACAACGTAAACAAAAAACCAGAAAAAAACCGGAGGAGCCTGCCGAAGATGAGGCCATTATGGCTCGCCTTTAGGTGTCCACCTCGAGATAGCATCATTTAAAGAACGAGGGTCAGCACAACGTAAAAAAGGAAAAACGGAGGAGCCTGCTAAAGATGAGGCGATTACGGCTCGCCTTTAGTTGTTCTCCTCAGGATAGCGTAATTTTATGAACGAGGGTCAGCACAACGTAAAAAAAAAATCGGTAAAAAAAATGGTGGAGCCTGCCGAAGATGACGCCATTACGGCTCGCCTTTTGGTGTCCTCCTCGGGATAGCGTCATTTAAAGAACGAGGGTCAGCACAACGTAAAAAAAAAACGGAAAAAACCGAAAAAAATCGAAGGAGCCTTCCGAAGATGAGGCCATTACGGCTCGCTTTTAGGTGTCCTCCTTGGGATAGCGTCAATTAAAGAACGAGGGTCAGCTAACGTAAAAAAAAACCCGGTAAAAAAAAACCGGAGGAGCCTGCCGAAGATGAGGCCATTACAGCTCGCCTTTAGGTGTCCTCCTCGGGATTGCGTCATTTAAAGAACGAGGGTCAGCACAACGTAAACAAAAAACCAGAAAAAAACCGGAGGAGCCTGCCGAAGATGAGGCCATTATGGCTCGCCTTTAGGTGTCCACCTCGAGATAGCATCATTTAAAGAACGAGGATCAGCACAACGTAAAAAAGGAAAAACGGAGGAGCCTGCTAAAGATGAGGCGATTACGGCTCGCCTTTAGTTGTTCTCCTCAGGATAGCGTAATTTTATGAACGAGGGTCAGCACAACGTAAAAAAAAAATCGGTAAAAAAAATGGTGGAGCCTGCCGAAGATGACGCCATTACGGCTCGCCTTTTGGTGTCCTCCTCCGGATAGCGTCATTTAAAGAACGAGGGTCAGCACAACGTAAAAAAAAAAAACCGGAAAAAAACCAAAAAAAAAATCAGAGGAGCCTGTCGAAGATGAGGCCACTACGGCTCGCCTTTAGGTGTCCTCCTTGGGATAGCGTCAATTAAAGAACGAGGGTCAGCCAACGTACAAAAAAAACCCGATAAAAAAACCGGAGGAGCCTGCTGAAGATGAGGCCATTACGGCTCGCCTTTCGGTGTCTTCCTCGGGATAGCGTCATTTAAAGACCGAGGGTCAGCACAACGTAAAAAAAATGGAAAAAACCGGAAAAAAATAGAGGAGCCTGCTGTAGATGAGTCCATTTCGGCTTGCCTTTAGGTATCCTACTCGGGATAGCGTCATTTAAAGATCGAGGGTCACCATAACGTATAAAAAAAAAGGAAAAAACCACGGAGGAGCCTGCTGAAGATGAGGCGATTACGGCTCACCTCTAGGTGTCCTCCTCACGATAGCGTCATTTAAAGAACGAGGGTCAGCACAATGTTAAAAAAAACCCGAAAAAAACCTAAAAAAAAACCGGAGGAGCCTGCCGAAGATGAGGCGATTACGGCTCGCCTTTAGGTGTCCTCTTTGGGATAGCATCTTTTAAAGAATAAGGGTCAGCACAACGTAAGAAAAAAAAATGGAGGAGCCTGCTGATGATGAGTCGATTACGGCTCGCCTTTAGGTGTCCTCCTCAGGATAGCGTCATTTAAAGAACGAGGGTCAGCACAACGTACAAAAAAAAACCCGGTAAAAAAAAAAACCGGAGGAGCCTGCCGAAGATGAGTCCATTATGGATCGCCTATAGGTGTCCTCCTCGGGATAGCGTCTTTTAAACAACGAGGGTCAGCACAACGTAAAAAAAACCGGAAAAAAAAAACCGGGAGAGCCTGCCGAAGATGAGGCCATTACGGCTCGCCTTTAGGTGTCCTCCTCGGGATAGCATCATTTAAAGAATGAAGGTCAGCACAACGTAAAAAAAAACCCAAAAAAACTGAAAAAAAAAATAGAGGAGCCTGCTGAAGATGAGGCCATTACGGCTTGTCTTTAGGTATCTTCCTTGGGATAGCGTCATTTAAAGAACGAGGGTCAGCATAACGTATAAAAAAAAGGAAAAACCGGAAAAAATCAGAGGAGCCTGCCGAAGATGAGGCTATTACGTCTCGCCTTTCGGTGTCTTCCTCGGGATAGCGTCATTTAAAGAACGAGGGTCAGCACAACGTAAAAAAAAACGGAAAAAACCGGAAAAAAAATAGAGGAGCCTGCTGAAGATGAGTCCATTTCGGCTTGCCTTTAGGTATCCTCCTCGGGACAGCGTCATTTAAAGAACGAGGGCCACCATAACGTATAAAAAAAAGGAAAAAACCACGGAGGAGCCTGTTGAAGATGAGGCGATTACGGCTCGCCTCTAGGTGTCCTCCTCACGATAGCGTCATTTAATGAACGAGGGTCAGCACAACGTTAAAAAAAAACCCGAAAAAAAAATGGAGGATCCTGTTGAAGATTAGGCCATTACGGCTCGCCTTTGGGTGTCCTCCTTGGGATAGCGTCATTTAAAGAACAAGGGTTAGAACAACGTAAAAAAAAATCAGAAAAAAACCTAAAAAAAAAACCGGAGGAGCCTGTCGAAGATGAGGCGATTACGGCTCGCCTTTAGGTGTCCTCCTCGGGATAGCATCATTTAAAGAACGAGGGTCAGCACAACGTAAGAAAAAAAAAACGGAGGAGCCTGCTGAAGACGGGTCGATTACGGCTCGCCTTTAGGTGTCCTCCACGGGATAGCGTCTTTTAAAGAACGAGGGTTAGCACAACGTACAAAAAAAAACCGGAAAAAAAAACCGGGAGAGCCCGCCGAAGATGAGGCCATTACGGCTCGCCTTTAGGTGTCCTCCTCGGGATAGCATCATTTAAAGAACGAGGGTCAGCACAACGTAAAAAAAAACCCAAAAAAACCGAAAAAAAAAATAAAGGAGCCTGCTGAAGATGAGGCCATTACGGCTTGCCTTTAGGTATCTTCCTGGGGATAGCGTCATTTAAAGAACGAGGGTCAGCATAACTTATAAAAAAAGGAAAAAACCGGAAAAAACCGGAGGAGCCTGCTGAAGATGAGGCGATTACGGCTCGCCTCTAGGTGTCCTCCTCACGATAGCGTCATTTAAAGAACGAGGGTCAGCACAACGTTAAAAAAAACCCGAAAAAAAATGGAGGATCCTGCCGAAGATTAGGCCATTACGGCTCGCCTTTAGGTGTCCTCTTCGGGATAGCGTCATTTAAAGAACGAGGGTCAGAACAACCTAAAAAAAAATCGGCAAAAAACCCAAAAAAAAAAAAAACGGAGGAGCCTGCCGAAGATGAGGCCATTACGGCTCGCCTTTAGGTGTCTTCCTCGGGATAGCGTCGTTTAAAAAATGAGGGTCAGAACAACGTAAAAAAAATTGGAAAAAAAACCGGAGGAGCTTGTCGAAGATGAGGCGATTACGGCTCACCTTTAGGAGTCCTCCTCAGGATAGCATCATTTAAAGAACGAGGGTCAGCACAACGTAAAAAGAAAAAAGCGGAGGAGCTTGCTAAAGATGAGTCGATTACGGCTCACCTTTAGGTGTCCTCCTCAGGATAACGTCATTTAAAGAACGAGGGTCAGCACAACGTACGAAAAAAAACCCGGTAAATAAAAAACCGGAGGAGCCTGCCGAAGATGAGGCCATTACGGCTCGCCTTTAGATGTCCTCCTCGGGATAGTGTCATTTAAAGAACGAGGGTCAGCACAACGTAAAAAAAAAACCAGAAAAAAACCGGAGGAGCCTGCTGAAGATGAGTCGATTACGGCTCGCCTTTAGGTGCCCTCCTCGGGATAGCGTCATTTAAAGAACGAGGGTCAGCACAACGTACAAAAAAAAAACCTGAAAAAAAACTGGAGGAGCCTGCCGAAGATGAGGTCATTATGGCTCGCCTTTAGGTGTCCTCCTCGGGATAGCGTCATTTAAAGAACGAGGGTCAGCACAACGTAAAAAAAAAACCAGAAAAAAACCGGTGGAGCCTGCCGAAGATGAGGCCATTACGGCTCGCCTTTAGGTGTCCTCCTCATGATAGCATCATTTAAAGAACGAGGGTCAGCACAACGTAAAAAAAAACCGAAAAAAAACCCAAAAAAAAAACTAGAGGAGGCTGTCGAAGATGAGGCCATTACGGCTCGCCTTTAGGTGTCTTCCTCGGGATAGTGTCATTTAAAGAACGAGGGTCAGAACAATGTAAAAAAAAAACTGGAAAAAAAACCGTAGGAGTGGTGCACGAAAGTGTGATCTCAGGCAACGGTGCCAAAAACTCTGTACGCACGTCTTAATAAATTGTTTTTCATTCACAACTTCGATACAACTAACCAGCAAGTGCACTGGGTCGTCCAAGTAATAAAACCTTACGTGAGTAAGGGTCGATCCCACGGAGATTGTTGGTATGAAGGAAGCTATGGTTATCTTGTAAATCTCAGTCAGGCGGATAATAATTGATTATGGAGTTTTCGAAAATAAATAATAAATAGACAGAAAATAAAAATAGAAATACTTATGTATATCATTGGTGAGAATTTCAGATAAAGGTATAGAGATGCTTTCGTCCCTCTGAACTTCTGCTTTCCTGCTGTCTGCATCCAATCAGTCCTACTCCTTTCTTTGGCTGGCTTTATGTAAGGACATCACCATTGTCAATGGCTACTTTTCATCCTCTCTGTGAAAATGATCCAATGCGTAGTCACTGCATGGCTAATCATCTGGAGGCATCACCGTGGTCAATGGCTGCATCCTATCCTCTTGTGAAAATGGTCCAAATGCTCTGTCACAGCACGGCTAATCATCTGAGGTTCTTGATCATACTAGAATAGGATTCACCCTCCTTTTGCGTTTGTCACTACGCCCAGCACTCGCGAGTTTGAAGTTCGTCACAGTCATTCAATCCTAGAATCCTACTCGGAATACCACAGACAAGGTTTAGACTTTCCGGATTCTCATGAATGCCGCCATCAATCTAGCTTACACCACGAAGATTCTGATTAAGAGATCCAAGAGATAATCATTCAATCTAAGGTGGAACAGAAGTGGTTGTCAAGCACACGTTCGTGGGGGAATGATGATGATTGTCACGTTCATCACATTCATATTGAAGCACGAATGAATATCTTAGAAGCGGAATAAGTTGAATTGAATAGGAAAACAGTAGTACTTTGCATTAATTCATGAGGAACAGCAGAGCTCCACACCTTAATCTATGGAGTGTAGAAACTCTACCGTCGAAAAATACATAAGTGAAAGGTTCAGGCATGACCGAATGGCCAGCCCCCATGATCTAAGAACTAGACGTCCCAAGATGTCTAATACAATAGTAAAAAGTCCTATTTATACTAAACTAGTTACTGGGGTTTACAGAATTAAGTTTAAATGCAGAAATCCACTTCCAGGGCCCACTTTGGTGTGTCCTTGGGCTGAGCTTTAGCTTTCCACGTGCAGAGGCTCCTTTTGGAGTTGAACGCCAAGTTGTAACGTCTTTTTGGCGTTCAACTCTGGTTCGTGACATGTTTCTAGCGTTTAACTCCAGACTGCAGCATAGAACTGGCGTTCAATGCCCTTTTGCGTCGTCTAAGCTTGGCCAAAGTATGGACTATTATATATTGCTGGAAAGCCCTGGATGTCTACTTTTCAACGCAGTTGGAAGAGCGCCATTTTGAGTTCTGTAGCACCAGAAAATCCACTTTGAGTGTAGGGAGGACAGAATCCAACAGCATCAGCAGTCCTTCTTCAACCTCTGAATCTGATTTTTGCTCAAGTCCCTCAATTTCAGCCAGAAAATACCTGAAATCACAGAAAAACACACAAAATCATAGTAAAGTCCAGAAATATAAATTTAACATAAAAACTAATAAAAACATCCCTAAAAGTAACTCGATCCTACTAAAAACATACTAAAAAGAATGCCAAAAAGCGTATAAATTATCCGCTCATCAAAGAGCTTGCCGAAGATGAGGCGATTATGGCTCGCCTTTAGGTGTCCTCCTCGGGATAGCATCATTTAAAGAACGAGGGTCAGCACAACGTAAAAAAAAAAAAGGAAAAAACCGAAAAAAATAGAGGAGCCTACTGAAGATGAGGCCATTACTGCTTGCCTTTAGGTATCCTCCTCGGGATAGCATCAATTAAAGAACGAGGGTCAGCATAACGTATAAAAAAGGAAAAAACCGGAAAAAAAATGGAGTAGCCTGCTGAAGATGAGGCGATTACGGCTCACCTCTAGGTGTCCTCCTCACGATAGCGTCATTTAAAGAACGAGGGTCAGCACAACGTTAAAAAAAAACCGGAAAAAAAAATGGAGGATCCTGCCAAAGATTAGGCCATTACGGCTCGCCTTTAGGTGTTCTCATCGGGATAGCGTCATTTAAAGAACGAGGGTCAGAACAACGTAAAAAAAACCCGGAAAAAAACCCAAAAAAAATGGAGGAGCCTGCCGAGGATGAGACCATTACGGCTCGCCTTTAGGTGTCTTCCTCGGGATAGCGTCATTTAAAAAACGATGGTCAGAACAACGTAAAAAAAAACTGGAAAAAAAACCGGAGGAGCATGCCGAAGATGAGGCGATTACGGCTCTCCTTTAGGTGTCCTACTCGGGATAGCATCATTTAAAGAACGAGGGTCAGCACAACGTAAAAAAAAAATGGAGGTGCCTGCTGAAGATGAGTCGATTACGGCTCGCCTTTAGGTGTCCTCCTCGAGAAAACATCATTTAAAGAACGAGGGTCAGCACAACGTACAAAAAAAAAACCCGGTAAAAAAAAAACCGGAGGAGCCTGCCGAAGATGAGGCCATTACAGCTCGCCTTTAGGTGTCATCCTCGGGAAAGTGTCATTTAAAGAATGAGGGTCAGCACAACTTAAAAAAAAAAAACCAGAAAAAAAACCGGAGGAGCCTACCGAAGATGAGGCCATTACGGCTCGCCTTTAGGAGTCCTCCTCGGGATAGCGTCATTTAAAGAACGAGGGTCAGCACAACGTAAAAAAAAAACCTGAAAAAAACCGGAGGAGCTTGCCAAAGATGAGGCCATTACGGCTCGCCTTTAGGTGTCCTCCCCATGATAGCATCATTCAAAGAACGAGGGTCAGCACAACGTAAAAAAGAAAAAAAAACCCAAAAAAACCCAAAAAAAAACCGGAGGAGACTGTCGAAGATGAGGCCATTACGGCTCGCCTTTAGGTGTCTTCCTCGGGATAGTGTCATTTAAAGAACGAGGGTCAGAACAATGTAAAAAAAAACTGGACAAAAAACCGGAGGAGTGGTGCACGAAATTGTGATCTCAGGCAACGGCGCCAAAAACTCTGTACACACGTCTTAATAAATTATTTTTCATTCACAACTTCGATACAACTAACCAGCAAGTGCGCTGGGTCGTCCAAGTAATAAAACCTTACGTGAGTAAGGGTCGATCCCACGGAGATTGTTGGTATAAAGCAAACTATGGTCATCTTGTAAATCTCAGTCAGGCGGATAATAATTGATTATGGAGTTTTTGAAAATAAATAATAAATAGACAAAAAATAAAAATAGAAATACTTATGTATATCATTGGTGAGAATTTCAGATAAAGGTATAGAGATGCTTTCATCCCTCTGAACTTCTGCTTTCCTGCTGTCTTCATCCAATCAGTCCTACTCCTTTCTATGGCTGGCTTTATGTAAGGACATCACCATTGTCAATGGCTACTTTTCATCCTCTCTGTGAAAATGATCCGATGCGCTGTCACTGCATGGCTAATCATCTGGAGGCATCACCGTGGTCAATGGCTGCATCCTATCCTCTTGTAAAAATGGTCCAAATACTCTGTCACAGCACGGCTAATCATCTGAGGTTCTCGATCATACTAGAATAGGATTCACCCTCCTTTTGCGTCTGTCACTACGCCCAGCACTCGCGAGTTTGCAGTTCATCACAGTCATTCAATCCGAGAATCCTACTCGGAATACCACAGACAAGGTTTAGACTTTCCATATTCTCATGAATGCCGCCATCAATCTAGCTTACACCACGAAGATTCTGATTAAGACATCCAAGAGATAATCATTCAATCTAAGGTGGAACGGAAGTGGTTGTCAGGCACGCGTTCGTGGGGGAATGATGATGATTGTCACGTTCATCACATTAATATTGAAGCACGAATGAATATCTTAGAAGCGGAATAAGTTGAATTGAATAAAAAAACAGTAGTACTTTGCATTAATTCATGAGGAACAGCAGAGCTCCACACCTTAATCTATGGAGTGTAGAAACTCTACCGTTGAAAAATACATAAAAAAAAGGTTCAGGCATGGCCGAATGGCCAGCCCCCATGAACTAAGAACTAGACGTCCCAAGATGTCTAATACAATAGTAAAAAATCCTACTTATACTAAACTAGTTACTAGGGTTTACATAATTAAGTTTAAATGCAGAAATCTACTTCCAGGTCCCACTTTGGTGTGTGCTTGGGCTGAGCTTTAGCTTTCCACGTGCAGAGGCTCCTTTTGGAGTTGAACGCCAAGTTGTAACGTGTTTTTGGCGTTCAACTCTGGTTCGTGACGTGTTTCTGGCGTTTAACTCCAGACTACAGCGTAGAACTGGCGTTCAACGCCCTTTTGTGTCATCTAAACTCGGCCAAAGTATGGACTATTATATATTGCTGGAAATCCCTGGATGTCTACTTTCGAACACAATTGGAAGCGCGCCATTTTGAGTTCTGTAGCTCCAGAAAATCCACTTTGAGTGCAGGGAGGTCAGAATCCAACATCATCAGCAGTCCTTCTTCAACCTCTGAATCTGATTTTTGCTCAAGTCCCTCAATTTCAGCCAGAAAATACCTGAAATCACAGAAAAACACACAAACTCATAGTAAAGTCCAGAAATGTGAATTTAATATAAAAACTAATAAAAACATCCCTAAAAGTAACTAGATCCTACTAAAAACATACTAAAAATAATGCCAAAAAGCGTATAAATTATCTGCTCATCACAACACCAAACTTAAATTGTTGCTTGTCTCCAAGCAACTGAAAATCAAATAGGATAAAAAGAAGAGAATATACTATAAATTCCAAACTATCAATGAAACATAGCTCCAATCAGATGAGAGGGACTTGTAACTTTTTGCCTCTTGAATAGTTTTGGCATCTCACTTTATCCATTGAGGTTCAGAATGATTGGCATCTATGGGAACTCAGAGTTCAGATAGTGTTATTGATTCTCCTAGTTTAGTATGTTGATTCTTGAACACAGCTACTTTATGAGTCTTGGCCGTGGCCCTAAGCACTTTGTTTTCCAGTATTACCACCGGATACATAAATGCCACAGACACATAACTAGGTGAACCTTTTCAGATTGTGACTCAGCTTTGCTAAAGTCCCTAATTAGAGGTGTCCAGGGTTCTTAAGCACACTCTTCTTTTGCTTTGTACCTTGACTTTAACCGCCCAGTCTCATGTTTTCACTTGACACCTTCACGCCACAAGCACATGGTTAGGGATAGCTTGATTTAGCCGCTTAGGCTAGGATTTTATTCCTTTAGGCCCTCCTATCCACTGATGCTCAAAGCCTTGGGATCCTTTTTATTTACCCTTGCCTTTTGGTTTTAAGGGTTATTGGCTTTTTGCTCTTGCCTCTTGGTTTTAAGAGCTTTTGGCTTTTTCTGCTTGCTTTTTCTCTCTTTTTTTTTCGTTATCTTTTTTTTTCTAATTTTTTTCTGCAAGCTTTGTTCTTTGCTGCTTTTTCTTGCTTCAAGAATTATTTTTATGATTTTTCAGATTATCAAATAACATGTTTCCTTGTCATCATTCTTTTAAGAGCCAACATATTTAACATTCTAAAACAACAACTTCAAAAGACATATGCACTGTTCAAGCATTCATTCAGAAAACAAAAAAGTATTGTGACCACATCAATATAATTAAACTAAGTTCAAGGATAAATTCGAAACTCATGTACTTCTTGTTCTTTTGAATTAAAATATTTTTCATTTAAGAGAGGTGATGGATTCATAGGACATTCATAACTTTAAGACAAAGTTACTAACTACTAATGATCATGTAATAAGACACAAACATAGATAAGCACTTAACATAAAGAAAATGAAAAATAGAGAAAGTAAGAACAAGGAATGAGTCCACCTTAGTGATGGTGGCGTTTCCTTCTTGAGGAACCAATGATGTCCTTGAGCTCTTCTATGTCTCTTCCTTGCCTTTGTGGCTTGATCCCTAGTGATTTTTGGTATTCCTATCCTCAATTGCTTCCAATAATTATGTGGAGGGAAGTGCATCCCCTGAGGTATCTCAGGGATCTCTTGATTTGCAGCCACATGTTCTACCACTGAGCTATAGACCCTTGAGATGAATCTTTCCATCTCTCATGACTCAGAGGTGGAAGCCTTTGTCTTCCCTTCCCCTTTTCTAGAGGTTTCTCCGGTCTTAGGTGCCATCAATGGTAATGGAAAAACAAAAAGCTTATGCTTTTACCACACCAAACTTAGAATGTTGCTCGCCCTCGAGCAAAAGAAGAAAGAATAGAAGAGGAAGAAGAAGAAGAAGAAGGTATGGAGGAGATGGAGGGATGTGTGTATGGATGTGAGTGGTGAATGGAAAACAGAAGGGATGACCATGAATGGAGAGAGAGAGAGGGTGAGCTGGGTTGGGATCCTGTGAGATTCACAGATCTTGAGATGATCCTGTGGTGTCCACAGATCCTGAGGTGTCAAGGATTTACATCCCTGCACCCATTAGGCATGTAAAACGCCCTTGCATACAATTCTGGCGTTTAAACGCCGAATTGATGCTTGTTCTGGGCGTTCAGCGCCCAGATGCAGCATATATCTGGCGTTAAATGCCAGTTCTATGCTTGTTTCTGGTGTTCAGCGCCAGCTTTCCTCACTGTGCATTTCTGGCGTCTGAACGCCAGGATGCTGCTTGTTTCTGGCGTTCAACGCCAGAAACATGCTCTGTTCTGGCATTGAACGCCAGACAGATGCTCCTTACTAGCGTTTAAACGCCAGTAAGATCCCCCTTCAGGGTGTGATTTTTCTTCTGTTGTTTTTGATTCTGTTTTCAATTTTTATATTTATTTTGTGACTCCACATGATCATGAACCTAATAAAACATGAAAGAACAATAAAAATAAAATTAGATAAATAAAAATTGGGTTGCCTCCCAACAAGCGCTTCTTTAATGTCAATAGCTTGACAGTGGGCTCTCATAGAGCCTCACAGATATTCAGAGCATTGTTGAGACTCCCCAACACCAAACTTAGAGTTTGACTGTGGGGGCTCTGTTTGACTCTGTTTTGAGAGAAGCTTACTGTGCCTCTTTTCCATGTTCACAGAAGGATAACCTTGAGTTTGAAACACAAGGGTGTCCTCATTCACTTGAAGGACTAGTTCACCTCTGTCAACATCAATCACAGCTCTTGCTGTGGCTAGGAATGGTCTTCCAAGGTTGATGGATTCATCCTCATCCTTCCCAGTATCTAGGATTATGAAATCAGCAGGGATGTAAAGGCCTTCAACTTTTACTAACATGTCCTCTACTTGTCCATAAGCCTCTTTTCTTGAGTTATCTGCCATCTCTAGTGAGATTCTAGCAGCTTGTACCTCAAAGATTCCTAGCTTCTCCATTACAGAGAGTGGCATGAGGTTTATCCCTGACCCAAGGTCACATAGAGCCTTCTCAAAGGTCATGGTGCCTATGGTACAAGGTATTAGGAACTTTCCAGGATCCTGTTTCTTCTGAGGCAATCTTAGTTAATCCAATGCATTTAATTCATTGGTAAACAGGGGAGGTTCATCTCCCCAAGTCTCATTACCAAATAAATTGGCATTCAGCTTCATGATTGCACCAAGGAACTTGGCAACTTGCTCTTCAGTAACATCCTTATTCTCTTCAGAAGAAGAATACTCATCAGAGCTCATGAATGGCATAAGGAGGTTCAATGGAATCTCTATGGTCTCTAGATGAGCCTCAGATTCCTTTGGTTCCTCAAAGGGAAACTCCTTATTGATCACTGGAAGTCCCAGGAGGTCTTCCTCCTTGGGATTCACGTCCTCCCCTTCCTCTTTGGATTCGGCCATGATGGTTATATCAATGGCCTTGCACTCTCCTTTTGGATTTTCTTCTGTATTGCTTGGGAGAGTACTAGGGGGTTTCAGTGATTCTTTTACTCAGTTGGCCCACTTGTGCTTCCAAATTTCTAATGGAGGACCTTGTTTCATTCATGAAACTCACAGTGGCCTTAGATAGATCAGAGACTAAATTTACTAAATTAGAGGTATTTTGTTCAGAGTTCTCTGTCTGTTACTGAGTGGAGGATGGAAAAGGCTTGCTATTGCTAAACCTGTTTCTTCCACCATTATTAAAGCCTTGTTGAGGCTTTTGTTGATCCTTCCATGAGAGATTTGGGTGATTTCTCCATGAGGGGTTATAGGTGTTTCCATAAGGTTCACCCATATAATTTACCTCTGCTATTGCAGGGTTCTCAGGATCATAAGCTTCTTCTTCAGCAGATGCCTCTTGAGTACTGTTAGATGCAGCTTGCATTCCATTCAGACTCTGAGAAATCATATTGACTTACTGAGTCAATATTTTATTTTGAGCCAATATGGCATTCAGAGTATCAATTTCAAGAACTCCCTTCTTCTGAGGCATCCCATTACTCACAGGATTCCTCTCAGAAGTGTACATGAACTGGTTATTAGCAACCATGTCAATGAGTTCTTGAGCTTCTGCAGGCATTTTCTTTAGGTGAATGGATCCACCTGCAGAAGTATCCAATGACATCTTAGCTAATTCAGACAGACCATCATAGAATATATCCAGGATGGTCCATTCTGAAAGCATGTCAGAAGGACACTTTTTGGTCAGTTGCTTGTATCTCTCCCAAGCTTCATAGAGGGATTCACCTTCTTTCTGTCTGAAGGTTTGAACATCCACTCTAAGCTTGCTCAGCTTTTGAGGAGGAAATAACTTGGCTAAGAAAGTCGTGACCAGCTTATCCCAAGAGTTCAGGCTATCTTTGGGCTGAGAGTCCAACCATATTCTAGCTCTGTCTCTTACAGAAAACGGGAAAAGCATGAGCCTGTAGACTTCAGGATCTACTCTATTAGTCTTAACAGTATCACAGATCTGTAAGAATTCAGTTAAAAACTGAAAAGGATCTTTAGATGGAAGTCCATGGAACTTGCAGTTCTGCTGCATCAGAGAAACTAATTGAGGTTTCAGCTCAAAATTGTTTGCTCCAATGGTGGGGATGGAGATGCTTCTTCCATGTAAATTAGAATTAGGTGCAGTAAAGTCACCAAGCATCCTCCTTGCATTATTATTATTTTTGGCTGCCATCTCCTCTTCTTGTTTGAAAATTTCTGAAAGGTGCTTGCTGGATTGTTGTACTTTAGCTTCTCTTAGTTTCCTCTTCAGAGTCCTTTCAGGTTCTGGATCTGCTTCAACAAGAATATTCTTGTCCTTACTCCTGCTCATATGAAAAAGAGGGAACAGAAAAATAATAATAATAGGGATCCTTTTTACCCAGGTATAGAGGTTCCCCTGTGTGAGTAGAAGAAGAAAAGAATGTAATGTAAAGAAGGGAAGAAAAAAACTCGAACACAGAGAGGGAGGTAGTGTTCTAATTTTTGGATGGGAGAGGAGATGAGAGAGAAAGAGAAATTTCGAAAATTATTTTTGAAAAATGGTTAGTGATTTTTGAAAATTAAAATTAAATTTAAAATTTGAAATAATTAGTTAATTAAAAAGAATTTTTGAAAAAGAGGGAAGATATTTTTGAAAATGAGAGAGAGAGAGTTAGTTAGGTAGTTTTGAAAAAGATAAGAAACAAACAAAAAGTTAGTTAGTTAGTTGAAACAAATTTTGAAAATCAATTTTTGAAAAGATAAGAAGATAATAAGTTGGAAAAGATATTTTAAAATCAAATTTTTGAAAAAGATAAGATAAGAAGATATTTTTGAAAAGATATGATTGAAATTAGTTTTTGAAAAAGATTTGATTTTTAGAATCACAATTAATGACCTGATTCACAAGAAATCATAAGATATGATTCTAGAACTTAAAGTTTGAATCTTTCTTAGCAAGCAAGTAAAAAACTTGAAATTTTTGAATCAAAACATTAATTGATGATGTTATTTTCGAAAATTAGGAGGTAAAGATAAGAAAAAGATTTTTGAAAAATATTTCAAAAATTTTCGAAAATAAATAAGAAAAGTGAAAAGGATATGATTTTTGAAAAAGATTTTGAAAAAGATAAGATTTTTAAATTGAAAATTTGATTTGACTCATAAGAAACAACTAAGTTTTAAAAAGTTATGAAAAAGTCAACTCAAATTTTCAAAATTTATGAGTAAAAAAGGGAAAGATATTTTTTTTTGAATTTTTGAATTTTTTATGATGAGAGAGAAAAACATGAAAAATGATGCAATGCATGAAACTTTTGGATCTAAATATGTGATGCATGCAAGAACACTATGAATGTCAAGATGAACACCAAGAACACTTTGAGGATCATGATGAACATCAAGAACATATTTTTGAAAAATTTTTAATGCAAAGAAAACATGCAAGACACCAAACTTAGAAATTTTTCATGTATAGACACTATGAATGCAAGAATGCATATGAAAAACAAGAAAAGACACAAAACAAGAAAATATGAAGATCAAACAAGAAGAATGGCCAAGAACAACTTGAAGATCATGATGAATACTATGAATGCATGAATTTTTCGAAAATTTTATGCAAACTTTACAACATACAATTGACACCAAACTTAAAATTGACTCAAGACTCAAACAAGAAACACAAAATATTTTTTTTTTATTTTTATGATTTTATGATTTTTTTTTATTTTTCAAAAATTAATGTGAAAAAGAAAAATAAGGATTCCAAAATTTTTAATATGAATTCCAGGAATCTTGTACTCTTAGTCTAATGCTCCAATCTGAGGGTTAGGCATGGCTTAATAGCCAGCCAAGCTTTAGAATGTAACTCAGATATACTGCTCATTAATTATCAAATTAACTTGCCTCTATGCTGATGGTTGGAAGCCAGAGTCTAAATGAATTTAGACATGGCTTTACAGCCAGACAGGCTTCAACATGCTTCATGAAACTCAAGAATTCATTCTTAAAAATTTTGAAGAACAATATATTTTTGAAAAGATTTATAATTTTTTTTCAAAAATAAAGGAAAAATTTTTGAAAATATTTTTTTTTTGAAAACAAAATAAGAAGAAAATTACCTAATCTGAGCAACACGATGAACCGTTAGTTGTCCAAACTCGAACAATCCCCGGCAACGGCGCCAAAAACTTGGTGCACGAAATTGTGATCTCAGGTGACGGCGCCAAAAACTCTGTACGCACGTCCTAATAAATTGTTTTTCATTCACAACTTCGATACAACTAACCAGCAAGTGCACTGGGTCGTCCAAGTAATAAAACCTTACGTGAGTAAGGGTTGATCCCACGGAGATTGTTGGTATGAAGTAAGCTATGGTCATCTTGTAAATCTCAGTCAGGCGGATAATAATTGATTATGGAGTTTTTGAAAATAAATAATAAATAGACAGAAAATAAAAATAGAAATACTTATGTATATCATTGGTGAGAATTTCAGATAAAGGTATAGAGATGCTTTTGTCCCTCTGAACTTCTGCTTTCTTGCTGTCATCATCCAATCAGTCCTACTCCTTTCTATGGCTGGCTTTATGTAAGGACATCACTATTGTCAATGGCTACTTTTCATCCTCTCTATGAAAATGATCCGATGCGCTGTCACTGCATGGCTAATCATCTGGAGGCATCACCGTGGTCAATGGCTGCATCCTATCCTCTTGTGAAAATGGTCCAAATGCTCTGTCACAGTACGGCTAATCATCTGAGGTTCTCGATCATACTGGAATAGGATTCACCCTCCTTTTGCGTCTGTCACTACGCCCAGCACTCGCGAGTTTGAAGTTCGTCACAGTCATTCAATCCCAGAATCCTACTCGGAATACCACAGACAAGGTTTAGACTTTCCGGATTCTCATGAATGCCGCCATCAATCTAGCTTACACCACGAAGATTCTGATTAAGAGATCCAAGAGATAATCATTCAATCTAAGGTGGAACGGAAGTGGTTGTCAGGCACGCGCTCGTGGGAGAATGATGATGATTGTCACGTTCATCACATTCATATTGAAGCACGAATGAATATCTTAGAAGCGGAATAAGTTGAATTGAATAGAAAAATAGTAGTACTTTGCATTAATTCATGAGGAACAGCAGAGCTCCACACCTTAATCTATGGAGTGTAGAAACTCTACCGTTGAAAAATACATAAGTGAAAGGTTCAGGCATGGCCGAATGGCCAGCCCCCATGATCTAAGAACTAGACGTCCCAAGATGTCTAATACAATAGTAAAAAGTCCTATTTATACTAAACTAGTTACTAGGGTTTACAGAATTAAGTTTAAATGCAAAAATCCACTTCCAGGGCCTATTTTGGTGTGTGCTTGGGCTGAGCTTTAGCTTTCCACGTGCAGAGGCTCCTTTTGGAGATGAACGCCAAGTTGTAACGTGTTTTTGGCGTTCAACTCTGGTTTGTGACGTGTTTCTGGCGTTTAACTCCAGACTGCAATGTAGAACTGGCGTTCAACGCCCTTTTGCATCGTCTAAACTTGGCCAAAGTATGGACTGAGGTGTATTTTCGGAAAACAAAAAACGAATTCCAAACACACAAAACTAACCGGCAAGTGCACCGGGTCGCATCAAGTAATAAAAACTCACGGGAGTGAGGTCGATCCCACAGGGATTGAAGGATTGAGCAATTTTAGTTTAGTGGTTGATTTAGTCAAGCGAATCAAGATTTGGTTGAGTGATTTGTGATTAACAGAATTTAAATTGCATGGAAAGTAAAGGGAATGGGTAAATTGCATGAAATTAAAGAGAACAGAAAATAAAGTGCTGAATCTTAAAGAACAAGAAATTAAATGGTAGAAACTTAGAACGCAAGAAATGTAAATTGCAGAATCTTAAAGTGCAAGAAATGTAAATGGCTTGAATTGTAAAGGGAATTGGGAAGTGGATTTGCAGAATTTAAACAAAGAAAAGAAAAATTCAACAGACAGGAATGTAAAAGATAGATTCAATTAAACCGGATCTTAAATGAACATGAGAATAAGCTTGGTGTGACAACGAAATAAGGAAATTAAAATTGAAAGCTATAGATCTCAGGACTCAAGAGACTAGATAGCCAAGTCTAGATCTCACTGCCTTCCTAGATCCAGCAAGAACAATTGCAAAGGAAATAAAGAAATGTAAATTGCAGAAGAGTAGAAGAAGAAGCAATTAACCGAGATGAAAACTCAATGCTGAAAATTAAACAAGATCCCAAGGTGAGATTGAAACAGAATTTCTTCAATTCTCCACCCAAGATCCAAAACAAGAAAAGTAAAGAGTGCTGAGCAAGAACAAGGAAGAAGAGAGATCAATTCTCCTTCCCAATTCTCTAGAATTCTAAAGCAACAATGTAAAGGTGAGCTCTCTGTAAGTGTTCTAAGAATGCCAAAGGAAAAGCTCCCTAAAACTTAAATCCTAAGCTATTTATACACTTTCTTCAAATGGTCTTCAAGCCTTGAATTGGGCCTTTGCTCTTGATGAAATTGGGTTGATAAAGGCCTTGGTTGATTGCTCTTGGAGTTGGAGAAAGATCCATTGTGAACCGGGTTGAACTGATAAAAGTTTGAGTAAAAGTTTGAGGCAAACTTTTACTCAAACTTTTTATACCAGATTGCTTAAGCTTGCTGCTACCAACGTTTGAGCCAAAGTTTGAGGTCAAACTTTTGCTCAAACGTTGGCCCCCTTGTAAATGTGTGTGGCGCCAACGTTTGCCAAAAAGCTTGAGGCAAACGTTGGTGCAAACTTTTCTCCTCCAGGGTGTGCAAGTGTGGCGCCAACGTTTGCCAAAAAGTTTGAGGCAAAAGTTGGCGCAAGCTTTTCTCCTCCAGGGTGTTGGTTTTGTGATGCCAACGTTTGCCAAAAAGTTTGAGGCAAACGTTGGCTCAAGCTTTTCTCCCAAAAGTTTGAGCTAAAGTTTGAGGCAAACTTTTGCTCAAGCTTTTTTTCCTCTGGAGTGTTTTCAATTCTTCCAAAAGTTTGAGCTAAAGTTTGAGGCAAACTTTGGCTCAAGCTTTTTTCCTCTGGTATGTTTTCAACTCTTTTAAAAGTTTGAGCTAAAGTTTGAGGCAAACTTTGGCTCAAACTTTTTGTTCTCTCTTGCTCCTAGCCATTCCTTCTTCCTTCAACCTTCTTCAAAACTCTTTCCACCTATCATCAATCAATCAAAACAATCAAAGCTATGCCCCAAATCATGAGATTGTGTTTCTTTCATAATATATGACAATTATAGCATAAAATCTCATGAAAGTGCATGAATTCATACATGGTTAATTGAATCAAAGGAAACATGGAAATCTACCAAATTGGCTTGCTTATGGCTCAAGAAAGTGCATAAAATCAATTGAAAACAAAAGAAAAAGGCTAGTGAAACTAGGCTAAGATGACTTGTCATCACAACACCAAACTTAAAGCTTGCTTGTCCCCAAGCAAGAAAGGAATTATGCTCAAAGGTTCTTTCAATCAGAATGGATTTGAAAAATTACATGTACTATCCTGTGAGTGAAGTGATCAAGTGACAGTGGGGTGAACTTTAAATCATATGCTCATGCAAGGGCCTCAGTGCTTACTAGTCCTTACATATTGGAAGTCTTAGGTCTTAGGAATTTCATCCAAATGATATCTTGGAGATCTCTCTATAGGTAATCACCTTGAAGCAGCTAATAGTTTCTGTGCTTTGGCCTTGACTCTAAGTGTCATGTCTCAAAGCGGCTCTTTAGATAAACTTTCAATCAATACTCCTAAACCAGTTGGTTTTAAGGTATTATGTGTTAAAGCACCCCTAAGGATTTACTTGCTCAAGCCTCTTTCTTTGACACAATTCAACCACAAGCATTTACTAGGATAACAACTCTTTGAGTTTTTGTTTCTCTTTTCTTTTCTGCCTAGTAATTGATGCTCAGGGCCTTGGGCCATGTTCTTTTTGTTTTTGTATTTTCTTTATTTTTTTTTGTTTTGTTTGCTGCTTCTTGGATCAATAAATGTTTGAGAATCTCCACAACACTTCTTTGAACTCTATGTCCTGCCTATGAGCTCCCATGCAAGTTTTCATAAGCATGCAACCTCAATACATAATTATACAACTAGAACCACCACTTCTCCTAATCTTTTGCTTGCCTCAAAATTTTTTAATTCCTCAATCCTTCTTTTCAAAGAACTTTCATGTGATGCATTTTTTTGAAAAATTGAGTGCAAACAAGTTTTGGAGAGTATGATGTTGTAAATGATCAAGCATACTGCTTATTAAATTTCAGAAAAAAAAACTATACTAAACAGACAGATAATCAGGGAAACAAAACCACTCTCAATCATAGCAGTGTTTGATGTAAGATAATCACTTAACAATACAACCTTTTGGAGTTCGCTTGCTTTACTCCTCATCATCATCATCACTGATCCACACATTCCTCTTTCATCTCTTTGGTTGATGATGCTTAATCCTTCCAAAAGCTTGTATGATGTTCTGCAATGATATTGAAAGTTGCTTGTTCCCCAAGCACTTGAAAAATGGTTAGCATGCATGATTTATTTGTGGGCCTTTTGAACTTACTTTAGTGTGGGAACACCAAACTTAGTACCTTGCCAATGGTTCTCATGCATCAGATTAACCATGTGTGAAACTTTTTTTCTTTTTCAAAAGTAATAAACTGAAAACTAGGAAACAGTAGAATAGTTAACTAGTTTATCTAAATGCTTGAAGCTAGCATTATGCAGAAAGTGAGAATGCGTTTTATGATGAAATTTTGGTGGAACACCAAACTTAGAATCCTTCATTCTCCCTTAGATTGTTTTGGTGTGCAACACCAAACTTAGCTTCTTGCAATATAGATGAAGTTAATTAACCTTTTTATTAAAATAACTATGGAAAGAAAACTACCTCAGGTTGGGTTGCCTCCCAACAAGCGCTATTTTATTGTCATTAGCTTGACATCCTTCATTTTCTGATCATGGAAGTTGAGGCTTCTGTTGCCTTTGGTTTCCCCCTCTCACCGTGGGCTTTTCCTTGATGATTGTTTCTTTTCCCGTAGCCTTCTCACTTTTTTCCATAACTGCTTTCCCTTTCAACCCAGCAGCTTTTTCACTGTTCTTTGGGTCATCTTCAGTGGCCCTTAGGGATATATTTGCCTCTCTCTCGCCCAATTCAGCAAGGTTTTGAACCAGTTGTTCCATTTGCTTTTCAACTCTTTTGAGTGAGGCCTCTTGGTTCCTGCTTATCATCTCTTGATTTTTCCTTATTTTTTCCTGCTCTACTGTCATCATTTCTTGAACCTTCATGTATCTTTCCATCATCATTTCTAGGACATAGAGTCTTTGAGAGTTTGGAATTGGTTGTGGTTGTGTCAACTGTGATGGTTGATGAGAGTCATTTTGGGCAAGTTGTGAGGTAGGATGGGGTTGGAAGTGTGTACATTGGGGTGGTGCGTGATGGTTGTTGTTGTGGGGGTGGTTTTTATGCTGGTTTTTGAAATTGGGGTTGTTACAGTTGAAGTCCCTTGGTCTTTGATTTTGGTTTTCAACCCCCCTCCAGTTGGATTGAGTTCTCTAGGGTGGGTTGTACACATCATTCTGAGTCCTACGTTGGAACATTCTTGAGGAGCTATTTGGAGAGTGTGATCGCTCATGACTTTGTTGCTCATAGTTAATTACTCCAGAACCGTTTTCAGATTGATTCCAACAATGGGGATTTTGAGGTGAGTTCTGTGCATTTGCCACAGCATGTTGCAGCTCATCTACTTTTCTGTTAATCAGCTCCAATTGTTGCTTAAGCTGTTGATGTATCTGCTCGCTTTGGGCCATGATTGCATGAATACCTTCAATTTCCTTCTCTTGTGCGAATGGTTGAACACCTGCCTCTGGTTTAACAGTTCTTTGAGGTGGCTTCAGCTTGACTAGGAGTTCACTCATTAGTTCTTCCCATCCGATGATGTTTCCTTGTGGGAAAGCTTCAAACCACTGAGCAATGTCGTTCATGGTGATGAGTGGTTGCTTGTCATCTAAGGTGGGGATATCGCTCCCATGATTACTGGCATTCATTGAGTTCCCTTCTGTGGTCTGCACAATCACATACAGTTCAAATGAAGATAGAGTATATTTATGCCAGGATATGATTAAAGGGTTAGTTAACGCGATGTGTCAAACAGTTGGTAAACTTGAGAGATTAATGATCGAAAATCACTTCTCTCGTTGATTTATCAAGCTATGAGAATCATATTCAGCAAGTTAAACCAAGAGAACTTCACTCTATTGCTAAAGTGAGGTTTCAATTAGCTCAGGCTAAAATTCAAACAGTTAGTATGTCAGTCAAAAATTAGAGAAACAGAAAAGAAAAAGTGCTTGATCTAGATCTCCACTTCACGTAATCATTGTCAATCTATTTCAATCCCCGGCAATGGCGCCAAAAACTTGATGTGTATTTTCGGAAAACGAAAAACGAATTCCAAACACACAAAACTAACCGGCAATGCACCGGGTCGCATCAAGTAATAAAAACTCACGGGAGTGAGGTCGTTCCCACAGGGATTGAAGGATTGAGCAATTTTAGTTTAGTGGTTGATTTAGTCAAGCGAATCAAGATTTGGTTGAGTGATTTGTGATTAACAGAATTTAAATTGCATGGAAAGTAAAGGGAATGGGTAAATTGCATGAAATTAAAGAGAACAGAAAATAAAGTGCTGAATCTTAAAGAACAAGAAATTAAATGGTAGAAACTTAGAACGTAAGAAATGTAAATTGCAGAATCTTAAAGTGCAAGAAATGTAAATGGCTTGAATTGTAAAGGGAATTGGGAAGTGGATTTGCAGAATTTAAACAAAGAAAAGAAAAATTCAACAGACAGGAATGTAAAAGATAGATTCAATTAAACCGGATCTTAAATGAAAATGAGAATAAGCTTGGTGTGACAACGAAATAAGGAAATTAAAATTGAAAGCTATAGATCTCAGGACTCAAGAGACTAGATAGCCAAGTCTAGATCTCACTGCCTTCCTAGATCCAGCAAGAACAATTGCAAAGGAAATAAAGAAATGTAAATTGCAGAAGAGTAGAAGAAGAAGAAATTAACCGAGATGAAAACTCAATGCTGAAAATTAAACAAGATCCCAAGGTGAGATTGAAACAGAATTTCTTCAATTCTCCACCCAAGATCCAAAACAAGAAAAGTAAAGAGTGCTGAGCAAGAACAAGGAAGAAGAGAGATCAATTCTCCTTCCCAATTCTCTAGAATTCTAAAGCAACAATGTAAAGGTGAGCTCTCTGTAAGTGTTCTAAGAATGCCAAAGGAAAAGCTCCCTAAAACTTAAATCCTAAGCTATTTATACACTTTCTTCAAATGGTCTTCAAGCCTTGAATTGGGCCTTTGCTCTTGATGAAATTGGGTTGATAAAGGCCTTGGTTGATTGCTCTTGGAGTTGGAGAAAGATCCATTGTGAACCGGGTTGAACTGATAAAAGTTTGAGTAAAAGTTTGAGGCAAACTTTTACTCAAACTTTTTATACCAGATTGCTTAAGCTTGCTGCTACCAACGTTTGAGCCAAAGTTTGAGGTCAAACTTTTGCTCAAACGTTGGCCCCCTTGTAAATGTGTGTGGCGCCAACGTTTGCCAAAAAGCTTGAGGCAAACGTTGGTGCAAACTTTTCTCCTCCAGGGTGTGCAAGTGTGGCGCCAACGTTTGCCAAAAAGTTTGAGGCAAAAGTTGGCGCAAGCTTTTCTCCTCCAGGGTGTTGGTTTTGTGATGCCAACGTTTGCCAAAAAGTTTGAGGCAAACGTTGGCTCAAGCTTTTCTCCCAAAAGTTTGAGCTAAAGTTTGAGGCAAACTTTTGCTCAAGCTTTTTTTCCTCTGGAGTGTTTTCAATTCTTCCAAAAGTTTGAGCTAAAGTTTGAGGCAAACTTTGGCTCAAGCTTTTTTCCTCTGGTATGTTTTCAACTCTTTTAAAAGTTTGAGCTAAAGTTTGAGGCAAACTTTGGCTCAAACTTTTTGTTCTCTCTTGCTCCTAGCCATTCCTTCTTCCTTCAACCTTCTTCAAAACTCTTTCCACCTATCATCAATCAATCAAAACAATCAAAGCTATGCCCCAAATCATGAGATTGTGTTTCTTTCATAATATATGACAATTATAGCATAAAATCTCATGAAAGTGCATGAATTCATACATGGTTAATTGAATCAAAGGAAACATGGAAATCTACCAAATTGGCTTGCTTATGGCTCAAGAAAGTGCATAAAATCAATTGAAAACAAAAGAAAAAGGCTAGTGAAACTAGGCTAAGATGACTTGTCATCACAACACCAAACTTAAAGCTTGCTTGTCCCCAAGCAAGAAAGGAATTATGCTCAAAGGTTCTTTCAATCAGAATGGATTTGAAAAATTACATGTACTATCCTGTGAGTGAAGTGATCAAGTGACAGTGGGGTGAACTTTAAATCATATGCTCATGCAAGGGCCTCAGTGCTTACTAGTCCTTACATATTGGAAGTCTTAGGTCTTAGGAATTTCATCCAAATGATATCTTGGAGATCTCTCTATAGGTAATCACCTTGAAGCAGCTAATAGTTTCTGTGCTTTGGCCTTGACTCTAAGTGTCATGTCTCAAAGCGGCTCTTTAGATAAACTTTCAATCAATACTCCTAAACCAGTTGGTTTTAAGGTATTATGTGTTAAAGCACCCCTAAGGATTTACTTGCTCAAGCCTCTTTCTTTGACACAATTCAACCACAAGCATTTACTAGGATAACAACTCTTTGAGTTTTTGTTTCTCTTTTCTTTTCTGCCTAGTAATTGATGCTCAGGGCCTTGGGCCATGTTCTTTTTGTTTTTGTATTTTCTTTATTTTTTTTTGTTTTGTTTGCTGCTTCTTGGATCAATAAATGTTTGAGAATCTCCACAACACTTCTTTGAACTCTATGTCCTGCCTATGAGCTCCCATGCAAGTTTTCATAAGCATGCAACCTCAATACATAATTATACAACTAGAACCACCACTTCTCCTAATCTTTTGCTTGCCTCAAAATTTTTTAATTCCTCAATCCTTCTTTTCAAAGAACTTTCATGTGATGCATTTTTTTGAAAAATTGAGTGCAAACAAGTTTTGGAGAGTATGATGTTGTAAATGATCAAGCATACTGCTTATTAAATTTCAGAAAAAAAAAACTATACTAAACAGACAGATAATCAGGGAAACAAAACCACTCTCAATCATAGCAGTGTTTGATGTAAGATAATCACTTAACAATACAACCTTTTGGAGTTCGCTTGCTTTACTCCTCATCATCATCATCACTGATCCACACATTCCTCTTTCATCTCTTTGGTTGATGATGCTTAATCCTTCCAAAAGCTTGTATGATGTTCTGCAATGATATTGAAAGTTGCTTGTTCCCCAAGCACTTGAAAAATGGTTAGCATGCATGATTTATTTGTGGGCCTTTTGAACTTACTTTAGTGTGGGAACACCAAACTTAGTACCTTGCCAATGGTTCTCATGCATCAGATTAACCATGTGTGAAACTTTTTTTCTTTTTCAAAAGTAATAAACTGAAAACTAGGAAACAGTAGAATAGTTAACTAGTTTATCTAAATGCTTGAAGCTAGCATTATGCAGAAAGTGAGAATGCGTTTTATGATGAAATTTTGGTGGAACACCAAACTTAGAATCCTTCATTCTCCCTTAGATTGTTTTGGTGTGCAACACCAAACTTAGCTTCTTGCAATATAGATGAAGTTAATTAACCTTTTTATTAAAATAACTATGGAAAGAAAACTACCTCAGGTTGGGTTGCCTCCCAACAAGCGCTATTTTATTGTCATTAGCTTGACATCCTTCATTTTCTGATCATGGAAGTTGAGGCTTCTGTTGCCTTTGGTTTCCCCCTCTCACCGTGGGCTTTTCCTTGATGATTGTTTCTTTTCCCGTAGCCTTCTCACTTTTTTCCATAACTGCTTTCCCTTTCAACCCAGCAGCTTTTTCACTGTTCTTTGGGTCATCTTCAGTGGCCCTTAGGGATATATTTGCCTCTCTCTCGCCCAATTCAGCAAGGTTTTGAACCAGTTGTTCCATTTGCTTTTCAACTCTTTTGAGTGAGGCCTCTTGGTTCCTGCTTATCATCTCTTGATTTTTCCTTATTTTTTCCTGCTCTACTGTCATCATTTCTTGAACCTTCATGTATCTTTCCATCATCATTTCTAGGACATAGAGTCTTTGAGAGTTTGGAATTGGTTGTGGTTGTGTCAACTGTGATGGTTGATGAGAGTCATTTTGGGCAAGTTGTGAGGTAGGATGGGGTTGGAAGTGTGTACATTGGGGTGGTGCGTGATGGTTGTTGTTGTGGGGGTGGTTTTTATGCTGGTTTTTGAAATTGGGGTTGTTACAGTTGAAGTCCCTTGGTCTTTGATTTTGGTTTTCAACCCCCCTCCAGTTGGATTGAGTTCTCTAGGGTGGGTTGTACACATCATTCTGAGTCCTACGTTGGAACATTCTTGAGGAGCTATTTGGAGAGTGTGATCGCTCATGACTTTGTTGCTCATAGTTAATTACTCCAGAACCGTTTTCAGATTGATTCCAACAATGGGGATTTTGAGGTGAGTTCTGTGCATTTGCCACAGCATGTTGCAGCTCATCTACTTTTCTGTTAATCAGCTCCAATTGTTGCTTAAGCTGTTGATGTATCTGCTCGCTTTGGGCCATGATTGCATGAATACCTTCAATTTCCTTCTCTTGTGCGAATGGTTGAACACCTGCCTCTGGTTTAACAGTTCTTTGAGGTGGCTTCAGCTTGACTAGGAGTTCACTCATTAGTTCTTCCCATCCGATGATGTTTCCTTGTGGGAAAGCTTCAAACCACTGAGCAATGTCGTTCATGGTGATGAGTGGTTGCTTGTCATCTAAGGTGGGGATATCGCTCCCATGATTACTGGCATTCATTGAGTTCCCTTCTGTGGTCTGCACAATCACATACAGTTCAAATGAAGATAGAGTATATTTATGCCAGGATATGATTAAAGGGTTAGTTAACGCGATGTGTCAAACAGTTGGTAAACTTGAGAGATTAATGATCGAAAATCACTTCTCTCGTTGATTTATCAAGCTATGAGAATCATATTCAGCAAGTTAAACCAAGAGAACTTCACTCTATTGCTAAAGTGAGGTTTCAATTAGCTCAGGCTAAAATTCAAACAGTTAGTATGTCAGTCAAAAATTAGAGAAACAGAAAAGAAAAAGTGCTTGATCTAGATCTCCACTTCACGTAATCATTGTCAATCTATTTCAATCCCCGGCAATGGCGCCAAAAACTTGATGTGTATTTTCGGAAAACGAAAAACGAATTCCAAACACACAAAACTAACCGGCAATGCACCGGGTCGCATCAAGTAATAAAAACTCACGGGAGTGAGGTCGTTCCCACAGGGATTGAAGGATTGAGCAATTTTAGTTTAGTGGTTGATTTAGTCAAGCGAATCAAGATTTGGTTGAGTGATTTGTGATTAACAGAATTTAAATTGCATGGAAAGTAAAGGGAATGGGTAAATTGCATGAAATTAAAGAGAACAGAAAATAAAGTGCTGAATCTTAAAGAACAAGAAATTAAATGGCAGAAACTTAGAACGCAAGAAATGTAAATTGCAGAATCTTAAAGTGCAAGAAATGTAAATGGCTTGAATTGTAAAGGGAAATGGGAAGTGGATTTGCAGAATTTAAACAAAGAAAAGAAAAATTCAACAGACAGGAATGTAAAAGATGGATTCAATTAAACCGGATTTTAAATGAAAATGAGAATAAGCTTGGTGTGACAACGAAATAAGGAAATTAAAATTGAAAGCTATAGATCTCAGGACTCAAGAGACTAGATAGCCAAGTCTAGATCTCACTGCCTTCCTAGATCCAGCAAGAACAATTGCAAAGGAAATAAAGAAATGTAAATTACAGAAGAGTAGAAGAAGAAGCAATTAACCGAGATGGAAACTCAATGCTGAAAATTAAACAAGATCCCAAGGTGAGATTGAAACAGAATTTCTTCAATTCTCCACCCAAGATCCAAAACAAGAAAAGTAAAGAGTGCTGAGAAAGAACAAGGAAGAAGAGAGATCAATTCTCCTTCCCAATTCTCTAGAATTCTAAAGCAACAATGTAAAGGTGAGCTCTCTGTAAGTGTTCTAAGAATGCCAAAGGAAAAGCTCCCTAAAACTTAAATCCTAAGCTATTTATACACTTTCTTCAAATGGTCTTCAAGCCTTGAATTGGGCCTTTGCTCTTGATGGAATTGGGTTGATAAAGGCCTTGGTTGATTGCTCTTGGAGTTGGAGAAAGATCCATTGTGAACCGGGTTGAAATCATAAAAGTTTGAGTAAAAGTTTGAGGCAAACTTTTACTCAAACTTTTTATACCAGATTGCTTAAGCTTGCTGCTACCAACGTTTGAGCCAAAGTTTGAGGTCAAACTTTTGCTCAAACGTTGGCCCCCTTGTAAATGTGTGTGGCGCCAACGTTTGCCAAAAAGCTTGAGGCAAACGTTGGTGCAAACTTTTCTCCTCCAGGGTGTGCAAGTGTGGCGCCAACGTTTGCCAAAAAGTTTGAGGCAAACGTTAGCGCAAACGTTTCTCCTCCAGGGTGTGCAAGTGTGGCGCCAACGTTTGCCAAAAAGTTTGAGGCAAACGTTGGCGCAAGCTTTTCTCCTCCAGGGTGTTGGTTTTGTGATGCCAATGTTTGCCAAAAAGTTTGAGGCAAACGTTGGCTCAAGCTTTTCTCCCAAAAGTTTGAGCTAAAGTTTGAGGCGAACTTTTGCTCAAGCTTTTTTTCCTCTGGAGTGTTTTCAATTCTTCCAAAAGTTTGAGCTAAAGTTTGAGGAAAACTTTGGCTCAAGCTTTTTTCCTCTGGTATGTTTTCAACTCTTTTAAAAGTTTGAGCTAAAGTTTGAGGCAAACTTTGGCTCAAACTTTTTGTTCTCTCTTGCTCATAGCCATTCCTTCTTCCTTCAACCTTCTTCAAAACTCTTTCCACCTATCATCAATCAATCAAAACAATCAAAGCTATGCCCCAAATCATGAGATTGTGCTTCTTTCATAATATATGACATTTATAGCATAAAATCTCATGAAAGTGCATGAATTCATACATGGTTGATTGAATCAAAGGAAACATGGAAATCTACCCAATTGGCTTGCTTATGGCTCAAGAAAGTGCATAAAATCAATTGAAAACAAAAGAAAAAGGCTAGTGAAACTAGGCTAAGATGACTTGTCATCATGGACTATTATATATTGCTGGAAAGCCCTGTATGTCTACTTTCCAACGCAATTCGAAGCACACTATTTTGAGTTCTGTAGCTCCAGAAAATCCACTGAGTGCAGGGAGGTTAGAATCCAACAGCATCAGCAGTCCTTCTTCAACCTCTGAATCTGATTTTTGCTCAAGTCCCTCAATTTCAGCCAGAAAATACCTGAAATCACAGAAAAACACATAAACTCATAGTAAAGTCCAGAAATGTGAATTTAACATAAAAACTAATAAAAACATCCCTAAAAGTAACTAGATCCTATTAAAAACATACTAAAAGCAATGCCAAAAAGCGTATAAATTATCCGCTCATCAAGGAGCTTGCCGAAGATGAGGCGATTACGGCTCGCCTTTAGGTGTCCTCCTCGGGATAGCATCATTTAAAGAACGAGGGTCAGCACAACGTAAAAAAAAAGGAAAAAGCCGAAAAAAAAATAGAGGAGCCTGCTGAAGATGAGGCCATTACGGCTTGCCTTTAGGAATACTCCTCGGGATAGCGTCATTTAAAGAACGAGTATCAGCATAACGTATAAAAAAAAAGGAAAAAAACGGAAAAAAATAGAGGAGCCTGCTGAAGATGAGGCGATTACGGCTCGCCTCTAGGTGTCCTCCTCACGATAGCGTCATTTAAAGAACGAAGGTCAGCACAACATTAAAAAAAACCCAAAAAAAAAATGGAGGATCCTGCCAAAGATTAGGCCATTACGGCTCGCCTTTAGGTGTCCTCCTCGGGATAGCATCATTTAAAGAACGAGGGTCAGAACAACGTAAAAAAAACCGGAAAAAAAACCCAAAAAAAAACCGGAGGAGCCTGCCGAGGATGAGGCCATTACGGCTCACCTTTAGGTGTCATCCTCGGGATGGCGTCATTTAAAAAATGAGGGTCAGAACAACGTAAAAAGTAAAAATTGGAAAAAAACCGAAGGAGCATGCCGAAGATGAGGCGATTATGGCTCTCCTTTAGGTGTCCTCCTCGGGATAGCATCATTTAAAGAATGAGGGTCAGCACAACGTAAAAAAAATGGAGGAGCCTGCTGAAGATGAGTCAATTACGGCTCGCCTTTAGGTGTCCTCCTCGGGATAGCGTCATTTAAAGAACGAGGGTCAGCACAACGTACAAAAAAAACCCGGTAAAAAAAAACCAGAGGAGCCTGCCGAAGATGAGGCCATTACGGCTCGCCTTTAGGTGTCATCCTCGGGATAGTGTCATTTAAAAAATGATGGTCAGCACAACGTAAAAAAAATGAGAAAAAAAACCGGAGGAGCCTACAGAAGATGAGGCCATTACGGCTCGCCTTTAGGTGTCCTCCTCGAGATAGCGTCATTTAAAGAACGAGGTTCAGCAAAATGTAAAAAAAAAACAGAAAAAAACCGAAGGAGCCTGCCGAAGATGAGGCCATTACAGCTCGCCTTTAGGTGTCCTCCTCATGATAGCATCATTTAAAGAACGAGGATCAGCACAACGTAAAAAAAACCGAAAAAAATCGGAGGAGCCTGTCGAAGATGAGGCCATTACGGCTCGCCATTAGGTGTCTTCCTCGGGATAGTGTCATTTACAGAACGAGGGTCAGAACAATATAAAAAAAATGAAAAAAAAACGGAGGAGCTTGCCGAAGATGAGGCGATTATGGCTCGCCTTTAGGTGTCCTCCTCGGTATAGCATCATTTAAAGAACGAGGGTCAGCACAACGTAAAAAAAAAAGAAAAAACCAAAAAAAAAAAATAGAGGAGCCTGCTAAAGATGAGGCTATTACGGCTTGCCTTTAGGTATCCACCTCGGGATAGCGTCATTTAAAGAACGAGGGTCAGCATAACGTATAAAAAAAAGGAAAAAACCGAAAAAAAAAATGGAGGAGCCTGCTGAAGATGAGGTGATTAATGCTCGCCTCTAGGTGTCCTCCTAACGATAGCGTCATTTAAAGAACGAGGGTAAGCACAATGTTAAAAAAAACTCGAAAAAAATAGAGGATCCTGCCAAAGATTAGGCCATTACGGTTCGCATTTAGTTGTCCTCCTTGGGATAGCGTCATTTAAAGAACGAGGGTCAGAACAACGTAAAAAAAACCGGAAAAAAAACCCAAAAAAAAACAGGAGGAGCCTGCCGAAGATGAGGCCATTACGGCTCGCCTTTAGGTGTCTTACTCGGGATAGCGTCATTTAAAGAACAAGGGTCAGAACAACGTAAAAAAAAACTGGAAAAAAAACCGGAGGAGCATGCCAAAGATGAGGCAATTATGGCTCTCCTTTAGGTGTCCTCCTCGGGATAGCATCATTTAAAGAACGAGGGTCAGCACAACGTAAAAAAAATGGAGGAGCCTGCTGAAGATGAGTCGATTACGGTTCGCCTTTAGGTGTCCTCCTCGGGATAGCGTCATTTAAAGAACGAGGGTCAGCACAACGTACAAAAAAAAAAACACGGTAAAAAAAACCGGAGGAGCCTGCCGAAGATGAGGCCATTATGGCTCGCCTTTAGGTGTCATCCTCGGGATAGTGTAATTTAAAGAATGAGGGTCAGCAAAACGTAAAAAAAAAACCTGACAAAAAACCGGAGGAGCCTGCCGAAGATGAGGCCATTACGGCTTGCCTTTAGGTGTCCTCCTCGGGATAGCGTCATTTAAAGTACGAGGGTCACACAACGTAAAAAAAAACCAGAAAAAAACCGGACGAGCCTGCCGAATATGAGGCCATTACGGCTCGCCTTTAGGTGTCCTCCTCAGGATAGCATTATTTAAAGAACGAGGGTGAGCACAACATAAAAAAAAACGGAAAAAACCGGAAAAAAAAATAGAGGAACCTGCTGAAGATGAGGCCATTACGGCTTGCCTTTAGGTATCCTCCTCGGGATAGCGTCATTTAAAGAACGAGGGTCAGCATAACGTATAAAAAAAAAGGAAAAAATTAGAAAAAAACGGAGCAGCCTGCTGAAGATGAGGCGATTACGGCTCGCCTCTAGGTGTCCTGCTCACGATAGAGTCATTTAAAGAATGAGGGTCAGCACAACGTTAAAAAATAACCCAAAAAAAAAACAGAGGAGCATGCCGAAGATTAGGCCATTGCGGCTCGCCTTTAGGTGTCTTCCTCGGGATTGCGTCATTTAAAAAACGAGGGTCAGCATAACGTATAAAAAAAAAAGGAAAAAACCGAAAAAAAAAAGTAGAGGAGCCTGCTGAAGATGAGGCCATTACGGCTGGCCTTTAGGTATCTTCCTCGGGATAGCGTCATTTAAAGAACGAGGGTCAGCATAACATATAAAAAAAAAGGAAAAAACCGAAAAAAAACGGAGGAGCCTGCTGAAGATGAGGTGATTACGGCTCGCCTCTAAGTGTCCTCCTCACGATAGCGTCATTTAAAGAACGAGGGTCAGCACAACGTTAAAAAAAAAAAACCCGAAAAAAAAAACGGAGGATCCTGCCGAAGATTAGGCCATTACGGCTCGCCTTTAGGTTTCCTCCTCGGGATAGCGTCATTTAAAGAACGATGGTCAGAACAACGTAAAAAACCTCAGAAAAAAACCCAAAAAAAAAAAACCGGAGGAGCCTGCCGAAAATGAGGCCATTACGGCTCGCCTTTAGGTGTCTTCCTCGGGATAGCGTCATTTAAAAAACGAGGGTCAGAACATATAAAAAAAACATTAAAAAAAAACCGGAGAAGCTTGCCGAAGATGAGGCGATTACGGTTGGCCTTTAGGTGTCCTGCTCGGGATAGCATCATTTAAAGAACGAGGGTCAGCACAACGTAAAAAAAAAAATAGAGAAAAAACCGGAGGAGCCTGCCGAAGCTCAGGCCATTACGGCTCGCCTTTAGGTGTCCTCCTCGGGATAGCGTCATTTAAAGAACGAGGGTCAGCACAACGTAAAAAAAACCAGAAAAAAACCGGAGGAGCCTGCCGAAGATGAGTCCATTATGGCTTGCCTTTAGGTGTCCTACTCAGGATAGCATCATTTAAAGAACGAGGGTCAGCACAACGTAAAAAAAAAAACCGAAAAATACCCCAAAAAAAAACCGGAGGAGCCTGCCGAAGATGAGGCCATTACGGCTCACCATTAGGTGTCTTCCTCGGGATAGTGTCATTTATAGAACGAGGGTCAGAACAATGTAAAAAAAAAAACTGGAAAAAAAACCGGAGGAGCTTGCTGAAGATGAGGCGATTACGGCTCCCTTTAGGTGTCCTCCTCGGGATAGCATCATTTAAAGAACGAGGATCAGCACAACGTAAAAAAAAATGGAAAAAACCGGAAAAAAAAAAATAGAGAAGCCTGCTGAAGATGAGGCCATTACGGCTTGCCTTTAGGTATCCTCCTTGGGATAGCATCATTTAGAGAATGAGGGTCAGCATAACGTATAAAAAAAGGGAAAAAACCGGAATAAAAAACGGAGGAGCCTACTGAAGATGAGGCGATTACGGCTCGCCTCTAGGTGTCCTCCTCACGATAGCATCATTTAAAGAACGAGGGTCGGCACAACGTAAAAAAAAACGGAAAAAAAACCCAAAAAAAAAACTGGAGGAGCCCGCCGAAGATGAGGCCATTACGGCTCGCCTTTAGGTGTCTTCCTCGGGATAGCGTCATTTAAAAAATAAGGGTCAGAACAACGTAAAAAAAATATGAAAAAAAAAACCGGAGGAGCTTGCCGAAGATGAGGCGATTACAGCTCTCCTTTAGGTGTCCTACTCGGGATAGCATCATTTAAAGAACGAGGGTCAGCACAACGTAAAAAAAAAAAAACGGAGGAGCCTGCTGAAGATGAGTCGATTACGGCTCGCCTTTAGGTGTCCTCCTCGGGATAGCATCATTTAAAGAACGAGGGTCAGTGGTGCACGAATTATGAATCCCACTTTTCACAATTCCTACCACTGACCAGCAAGTGCATTGGGTCGTCCAAGTAATACCTCACATGAGTAAGGGTCGAATCCCACGGAGATTGTTGGTTTGAAGCAATCTATTGTTATCCTGTAAATCTTAGTCAGGAAGTCAATTATGTTTATCAGTTGAATTGCAAATAAACAATAGAGCATGGATTAAAGGTTACTTGTTATGCAGTAATGGAGAATATGTTGGAGTTTTGGAGATGCTTTGTCTTCTGAATCTCTGCTTTCCTCTGTCTTCTTGTTCACGCACGCACGTCCTCCTATGGCAAGCTGTGTGTAGGTGGATCACCGTTGTCAATGGCTACCGTCCATCCTTCTGGTGAAAACCTGCTCACGCGCTCTGTCACAGCACGGCTAATCACCGGTTGGTTCTCCATCCGGTTGGAATAGGATTTACTATCCTTTTGCGTCTGTCACTAACGCCCAGCCTTCAGGAGTTTGAAGCTCGTCACAGTCATTCAATCCTTGAATCCTACTCGGAATACCACAGACAAGGTTTAGACTTTCCGGATTCTCATGAATGCCGCCATCAGTTCTAGCTTATACCACGGAGATTCTGATTAAGGAATCTAAGAGATACTCATTCAATCGGATATAGAACGGAGGTGGTTGTCAGGCACACGTTCATGGTTTGAGGAAGGTGATGAATGTCATGGATCATCACCTTCATCACAGTTAAGCGCGAATGAACATCTTAGATAGGAACAAGCGTGTTTGAATGGAAAACATAAATACTTGCATTAATTCATCGAGACACGGCAGAGCTCCTCACCCCCAACAATGGGGTTTAGAGACTCATGCCATCAGAGAATACAAAGTTCAGATCTAAAAATGTCATGAGATACAAAATAAGTCTCTAAAAGTTGTTTAAATACTAAATTAGTAGCCTAGGTTTACAAAAAAATGAGTAGACTATGATGGGTGATGCAGATATCCACTTATGGGGCCCACTTGGTGTGTGCTGGGGCTGAGATTTAAGCAAGTCACGTGCAGAGGCCATTTGTGGAGTTGAATGCCAGTTTTTGTGCCAGTTTGGGCGTTCAACTCCAGCTTTTGATCCTTTTCTGGCGCTGGACGCCAGAATTGGGCAGAGAACTGGCGTTGAACACCAGTTTACGTCGTCTTTCCTTGTGCAAAGTATGGACTATTATATATTGATGGAAAGCCCTGGATGTCTACTTTCCAATTCAATTGAAAGCATGCCATTTCGAGTTCTGTAGCTCCAGAAAATCCACTTTGAGTGAAGGGAGGTCAGAATCCAACAGCATCAGCAGTCCTTTTTCAGCCTGAATCAGATTTTTGCTCAGCTCCTTCAATTTCAGCCAGAAAAATACCTGAAATTACAGAAAAATACACAACTCATAGTAAAGTCTAGAAATATGAATTATTCCTAAAAACTAATGGAAATAAACTAAAAACTAACTAGATCATACTCAAAACTATATGAAATTAACCCAAAAAGCGTATAAAATATCCGCTCATCACAACACCAAACTTAAACTGTTGCTTGTCCTCAAGCAACTAGACAAATAAAATAGAAGACTAATAGGTTGAGAAGCAATAATATCTCAGAGTTTTTGAGTGAAGCTCAGATTCTAATTAGATGAGCGGGACTAGTAGCTTTTTGCTTCTGAACAGTTTTGGCATCTCACTTTATCCATTGAAGCTCAGAGTGATTGGCATCTATAGGAACTTAGAATTCAGATAGTGTTATTGATTCTCCTATTTCAGTGTGATGATTCTTGAACACAGCTATTTTATGAGTCTTGGCCGTGGCCCTAAGCACTTTGTTTTCCAGTATTACCACCGGATACATAAATGCCACAGACACATAATTGGGTGAACCTTTTAGATTGTGACTCAGCTTTGCTAAAGTCCCCAATTAGAGGTGTCCAGAGTTCTTAAGCACACTCTTCTTTTTTTTTTGCCTTGGACCTTGACTTTAACCGCTCAGTCTCAAGTTTTCACTTGACACCTTCACGCCACAAGCCCATGGTTAGGGACAGCTTGGTTTAGCCGCTTAGACCAGGATTTTATTCCTTTAGGCCCTCCTATCCACTGATGCTCAAAGCCTTAGGATCCCTTTTATTTGTCCTTGCCTTTTGGTTTTAAGAGCTTTTGGCTTTTTGCTCTTGCCTCTTGGTTTTAAGAGCTTTTGGCTTTTTCTGCTTGCTTTTTCTTTTTCTTTCTATTTTATTTTTTTTCGCCTATTTTATTATATATATATTTTTTTTTCTGCAAGCTTTGTTCTTTGGTGCTTTTTCTTGCTTCAAGAATCATTTTTATGATTTTTCAGATTATCAATAACATGTCTCATGTTCATCATTCTTTCAAGAGCCAACATATTTAACAGTCTTAAACAACAAATTCAAAAGACATATGCACTGTTCAAGCATTCATTCAGAAGACAGAAAGCATTGCCACCACATGTTACTAATTAGAATTTTTCTTATTAAAAACTCGAAATTTTATTGCCTCTTATTCAAAAGATCTACTATTTTATTCATGTTTGCTAATGATGAGAAAAATAGACTATAACTTAATTGGGGATAAAATCAAAATAGACACTAATTACTACTAATGATCATGTAATGAAGACACAAACATAGATAAGCACTTAACATAGAGAAAACAAAAAACAGAGAAAGTAAAAACAAGGAACGAGTCCACCTTAGTGATGATGCCATTTCCTTCTTGAAGAATCAATGATGTTCTTGAGCTCTTTTATGTCTCTTCCTTGCCTTTGTGGCTTGATTCCTAGTAATTTTTGGTATTTCTATCCTCAGTTGCTTCCAATAATTATGTGGAGGAGCCTGCCGAAGATGAGGCCATTACGGCTCGCCTTTAGGTGTCCTCATCGGGATAGCGTCATTTAACGAACGAGGGTCAGCACAACGTAAAACAAAACCAGGAAAAAAACCGGAGGAGCCTGCCAAAGATGAGGCCATTACGGCTCGTCTTTAGGTGTCCTCCTCGGGATAGCGTCATTTAAAGAACGAGGGTCAGCACAACGTAAAAAAAACCAGACAAAAACCGGAGGAGCCTGTCGAAGATAAGGCCATTACGGCTTGCCTTTAGGTGTCCTCCTCAGGATAGCACTATTTAAAGAACGAGGGTGAGCACAACGTAAAAAAATGGAAAAAACCGGAAAATAAATAGAGGAGCCTGCTGAAGATGAGGCCATTACGGCTTGCCTTTAGGTATCCTCCTCGGGATAGCATCATTTAAAGAACGAGGGTCAGCATAACGTATAAAAAAAAAGGAAAAAACCGGAAAAAAACGGAGGAGCCTGCTGAAGATGAGGCGATTACGGCTCGCCTCTAGGTGTCCTCCTCATGATAGAGTCATTTAAAGATTGAGGGTCAGCACAACGATAAAAAAAACCCGAAAAAAAACGGAGGAACCTGCCAAAGATTAGGCCATTACGGCTCGCCTTTAGGTGTCCTCCTCGGGATAGCGTCATTTGAAGAACGAGGGTCAGAACAACGTAAAAAAAAATTGGAAAAAAAACCAGAGGAGCTTGTGAAGATTAGGCGATTACGGCTCGCCTTTAGGTGTCCACCTCGGGATAGCATCATTTAAAGAACGAGGGTCAGCACAACGTATAAAAAAAAGAAAAAACCGGAAAAAAAAATGGAGGAGCCTGCTGAAGATGAGGCGATTACGGCTCGCCTTTAGGTGTCCTCCTCAGGAACGCATCATTTATAGAACGAGGGTCAGCACAACGTAAAAAAAATCGGAAAAAAAACCGAAAATATAACCGGAGGAGCATGGCGAAGATGAGGCCATTACGGCTCGCCTTTAGGTGTCCTCCTCGGGATAGCATCATCTAAAGAACGAGGGTCGGCACAACGTAAAAAAAACCAGAAAAAAAAACCCGGAGGAGCCTGCCGAAGATGAGGCCATTACGACTCACCTTTAGGTGTCCTCCTCGAGATTGTGTCATTTAAAGAACGAGGGTCAGCACAACGTAAAAAAAAATAGAAAAAACCAGAAAAAAAATAGAGGAGCCTGCTGAAGATGACGCCATTACGGCTCGCCTTTAGGAACGCGTCATTTAAAGAACGTGGGTCAGCACAACGTATAAAAAAAAGAAAAAACCGGAAAAAAAAATGGAGTAGCCTGCTGAAGATAAGGCGATTACGGCTCGCCTTTAGGTGTCCTCCTCAGGAACGCGTCATTCATAGAACGAGGGTCAGCACAACGTAAAAAAAATCGAAAAAAAAACCGAAAAAAAAACCGGAGGAGCATGGCGAAGTTGAGGCCATTACGGCTCGCCTTTAGGTGTCCTCCTCGGGATAGCGTCATTTAAAGAACGAGGGTCTGCACAACGTAAAAAAAACCGGAGGAGCCTGCCGAAGATGAGGCCATTACGGCTCGCCTTTAGGTGTCCACCTCAGGATAGCATCATTTAAAGAACGAGGGTCAGCACAACGTAAAAAAAATGGAGGAGCCTGCTAAAAATGTGGCGATTGCGGCTCGCCATTAGGTGTCTTCCTTGGGATAGCGTCATTTAAAGAACGAGGGTCAGCACAACGTACAAAAAAAAACCCGATAAAAAAAAACCGGAGGAGCCTGCCGAAGATGAGGCCATTACGGCTCGCCTTTCGGTGTCCTCCTCGGGATAGAGTCATTTAAAGAACGAGGGTCACCATATCGTATAAAAAAAGGAAAAAACCGAAAAAAAATGGAGGAGACTGCTGAATATGAGGCGATTACGGCTCACCTCTAGGTGTCCTCCTCACGATAGCGTCATTTAAAAAACGAGGGTTAGCACAATGTTAAAAAAAACCCAAAAAAAAATCGGAGGATCCTGCCGAAGATTAGGCCATTTTGGCTCGCCTTTAGGTGTCCTCCTCGGGATAGCGTCATTTAAAGAACGAGGGTCAGAACAACGTAAAAAAAACCGAAAAAAAACCCAAAAAAACCGGAGGAGCCTGCCGAAGATGACGCCATTACGGCTCGCCTTTAGGTGTCCTCCTCGGGATAGCGTCATTTAAAGAACGAGGGTCAGGACAACGTAAAAAAAACGGAGGAGCCTGCTGAAGATGAGGCGATTGCGGCTCGCCTTTAGGTGTCTTCCTTGGGATAGCGTCATTTAAAAAATGACCGTCAGCACAACGTACAAAAAAAAACCTGGTAAAAAAAAACCGGAGGAGCCTGCCGAAGATGAGGCCATTACGGCTCGAATTTAGGTGTCCTCCTCGGGATAGCGTCATTTAAACAACGAGGGTCAGCACAACGTAAAAAAAACGGAAAAAACCAAAAAAAAAAAAGAGGAGCCTGCTGAAGATGAGGCTATTACGGCTTGCCTTTAGGTATCCTCCTCGGGATAGCATCATTTAAAAAACGAGGGTCAGCACAACGTTAAAAAAAATCCCGAAAAAAAAACGGAGGATCCTGCCAAAGATTTGGCCATTACGGCTCGCCTTTAGGTGTCCTCCTCGGGATAGCGTCATTTAAAGAACGAGGGTCAGAACAACGTAAAAAAAACCAAAAAAAAACCCAAAAAAAAAACCGGAGGAGCCTGCCGAAGATGAGGCCATTACGACTCGCCTTTAGGTGTCTTCCTCGGGATATCGTCATTTAAAAAATGAGGGACAGAACAATGTAAAAAAAATTGGAAAAAAAACTGGAGGAGCATGCCGAAGATGAGGCGATTACGGCTCGCCTTTAGGTGTCCTCCTCGGGATAGCATCATTTAAAGAATGAGGGTCAGCACAATGTAAAAAAAAAAAAAAAGAAAAAATGGAGGAGCCTGCTGAAGATGAGTAGATTATGGCTCGCCTTTAGGTGTCCTCCTCGGGATAGCGTCATCGAAACAACGAGGGTCAGCACAACGTTAAAAAAAAAACCCAAAAAAATAAAAATCGGAGGAGCCTGCCGAAGATGAGGCCATTACGGCTCGCCTTTAGGTGTCCTCCTTGGGATAGCGCCTTTTAAAGAACAAGGGTTAGAACAACGTAAAAAAAAACTGGAAAAAAATTGAAAAAAATCCGGAGGAGCCAGCCGAAGATGAGGCCATTACAGCTCGCCTTTAGGTGTCCTCCTCGGGATAGCGTCATTTAAAGAACGAGGGTCAGCACAACGTAAAAAAAACGGAGGAGCCTGCTGAAGATGAGGCGATTGCGGCTCGCCTTTAGGTGTCCTCCTTGGGATAGCATCATTTAAAGAACGAGGGTCAGCACAACGTACAAAAAAAAAACCCGGTAAAAAAAACCGGAGGAGTCTGCCGAAGATGAGGCCATTACGGCTCGCCTTTAGGTGTCCTCCTCGGGATAGCGTCATTTAAACAACGAGGGTCAGCACAACGTAAAAAAAAACCAAAAAAAAACCGGGGGAGCCTGCCGAAGATGAGCCCATTACGGCTCGCCTTTAGCTGTCCTCCTCGGGATGGCATCATTTAAAGAACGAGGGTCAGCACAACGTAAAAAAAAATAGAGGAGCCTGCTGAAGATGAGGCCATTACGGCTTGCCTTTAGGTATCCTCCTCGGGATAGCGTCATTTAATGAACGAGGATCAGGATAACGTAAAAAAAAAAAGGAAAAAACCAGAAAAAAATGGAGGAGCCTGCTGAAGATGAGGGGATTATGGGTCGCCTCTAGGTGTCCTCCTCACGATAGCGTCATTTAAAGAACGAGGGTCAGCACAACATTAAAAAAAACCCAAAAAAAAAATGGAGGATCCTGCTGAAGATTAGGCCATTACGGCTCGCCTTTAGATGTCCTCCTCGAGATAGCATCATTTAAAGAACGAGGGTCAGAACAACGTACAAAAAAAACCCGGTAAAAAAAAACCGAAGGAGCCTGCCGAAGATGAGTCCATTATGGCTCGCCTTTAGGTGTCCTCCTCGGGATAGCGTCATTTAAAGAACGAGGGTCAGCACAACGTAAAAAAAACTAGAAAAAATTGGAGGTGCCTGCTGAAGATGAGGCCATTACGGCTCGCCTTTAGGTGTAATCCTTGGGATAGTGTCATTTAAAGAATGAGGGTCAGCACAATGTAAAAAAAACCAGAAAAAAAAAACCGGAGGAGCCTGTCGAAGATGAGGCCATTATGGCTCGCTTTTAGGTGTCCTCCTCGGGATAGCGTCATTTAAACAACGAGGGTCAGCACAACGTTAAAAAAAAACCCAAAAAAAAAACCGGAGGTGCCTGCCGAAGATGAGGCCATTACGGCTCGCCTTTAGGTGTCCTCCTTGGGATAGCGCCTTTTAAAGAACAAGGGTTAGAACAACGTAAAAAAAAAAAAACTGGAAAAAAATTGAAAAAAATCTGGAGGAGCCTGCTGAAGATGAGGCCATTATGGCTCGCCTTTAGGTGTCCTCCTCGGGATAGCATCATTTAAAGAATGAGGGTCAGCACAACGTAAAAAAAAAAAAAAGAAAAAATGGAGGAGACTGCTGAAGATGAGTAGATTACGGCTCGCCTTTAGGTGTCCTACTCGGGATAGCGTCATCTAAACAACGAGGGTCAGCACAACGTTAAAAAAAAAACCCAAAAAAAAAAAAAACCGGAGGAGCCTGCCGAAGATGAGGCCATTACGGCTCGCCTTTAGGTGTCCTCCTTGGGATAGCGTCATTTAAAGAACGAGGGTCAGCACAACGTAAAAAAAACGGAGGAGCCTGCTGAAGATGAGGCGATTGCGGCTCGCCTTTAGGTGTCCTCCTTGGGATAGCATCATTTAAAGAACGAGGGTCAGCACAACGTACAAAAAAAAAACCCGGTAAAAAAAACCGGAGGAGCCTGCCGAAGATGAGGCCATTACGGCTCGCTTTTAGGGGTCCTCCTTGGGATAGCGTCATTTAAACAACGAGGGTCAGCACAACGTAAAAAAAAAAACCCAAAAAAAAAACCGGAGGAGCCTGCCGAAGATGAGGCCATTACGGCTCGCCTTTAGGTGTCCTCCTTGGGATAGCTTCTTTTAAAGAACAAGGGTTAGAACAACGTAAAAAAAAAACTGGAAAAAAATTGAAAAAAATATGGAGGAGCCTGCCGAAGATGAGGCCATTATGGCTCGCCTTTAGGTGTCCTCCTCGGGATAGCATCATTTAAAGAACGAGGGTCACCATATCGTATAAAAAAAGGAAAAAACCGGAAAAAAATGGAGGAGACTGCTGAATATGAGGCGATTACGGCTCACCTCTAGGTGTCCTCCTCACGATAGCGTCATTTAAAAAACGAGGGTTAGCACAACGTTAAAAAAAACCCAAAAAAAAATCGGAGGATCCTGCCAAGGATTAGGCCATTTTGGCTCGCCTTTAGGTGTCCTCCTCGAGATAGCGTCATTTAAAGAACGAGGGTCAGAACAACGTAAAAAAAACCGGAAAAAAACCCAAAAAAAACCGGAGGAGCCTACCGAAGATGACGCCATTACGGCTCGCCTTTAGGTGTCCTCCTCTGGATAGCATCATTTAAAGAATGAGAGTCAGCACAACGTAAAAAAAAAAAAAGAAAAAATGGAGGAGCCTGCTGAAGATGAGTCGATTACGGCTCGCCTTTAGGTTTCCTCCTCGGGATAGCGTCATTTAAAGAACGAGGGTCAGCACAACGTACAAAAAAAAACCCAGTAAAAAAAATCGGAGGAGCCTGCCGAAGATGAGGCCATTACGGCTCGCCTTTAGGCGACCTCCTCGAGATAGCGTAATTTAAAGAACGAGGGTCAGGACAACGTAAAAAAAATGGAGGAGCCTGCTGAAGATGAGGCGATTGCGGCTCGCCTTTAGGTGTCCTCCTTGGGATAGCGTCATTTAAAAAACGAGCGTCAGCACAACTTACAAAAAAAAACCCGGTAAAAAAAAACCGGAGGATCCTGCCAAAGATGAGGCCATTACGGCTCGAATTTAGGTGTCCTCCTCGGGATAGCGTCATTTAAACAACGTCGGTCAGCACAACGTAAAAAAAACGGAAAAAACCGAAAAAAAAAGAGGAGCCTGCTGAAGATGAGGCCATTACGGCTTGCCTTTAGGTATCCTCCTCGGGATAGCGTCATTTAATGAACGAGGATCAGGATAACGTAAAAAAAAAGGAAAAAACCAGAAAAAAGGGAGGAGCCTGCTGAAGATGAGGGGATTACGGGTCGCCTCTAGGTGTCCTCCTCACGATAGCGTCATTTAAAGAACGAGGGTCAGCACAACATTAAAAAAAACCCGAAAAAAAATGGAGGATCCTGCCGAAGATTAGGCCATTACGGCTCACCTTTAGATGTCCTCCTCGAGATAGCATCATTTAAAGAACGAGGGTCAGAACAACGTACAAAAAAAACCCGGTAAAAAAAAACCGAAGGAGCCTGCCGAAGATGAGTCCATTATGGCTCGCCTTTAGGTGTCCTCCTCGGGATAGCGTCATTTAAAGAACGAGGGTCAGCACAACGTAAAAAAAACTAGAAAAAAAATCGGAGGAGCCTGCTGAAGATGAGGCCATTACGGCTCGCCTTTAGGTGTCCTCCTCGGGATAGCGTCATTTAAACAATGAGGGTCAGCACAACGTTAAAAAAAAAAACCGAAAAAAAAAATCGGAGGAGCCTGCCGAAGATGAGGCCATTACGGCTCGCCTTTAGGTGTCATCCTTGGGATAGCGCCTTTTAAAGAACAAGGGTTAGAACAACGTAAAAAAAAACTGTTAAAAAATTGAAAAAAATCTGGAGGAGCCTGCCGAAGATGAGGCCATTACGGCTCGCCTTTAGGTGTCCTCCTCGGGATAGCGTCATTTAAAGAACGAGGGTTAGCACAACCTAAAAAAAATGGAGGACCTTCTGAAGATGAGGCGATTGCGGCTCGCCTTTAGGTGTCCTCCTTGGGATAGCATCATTTAAAGAACGAGGGTCAGCACAACGTAAAAAAAAAACCCGGTAAAAAAAACCGGAGGAGCCTGCCGAAGATGAGGCCATTACGGCTCGCCTTTAGGTGTCATCCTCGGGATTGCGTCATTTAAACAACGAGGGTCAGCATAACGTAAAAAAAAACCAAAAAAAAACCGGGGGAGCCTGCCGAAGATGAGCCCATTACGGCTCGCCTTTAGGTGTCCTCCTCGGGATGGCATCATTTAAAGAACGAGTGTCAGCACAACGTAAAAAAAATAGAGGAGCCTCCTGAAGATGAGGCCATTACGGCTTGCCTTTAGGTATCCTCCTCGGGATAGCATCATTTAAAGAATGAGAGTCAGCATAACGTATAAAAAAAAGGAAAAAATTGGAAAAAAAATGGAGGAGCCTGCTGAAGATGACGCGATTACGACTCGCCTTTAGGTGTCCTCCTCACGATAGCGTCATTTAAAGAACGAGGGTCAGCACAACGTTAAAAAATAACCCAAAAAAAAAACGGAGGAACCTGCCGAAGATTTGGCCATTACGGCTCACCATTAGGTGTCCTCCTCGGGATAGCGTCATTTAAAGAACCAGGGTCAGAACAACGTAAAAAAAAAACCGAAAATAACCCAAAAAAAAACCGGAGGAGCCTGCCGAAGATGAGGCCATTACGGCTCACCTTTAGGAGTCCTCCTCGGGATAGCATCATTTAAAGAACGAGGGTCAGCACAACGTACAAAAAAAAGCCGGAAAAAACCGAAAAAAATCGGAGGAGCCTGCCGAAGATGAGGCCATTACGGCTCGCCTTTAGGTGTCCTCCTCGAGATAGTGTCATTTGAACAACGAGGGTCAACACAACGTAAAAAAACGGAAAAAACCAGAAAAAAATAGAGAATCCTGCTGAAGATGACGCCATTACGGCTCGCCTTTAGGTATCCTCCTCAGGAACGCGTCATTTAAAGAACGAGGGTCAGCACAACGTATAAAAAAAAGAAAAAACTGAAAAAAAATGGAGGAGCCTGCTGAAGATAAGGCGATTACAGCTCGCCTTTAGGTGTCCTCCTCTGGAACGCGTCATTTATAGAACGAGGGTCAGCACAACTTAAAAAAAATCGAAAAACAAAACCGGAAAAAAAAACGGGGGAGCATGGCGAAGATGAGGCCATTACGGCTCGCCTTTAGGTGTCCTCCTCGGGATAGCGTCATTTAAAGAACGAGGGTCACCATATCGTATAAAAAAAGGAAAAAACCGGAAAAAAATGGAGGAGACTGCTGAATATGAGGCGATTACGGCTCACTTCTAGGTGTCCTCCTCACGATAGCGTCATTTAAAAAATGAGGGTTAGCACAACGTTAAGAAAAAACCCGAAAAAAAATCGGAGGATCCTGCCGAAGATTAGGCCATTTTGGCTCGCCTTTAGGTGTCCTCCTCGGGATAGCGTCATTTAAAGAACGATGGTCAGAACAACGTAAAACAAACCGGAAAAAAACACAAAAAAAAACCGGAGGAGCCTGCCGAAGATGATGCCATTACGGCTCGCCTTTATATGTCCTCCTCGGGATACCATCATTTAAAGAACGAGGGTCAGCACAACGTAAAAAAAAAAAGAAAAAATGGAGGAGCCTGCTGAAGATGAGTCGATTACGGCTCGCCTTTAGGTTTCCTCCTCGGGATAGCGTCATTTAAAGAACGAGGGTCAGCACAACAAACAAAAAAAAACCCAGTAAAAAAAAACCGGAGGAGCCTGCCGAAGATGAGGCCATTACGGCTTGCCTTTAGGTATCCTCCTCGGGATAGCGTAATTTAATGAACGAGGATCAGGATAACGTAAAAAAAAAGGAAAAAACCAGAAAAAAATGGAGGAGCCTGCCGAAGATGAGGCCATTACGGCTCGCCTTTAGGTGTCCTCCTTGGGATAGCGCCTTTTAAAGAACAAGGGTTAGAACAACGTAAAAAAAAAACTGGAAAAAAATTGAAAAAAATCTGGAGGAGCCTGCCGAATATGAGGCCATTACGGCTCGCCTTTAGGTGTCCTCCTCGGGATAGCGTCATTTAAAGAACGAGGGTCAGCACAACCTAAAAAAAACGGAGGAGCCTGCTGAAGATGAGGCGATTGCGGCTCGCCTTTAGGTGTCCTCCTTGGGATAGCATCATTTAAAGAACGAGGGTCAGCACAACGTACAAAAAAAAACCCGGTAAAAAAAAACGGAGGAGCCTGCCGAAGATGAGGCCATTACGGCTTGCCTTTAGGTGTCATCCTCGGGATAGCGTCATTTAAACAACGAGGGTCAGCACAACATAAAAAAAAATCGAAAAAAAACCGGGGGAGCCTGCCGAAGATGAGCCCATTACGGCTCGCCTTTAGGTGTCCTCCTCTGGATGGCATCATTTACAGAACGAGGGCCAGCACAACGTAAAAAAAATAGAGGAGCCTAAAGAAGATGAGGCCATTACGGCTTGCCTTTAGGTATCCTCCTCGGGATAGCGTCATTTAAAGAACGAGAGTCAGCATAACGTATAAAAAAAAGGAAAAAACCGGAAAAAGAATGGTGGAGCCTGCTGAAGATGACGCGATTACGACTCGCCTTTAGGTGTCCTCCTCACGATAGCGTCATTTAAAGAACGAGGGTCAGCACAACGTTAAAAAATAACCCGAAAAAAAAACGGAGGAACCTGCAGAAGATTTGGCCATTACGGCTCGCCATTAGGTGTCCTCCTCGGGATAGCGTCATTTAAAGAACGAGGGTCAGAACAACGTAAAAAAAAACCGAAAATAACCCAAAAAAAAAACGGAGGAGCCTGCCGAAGATGAGGCTATTACGGCTCACCTTTACGTGTCCTCCTCGGGATAGCATCATTTAAAGAACGAGGGTCAGCACAACGTACAAAAAAAAACCCAAAAAAACCGAAAAAAATCGGAGGAGCCTGCCGAAGATGAGGCCATTACGGCTCGCCTTTAGGTGTCCTCCTCGGGATAGCGTCATTTAAACAACGAGGGTCAGCACAACGTAAAAAAAAACCGAAAAAAAACCAGGGGAGCCTGCCGAAGATGAGCCCATTACGGCTCGCCTTTAGGTGTCCTCCTCGGGATGGCATCATTTAAAGAACGAGGGTCAGCACAACGTAAAAAAAATAGAGCAGCCTGCTGAAGATGAGGCCATTACGGCTTGCCTTTAGGTATCCTCCTCGGGATAGCGTCATTTAAAGAAAGAGAGTCAGCATAACGTATAAAAAAAAAGGAAAAAGCCGGAAAAAAAATGGAGGGGCCTACTGAAGATGACGCGATTACGACTCGCCTCTAGGTGTCCTCCTCACGATAGCGTCATTTAAAGAACGAGGGTCAGCACAACGTTAAAAAATAACCCAAAAAAAAAAACGGAGGAACCTGCCGAATATTTGGCCATTACGGCTCGCCTTTAGGTGTCCTCCTCGGGATAGCGTCATTTAAAGAACGAGGGTCAGAACAACGTAAAAAAAAAACCGAAAATAACCCAAAAAAAACCGGAGGAGCCTGCCGAAGATGAGGCCATTACGGCTCACCTTTAGGTGTCCTCCTCGGGATAGCATCATTTAAAGAACGAGGGTCAGCACAACGTACAAAAAAAAACCCAAAAAAACCGAAAAAAATCGGAGGAGCCTGCCGAAGATGAGGCCATTACGGCTCGCCTTTAGGTGTTCTCCTCGGGATAGCGTCATTTAAACAACGAGGGTCAGCACAACGTAAAAAAAAACCAAAAAAAAACCAGGGGAGCCTGCCGAAGATGAGCCCATTACGGCTCGCCTTTAGGTGTCCTCCTCGGGATGGCATCATTGAAAGAACGAGGGTCAGCACAACGTAAAAAAAATAGAGCAGCCTGCTGAAGATGAGGCCATTACGGCTTGCCTTTAGGTATCCTCCTCGGGATAGCGTCATTTAAAGAAAGAGAGTCAGCATAACGTATAAAAAAAAAGGAAAAAGCCGGAAAAAAAATGGAGGAGCCTGCTGAAGATGACGCGATTACGACTCGCCTCTAGGTGTCCTCCTCACGATAGCGTCATTTAAAGAACGAGGGTCAGCACAACGTTAAAAAATAACCCGAAAAAAAAAACGGAGGAACCTGCCGAATATTTGGCCATTACGGCTCGCCTTTAGGTGTCCTCCTCGGGATAGCGTCATTTAAAGAACGAGGGTCAGCACAACGTACAAAAAAAACCGAAAAAAACTGAAAAAAAATCGGAGGAGCCTGCCGAAGATGAGGCCATTACGGCTCGCCTTTAGGTGTCCTCCTCGGGATAGCGTCATTTAAAGAACGAGGGTCAGAACAACGTAAAAAAAAAACCGAAAATAACCCAAAAAAAAACCGGAGGAGCCTGCCGAAGATGAGGCCATTACGGCTCACCTTTAGGTGTCCTCCTCGGGATAGCATCATTTAAAGAACGAGGGTCAGCACAACGTACAAAAAAAACCGAAAAAAACTGAAAAAAAATCGGAGGAGCCTGCCGAAGATGAGGCCATTACGGCTCGCCTTTAGGTGTCCTCCTCGGGATAGCGTCATTTAAAGAACGAGGGTCAGCACAACGTAAAAAAAAATGGAGGAGCCTGCCGAAGATGAGGCCATTACGGCTCGCCTTTAGATGTCCACCTTGGGATAGCATCATTTAAAGAACGAGGGTAAGCATAACGTAAAAAAAACCGGAAAAAACAATCGGAAGAGCCTGCCGAAGATGAGGCCATTACGGCTCGCCTTTAGGTGTCCTCCTCGGGATAGCGTCGTTTAAAGAACGAGGGTCAGAACAACGTAAAAAAAAACAGAAAAAAAATCGGAGGAGACAGCCGAAGATGAGGCTATTACGGCTCGCATTTAGGTGTCCTCCGCTGGATAGCGTCATTTAAAGAACGAGGGTCAGAACAACGTAAAAAAAAGCAGAAAAAAACCGGAGGAGCTTGTCGAAGATGAGGTGATTACGGGTCGCCTTTAGGTGTCCTCCTTGGTATAGCGTCATTTAAAGAATGAGGGTCAGCACAACGTACAAAAAAAATCCGGTAAAAAAGAACTAGAGGAGCCTGACAAAGATGATGCCATTACGGCTCACCTTTAGGTGTGCTCATCGGGATAGCATCATTTAAAGAACGAGGGCCAGCACAATGTTAAAAAAAAAAGAAAAAAACCGAAAAAAACCAGAGGAACCTGCCGAAGATGAGGCCATTACAGCTCACCTTTAGGATTCCTCCTCGGGATAGCGTCATTTAAAGAACGAGGGTCAGCACAACGTAAAAAAAACTGGAAAAAAAACCGGAGGAGCCTGCCGAACATGAGGCCATTACGGCTCGCATTTAGGTGTCCTCCTCGGGATAGCATCATTTAAAGAACGATGGTCAGCACAACGTAAAAAAAACGGAAAAAATTGGGAAAAAAATAGAGGAGCCGTCTGAAGATGAGGCCATTACGGCTCGACTTTAGGTATCCTCCTCGGGATAACGACATTTAAAGAACGAGGGTCAGCACAACGTAAAAAAAAACGGAGGAGCCTGCTGAAGATGAGGCGATTGCGGCTTGCCTTTAGGTGTCCTCGTTGGGATAGCATCATTTAAAGAACAAGGGTCAGCACAACGTACAAAAAAAAACCCGGTAAAAAAAACCGGAGGAGCCTGCCGAAGATGAGGCCATTACGGCTCGCCTTTAGGTGTCCTCCTCGGGATAGCGTCATTTAAAGAACGAGGGTCAGCACAACGTAAAAAAAAAATGGAAAAAACCGGAAAAAAAACGGAGGAGCCTGCTGAAGATGAGGCGATTACGGCTCGCCTCTAGGTGTCCTCCTCACGATAGAGTCATTTAAAGATTGAGGGTCAGCACAACGTTAAAAAAAACCCGAAAAAAATGGAGGAGCCTGCCAAAGATTAGGCCATTACGGCTCGCCTTTAGGTGTCCTCCTCGGGATAACGTCATTTAAAGAACGAGGGTCAGAACAACGTAAAAAAAAAACTGGAAAAAAAACCAGAGGAGCTTGCTGAAGATGAGGCGATTACAGCTCGCCTTTAGGTGTCCTTCTCGGGATAGCGTCATTTAAAGAACAAGGGTCAGCACAACGTAAAAAAAAAAACCCCGTAAAAAAAAATCCGGAGGAGCCTGCCGAAGATGAGGCCATTACGGCTCGCCTTTAGGTGTCCTCCTCGGGATAGCGTCATTTAATGAACGAGGGTCAGCACAACGTAAAAAAAAAACCAGAAAAAAAACCGGAGGAGCCTGCCGAAGATGAGGCCATTACGACTCGCCTTTAGGTGTCCTCCTCGGGATAGTGTTATTTAAAGAACGAGGATCAGCACAACGTAAAAAAAAAAAAACGGAAAAAACCAGAAAAAAAATAGAGGAGCCTGCTGAAGATGAGGCCATTACGGCTCGCCTTTAGGTATCCTCCTCAGGAACGCGTCATTTAAAGAACGACGGTCAGCACAAGGTATAAAAAAAAGAAAAAACCGGAAAAAAAAAATGGAGGAGCCTGCTGAAGATGAGGCGATTACGGCTCGCCTTTAGGTGTCCTCCTCAAGAACGCGTCATTTATAGAACGAGGGTCAGCACAGCGTAAAAAAAAATCGGAAAGAAAACCGAAAAAAAATCCGGAGGAGCATGGCGAAGATGAGGCCATTACGGCTCGCCTTTCGGTGTCCTCCTCGGGATAGCGTCATTTAAAGAACGAGGGTCAGCACAACGTAAAAAAAAAAACCGAAAAAAACCGGAGGAGCCTGTTGAAGATAAGGCCATTACGGCTTGCCTTTAGGTGTCCTCCTCAGGATAGAACTATTTAAAGAATGAGGGTGAGCACAACGTAAAATAAATGGAAAAAACAGGAAAAAAAATAGAGGAGCCTGCTGAAGATGAGGCCATTACGGCTTGTCTTTAGGTATCCTCCTCGGGATAGCGTCATTTAAAGAACGAGGGTCAGCATAACGTATAAAAAAAAAGGAAAAAAACGGAAAAAAAACAGAGGAGCCTGCTGAAGATGAGGCGATTACGGCTCGCCTCTAGGTGTCCTCCTCAGGATAGCATCATTTATAGAACGAGGGTCAGCACAACGTAAAAAAAAAATCGGAAAAAAAACCGAAAAAAAACCGGAGGAGCATGGCGAAGATGAGGCCATTACGGTTCGCCTTTAGGTGTCCTCCTCCGGATAGCGTCATTTAAAGAACGAGGGTCAGCACAACGTAAAAAAAAAAACAGAAAAAAAACCAGAGAAGCCTGCCGAAGATGAGGCCATTACGGCTCGCCTTTAGGTGTCCACCTCGGGATAGCATCATTTAAAGAACGAGGGTTAGCACAACGTAAAAACAATGGAGGAGTCTGCTAAAGATGAGGCGATTGCGGCTCGCCTTTAGGTGTCCTCCTTCGGATAGCGTCAGTTAAAGAACGCGGGTCAGCACAACGTACAAAAAAAAAACCCGGTAAAAAAAATCGGAGGAGCCTGCCGAAGATTAGGCCATTTCGGCTCGCCTTTAGGTGTCCTCCTCGGCATAGCGTCATTTAAGGAACGAGGGTCAGCACAACGTAAAAAAAAAAAAGAAAAAATAGAGGAGCCTGCTGAAGATGAGTCGATTACGGCTCGCCTTTAGGTTTCCTCCTCGGGATAGCGTCAATTAAAGTACGAGGGTCAGCACAACGTACAAAAAAAAACCCAGTAAAAAAAAACCGGTGGAGCTTGCCGAAGATGAGGCCATTACAGCTCGCCTTTAGGTGTTCTCCTCGAGATAGCGTCATTTAAAGAACGAGGGTCAGGACAACGTAAAAAAAAATGGAGGAGCCTGCTGAAGATGAGGCGATTGCGGCTCGCCTTTAGGTGTCCTCCTTGGGATAGCGTCATTTAAAGAACGAGGGTCAGCACAACGTAAAAAAAAAAAGAAAAAATGGAGGAGCCTGCTGAAGATGAGTAGATTACGGCTCGCCTTTAGGTGTCCTCCTCGGGATAGCGTCATTTAAACAACTAGGGTCAGCACAACGATAAAAAAAAAACCAAAAAAAAAAAAATCGGAGGTGCCTGCCGAAGATGAGGCCATTACGGCTCGCCTTTAGGTGTCCTCCTTGGGATAGCGTCTTTTAAAGAACAAGGGTTAGAGCAACGTAAAAAAAACTGGAAAAAAAATTGAAAAAAATCCGGAGGAGCCTGCCGAAGATGAGGCCATTACGGCTCGCCTTTAGGTGTCCTCCTCGGGATAGCGTCATTTAAAGAATGAGGGTCAGCACAACGTAAAAAAAAACGGAGGAGCCTGCTGAAGATGAGGCGATTGCGGCTTGCCTTTAGGTGTCCTCCATGGGATAGCATGATTTAAACAACGTGGGTCACCACAACGTACAAAAAAAAACCCGGTAAAAAAAACCGGAGGAGCCTGCCGAAGATGAGGCCATTACGGCTCGCCTTTAGGTGTCCTCCTCGGGATAGCGTCATTTAAACAACGAGGGTCAGCACAACGTAAAAAAAAAACCGAAAAAAAACCGGGGGAGCCTGCCGAAGATGAGCCCATTACGGCTCGCCTTTAGGTGTCCTCCTCGGGATTGCATCATTTAAAGAACTAGGGTTAGCACAACGTAAAAAAATGGAAAAAACCGGAAAAAAAAATAAAAGAGCCTGCTGAAGATGAGGCCATTACGGCTTTCCTTTAGGTATCCTCCTCGGGATAGCGTCATTTAAAGAACGAGGATCAGCATAATGTAAAAAAAAAAAAGGAAAAAACCAGAAAAAAACGGAGGAGCCTGCTGAAGATGAGGGGATTACGGCTCGCCTCTAGTTGTCCTCCTCACGATAGCGTCATTTAAAGAACGAGGGTCAGCACAACATTAAAAAAAACCGGAAAAAAAATGGGGGATCCTGCCGAAGATTAGGCCATTACGGCTCGCCTTTAGATGTCCTCCTCGGGATAGCGTCATTTAAAGAACGAGGGTCAGAACAACGTACAAAAAAAACCGGGTAAAAAAAAAAACGAAGGAGCCTGTCGAAGATGAGGCCATTATGGTTCGCCTTTAGGTGTCCTCCTCGGGATAGCGTCCTTTAAAGAACGAGGGTCAGCACAACGTAAAAAGAACCAGAAACAAATCGGAGGAGCCTGCTGAAGATGAGGCCATTACGGCTCGCCTTTAGGTCTAATCCTCGGGATAGTGTCATTTAAAGAAAGAGGGTCAGCACAACGTAAAAAAAACCAGAAAAAAAAAACCGGAGGAGCCTGCCGACATGAGGCCATTACGGCTCGCCTTTAGGTGTCCTCCTCGGGATAGCGTCATTTAAAGAACGAGGGTCAGCACAACGTAAAAAAAAAAACCAAAAAAAAAATCGGAGGAGCCTGCCGATGATGAGGCCATTACGGCTCGCCTTTAGGCATCCTCCTCAGGATAGCATCATTTAAAGAACGAGGGTCTGCACAACGTAAAAAAAACGGAAAAAACGGAAAAAAAATAGAGGAGCCTGCTGAAGATGAGGCCATTACGGCTTGCATTTAGGTGTCCTCCTCGGGAAAGCATCATTTAAAGAACGAGGGTCAACACAACGTACAAAAAAAACCGAAAAAAAATCGGAGGAGCCTGCCGAAGATGAGGCCATTACGGCTCGCCTTTAGGTGTCCTCCTTGGGATAGCGTCATTTAAAGAACGAGGGTCAGCACAACGCAAAAAAAAACGCAGGAGCCTGCTGAAGATCAGGCGATTGCGGCTTGCCTTTATGTGTCCACCTCGGGATAGCATCATTTAAAGAACGAGGGTCAGCATAACGTAAAAAAAACCGGAAAAAACAATCGGAAGAGCCTGCCGAAGATGAGGCAATTACGGCTCGCCTTTAGGTGTCCTCCTCGGGATTGCGTCATTTAAAGAACGAGGGTCAGAACAACGTAAAAAAAAACGGAAAAAAAACCGGAGGAGACTTCCAAAGATGAGGCTATTACGGCTCGCATTTAGGAGTCCTCTTCTGGATAGCGTCATTTAAAGAACGAGGGTCAGAACAACGTAAAAAAAACAGAAAAAAAACCGGAGGAGCTTGTCGAAGATGAGGTGATTACGGGTCGACTTTAGGTGTCCTCGGGATAGCATCATTTAAAAAACGAGGGTCAGCACAACGTAAAAAAAAGACGGAGGAGCCTGCTGAGGATGAGTCGATTCCGGCTCGCCTTTAGGTGTCCTCCTTGGTATAGCGTCATTTAAAGAATGAGGGTCAGCACAAGGTACAAAAAAAATCCGGTAAAAAAGAACCGGAGGAGCCTGCCGAAGATGAAGCCATTACGGCTCGCCTTTAGGTGTCCTCATCGGGATGGCGTCATTTAAAGAACGAGGGCCAGCACAATGTTAAAAAAAAAAGAAAAAAAATCGAAAAAAACCGGAGGCACCTGCCGCAGATAAGGCCATTACGGCTCACCTTTAGGTGTCCTCCTCGGGATAACGTCATTTAAAGAACGAGGGCCAGCACAAGGTAAAAAAAACGGAAAAAATTGGAAAAAAATATAGGAGCCGTCTGAAGATGAGGCCATTACGGCTCGACTTTAGGTATCCTCCTTGGGATAATGTCATTTAAAGAACGAGGGTCAGCATAACGTACAAAAAAAAACCCGGTAAAAAAATCGGAGGAGCCTGCCGAAGATGAGGCCATTACGGCTCGCCTTTAGGTGTCCTCCTCGAGATAGCGTCATTTAAAGAATGAGGGTCAGCACAACGTAAAAAAAATAGAGGAACTTGCTGAAGATGAGACCATTACGGCTCGCCTTTAGGTATCCTCTTCGAGATAGTGTCATTTAAAGAACAAGGGTCAGCATAACGTATAAAAAAAAAGGAAAAAACCGAAAAAAGAATTCAGGAGCCTGCTGAAGATGAGGCCATTACGGCTCGCCTTTTGGTGTCTTCCTCACGATAGCGTCATTTAAAGAACGAGGGTCAGCACAACGTTAAAAAAAAACTGGGAAAAAAATGGAGGAGCCTGCCGAAGATAAGGCCATTACGGCTTGCCTTTAGGTGTCCTCCTCTAGATAGCGTCATTTAAAGAACGAGGGTCAGAACAACGTAAAAAAATGGAAAAAAAAAACCGGAGGAGCCTGCCGAAGATGAGGCCATTACGGCTCGCCTTTAGGTGTCTTCCTCGGGATAGCGTCATTTAAAGAACGAGGGTCAGCACAACGTAAAAAAAAAAACGGAGGAGCCTGCCGAAGATGAGGCCATTACGGCTCGCCTTTAGGTGTCCACCTCGGGATAGCATCATTTAAAGAACGAGGGTCAGAACAACGTAAAAAAAAACCGGAAAAAAAACAGGAGGAGACCGCCGAAGATGAGGCTATTACGGCTCGCATTTAGGTGTCCTCCTCTGGATAGCGTTATTTAAAGAACGAGGGTCAGAAAAACGTAAAAAAACACAGAAAAAAAACAGGAGGAGCTTGCCGAAGATGAGCTTGTCCTCGGGATAGCATCATTTAAAAAACGAGGGTAAGCACAACGTAAAAAAAATGGAGGAGCCTGCTGAAGATGAGTCGATTACGGCTCGCCTTTAGGTGTCCTCCTTGGTATAGCGTCATTTAAAGAATGAGGGTCAGCACAACGTACAAAAAAAAATCCGGTAAAAAAGAACCGGAGGAGCCTGCTGAAGATGAGGCCATTACGGCTCGCCTTTAGGTGTCCTCATCGGGATAGCATCATTTAAAAAACGAAGGCCAGCACAATGTTAAAAAAAAAAAGAAAAAAACCGAAAAAAATCGGAGGAACCTGCCGAAGATGAGGCGATTACGGCTCACCTTTAGGTGTCCTCCTCGGGATAGCGTCATTTAAAGAACGAGGGTCAGCACAACGTAAAAAAAAACTGGAAAAAAAAACCGGAGGAGCCTGCCGAAGATGAGGCCATTACGGCTCGCCTTTAGGTGTCCTCCTCGGGATAGCATCATTTAAAGAACGATGGTCAGCACAACGTAAAAAAAATGAAAAAAATTGGAAAAAAAATAGAGGAGCCGTCTGAAGATGAGGCCATTACGGCTCGACTTTAGGTATCCTCCTCGGGATAATGTCATTTAAAGAAAGAGGGTCAGCATAACGTACAAAAAAAACCCGGTAAAAAAAATCGGAGGAGCCTGCCGAAGATGAGCCCATTACGGCTCGCCTTTAGGTGTCCTCCTCGGGATAGCGTCATTTAAAGAACGACGGTCAGCACAACGTAAAAAAAAGCCGAGGAGCCTGCTGAAGATGGGGCGATTGCGGCTTGCCTTTAGGTGTCCACCTTGGGATAGCATCATTTAAAGATCGAGGGTCAGCATAACGTAAAAAAAACTGGAAAAAACAATCGGAAGAGCCTGCCGAAGATGAGGCAATTACGGCTCGCCTTTAGGTGTCCTCCTCGGGATTGCGTCATTTAAAGAACGAGGGTCAGAGCAACATAAAAAAAATGGAAAAAAAATCGGAGGAGACTGCCGAAGATGAGGCTATTACGACTCGCATTTAGGTGTCCTCCTCTAGATAGCGTCATTTAAAGAACGAGGGTCAGAACAACGTAAAAAAAAAACAAAAAAAAAACCGGAGGAGCTTGTCGAAGATGAGGTGATTACGGGTCGCCTTTAGGTGTCCTCGGGATAGCATCATTTAAAAAACGAGGGTCAGCACAACGTAAAAAAAAACGGACGAGCCTGCTGAAGATGAGTCGATTACGGCTCGCCTTTAGGTGTCCTCCTTGGTATAGCGTCATTTAAAGAATGAGGGTCAGCACAACTGATGAATATTTTGGTGGAAAAATGAATTTCTCCCAAAACACACAAATCTAACCGGCAAGTGTGCCGGGTCGCATCAAGTAATAAAAACTCACGAGAGTGAGGTCGATCCCACAGGGATTGAAGGATTGAGCAATTTTATCTTAGTAGTTAATTTAGTCAAGCGAATCAAGATTTGGTTGAGTGTTTTGTGATTTGCAGAAATTAAATTGCATGGAATTAAAGAGAACAGGAAATAAATTGCTGAATCTTAAAGAACAAGAAATTGAATGGCAGAAACTTAGAATGCAAGAAATGTAAATTGCGGAATCTTAAAGTGCAAGAAATGTAAATGACTTGAATTGTAAAGGGGATTGGGACTTGGATTTGCAGAAATTAAACAAGGAAAAGTAAATTTGCATCAAGCAGAGAAGTAGAAGAGGGTTTGGGTTAAATCAGATCTTGAAGCAGAAAAGTAAATGAACATGAAAACAGTAAACAGAGAATTAGAAATTGAAAGTTCAGATCTCAGGACCCAGAGACTAGAAAACCGAGTCTAGATCTCAATGCCTTCCTAGATCCAACAAGAACAATTGCAAGGGAATTGTAAATTGCAAGGAAAGTAGATGAAGAGCAATTAACAGAAATTAAATTCAATCAAGCAGTAAATAAAGCAGAGAGATCCAAGGATGAGATTGAAATAGAATTTCTTCAATTCTCCAACCCAAGATCCAAGACAATTGTAATTGAAATTGAAAGCAATAAAACTAAGAGGAAGAGAAGTGAGTTCTCCTTCCCCAAGACTAAGAAATTAAAAATCACTCAATATCCAAAGCTCTCCGAAAACTATTATGAAAATTCAAAGGGAAATCTCCCCGAAGAACTTGAATTCTATCCTATTTATACACTTTCTTCAAATGATCTTCAAGCCTTGAGTTGGGCCTTTGCTCTTGGTGGAATTGGGTTGAAAGAGGCCTTGGTTGATTGCTCTTGGAGTTTGGAGAAGAACCAAAGTGAACCAAATGAACCGGGTTGGAGTTGTGCAAAAGTTGGAGTAAAAGTTTGAGCAAAAGTTAGGGGCTAACTTTTGCTCCAACTTTTCATATCAGCCACCATAACTTGCTGCTATCCACGTTGGGACAAAAGTTAGGGGTCTAACTTTTGCTCCAACGTTGGCCTCCTAATGTGTACTTATGGCGCCAACGTTAGCCCAAAAGTTAGAGGCTAACGTTGGCGCAAACTTTTGCTCCTCCCCTTGTATTTTTCATGTGCCAACGTTAGCCCAAAAGTTAGGGGCTAACGTTGGCGCAAACTTTTGGTGGCCAGGGAGGTTTTTCTTATGCCAACGTTAGCCACCAAGTTAGGGGCTAACGTTGGCGCAAACTTTTGGTGCCCAGGGGTGATTTTCATGTGCCAACGTTAGCCCAAAAGTTAGGGGCTAACGTTGGCACAAACTTTTGGTGCCCAGGGAGTGATTTTCAAGCTCCAACGTTAGCCCAAAAGTTAGGGGCTAACGTTGGGGCTAACTTTTCACCCAAAAGTTTGTGCAAAAGTTTGAGGCTAACTTTAGGTCCAGCTTTTTGCTTCCTGGTTCAATTTCACTTATTCCATTGTCCTCTCTTTACTCCTAGCTATTCCTTCTTGCTTCAACCTTTCTTCAAGCTTTCTTCACCTATCATTAATCAACCAAACACATCAAAGCTATGCTTAAAATCATGAGATATTCATTCTTTCATAATATGTGACAATTATAGTATAAAACCTCATGAAATAGCATGAATTCATACATGGTTGATTAAATCAAAGGAAACATGAAAATCTACCCAATTAGCTTGCTTATGGCTCAAGAAAGTGCATAATTCATTTGAAAACTAAAGAAAAGGGCTAGTGAAACTAGGCTAAGATGACTTGTCATCACAACACCAAACTTAAAGCTTGCTTGTCCCCAAGCAAGAAAAGATTTATTGAGAAGAAAGAATGAAATGGAAGAGGATGTTCATGCTAGCAGAGTATTATTGATAGTTCATGGGATTTTGTGTGGATATGTAAATACTCACTTCTTATTGACTCCTAGGCCTAGAAAGTCTCCTTCAAGCTTCAAGTAACATATAGCTATGACCTCTCATTATTCCTTTATCCTTGGCTATTACTTTGTTTATAAGCTTTATTTGAGTGTCATGTGTAGCAAGTTCATTTCCTTTTCTTTATACTTGACACATTATTCACTATAGACACTTGGCTCACATTCCTTCTTAGAACATTGATGCCCAGCACCTCTTTTGGGCTACTAAGTGCCTTGTAGTTAGGTTGCTCTTGATAGTGGACTTTCAGCTGATGATCCCGGGTTAGTTAACCCAAGTCACCGAGTGTTGATGCACTCCAAAGAACTTAATAATCCAAGCAGATCCTAATACAAAGACACCACAGGCATATATTCTAAGGTTCAAGCTATTGGTGTCCAGCTTTGTTTCTTTTTGTTTTTCTTTTGTTCTGTCACTTCCTTTTTTTTTTTTCTTTCTAACCAAGGATTTTTATTCGATTGAGATTCATAGACAGTAGGCCACTCTATACTTAGAAGGAGATATCCTGGCTCTTTATTCACTAAAAGTGAGCTATTATACAATCACACACATACCACCACTTACTTTTATTCTACTTCTATCTAACAGAGACTATCTTACTTCACATTCAAACATTTCTTTTATTGAACTTAAAGATGCAGGGGACAAAACATACTTTTTGCTAAGTGAAAGTAAACACACAAGCACACACATAGACTAGCTTACTTATTCTAAGAGAAACAAACAAAATGCAAAGACTACTAATTATGATAACTACTTAAAGATGCAAGGACCACTTAAAACAGACACAATGCATGCTTTCTTAGTGTTGAACAAGGATCAAGTCCACCTTTTATTTGTCATGCTTTTTCTTTCTTCTTTCATACACCTGGTTGCTGGTGTTCCCTGTGTCCATGTCTGTTGTCTGTTGATCCCGCCAGAACCCAGCTCTATTCATTGCTTCCTCTACTCTATTTTCAAGTCTCATAGCATTGCTTACCTCTACCTCACTTCTCTTTTTGAAGAATTCATCAAAAGTTGGAAAGCCGGATCCATGTTGTGCAAATGTTCTCCAATATAGTTTAGTTTGATTTGGCTATTGATGTTGTAATCGGCTTGTACTTCATACCTTGCATCTTGGAGTGTTGTGAACTCTTTGAGAGCCCTCAAATTTTCAGCTTGTATTTGTTCCAACTTTCCAAATGATTCATGAGATTGAAAAGCATGTTCTTCTTGCATCATAAGGAATCTTGACTCGAATTCACTTTGTTTGTTCATCATTCTTAGCTCCCGTTCTTCCTGTGCTTGTTGGTTTTTCATGTATAGTAAATGATATTCCTCTTGCCTTTCTTGAATTCTCATGTACTGTTGTGATAATCTTCCAATTGCTTCCTGCATTTGAGTCATATCCATATTGCCATGTGGGAAAAAGTGCGGCTGTTCCTCCTCCTCTTGTGGCTCTTCTTCTATGTGTGGCCCATCTTCTTCCATTGGTTCTTCTCTTTCCCTTCTTCCATGTGGTCTTCGGCCTTGATGTGCTTCAGGGGGCATCATCATTCGTTCAATGGTTATGGGCATGCCTTGGCTTAACCACATTGGATTTTCCTCTTCCATTGGAACTTTAGCCTTTGCACACAACCTCCAAATGGTACTCGGATAGTACAACCAAGATCCGGCCGAATTCTTCTCAGCCAGCTTTTGAATGTCTTTTGCAAGGATTTCATGAACTCTTATCTCTCCTCCCACAATGATGCAATGCAACATCACGGCTCTCTCCCTGTTAACTTCTGAGGTGTTCACTGTGCCCAGAATTGATCTTTTCATCAACTCATACCATCCTTTTGCTTCCGGGGTGAGGTTACATCTCTTTAGATACTTATATTTGTTCTTGTCATCTCCTTCTCACTCTGAGTTCTCCATACAAATATCTCTCGCAATCTCATCATAATCCTGATCCTCATTCAATCTTTGTTGGTATCCCGGTTCACTAAAGCGGACTGACTTTAGTCTCAAGACTTTCTTGATTGCATCCGGGCTAAAGTCTACTTCCACCCCCCGCACATAGCTCTTGTACGTTGGGGGCTCACGCATGTCAAGCCTTGAGACATTTGCATAGAACTCTCTTATGATATTGGCATTGATTCGGGTGGCTGGTGATGCAAGTTCCTCCCACCTCCTCTTTCGAATTTTGTCCTTCATTTCTTGACATCCATCATCCGGCAACAAGAGTGGAATTTCAGGATAGATTCTTTTCTCGTTCATCCATTCAATTTGCATTTGATGGAACCAAGACTTGAATCTCCGTTGGTCATATTCATGTGTGTCTTCCTCCACCATGGGATCTTTCCCTTTTCTTCGTTTGGTTCTTGAGGAGGAGGCCATGATCACTTGGTTGGTTGAGTCTTGTGAGGTGATGACAAGTCATCCTAGCCTATTTTAGCTAGTCTTTTTCTCTTGTTTTCATTAGAATTATGCACTTTCTTGAGCTACAAGCAAGCTAATTGAGTAGATTTTCATGTTTCCCTTGATTGAACCAACCATATATGAATTCATGCCATTTCATGAGGTTTTATGCTATATTTGTTGCATATTATGAAAGAATGAATATCTCATGATTTTGAGCATAGCTTTGATGAGTTTGGTTGATTAATGATAGGTGAAGAAAGCTTGGAGAAAGGTTGAAGCAAGAAGGAATGGCTAGGAGTGAAGAGAGGACAATGGAATAAGTGAAATTGAACCAGGAAGCAAAAAGCTGGACCTAAAGTTAGCATCAAACTTTTGCACAAACTTTTGGTTGAAAAGTTAGCCCCAACGTTAGCCCCCTAACATGGAGGCTAACGTTGGAACTTGAAAATCACTCCCTGGGTACCAAAAGTTTGTGCCAACGTTAGCCCCCTAACTTTGAGGCTAACGTTGGCACATGAAATTCACCCCTGGGCACCAAAAGTTTGCGCCAACGTTAGCCCCCTAACTTTGAGGCTAACGTTGGCATGAGAAACTCCTCCCTGGCCACCTAACGTTTGCGCCAACGTTAGACCCCTAACTTGGAGGCTAACGTTGGCACATGAAAATACAAGGGAGAGGAGCAAAAGTTTGCGCCAACGTTAGACCCCTAACTTGGAGGCTAACGTTGGCGCCACACACCACAAGGCATACAAGGGGTATACTTCCAACAAGAATAACTTGAGCTACAGAGCTCCAAATGAGGTGATTCAAGAAGCATTGGAAAGTAGGAATCAAGAGATTTCCAAGAATATATGGCACTGCATGGTGGACACTAAAATTGAGGGAGAAAACTGCCCCGCAATATGCATAAACGAACATGGTGGCAACCTGCAGTGAGGCCAACTGACCTCGGCACCTTCAACGGAGTATAACTCGAGCTGTAGAGCTCCAAATAATGTGCTCCCAACGGCATTGGAAAGTAGACATCCAGGGCTTTCCAAAAATGTATAATAGTATGGGGTGGACAGTACGTTTGAGCCTCCAGAACTGGCGTTTTCGCCAACGTTTGAGGCAAACGTTACCTCAAACGCTGCACACCAAAGCCAGCGACCATGCCCTCTTCAAATGATCATAACTTGAGTTGTAGATGTCCAATTGAAGTGATTCCAAGTGGGTTAGAAAGCTGACATTCAGAGCTTTCCAACCATATATGATAGTCTATATTGGGCATAAAATTGGCAACATGACAAGAGGACAAAGTTAGCGCCATAAATGTGCATAAGGGAGGCCAACGTTGGAGCAAAAGTTAGACCCCTAACTTTGGCACCAACGTTGGTATCAGCAAATTGTGCTAGCTGATATGAAAAGTTGGACCCCTAACTTTGGCTCAAACTTTTACTCCAACTTTTGCAAAACTCCAACCCGGTTCAATTGGTTCACTTTGGTTCTTCTTCAAACTCCAAGAGCAATCAACCAAGGCCTCTTTCAACCCAATTCCACCAAGAGCAAAGGCCCAACTCAAGGCTTGAAGATCATTGGAAGAAAGTGTATAAATAGGATAGAATTCAAGTTATTGAGGGAGCTTTTCCGGAAGAGCTTTCCTTTTGGAATTTTCATAATAGTTTTCGGAGAGCTTTTGTTATTGAGTGAACTTTAATTTCTTTGTCTTGGGGAAGGAGAATTCACTTCTCTTCCTCTCAGTTTTATTGCTTTCAATTTCAATTACACTTATCTTGAATCTTGGATTGGAGAATTGAAGAAATTCTGTTTCAATCTCAATCTTGGATCTCTCTGTTTCTTTACTGTTAATTGAATTTCATTTCCGGTTAATTGCTCTTCATCTATTCTCTTTGCAATTTACAGTTCCCTTGCAATTGTTCTTATTGGATCTAGGAAGGCATTGAGATCTAGACTTGGTTTTCTAGTCTCTGGGTCCTGAGATCTGAATTTCCCATTTCATTTCTCTGTTTACTGCTTTCTATGTTCATTTACTTTTCTGCTTCATATCCGGTTCAATCCCAAACACCTTTTACTCTTCTGTTTGATGCAAATTTACTTTTCCTTGTTTAATTTCTGCAAATCCACGTCCCAATCCCCTTTACATTTCAAGCAATTTACATTCCTTGCACTTTAAGATTCCGCAATTTACATTTCTTGAACTTTAAGTTTCTGCCATTTAATTTCTTGTTCTTTAAGTTTCAGCAATTTATTTCTTGTTCTCTTTACTTCAATGCAATTTAATTCTGCAAGTCACAAAACCATCAACCAAATCTTGATTCGCTTGACTAAATCAACCACTAAACTAAAATTGCTCAATCCTTCAATCCCTGTGGGATCGACCTCACTCCCGTGAGTTTTTATTACTTGATGCGACCCGTTGCACTTGCCGGTTAGATTTGTGTGTTTTGGGAGAAATTCAATTTTTCACCAAAATATCTCATCAAGTTTTTGGCGCCGTTGCCGGGGATTGATTAGATTGACAATGATTAAGTGAAGTGGTAATCTAGATCAAGCACTTTTTCTTTAATTTTGACTAACCCACTAACTGTTTGACGTTTTGTCTCAACTGACTACACTTAATTTTCAAGAGAATCGCTGTGTGTTCCGTTGTTGATTTATATGTCACAGGGAAGAAGGAGTTTCTGAGAAAGAAGAACATCACAACATGAAGCCACAATTCATTACACTAATAGAGAACAATTGTTCCTATGGTGGAAATCCTTTGGAGGACTCTAAACAGCACCTATCCATTTTTCTGAAAACTTGTGGGGCTGTCAATATCAATGGTGTAGACCATGATACCATTAAGCTCTTGTTATTTCCCTTCTCACTAAAGGATGAAGCGGCACAATGGCTTGAAACCTTTCCCCAAGGAAGTATAACTAGTTGGGACGAATTGGTTGCCAAGTTTCTAGCCAAATTCTCCTCACCCCAACAACACATCAAGATGAAAGAAGGAGTACTTCCATTCATACAAAGAGAGGAAGAACCACTATTCAAAGCATGGGAGAGATACAAGAAAGCAAATGACAAGGTGGATTTTCGAGCGTTCTATGAAGGACTAACCTCCGAAACAAGAAAAGCAGTAGATTATTTCTCAGATGGCCTACTCAAGGCAACAGCAACCATCCAAGGAACTACAGAGTTCAGTGACAAAAGAGCCAATAACCAACACTCATTTGAGACGCCACGGAATGCAATTTCAGAAAAGGAAGTAATGAATCTTGAAGGAGTGAAAGCAATCATGAATCAAAACAAGCAGCTACACCAGCAAACTCAGCAGCAATTGGAATCAATAGCTAGACAAATTGATTCTCTACATTCTGCCACAGTGAATGCACAATTTCCACCATGGAAACCACATTCTTATTTAAGAATGAGGGAATCTCAGCATCAGGAACAAAGGGACCTCAACTATAATAACCCCAACTTCCCAAACCTGTAAAAACACCACCATACCAACAAAAATCACTACACACCACCCCAATATACACACCTCCAACCTTATCCTACCCCACCACCTGCCCAAAATGACTTACATCAATCACCACAATTAACACAGTCACAACCAATCCTAAACTTCCAAAAACTCTATGTTCTAGAAATGATGATGGAAAGGTTTATGAAAATTCAAGAAATGACATTAATAGAGCAGGAGGATATAAGGAAAAACCAAGAGGCATATCTCAAGAGAATTGAAAGGTACATGGAACAAATGGTTCAAAACCCTGCTAAACTGGGTGAGAGAGAGGGAAATATATCCCTAAGAGCCACTGAAGATGACTCGAAGAACAATGAAAAAGCTGCTGGGTTGAAAGGGAAAACAGTTATGGAAAACAAGGAGAAGCCTACGGTAAGAGGAGGAAACCAAAGGCAACAGAAACCTCAACTTCCATGATCAGAGGATGAAGGATGTCAAGCTAGTGACAATAAAAGAGCGCTTGTTGGGAGGCAACCCAACCCGAGGTAGTTTTCTATTCATAACTATTTTAATAAAAAGGTTAATTAGTTTTATCTATAATGCAAGAAGCTAAGTTTGGTGTTGCACCAAAACAATCTAAGGGAGAATGAAAGATTCTAAGTTTGGTGTTTCACCAAAATCTCATCATAAAACACATTCTCACCTTCTGCATAATGCTGGCTTCAAGCATGTTGGATAAACTAGTTAACTATTCTGCTGTTTCCTAGTTTTCAGTTTTGTAATTTTTGAAAAAGAAAAAGAGTTTTACACATGGTTAATCTGATGCACAAGAACCATTGGCAAGGTACTAAGTTTGGTGTTCTCACACCAAAGTAAGTACAAAGGCCCACAAATAAATCCTGCATGCTAACCATTGTTTCTAAGTGCTTGGGGAACAAGCAACTTCCAATATCATTGCAGAGCATCATACAAGCCTTTGGAGGGATTAAGAATCATCAACCAAAGAAACAAAAGATGAACATAAAGGTCAGCAATGATGATGATGAGAAGAAGGAAAGCAAGTGAACTCCAACAGGTTGTATTGTTAAGTGATTGTTTTACATCAAATATTGCTGTGATTGAAAGTTGGATTGTATCCTGATCTACCCTGCCTGTCTGCATAGCATAGTTCTTTTTTATTACCCCTGCTTGCCTGCATAGCATAGTCTTTCTTTATAATTCAATAAGCAAGGTGTCTGATCATTCACAACATTCTTATCTTCAAAACTTGTTTGCACTCAATTTTCAAGAAATGCATCACATGAAAGTTCTTTGAAAAGAAGGATTGAGGAATTAAACAATTTTGAGGCAAGCAAAAGATTAGGAGAAGTGGTGGTTCTAGTTGTATGATTTTGTATTGAGGTTGTATGCTTGTGAAAACTTGCATGGGAGCTCATAGGCAGGACATGAAGTTCAAAGAAGTGTTGTGGAGCTTCTCAAAAATTTATTGATCCAAGAAGCAGCAAACAAAACAAAAGAAAGAAAAGAAAATACAAAAACAAAAAGAACATGGTCCAAGGCTCTGAGCATCAATTACTAGGCAGAAAAAGAAAGAAAGAAACAAAAACTCAAAGAGTTGTTATCCTAGTAAATACTTGTGGTCGAAGTGTGTCAAAGAAAGAGGCTTGAGCAAGTAAATCCTTAGGGGTGCTTCAACACCTAATACCTTAAAACCAACTGGTTTAGGAGTATTGATTGAAAGCTTATCTAAAGAGCCGCTTTGAGACATGACACTTAGAGTCGAGACCAAAGCACAGAAACTATAAGCTGCTTCAAGGTGATTACATATAAAGAGATCTCCATGATACCATTTGGATGAAAATCCAAAGACCTACGACTCCCAATATGTAAGGACTAGTGAGCACTGAGGCCCTTGCATGAGCATATGATTTAGAGTTCACCCCACTGTTACTTGATCACTTCACTCACTGTACTTTACAAGTGTTCCTCAATCCATCTAAATTAAAAGAATCTCTGAGCATAATTCATTTCTTGCTTGGGGACAAGCAAGCTTTAAGTTTGGTGTTGTGATGACAAGTCATCCTAGCCTATTTTAGCTAGTCTTTTTCTCTTGTTTTCATTAGAATTATGCACTTTCTTGAGCTACAAGCAAGCTAATTGAGTAGATTTTCATGTTTCCCTTGATTGAACCAACCATATATGAATTCATGCCATTTCATGAGGTTTTATGCTATATTTGTTGCATATTATGAAAGAATGAATATCTCATGATTTTGAGCATAGCTTTGATGAGTTTGGTTGATTAATGATAGGTGAAGAAAGCTTGGAGAAAGGTTGAAGCAAGAAGGAATGGCTAGGAGTGAAGAGAGGACAATGGAATAAGTGAAATTGAACCAGGAAGCAAAAAGCTGGACCTAAAGTTAGCATCAAACTTTTGCACAAACTTTTGGTTGAAAAGTTAGCCCCAACGTTAGCCCCCTAACTTGGAGGCTAACGTTGGAACTTGAAAATCACTCCCTGGGTACCAAAAGTTTGCGCCAACGTTAGCCCCCTAACTTTGAGGCTAACGTTGGCACATGAAATTCACCCCTGGGCACCAAAAGTTTTCGCCAACGTTAGCCCCCTAACTTTGAGGCTAACGTTGGCATGAGAAACTCCTCCCTGGCCACCTAACGTTTGCGCCAACGTTGGACCCCTAACATGGAGGCTAACGTTGGCACATGAAAATACAAGGGAGAGGAGCAAAAGTTTGCGCCAACGTTAGACCCCTAACTTGGAGGCTAACGTTGGCGCCACACACCACAAGGCATACAAGGGGTATACTTCCAACAAGAATAACTTGAGCTACAGAGCTCCAAATGAGGTGATTCAAGAAGCATTGGAAAGTAGGAATCAAGAGCTTTCCAAGCATATATGGCACTGCATGGTGGACTGATGAGCGGATATTTTATACGCTTTTTGGGGTTAATTTCAGATAGTTTTGAGTATGTTCTAGTTAGTTTTTAGTCTATTTTCATTAGTTTTTAGGAAAAATTCATATTTCTTGACTTTACTATGAGTTGTGTGTTTTTCTGTAATTTCAGGTATTTTTCTGGCTGAAATTGAAGGAGCTGAGCAAAAATCTGATTCAGGCTGAAAAAGGACTGCTGATGCTGTTGGATTCTGACCTCCCTGCACTTAAAGTGGATTTTCTGGAGCTACAGAACTCGAAATGGCATGCTTCCAATTGCGTTGGAAAGTAGACATCCAGGGCTTTCCAGAAATATGTAATAGTCCATACTTTGCAGAAGGATAGACGACGTAAACTGGCGTTCAACGCCAGTTCTCTGCCCAATTCTGGCGTCCAGCGCCAGAAAAGGATCAAAAGCTGGAGTTGAACGCCCAAACTGGCACAAAAACTGGCATTCAACTCCACAAATGGCCTTTACACGTGGATTGCTTAATTCTCAGCCCCAGCACACACCAAGTGGGCCCCAGAAGTGGGCCTCTGCATCATCCATCATAGTTTACTCATTTGTTGTAAACCTAGGCTACTAGTTTAGTATTTAAACAACTTTTAGAGACTTATTTTGTATCTCATGACATTTCAGATCTAAACTTTGTATTCTCTGACGGCATGAGTCTCTAAACCCCATTGTTGGGGGTGAGGAGCTCTGCTGTGTCTCGATGAATTAATGCAAGTATTTCTGTTTTTCTATTCAAACACGCTTGTTCCTATCTAAGATGTTCATTCGCGCTCAACTGTGATCAGTGACATTCATCACCTTCCTCAAACCAAGAACGTGTGCCTGACGACCACCTCCGTTCTACATCCGACTGAATGAGTATCTCTGAGATCTCTTAATCAGAATCTCCGTGGTATAAGCTAGAACTGATGGCGGCATTCATGAGAATCCGGAAAGTCTAAACCTTGTCTGTGGTATTCCGAGTAGGGTTCAAGGATTGAATGACTGTGACGAGCTTCAAACTCCTGAAGGCTGGGCGTTAGTGACAGATGCAAAAGGATAGTAAATCCTATTCCAACCGGATCGAGAACCAACCGGTGATTAGCCGTGCTGTGACAGAGCGCGTGAGCGTAGTTTTCACTGGAAGGATGGAAGGTAGCCATTGACAACGGTGATCCACCAACACACAGCTTGCCATAGGAGGACATGCGTGCGTGAATCAGAAGACAGAGGAAAACAGAGATTCAGAAGACAAAGCATCTCCAAAACTCCAACATACTCTCCATTATTGCACAACAAGTAACCTTTAATTTATGCTCTCTTGGTTATTCACAATTCAACTGATAAACATAATTGACTTCCTGACTAAGATTTACAAGATAGCCATAGATTGCTTCAAACCAACAATCTCCGTGGGATTCGACCCTTACTCACGTGAGGTATTACTTGGACGACCCAGTGCACTTGCTGGTTAGTGGTACGCGTTGTGAAAAGTGTGATTCACAATTCGTGCACCATGTTTTTGGCGCCGTTGCCGGGGATTGTTCGTGTTTGAACAACTGACGGATTATTTTGTTGCTTAGATTAGGAAAAATCTTTCTTTTTTGGTTTAGAGTCTTTTATTATTTATCCCTTGTTAAAACACTTTGAATTTATAGCTCAGTTAATTAGAACGTGGTGTTTATGTTCATGGTAATTGGCTATCATATTTTTTAAAAAAAAAAAAACCTTCTTCAAAAATCATTTTTCTATTAAATCCTGTGCCAAACTTTAAGTTTGGTGTTTTCCTGTTGATTTCCTTTGATTTTCGAAAATTTTGGTTTGGTCTTGATCTTGAAATTTTTAAGTTTGGTGTTCCTTGGTGTTTTCTCTCCAAATTTTTCGAAAACAAGGAGCACTAGATCTAAAAATTTTAAATCTTGCGCTATCCTATTGTTTTTCTCTTTCCTCACTAAATTCAAAAATATCCTTTCTCTCCACTTTCAAAACAAATTTTCAAAAATTAAATAACAAAAAAAAAAATTTTTTTTTAAAATCTTTTCCAAATCATATCTTTTTCAAAACCTTCTAACCACTTTTTCTCTCCTCATTTTTTTGAAAATCATAATTTTTGTTATTTTTATTTTTGGTTAAGTTGTCCTCTTTCCATAAAATAAAATAATTAAAAAGGTAAATCAGTCCAAGTTATATCCATATATCCATCATGGACATAAGTGGAGATGAACAGTCCAGGAGGACTCTGGGGTCATATTCTAACCCCTCTACTGCTTCATATGGGAGTAGTATCTGCATACCCTCCATTGGAGTCAGTAGCTTTGAGTTGAATCCTCAGCTCATTATCATGGTGCAGCAAAGTTGCCAGTATTCCGGTCTTCCACAGGAAGAACCTACAGAGTTTCTGGCACAGTTTTTATAAATTGCTGACACAGTACATGATAAAGAAATAGATCAGGATGTCTACAGACTATTACTGTTTCCATTTGCTGTAAAAGATCAAGCTAAGAGGTGGTTGAATAACCAACCTAAGGCCAGCATAAGGACATGGAAACAGCTGACAGAAAAATTCCTGAATCAATATTTCCCTCCAAAAAGGATGACACAGCTAAGGCTGGACATCCAAGGCTTCAAGCAAGGAGATAATGAATCTCTTTATGATGCCTGGGAGAGATACAGAGAGATGCTATGAAAATGCCCCTCTGAAATGTTTTCAGAGTGGGTTCAGTTAGACATCTTCTACTATGGACTTGCAGAAGGAGCTCAGATGTCTCTAGACTACTCAGCTGGTGGATCTATCCATATGAGAAAGACAATTGAAGAGGCTCAAGAGCTCATTGATACAGTTGCCAGGAATCAGCATCTGTACCTAAGCAGCAACCCTTCCATGAATGAAGAGGTTAAAACAGTAACTGCTGAATTCAGTACTGTAAAACAAGCTGCTGAATTCAATCAGCAATTGGATTTTCTAACAAAGCAGCTAGCTGATTTCAAAGACAGGCTACAGGAGACAAGGATAGCTAATATACATATGGACGAACAGTTTAAGCAAACAAAGCAGCATCTATCAAGGCAAATAGCAGAAGAATGCCAAGCAGTTCAATTAAGAAGTGGGAAAACATTAAATACCCCACCTCAAGGCATCAAAAATTCAAGAAATGAGCGACCCACCAAAGATTCACCTGAGGACAGTAAGAGCCCAGGGAAAAATAATTCTGGCACTAAAACGCCAGAAAATGGGTGGAAGGCTGGCGCTGAACGCCCAGACCATGCCCAAAACTGGCGTTCAGCGCCAGAAACAAGGTAGGATTGGCGTTCAACGCCAGAAATGGGCAAGAATCTGGCGTTGAACGCCCAAATGGGGCAGAATCCAGCGTTGAACGCCCAAAATGGGCACATTTCTGGCGTTCAGGCGCCAGGAACAGACAGTGAGCTGGCGTCTAACGTCACTCCAGCCTCTGACTCTGGCACTCGATTGCCAGTGAGGGATCAGACACACACAAATGCTGATAACAACCCCTCTAAAAAGGCTTCTTTAACCACTAAGGTTGAGGAATATAAAGCCAAGATACCTTATCCTCAAAAACTCCGGAAAGAGGAGCAGGATAAGCAATTTGCTCGCTTTGCAGATTATCTAAGGACTCTTGAAATAAAGATTCCATTTGCAGAGGCACTTGAGCAAATACCTTCTTATGCCAAGTTCATGAAAGAGATCTTGAGTCATAAAAAGGAGTGGAGAGAAACAAAAAGAGTTCTCCTCACTGAAGAATGCAGTGCAGTCATTCTAAAAAGCTTTCCTGAAAAGCTTAAAGACCCTGGGAGTTTTCTGATACCATGCGTATTAGAAGGTGATTGCACCAAGACAGCTTTATGCGATCTTGGGGCAAGCATCAACCTGATACCTGCATCCACTATCAGGAAGCTTGGCTTAACTGAAGAAGTTAAACCAACCCGGATATGTCTCCAACTTGCTGATGGTTCCACTAAATACCCATCAGGCGTGATTGAGGACATGATTGTCAGAGTTGGGCCATTCGCCTTTCCCACTGACTTTGTTGTGCTGGAAATGGAGGAGCACAAGAGTGCTACTCTCATTCTAGGAAGGCCCTTCCTAGCAACTGGACGATCCCTCATTGACGTCCAACAGGGGGAAATAACCCTGAGAGTCAATGATGATGAGTTTAAGTTGAACGTTGTCAAAGCCATGCAGCATCCAGACACATCAACAGACTGCATGAAAGTTGATCTCATTGACTCTTTGGTAGAAGAGATCAACATGGCTGAGAGTCTCGAGTCAGAGTTGGAAGACATCTTTAAAGATGTTCAGCCTGATTTGGAGGATTCAGAGGACATGAAAGAGCCTCTGAACTTTCTTCTGAAAGAGGAAAAACCTCCTAAACCCGAGCTCAAACCACTACCACCATCCTTGAAATATGCATTTCTGGGAGAAGGTGACACTTTTCCAGTGATCATAAGCTCTGCTTTAAATTCACAGGAAGAGGAAGCACTTATTCAAGTGCTAAGGACACACAAGACAGCTCTTGGGTGGTCCATAGGTGACCTTAAGGGCATAAGCCCAGCTAGATGCATGCACAAAATCCTATTGGAGGACAATGCCAAACCAGTGGTTCAACCACAGAGGCGGCTAAATCCAGCCATGAAGGAAGTGGTGCAGAAAGAGGTCACCAAATTACTAGAGGCTGGGATTATTTATCCTATTTCTGACAGCCCCTGGGTGAGCCCTGTTCAAGTCGTCCCAAAAAAGGGAGGCATGACAGTGATTCATAATGAAAAAAATGAACTGGTTCCTACAAGAACAGTTACAGGGTGGCGCATGTGTATTGACTACAGAAGGCTTAATACAGCCACCAGAAAGGATCATTTTCCTTTACCATTCATAGACCAGATGCTAGAGAGACTAGCAGGTCATGATTATTACTGCTTTTTGGATGGCTATTCAGGCTACAACCAGATTGCAGTGGATCCCCAGGATCAAGAGAAAACAGCATTCACATGTCCATCTGGAGTGTTTGCTTATAGAAGGATGCCATTTGGGCTATGTAATGCGCTGCAACCTTCCAGAGATGCATGCTCTCTATTTTCTCTGACATGGTGGAAAAATTTCTAGAAGTCTTCATGGATGACTTCTCAGTATATGGAGACTCATTCAACTCCTGTCTTGATCACCTGAAACTTGTTCTGAAAAGATGCCAAGAAACCAACCTAGTTTTAAACTGGGAAAAGTGTCACTTCATGGTGACTGAAGGAATTGTTCTTGGGCATAAAATCTCAAACAATGGAATAGAGGTGGATCAAGCAAAAATAGAGGTAATTGAAAAATTACCACCACCTGCCAATGTTAAGGCAATCAGAAGCTTTTTGGGGCATGCAGGATTCTATAGGAGGTTTATAAAGGATTTTTCAAAAATCGCAAAACCTCTAAGCAATCTGCTAGCTGCTGACACGCCATTTGTGTTTGACACAGAGTGCCTGCAAGCGTTTGAAACGCTGAAAGCTAAGCTGGTCACAGCACCAGTCATTTCTGCACCAGACTGGACATTACCATTTGAGCTAATGTGTGATGCCAGTGATCATGCCATTGGTGCAGTATTGGGATAGAGGCATGACAAGCTTCTGCATGTCATTTATTATGCCAGTCGCGTTTTAAATGATGCCCAGAAAAATTACACAACCACAGAAAAGGAATTACTTGCAGTGGTTTACGCCATTGACAAGTTCAGATCCTACTTAGTAGGATCAAAGGTGATTGTGTACACTGACCATGCTGCTCTTAAGTATCTACTCACAAAGCAGGATTCAAAACCCAGGCTCATTAGATGGGTATTGCTTCTGCAAGAGTTTGATATAGAAATAAGAGACAGAAAAGGGACAGAGAACCAAGTAGCTGATCATCTGTCCCGGATAGAGCCAGTGGAAGGGACGTCCCTCCCCTTTCTTGAGATCTCTGAGACGTTCCCTGATGAGCATCTATTTGCCATTCAGGAAGCACCATGGTTTGCCGATATTGCAAACTATAAAGCTGCAAGGTTCATACCCAAGGAGTACAATAGAATACAAAAGAAGAAATTAATTACTGATGCAAAGTACTACTTGTGGGATGAACCTTATCTCTTTAAGAGATGTGCAGACGGAATAATCCGTAGGTGTGTGCCTAGAGAAGAGGCACAGAGGATCCTATGGCATTGTCATGGATCTCAATATGGAGGCCATTTCGGAGGTGAGCGAACAGCCACCAAGGTCCTCCAATGTGGCTTCTATTGGCCCACACTCTATAAAGATTCCCGAGAGTTTGTACGTAATTGTGACAGTTGCCAAAGAGCTGGTAATCTGCCTCATGGTTACGCCATGCCTCAACAAGGAATCTTGGAAATTGAGTTGTTTGACGTATGGGGAATTGACTTCATGGGACCTTTCCCACTATCATACTCAAACACTTATATTCTGGTGGCAGTTGACTATGTATCAAAATGGGTTGAGGCTATTTCCACACCCACCAATGATACTAAAACAGTGCTGAAGTTCCTCCAGAAATATATTTTTAGCAGGTTTGGTGTCCCTAGAGTACTAATCAGTGATGGGGGCACTCACTTCTGCAATAAACAGCATTACTCTGCCATGGTTCGGTATGGAATTCGCCACAAGGTGGCCACTCCATATCATCCACAAACCAATGGGCAGGCTGAAGTCTCTAACAGAGAATTAAAGAGAATCCTGGAACGGACAGTAAATACCCGTAGAAAGGATTGGGCAAGGAGCTTGGATGATGCTCTGTGGGCTTACAGAACAGCATTCAAGACCCCTATAGGGACCTCTCCATACCAACTGGTGTATGGTAAGACATGTCACCTGCCCGTGGAACTGGAACATAAGGCCTACTGGGCAACCAGATTCCTAAACTTTGATGCCAAATTAGCAGGAAAAAAAAGATTGCTCCAGCTAAATGAGCTAGAGGAGTTCAGATTCACAGCTTTCGAAAATGCCAAGCTTTATAAAGAGAAATAAAAAAAGTGGCATTACAGAAAGTTGTCATCTAGAATCTTTGAACCAGGACAGAAGGTTCTGCTGTTCAACTCTAGACTCAGGCTATTCCCCGGGAAATTGAAATCCCGGTGGAGAGGACCATACGTGATTACAAGCGTATCACCATATGGTTATGTAGAGCTTCAAGATATTGACTCTGACAAGAAGTTCATTGTTAATGGACAGAGGATCAAGCACTATCTTGAAGGCAATGTTGAGCAAGAGTGCTCAAGGTTGAAGCTAGATTAAAAGCTCAACAAGGTCCAGCTAAAGACATTAAAGAAGCGCTTGTTGGGAGGCAACCCAATTTTTATTTATTTTCATGGTTTTTCATGTTTTATTAGGTTCATGATCATGTGGAGTCACAAAATAAATATCAAAAGTTGAAAATGGAATCAAAAACAGCAGAAGAAAAAAATCACACCCGGGAGGAAGCACCTGTCTGGCGTTCAACGCCAGAACAGAGCATGGTTCTGGCACTGAACGCCCAAAATGGGCAACATCCTGGCGCTGAACGCCCAGAACAAGCATGGTTCTGGCGTTCAACGCCAGAAATGGCTAGTAAACGGGCGTTGAACGCCCAAAATGGGCACCAACCTGGCGCTGAACGCCCAGAGTTGTGTGCAAGGGCATTTTGCATGCCTAAATTGGTGCAGGGATGTAAATGCCTTGACACCTCAAGATCTGTGGACCCCATAGGATCCCCACCTTCCCTCCTCATAATCCTAGTTTTTTTTCCACATCTATTCCTTCCTCTTTTGCTCGAGGGCGAGCAACATTCTAAGTTTAGTGTGGTAAAACAATTATGTGAAGGATCTATAGCTCAGTGGTAGAACATGTGGCTGCAAATCAAGAGATCCCTGAAATACCTCAGGGGATGCACTTCCCTCCACATAATTATTGGAAGCAACTGAGGATAGAAATACCAAAAATCACTAGGAATCAAACCACAAAGGCAAGGAAGAGACATAAAAGAGCTCAAGAACATCATTGGTTCCTCAAGAAGGAAATGCCATCATCACTAAGGTGGACTCGTTTCTTGTTCTTACTTTCTCTGTTTTTCGTTTTCTCTATGTTTGTGTCTTCATTACATGATCAATAGTAGTAATTAGTGTCTATTTTGATTTTATCCCCAATTAAGCTATAGTTTATTTTTCTCATCATCAGCGAACATGAATAAAGTAGTAGATCTTTTGAATAAGAGGCAATAAAATTTCGAGTTTTAATAAGAGAAATTCTAATTAGTTAAATGTGGTGGCAATGCTTTCTGTCTTCTGAATGAATGCTTGAACAGTGCATATGTCTTTTGAATTTGTTGCTTAAGACTGTTAAATATGTTGGCTCTTGAAAGAATAATGAACATGAGACATGTTACTGATAATCTGAAAAATCATAAAAATGATTCTTGAAGCAAGAAAAAGCAGCAAAGAACAAAGCTTGCAAAAAAAAAAATAGAAAGAAAAAGAAAAAGCAAGCAGAAAAAGCCAAAAGCTCTTAAAACTAAGAGGCAAGAGCAAAGAGCCAATAGCCCTTAAAACCAAAAGGCAAGGGTAATGAAAAGGATCCCAAGGCTTTGAGCATCAGTGGATAGGAGGGCCACGAAGGAACAAAATCCTGGCCTAAGCGGCTAAACCAAGCTGTCCCTAACCATGTGCTTGTGGCGTGAAGGTGTCAAGTGAAAACTTGAGACTGAGCGGTTAAAGTCAAGGTCCAAGCAAAAAGAAGAGTGTGCTTAAGAACCCTGGACACCTCTAACTGGGGACTTGAGCAAAGCTGAGTCACAATCTGAAAAGGTTCACCCAATTATGTGTCTGTGGCATTTATGTATCCGGTGGTAATACTGGAAAACAAAGTGCTTAGGGCCACGGCCAAGACTCATAAAGAAGCTGTGTTCAAGAATCATCACGCTGAACTAAGAGAATCAATAACACTATCTGAATTCTGAGTTCCTATAGATGCCAATCACTCTGAGCTTCAATGGATAAAGTGAGATGCCAAAACTGTTCAGAAGCAAAAAGCTACTAGTCCCGCTCATCTAATTAGAATCTGAGCTTCAATCAAAAACTCTAAGATACTATTGCTTCTCAACCTATTAGTCTTCTATTTTATTTGTCTAGTTGCTTGAGGACAAGCAACAGTTTAAGTTTGGTGTTGTGATGAGCGGATATTTTATACGCTTTTTGGGGTTAATTTCAGATAGTTTTGAGTATGTTCTAGTTAGTTTTTAGTCTATTTTCATTAGTTTTTAGGAAAAATTCATATTTCTAGACTTTACTATGAGTTTTGTATTTTTCTGTAATTTCAGGTATTTTTCTGGCTGAAATTGAAGGAGCTGAGCAAAAATCTGATTCAGGCTGAAAAAGGACTGCTGATGCTGTTGGATTCTGACCTCCCTGCACTCAAAGTGGATTTTATGGAGCTACAAAACTCGAAATGGCATGCTTCTAATTGCGTTGGAAAGTAGACATCCAGGGCTTTCCAGCAATATATAATAGTCCATACTTTGCACAAGGATAGATGACGTAAACTGGCGTTCAATGCCAGTTCTCTGCCCAATTCTGGCGTCCAGCGCCAGAAAAGGATCAAAAGCTGGAGTTGAACGCCCAAACTGGCACAAAAACTGGCGTTCAACTCCACAAATGGCCTCTACACGTGGATTGCTTAATTCTCAGCCCCAGCACACACCAAGTGGGCCCCAGAAGTGGGCCTCTGCATCATCCATCATAGTTTACTCATTTGTTGTAAACCTAGGCTACTAGTTTAGTATTTAAACAACTTTTAGAGACTTATTTTGTATCTCATGACATTTCAGATCTAAACTTTGTATTCTCTGACGGCATGAGTCTCTAAACCCCATTGTTGGGGGTGAGGAGCTCTGCTGTGTCTCGATGAATTATTGCAAGTATTTCTGTTTTTCTATTCAAACACGCTTGTTCCTATCTAAGATGTTCATTCGCGCTCAACTGTGATCAGTGACATTCATCACCTTCCTCAAACCAAGAACGTGTGCCTGACGACCACCTCCGTTCTACATCCGACTGAATGAGTATCTCTGAGATCTCTTAATCAGAATCTCCGTGGTATAAGCTAGAACTGATGGCGGCATTCATGAGAATCCGGAAAGTCTAAACCTTGTCTGTGGTATTCCGAGTAGGGTTCAAGGATTGAATGACTGTGACGAGCTTCAAACTCCTGAAGGCTGGGCGTTAGTGACAAATGCAAAAGGATAGTAAATCCTATTCCAACCGGATCGAGAACCAACCGGTGATTAGCCGTGCTGTGACAGAGCGCGTGAGCGTAGTTTTCACTGGAAGGATGGAAGGTAGCCATTGACAACGGTGATCCACCAACACACAGCTTGCCATAGGAGGACGTGCGTGCGTGAATCAGAAGACAGAGGAAAACAGAGATTCAGAAGACAAAGCATCTCCAAAACTCCAACATACTCTCCATTATTGCACAACAAGTAACCTTTAATTTATGCTCTCTTGGTTATTCACAATTCAACTGATAAACATAATTGACTTCCTGACTAAGATTTACAAGATAGCCATAGATTGCTTCAAACCAACAATCTCCGTGGGATTCGACCCTTACTCACGTGAGGTATTACTTGGACGACCCAGTGCACTTGCTGGTTAGTGGTACGCGTTGTGAAAAGTGTGATTCACAATTCGTGCACCATGGACACTAAAATTGAGGGAGAAAACTGTCCCGCAATGTGCATAAACGAACATGGTGGCAACCTGCAGTGAGGCCAACTGACCTCTGCACCTTCAACGGAGTATAACTCGAGCTGTAGAGCTCCAAATAATGTGCTCCCAACGGCATTGGAAATTAGACATCCAGGGCTTTCCAACAATGTATAATAGTATGGGGTGGACAGTACGTTTGAGCCTCCAGAACTGGCGTTTTTGCCAACGTTTGAGGCAAACGTTACCTCAAACGCTGCACACCAAAGTCAGCGACCATGCCCTCTTCAAATGATCATAACTTGAGTTGTAGATGTCCAATTGAAGTGATTCCAAGTGGGTTAGAAAGCTGTCATTCAGAGCTTTCCAACCATATATGATAGTTTATATTGGGCATAAAATTGGCAACATGACAAGAGGACAAAGTTGGCGCCATAAATGTGCATAAGGGAGGCCAACGTTGGAGCAAAAGTTAGACCCCTAACTTTGGCACCAACGTTGGTATCAGCAAATTGTGCTAGCTGATATGAAAAGTTGGAGCCAAAGTTAGACCCCTAACTTTGGCTCAAACTTTTACTCCAACTTTTGCAAAACTCCAACCCGGTTCAATTGGTTCACTTTGGTTCTTCTTCAAACTCCAAGAGCAATCAACCAAGGCCTCTTTCAACCCAATTCCACCAAGAGCAAAGGCCCAACTCAAGGCTTGAAGATCATTGGAAGAAAGTGTATAAATAGGATAGAATTCAAGTTATTGAGGGAGCTTTTCTGGAAGAGCTTTCCTTTTGGAATTTTCATAATAGTTTTCGGAGAGCTTTTGTTATTGAGTGAACTTTAATTTCTTTGTCTTGGGGAAGGAGAATTCACTTCTCTTCCTCTCAGTTTTATTGCTTTCAATTTCAATTACACTTATCTTGAATCTTGGATTGGAGAATTGAAGAAATTCTGTTTCAATCTCAATCTTGGATCTCTCTGTTTCTTTACTGTTAATTGAATTTCATTTTCGGTTAATTGCTCTTCATCTATTCTCTTTGCAATTTACAGTTCCCTTGCAATTGTTCTTATTGGATCTAGGAAGGCATTGAGATCTAGACTTGGTTTTCTAGTCTCTGGGTCCTGAGATCTGAATTTCCCATTTCATTTCTCTGTTTACTGCTTTCTATGTTCATTTACTTTTCTGCTTCATATCCGGTTCAATCCCAAACACCTTTTACTCTTCTGTTTGATGCAAATTTACTTTTCCTTGTTTAATTTCTGCAAATCCACGTCCCAATCCCCTTTACATTTCAAGTAATTTACATTCCTTGCACTTTAAGATTCCGCAATTTACATTTCTTGAACTTTAAGTTTCTGCCATTTAATTTCTTGTTCTTTAAGTTTCAGCAATTTATTTCTTGTTCTCTTTACTTCAATGCAATTTAATTCTGCAAGTCACAAAACCATCAACCAAATCTTGATTCGCTTGACTAAATCAACCACTAAAATAAAATTGCTCAATCCTTCAATCCTTGTGGGATCGACCTCACTCCCGTGAGTTTTTATTACTTGATGCGACCCGGTGCACTTGCCGGTTAGATTTGTGTGTTTTAGGATAAATTCAATTTTTCACCAAAATATCTCATCATGAGGTTAGAAGGAGTGTGAAGAATGTTGGAGAGTTTGATGTGTGTTTGGAGCAAGAAGAAATTTAGACCGAACTTGCTATGACAAGAAATGATGAAGGCAAGTTTAAATGGTTGGAGTTTAAAGCAAGAGAAATGTTGAACCGAGCTTGTTATGTTGAGGAGTGATGAAGAGAATGAAGTTCCAAGGGTTAGAGTGATTGATGACAAGTCATCTTAGCCTATTTTAACTAGTCTTTTTCTTTTGTTTTCATTAGAATTATGCACTTTCTTGAGCCATAAGCAAGCTAATTGGGTAGATTTTCATGTTTTCTTTGATTTAATCAACCATGTATGAATTCATGCTATTTCATGAGGTTTTATACTATAATTGTTACATATTATGAAAGAATGAATATCTCATGATTTTAAGCATAGCTTTGATGTGTTTGGTTGATTAATGATAGGTGAAGAAAGTTTGGAGAAAGGTTGAAGCAAGAAGGAATAGCTAGGAGTAAAGAGAAGACAATGGAATAAGTGAAATTGAACCAGGATGCAAAAAGCTGGACCTAAAGTTAGCCTCAAACTTTTGCACAAACTTTTGGGTGAAAAGTTAGCCCTAACGTTAGCCCCTAACTTTTGGGCTAACATTGGAACTTGAAAATCACTCCCTGGGTACCAAAAGTTTGTGCCAACGTTAGCCCCTAACTTTGAGGCTAACGTTGGCACATGAAAATCACCCCTGGGCACCAAAAGTTTGCGCCAACGTTAGCCCCTAACTTTGAGGCTAACGTTGGCATGAAGAAAACCTCCCTGGGCACCAAAAGTTTGCACCAACGTTAGCCCCTAACTTGGTGGCTAACGTTGGCACATGAAAATCACAAGGGGAGGAGCAAAAGTTTGCGCCAACGTTAGCCCCTAACTTGGTGGCTAACGTTGGCGCCACAAGTGCACAAGGTAAGGCCAACCTTGGGGCCAAAGTTAGACCCCTAACTTTGGCACCAACGTTGGTATCAGCTAGATATGGGTGCTGATATGAAAAGTTTGGGCAAAAGTTAGCCCCTAACTTTTGCTCAAACTTTTGGTCCAACTTTTGCAAAACTCCAAACCGGTTCAATTGGTTCACTTTGGTTCTTCTCCAAACTTCAAGAGCAATCAACCAAGGCCTCTTTCAACCCAATTCCACCAAGAGCAAAGGCCCAACTCAAGGCTTGAAGATCATTTGAAGAAAGTGTATAAATAGGATAGAATTGAAGTTTTTCGAAGAGCTTTTTTTTGGAATTTTCATAATAGTTTTCGGAGAGCTTTTGATATTGAGTGATCTTTAATTTCTTTGTCTTGGGGAAGGAGAATTCACTTCTCTTCCTCTCAGTTTTATTGCTTTCAATTTCAATTACAATTGTCTTGGATTTTTGGGTTGGAGAATTGAAGAAATTCTGTTTCGATCTCAACCTTGGATCTCACTGCTTTATTTACTGCTTGATTGAATTTCAATTTCTGTTAATTGCTCTTCATCCACTTTCTTTGAATTTCAATTACAATTTCTTGTTGGATCTAGGAAGGCATTGAGATCTAGACTTGGTTTTCTAGTCTCTGGGTCCTGAGATCTAATTTCCCAATTTTACATTCTTTGTTACTGTTTTCCATGTTCATTTATTTTTCTGCTCTAAGATCCAATTTGATCCCACTCCTCTTCTACTTCTCTGCTTGATGCAATTTACTTTTCCTTGTTTAAATTCTGCAAATCCAATCCCCAATTCCCTTTACAATTCCAGCCGTTTACATTTCTTGCACTTTAAGATTCCGCAATTTACATTTCTTGCATTCTAAGTTTCTGCTATTTAATTTCTTGTTCTTTAAGATTCAGCACTTTAATTCCCTATTCTCTTTACTTCCATGCAATTTAATTTCTGCAAATCACAAAACACTCAACCAAATCTTGATTCGCTTGACTAAATTAACCACTAAGCTAAAATTGCTCAATCCTTCAATCCCTGTGGGATCGACCTCACTCCCGTGAGTTTTTATTACTTGATACGACCCGGTACACTTGCCGGTTAGATTTGTGTGTTTTGGGAGAAATTTATTTTCCTACCAAAATACTCATAAAGTTTTTGGCGCCGTTGCCGCGGATTGATTAGATTGACAATGATTAAGTGAGGTGGTAATCTAGATCAAGCACTTTTTCTTTAATTTTGATTAACCCACTAACTATTTGATTTTTTGCTTAAACTAACTAACACTTCAATCTAGCAGTAGATTGAAGTGTCACTGGTTTGTGCATTTCTCATGCTCTGCTTGTATGTCAGGTACAAGAAGAACCATACCCAATTTTCATGAACAAGACGAAAGAACTCTCAGGAGGTTAAGAAGAGCTGAAAGAGGGAAAAATATTGTTGGAGAAGAGGAATCAAACGAAGAATTCCAAGAGATGGAGGAACATTCAACCAATCCACCAGGTGGAGCAGACAACAACAATGACAACCCACCCCAGAGGAGAGTTTTGGCTTCCTATACCTTTGCAAATCCTAGACATTGTGGGAGCAGCATCTTGGCTCCAAATGTCAATGCTAACAATTTTGAACTCAAGCCACAACTCATCACTTTGGTTCAGAACAATTGCTCTTTTGGTGGAGGACCACTTGAGGACCCACACCAACATTTATCCACTTTCTTGAGGATATGCAACACTGTCAAAACTAATGGAGTGCCTCCTAACAGTTACAAACTGATGCTATTCCCATTTTCTCTTAGGGACAAAGCCACTCAATGGTTGGAATCTTTTCCAAGGGACAGCATCAATAACTGCGATGATTTGGTAACCAAGTTTCTTGCCAAGTTTTACCCACCTCAGAGGATTATAAGGTTGAAGGCTGAGGTACAAACATTTACACAAATGGAGGCTGAACCCATCTATGAGGCATGGGAGAGGTATAAGGCTCTAATCAGGAAATGTCCCCCTGCCATGTTTAATGAGTGGGAGAAGCTGCAGAACTTCTATGAAGGCTTAACACTGAAATCCCAGGAAGCTTTGGATCATTCAGCTGGAGGTTCCTTGCAACTCATGAAAACTACAGAGGAGGCTCAAGAACTCATCGATATGGTGGCCAACAACCAATATTTCTTTGCTCATCAAAGAGGCCGCCAACCATCACAAAGGAGAGGAGTAATGGAGCTAGAAGGAGTGGATTCAATCCTGGCTCAAAACAAATTAATGCAGCAGCAAATTCAACAACAATTTGAGCAAATGACCAAGAGGATTGATGGCCTCCAAGTTACAGCAGTTAACACCAGCCAACCATCAGCCACATGGGGGCAAAATGAAGAAATCCAAGAGGAGCAACAGCAGGAACAAGTCCAGTACATGCATTCAAATCCAAATGAATTCTATGGTGATACCTACAACCCCTCATGGAAAAATCATCCCAACCTCAGATGGGGAGACACTCACAACCAAAACCAACACCCATGGCAGAGGAATTCAAATCAAAACAACGCAAGAAACAACCAAAACTACAACCATCAGCAGACTAACCAAAACACATACAGAAAACCTCAAAACAACTACCCTAATCTCAACCAGTACCAATCCAATAACCAACCCACCAACCAAAATGCCTATCACCCATCACCCACATCTCACAACCCACCACAAGCACCACCTGAACCTCAAAGACTCACCAACTTAGAGACCTTGATAGAAAAAATGATGAAACACCAGGAAATAACAAACAAAAACCATGAAGCATCATTAAAGAGCCTAGAGAGGCAGATTGGGCAACTCTCCAAGCAAGTATCTGTTGAGAGATCTTCAAACTCACTGCCCAGTGACACAATCCCAAATCCCAAGGAGGAATGCAAGGCAATACAATTAAGGAGTGGGAGAACATTGATAAGCAACAATGACACTACACAGAAGCAAGCAGAGAGAATCAAAGAACCAACAGAGGATGAGAAGCAAGCAAAGGAGGATGAAGCTAAGGAGCAAGTTGTGATGCCAAACAAAAGCACTGAGAAACTTGAAGAGAAGGACAACCATCCATATAGCTCAAAGAAAGTAACTCAGGGACAGCAGCAAATAGGAAAGAGCATCACACCTACACTGCCTTATCCCCAGAGGTTCAACAAAGAGGTTAAAGACCAGCATTTTCACAAATTCCTTGAGATTTTTAAGAAGCTGGAAATCAATATCCCCTTGGCTGAAGCACTTGAGCAAATGCCTCTATATTCCAAGTTTTTGAAGGATCTTATCAACAAGAAAAGAAGTTGGCTTGAGAAGGAAACCGTATTACTCACCGAGGAATGCAGTGCTATGATTCAACGGGGTATTCCACCAAAACTTAAGGATCCGGGAAGTTTTGTAGTCTCATGCACTATTGGCAAGATAATTCTCAACAAGGCTCTCTGTGACCTGGGTGCCAGCATCAATTTAATGCCTCTCTCAATGATGAGAAAACTTGCAATAGAAGAGCTTAAACCCACCAGGATGTCACTAGTCATGGCTGACAGATCAATCAAGACACCCAGTGGAATTGTGGAGAATCTGTTAGTGAAGGTTGGGGAGTTTATTTTCCCAGCAGATTTTGTAATTTTGGATACTGAAGAAGAAGGAAACGACTCAATCATTCTGAGAAGGCCATTTCTACACACAACAAGGGCCATCATTGATGTAGAAAAAGGAGAAATGATCTTCAGGGTCCATAATGAACAAATGGTCATAAATGTGTTCAAATCAATGCAACACGTTCCTGAGCAAGAGGATTACGTAATAGTGGATATGATAGACAGTTTGGTGGAAGAAATATTGGAAGAAAATTTTCAAGAGCAAAAAGGAAATCAAGGGGCAACAGAGGAACAAGTGACTGAGATCACTACTGAGCCAGATGAAAGACAAGACAAGAAGGAAGATGTACGAAAACAAGAACTGAAACCTTTACCAACCCATCTCAAATATGCATTCCTTGGCACATCGGAAAGCTTCCCAGTGATCATAAATTCATCCCTGACAAAGAAGGAAGAGGGAGAACTTCTTGATGTAATCAAAGCCCACAAAGATGCTTTGGGATGGACCATTGATGACCTGAAAGGTATCAGCCCTGCAGTATGTATGCATAAAATCCTCTTGGAAGACAATTCCAAACCAGTGGTTCAATCTCAAAGGAGATTAAATCCCACAATGAAGGAAGTTGTCCAAAAGGAAGTAATGAAGTTGTGGAATGCAGGGATAATCTTCCCAATATCTGACAGCCCATGGGTGAGCCCGGTTCAAGTTGTACCAAAAAGAGGAGGAATGACGGTCATCACTAATGAGAAGAATGAGTTGATTCCTACTAGAACAGTGACTGGATGGAGGATGTGCATAGACTATAGAAGGCTGAATGATGCGACCAGAAAGGATCACTTCCCTCTCCCATTTATTGATCAAATGCTGGAAAGGTTGGCCGGCCATGCGTATTATTGCTTTTTGGATGGATATTCTGGGTATAATCAAATCGTGGTGGACCCTAAGGATCAAGAGAAGACTGCCTTTACATGTCCATTTGGAGTCTTTGCATACAGAAGGATGCCCTTTAGGCTTTGCAACGCCCCTGCCACATTTCAAAGGTGTATGCTATCCATCTTCTCTGATATGGTCAAAAAGTTTCTAGAGGTCTTCATGGATGACTTCTCTGTTTTTGGTGATAATTTCAATGCTTGCCTAAACCATTTAACCCTTGTCTTGAAACGGTGCCAAGAAACTAATTTGGTTTTAAACTGGGAGAAATGCCATTTCATGGTACCCGAAGGGATTGTTCTTGGCCATAAAGTTTCAAGAAAAGGGATAGAGGTTGATAAGGCAAAGGTTGAGATCATAGAAAAACTCCCTCCACCAATTAATGTGAAATCTGTTAGAAGTTTCTTGGGGCATGCCGGATTTTACAGAAGGTTTATCAAGGACTTTTCAAAAATAGCCAAACCTTTGAGTAATCTGTTAATGCTTGATAACCCTTTTGTTTTTGATGAAAACTTCCAGCATGCCTTTGAAACTTTAAAAAATAGACTCACAACAGCACCAATCATCACACCTCCAGATTGGGAATTACCTTTTGAACTCATGTGTGATGCAAGTGACCTTGCAATTGGTGCTGTACTTGGGCAAAAGAAGGGAAATTTGCATCATGTCATATATTATGCAAGTAAAGTGTTGAATGAGGCCCAAAGAAATTACACCACAACAGAAAAAGAGTTGCTAGCTGTAGTCTATGCATTTGATAAGTTTAGATCATATCTGATAGGATCCAAAGTTGTGGTTTACACTGATCATGATGCACTTAAGTATTTGATGTCAAAGCAGGATGCTAAACCAAGACTCGTTAGGTGGATACTGCTCCTACAAGAATTTAACATTGAGATAAGAGATAGGAAGGGCACTGAAAATCAGGTCGCTGATCATCTGTCGAGGCTACCACATGAAACAAGTCAAAAAGCATCCTAGCCCATAAATGAAAGCTTCCCAGATGAGCACCTTCTGCAGATCCAGCAAGCACCTTGGTTTGCTGACATAGCAAATTACAAAGTGGGAAGGAAGATACCGCAAAAGTTCTCTAAGCAGCAAGTGAAGAAGTTGATCAATGAAGCAAGGAAATTTTCATGGGATGAACCCTTCTTATTCAAGAGATGCTCTGATGGAGTGATCAGAAGGTGTATTCCTGAAAGTGAAGTGAGGGACATCTTGTGGCATTGTCATGGTTCAGCTTATGGTGGACACTTTGGCCCAGAAAAAACAGCCGCAAAAATACTGCAGAGTGGCTTCTATTGGCCAACTATCTTCAAGGATGCCAGAGAATATGTACACCAATGTAATGAATGCCAGAAAGCAGGAGGATTAACAAAGAGGAATGAGATGCCTCAAAACTTTATCTTAGAATTAGAATTGTTCGATCTATGGGGAATTGATTTCATGGGGCCTTTTCCTCCTTGTTATTCTTTTAGATACATCTTGGTAGCAGTGGAGTATGTCTCAAAGTGGGTGGAAGCCATAGCCACAACCACCTGTGATGCACAGATTGTCCTCCAATTCCTTAAAAAGCACATCTTCACTAGGTATGGAGTGCCCAAGGGTCTTGTTAGTGATGGTGGTAGTCACTTTTGCAACAAACAGATGGAGAAACTCCTCCACAAATATGGAGTAATTCACAAAGTAGCCACACCTTACCATCCTCAGACTAACGGCCAAGCTGAACTTGCAAATAGGGAATTAAAGAAGATCCTAGAGAAAACAGTGGGAATCACAAGAAAAGATTGGGCTAGAAAGCTAGAAGATGCATTGTGGGCGTATAGGACAGCTTTTAAAACTCCTATTGGCAAGTCACCTTTTTAGCTATTGTATGGGAAATCCTGCCACCTCCCTGTAGAGCTTGAACACAGAGCTTTTTGGGCCACTAAACTCCTCAACCTTGATCCCCGAGCTGCAGGAGAAAAAAGGTTGTTACAACTAAATGAGTTGGATGAATTTAGACTAGAAGCTTATGAAAATGCTAAGATATACAAGGAGAGAGCTAAGAAGTGGCATGACAAGAAGATCACAAAGAAGGAATTCAAGCCAGGACAGCAAGTGCTCCTGTATAATTCGAAGCTTAAAATTTTCCCTGGCAAACTGAAGTCTAAGTGGACTGGCCCATACTTGGTGACAAAGATTTTTCCCTATGGGAATATTGAACTGCTAGATGTGGCAACAAAGAATCAATTCACAGCAAATGGTCACAGAGCAAAGCTGTATTTGGGAGGACAATGGGATAAGGAAAAAGAGGTTCAACACCTACAGCCCTCTTAAAAAGAATTGAAAGATGTCAAGCTAGTGACAATAAAAGAGCGCTTGTTGGGAGGCAACCCAACCTGAGTCTCAATTTCATAACCCTTAGTAAGGACACAAAAGTTTGCCCAGAGTTAACCTGTTGAATCAGAAGAAGTAGCAAGGAATTAAGTCTGGGAGTTAACCACCAATTGAAGATACTATGCATCAAGACTCAAAAATGGGCACAGCAGAAAGAAGAACAAAAGAAATGCAAACCAATAGGTTGTATCTATACTTAACTTTTGCTATTGAGAAATACTTTTGATTGATGTCTTGTTAAAGTATTCATTTAGTTCAAACAGATTCAAATTTCTTTTAAAATAAGTAGGCTAGTTTATGTGTGTGCTTGTGTGTTTACTTTCACTTGACAAGAAGCATGTTTTGTCCCCTGCATCTTTAAGTTCAATAAAAGAAAAGTTTGAATGTGAAGCAAGATGATCTCTGTTAGATAGAAGTAGAATAAAAGTAAGTGGTGGTATGTGTGTGGTTGTATAATAGCTCACTTTTAGTGAATAAAGAGCTAGGATATCTCATTCTAAGTAAAGAGTGGCCTACTGTCTATGAATCTCAATTAAATAAAAAATTCCTTGGTTAGAAAGAAAAACAAAAAGAAGGAAAGAAAAGAGATAGCCAAAAAGTGGCAGAACAAAAGGAAACAAAAAGAAACAAAGCTGGACACCAATAGCTTGAACTTTAAAATATATGCCTGTGATGTCTTTGTACTAGGATCTGCTTGGATTAGTAAGCTCTTAGGAGTGCATCAACACTCGGTGACTTGGGTTAACTAATCCGGGATCATCAGCTGAAAGTCCACTATCAAGAGCAACCTAACTACAAGGCATTTAGTAACCCAAAGAGGTGCTGGGCATCAATGTTTTAAGAAGAAATGTGAGCCAAGTGTCTATGGTGAATAATGTGTCAAGTATAAAGAAAAGAAAATGAACTTGCTACACATGACACTCAAATAAAGCTTATAAACAAAGTACTAGCCAAGGATAAAGGAATAATGAGAGGTCATAGCAGTATGTTACTTGAAGCTTAAAGGAGACTTTCTAAGCCTAGGAGTCAATAAGAAGTGAGAATTTACATATCCACACAAAATCCCATGAACTATCAATAATACTCTGCTAGCATGAACATCCTCTTCCATTTCATTCTTTCTTCTCAATAAATCTTTTCTTGCTTGGGGACAAGCAAGCTTTAAGTTTGGTGTTATGATGACAAGTCATCTTAGCCTATTTTAACTAGTCTTTTTCTTTTGTTTTCATTAGAATTATGCACTTTCTTGAGCCATAAGCAAGCTAATTGGGTAGATTTTCATGTTTCCTTTGATTTAATCAACCATGTATGAATTCATGCTATTTCATGAGGTTTTATACTATAATTGTTACATATAATGAAAGAATGAATATCTCATGATTTTAAGCATAGCTTTGATGTGTTTGGTTGATTAATGATAGGTGAAGAAAGCTTAGAGAAAGGTTGAAGCAAGAAGGAATAGCTAGGAGTAAAGAGAAGACAATGGAATAAGTGAAATTGAACCAGGATGCAAAAAGCTGGACCTAAAGTTAGCCTCAAACTTTTGCACAAACTTTTGGGTGAAAAGTTAGCCCCAACGTTAGCCCCTAACTTTTGGGCTAACGTTGGAACTTGAAAATCACTCCCTGGGTACCAAAAGTTTGCGCCAACGTTAGCCCCTAACTTTGAGGCTAACGTTGGCACATGAAAATCACCCCTGGGCACCAAAAGTTTGCGCCAACGTTAGCTCCTAACTTTGAGGCTAACGTTGGCATGAAGAAAACCTCCCTGGGCACCAAAAGTTTGCGCCAACGTTAGCCCCTAACTTGGTGGCTAACGTTGGCACATGAAAATCACAAGGGGAGGAGCAAAAGTTTGCGCCAACGTTAGCCCCTAACTTGGTGGCTAACGTTGGCGCCACAAGTGCACAAGGTAAGGCCAACGTTGGGGCCAAAGTTAGACCCCTAACTTTGGCACCAACGTTGGTATCAGCTAGATATGGGTGCTGATATGAAAAGTTTGGGCAAAAGTTAGCCCCTAACTTTTGCTCAAACTTTTGGTCCAACTTTTGCAAAACTCCAAACCGGTTCAATTGGTTCACTTTGGTTCTTCTCCAAACTTCAAGAGCAATCAACCAAGGCCTCTTTCAACCCAATTCCACCAAGAGCAAAGGCCCAACTCAAGGCTTGAAGATCATTTGAAGAAAGTGTATAAATAGGATAGAATTGAAGTTTTTTGGAGAGCTTTTTTTTGGAATTTTCATAATAGTTTTCGGAGAGCTTTTGATATTGAGTGATCTTTAATTTCTTTGTCTTGGGGAAGGAGAATTCACTTCTCTTCCTCTCAGTTTTATTGCTTTCAATCTCAATTACAATTGTCTTGGATTTTTGGGTTGGAGAATTGAAGAAATTCTGTTTCGATCTCTGATCCCAAGGCATCTTAGGCTAGTTTCACTAGCATTTTTTTTGATAGTTTTAGATGTTTTATGCATTTTCTTGAGCTTAAAGTAACCAAGAATGGTTAAAAGAAGAACAAAGCAATGAACCATCCAAACAGTATGATTTTGATGCAAATTCCATGAGTTTTTAGTTATATTACTTGAATGCTATGAATGGAAGATTTCTCATGAAATTTTGCAAGACTTTGATGCAATTGTTTGGATGATTTCAGGGAAGAAGAGGCTAAGCAAGGAAGCAACAAAATCAATAAAGGAAGCTTGAATATCACATGTGGAATTTAAGTTCCAGTTTAAGCCTAAACTGGAGCTTAAACGCCAGAATCATGAAGGCTAAGAAATGCTGGAATTGAAGTTTAACCTCCAGTTTAACCTTAAACTGGAGGTTAAACGCCAGAATTAGAATTCCAATCAGGAAGCACTTCCACGTTTAACCTCCAGTTTAACCTTAAACTGGAGGTTAAACGCCAGAAGTGAGAAGGGCACCAAGGGGGGCAGTTCCACGTTTAACCTCCAGTTTAACCTTAAACTGGAGGTTAAACGCCAGAAAGGGGAAAAGCACCAGGGAGCCATTTCCACGTTTAAGCTCCAGTTTGACCTTAAACTGGAGCTTAAACGTGTTCGACCAAGTTTCTCCTCCAGGGTTGCTTTCTCCATTTCCACGTTTAAGCTCCAGTTTAACCTTAAACTGGAGCTTAAACATGTTCGACACCTCCAGGGCTACCTTTCTCCTCTTCCACGTTTAAGCTCCAGTTTAACCTTAAACTGGAGCTTAAACGTGTTCGACCTCCAGGATGGCTTTCTCCTCTTCCACGTTTAAGCTCCAGTTTAACCTTAAACTGGAGCTTAAACGTGTTCGACCTCCAGGGCTGCCCTTCCTATCTCCACGTTTAAGCTTCAGTTTAACCTTAAACTGAAGCTTAAACGTGTTCGACTACATGACTCTCCAGGGCTGCTTTCTTCCATTTCCACGTTTAAGCTTCAGTTTAACCTTAAACTGAAGCTTAAACGTGCTTCCACAAAAGGCATCACTGGAAGTGTCTGGCGTTTAAGCTACAGTTTAAGCTTAAACTGCAACTTAAACGCCACTCTTGGAAAAGGTTTCTGGGCCAACAATATTGCGGTTTAAGTTAGTATTTGAGCACAAACATTAACTTAAACTTACTCTGGTATGAAACCCAATTGAATATCATGGTTTATGGGATTGGGCCTAAAGGATTGATGAGTCTGAAATTTCAATTTATTGAGTCATGTGTCATTATTCGATTATCACTAAGTTGGCTCAATGAATGTTACAGATTTTGGATCAACAGCCTCATCAAGATTATGGATCATAAACCCAAGGCAAAAGGAAAGCAGGGAGAGGCCTCAAAGCCCAAGAAACACAACAGAAGCTCAATATAGAAAGTGTATAAATAGGATAGAATTTAAGTTAGGAAGAACTTTTGGAACTTTCATTTTTAGCTAGTTTTCATATCTTTGTAATTGAATTCAGAGCTATGACTCACTAAACCCCCTTTCATTGGGTTAGGGAGCTCTATTGTAATTCAATGAATCAATAATAGTTTATCTTCTTCTTCAATCTTTTCTCTTGAATTTTGTTAGAAAGCTTCTCGATCTAATTCCATTGGGTAGTTGTCTTGGGAAAGAAACTACCCATAATTGGAATCCTTCGGAACCTTGGGAAAGGAATGGAGGATTCATGCTAGAGAAGCTTTCTCACAGTGAATTGGATTGGGGTTTGGATGGATATTGTGACATGTAATCCTACCAAATTGTGGTTCATGAAACTGTGTGGTATAATCAGTGATCGAGCATCATCTCTTCTTATGAACATTTAAACCAAGGGATTGGGAATTTGTTCGTTTTTAGAGAGAATTGGTGAGCCAAGGGATTGGAATCCAATCATATAAGATTGCCAAGCAAAATTCAATGAACGCATTGCTTGAGGAAGAGATAAACATGTTTTGATTCGGAGATCTCAATATCTCCTATAACCCAATGAATTCCCCATTTCTGATTTCCACTTTCTCTTTACATTCTGCAACTCAATTCATGCAATCACCCCCATTCCCTTTTAATTTCAGCAATTTATCTTCTGCTCTTTAATTCATGCAATTTAAGATTCCGCCATTTAAATTTCTTGTCATTTACGTTTCCCGCCAATTTTACATTCCGCAATTCTCATCTAAATCTTGATTCCGCTCAACTAGAACACACTTCTAATCCGAATTGCTCACTCAACCAATCCTTGTGGGATTCGACCTCACTCTATTGTGAGTTTTTACTTGACGATAACCGGTGCACTTGCCGGAAGGAATTTTGCCGATCGTGCAATTTCCTAAATCGTAGCATAACTAGTTTATGCGCATCAATCTCAACCTAGGATCTCACTGCTTTATTTACTGCTTGATTGAATTTCAATTTCTGTTAATTGCTCTTCATCCACTTTCTTTGAATTTCAATTACAATTTCTTGTTGGATCTAGGAAGGCATTGAGATCTAGACTTGGTTTTCTAGTCTCTGGGTCCTGAGATCTAATTTCCCAATTTTACATTCTCTGTTACTGTTTTCCATGTTCATTTACTTTTCTGCTCTAAGATCCAATATGATCCCACTCCTCTTCTACTTCTCTGCTTGATGCAATTTACTTTTCCTTGTTTAAATTCTGCAAATCCAATCCCCAATTCCCTTTACAATTCCAGCCGTTTACATTTCTTGCACTTTAAGATTTCGCAATTTACATTTCTTGCATTCTAAGTTTCTGCTATTTAATTTCTTGTTCTTTAAGATTCAGCACTTTAATTCCCTGTTCTCTTTACTTCCATGCAATTTAATTTCTACAAATCACAAAACACTCAACCAAATCTTGATTCGCTTGACTAAATTAACCACTAAGCTAAAATTGCTCAATCCTTCAATCCCTGTGGGATCGACCTCACTCCCGTGAGTTTTTATTACTTGATACGACCCGGTACACTTGCCGGTTAGATTTGTGTGTTTTGGGAGAAATTTATTTTCCTACCAAAATACTCATCAGTGATTCGGTCATGTGCATGGCTTGAAGGTGGTATGTTTTTAAATGAACAATGAAGGGCTAGGATGCAATTAGACTTATGGGAATCAAAGGTGTGCATGTAAGGATGAATGAAGACAAAACTTGCTTCTTCACTTGCTTTTGCCGTGAACATTCTCAAGGAGTGGCAGATTTCCTTTTTGAAGCATGTGATGAGATTTTGTCCTCATGCTATGCTTTCATTTGTCTTGTCTCTTTCATTGAAGATTCTTTGACCACCTAGTCATCACCACAAGACAACATATATTAGTTTTGTCCAACCGTGGCAAGAGTGTCTCTTTTATTAATATTATATGAATCATCAATTCTCATATCCATTTGAACCGTGACTCTCCTTGGAGGACACCAAACTTAATGGTTGGTCATGTATAAAGAAATTGTGTCTCTTCCTTCAATTAGTGAAATCCCACTGTCACTCTTAGTTAAATGTTTATAAGAATTGCTTTCTTCCTAATTTTCTTTTTCTCTTTTTTTTCATGAAGGATCAATTGTGTCCCTAAATCGGTGCATCAAGGTTTGATGAACACCAAACTTGTTTCTTGTCAAAGGGTACGTCACAATTGATGCTTTCATTACCGGAAAAGAATTTTTCCATTTATAAGATTTTGGAAAACAACAATTGTATGATTATTGATGCATGAATTTCTAATTTTCATGAAGCTATGTGGACACCAAACTTAGTGTTTGGCCATATGCTTTGTCAAGACACTCCAAGCATGCAAAATGGACTTATTTGTAACATTGGTTTAGTGTGCTTGAAGGCACACCAAACCTAGCATATGTTTCAAAACAGTGCATGCAATCAATGGACATGTTCATGAAAAGAGAAAAGAATTCATGCTCAAATGATCATAACTTATTAAATTTAAAATGACATGAATCTTAAAGCATGGGTTGCCTCCCATGGAGCGCTCTTTTATTGTCATTAGCTTGACATTGAGGCTTTCTTTTATGGTGGTTGATGCTTGTAGGGCCTCAATTTGTCTCCTCTGACCGTGATCCTCTTCTTTGTTCTCTGGTGTTCAATTTCAGCATGCTCTAATGAGAGTATGTTGCTGACAGTGTAGTAGTCCTCGGTTTGTTGATTTGCCCCTAGCTGTTGATATATCAGTTGCACTTTGTCACCTTTGGAAAGCCCCTCTATTGGAATCTTTCTGTTCTTCCAATCCCTTTTTGCTTCGATTCTGCGTTTCATCTTTCCTTTTGTTGATCTTTCTTTTCTGGCCGTAGGCTTTCCTTGGGGACCTCTCTTTTCAGTGGCTAATACTCTAATATCCTCTTGGGCTTCTTCATCAGTCTGAACAATCCTTAGCATTGGGATGTTGCTGTGACCTTCCTGGTCATTTTTCATATAGTCTTTCTTCTCCTTGCTAAATTGTGCCTCTGGTAATACCTTCAGAGTGACACTCTGGTCATGCATCCTGAGAGTTAATTCCCTTTCCTCTACGTCTATGATAGCTCTAGCAGTGGCCAAGAATGGCCTCCCCAGTATAACAGAGTCACCATCATCATCGTTTGATTCTAGAACCACAAAATCAGCAGGGTATATAAAACTGTCCACCTTGACCAAAAGATTTTCAATTACACCCCTGGGGTATACCATTGACTTATCTACCAGCTCCAGAGACATTTGTACTGGTTTGACCTCCTCTATATGCAGCTTTTTCACCAGGGAGGATGGTATTAAGTTAATACTTGCTCTGAGATCGCACATTGCTTTAGTGATGGTCAATTCCCCAATGGTGCAAGGCAACAGGAAACTCCCTGGGTCCTCAAGCTTGGGAGGAAGTCCCTTTTGAATCAAGGCCCTGCATTCCTCAGTAATCACTATGGTTTCTTTCTCATCCCAGCTTCTTTTCTTGTTGACAAGCTCCTTCAAGAATTTGGCATACAGAGGCATTTGCTCAAGTGCTTCAGCCAAGGGAATATTGATTTCCAGCTTCTTAAAAATCTCAAGAAACTTGTGAAAATGCTGGTCTTTAAGCTCTTTGTTGAACCTCTGGGGATAAAGCAGTGGAGGTGTGATGCTCTTTCCTATTTGCTGCTGTCCCTGAGCCACTTTCTTTGAGCTATGTGGCTGGTTGTCCTTCTCTTTAAGTTTCTCAGTGCTTTTGTTTGGCATCACAACTTGCTCCTTAGCTTCATCGTCCTTTGCTTGCTTCTCATCCTCTGTTGGTTCTTTGATGCTCTCTGCTTCTTTCTTTGTAGTGTCATTGTTGCTTATCAATGTTCTCCCACTCCTTAATTGTATTGCCTTGCATTCCTCCTTGGGATTTGGGATTGTGTCACTGGGCAATGAGTTTGAAGGTCTCTCAATAGATACTTGCTTGGAGAGTTGCCCAATCTGCCTCTCTAGGCTCTTTAATGATGCTTCATGGTTTTTGTTTGTTATTTCCTGGTGTTTCATCATTTTCTCTATCAAGGTCTCTAAGTTGGTGAGTCTTTGAGGTTCAGGTGGTGCTTGTGGTGGGTTGTGAGATGTGGGTGGTGGGTGGTAAACATTTTGGTTGGTGGAATGGTTGTTGGATTGGTACTGGTTGAGATTAGGGTAGTTGTTTTGAGGTTTTCTGTATGTGTTTTGGTTAGTCTGTTGTTGGTTATAGTTTTGGTTGTTTCTTGGGTTGTTTTGGTTTGAGTTCCTCTGCCATGGTTGTTGGTTTTGGTTGTGAGTGTCTCCCCATCTGAGGTTGGGGTGATTTTTCCATGAGGGGTTGTAGGTATCACCATAGAATTCATTTGGACTTGAATGCATGTACTGGACTTGTTCCTGCTGTTGCTCCTCTTGGATTTCTTCATTTTGCCCCCATGTGGCTGATGGTTGGCTGGTGTTAACTGCTGCAACTTGGAGGCCATCAATCCTCTTGGTCATTTGCTCAAATTGTTGTTGAATTTGCTGCTGCATTAATTTGTTTTGAGCCAGGATTGAATCCACTCCTTCTAGCTCCATTACTCCTCTCCTTTGTGATGGTTGGCGGCCTCTTTGATGAGCAAAGAAATATTGGTTGTTGGCCACCATATCAATGAGTTCTTGAGCCTCCTCTGCAGTTTTCATGAGTTGCAAGGAACCTCCAGCTGAATGATCCAAAGCTTCCTGGGATTTCAGTGTTAAGCCTTCATAGAAGTTCTGCAGCTTCTCCCACTCATTAAACATGGCAGGGGGACATTTCCTGATTAGAGCCTTGTACCTCTCCCATGCCTCATAGATGGGTTCAGCCTCCATTTGTGTAAATGTTTGTACTTCAGCCTTCAACCTTATAATCCTCTGAGGTGGATAAAACTTGGCAAGAAACTTGGTTACCAAATCATCCCAGTTGTTGATGCTGTCCCTTGGAAAAGATTCCAACCATTGAGTGGCCTTGTCCCTGAGAGAAAATGGGAATAGCATCAGCTTGTAACTGTCAGGAGGCACACCATTAGTTTTGACAGTGTTGCATATCCTCAAGAAAGTGGATAGGTGTTGGTGCGGGTCTTCAAGTGGTCCTCCCCCAAAAGAGCAATTGTTCTGAACCAAAGTGATGAGTTGTGGCTTGAGTTCAAAATTGTTAGCATTGACATTTGGAGCTAAGATGCTGCTTCCACAATGTCTAGGATTTGCAAAGGTGTAGGAGGCCAAAACTCTCCTCTGGGGTGGGTTGTCATTATTGTTGTCTGCTCCACCTGGTGGATTGGTTGAATGTTCCTCCATCTCTTGAAATTCCTCGTTTGATTCCTCTTCTCCAACAATATTTTTCCCTCTTTCAGCTCTTCTTAACCTCCTGAGAGTTCTTTCGTCTTGTTCATGAAAATTGGGTGTGGTTCTTCTTGTGCCTGACATACAAGTAGAGCATGAGAAATGCACAAAACCAGTGACACTTCAATCTACTGCTAGATTGAAGTGTTAGTTAGTTTAAGCAAAAAATCAAACAGTTAGTGGGTTAATCAAAATTAAAGAAAAAGTGCTTGATCTAGATTACCACTTCACTTAATCATTGTCAATCTAATCAATCCCCGGCAACGGCGCCAAAAACTTGATGAATATTTTGGTGGAAAAATGAATTTCTCCCAAAATACACAAATCTAACCGGCAAGTGTACCGGGTCGCATCAAGTAATAAAAACTCACGGGAGTGAGGTCGATCCCACAGGGATTGAAGGATTGAGCAATTTTAGCTTAGTGGTTAATTTAGTCAAGCGAATCAAGATTTGGTTGAGTGTTTTGTGATTTGCAGAAATTAAATTGCATGGAATTAAAGAGAACAGGAAATAAATTGCTGAATCTTAAAGAACAAGAAATTGAATGGCAGAAACTTAGAATGCAAGAAATGTAAATTACGGAATCTTAAAGTGCAAGAAATGTAAATGACTTGAATTGTAAAGGGGATTGGGACTTGGATTTGCAGAAATTAAACAAGGAAAAGTAAATTTGCATCAAGCAGAGAAGTAGAAAAGGGTTTGGGTTAAATCGGATCTTGAAGCAGAAAAGTAAATGAACATGAAAATAGTAAACAGAGAATTAGAAATTGAAAGTTCAGATCTCAGGACCCAGAGACTAGAAAACCGAGTCTAGATCTCAATGCCTTCCTAGATCCAACAAGAACAATTGCAAGGGAATTGTAAATTGCAAGGAAAGTAGATGAAGAGCAATTAACAGAAATTAAATTCAATCAAGCAGTAAATAAAGCAGAGAGATCCAAGGATGAGATTGAAATAGAATTTCTTCAATTCTCCAACCCAAGATCCAAGACAATTGTAATTAAAATTGAAAGCAATAAAACTAAGAGGAAGAGAAGTGAATTCTCCTTCCCCAAGACTAAGAAATTAAAAATCACTCAATATCCAAAGCTCTCCGAAAACTATTATGAAAATTCAAAGGGAAAGCTCCCCGAAGAACTTGAATTCTATCCTATTTATACACTTTCTTTAAATGATCTTCAAGCCTTGAGTTGGGCCTTTGCTCTTGGTGGAATTGGGTTGAAAGAGGCCTTGGTTGATTGCTCTTGGAGTTTGGAGAAGAACCAAAGTGAACCAAATGAATCGGGTTGGAGTTTTGCAAAAGTTGGAGTAAAAGTTTGAGCAAAAGTTAGGGGTCTAACTTTTGCTCCAACGTTGGCCTCTTAATGTGTACTTATGGCGCCAACGTTAGCCCAAAAGTTAGAGGCTAACGTTGGCGCAAACTTTTGCTCCTCCCCTTGTATTTCTCATGTGCCAACGTTAGCCCAAAAGTTAGGGGCTAACGTTGGCGCAAACTTTTGGTGGCCAGGGAGGTTTTTCTTATGCCAACGTTAGCCACCAAGTTAGGGGCTAACGTTGGCGCAAACTTTTGGTGCCCAGGGGTGATTTTCATGTGCCAACGTTAGCCCAAAAGTTAGGGGCTAACGTTGGCACAAACTTTTGGTGCCCAGGGAGTGATTTTCAAGCTCCAACGTTAGCCCAAAAGTTAGGGGCTAACGTTGGGGCTAACTTTTCACCCAAAAGTTTGTGCAAAAGTTTGAGGCTAACTTTAGGTCCATCTTTTTGCTTCCTGGTTCAATTTCACTTATTCCATTGTCCTCTCTTTACTCCTAGCTATTCCTTCTTGCTTCAACCTTTCTCCAAGCTTTCTTCACCTATCATTAATCAACCAAACACATCAAAGCTATGCTTAAAATCATGAGATATTCATTCTTTCATAATATGTGACAATTATAGTATAAAACCTCATGAAATAGCATGAATTCATACATGGTTGATTAAATCAAAGGAAACATGAAAATCTACCCAATTAGCTTGCTTATGGCTCAAGAAAGTGCATAATTCAATTGAAAACTAAAGAAAAGGGCTAGTGAAACTAGGCTAAGATGACTTGTCATCAACAACGTACAAAAAAAATCTGGTAAAAAAGAATCGGAGGAGCCTGCCGAAGATGAGGCCATTACGGCTCGCCTTTAGGTGTCCTCATCAGGATAGCGTCATTTAAAGAATGAGGGCCAGCACAATGTTAAAAAAAAAAGAAAAAAAAACCGAAAAAAACCGAAGGAACCTGCCGAAGATGAGGCCATTACGGCTCACCTTTAGGTGTTCTCCTCGGGATAGCGTCATTTAAAGAACGAGGGTCAGCACAACGTAAAAAAAAACTGGAAAAAAAACCGGAGGAGCCTGCCGAAGATGAGGCCATTACTGCTCGCCTTTAGGTGTCTTCCTCGGGATAGCATCATTTAAAGAACGAGGGTCAGCACAACGTAAAAAAAACGGAAAAAATTGGAAAAAAAATATAGGAGCCGTCTGAAGATGAGGCCATTACGGCTCGACTTTAGGTATCCTCCTTGGGATAACGTCATTTAAAGAACGAGGGTCAGCATAACGTACAAAAAAACCTGGTAAAAAAAATCGGAGTAGCCTGCCGAAGATGAGGCCATTACGGCTCGCCTTTAGTTGTCTTCCTCGGGATAGCGTCATTTAAAGAATGAGGGTCAGCACAACATAAAAAAAAATAGAGCAACCTGCTGAAGATGAGACCATTACGGCTCGCCTTTAGGTATCCTCTTCGAGATAGCGTCATTTAAAGAACGAGGGTCAGTATAACGTATAAAAAAAGGAAAAAACCAAAAAAAAAATTGAGGAGCCTGCTGAAGATGAGGAGATTACGGCTCGCCTTTAGGTGTCCTCCTCACGATAGCGTCATTTAAAGAACGAGGGTCAGCACAACGTTAAAAAAAAACTGGGGAAAAAAATGGAGGAGCCTGCCGAAGATAAGGCCATTACGGCTTGCGTTTAGGTGTCCTCCTCCGGATAGCGTCATTTAAAGAACGAGGGTCAGAACAACGTAAAAAAATGGAAAAAAAAAATCGGAGGAGCTTGCCGAAGATGAGGCCATTACGGCTCGCCTTTAGGTGTCCACCTCGAGATATCATCATTTAAAGAACGAGGGTCAGCATAACGTAAAAAAAAAACGGAGGAGCCTGCTAAAGATAAGGCGATTACGGCTCGCCTTTAGGTGTCCTCCTCGGGATAGCGTAATTTAAAGAAAGAGGGTCAGCACAACGTAAAAAAAAAAACCGAAAAAGAAAACGGAGTAGCCTGCCAAAGATGAGTCCACTACGGCTCGCCTTTAGGTGTCCTCCTCGAGATAGCGTCATTTAAAGAACGAGGGTCAGCATAACATAAAAAAAATAGAAAAATAGAGGAGCCTGCCAAAGATGAGGCCATTATGGCTCGCGTTTATGTATCCTCCTCGGGATTGCATCATTTAAAGAACGAGGGTCAGCACAACGTAAAAAAAAAGAAAAAACCAGAAAAAAATAGAGGAGGCCTGCCGAAGATAAGGCCATTACGGCTCGCCTTTAGGTGTCCTCCTCCAGATACCGTCATTTAAAGAACGAGGGTCAGAACAACGTAAAAAAATGGAAAAAAATAACCGGAGGAGCTTGCCGAAGATGAGGCCATTACGGCTCGCCTTTAGGTGTCCTCCTCGGGATAGCATCATTTCAAGAACGAGGGTCAGCACAACGGAAAAAAAAATGGAGGAGCCTGCGGAAGATAAGTCGATTACGGCTCGCCTTTAGGTGTCCTCCTCGGGATAGCGTCATTTAAAGAACGAGGGTCAGCACAACGTACAAAAAAAAAACCCGGTAAAAAAAATCGGAGGATCCTGCCAAAGATGAGGCCATTACAGCTCACCTTTAGGTGTCCTCCTTGGGATAGCATCATTTAAAGAATGAGGGTCAGCACAACGTAAAAAAAAACCGAAAAAAACCGGAGGAGCCTGCCGAGGATGAGGCCATTACGGCTCGCCTTTAGGTGTCCTCCTCGGGATAGCGTCTTTTAAAGAACAAGAGTCAGCACAACGTAAAAAAAACAAGAAAAAAAAATCGGAGGACCCTGCCGAAGATGAGGCCATTACGGCTCGCCTTTAGGTGTCCTCCTCGGGATAGCATCATTTAAAGAAAGAGGGTCAGCACAACGTCAAAAAGAGGCCATTACATCTCGCCTTTAGGTGTCCTCCTCAGGATAGCGTCATTTAAAGAACGAGAATCAGCACAACGTAAAAAAAATAAAAAACCGGAGGAGCCTGCCGTAGATGAGGCCGTTACGGCTCGCCTTTAGGTGTCCTCCTCGGGATAGCGTCATTTAAAGAACAATGGTCAGCAAACTTAAAAAAAAAAACCGGGAGAGCCTGCCGAAGATGAGGCCATTACGGCTCGCCTTTAGTTGTCCTCTTCGGGATAGCATCATTTAAAGAACGAGGGTCAACACAACGTAAAAAAAAAACCAAAAAAAAAAATGAGGAACCTGCCGAAGATGTGGCCGTTACGGCTCGCCTTTAGGTGTCCTCCTCGGGATAGCGTCATTTAAAGAACGAGGGTCAGCACAACGTAAAAAAAAAAAACTGGAAAAAAACCGGGGAAAAAAAACGGAGGAGACTTACAGAAGATGAGACCATTACGGCTCGCCTTTAGGTGTCCTCCTCTGGATAGCGTCATTTAAAGAACGAGGGTCAGCACAACGTAAAAAAATACGGAAAAAAAAACCGGAGGAGCTTGCCGAAGATGAGGCCATTACAGCTCGCCTTTAGGTGTCCTCCTCGGGATAGCATCATTTCCAGAACGAGGGTCAGCACAACGGAAAAAAAAAACGGAGGAGCTTGCGGAAGATGAGTCGATTACGGCTCGCCTTAAGGTGTCCTCCTCGGGATAGCGTCATTTAAAGAACGAGGGTCAGCACAACGTACAAAAAAAACCCGGTAAAAAAAAACGGAGGAGCCTGCCGAAGATGAGATCATTACGGCTCGCCTTTAGGTTTCCTCCTCGGGATAGCGTCAGTTAAAGAACGAGGGCCAGCACAACGTAAAAAAAAACCGAAAAAAAACAAAAAAAAAAACCGGAGGAGCCTGCCGAAGATGAGGCCATTACGGCTCGCCTTTAAGTGTCCTCCTCGGGATAGCGTCATTTAAAGAACAAGAGTCAGCACAACGTAAAAAAAAAACAAGAAAAAAAATCGGAGGAGCCTACCGAAGATGAGGCCATAACGGCTCGCCTTTAGGTGTCCTCCTCCGGATAGCATCATTTAAAGAACGAGGGTCAGACAACGTTAAAAAGAGGCCATTACATCTCGCCTTTAGGTGTCCTCCTCAGGATAGCATCATTTAAAGAACGAGAGTCAGCACAACGTAAAAAAAAATGGGAGGATCCTGCCGTAGATGAGGCCGTTACGGCTCACCTTTAGTTGTCCTCCTCGGGATAGCGTCATTTAAACAACGATGGTCAGCACAACTTATAAAAAAATACGAAGAGCCTGCCGAAGATGAGGCCATTATGGCTCACCTTTAGGTGTCCTCCTCGGGATAGCATCATTTAAAGAACGAGGGTCAGCACAACGTACAAAAAAAACCGAAAAAAAAATCGGAGGAGCCTGCCGAAGATGAGGCCATTACGGCTCACCTTTAGGTGTCTTCCTCGGGATAGCGTCATTTAAAGAACGAGGGTCAGCACAACGTAAAAAAAAAACGGAGGAGCCTGCCGAAGATGAGGCCATTACGGCTTGCCTTTAGGTGTCCACCTCGGGATAGCATCATTTAAAGAACGAGGGTCAGCATAACGTAAAAAAAACCGGAAAAAACAATCGGAAGAGCCTGCCGAAGATGAGGCCATTACGGCTCGCCTTTAGGTGTCCTCCTCGGGATAGCATCATTTAAACAACGATGGTCAGCACAACTTATAAAAAAATCCGAAGAGCCTGCCGAAGATGAGGCCATTATGGCTCACCTTTAGGTGTCCTCCTCGGGATAGCATCATTTAAAGAACGAGGGTCAGCACAACGTACAAAAAAAACCGAAAAAAACCGAAAAAAAAATCGGAGGAGCCTGCCGAAGATGAGGCCATTACGGCTCACCTTTAGGTGTCTTCCTCGGGATAGCGTCATTTAAAGAACGAGGGTCAGCACAACGTAAAAAAAAAATGGAGGAGCCTGCCGAAGATGAGGCCATTACGGCTTGCCTTTAGGTGTCCACCTCGGGATAGCATCATTTAAAGAACGAGGGTCAGCATAACGTAAAAAAAACCGGAAAAAACAATCGGAAGAGCCTGCCGAAGATGAGGCCATTACGGCTCGCCTTTAGGTGTCCTCCTCGGGATAGCGTCGTTTAAAGAACGAGGGTCAGAACAACGTAAAAAAAAAACTGGAAAAAAGACCGGAGGAGACTGCCGAAGATGAGGCTATTACGGCTCGCATTTAGGTGTCCTCCTCTGGATAGCGTCATTTAAAGAACGAGGGTCAGAACAACGTAAAAAAAACAGAAAAAAAACAGGAGGAGCTTGTCGAAGATAAGGTGATTATGGGTCGCCTTTAGGTGTCCTCGGGATAGCATCATTTAAAAAACGAGGGTCAGCACAACGTAAAAAAAAACGGAGGAGCCTGCTGAAGGTGAGTCGATTACGGCTCGCCTTTAGGTGTCCTCCTTGGTATAGCGTCATTTAAAGAATGAGGGTCAGCACAACGTACAAAAAAAAATCCGGTAAAAAAGAACCGGAGGAGTCTGCTGAAGATGACGCCATTACGGCTCGCCTTTAGGTGTCCTCATCGGGATAGCATCATTTAAAAAACGAAGGCCAGCACAATGTTAAAAAAAAAAGAAAAAAAACCGAAAAAAACAGGAGGAACCTGCCGAAGATGAGGCCATTACGGCTCACCTTTAGGTGTCCTCGGGATATGTCATTTAAAGAACGAGGGTCAGCACAACGTAAAAAAAACAGGAAAAAAAACCGGAGGAGCCTGCCGAAGATGAGGCCATTACGGATCGCCTTTAGGTGTCCTCCTCGGGATAGCATCATTTAAAGAACGATGGTCAGCACAACGTAAAAAAAAACGGAAAAAATTGGAAAAAAAATAGAGGAGCCGTATGAAGATGAGGCCATTACGGCTCTACTTTAGGTATCCTCCTCGGGATAACGTCATTTAAAGAACGAGGGTCAGCATAACGTACAAAAAAAACCCGGTAAAGAAAATCGGAGGAGCCTGCCGAAGATGAGGCCATTACGGCTCGCCTTTAGGTGTCCTCATCAGGATAGCGTCATTTAAAGAACGAGGGCCAGCACAATGTTAAAAAAAAAGAAAAAAAAAACCGAAAAAAACCGGAGGAACCTGCCGAAGATGAGGCCATTATGGCTCACCTTTAGGTGTCCTCCTCAGGATAGCGTCATTTAAAGAACGAGGGTCAGCACAACGTAAAAAAAAACTGGAAAAAAAACCGGAGGAGCCTGCCGAAGATGAGGCCATTACGGCTCGCCTTTAGGTGTCCTCCTCGGGATAGCATCATTTAAAGAACGAGGGTCAGCACAACGTAAAAAAATGAAAAAATTGGAAAAAAAATATAGGAGCCGTCTGAAGATGAGGCCATTACGGCTCGACTTTAGGTATCCTCCTTGGTATAACGTCAATTAAAGAACGAGGGTCAGCATAACGTCCAAAAAAAAACCCGGTTAAAAAAATCGGAGGAGCCTGCCGAAGATGAGGCCATTACGGCTCGCCTTTAGTTGTCCTCCTCGGGATAGCGTCATTTAAAGAATGAGGGTCAGCACAACGTAAAAAAAAATAGAGCAACCTGCTGAAGATGAGACCATTACGGCTCGCCTTTAGGTATCCTCTTCGAGATAGCGTCATTTAAAGAACGAGGGTCAGCATAACGTATAAAAAAAGGAAAAAACCGAAAAAAAAATTGAGGAGCCTGCTGAAGATGAGGAGATTACGGCTCGCCTTTAGGTGTCCTCCTCACGATAGCATCATTTAAAAAACGAGGGTCAGCACAATGTTAAAAAAAACTGGGAAAAAAAATGGAGGAGCCTGCCGAAGATAAGGCCATTACGGCTTGCGTTTAGGTGTCCTCCTCCGGATAGCGTCATTTAAAGAACGAGGGTCAGAACAACGTAAAAAAATGGAAAAAAAAACCGGAGGATCTGGTCGAAGATGAGGCCATTACGGCTCGCCTTTAGGTGTCCTCCTCCAGATACCATCATTTAAAGAACGAGGGTCAGAACAACGTAAAAAAATGGAAAAAAAAAAACCGGAGGAGCTTGCCGAAGATGAGGCCATTACGGCTCGCCTTTAGGTGTCCTCCTCGGGATAGCATCATTTCAAGAACGAGGGTCAGCACAACGGAAAAAAAAATGGAGGAGCCTGCGGAAGATAAGTCAATTACGGCTCGCCTTTAGGTGTCCTCCTCGGGATAGCGTCATTTAAAAAACGAGGGTCAGCACAACGTACAAAAAAAAACAAGGTAAAAAAAATCGGAGGATCCTGCCAAAGATGAGGCCATTACAACTCGCCTTTAGGTGTCCTCCTTGGGATAGCGTCATTTAAAGAATGAGGGTCAGCACAACGTAAAAAAAAACCGAAAAAAAACCGGAGGAGCCTGCCGAGGATGAGGCCATTACGGCTCGCCTTTAGGTGTCCTCCTCGGGATAGCGTCTTTTAAAGAACAAGAGTCAGCACAACGTAAAAAAAAACAAGAAAAAAAAATCGGAGGACCCTGCCGAAGATGAGGCCATTACGGCTTGCCTTTAGGTGTCCTCCTCGGGATAGCATCATTTAAAGAACGAGGGTCAGCACAACGTCAAAAAGAGGCCATTACATCTCGCCTTTAGGTGTCCTCCTCAGGATAGCGTCATTTAAAGAACGAGAGTCAGCACAACGTAAAAAAAATAAAAAACCGGAGGCCGTTACGGCTCGCCTTTAGGTGTCCTCCTCGGGATAGCATCATTTAAAGAACAATGGTCAGCAAAACTTAAAAAAAAAAAACCGGGAGAGCCTGCCGAAGATGAGGCCATTACGGCTCGCCTTTAGTTGTCCTCCTCGGGATAGCATCATTTAAAGAACGAGGGTCAACACAACGTAAAAAAAAACCAAAAAAAAAAAACGAGGAACCTGCCGAAGATGTGGCCGTTACGGCTCGCCTTTAGGTGTCCTCCTCAGGATAGCGTCGTTTAAAGAATGATGGTCAGCACAACGGAAAAAAAAATTTACCAAGGAGCCTGCCGAAGATGAGGCCATTACGGCTCTTGTTTAGGTGTCCTCCTCGGGATAGTGTCCTTTAAAGAACGAGGGTCAGCACAACGTAAAAAAAAATGAAAAAAAACCAAAGGAGCCTGCCAAAGATGAGGCCATTATGGCTCGCGTTTAGGTGTCCTCCTCGAGATAGCGTCATATAAAGAACGAGGGTCAGCACAACGTAAAAAAAGGAAAAAAAATAGAGGGCATAACGGCTCGCCTTTAGGGGTCCTCCTCGGGATAGCGTCATTTAAAGAACGAGGGTCAGCACAACGTAAAAAAAACTGGGAAAAAAACGGAGGAGACTTGCCGAAGATGAGACCGTTACGGCTCGCCTTTAGGTGTCCTCCTCGGGATAGCGTCATTTAAAGAACAAGGGTCAGCACAACGTAAAAAAAAATCGGAAAAAAAAAACCCGGAGGATCCTGCCGAAGATGAGGCCATTACGGCTCGCCTTTAGTTGTCCTCGTCGCGATAGCGTCATTTGAAGAACGAGGGTCAGCACAACGTAAAAAAAAAAAGGAAAAAAAAAACGGAGGAGCCAGTAGAAGATGAGGGCATAACAGCTCGCCTTTAGGTGTCCTCCTCGGGATAGCGTCATTTAAAGAACGAGGGTCAGCACAACGTAAAAAAAAAAAAAACTGGAAAAAAACCGGGAAAAAGAAACGGAGGAGACTTGCAGAAGTTGAGACCATTACGGCTCGCCTTTAGGTGTCCTCCTCGGGATAGCGTCATTTAAAGAACGAGGGTCAAAACAACGTAAAAAAATACGAAAAAAAAAACCGGAGGAGCCTGCCGAAGATGAGGCCATTACGGCTCGCCTTTAAGTGTCCTCCTCGGGATAGCGTCATTTAAAGAACAAGAGTCAGCACAACGTAAAAAAAAAACAGGAAAAAAAATCGGAGGAGCCTACCGAAGATGAGGCCATAACGGCTCGCCTTTAGGTGTCCTCCTCGGGATAGCATCATTTAATGAACGAGGGTCAGACAACGTCAAAAAGAGGCCATTACATCTCGCCTTTAGGTGTCCTCCTCAGGATAGCGTCATTTAAAGAACGAGAGTCAGCACAACGTAAAAAAAAATCGGAGGATCCTGCCGTAGATGAGGCCGTTACGGCTCGCCTTTAGTTGTCCTCCTCGGGATAGCGTCATTTAAACAACGATGGTCAGCACAACTTATAAAAAAACCGAAAGAGCCTGCCGAAGATGAGGCCATTACGGCTCACCTTTAGGTGTCCTCCTCGGGATAGCATCATTTAAAGAACGAGGGTCAGCACAACGTACAAAAAAAACCGAAAAAAACCGAAAAAAAATCGGAGGAGCCTGCCGAAGATGAGGCCATTACGGCTCACCTTTAGGTGTCTTCCTCGGGATAGCGTCAACGAGGGTCAGCACAACGTAAAAAAAAACGGAGGAGCCTGCCGAAGATGAGGCCATTACGGCTTGCCTTTAGGTGTCCACCTCGGGATAGCATCATTTAAAGAACGAGGGTCAGCATAACGTAAAAAAAACCGGAAAAAACAATCGGAAGAGCCTGCCGAAGATGAGCCCATTACGGCTCGCCTTTAGGTGTCCTCCTCGGGATAGCGTCGTTTAAAGAACGAGGGTCAGAACAACGTAAAAAAAAAAACTGGAAAAAAGACCGGAGGAGACTGCCGAAGATGAGGCTATTACGGCTCGCATTTAGGTGTCCACCTCTAGATAGCGTCATTTAAAGAACGAGGGTCAGAACAACGTAAAAAAACCTGGGAAAAAAACCGGAGGAGCCTGCCGAAGATGAGGCCATTACGGCTCGCCTTTAGGTGTCCTCCTCGGGATAGCATCATTTAAAAAACGATGGTCAGCACAACGTAAAAAAAAACGGAAAAAATTGGAAAAAAATAGAGGAGCCGTCTGAAGATGAGGCCATTACGGCTCGACTTTAGGTATCCTCCTCGGGATAACGTCATTTAAAGAACGAGGGTCAGCATAACGTACAAAAAAAACCCGGTAAAAAAAATCGGAGGAGCCTGCCGTAGATGAGGCCATTACGGCTCGCCTTTAGGTGTCCTCCTCGGGATAGCATCATTTAAAGAACGACGGTCAGCACAACGTAAAAAAAAAAGGAGGAGCCTGCTGAAGATGAGGCAATTGCGGCTTGCCTTTAGGTGTCCACCTCGGGATAGCATCATTTAAAGAACGAGGGTCAGCATAACGTAAAAAAAACCGGAAAAAACAATCGGAAGAGCCTGCTAAAGATGAGGCAATTACGGCTCGCCTTTAGGTGTCCTCCTCGGGATTGCGTCATTTAAAGAACGAGGGTCAGAACAACGTAAAAAAAACAGAAAAAAGACCGGAGGATACTGCCGAAGATGAGGCTATTACGGCTCTCATTTAGGTGTCCTCCTCTGGATAGCGTCATTTAAAGAACGAGGGTCGGAACAACGTAAAAAAAACAGAAAAAAAATAGGAGGAGCTTGTCGAAGATGAGGTGATTATGGGTCGCCTTTAGGTGTCCTCGGGATAGCATCATTTAAAAAACGAGGGTCAGCACAACGTAAAAAAAATCGGAGGAGCCTGCTGAAGATGAGTCGATTACGGCTCACCTTTAGGTGTCCTCCTTGGTATAGCGTCATTTAAAGAATGAGGGTCAGCACAACGTACAAAAAAAAAATCCGGTAAAAAAGAACCGGAGGAGCCTGCGGAAGATGAGGCCATTACGGCTCGCCTTTAGGTGTCCTCATCGGGATAGCATCATTTAAAAAACGAAGGCCAGCACAATGTTAAAAAAAAAAGAAAAAAAACCGAAAAAAACAGGAGGAACCTGCCGAAGATGAGGCCAATACGGCTCACCTTTAGGTGTCCTCGGGATAGCGTCATTTAAAGAACGAGGGTCAGCACAACGTAAAAAAACCTGGAAAAAAAACCGGAGGAGCCTGCCGAAGATGAGGCCATTACGGCTCGCCTTTAGGTGTCCTCCTCGGGATAGCATCATTTAAAGAACGATGGTCAGCACAACGTAAAAAAAAACGGAAAGAATTGGAAAAAAAAATAGAGCAGCCGTCTGAAGATGAGGCCATTACGGCTCGACTTTAGGTATCCTCCTCGGGATAACGTCATTTAATGAACGAGGGTCAGCATAACGTACAAAAAAAACCCGGTAAAAAAAATCGGAGGAGCCTGCCGTAGATGAGGCCATTACGGCTTGCCTTTAGGTGTCCTCCTCGGGATAGCGTCATTTAAAGAACGAGGGTCAGCACAACGTAAAAAAAAAAAGGAGGAGCCTGCTGAAGATGAGGCAATTGCGGCTTGCATTTAGGTGTCCACCTCGGGATAGCATCATTTAAAGAACGAGGGTCAGCATAACATAAAAAAAACAGAAAAAACAATCGGAAGAGCCTGCCGAAGATGAGGCAATTACGGCTCGCCTTTAGGTTTCCTCCTCAGGATTGCGTCATTTAAAGAACGAGGGTCAGAACAACGTAAAAAAAAAAACGGAAAAAAAACCGGAGGAGACTGCCGAAGATGAGGCTATTACGGCTCGCATTTAGGTGTCCTCCTCTGGATAGCGTCATTTAAAGAACGAGGGTCAAAACAACGTAAATAAAACAGAAAAAAAAATCAGAGGAGCTTGTCGAAGATGAGGTGATTACGGGTCGCCTTTAGGTGTCCTCGGGATAGCATCATTTAAAAAACGAGGGTCAGCACAACGTAAAAAGAAACGGAGGAGCCTGGTGAAGATGAATCGATTACGGCTCGCCTTTAGGTGTCCTCCTTGGTATAGCGTCATTTAAAGAACGAGGGTCAGCACAACGTAAAAAAAAGAAAAAACCAGAAAAAAATAGAGGAGGCCTGCCGAAGATACGGCCATTACGGCTTGCCTTTAGGTGTCCTCCTCCGGATAGCGTCATTTAAAGAACGAGGGTCAGAACAACGTAAAAAAATGGAAAAAAAAAACCGGAGGAGCTTGCTGAAGATGAGGCCATTACGGCTCGCCTTTAGGTGTCCTCCTCGGGATAGCATCATTTCAAGAACGAGGGTCAGCACAACGGAAAAAAAAATGGAGGAGCCTGCAGAAGATAAGTCGATTACGGCTCGCTTTTAGGTGTCCTCCTCGGGATAGCGTCATTTAAAGAACGAGGGTCAGCACAACGTACAAAAAAAACCCGGTATAAAAAATCGGAGGATCCTGCCATAGATGAGGCCATTACAGCTCGCCTTTAGGTGTCCTCCTTGGGATAGCGTCATTTAAAGAATGAGGGTCAACACAACGTAAAAAAAAAAACCGAAAAAAAACGGGAGGAGCCTGCCGAGGATAAGGCCATTACGGCTCGCCTTTAAGTGTCCTCCTCGGGATAGCGTCTTTTAAAGAACAAGAGTCAGCACAACGTAGAAAAAAACAAGAAAAAAAAATCGGAGGACCCTGCCGAAGATGAGGCCATTACGGCTCGCCTTTAGGTGTCCTCCTCGGGATAGCATCATTTAAAGAACGAGGGTCAGCACATTGTCAAAAAGAGGCCATTACATTTCTCCTTTAGGTGTCCTCCTCAGGATAGCGTCATTTAAAGAACGAGAGTCAGCACAACGTAAAAAAAAATAAAAAACCGGAGGAGCCTACCGTAGATGAGGCCGTTACGGCTCGCATTTAGGTGTCCTCCTCGGAATAGCGTCATTTAAAGAACAATGGTCAGCACAACTTAAAAAAAAAAAACCGGAAGAGCCTGCCGAAGATGAGGCCATTACGGCTCGCCTTTAGTTGTCCTCTTCGGGATAGCATCATTTAAAGAACGAGGGTCAACACAACGTAAAAAAAACCCAAAAAAAATGAGGAACCTGCCGAAGATGTGGCCATTACGGCTCGCCTTTAGGTGTCCTCCTTGGGATAGCGTCGTTTAAAGAATGATGGTCAGCACAACGGAAAAAAAAATTTACCGAGGAGCCTACCGAAGATGAGGCCATTACGGCTCTTGTTTAGGTGTCCTCCTCGGGATAGTGTCCTTTAAAGAACGAGGGTGAGCACAACGTAAAAAAAATGAAAATAAACCAAAGGAGCCTGCCGAAGATGAGGCCATTATGGCTCGCATTTAGGTGTCCTCCTCGAGATAGCGTCATTTAAAGAACGAGGGTCAGCACAACGTAAAAAAAAGGAAAAAAAATGGAGGAGCCAGTCTAAGATGAGGGCATAACGGCTCACCTTTAGGGGTCTTCCTCGGTATAGCGTCATTTAAAGAACGAGGGTCAGCACAACGTAAAAAAAAACTGGAAAAAAACTGGGAAAAAAAACGGAGGAGACTTGCCGAAGATGAGACCATTACGGCTCGCCTTTAGGTGTCCTCCTCGGGATAGCGTCATTTAAAGAACAAGGGTCAGCACAACGTAAAAAAAAATCGGAAAAAAAAACCCGGAGGATCCTGCCGAAGTTGAGGCCATTACGGCTCGCCTTTAGTTGTCCTCCTCGCGATAGGGTCATTTGAAGAACGAGGGTCAGCACAATGTAAAAAAAAAAGGAAAAAAAAAACGAAAGAGCCAGTAGAAGATGAGGGCATAACGGCTCGCATTTAGGTGTCCTCCTCGGGATAGCGTCATTTAAAGAACGAGGGTCAGCACAACTTAAAAAAAAACTAGAAAAAAACTGGGAAAAAAAACGGAGGAGACTTGCCGAAATAAGACCATTACGGCTCGCCTTTAGGTGTCCTCCTCGGGATAGCGTCATTTAAAGAACGAGGGTCAGAACAATGTAAAAAAATACGGAAAAAAAAAACCGGAGGAGCTTGCCGAAGATGAGGCCATTACGGCTCGCCTTTATGTGTCTTCCTCGGGATAGCGTCATTTAAAGAACGCGGGTCAGCACAACGTACAAAAAAAACCCAGTAAAAAAAACGGAGGAGCCTGCCGAAGATGAGATCATTACGGCTCGCCTTTAGGTGTCCTCCTCGAGATAGCGTCAGTTAAAGAACGAGGGACAGCACAACGTAAAAAAAAACCGAAAAAAAAAATCGGAGGAGCCTGCCGAAGATGAGGCCATTACGGCTCGCCTTTAGGTGTCCTCCTCGGGATAGCGTCATTTAAAGAACAAGGGTCAGCACAACGTAAAAAAAATCGGAAAAAAACAAACCCGGAGGATCCTACCGAAGATGAGGCCATTACGGCTAGCATTTAGTTGTCCTCCTCGCGATAACGTCATTTAAAGAACGAGGGTCAGCACAACGTAAAAAAAAAGGAAAAGAAAACGGAGGAGCCAGTAGAAGATGAGGGCATAACGGCTCGCTTTTAGGTGTCCTCTTCGGGATAGCGTCATTTAAAGAACGAGGGTCAGCACAACGTAAAGAAAACTAGAAAAAAATCGGGAAAAAAAAACGGAGGAGACTTGCCGAAGATGAGACCATTACGGCTCGCCTTTAGGTGTCCTCCTCGGGATAGCGTCATTTAAAGAACAAGGGTCAGCACAACGTAAAAAGAAATCGGAAAAAAAAACCCGGAGGATCCTGCCGAAGTTGAGGCCATTACGGCTCGCCTTTAGTTGTCCTCCTCGCGATAGCGTCATTTGAAGAACGAGGGTCAGCACAATGTAAAAAAAAAAGGAAAAAAAAAATGGAAGAGCCAGTATAAGATGAGGGCATAACGGCTCGCATTTAGCTGTCCTCCTCGGGATAGCGTCATTTAAAGAACGAGGGTCAGCACAACGTAAAAAAAAAACTAGAAAAAAACTGGGAAAAAAAACGGAGGAGACTTGCCGAAGATAAGACCATTACGGCTCGCCTTTAGGTGTCCTCCTCGGGATAGCGTCATTTAAAGAACGAGGGTCAGAACAATGTAAAAAAATACGGAAAAAAAAAACCGGAGGAGCTTGCCGAAGATGAGGCCATTACGGCTCGCCTTTATGTGTCTTCCTCGGGATAGCGTCATTTAAAGAACGCGGGTCAGCACAACGTACAAAAAAAACCCAGTAAAAAAAACGGAGGAGCCTGCCGAAGATGAGATCATTACGGCTCGCCTTTAGGTGTCCTCCTCGGGATAGGGTCAGTTAAAGAACGAGGGACAGCACAACGTAAAAAAAAACCGAAAAAAAAATCGGAGGAGCCTGCCGAAGATGAGGCCATTACGGCTCGCCTTTAGGTGTCCTCCTCGGGATAACGTCATTTGAAGAACAAGAGTCAGCACAACGTAAAAAAAAAACAAGAAAAAAAATTGGAGGAGCCTGCCGAAGATGAGGCCATAACGGCTCGCCTTTAGGTGTCCTCCTCGGGATAGCATCATTTAAAGAACGAGGGTCAGACAACGTCAAAAAGAGCCCATTACATCTTGCCTTTAGGTGTCCTCCTCAGGATAGCGTTATTTAAAGAACGAGAGTCAGCACAACGTAAAAAAAAAAAAAACCGGAGGATCCTGCCGTAGATGAGGCCGTTACGGCTCGCCTTTAGTTGTCCTCCTCGGGATATTGTCATCTAAACAACGATGGTCAGCACAACTTAAAAAAAAAAAACCGGAAGAGCCTGCCGAAGATGAGGCCATTACGGCTCGCCTTTAGTTGTCCTCTTCGGGATAACATCATTTAAAGAACGAGGGTCAACACAACGTAAAAAAAAAAACCAAAAAAAGAAATGGAGGAGCCTACCGAAGATGTGGCCATTACGGCTCGCCTTTAGGTGTCCTCCTCGGGATAGCGTCATTTAAAGAATGAGGGTCAGCACAACGGAAAAAAAAAATTACCGAGGAGCCTGCCGAAGATGAGGCAATTTCGGCTCGTGTTTAGGTGTCCTCCTCGGGATAGCGTCATTTAAAGAACGAGGGTCAGCACAACGTAAAAAAAATGAAAAAAAAAAAACAGAGGAGCCTGCCGAAGATGAGGCCATTATGGCTCGCGTTTAGGTGTCCTCCTCGGGATAGCGTCATTTAAAGAACGAGGGTCAGCAAAACGTAAAAAAAAAACTTGAAAAAAAACCGGGAAAAAAAATCGGAGGAGACTTGCCGAAGATGAGACCATTACGGCTCGCCTTTAGGTGTCCTCCTCGGGATAGCGTCATTTAAAGAACAAGGGTTTGCACAACGTAAAAAAAATCGGAAAAAAACAAACCCGGAGGATCCTACCGAAGATGAGGCCATTACGGCTCGCATTTGGTTGTCCTCCTCGCGATAACGTCATTTAAAGAACGAGGGTCAGCACAACGTAAAAAAAAAAGGAAAAGAAAACGGAGGAGCCAGTAGAAGATGAGGGCATAACGGCTCGCCTTTAGGTGTCCTCTTCGGGATAGCGTCATTTAAAGAACGAGGGTCAGCACAACGTAAAGAAAACTAGAAAAAAATCGGGAAAAAAAAACAGAGGAGACTTGCCGAAGATGAGACCATTACGGCTCGCCTTTAGGTGTCCTCCTCGGGATAGCGTCATTTAAAGAACGAGGGTCAGCACAACGTAAAAAAAATGGAGGAGCCTGCCGAAGACGAGGCCGTTACGGCTCGCGTTTAGGTGTCCTCCTCAGGATAGCGTCAATTAAAGAACGAGGGTCAGCACAACATAAAAAAAAAGAAAAAACAGAAAATAAAACCGGAGAAACCTGCTGAAGATTAGGCCATTACGGTTCGCCTTTAGGTGTCCTCCCCGGGATAGCGTCATTTAAAGAACGAGGGTCAGCACAACGTAAAAAAAATGGAAAAAAATCGGAAAAAAAACCAAAGGAGCCTGCTGAAGATGAGGCCATTACGGCTCGCCTTTAGTTGTCCTCCTTGGGATAACGTCATTTGAAGAACGAGGGTCAGCACAACGTAAAAAAAAAAAGAAAAAAAAACCCAAAGGAGCCTGCCGAAGATGAGGCCATCATGGCTCGCGTTTAGGTGTCCTCCTCGGGATAGCATCATTTAAAGAACGAGGGTAAGCACAACGTAAAAAAATAATCGGAGGAGCCTGCCGAAGATGAGGCCTTTACGGCTCGAGTTTAGGTGTCCTCCTCGGGATAGAGTCATTTAAAGAACGAGGGTAAAAAAAAAGAAACCAGAAAAAACGGGAGAAACCTTTCAGAGATGAGGCCATTACGGCCCGCCTTTAGGTGTCCTCCTCGGGATAGCGTCATTTAAAGAACGAGCGTTAGCACAACGTAAAAAAAAAATAACTAGAGGAGCCTGTCGAATATGAGGTTTTTACGGCTCGCGTTTACGTGTCCTCCTCGGGATAGCATCATTTAAAGAACGAGGTTTAGCAAAACATAAAAAAAAACTGGAAAAAAATCGAGAAAAAAAAATGGAGGAGCCTTGCCGAAGATGAGGTCATTACGGCTCGCCTTTTGGTGTCCTCCTCGGGATAACGTCATTTAAAGAACGAGGGTCAGCACAACATAAAAAAATGGAGGAGCCTGTCGAAGATAAGGCCGTTACGGCTCTCATTTAGGTGTCCTTCTCGGGATAGCGTCATTTAAAGAACGAGGGTCAGCACAACGTAAAAAAAAAAAAAGAAAAAAACCGGAAAAAAAACCGGAGGAACCTGCCGAAGATTAGGCCATTATGGCTCGCCTTTAGGCGTCCTCCCCGGGATAGCGTCATTTAAAAAACGAGTGTCAGCACAACGTAAAAAAATGCAAAAAAAATCGAAAAAAAAACCGGAGGTGCCTGCCGAAGATGAGGCCGTTACGGCTCGTGTTTAGGTGTCCTCCTCGGGATAGCGTCATTTAAAGAACGAGGGTCAGCACAACGTAAAAAAAAAAAACTGGAGGAGCCTGCCAAAGATGAGGCTATTACGGCTCGTGTTTAAGTGTCCTTCTCGGGATAGCCTCATTTAAAGAACGAGGGTCACCACAACGTTAAAAAAATAAAAAAATTCGGAAAAAAAATAACCGGAGGAGCCTGGAAGATGAGGCCATTACGGCTCGAGTTTAGGTGTCCTCCTCGGGATAGCATCATTTAAAGAACGAGGGTAAAAAAAAAGAAACCGGAAAAAAAACCGAAGGAACCTGCCGAAGATGAGGCCATTACGGCTCGCCTTTAGTTGTCCTCCTCGGGATAGCATCATTTAAAGAACGAGGGTCTACACAACGTAAAAAAAAAGGGAAAAAACCGGAAAAAATAAAGAGGAGCTTGATGAAGATGAGGCCATTACGGCTCGGCTTTAGGTGTCCTCCTCAGGATAGCGTCATTTAAAGAACGAGGGTCAGCACAACGAAAAAAATAAAAATAAAAAATAAAAAATAAAAAACCCGGAAAAAAAACCCGAAAAAAATTGAAGTAGCCTGCCGAAGATTATGCCATTACGGCTCGCCTTTAAGTGTCCTCCTCGAGATAGCGTCATTTAAAGAACGAGGGTCAGCACAACGAAAAAAAAACCAAAAAAAAAAAATCGGAGGAGCCTGCCGAAGATGAGGCCATTACGGCTCACCTTTAGGTGTCTTCCTCGGGATAATGTCATTTAAAGAACAAAGATCAGCACAACGAAAAAAAAACCTGGAAAAAAAAATCGGAGGATCCTGCCGAAGATTATGCCATTACGGCTCGCCTTTAGGTGTCCTCCTCGGGATAGCGTCAACGAGGGTCAGCACAACGTTTAAAAAATTCGGAAAAAAACCCGAAAAAAAAAATCGGAGGAGCCTGCCGAAGATGAGGCCATTACGGCTCGCCCTTAGGTGTCTTCCTCGAGATAGCGTCATTTAAAGAACGAGGGTCAGCACAACGTAAAAAAAAAAACCAGAAAAAAATCGAAAAAAACAGGAGGAGCCTGCCGAAGATGAGGCTATTACAGCTCGCCTTTAGGTGTCCTCCTCGGGATAGCGTCATTTAAAGAACGAGGGTCAGCACAACATACAAAAAAAAAAACCCGGTAAAAAAAAAACCGGAGGAGCTTGCCGAAGATGAGGCCATTACGGCACGCCTTCAGGTGTCCTCCTCGGGATAGCATCATTTAATGAACGAGGATCAGCACAATGTAAAAAAAAAAGGAAAATACCGGAAAAAAAAGAGTAGCCTGCTGAAGATGAGGCCATTACGACTCGCCTTTAGGTATCCTCCTCACGATAGCGTCATTTAAAGAACGAGGGTCAGCACAACGTTAAAAAAAAACCCGGAAAAAGCACCGGTGGAGCCTGCCGAAGATGAGGCCATTACGGCTCGCCTTTAGGTGTCCTCCTTGGGATAGAGTCATTTAAAGAACGAGGGTTAGTACAACGTAAAAAAAACCAGAAAAAAAACCGAAAAGAAAAACCGGAGGAGCCTGCCGAAGATGAGGCCATTACGGCTCGCCTTTAGTTGTCCTCCTCGGGATAGCGTCATTTAAAGAACAAGGGTCAGCACAACGTAAAAAAAAAACTGGAAAAAAACTGGGAAAAAAAATCGGAGGAGACTTGCCGAAGATGAGACCATTACGGCTCGCCTTTAGGTGTCCTCCTTGGGATAGCGTCATTTAAAGAACAAGGGTCAGCACAACGTAAAAAAAAATCGGAAAAAAAAAACCAAGAGGATCCTACCGAAGCTGAGGCCATTACGGCTCGTCTTTAGTTGTCCTCCTCGCGATAGCCTCATTTAATGAATGAGGGTCAGCACAACGTAAAAAAAAAGGAAAAGAAAACGGAGGAACCAGTAGAAGATGAGGGCATAACGGCTCACCTTTAGGTGTCCTCTTCGGGATAGCGTCATTTAAAGAACGAGAGTCAGCACAACGTAAAAAAAAAACTGGAAAAGTACCGGGAAAAAAAAACTGAGGAGACTTGCCGAAGATGAGACCATTACGGCTCGCCTTTAGGTGTCCTCCTCGGGATAGCGTCATTTAAAGAACGAGGGTCAGCACAACGTAAAAAAAATGGAGGAGCCTGCCGAAGACGAGGCCGTTACGGCTCGCATTTAGGTGTCCTCCTCAGGATAGCGTCATTTAAAGAACGAGGGTCAGCACAACGTAAAAAAAAAAAAGAAAAAAATAGAAAATAAAACCGGAGAAACCTGCCGAAGATGAGGCCATTACGGTTCGCCTTTAGGTGTCCTCCCCGGGATAGTGTCATTTAAAGAACGAGGGTCAGCACAACATAAAAAAATCGAAAAAAAAAACCAAAGGAGCCTGCCGAAGATGAAGCCATTACGTCTCGCCTTTAGTTGTCCTCCTCGGGATAACGTCATTTAAAGAACGAGGGTCAGCACAACGTAAAAAAAAAAAAAGAAAAAAACCGGAAAAAAAACCGGAGGAACCTGCCGAAGATTAGGCCATTATGGCTCGCCTTTAGGCGTCCTCCCCGGGATAGCGTCATTTAAAAAACGAGTGTCAGCACAACGTAAAAAAATGCAAAAAAAATCGAAAAAAAAAACCGGAGGTGCCTGCCGAAGATGAGGCCGTTACGGCTCGTGTTTAGGTGTCCTCCTCGGGATAGCGTCATTTAAAGAACGAGGGTCAGCACAACGTAAAAAAAAAAAACTGGAGGAGCCTGCCAAAGATGAGGCTATTACGGCTCGTGTTTAAGTGTCCTTCTCGGGATAGCCTCATTTAAAGAACGAGGGTCACCACAACGTTAAAAAAATAAAAAAATTCGGAAAAAAAATAACCGGAGGAGCCTGGAAGATGAGGCCATTACGGCTCGAGTTTAGGTGTCCTCCTCGGGATAGCATCATTTAAAGAACGAGGGTAAAAAAAAAGAAACCGGAAAAAAAACCGAAGGAACCTGCCGAAGATGAGGCCATTACGGCTCGCCTTTAGTTGTCCTCCTCGGGATAGCATCATTTAAAGAACGAGGGTCTACACAACGTAAAAAAAAAGGGAAAAAACCGGAAAAAATAAAGAGGAGCTTGATGAAGATGAGGCCATTACGGCTCGGCTTTAGGTGTCCTCCTCAGGATAGCGTCATTTAAAGAACGAGGGTCAGCACAACGAAAAAAATAAAAATAAAAAATAAAAAATAAAAAACCCGGAAAAAAAACCCGAAAAAAATTGAAGTAGCCTGCCGAAGATTATGCCATTACGGCTCGCCTTTAAGTGTCCTCCTCGAGATAGCGTCATTTAAAGAACGAGGGTCAGCACAACGAAAAAAAAACCAAAAAAAAAAAATCGGAGGAGCCTGCCGAAGATGAGGCCATTACGGCTCACCTTTAGGTGTCTTCCTCGGGATAATGTCATTTAAAGAACAAAGATCAGCACAACGAAAAAAAAACCTGGAAAAAAAAATCGGAGGATCCTGCCGAAGATTATGCCATTACGGCTCGCCTTTAGGTGTCCTCCTCGGGATAGCGTCAACGAGGGTCAGCACAACGTTTAAAAAATTCGGAAAAAAACCCGAAAAAAAAAATCGGAGGAGCCTGCCGAAGATGAGGCCATTACGGCTCGCCCTTAGGTGTCTTCCTCGAGATAGCGTCATTTAAAGAACGAGGGTCAGCACAACGTAAAAAAAAAAACCAGAAAAAAATCGAAAAAAACAGGAGGAGCCTGCCGAAGATGAGGCTATTACAGCTCGCCTTTAGGTGTCCTCCTCGGGATAGCGTCATTTAAAGAACGAGGGTCAGCACAACATACAAAAAAAAAAACCCGGTAAAAAAAAAACCGGAGGAGCTTGCCGAAGATGAGGCCATTACGGCACGCCTTCAGGTGTCCTCCTCGGGATAGCATCATTTAATGAACGAGGATCAGCACAATGTAAAAAAAAAAGGAAAATACCGGAAAAAAAAGAGTAGCCTGCTGAAGATGAGGCCATTACGACTCGCCTTTAGGTATCCTCCTCACGATAGCGTCATTTAAAGAACGAGGGTCAGCACAACGTTAAAAAAAAACCCGGAAAAAGCACCGGTGGAGCCTGCCGAAGATGAGGCCATTACGGCTCGCCTTTAGGTGTCCTCCTTGGGATAGAGTCATTTAAAGAACGAGGGTTAGTACAACGTAAAAAAAACCAGAAAAAAAACCGAAAAGAAAAACCGGAGGAGCCTGCCGAAGATGAGGCCATTACGGCTCGCCTTTAGTTGTCCTCCTCGGGATAGCGTCATTTAAAGAACAAGGGTCAGCACAACGTAAAAAAAAAACTGGAAAAAAACTGGGAAAAAAAATCGGAGGAGACTTGCCGAAGATGAGACCATTACGGCTCGCCTTTAGGTGTCCTCCTTGGGATAGCGTCATTTAAAGAACAAGGGTCAGCACAACGTAAAAAAAAATCGGAAAAAAAAAACCAAGAGGATCCTACCGAAGCTGAGGCCATTACGGCTCGTCTTTAGTTGTCCTCCTCGCGATAGCCTCATTTAATGAATGAGGGTCAGCACAACGTAAAAAAAAAGGAAAAGAAAACGGAGGAACCAGTAGAAGATGAGGGCATAACGGCTCACCTTTAGGTGTCCTCTTCGGGATAGCGTCATTTAAAGAACGAGAGTCAGCACAACGTAAAAAAAAAACTGGAAAAATACCGGGAAAAAAAAACTGAGGAGACTTGCCGAAGATGAGACCATTACGGCTCGCCTTTAGGTGTCCTCCTCGGGATAGCGTCATTTAAAGAACGAGGGTCAGCACAACGTAAAAAAAATGGAGGAGCCTGCCGAAGACGAGGCCGTTACGGCTCGCATTTAGGTGTCCTCCTCAGGATAGCGTCATTTAAAGAACGAGGGTCAGCACAACGTAAAAAAAAAAAAGAAAAAAATAGAAAATAAAACCGGAGAAACCTGCCGAAGATGAGGCCATTACGGTTCGCCTTTAGGTGTCCTCCCCGGGATAGTGTCATTTAAAGAACGAGGGTCAGCACAACATAAAAAAATCGAAAAAAAAAACCAAAGGAGCCTGCCGAAGATGAAGCCATTACGTCTCGCCTTTAGTTGTCCTCCTCGGGATAACGTCATTTAAAGAACGAGGGTCAGCACAACGTAAAAAAAAAAAGAAAAAGAAAACGGAGGAACCAGTAGAAGATGAGGGCATAACGGTTCACCTTTAGGTGTCCTTTTCGGGATAGCGTCATTTAAAGAACGAGAGTCAGCACAACGTAAAAAAAAACTGGAAAAAAACCGGGAAAAAAAAAATGGAGGAGACTTGCCGAAGATGATACCATTACAGCTCGCCTTTAGGTGTCCTCCTTGGGATAGCGTCATTTAAAGAACGAGGGTCAGCACAACGTAAAAAAAATGGAGGAGCCTGCCGAAGACGAGGCCGTTACGGCTCGCGTTTAGGTGTCCTCCTCAGGATAGCGTCATTTAAAGAACGAGGGTCAACACAACGTAAAAAATAAAAAAAGAAAAAAATAGAAAATAAAACCGGAGAAATCTGCCGAAGATGAGGCCATTACGGTTCGCCTTTAGGTGTCCTCCCCGGGATAGCGTCATTTAAAGAACGAGGGTCAGCACAACGTAAAAAAATCGAAAAAAAATCGAAAAAAAAAACCAAAGGAGCCTGCCGAAGATGAGGCCATTACGTCTCGCCTTTAGTTGTCCTCCTCGGGATAACGTCATTTAAAGAACAAGGGTCAGCACAACGTAAAAAAAAAAAGAAAAAGAAAACCCGGAGGAGCATGCCAAAGATGAGGCCATTACGGCTCGTGTTTAGTTGTCCTCCTCGGGATAGCGTCATTTAAAGAACGAGGGTCAGCACAACGTAAAAAAAAAACTGGAAAAAAAATCGGGAAAAAAAATCGGAGGAGACTTGCCGAAGATGAGACCATTACGGCTCGCCTTTTGGTGTCCTCCTCGGGATAGCGTCATTTAAAGAACAAGGGTCAGCACAACGTAAAAAAAAAATCGGAAAAAAAACTCGGAGGATCCTACCGAAGATGAGGCCATTACGGCTCGCCTTTAGTTGTCCTCCTCGCGATAGCGTCATTTAATGAACGAGGGTCAGCACAACGTAAAAAAAAGGAAAAGAAAATGGAGGAGCCAGTAGAAGATGAGGGCATAACGGCTCACCTTTAAGTGTCCTCTTCGGGATAGCGTCATTTAAAGAACGAGGGTCAGCACAACGTAAAAAAAACTGGAAAAAAACCGGGAAAAAAAAATGGAGGAGACTTGCCGAAGATGAGACCATTACGGCTCGCCTTTAGGTGTCCTCCTCGAGATAGCATCATTTAAAGAACGAGGGTCAGCACAACGTAAAAAAAAATGGAGGAGCCTGCCTAAGACGAGGCCGTTACGGCTTGTGTTTAGGTGTCCTTTTCAGGATAGCGTCATTTAAAGAACGAGGGTCAGCACAACGTAAAAAAAAAAACTGAAAAAAAAAACGGGAAAAAAATCGGAGGAGACTTGCCGAAGATGAGACCATTACGGCTCGCCTTTAGGTGTCCTCCTCGGGATAGCATCAATTAAAGAACAAGGGCCATCACAACGTAAAAAAAATCGGAAAAAAAAAACCCGGAGGATCCTACCGAAAATGAGGCCATTACGGCTTGCCTTTAGTTGTCCTCCTCGCGATAGCGTCATTTAATGAACGAGGGTTAGCACAACGTAAAAAAAAGGAAAAGAAAATGGAGGAGCCAGTAGAAGATGAGGGCATAACATCTCACCTATAGGTGTCCTCTTCGGGATAGCGTCATTTAAAGAACAAGGGTCAGCACAACGTAAAAAAAAACTGGAAAAAAATCGGGAAAAAAAAAACGGAGGAGACTTGCCGAAGATGAGACCATTACGGCTCGCCTTTTGGTGTCCTCCTCGGGATAGCGTCATTTAAAGAACGAGTGTCAGCACATCGTAAAAAAAATGGAGGAGCCTACCGAAGACGAGGCCGTTACGGCTCGCGTTTAGGTGTCCTTTTCAGGATAGCGTCATTTAAAGAACGAGGGTCAGCACAACGTAAAAAAAACTGGAAAAAAACCAGGAAAAAAAATCGGAGGAGACTTGCCGAAGATGAGACCATTACGGCTCGCCTTTAGGTGTCCTCCTCGGGATAGCGTCAATTAAAGAACAAGGGTCAGCACAACGTAAAAAAGAATCGAAAAAAAAACCCGGAGGATCCTACCGAAGATGAGGCCATTACGGCTCGCCTTTAGTTGTCCTCCTCGCGATAGCGTCATTTAATGAACGAGGGTCAGCACAACGTAAAAAAAAAGGAAAAGAAAATGGAGGAACCAGTAGAAGATGAGGGCATAACGGCTCACCTTTAGGTGTCCTCTTCGGGATAGCGTCATTTAAAGAACGAGAGTCAGCACAACGTAAAAAAAAACTGGAAAAAAACCGGGAAAAAAAAAACGGAGGAGACTTGCCGAAGATGAGACCATTACGGCTCGCCTTTAGGTGTCCTCCTCGGGATAGCATCATTTAAAGAACGAGGGTCAGCACAACGTAAAAAAAATGGAGGAGCCTGCCGAAGACGAGGCCGTTACGGCTCGCGTTTAGGTGTCCTCCTCAGGACAGCGTCATTTAAAGAACGAGGGTCAGCACAACGTAAAAAAAAAAAAGAAAAAAATAGAAAATAAAACCGGAGAAACCTACCGAAGATGAGGCCATTACGGTTCGCCTTTAGGTGTCCTCCCCGGGATAGCGTCATTTAAAGAACGAGGGTCAGCACAACGTAAAAAAATCGAAAAAAAATAAAAAAAAAACCAAAGGAGCCTGCCGAAGATGAGGCCATTACGTCTCGCCTTTAGTTGTCCTCCTCGGGATAACGTCATTTAAAGAACGAGGGTCAGCACAACGTAAAAAAAAAAAAGAAAAAAAAAACCCGGAGGAGCATGCCGAAGACGAGGCCGTTACGGCTCGCGTTTAGGTGTCCTCCTCAGGATAGCGTCATTTAAAGAGCGAGTGTCAGCACAACGTAAAAAAAACTGGAAAAAAAACCGGGAACAAAAATCGGAGGAGACTTGCCGAAGATGAGACCATTACGGCTCGCCTTTAGGTGTCCTCCTCGGGATAGCGTCAATTAAAGAACAAGGGTCAGCACAACGTAAAAAAAAATCGAAAAAAAAAACCCGGAGGATCCTACCGAAGATGAGGCCATTACGGCTCGCCTTTAGTTGTCCTCCTCGCGATAGCGTCATTTAATGAACGAGGGTAAGCACAACGTAAAAAAAAAGGAAAAGAAAACGGAGGAACCAGTAGAAGATGAGGGCATAACGGTTTACCTTTTGGGTCCTCTTCGGGATAGCGTCATTTAAAGAACGAGAGTCAGCACAACGTAAAAAAAAACTGGAAAAAAATCGGGAAAAAAAAACGGAGGAGACTTGCCGAAGATGAGACCATTACGGCTCGCCTTTAGGTGTCCTCCTCAGGATAGCGTCATTTAAAGAACGAGGGTCAGCACAACGTAAAAAAAAAAACTGAAAAAAAAAAACGGGAAAAAAATCGGAGGAGACTTGCCGAAGATGAGACTATTACGGCTCGCCTTTAGGTGTCCTCCTCGGGATAGCGTCAATTAAAGAACAAGGGCCATCACAACGTAAAAAAAATTGGAAAAAAAAAACCCGGAGGATCCTACCGAAGATGAGGCCATTACGGCTTGCCTTTAGTTGTCCTCCTCGCGATAGCGTCATTTAATGAACGAGGGTTAGCACAACGTAAAAAAAAGGAAAAGAAAATGGAGGAGCCAGTAGAAGATGAGGGCATAACAGCTCACCTTTAGGTGTCCTCTTCGGGATAGCGTCATTTAAAGAACAAGGGTTAGCACAACGTAAAAAAAAACTGGAAAAAAACCGGGAAAAAAAAAACGGAGGAGACTTGCCGAAGATGAGACCATTACGGCTCGCCTTTAGGTGTCCTCCTCGGGATAGCGTCATTTAAAGAACGAGTGTCAGCACATCGTAAAAAAAATGGAGGAGCCTACCGAAGACGAGGCCGTTACGGCTCGCGTTTAGGTGTCCTTTTCAGGATAGCGTCATTTAAAGAACGAGGGTCAGCATAACGTAAAAAAAACTGGAAAAAAACCAGGAAAAAAAATCGGAGGAGACTTGCCGAAGATGAGACCATTACGGCTCGCCTTTAGGTGTCCTCCTCGGGATAGCGTCAATTAAAGAACAAGGGTCAGCACAACGTAAAAAAGAATCGAAAAAAAAAACCCGGAGGATCCTACCGAAGATGAGGCCATTACGGCTCGCCTTTAGTTGTCCTCCTCGCGATAGCGTCATTTAATGAACGAGGGTCAGCACAACGTAAAAAAAAAGGAAAAGAAAATGGAGGAAACAGTAGAAGATGAGGGCATAACGGCTCACCTTTAGGTGTCCTCTTCGGGATAGCGTCATTTAAAGAACGAGAGTCAGCACAACGTAAAAAAAAACTGGAAAAAAACCGGGAAAAAAAAACGGAGGAGACTTGCCGAAGATGAGACCATTACGGCTCGCCTTTAGGTGTCCTCCTCGGGATAGCATCATTTAAAGAACGAGGGTCAGCACAACGTAAAAAAAATGGAGGAGCCTGCCGAAGACGAGGCCGTTACGGCTCGCGTTTAGGTGTCCTCCTCAGGACAGCGTCATTTAAAGAACGAGGGTCAGCACAACGTAAAAAAAAAAAGAAAAAAATAGAAAATAAAACCGGAGAAACCTGCCGAAGATGAGGCCATTACGGTTCGCCTTTAGGTGTCCTCCCCGGGATAGCGTCATTTAAAGAACGAGGGTCAGCACAACGTAAAAAAATCGAAAAAAAATAAAAAAAAAAACCAAAGGAGCCTGCCGAAGATGAGGCCATTACGTCTCGTCTTTAGTTGTCCTCCTCGGGATAACGTCATTTAAAGAACGAGGGTCAGCACAACGTAAAAAAAAAAAGAAAAAAAAAACCCGGAGGAGCATGCCGAAGACGAGGCCGTTACGGCTCGCGTTTAGGTGTCCTCCTCAGGATAGCGTCATTTAAAGAGCGAGGGTCAGCACAACGTAAAAAAAACTAGAAAAAAAACCGGGAACAAAAATCGGAGGAGACTTGCCGAAGATGAGACCATTACGGCTCGCCTTTAGGTGTCCTCCTCGGGATAGCGTCAATTAAAGAACAAGGGTCAGCACAACGTAAAAAAAAATCGAAAAAAAAAACCCAGAGTATCCTACCGAAGATGAGGCCATTACGGCTCGCCTTTAGTTGTCCTCCTCGCGATAGCGTCATTTAATGAACGAGGGTAAGCACAACGTAAAAAAAAAGGAAAAGAAAACGGAGGTACCAGTAGAAGATGAGGGCATAACGGTTTACCTTTTGGGTCCTCTTCGGGATAGCGTCATTTAAAGAACGAGAGTCAGCACAACGTAAAAAAAAACTGGAAAAAAATCGGGAAAAAAAAACGGAGGAGACTTGCCGAAGATGAGACCATTACGGCTCGCCTTTAGGTGTCCTCCTCGGGATAGCGTCATTTAAAGAACGAGGGTCAGCACAACGTAAAAAAAATGGAGGAGCCTGCCGAAGACGAGGCCGTTACAGCTCGCGTTTAGGTGTCCTCCTCAGGATAGCGTCATTTAAAGAACGAGGGTCAGCACAACGTAAAAAAAAAAACTGAAAAAAAAAACGGGAAAAAAATCGGAGGAGACTTGCCGAAGATGAGACCATTACGGCTCGCCTTTAGGTGTCCTCCTCGGGATAGCGTCAATTAAAGAACATGGGCCATCACAACGTAAAAAAAATCGGAAAAAAAAAACCCGGAGGATCCTACCGAAGATGAGGCCATTACGGCTTGCCTTTAGTTGTCCTCCTCGCGATAGCGTCATTTAATGAACGAGGGTTAGCACAACGTAAAAAAAAGGAAAAGAAAATGGAGGAGCCAGTAGAAGATGAGGGCATAACAGCTCACCTTTAGGTGTCCTCTTCGGGATAGCGTCATTTAAAGAACAAGGGTCAGCACAACGTAAAAAAAAACTGGAAAAAAACCGGGAAAAAAAAAACGGAGGAGACTTGCCGAAGATGAGACCATTACGGCTCGCCTTTAGGTGTCCTCCTCGGGATAGCGTCATTTAGAGAACGAGGGTCAGCACAATGTAAAAAAAATGGAGGAGCCTGCCGAAGACGAGGCCGTTACGGCTCGCGTTTAGGTGTCCTCCTCAGGATAGCGTCATTTAAAGAACGAGGGTCAGCACAACGTAAAAAAAAAAGAAAAAAATAGAAAATAAAACCGGAGAAACCTGCCGAAGATGAGGCCATTACGGTTCGCCTTTAGGTGTCCTCCCCGGGATAGCGTCATTTAAAGAACGAGGGTCAGCACAACGTAAAAAAATCGAAAAAAAAATAAAAAAAAAAACCAAAGGAGCCTGCCGAAGATGAGGCCATTACGTCTCGCCTTTAGTTGTCCTCCTCGGGATAACGTCATTTAAAGAACGAGGGTCAGCACAACGTAAAAAAAAAAAAGAAAAAAAAAACCCGGAGGAGCATGCCGAAGACGAGGCCGTTACGGCTCGCGTTTAGGTGTCCTCCTCAGGATAGCGTCATTTAAAGAGCGAGGGTCAGCACAACGTAAAAAAAACTGGAAAAAAAACCAGGAACAAAAATCGGAGGAGACTTGCCGAAGATGAGACCATTACGGCTCGCCTTTAGGTGTCCTCCTCGGGATAGCGTCAATTAAAGAACAAGGGTCAGCACAACGTAAAAAAAAATCGAAAAAAAAAACCCGGAGGATCCTACCGAAGATGAGGCCATTACGGCTCGCCTTTAGGTGTCCTCCTCAGGATAGCGTCATTTAAAGAACGAGGGTCAGCACAACGTAAAAAAAAAAAAAGAAAAAAATAGAAAATAAAACCGGAGAAACCTGCAGAAGATGAGGCCATTACGGTTCGCCTTTAGGTGTCCTCCCCGGGATAGCGTCATTTAAAGAACGAGGGTCAGCATAACGTAAAAAAAAAACTGGAAAAAAAATCGGGAAAAAAAATCGGAGGAGACTTGCCGAAGATGAGACCATTACGGCTCGCCTTTTGGTGTCCTCCTCGGGATAGCGTCATTTAAAGAACAAGGGTCAGCACAACGTAAAAAAAAATCGGAAAAAAAACTCGGAGGATCCTACCGAAGATGAGGCCATTACGGCTCGCCTTTAGTTGTCCTCCTCGCGATAGCGTCATTTAATGAACGAGGGTCAGCACAACGTAAAAAAAAAGGAAAAGAAAATGGAGGAGCCAGTAGAAGATGAGGGCATAACGGCTCACCTTTAAGTGTCCTCTTCGGGATAGCGTCATTTAAAGAACGAGTGTCAGCACAACGTAAAAAAAACTGGAAAAAAACCAGGAAAAAAAAACGGAGGAGACTTGCCAAAGACGAGGCCATTACGGCTCGCCTTTAGGTGTCCTCCTCGAGATAGCATCATTTAAAGAACGAGGGTCAGCACAACGTAAAAAAAAATGGAGGAGCCTGCCGAAGACGAGGCCGTTACGGCTCGTGTTTAGGTGTCCTTTTCAGGATAGCGTCATTTAAAGAACGAGGGTCAGCACAACGTAAAAAAAAAAACTGGAAAAAAAAAAACGGGAAAAAAATCGGAGGAGACTTGCCGAAGATGAGACCATTACGGCTCGCCTTTAGGTGTCCTCCTCGGGATCGCGTCAATTAAAGAACAGGGGTCATCACAACGTAAAAAAAATCGGAAAAAAAAAACCCGGAGGATCCTACCGAAGATGAGGCCATTACGGCTTGCCTTTAGTTGTCCTCCTCGCGATAGCGTCATTTAATGAACGAGGGTCAGCACAACGTAAAAAAAAAGGAAAAGAAAATGGAGGAGCCAGTAGAAGATGAGGGCATAACAGCTCACCTTTAGGTGTCCTCTCGGGATAGCGTCATTTAAAGAACAAGGGTCAGCACAACGTAAAAAAAAAAACTGGAAAAAAACCTGGAAAAAAAACGGAGGAGACTTGCCGTAGATGAGACCATTACGGCTCGCCTTTAGGTGTCCTCCTCGGGATAGCATCATTTAAAGAACGAGGGTCAGCACAACGTAAAAAAAATGGAGGAGACTTGCCGAAGATGAGGCCATTACGGTTCGCCTTTAGGTGTCCTCCCCGGGATAGCGTCATTTAAAGAACGAGGGTCAGCACAACGTAAAAAAATCGAAAAAAAATCGAAAAAAAAAACCAAAGGAGCCTGCCGAAGATGAGGCCATTACGTCTCGCCTTTAGTTGTCCTCCTCGGGATAACGTCATTTAAAGAACGAGGGTCAGCACAACGTAAAAAAAAAAAGAAAAAAAAAACCCTGAGGAGCATGCCGAAGACGAGGCCGTTACGGCTCGCGTTTAGGTGTCCTCCTCAGGATAGCGTCATTTAAAGAGCGAGGGTCAGCACAACGTAAAAAAAACTGGAAAAAAAACCGGGAAAAAAAATCGGAAGAGACTTGCCGAAGATGAGACCATTACGGCTCGCCTTTAGGTGTCCTCCTCGGGATAGCGTCAATTAAAGAACAAGAGTCAGCACAACGTAAAAAAAAAATCGACCAAAAAACCCGGAGGATCCTACCGAAGATGAGGCCATTACGGCTCGCCTTTAGTTGTCCTCCTCGCGATAGCGTCATTTAATGAACGAGGGTCAGCACAACGTAAAAAAAAAGGAAAAGAAAACGGAGGAACCAGTAGAAGATGAGGGCATAACGGTTCACCTTTTGGTGTCCTCTTCGGGATAGCGTCATTTAAAGATCGAGAGTCAGCACAACGTAAAAAAAAACTGGAAAAAAACCGGGAAAAAAAAACGGAGGAGACTTGCCGAAGATGAGACCAATACGGCTCGCCTTTAGGTGTCCTCCTCGGGATAGCGTCATTTAAAGAACGAGGGTCAGCACAACGTAAAAAAAATGGAGGAGCCTGCCGAAGACGAGGCCGTTACGGCTCGCGTTTAGGTGTCCTCCTCAGGATAGCGTCATTTAAAGAACGAGGGTCAGCACAACGTAAAAAAAAAAAGAAAAAAAAAACCCGGAGGAGCATGCCGAAGACGAGGCCGTTACGGCTCGCGTTTAGGTGTCCTCCTCAGGATAGCATCATTTAAAGAGCGAGGGTCAGCACAACGTAAAAAAAACTGGAAAAAAAACCGGGAAAAAAAATCGGAGGAGACTTGCCGAAGATGAGACCATTACGACTCGCCTTTAGGTGTCCTCCTCGGGATAGCGTCAATTAAAGAACAAGGGTCAGCACAACGTAAAAAAAAATCGAAAAAAAAAACCCGGAGGATCCTACCGAAGATGAGGCCATTACGGCTCGCCTTTAGTTGTCCTCCTCGCGATAGCGTCATTTAATGAACGAGGGTCAGCACAACGTAAAAAAAAAGGAAAGAAAACGGAGGAACCAGTAGAAGATGAGGGCATAACGGTTCACCTTTTGGTGTCCTCTTCGGGATAGCGTCATTTAAAGAACGAGAGTCAGCACAACGTAAAAAAAAACTGGAAAAAAACCGGGAAAAAAAAATGGAGGAGACTTGCCGAAGATGAGACCATTACGGCTCGCCTTTAGGTGTCCTCCTCGGGATAGCGTCATTTAAAGAACGAGGGTCAGCACAACGTAAAAAAAAAAAAAGAAAAAAATAGAAAATAAAACCGGAGAAACCTGCAGAAGATGAGGCCATTACGGTTCGCCTTTAGGTCTCCTCCCCGGGATAGCGTCATTTAAAGAACGAGGGTCAGCACAACGTAAAAAAAAACTGGAAAAAAAATCGGGAAAAATAATCGGAGGAGACTTGCCGAAGATGAGACCAATACGGCTCGCCTTTTGGTGTCTTCCTCGTGATAGCGTCATTTAAAGAACAAGGGTCAGCACAACGTAAAAAAATATCGAAAAAAAAACGGAGGAGACTTGCCGAAGATGAGGCCATTACGGCTCGCCTTTAGGTGTCCTCCTCGAGATAGCATCATTTAAAGAACGAGGGTCAGCACAACGTAAAAAAAAATGGAGGAGCCTGCCGAAGACGAGGCCGTTACGGCTCGTGTTTAGGTGTCCTTTTCAGGATAGCGTCATTTAAAGAACGAGGGTCAGCACAACGTAAAAAAAAAACTGGAAAAAAAATGGGAAAAAAATCGGAGGAGACTTGCCGAAGATGAGACCATTACGGCTCGCCTTTAGGTGTCCTCCTCGCGATAGCGTCATTTAATGAACGAGGGTCAGCATAACGTAAAAAAAAAGGAAAAGAAAATGGAGGAGCCAGTAGAAGATGAGGGCATAACAGCTCACCTTTAGGTGTCCTCTTCGGGATAGCGTCATTTAAAGAACAAGGGTCAGCACAACGTAAAAAAAAAACTGGAAAAAAACCTGGAAAAAAAACGGAGGTGACTTGCCGAAGATGAGACCATTACGGCTCGCCTTTAGGTGTCCTCCTCGGGATAGCGTCATTTAAAGAACGAGGGTCAGCACAACGTAAAAAAAATGGAGGAGCCTACCGAAGACGAGGCCGTTACGGCTCGCGTTTAGGTGTCCTTTTTAGGATAGCGTCATTTAAAGAACGAGGGTCAGCACAACGTAAAAAAAAACTGGAAAAAAAACCGGGAAAAAAGTCGGAGGAGACTTGCCGAAGATGAGACCATTATGACTCGCCTTTAGGTGTCCTCCTCGGGATAGCGTCAATTAAAGAACAAGGGTCAGCACAACGTAAAAAAAAATCGAAAAAAAAAACCCGGAGGATCCTACCTAAGATGAGGCCATTACGGCTCGCCTTTAGTTGTCCTCCTCGCGATAGCGTTATTTAATGAACGAGGGTCAGCACAACGTAAAAAAAAAAAGGAAAAGAAAATGAAGGAGCCAGTAGAAGATGAGGGCATAACAGCTCACCTTTAGGTGTCCTCTTCGGGATAGCGTCATTTAAAGAACGAGGGACAGCACAACGTAAAAAAAAACTGGAAAAAAACCGGGAAAAAAAAAACGGAGGAGACTTGCCGAAGATGAGACCATTACGGCTCGCCTTTAGGTGTCCACCTCGGGATAGCGTCATTTAAAGAACGAGGGTCAGCACAACGTAAAAAAAATGGAGGAGCCTGCCGTAGACGAGGCCGTTACGGCTCGCGTTTAGGTGTCCTCCTCAGGATAGCGTCATTTAAAAAACGAGGGTCAGGACAACGTAAAAAAAAAAAAAGAAAAAAAAAAAGAAAATAAAACCGGAGAAACCTGCCGAAGATGAGGCCATTACGGTTCGCCTTTAGGTGTCCTCCCCGGGATAGTGTCATTTAAAGAACGAGGGTCAGCACAACGTAAAAAAATGGAAAAAAATCGAAAAAAAAAAACCAAAGGAGCCTGCCGAAGATGAGGCCATTACGGCTCGCATTTAGTTGTCCTCCTCGGGATAACGTCATTTAAAGAACGAGGGTCAGCACAACGTAAAAAAGAAAAAGAAAAAAAAAACCGGAGGAGCATGCCGAAGATGAGGCCATTACGGCTCGTGTTTAGGTGTCCTCCTCGGGATAGCGTCATTTAAAGAACGAGGGTTAGCATAACGTAAAAAAAAACTGGAAAAAAACCGGGAAAAAAAATCGGAGGAGACTTGCCGAAGATGAGACCATTACGGCTCGCCTTTATGTGTCCTCCTCGAGATAGCGTCATTTAAAGAACAAGGGTCAGCACAACGTAGAAAAAAATCGGAAAAAAAAAGCCCGGAGGATCCTACCGAAGATGAGGCCATTATGGCTCGCCTTTAGTTGTCCTCCTCGCGATAGCGTCATTTAATGAACGAGGATCAGCACAACGTAAAAAAAAAAGGAAAAGAAAACTGAGGAGCCAGTAGAAGATGAGGGCATAACGGCTCACCTTTAGGTGTCCTCTTCGGGATAGCGTCATTTAAAGAACGAGGGTTAGCATAACGTAAAAAAAAAACTGGAAAAAAACCAGGAAAAAAAAACGGAGGAGACTTGCCGAAGATGAGACCATTACAGCTCGCCTTTAGGTGTCCTCCTCGGGATAGCATCATTTAAAGAACGAGGGTCAGCACAACGTAAAAAGAATGGAGGAGCCTGCCGTAGACGAGGCCGTTACGGCTCGCGTTTAGGTGTCCTCCTCAGGATAGCGTCATTTAAAAAACGAGGGTCAGGACAACGTAAAAAAAAAAAGAAAAAAAAAGAAAATAAAACCGGAGAAACCTGCCGAAGATGAGGCCATTACGGTTCGCCTTTAGGTGTCCTCCCCGGGATAGCGTCATTTAAAGAACGAGGGTCAGCACAACGTAAAAAAATGGAAAAAAATCGAAAAAAAAAAACCAAAGGAGCCTGCCGAAGATGAGGCCATTACGGCTCGCATTTAGTTGTCCTCCTCGGGATAACGTCATTTAAAGAACGAGGGTCAGCACAACGTAAAAAAGAAAAAGAAAAAAAAAACCGGAGGAGCATGCCGAAGATGAGGCCATTACGGCTCGTGTTTAGGTGTCCTCCTCGGGATAGCGTCATTTAAAGAACGAGGGTTAGCATAACGTAAAAAAAAACTGGAAAAAAACCGGGAAAAAAAATCGGAGGAGACTTGCCGAAGATGAGACCATTACGGCTCGCCTTTATGTGTCCTCCTCGAGATAGCGTCATTTAAAGCACAAGGGTCAGCACAACGTAGAAAAAAATCGGAAAAAAAAAGCCCGGAGGATCCTACCGAAGATGAGGCCATTATGGCTCGCCTTTAGTTGTCCTCCTCGCGATAGCGTCATTTAATGAACGAGGATCAGCACAACGTAAAAAAAAAAGGAAAAGAAAACTGAGGAGCCAGTAGAAGATGAGGGCATAACGGCTCACCTTTAGGTGTCCTCTTCGGGATAGCGTCATTTAAAGAACGAGGGTTAGCATAACGTAAAAAAAAAACTGGAAAAAAACCAGGAAAAAAAAACGGAGGAGACTTGCCGAAGATGAGACCATTACAGCTCGCCTTTAGGTGTCCTCCTCGGGATAGCATCATTTAAAGAACGAGGGTCAGCACAACGTAAAAAGAATGGAGGAGCCTGCCGTAGACGAGGCCGTTACGGCTCGCGTTTAGGTGTCCTCCTCAGGATAGCGTCATTTAAAAAACGAGGGTCAGGACAACGTAAAAAAAAAAAGAAAAAAAAAGAAAATAAAACCGGAGAAACCTGCCGAAGATGAGGCCATTACGGTTCGCCTTTAGGTGTCCTCCCCGGGATAGCGTCATTTAAAGAACGAGGGTCAGCACAACGTAAAAAAATGGAAAAAAATCGAAAAAAAAAAACCAAAGGAGCCTGCCGAAGATGAGGCCATTACGGCTCGCATTTAGTTGTCCTCCTCGGGATAACGTCATTTAAAGAACGAGGGTCAGCACAACGTAAAAAAGAAAAAGAAAAAAAAAACCGGAGGAGCATGCCGAAGATGAGGCCATTACGGCTCGTGTTTAGGTGTCCTCCTCGGGATAGCGTCATTTAAAGAACGAGGGTTAGCATAACGTAAAAAAAAACTGGAAAAAAACCGGGAAAAAAAATCGGAGGAGACTTGCCGAAGATGAGACCATTACGGCTCGCCTTTATGTGTCCTCCTCGAGATAGCGTCATTTAAAGCACAAGGGTCAGCACAACGTAGAAAAAAATCGGAAAAAAAAAGCCCGGAGGATCCTACCGAAGATGAGGCCATTATGGCTCGCCTTTAGTTGTCCTCCTCGCGATAGCGTCATTTAATGAACGAGGATCAGCACAACGTAAAAAAAAAGGAAAAGAAAACTGAGGAGCCAGTAGAAGATGAGGGCATAACGGCTCACCTTTAGGTGTCCTCTTCGGGATAGCGTCATTTAAAGAACGAGGGTTAGCATAACGTAAAAAAAAAACTGGAAAAAAACCAGGAAAAAAAAACGGAGGAGACTTGCCGAAGATGAGACCATTACAGCTCGCCTTTAGGTGTCCTCCTCGGGATAGCATCATTTAAAGAACGAGGGTCAGCACAACGTAAAAAGAATGGAGGAGCCTGCCGTAGACGAGGCCGTTACGGCTCGCGTTTAGGTGTCCTCCTCAGGATAGCGTCATTTAAAAAACGAGGGTCAGGACAACGTAAAAAAAAAAAGAAAAAAAAAGAAAATAAAACCGGAGAAACCTGCCGAAGATGAGGCCATTACGGTTCGCCTTTAGGTGTCCTCCCCGGGATAGCGTCATTTAAAGAACGAGGGTCAGCACAACGTAAAAAAATGGAAAAAAATCGAAAAAAAAAAACCAAAGGAGCCTGCTGAAGATGAGGCCATTACGGCTCGCATTTAGTTGTCCTCCTCGGGATAACGTCATTTAAAGAACGAGGGTCAGCACAACGTAAAAAAGAAAAAGAAAAAAAAAACCGGAGGAGCATGTCGAAGATGAGGCCATTACGGCTCGTGTTTAGGTGTCCTCCTCGGGATAGCGTCATTTAAAGAACGAGGGTTAGCATAACGTAAAAAAAAACTGGAAAAAAACCGGGAAAAAAAATCGGAGGAGACTTGCCAAAGATGAGACCATTACGGCTCGCCTTTATGTGTCCTCCTCGGGATAGCGTCATTTAAAGAACAAGGGTCAGCACAACGTAAAAAAAAATCGGAAAAAAAAAGCCCGGAGGATCCTACCGAAGATGAGGCCATTATGGCTCACCTTTAGTTGTCCTCCTCGCGATAGCGTCATTTAATGAACGAGGATCAGCACAACGTAAAAAAAAGGAAAAGAAAACTGAGGAGCCAGTAGAAGATGAGGGCATAACGGCTCACCTTTAGGTGTCCTCTTCGGGATAGCGTCATTTAAAGAACGAGGGTCAGCATAACGTAAAAAAAAAAACTGGAAAAAAACCAGGAAAAAAAACGGAGGAGACTTGCCGAAGATGAGACCATTACAGCTCGCCTTTAGGTGTCCTCCTCGGGATAGCGTCATTTAAAGAACGAGGGTCAGCACAACGTAAAAAAAATGGAGGAGCCTGCCGAAGACGAGGCCGTTACGGCTCACGTTTAGGTGTCCTTTTCAGGATAGCGTCATTTAAAGAACGAGGGTCAGCACAACGTAAAAAAGTAAGAAGAAAAAAACTGAAAATAAAACCGGAGAAACCTGCCGAAGATGAGGCCATTACGGTTCGCCTTTAGGTGTCCTCCCCGGGATAGCGTCATTTAAAGAACGAGGGTCAGCACAACGTAAAAAAATGGAAAAAAAATCGAAAAAAAAAATCAAAGGAGCCTGCCAAAGATGAGGCCATTACGGCTCGCCTTTAGTTGTCCTCCTCGGGATAACGTCATTTAAAGAACGAGGGTCAGCACAAGGTAAAAAAAAAAGAAAAAAAAAACCCGGAGGAGCATGCTGAAGATGAGGCCATTATGACTCGCCTTTAGGTGTCCTCCTCGGGATAGCGTCAATTAAAGAACAAGGGTCAGCACAACGTAAAAAAAAATCGAAAAAAAAAACCCGGAGGATCCTACCGAAGATGAGGCCATTACGGCTCGCCTTTAGTTGTCCTCCTCGCGATAGCGTTATTTAATGAACGAGGGTCAGCACAACGTAAAAAAAAAAGGAAAAGAAAATGGAGGAGCCAGTAGAAGATGAGGGCATAACAGCTCACCTTTAGGTGTCCTCTTCGGGATAGCGTCATTTAAAGAACGAGGGACAGCACAACGTAAAAAAAAACTGGAAAAAAACCGGGAAAAAAAAACGGAGGAGACTTGCCGAAGATAAGACCATTACGGCTCGCCTTTAGGTGTCCACCTCGGGATAGCGTCATTTAAAGAACGAGGGTCAGCACAACGTAAAAAAAATGGAGGAGCCTGCCGTAGACGAGGCCGTTACGGCTCGCGTTTAGGTGTCCTCCTCAGGATAGCGTCATTTAAAAAACGAGGGTCAGGACAACGTAAAAAAAAAAGAAAAAAAAAAGAAAATAAAACCGGAGAAACCTGCCGAAGATGAGGCCATTACGGTTCGCCTTTAGGTGTCCTCCCCGGGATAGTGTCATTTAAAGAACGAGGGTCAGCACAACGTAAAAAAATGGAAAAAAATCGAAAAAAAAAAACCAAAGGAGCCTGCCGAAGATGAGGCCATTACGGCTCGCATTTAGTTGTCCTCCTCGGGATAACGTCATTTAAAGAACGAGGGTCAGCACAACGTAAAAAAGAAAAAGAAAAAAAAAACCGGAGGAGCATGCCGAAGGTGAGGCCATTACGGCTCGTGTTTAGGTGTCCTCCTCGGGATAGCGTCATTTAAAGAACGAGGGTTAGCATAACGTAAAAAAAAACTGGAAAAAAACCGGGAAAAAAAATCGGAGGAGACTTGCCGAAGATGAGACCATTACGGCTCGCCTTTATGTGTCCTCCTCGGGATAGCGTCATTTAAAGAACAAGGGTCAGCACAACGTAAAAAAAAATCGGAAAAAAAAAGCCCGGAGGATCCTACCGAAGATGAGGCCATTATGGCTCGCCTTTAGTTGTCCTCCTCGCGATAGCGTCATTTAATGAACGAGGATCAGCACAACGTAAAAAAAAAGGAAAAGAAAACTGAGGAGCCAGTAGAAGATGAGGGCATAACGGCTCACCTTTAGGTGTCCTCTTCGGGATAGCGTCATTTAAAGAACGAGGGTCAGCATAACGTAAAAAAAAAAACTGGAAAAAAACCAGGAAAAAAAAACGGAGGAGACTTGCCAAAGATGAGACCATTACAGCTCGCCTTTAGGAGTCCTCCTCGGGATAGCATCATTTAAAGAACGAGGGTCAGCACAACGTAAAAAGAATGGAGGAGCCTGCCGTAGACGAGGCCGTTACGGCTCGCGTTTAGGTGTCCTCCTCAGGATAGCGTCATTTAAAAAACGAGGGTCAGGACAACGTAAAAAAAAAAGAAAAAAAAAGAAAATAAAACCGGAGAAACCTGCCGAAGATGAGGCCATTTCGGTTCGCCTTTAGGTGTCCTCCCCGGGATAGCGTCATTTAAAGAACGAGGGTCAGCACAACGTAAAAAAATGGAAAAAAATCGAAAAAAAAAAACCAAAGGAGCCTGCCGAAGATGAGGCCATTACGGCTCGCATTTAGTTGTCCTCCTCGGGATAACGTCATTTAAAGAACGAGGGTCAGCACAACGTAAAAAAGAAAAAGAAAAAAAAAACCAGAGGAGCATGCCGAAGATGAGGCCATTACGGCTCGTGTTTAGGTGTCCTCCTCGGGATAGCGTCATTTAAAGAACGAGGGTTAGCATAACGTAAAAAAAAACTGGAAAAAAACCGGGAAAAAAAATCGGAGGAGACTTGCCGAAGATGAGACCATTACGGCTCGCCTTTATGTGTCCTCCTCGGGATAGCGTCATTTAAAGAACAAGGGTCAGCACAACGTAAAAAAAAATCGGAAAAAAAAAAGCCCGGAGGATCCTACCGAAGATGAAGCCATTATGGCTCGCCTTTAGTTGTCCTCCTCGCGATAGCGTCATTTAATGAACGAGGATCAGCACAACGTAAAAAAAAAGGAAAAGAAAACTGAGGAGCCAGTAGAAGATGAGGGCATAACGGCTCACCTTTAGGTGTCCTCTTCGGGATAGCGTCATTTAAAGAACGAGGGTCAGCATAACGTAAAAAAAAAAACTGGAAAAAAACCAGGAAAAAAAAACGGAGGAGACTTGCCAAAGATGAGACCATTACAGCTCGCCTTTAGGAGTCCTCCTCGGGATAGCATCATTTAAAGAACGAGGGTCAGCACAACGTAAAAAGAATGGAGGAGCCTGCCGTAGACGAGGCCGTTACGGCTCGCGTTTAGGTGTCCTCCTCAGGATAGCGTCATTTAAAAAACGAGGGTCAGGACAACGTAAAAAAAAAAGAAAAAAAAAGAAAATAAAACCGGAGAAACCTGCCGAAGATGAGGCCATTTCGGTTCGCCTTTAGGTGTCCTCCCCGGGATAGCGTCATTTAAAGAACGAGGGTCAGCACAACGTAAAAAAATGGAAAAAAATCGAAAAAAAAAAACCAAAGGAGCCTGCCGAAGATGAGGCCATTACGGCTCGCATTTAGTTGTCCTCCTCGGGATAACGTCATTTAAAGAACGAGGGTCAGCACAACGTAAAAAAGAAAAAGAAAAAAAAAACCAGAGGAGCATGCCGAAGATGAGGCCATTACGGCTCGTGTTTAGGTGTCCTCCTCGGGATAGCGTCATTTAAAGAACGAGGGTTAGCATAACGTAAAAAAAAACTGGAAAAAAACCGGGAAAAAAAATCGGAGGAGACTTGCCGAAGATGAGACCATTACGGCTCGCCTTTATGTGTCCTCCTCGGGATAGCGTCATTTAAAGAACAAGGGTCAGCACAACGTAAAAAAAAATCGGAAAAAAAAAGCCCGGAGGATCCTACCGAAGATGAAGCCATTATGGCTCGCCTTTAGTTGTCCTCCTCGCGATAGCGTCATTTAATGAACGAGGATCAGCACAACGTAAAAAAAAAGGAAAAGAAAACTGAGGAGCCAGTAGAAGATGAGGGCATAACGGCTCACCTTTAGGTGTCCTCTTCGGGATAGCGTCATTTAAAGAACGAGGGTCAGCATAACGTAAAAAAAAAACTGGAAAAAAACCAGGAAAAAAAACGGAGGAGACTTGCCGAAGATGAGACCATTACAACTCGCCTTTAGGTGTCCTCCTCGGGATAGCGTCATTTAAAGAACGAGGGTCAGCACAACGTAAAAAAAATGGAGGAGTCTGCCGAAGACGAGGCCGTTACGGCTCGCGTTTAGGTGTCCTTTTCAGGATAGCGTCATTTAAAGAACGAGGGTCAGCACAACGTAAAAAAGGAAGAAGAAAAAAACAGAAAATAAAACCGGAGAAACCTGCCGAAGATGAGGCCATTACGGTTCGCCTTTAGGTGTCCTCCCCGGGATAGCGTCATTTAAAGAACGAGGGTCAGCACAACGTAAAAAAATGGAAAAAAAATCGAAAAAAAAAACCAAAGGAGCCTGCCGAAGATGAGGCCATTACGGCTCGCCTTTAGTTGTCCTCCTCGGGATAACGTCATTTAAAGAACGAGGGTCAGCACAAGGTAAAAAAAAAAGAAAAAAAAAAACCCGGAGGAGCATGCTGAAGATGAGGCCATTACGGTTCGTGTTTAGGTGTCCTCCTCGGGATAGCGTCATTTAAAGAACGAGGGTCAGCACAACGTAAAAAAAACTGGAAAAAAATCCGGGAAAAAAAATCGGAGGAGACTTGCCGAAAATGAGACCATTACGGCTCGCCTTTAGGTGTCCTCCTTGGGATAGCGTCATTTAAAGAACAAGGGTCAGCGCAACGTAAAAAAAAATCGGAAAAAAAAAACCCGGAGGATCCTACCGAAGATGAGGCCATTACGGCTCGCCTTTAGTTGTCCTCCTCGCGATAGGGTCATTTAATGAACGAGGGTCAGCACAACGTAAAAAAAAAAAGAAAAGAAAACGGAGGAGCCAGTAGAAGATGAGGGCATAACGACTCACCTTTAGGTGTCCTCTTCGGGATAACGTCATTTAAAGAACGAGGGTTAGCACAACGTAAAAAAGAACTGGAAAAAAACCGGGAAAAAAAAACGGAGGAGACTTCCCGAAGATGACACCATTACGGCTCGCCTTTAGATGTCCTCCTCGGGATAGCGTCATTTAAAGAACGAGGGTCAGCACAATGTAAAAAAAATGGAGGAGCCTGCCGAAGACGTGGCCATTACGGCTCGCGTTTAGGTGTCCTCCTCAGGATAGCGTCATTTAAAGAACGAGGGTCAGCACAACGTAAAAAAATAAGAAGAAAAAAACGAAAAATAAAACTGGAGAAACCTGCCGAAGATGAGGCCATTACGGTTCGACTTTAAGTGTCCTCCCCGGGATAGCGTCATTTAAAGAACGAGGGTCAGCACAACGTAAAAAAATGGAAAAAAAATCGAAAAAAAAAAACCAAAGGAGCCTGCTGAAGATGAGGCCATTACGGCTCGCCCTTAGTTGTCCTCCTCGGGATAACGTCATTTAAAGAACGAGGGTCAGCACAACGTAAAAAAAAAAGAAAAAAAACCCGGAGGAGCATGCCGAAGATGAGGCCATTACGGCTCGTGTTTAGGTGTCCTCCTCGGGATAGCGTCATTTAAAGAACGAGGGTCAGCACAACGTAAAAAAACTGGAAAAAAAACCGGGAAAAAAATCGGAGGAGACTTGCCGAAGATGAGACCATTACGGCTCGCCTTTAGGTGTCCTCCTCGGATAACGTCATTTAAAGAACAAGGGTCAGCACAACGTAAAAAAAAATTGGAAAAAAAAAACCCGGAGGATCCTACCGAAGATGAGGCCATTACGGCTCGCCTTTAGTTGTCCTCCTCGCGATAGCGTCATTTAATGAACGAGGGTCAGCACAACGTAAAAAAAAAGGAAAAGAAAACGGAGGAGCCAGTAGAAGATGAGGGCATAACGGCTCACCTTTAGGTGTCCTCTTCGGTATAGCGTCATTTAAAGAACGAGGAGCACAACGTAAAAAAAAACTGGAAAAAAACCGGGAAAAAAAAACGGAGGAGACTTCCCGAAGATGAGACCATTACGGCTCGCCTTTAGGTGTCCTCCTCGGGATAGCGTCATTTAAAGAACGAGGGTCAGCACAACGTAAAAAAAATTGAGGAGCCTGTCGAAGATGAGGCCGTTACGGCTCGCGTTTAGGTGTCCTCCTCAGGATAGCGTCATTTAAAGAACGAGGGTCAGCACAACGTAAAAAAAAAAGAAAAAAACAGAAAATAAAAATGGAGAAACCTGCCGAAGATGAGGCCATTACGGTTCGCCTTTAGGTGTCCTCCCCGGGATAGCGTCATTTAAAGAACGAGGGTCAGCACAACGTAAAAAAATGGAAAAAAATCGAAAAAAAAAAAACCAAAGGAGCCTGCCGAAGATGAGGCCATTACGGATCGCCTTTAGTTGTCCTCCTCAGGATAACGTCATTTAAAGAACGAGGGTCAGCACAAGGTAAAAAAAAAAAAGAAAAAAAAACCGGAGGAGCATGCCGAAGATGAGGCCATTACGGCTCGTGTTTAGGTGTCCTCCTCGGGATAGCGTCATTTAAAGAACGAGGGTCAGCACAACGTAAAAAAAAACTGGAAAAAAAAAACCCGGAGGATCCTACCGAAGATGAGGCCATTACGGCTCGCCTTTAGTTGTCCTCTTCGCGATAGCGTCATTTAATGAACGAGGGTCAGCACAACGTAAAAAAAAAAGGAAAAGAAAACGGAGGAGCCAGTAGAAGATGAGGGCATAACGGCTTACCTTTAGGTGTCCTCTTCGGTATAGCGTCATTTAAAGAACGAGGGTCAGCACAACGTAAAAAAGAACTGGAAAAAAACCGGGAAAAAAAACGGAGGAGACTACCCGAAGATGAGACCATTACGGCTCGCCTTTAGGTGTCCTCCTCGGGATAGCGTCATTTAAAGAACGAGGGTCAGCACAACGTAAAAAAAATGGAGGAGCCTGCCCAAGACGAGGCCGTTACGGCTCGCGTTTAGGTGTCCTCCTCAGGATAGCGTCATTTAAAGAACGAGGGTCAGCACAACGTAAAAAAATAAGAAGAAAAAAACAGAAAATAAAACCGGAGAAACCTGCCGAAGATGAGGCCATTACGGTTCGCCTTTAGGTGTCCTCCCCGGGATAGCGTCATTTAAAGAACGAGGGTCAGCACAACATAAAAAAATTGAAAAAAAATCGAAAAAAAAAACCAAAGGAGCCTACCGAAGATGAGGCCATTACGGCTCGCCTTTAGTTGTCCTCCTCGGGATAACGTCATTTAAAGAACGAGGGTCAGCACAACGTAAAAAAAAAAAAAAAAAACCCGGAGGAGCATGCCGAAGATGAGGCCTTTACGGCTCGTGTTTAGGTGTCCTCCTCGGGATAGCGTCATTTAAAGCACGAGGGTTAGCACAACGTAAAAAAAACTGGAAAAAAACCGGGAAAAAGAATCGGAGGAGACTTGCCGAAGATGAGACCATTACGGCTCGCCTTTAGGTGTCCTCCTCGGATAGCGTCATTTAAAGAACAAGGGTCAGCACAACGTAAAAAAAAAATCGGAAAAAAAAAACCCGGAGGATCCTACCGAAGATGAGGCCATTACGGCTCGCTTTTAGTTGTCCTCCTCGCGATAGCGTCATTTAATGAACGAGGGTCAGCACAACGTAAAAAAAAAGGAAAAGAAAACGGAGGAGCCAGTAGAAGATGAGGGCATAACGTCTCACCTTTAGGTGTCCTCTTCGGGATAGCGTCATTTAAAGAACGAGGGTCAGCACAACGTAAAAAAAAACTGGAAAAAAATCGGGAAAAAAAAACGGAGGAGACTTGCCGAAGATGAGACCATTACGGCTCGCCTTTAGGTGTCCTCCTCGGGATAGCGTCATTTAAAGAACGAGGGTCAGCACAACGTAAAAAAAATGGAGGAGCCTGCCGAAGACGAGGCCGTTACGGCTCGCGTTTAGGTGTCCTCCTCAGGATAGCGTCATTTAAAGAACGAGGGTCAGCACAACGTAAAAAAAAAGAAGAAAAAAACAGAAAATAAAACCGGAGAAACCTGCCGAAGATGAGGCCATTACGGTTCGCCTTTAGGTGTCTTCCCCGGGATAGCATCATTTAAAGAACGAGGGTCAGCACAACATAAAAAAATGGAAAAAAAATCGAAAAATAAAACCAAAGGAGCCTGCCGAAGATGAGGCCATTACGGCTCGCCTTTAGTTGTCCTCCTCGGGATAACGTCATTTAAAGAACGAGGGTCAGCACAACGTAAAAAAAAAAAGAAAAAAAAAACCCGGAGGAGCATACCGAAGATGAGGCCATTACGGCTCGTGTTTAGGTGTCCTCCTCGGGATAGCGTCATTTAAAGCACGAGGGTCAGCACAACGTAAAAAAAACTAGAAAAAAACCGGGAAAAAAAATCGGAGGAGACTTGCCGAAGATGAGACCATTACGGCTCGCCTTTAGGTGTCCTCCTCGGATAGCGTCATTTAGAGAACAAGGGTTAGCACAACGTAATAAAAAATCGGAAAAAAAAAACCCGGAGGATCCTACCGAAGATGAGGCCATTACGGCTCGCCTTTAGTTGTCCTCCTCGCGATAGCGTCATTTAATGAACGAGGGTCAGCACAACATAAAAAAAAAGGAAAAGAAAACGGAGGAGCCAGTAGAAGATGAGGGCATAACGGCTCACCTTTAGGTGTCCTCTTCGGGATAGCGTCATTTAAAGAACGAGGGTCAGCACAACGTAAAAAAAAACTGGAAAAAAATCGGGAAAAAAAAACGGAGGAGACTTGCCGAAGATGAGACCATTACGGCTCGCCTTTAGGTGTCCTCCTCGGGATAGCGTCATTTAAAGAACGAGGGTCAGCACAACGTAAAAAAAATGGAGGAGCCTGCCGAAGACGAGGCCGTTACGGCTCGCGTTTAGGTGTCCTCCTCAGGATAGCGTCATTTAAAGAACGAGGGTCAGCACAACGTAAAAAAATAAGAAGAAAAAAACAGAAAATAAAACCGGAGAAACCTGCCGAAGATGAGGCCATTACGGTTCGCCTTTAGGTGTCCTCCCCGGGATAGCGTCATTTAAAGAACGAGGGTCAGCACAACATAAAAAAATGGAAAAAAAATCGAAAAAAAAAAACCAAAGGAGCCTGCCGAAGATGAGGCCATTACGGCTCGCCTTTAGTTGTCCTCCTCGGGATAACGTCATTTAAAGAACGAGGGTCAGCACAACGTAAAAAAAAAAAGAAAAAAAAAACCGGAGGAGCATGCCGAAGATGAGGCCATTACGGCTCGTGTTTAGGTGTCCTCCTCAGGATAGCGTCATTTAAAGAACGAGGGTCAGCACAACGTAAAAAAAACTGGAAAAAGAATCGGAGGAGACTTGCCGAAGATGAGACCATTACGGCTCGCCTTTAGGTGTCCTCCTCGGATAGCGTCATTTAAAGAACAAGGGTCAGCACAACGTAAAAAAAAATCGGAAAAAAAAAACCCGGAGGATCCTACCGAAGATGAGGCCATTACGGCTCGCCTTTAGTTGTCCTCCTCGCGATAGCGTCATTTAATGAACGAGGGTCAGCACAACATAAAAAAAAAGGAAAAGAAAACGGAGGAGCCAGTAGAAGATGAGGGCATAACGGCTCACCTTTAGGTGTCCTCTTCGGGATAGCGTCATTTAAAGAACGAGGGTCAGCACAACGTAAAAAAAAACTGGAAAAAAATCGGGAAAAAAAAACGGAGGAGACTTGCCGAAGATGAGACCATTACGGCTCGCCTTTAGGTGTCCTCCTCGGGATAGCGTCATTTAAAGAACGAGGGTCAGCACAACGTAAAAAAAATGGAGGAGCCTGCCGAAGACGAGGCCGTTACGGCTCGCGTTTAGGTGTCCTCCTCAGGATAGCGTCATTTAAAGAACGAGGGTCAGCACAACGTAAAAAAAAAGAAGAAAAAAACAGAAAATAAAACCGGAGAAACATGCCGAAGATGAGGCCATTACGGTTCGCCTTTAGGTGTCTTCCCCGGGATAGCATCATTTAAAGAACGAGGGTCAGCACAACATAAAAAAATGGAAAAAAAATCGAAAAATAAAACCAAAGGAGCCTGCCGAAGATGAGGCCATTACGGCTCGCCTTTAGTTGTCCTCCTCGGGATAACGTCATTTAAAGAACGAGGGTCAGCACAACGTAAAAAAAAAAAGAAAAAAAAAACCCGGAGGAGCATACCGAAGATGAGGCCATTACGGCTCGTGTTTAGGTGTCCTCCTCGGGATAGCGTCATTTAAAGCACGAGGGTCAGCACAACGTAAAAAAAACTGGAAAAAAACCGGGAAAAAAAATCGGAGGAGACTTGCCGAAGATGAGACCATTACGGCTCGCCTTTAGGTGTCCTCCTCGGATAGCGTCATTTAGAGAACAAGGGTTAGCACAACGTAATAAAAAATCGGAAAAAAAAAACCCGGAGGATCCTACCGAAGATGAGGCCATTACGGCTCGCCTTTAGTTGTCCTCCTCGCGATAGCGTCATTTAATGAACGAGGGTCAGCACAACATAAAAAAAAAGGAAAAGAAAACGGAGGAGCCAGTAGAAGATGAGGGCATAACGGCTCACCTTTAGGTGTCCTCTTCGGGATAGCGTCATTTAAAGAACGAGGGTCAGCACAACGTAAAAAAAAACTGGAAAAAAATCGGGAAAAAAAAACGGAGGAGACTTGCCGAAGATGAGACCATTACGGCTCGCCTTTAGGTGTCCTCCTCGGGATAGCGTCATTTAAAGAACGAGGGTCAGCACAACGTAAAAAAAATGGAGGAGCCTGCCGAAGACGAGGCCGTTACGGCTCGCGTTTAGGTGTCCTCCTCAGGATAGCGTCATTTAAAGAACGAGGGTCAGCACAACGTAAAAAAATAAGAGGAAAAAAACAGAAAATAAAACCGGAGAAACCTGCCGAAGATGAGGCCATTACGGTTCGCCTTTAGGTGTCCTCCCCGGGATAGCGTCATTTAAAGAACGAGGGTCAGCACAACATAAAAAAATGGAAAAAAAATCGAAAAAAAAAAACCAAAGGAGCCTGCCGAAGATGAGGCCATTACGGCTCGCCTTTAGTTGTCCTCCTCGGGATAACGTCATTTAAAGAACGAGGGTCAGCACAACGTAAAAAAAAAAAGAAAAAAAAAACCGGAGGAGCATGCCGAAGATGAGGCCATTACGGCTCGTGTTTAGGTGTCCTCCTCAGGATAGCGTCATTTAAAGAACGAGGGTCAGCACAACGTAAAAAAAACTGGAAAAAGAATCGGAGGAGACTTGCCGAAGATGAGACCATTACGGCTCGCCTTTAGGTGTCCTCCTCGGATAGCGTCATTTAAAGAACAAGGGTCAGCACAACGTAAAAAAAAATCGGAAAAAAAAAACCCGGAGGATCCTACCGAAGATGAGGCCATTACGGCTCGCCTTTAGTTGTCCTCCTCGCGATAGCGTCATTTAATGAACGAGGGTCAGCACAACGTAAAAAAAAAGGAAAAGAAAACGGAGGAGCCAGTAGAAGATGAGGGCATAACGGCTCACCTTTAGGTGTCCTCTTCGGGATAGCGTCATTTAAAGAACGAGGGTCAGCACAACGTAAAAAAAAACTGGAAAAAAATCGGGAAAAAAAAACGGAGGAGACTTGCCGAAGATGAGACCATTACGGCTCGCCTTTAGGTGTCCTCCTCGGGATAGCGTCATTTAAAGAACGAGGGTCAGCACAACGTAAAAAAAATGGAGGAGCCTGCCGAAGACGAGGCCGTTACGGCTCGCGTTTAGGTGTCCTCCTCAGGATAGCGTCATTTAAAGAACGAGGGTCAGCACAACGTAAAAAAAAAGAAGAAAAAAACAGAAAATAAAACCGGAGAAACATGCCGAAGATGAGGCCATTACGGTTCGCCTTTAGGTGTCTTCCCCGGGATAGCATCATTTAAAGAACGAGGGTCAGCACAACATAAAAAAATGGAAAAAAAATCGAAAAATAAAACCAAAGGAGCCTGCCGAAGATGAGGCCATTACGGCTCGCCTTTAGTTGTCCTCCTCGGGATAACGTCATTTAAAGAACGAGGGTCAGCACAACGTAAAAAAAAAAAGAAAAAAAAAACACGGAGGAGCATACCGAAGATGAGGCCATTACGGCTCGTGTTTAGGTGTCCTCCTCGGGATAGCGTCATTTAAAGCACGAGGGTCAGCACAACGTAAAAAAAACTGGAAAAAAACCGGGAAAAAAAATCGGAGGAGACTTGCCGAAGATGAGACCATTACGGCTCGCCTTTAGGTGTCCTCCTCGGATAGCGTCATTTAGAGAACAAGGGTTAGCACAACGTAATAAAAAATCGGAAAAAAAAAACCCGGAGGATCCTACCGAAGATGAGGCCATTACGGCTCGCCTTTAGTTGTCCTCCTCGCGATAGCGTCATTTAATGAACGAGGGTCAGCACAACATAAAAAAAAAGGAAAAGAAAACGGAGGAGCCAGTAGAAGATGAGGGCATAACGGCTCACCTTTAGGTGTCCTCTTCGGGATAGCGTCATTTAAAGAACGAGGGTCAGCACAACGTAAAAAAAAACTGGAAAAAAATCGGGAAAAAAAAACAGAGGAGACTTGCCGAAGATGAGACCATTACGGCTCGCCTTTAGGTGTCCTCCTCGGGATAGCGTCATTTAAAGAACGAGGGTCAGCACAACGTAAAAAAAATGGAGGAGCCTGCCGAAGACGAGGCCGTTACGGCTCGCGTTTAGGTGTCCTCCTCAGGATAGCGTCATTTAAAGAACGAGGGTCAGCACAACGTAAAAAAATAAGAAGAAAAAAACAGAAAATAAAACCGGAGAAACCTGCCGAAGATGAGGCCATTACGGTTCGCCTTTAGGTGTCCTCCCCGGGATAGCGTCATTTAAAGAACGAGGGTCAGCACAACATAAAAAAATGGAAAAAAAATCGAAAAAAAAAAACCAAAGGAGCCTGCCGAAGATGAGGCCATTACGGCTCGCCTTTAGTTGTACTCCTCGGGATAACGTCATTTAAAGAACGAGGGTCAGCACAACGTAAAAAAAAAAAGAAAAAAAAAACCGGAGGAGCATGCCGAAGATGAGGCCATTACGGCTCGTGTTTAGGTGTCCTCCTCAGGATAGCGTCATTTAAAGAACGAGGGTCAGCACAACGTAAAAAAAACTGGAAAAAGAATCGGAGGAGACTTGCCGAAGATGAGACCATTACGGCTCGCCTTTAGGTGTCCTCCTCGGATAGCGTCATTTAAAGAACAAGGGTCAGCACAACGTAAAAAAAAATCGGAAAAAAAAAACCCGGAGGATCCTACCGAAGATGAGGCCATTACGGCTCGCCTTTAGTTGTCCTCCTCGCGATAGCGTCATTTAATGAACGAGGGTCAGCACAACGTAAAAAAAAAGGAAAAGAAAACGGAGGAGCCAGTAGAAGATGAGGGCATAACGTCTCACCTTTAGGTGTCCTCTTCGGGATAGCGTCATTTAAAGAACGAGGGTCAGCACAACGTAAAAAAAAACTGGAAAAAAATCGGGAAAAAAAAACGGAGGAGACTTGCCGAAGATGAGACCATTACGGCTCGCCTTTAGGTGTCCTCCTCGGGATAGCGTCATTTAAAGAACGAGGGTCAGCACAACGTAAAAAAAATGGAGGAGCCTGCCGAAGACGAGGCCGTTACGGCTCGCGTTTAGGTGTCCTCCTCAGGATAGCGTCATTTAAAGAACGAGGGTCAGCACAACGTAAAAAAAAAGAAGAAAAAAACAGAAAATAAAACCGGAGAAACCTGCCGAAGATGAGGCCATTACGGTTCGCCTTTAGGTGTCTTCCCCGGGATAGCATCATTTAAAGAACGAGGGTCAGCACAACATAAAAAAATGGAAAAAAAATCGAAAAATAAAACCAAAGGAGCCTGCCGAAGATGAGGCCATTACGGCTCGCCTTTAGTTGTCCTCCTCGGGATAACGTCATTTAAAGAACGAGGGTCAGCACAACGTAAAAAAAAAAAGAAAAAAAAAACCCGGAGGAGCATACCGAAGATGAGGCCATTACGGCTCGTGTTTAGGTGTCCTCCTCGGGATAGCGTCATTTAAAGCACGAGGGTCAGCACAACGTAAAAAAAACTGGAAAAAAACCGGGAAAAAAAATCGGAGGAGACTTGCCGAAGATGAGACCATTACGGCTCGCCTTTAGGTGTCCTCCTCGGATAGCGTCATTTAGAGAACAAGGGTTAGCACAACGTAATAAAAAATCGGAAAAAAAAAACCCGGAGGATCCTACCGAAGATGAGGCCATTACGGCTCGCCTTTAGTTGTCCTCCTCGCGATAGCGTCATTTAATGAACGAGGGTCAGCACAACATAAAAAAAATGGAAAAGAAAACGGAGGAGCCAGTAGAAGATGAGGGCATAACGGCTCACCTTTAGGTGTCCTCTTCGGGATAGCGTCATTTAAAGAACGAGGGTCAGCACAACGTAAAAAAAAACTGGAAAAAAATCGGGAAAAAAAAACGGAGGAGACTTGCCGAAGATGAGACCATTACGGCTCGCCTTTAGGTGTCCTCCTCGGGATAGCGTCATTTAAAGAACGAGGGTCAGCACAACGTAAAAAAAATGGAGGAGCCTGCCGAAGACGAGGCCGTTACGGCTCGCGTTTAGGTGTCCTCCTCAGGATAGCGTCATTTAAAGAACGAGGGTCAGCACAACGTAAAAAAAAAGAAGAAAAAAACAGAAAATAAAACCGGAGAAACCTGCCGAAGATGAGGCCATTACGGTTCGCCTTTAGGTGTCTTCCCCGGGATAGCATCATTTAAAGAACGAGGGTCAGCACAACATAAAAAAATGGAAAAAAAATCGAAAAATAAAACCAAAGGAGCCTGCCGAAGATGAGGCCATTACGGCTCGCCTTTAGTTGTCCTCCTCGGGATAACGTCATTTAAAGAACGAGGGTCAGCACAACGTAAAAAAAAAAAGAAAAAAAAAACCCGGAGGAGCATACCGAAGATGAGGCCATTACGGCTCGTGTTTAGGTGTCCTCCTCGGGATAGCGTCATTTAAAGCACGAGGGTCAGCACAACGTAAAAAAAACTGGAAAAAAACCGGGAAAAAAAATCGGAGGAGACTTGCCGAAGATGAGACCATTACGGCTCGCCTTTAGGTGTCCTCCTCGGATAGCGTCATTTAGAGAACGAGGGTTAGCACAACGTAATAAAAAATCGGAAAAAAAAAACCCGGAGGATCCTACCGAAGATGAGGCCATTACGGCTCGCCTTTAGTTGTCCTCCTCGCGATAGCGTCATTTAATGAACGAGGGTCAGCACAACATAAAAAAAATGGAAAAGAAAACGGAGGAGCCAGTAGAAGATGAGGGCATAACGGCTCACCTTTAGGTGTCCTCTTCGGGATAGCGTCATTTAAAGAACGAGGGTCAGCACAACGTAAAAAAAAACTGGAAAAAAATCGGGAAAAAAAAACGGAGGAGACTTGCCGAAGATGAGACCATTACGGCTCGCCTTTAGGTGTCCTCATCGGGATAACGTCATTTAAAGAACGAGGGTCAGCACAACGTAAAAAAAATGGAGGAGCCTGCCGAAGACGAGGCCGTTACGGCTCGCGTTTAGGTGTCCTCCTCAGGATAGCGTCATTTAAAGAACGAGGGTCAGCACAACGTAAAAAAATAAGAAGAAAAAAACAGAAAATAAAACCGGAGAAACCTGCCGAAGATGAGGCCATTACGGTTCGCCTTTAGGTGTCATCCCCGGGATAGCGTCATTTAAAGAACGAGGGTCAGCACAACATAAAAAAATGGAAAAAAAATCGAAAAAAAAAACCAAAGGAGCCTGCCGAAGATGAGGCCATTACGGCTCGCCTTTAGTTGTCCTCCTCGGGATAACGTCATTTAAAGAACGAGGGTCAGCACAACGTAAAAAAAAAAAGAAAAAAAAAACCGGAGGAGCATGCCGAAGATGAGGCCATTACGGCTCGTGTTTAGGTGTCCTCCTCAGGATAGCGTCATTTAAAGAACGAGGGTCAGCACAACGTAAAAAAAACTGGAAAAAAAATCGGAGGAGACTTTCCGAAGATGAGACCATTACGGCTCGCCTTTAGGTGTCCTCCTCGGATAGCGTCATTTAAAGAATAAGGGTCAGCACAACGTAAAAAAAAATCGGAAAAAAAAAACCCGGAGGATCCTACCGAAGATGAGGCCATTACGGCTCGCCTTTAGTTGTCCTCCTCGCGATAGCGTCATTTAATGAACGAGGGTCAGCACAACGTAAAAAAAAAGGAAAAGAAAACGGAGGAGCCAGTAGAAGATGAGGGCATAACGTCTCACCTTTAGGTGTCCTCTTCGGGATAGCGTCATTTAAAGAACGAGGGTCAGCACAACGTAAAAAAAAACTGGAAAAAAATCGGAAAAAAAAACGGAGGAGACTTGCCGAAGATGAGACCATTACGGCTCGCCTTTAGGTGTCCTCCTCGGGATAGCGTCATTTAAAGAACGAGGGTCAGCACAACGTAAAAAAAATGGAGGAGCCTGCCGAAGACGAGGCCGTTACGGCTCGCGTTTAGGTGTCCTCCTCAGGATAGCGTCATTTAAAGAACGAGGGTCAGCACAACGTAAAAAAAAAGAAGAAAAAAACAGAAAATAAAACCGGAGAAACCTGCCGAAGATGAGGCCATTACGGTTCGCCTTTAGGTGTCTTCCCCGGGATAGCATCATTTAAAGAACGAGGGTCAGCACAACATAAAAAAATGGAAAAAAAATCGAAAAATAAAACCAAAGGAGCCTGCCGAAGATGAGGCCATTACGGCTCGCCTTTAGTTGTCCTCCTCGGGATAACGTCATTTAAAGAACGAGGGTCAGCACAACGTAAAAAAAAAAAGAAAAAAAAAACCCGGAGGAGCATACCGAAGATGAGGCCATTACGGCTCGTGTTTAGGTGTCCTCCTCGGGATAGCGTCATTTAATGCACGAGGGTCAGCACAACGTAAAAAAAACTGGAAAAAAACTGGGAAAAAAAATCGGAGGAGACTTGCCGAAGATGAGACCATTACGGCTCGCCTTTAGGTGTCCTCCTCGGATAGCGTCATTTAGAGAACAAGGGTTAGCACAACGTAATAAAAAATCGGAAAAGAAAAACCCGGAGGATCCTACCGAAGATGAGGCCATTACGGCTCGCCTTTAGTTGTCCTCCTCGCGATAGCGTCATTTAATGAACGAGGGTCAGCACAACATAAAAAAAAGGAAAAGAAAACGGAGGAGCCAGTAGAAGATGAGGGCATAACGGCTCACCTTTAGGTGTCCTCTTCGGGATAGCGTCATTTAAAGAACGAGGGTCAGCACAACGTAAAAAAAAACTGGAAAAAAATCGGGAAAAAAAAACGGAGGAGACTTGCCGAAGATGAGACCATTACGGCTCGCCTTTAGGTGTCCTCCTCGGGATAGCGTCATTTAAAGAACGAGGGTCAGCACAACGTAAAAAAAATGGAGGAGCCTGCCGAAGACGAGGCCGTTACGGCTCGCGTTTAGGTGTCCTCCTCAGGATAGCGTCATTTAAAGAACGAGGGTCAGCACAACGTAAAAAAATAAGAAGAAAAAAACAGAAAATAAAACCGGAGAAACCTGCCGAAGATGAGGCCATTACGGTTCGCCTTTAGGTGTCCTCCGCGGGATAGCGTCATTTAAAGAACGAGGGTCAGCACAACATAAAAAAATGGAAAAAAAATCGAAAAAAAAAAACCAAAGGAGCCTGCCGAAGATGAGGCCATTACGGCTCGCCTTTAGTTGTCCTCCTCGGGATAACGTCATTTAAAGAACGAGGGTCAGCACAACGTAAAAAAAAAAAGAAAAAAAAACCGGAGGAGCATGTCGAAGATGAGGCCATTACGGCTCGTGTTTAGGTGTCCTCCTCAGGATAGCGTCATTTAAAGAACGAGGGTCAGCACAACGTAAAAAAAACTGGAAAAAGAATCGGAGGAGACTTTCCGAAGATGAGACCATTACGGCTCGCCTTTAGGTGTCCTCCTCGGATAGCGTCATTTAAAGAATAAGGGTCAGCACAACGTAAAAAAAAATCGGAAAAAAAAAACCCGGAGGATCCTACCGAAGATGAGGCCATTACGGCTCGCCTTTAGTTGTCCTCCTCGCGATAGCGTCATTTAATGAACGAGGGTCAGCACAACGTAAAAAAAAAGGAAAAGAAAACGGAGGAGCCAGTAGAAGATGAGGGCATAACGGCTCACCTTTAGGTGTCCTCTTCGGGATAGCGTCATTTAAAGAACGAGGGTCAGCACAACGTAAAAAAAAACTGGAAAAAAATCGGGAAAAAAAAACGGAGGAGACTTGCCGAAGATGAGACCATTACGGCTCGCCTTTAGGTGTCCTCCTCGGGATAGCGTCATTTAAAGAACGAGGGTCAGCACAACGTAAAAAAAATGGAGGAGCCTGCCGAAGACGAGGCCGTTACGGCTCGCGTTTAGGTGTCCTCCTCAGGATAGCGTCATTTAAAGAACGAGGGTCAGCACAACGTAAAAAAAAAAAAAGAAAAAACAGAAAATAAAACCGGAGAAACCTGCCGAAGATGAGGCCATTACAGTTCGCCTTTAAGTGTCCTCCCCGGGATAGCGTCATTTAAAGAACGAGGGTCAGCACAACGTAAAAAAATGGAAAAAAATCGAAAAAAAAAAAACCAAAGGAGCCTGCCGAAGATGAGGCCATTACGGCTCGCCTTTAGTTGTCCTCCTCGGGATAACGTCATTTAAAGAACGAGGGTCAGCACAACGTAAAAAAAAAAAAGAAAAAAAAACCGGAGGAGCCTGTAGAAGATGAGGGCATAACGGCTCACCTTTAGGTGTCCTCTTCGGGATAGCGTCATTTAAAGAACGAGGGTCAGCACAACGTAAAAAAAAACTGGAAAAAAATCGGGAAAAAAAAACGGAGGAGACTTGCCGAAGATGAGACCATTACGGCTCGCCTTTAGGTGTCCTCCTCGGGATAGCGTCATTTAAAGAACGAGGGTCAGCACAACGTAAAAAAAATGGAGGAGCCTGCCGAAGACGAGGCCGTTACGGCTCGCGTTTAGGTGTCCTCCTCAGGATAGCGTCATTTAAAGAACGAGGGTCAGCACAACGTAAAAAAAAAAAAAGAAAAAAACAGAAAATAAAACCGGAGAAACCTGCCGAAGATGAGGCCAGTAAGGTTCGCCTTTAGGTGTCCTCCCCGGGATAGCGTCATTTAAAGAACGAGGGTCAGCACAACGTAAAAAAATGGAAAAAAATCGAAAAAAAAAACCAAAGGAGCCTGCCGAAGATGAGGCCATTACGGCTCGCCTTTAGTTGTTCTCCTCGGGATAACGTCATTTAAAGAACGAGGGTCAGCACAACGTAAAAAGAAAAAGAAAAAAAATCGGAGGAGCATGCCGAAGATGAGGCCATTACGGCTCGTGTTTAGGTGTCCTCCTCGGGATAGCGTCATTTAAAGAACGAGGGTCAGCACAACGTAAAAAAAAACTTGAAAAAATCGGGAAAAAAAATCGGAGGAGACTTGCCGAAGATGAGACCATTACGGCTCGCCTTTCGGTGTCCTCCTCGGGATAGCGTCATTTAAAGAACAAGGGTCAGCACAACGTAAAAAAAATCGGAAAAAAAAAACCCGGAGGATCCTACCGAAGATGAGGCCATTACGGCTCGCCTTTAGTTGTCCTCCTCGCGATAGCGTCATTTAATGAACGAGGGTCAGCACAACGTAAAAAAAAAGGAAAAGAAAACGGAGGAGCCAGTAGAAGATGAGGGCATAACGGCTCACCTTTAGGTATCCTCTTCGGGATAGCGTCATTTAAAGAACGAGGGTCAGCACAACGCAAAAAAAAAAACTGGAAAAAAACCGGGAAAAAAAATGGAGGAGACTTGCCGATGATGAGACCATTACAGCTCGCCTTTAGGTGTCCTCCTCGGGATAGCATCATTTAAAGAACGAGGGTCAGCACAATGTAAAAAAAATGGAGGAGCCTGCCGAAGACGAGGCCGTTACGGCCCGCGTTTAGGTGTCCTTTTCAGGATAGCGTCATTTAAAGAACGAGGGTCAGCACAACGTAAAAAAAAATGGAAAAAAAACCGTGAAAAAAATCGGAGGAGACTTGCCGAAGATGAGACCATTACGGCTCGCCTTTAGGTGTCCTCCTCGGGATAGCGTCAATTAAAGAACAAGGGTCAACACAATGTAAAAAAAAAATTGGAAAAAAAAAACCCGGAGGATCCTACCGAAGATGAGGCCATTACGGCTCGCCTTTAGTTGTCCTCCTCGCGATAGCGTCATTTAATGAACGAGGGTCAGCACAACGTAAAAAAAAAAGGAAAAGAAAATGGAGGAGCCAGTAGAAGATGAGGGCATAACAGCTCACCTTTAGGTGTCCTCTTCGGGATAGCGTCATTTAAAGAACGAGGGTCAGCACAACGTAAAAAAAAACTGGAAAAGAACCGGGAAAAAAAAACGGAGGAGACTTGCCGAAGATGAGACCATTACGGCTCGCCTTTAGGTGTCCTCCTCGGGATAGCGTCATTTAAAGAACGAGGGTCAGCACAACGTAAAAAAAATGGAGGAGCCTGCCGAAGACGAAGCCGTTACGGCTCGCGTTTAGGTGTCCTCCTCAAGATAGCGTCATTTAAAGAACGAGGGTCAGCACAACGTAAAAAAAAAAAAGAAAAAAGTAGAAAATAAAACCGGAGAAACCTGCCGAAGATGAGGCCATTACGGTTCGCCTTTAGGTGTCCTCCCCGGGATAGCGTCATTTAAAGAACGAGGGTCAGCACAACGTAAAAAAATGGAAAAAAAATCGAAAAAAAAAAAACCAAAGGAGCCTGCCGAAGATGAGGCCATTACGGCTCGCCTTTAGTTGTCCTCCTCGGGATAACGTCATTTAAAGAACGAGGGTCAGCACAACGTAAAAAAAAAAAGAAAAAAAAACCGGAGGAGCATGCCGAAGATGAGGCCATTACGGCTCGTGTTTAGGTGTCCTCCTCGGGATAGCGTCATTTAAAGAACGAGGGTCAGCACAACGTAAAAAAATAAGAAGAAAAAAACAGAAAATAAAACCGGAGAAACCTGCCGAAGATGAGGCCATTACGGTTCGCTTTTAGGTGTCCTCCCCGGGATAGCGTCATTTAAAGAACGAGGGTCAGCACAACATAAAAAAATGAAAAAAAAATCGAAAAAAAAAAACCAAAGGAGCCTGCCGAAGATGAGGCCATTACGGCTCGCCTTTAGTTGTCCTCCTCGGGATAACGTCATTTAAAGAACGAGGGTCAGCACAACGTAAAAAAAAAAAGAAAAAAAAACCCGGAGGAGCATGCCGTAGATGAGGCCATTACGGCTCGTGTTTAGGTGTCCTCCTCGGGATAGCGTCATTTAAAGCACGAGGGTCAGCACAACGTAAAAAAAACTGGAAAAAAACCGGGAAAAAAAATCGGAGGAGACTTGCCGAAGATGAGACCATTACGGCTCGCCTTTAGGTGTCCTCCTCGGATAGCGTCATTTAGAGAACAAGGGTCAGCACAACGTAAAAAAAAATCGGAAAAAAAAACCCGGAGGATCCTACCGAAGATGAGGCCATTACGGCTCGCCTTTAGTTGTCCTCCTCGCGATAGCGTCATTTAATGAACGAGGGTCAGCACAACGTAAAAAAAAAGGAAAAGAAAACGGAGGAGCCAGTAGAAGATGAGGGCATAACGGCTCACCTTTAGGTGTCCTCTTCGGGATAGCGTCATTTAAAGAACGAGGGTCAGCACAACGTAAAAAAAAACTGGAAAAAAATCGGGAAAAAAAAACGGAGGAGACTTGCCGAAGATGAGACCATTACGGCTCGCCTTTAGGTGTCCTCCTCGGGATAGCGTCATTTAAAGAACGAGGGTCAGCACAACGTAAAAAAAATGGAGGAGCCTGCCGAAGACGAAGCCGTTACGGCTCGCGTTTAGGTGTCCTCCTCAGGATAGCGTCATTTAAAGAACGAGGGTCAGCACAACGTAAAAAAAAAAAGAAAAAAGTAGAAAATAAAACCGGAGAAACCTGCCGAAGATGAGGCCATTACGGTTCGCCTTTAGGTGTCCTCCCCGGGATAGCGTCATTTAAAGAACGAGGGTCAGCACAACGTAAAAAAATGGAAAAAAAATCGAAAAAAAAAAAACCAAAGGAGCCTGCCGAAGATGAGGCCATTACGGCTCGCCTTTAGTTGTCCTCCTCGGGATAACGTCATTTAAAGAACGAGGGTCAGCACAACGTAAAAAAAAAAGAAAAAAAAACCGGAGGAGCATGCCGAAGATGAGGCCATTACGGCTCGTGTTTAGGTGTCCTCCTCGGGATAGCGTCATTTAAAGAACGAGGGTCAGCACAACGTAAAAAAATAAGAAGAAAAAAACAGAAAATAAAACCGGAGAAACCTGCCGAAGATGAGGCCATTACGGTTCGCTTTTAGGTGTCCTCCCCGGGATAGCGTCATTTAAAGAACGAGGGTCAGCACAACATAAAAAAATGAAAAAAAAATCGAAAAAAAAAAACCAAAGGAGCCTGCCGAAGATGAGGCCATTACGGCTCGCCTTTAGTTGTCCTCCTCGGGATAACGTCATTTAAAGAACGAGGGTCAGCACAACGTAAAAAAAAAAAGAAAAAAAAACCCGGAGGAGCATGCCGTAGATGAGGCCATTACGGCTCGTGTTTAGGTGTCCTCCTCGGGATAGCGTCATTTAAAGAACGAGGGTCAGCACAACGTAAAAAAAAAAAGAAAAAAAAACCCGGAGGAGCATGCCGTAGATGAGGCCATTACGGCTCGTGTTTAGGTGTCCTCCTCGGGATAGCGTCATTTAAAGCACGAGGGTCAGCACAACGTAAAAAAAACTGGAAAAAAACCGGGAAAAAAAATCGGAGGAGACTTGCCGAAGATGAGACCATTACGGCTCGCCTTTAGGTGTCCTCCTCGGATAGCGTCATTTAGAGAACAAGGGTCAGCACAACGTAAAAAAAAATCGGAAAAAAAAACCCGGAGGATCCTACCGAAGATGAGGCCATTACGGCTCGCCTTTAGTTGTCCTCCTCGCGATAGCGTCATTTAATGAACGAGGGTCAGCACAACGTAAAAAAAAAGGAAAAGAAAACGGAGGAGCCAGTAGAAGATGAGGGCATAACGGCTCACCTTTAGGTGTCTTCTTCGGGATAGCGTCATTTAAAGAACGAGGGTCAGCACAACGTAAAAAAAAACTGGAAAAAAATCGGGAAAAAAAAACGGAGGAGACTTGCCGAAGATTAGACCATTACGGCTCGCCTTTAGGTGTCCTCCTCGGGATAGCGTCATTTAAAGAACGAGGGTCAGCACAACGTAAAAAAAATGGAGGAGCCTGCCGAAGACGAGGCCGTTACGGCTCGCGTTTAGGTGTCCTCCTCAGGATAGCGTCATTTAAAGAACGAGGGTCAGCACAACGTAAAAAAAAAAAAAAGAAAAAAACAGAAAATAAAACCGGAGAAACCTGCCGAAGATGAGGCCAGTAAGGTTCGCCTTTAGGTGTCCTCCCCGGGATAGCGTCATTTAAAGAACGAGGGTCAGCACAACGTAGAAAAATGGAAAAAAATCGAAAAAAAAAAACCAAAGTAGCCTGCCGAAGATGAGGCCATTACGGCTCGCCTTTAGTTGTTCTCCTCGGGATAACGTCATTTAAAGAACGAGGGTCAGCACAACGTAAAAAGAAAAAGAAAAAAAATCGGAGGAGCATGCCGAAGATGAGGCCATTACGGCTCGTGTTTAGGTGTCCTCCTCGGGATAGCGTCATTTAAAGAACGAGGGTCAGCACAACGTAAAAAAAAACTTGAAAAAAATCGGGAAAAAAAATCGGAGGAGACTTGCCGAAGATGAGACCATTACGGCTCGCCTTTCGGTGTCCTCCTCGGGATAGCGTCATTTAAAGAACAAGGGTCAGCACAACGTAAAAAAAAACTGGAAAAAAAAACCCGGAGGATCCTACCGAAGATGAGGCCATTACGGCTCGCCTTTAGTTGTCCTCCTCGCGATAGCGTCATTTAATGAACGAGGGTCAGCACAACGTAAAAAAAAAGGAAAAGAAAACGGAGGAGCCAGTAGAAGATGAGGGCATAACGGCTCACCTTTAGGTATCCTCTTCGGGATAGCGTCATTTAAAGAACGAGGGTCAGCACAACGCAAAAAAAAAATTGGAAAAAAACCGGGAAAAAAAATGGAGGAGACTTGCCGAAGATGAGACCATTACAGCTCGCCTTTAGGTGTCCTCCTCGGGATAGCATCATTTAAAGAACGAGGGTCTGCACAATGTAAAAAAAATGGAGGAGCCTGCCGAAGACGAGGCCGTTACGGCCCGCGTTTAGGTGTCCTTTTCAGGATAGCGTAATTTAAAGAACGAGGGTCAGCACAACGTAAAAAAAAATGGAAAAAAAACCGCGAAAAAAATCGGAGGAGACTTGCCGAAGATGAGACCATTACGGCTCGCCTTTAGGTGTCCTCCTCGGGATAGCGTCAATTAAAGAACAAGGGTCAACACAATGTAAAAAAAAAATTGGAAAAAAAAAACCCGGAGGATCCTACCGAAGATGAGGCCATTACGGCTCGCCTTTAGTTGTCCTCCTCGCGATAGCGTCATTTAATGAACGAGGGTCAGCACAACGTAAAAAAAAAAAGGAAAAGAAAATGGAGGAGCCAGTAGAAGATGAGGGCATAACAGCTCACCTTTAGGTGTCCTCTTCGGGATAGCGTCATTTAAAGAACGAGGGTCAGCACAACGTAAAAAAAAACTGGAAAAGAACCGGGAAAAAAAAACGGAGGAGACTTGCCGAAGATGAGACCATTACGGCTCGCCTTTAGGTGTCCTCCTCGGGATAGCGTCATTTAAAGAACGAGGGTCAGCACAACGTAAAAAAAATGGAGGAGCCTGCCGAAGACGAAGCCGTTACGGCTCGCGTTTAGGTGTCCTCCTCAGGATAGCGTCATTTAAAGAACGAGGGTCAGCACAACGTAAAAAAAAAAAGAAAAAAGCAGAAAATAAAACCGGAGAAACCTGCCGAAGATGAGGCCATTACGGTTCGCCTTTAGGTGTCCTCCCCGGGATAGCGTCATTTAAAGAACGAGGGTCAGCACAACGTAAAAAAATGGAAAAAAAATCGAAAAAAAAAAAACCAAAGGAGCCTGCCGAAGATGAGGCCATTACGGCTCGCCTTTAGTTGTCCTCCTCGGGATAACGTCATTTAAAGAACGAGGGTCAGCACAACGTAAAAAAAAAAAGAAAAAAAAACCGGAGGAGCATGCCGAAGATGAGGCCATTACGGCTCGTGTTTAGGTGTCCTCCTCGGGATAGCGTCATTTAAAGAACGAGGGTCAGCACAACGTAAAAAAATAAGAAGAAAAAAACAGAAAATAAAACCGGAGAAACCTGCCGAAGATGAGGCCATTACGGTTCGCCTTTAGGTGTCCTCCCCGGGATAGCGTCATTTAAAGAACGAGGGTCAGCACAACATAAAAAAATGGAAAAAAAATCGAAAAAAAAAAACCAAAGGAGCCTGCCGAAGATGAGGCCATTACGGCTCGCCTTTAGTTGTCCTCCTCGAGATAACGTCATTTAAAGAACGAGGGTCAGCACAACGTAAAAAAAAAAAGAAAAAAAAACCCGGAGGAGCATGCCGTAGATGAGGCCATTACGGCTCGTGTTTAGGTGTCCTCCTCGGGATAGCGTCATTTAAAGCACGAGGGTCAGCACAACGTAAAAAAAACTGGAAAAAAACCGGGAAAAAAAATCGGAGGAGACTTGCCGAAGATGAGACCATTACGGCTCGCCTTTAGGTGTCCTCCTCGGATAGCGTCATTTAGAGAACAAGGGTCAGCACAACGTAAAAAAAAATCGGAAAAAAAAAACCCGGAGGATCCTACCGAAGATGAGGCCATTACGGCTCGCCTTTAGTTGTCCTCCTCGCGATAGCGTCATTTAATGAACGAGGGTCAGCACAACGTAAAAAAAAGGGAAAAGAAAACGGAGGAGCCAGTAGAAGATGAGGGCATAACGGCTCACCTTTAGGTGTCCTCTTCGGGATAGCGTCATTTAAAGAACGAGGGTCAGCACAACGTAAAAAAAAACTGGAAAAAAATCGGGAAAAAAAAACGGAGGAGACTTGCCGAAGATGAGACCATTACGGCTCGCCTTTAGGTGTCCTCCTCGGGATAGCGTCATTTAAAGAACGAGGGTCAGCACAACGTAAAAAAAATGGAGGAGCCTGCCGAAGACGAGGCCGTTACGGCTCGCGTTTAGGTGTCCTCCTCAGGATAGCGTCATTTAAAGAACGAGGGTCAGCACAACGTAAAAAAAAAAAAAGAAAAAAACAGAAAATAAAACCGGAGAAACCTGCCGAAGATGAGGCCAGTAAGGTTCGCCTTTAGGTGTCCTCCCCGGGATAGCGTCATTTAAAGAACGAGGGTCAGCACAACGTAAAAAAATGGAAAAAAATCGAAAAAAAAAAAACCAAAGGAGCCTGCCGAAGATGAGGCCATTACGGCTCGCCTTTAGTTGTTCTCCTCGGGATAACGTCATTTAAAGAACGAGGGTCAGCACAACGTAAAAAGAAAAAGAAAAAAAATCGGAGGAGCATGCCGAAGATGAGGCCATTACGGCTCGTGTTTAGGTGTCCTCCTCGGGATAGCGTCATTTAAAGAACGAGGGTCAGCACAACGTAAAAAAAAACATGAAAAAAATCGGGAAAAAAAATCGGAGGAGACTTGCCGAAGATGAGACCATTACGGCTCGCCTTTCGGTGTCCTCCTCGGGATAGCGTCATTTAAAGAACAAGGGTCAGCACAACGTAAAAAAAAATCGGAAAAAAAAACCCGGAAGATCCTACCGAAGATGAGGCCATTACGGCTCGCCTTTAGTTGTCCTCCTCGCGATAGCGTCATTTAATGAACGAGGGTCAGCACAACGTAAAAAAAAAGGAAAAGAAAACGGAGGAGCCAGTAGAAGATGAGGGCATAACGGCTCACCTTTAGATATCCTCTTCGGGATAGCGTCATTTAAAGAACGAGGGTCAGCACAATGCAAAAAAAAAAACTGGAAAAAAACCGGGAAAAAAAATGGAGGAGACTTGCCGAAGATGAGACCATTACAGCTCGCCTTTAGGTGTCCTCCTCGGGATAGCATCATTTAAAGAACGAGGGTCAGCACAATGTAAAAAAAATGGAGGAGCCTGCCGAAGACGAGGCCGTTACGGCCCGCGTTTAGGTGTCCTTTTCAGGATAGCGTCATTTAAAGAACGAGGGTCAGCACAACGTAAAAAAAAATGGAAAAAAAACCGCGAAAAAAATCGGAGGAGACTTGCCGAAGATGAGACCATTACGGCTCGCCTTTAGGTGTCCTCCTCGGGATAGCGTCAATTAAAGAACAAGGGTCAACACAATGTAAAAAAAAAATTGGAAAAAAAAAACCCGGAGGATCCTACCGAAGATGAGGCCATTACGGCTCGCCTTTAGTTGTCCTCCTCGCGATAGCGTCATTTAATGAACGAGGGTCAGCACAACGTAAAAAAAAAAGGAAAAGAAAATGGAGGAGCCAGTAGAAGATGAGGGCATAACAGCTCACCTTTAGGTGTCCTCTTCGGGATAGCGTCATTTAAAGAACGAGGGTCAGCACAACGTAAAAAAAAACTGGAAAAGAACCGGGAAAAAAAAACGGAGGAGACTTGCCCAAGATGAGACCATTACGGCTCGCCTTTAGGTGTCCTCCTCGGGATAGCGTCATTTAAAGAACGAGGGTCAGCACAACATAAAAAAATGGAAAAAAAATCGAAAAAAAAAAACCAAAGGAGCCTGCCGAAGATGAGGCCATTACGGCTCGCCTTTAGTTGTCCTCCTCGGGATAACGTCATTTAAAGAACGAGGGTCAGCACAACGTAAAAAAAAAAGAAAAAAAAACCCGGAGGAGCATGCCGTAGATGAGGCCATTACGGCTCGTGTTTAGGTGTCCTCCTCGGGATAGCGTCATTTAAAGCACGAGGGTCAGCACAACGTAAAAAAAACTGGAAAAAAACCGGGAAAAAAAATCGGAGGAGACTTGCCGAAGATGAGACCATTACGGCTCGCCTTTAGGTGTCCTCCTCGGATAGCGTCATTTAGAGAACAAGGGTCAGCACAACGTAAAAAAAAATCGGAAAAAAAAAACCCGGAGGATCCTACCGAAGATGAGGCCATTACGGCTCGCCTTTAGTTGTCCTCCTCGCGATAGCGTCATTTAATGAACGAGGGTCAGCACAACGTAAAAAAAAAGGAAAAGAAAACGGAGGAGCCAGTAGAAGATGAGGGCATAACGGCTCACCTTTAGGTGTCCTCTTCGGGATAGCGTCATTTAAAGAACGAGGGTCAGCACAACGTAAAAAAAAAACTGGAAAAAAATCGGGAAAAAAAAACGGAGGAGACTTGCCGAAGATGAGACCATTACGGCTCGCCTTTAGGTGTCCTCCTCGGGATAGCGTCATTTAAAGAACGAGGGTCAGCACAACGTAAAAAAAATGGAGGAGCCTGCCGAAGACGAGGCCGTTACGGCTCGCGTTTAGGTGTCCTCCTCAGGATAGCGTCATTTAAAGAACGTGGGTCAGCACAACGTAAAAAAAAAAAAAAGAAAAAAACAGAAAATAAAACCGGAGAAACCTGCCGAAGATGAGGCCAGTAAGGTTCGCCTTTAGGTGTCCTCCCCGGGATAGCGTCATTTAAAGAACGAGGGTGAGCACAACGTAAAAAAATGGAAAAAAATCGAAAAAAAAAAAACCAAAGGAGCCTGCCGAAGATGAGGCCATTACGGCTCGCCTTTAGTTGTTCTCCTCGGGATAACGTCATTTAAAGAACGAGGGTCAGCACAACGTAAAAAGAAAAAGAAAAAAAATCGGAGGAGCATGCCGAAGATGAGGCCATTACGGCTCGTGTTTAGGTGTCCTCCTCGGGATAGCGTCATTTAAAGAACGAGGGTCAGCACAACGTAAAAAAAAACTTGAAAAAAATCGGGAAAAAAAATCGGAGGAGACTTGCCGAAGATGAGACCATTACGGCTCGCCTTTCGGTGTCCTCCTCGGGATAGCGTCATTTAAAGAACAAGGGTCAGCACAACGTAAAAAAAAATCGGAAAAAAAAACCCGGAGGATCCTACCGAAGATGAGGCCATTACGGCTCGCCTTTAGTTGTCCTCCTCGCGATAGCGTCATTTAATGAACGAGGGTCAGCACAACGTAAAAAAAAAGGAAAAGAAAACGGAGGAGCCAGTAGAAGATGAGGGCATAACGGCTCACCTTTAGGTATCCTCTTCGGGATAGCGTCATTTAAAGAACGAGGGTCAGCACAACGCAAAAAAAAAAACTGGAAAAAAACCGGGAAAAAAAATGGAGGAGACTTGCCGAAGATGAGACCATTACAGCTCGCCTTTAGGTGTCCTCCTCGGGATAGCATCATTTAAAGAACGAGGGTCAGCACAATGTAAAAAAAATGGAGGAGCCTGCCGAAGACGAGGCCGTTACGGCCCGCGTTTAGGTGTCCTTTTCAGGATAGCGTCATTTAAAGAACGAGGGTCAGCACAACGTAAAAAAAAATGGAAAAAAAACCGCGAAAAAAATCGGTGGAGACTTGCCGAAGATGAGACCATTACGGCTCGCCTTTAGGTGTCCTCCTCGGGATAGCGTCAATTAAAGAACAAGGGTCAACACAATGTAAAAAAAAAATTGGAAAAAAAAAACCCGGAGGATCCTACCGAAGATGAGGCCATTACGGCTCGCCTTTAGTTGTCCTCCTCGCGATAGCGTCATTTAATGAACGAGGGTCAGCACAACGTAAAAAAAAAGGAAAAGAAAATGGAGGAGCCAGTAGAAGATGAGGGCATAACAGCTCACCTTTAGGTGTCCTCTTCGGGATAGCGTCATTTAAAGAACGAGGGTCAGCACAACGTAAAAAAAAACTGGAAAAGAACCGGGAAAAAAAAACGGAGGAGACTTGCCGAAGATGAGACCATTACGGCTCGCCTTTAGGTGTCCTCCTCGGGATAGCATCATTTAAAGAACGAGGGTCAGCACAACGTAAAAAAAATGGAGGAGCCTGCCGAAGACGAGGCCGTTACGGCTCGCGTTTAGGTGTCCTCCTCAGGATAGCGTCATTTAAAGAACGAGGGTCAGCACAACATAAAAAAAAAAGAAAAAAACAGAAAATAAAACCGGAGAAACCTGCCGAAGATGAGGCCATTACGGTTCGCCTTTAGGTGTCCTCCCCGAGATAGCGTCATTTAATGAACGAGGGTCAGCACAACGTAAAAAAAAACAAAGGCGCCTGCCGAAGATGAGGCCATTACGGCTCGCCTTTAGTTGTCCTCCTCGGGATAACGTCATTTAAAGAACGAGGGTCAGCACAAAGTAAAAAAAAAAAAAAGAAAAAAAAATGGAGGAGCATGCCGAAGATGAGGCCATTACGGCTCGTGTTTAGGTGTCCTCCTCGAGATAGCGTCATTTAAAGAACGAGGGTCAGCACAACGTAAAAAAAAACTGGTAAAAAAATCGGGAAAAAAAATCGGAGGAGACTTGCCGAAGATGAGACCATTACGGCTCGCCTTTCGGTGTCCTCCTCGGGATAGCGTCATTTAAAGAACAAGGGTCAGCACAACGTAAAAAAAAATCGGAAAAAAAAACCCGGAGGATCCTACCGAAGATGAGGCCATTACGGCTCGCCTTTAGTTGTCCTCCTCGCGATAGCGTCATTTAATGAACGAGGGTCAGCACAACGTAAAAAAAAAGGAAAAGAAAACGGAGGAGCCAGTAGAAGATGAGGGCATAACGGCTCACCTTTAGGTATCCTCTTCGGGATAGCGTCATTTAAAGAACGAGGGTCAGCACAACGCAAAAAAAAAAAAACTGGAAAAAAACCGGGAAAAAAAATGGAGGAGACTTGCCGAAGATGAGACCATTACAGCTCGCCTTTAGGTGTCCTCCTCGGGATAGCATCATTTAAAGAACGAGGGTCAGCACAATGTAAAAAAAATGGAGGAGCCTGCCGAAGACGAGGCCGTTACGGCACGCGTTTAGGTGTCCTTTTCAGGATAGCGTCATTTAAAGAACGAGGGTCAGCACAACGTAAAAAAAAATGGAAAAAAAACCGCGAAAAAAATCGGAGGAGACTTGCCGAAGATGAGGCCATTACGGCTCGCCTTTAGGTGTCCTCCTCGGGATAGCGTCAATTAAAGAACAAGGGTCAACACAATGTAAAAAAAAAATTGGAAAAAAAAAACCCGGAGGATCCTACCGAAGATGAGGCCATTACGGCTCGCCTTTAGTTGTCCTCCTCGCGATAGCGTCATTTAATGAACGAGGGTCAGCACAACGTAAAAAAAAACTGGAAAAGAACCGGGAAAAAAAAACGGAGGAGACTTGCCGAAGATGAGACCATTACGGCTCGCCTTTAGGTGTCCTCCTCGGGATAGCATCATTTAAAGAACGAGGGTCAGCACAACGTAAAAAAAATGGAGGAGCCTGCCGAAGACGAGGCCGTTACGGCTCGCGTTTAGGTGTCCTCCTCAGGATAGCGTCATTTAAAGAACGAGGGTCAGCACAACATAAAAAAAAAAAAGAAAAAAACAGAAAATAAAACCGGAGAAACCTGCCGAAGATGAGGCCATTACGGTTCGCCTTTAGGTGTCCTCCCCGAGATAGCGTCATTTAATGAACGAGGGTCAGCACAACGTAAAAAAATGGAAAAAAATCGAAAAAAAAAACAAAGGCGCCTGCCGAAGATGAGGCCATTACGGCTCGCCTTTAGTTGTCCTCCTCGGGATAACGTCATTTAAAGAACGAGGGTCAGCACAAAGTAAAAAAAAAAAAAAGAAAAAAAAATGGAGGAGCATGCCGAAGATGAGGCCATTACGGCTCGTGTTTAGGTGTCCTCCTCGAGATAGCGTCATTTAAAGAACGAGGGTCAGCACAACGTAAAAAAAATTGGTAAAAAAATCGGGAAAAAAAATCGGAGGAGACTTGCCGAAGATGAGACCATTACGGCTCGCCTTTCGGTGTCCTCCTCGGGATAGCGTCATTTAATGAACAAGGGTCAGCACAACGTAAAAAAAAATCGGAAAAAAAAACCCGGAGAATCCTACCGAAGATGAGGCCATTACGGCTCGCCTTTAGTTGTCCTCCTCGCGATAACGTCATTTAATGAACGAGGGTCAGCACAACGTAAAAAAAAAAGGAAAAGAAAACGGAGGAGCCAGTAGAAGATGAGGGCATAACGGCTCACCATTAGGTGTCCTCTTCGGGATAGCGTCATTTAAAGAATGAGGGTCAGCACAACGTAAAAAAAAACTGGAAAAAAACCAGGAAAAAAAAACGGAGGAGACTTGCCGAAGATGAGACCATTACAGCTCGCCTTTAGGTGTCCTCCTCGGGATAGCATCATTTAAAGAACGAGGGTCAGCACAACGTAAAAAAAATGGAGGAGCCTGTCGAAGACAAGGCCGTTACGGCTCGCGTTTAGGTGTCCTTTTCAGGATAGCGTCATTTAAAGAACGAGGGTCAGCACAACGTAAAAAAAAACTGGAAAAAAAACCGGGAAAAAAGTCGGTGGAGACTTGCCGAAGATGAGACCATTACGACTCGCCTTTAGGTGTCCTCCTCGGGATAGCGTCAATTAAAGAACAAGGGTCAGCAGTACGTAAAAAAAAATCGGAAAAAAAAAACCCGGAGGATCCTACCGAAGATGAGGGCATAACAGCTCACCTTTAGGTGTCCTCTTCGGGATAGCGTCATTTAAAGAACGAGGGTCAGCACAACGTAAAAAAAAACTAGAAAAAAACCGGGAAAAAAAAACGGAGGAGACTTGCCGAAGATAAGACCATTACGGCTCGCCTTTAGGTGTCCACCTCGGGATAGCGTCATTTAAAGAACGAGGGTCAGCACAACGTAAAAAAAATGGAGGAGCCTGCCGAAGACGAGGCCGTTACGGCTCGCGTTTAGGTGTCCTCCTCAGGATAGCGTCATTTAAAAAACGAGGGTCAGGATAACGTAAAAAAAAAAAAAAGAAAATAAAAGAAAATAAAACCGGAGAAACCTGCCGAAGATTAGGCCATTACGGTTCGCCTTTAGGTGTCCTCCCTGGGATAGCGTCATTTAAAGAACGAGGGTCAGCACAACGTAAAAAAATGGAAAAAAATCGAAAAAAAAAACCAAAGGAGCCTGCTGAAGATGAGGCCATTACGGCTCGCCTTTAGTTGTCCTCCTCGGGATAACGTCATTTAAAGAACGAGGGTCAGCACAAGGTAAAAAAAAAAAAGAAAAAAAAAACCCGGAGGAGCATGCCGAAGATGAGGCCATTACGGCTCGTGTTTAGGTGTCCTCCTCGGGATAGCGTCATTTAAAGAACGAGGGTCAGCACAACGTAAAAAAAACTGGAAAAAAATCCGGGAAAAAAAATCGGAGGAGACTTGCCGAAAATGAGAACATTACGGCTCGCCTTTAGGTGTCCTCCTTGGGATAGCGTCATTTAAAGAACAAGGGTCAGCACAACGTAAAAAAAAATCGAAAAAAAAAAAAACCCGGAGGATCCTACCAAAGATGAGGCCATTACGGCTCGCCTTTAGTTGTCCTCCTCGCGATAGGGTCACTTAATGAACGAGGGTCAGCACAACGTAAAAAAAAAAAGAAAAGAAAACGGAGGAGCCAGTAGAAGATGAGGGCATAACGGCTCACCTTTAGGTGTCCTCTTCGGGATAACGTCATTTAAAGAACGAGGGTCAGCACAAGGTAAAAAAGAACTGGAAAAAAACCGGGAAAAAAAACGGAGGAGACTTCCCGAAGATGAGACCATTACGGCTCGCCTTTAGGTGTCCTCCTCGGGATAGCGTCATTTAAAGAACGAGGGTCAGCACAATGTAAAAAAAATGGAGGAGCCTGCCGAAGACGAGGCCGTTACGGGTCGCGTTTACGTGTCCACCTCAGGATAGCGTCATTTAGAGAACGAGGATCAGCACAACGTAAAAAAATAAGAAGAAAAAAACGAAAAATAAAACCGGAGAAACCTGCCGAAGATGAGGCCATTACGGTTCGACTTTAAGTGTCCTCCCCGGGATAGCGTCATTTAAAGAACGAGGGTCAGCACAACGTAAAAAAATGGAAAAAAAATCGAAAAAAAAAAACCAAAGGAGCCTGCCGAAGATGAGGCCATTACGGCTCGCCTTTAGTTGTCCTCCTCGGGATAACGTCATTTAAAGAACGAGGGTCAGCACAACGTAAAAAAAAAAGAAAAAAAAAACCCGGAGGAGCATGCCGAAGATGAGGCCATTACGGCTCGTGTTTAGGTGTCCTCCTCGGGATAGCGTCATTTAAAGAACGAGGGTCAGCACAACGTAAAAAAACTGGAAAAAAAACCGGGAAAAAAATCGGAGGAGACTTTCCGAAGATGAGACCATTACGGCTCGCCTTTAGGTGTCCTCCTCGGATAGCGTCATTTAAAGAACAAGGGTCAGCACAACGTAAAAAAAAAATTGGAAAAAAAAAACCCGGAGGATCCTACCGAAGATGAGGCCATTACGGCTCGCCTTTAGTTGTCCTCCTCGCGATAGCGTCATTTAATGAACGAGGGTCAGCACAACGTAAAAAAAAAGGAAAAGAAAACGGAGGAGCCAGTAGAAGATGAGGGCATAACGGCTCACCTTTAGGTGTCCTCTTCGGGATAGCGTCATTTAAAGAACGAGGGTCAGCACAACGTAAAAAAGAACTGGAAAAAAACCGGGAAAAAAAACGGAGGAGACTTCCCGAAGATGAGACCATTACGGCTCGCCTTTAGGTGTCCTCCTCGGGATAGCGTCATTTAAAGAACGAAGGTCAGCACAATGTAAAAAAATGGAGGAGCCTGCCGAAGACGAGGCCGTTACGGCTCGCGTTTAGGTGTCCTCCTCAGGATAGAGTCATTTAAAGAACGAGGGTCAGCACAACGTAAAAAAAGAAGAAGAAAAAAACAGAAAATAAAACCGGAGAAACCTGCCGAAGATGAGGCCATTACGGTTCACCTTTAGGTGTCCTCCCCGGGATAGCGTCATTTAAAGAACGAGGGTCAGCACAACGTAAAAAAATGGAAAAAAATCGAAAAAAAAAAAAACCAAAGGAGCCTGCCGAAGATGAGGCCATTACGGATCGCCTTTAGTTGTCTTCCTCGGGATAACGTAATTTAAAGAACGAGGGTCAACACAAGGTAAAAAAAAAAAAAGAAAAAAAAACCGGAGGAGCATGCCGAAGATGAGGCCATTACGGCTCGTGTTTAGGTGTCCTCCTCGAGATAGCGTCATTTAAAGAACGAGGGTCAGCACAACGTAAAAAAAAACTGGAAAAAAAATCGGGAAAAAAAATCGGAGGAGACTTGCCGAAGATGATACCATTACGGCTCGCCTTTCGGTGTCCTCCTCGGGATAGCGTCATTTAAAGAACAAGGGTCAGCACAACGTAAAAAAAAATCGGAGAAAAAAACCCGGAGGATCCTACCGAAGATGAGGCCATTACGGCTCGCCTTTAGTTGTCCTCCTCGCGATAGCGTCATTTAATGAACGAGGGTCAGCACAACGTAAAAAAAAAAGGAAAAGAAAATGGAGGAGCCAGTAGAAGATGAGGGCATAACGGCTCACCTTTAGGTGTCCTCTTCGGGATAGTGCCATTTAAAGAACGAGGGTCAGCACAACGTAAAAAAAAACTGGAAAAAAACTGGGAAAAAAAAACGGAGGAGACTTCCCGAAGATGAGACCATTACGGCTCGCCTTTAGGTGTCCTCCTCGGGATAGCGTCATTTAAAGAACGAAGGTCAGCACAATGTAAAAAAATGGAGGAGCCTGCCGAAGACGAGGCCGTTACGGCTCGCGTTTAGGTGTCCTCCTCAGGATAGAGTCATTTAAAGAACGAGGGTCAGCACAACGTAAAAAAAGAAAAAGAAAAAAACAGAAAATAAAACCGGAGAAAGCTGCCGAAGATGAGGCCATTACGGTTCGCCTTTAGGTGTCCTCCCCGGGATAGCGTCATTTAAAGAACGAGGGTCAGCACAACGTAAAAAAATGGAAAAAAAACCAAAGGAGCCTGCCGAAGATGAGGCCATTACGGCTCGCCTTTAGTTGTCCTCCTCGGGATAACGTCATTTAAAGAACGAGGGTCAGCACAACGTAAAAAAAAAAGAAAAAAAAAACCGGAGGAGCATGCCGAAGATGAGGCCATTACGGCTCGTGTTTAGGTGTCCTCCTCGGGATAGCGTCATTTAAAGAACAAGGGTCAGCACAACGTAAAAAAAAATCGGAAAAAAAAAACCCGGAGGATCCTACCGAAGATGAGGCCATTACGGCTCGCCTTTAGTTGTCCTCCTCGCGATAGCGTCATTTAATGAACGAGGGTCAGCACAACGTAAAAAAAAAAGGAAAAGAAAACGGAGGAGCCAGTAGAAGATGAGGGCATAACGGCTCACCTTTAGGTGTCCTCTTCGGGATAGCGTCATTTAAAGAACAAGGGTCAGCACAACGTAAAAAAGAACTGGAAAAAAACCGGGAAAAAAAACGGAGGAGACTACCCGAAGATGAGGCCACTACGGCTCGCCTTTAGGTGTCCTCCTCGGGATAGCGTCATTTAAAGAACGAGGGTCAGCACAACGTAAAAAAAATGGAGGAGCCTGCCGAAGACGAGGCCGTTACGGCTCGCGTTTAGGTGTCCTCCTCAGGATAGCGTCATTTAAAGAACGAGGGTCAGCACAACGTAAAAAAATAAGAAGAAAAAAACAGAAAATAAAACCGGAGAAACCTGCCGAAGATGAGGCCATTACAATTCGCCTTTAGGTGTCCTCCCCGGGATAGCGTCATTTAAAGAACGAGGGTCAGCACAACGTAAAAAAATGGAAAAAAATAAAAAAAAAAAACCAAAGGAGCCTGCCGAAGATGAGGCCATTACGGCTCGCCTTTAGTTGTCCTCCTCGGGATAACGTCATTTAAAGAACGAGGGTCAGCACAACGTAAAAAAAAAAGAAAAAAAAACCGGAGGAGCATGCCGAAGATGAGGCCATTACGGCTCGTGTTTAGGTGTCCTCCTCGGGATAGCGTCATTTAAAGAACGAGGGTCAGCACAACGTAAAAAAAAACTTGAAAAAAATCGGAGGAGACTTGCCGAAGATGAGACCATTACGGCTCGCCTTTCGGTGTCCTCCTCGGGATAGCGTCATTTAAAGAACAAGGGTCAGCACAACGTAAAAAAAAATCGGAAAAAAAAACCCGGAGGATCCTACCGAAGATGAGGCCATTACGGCTCGCCTTTAGTTGTCCTCCTCGCGATAGCGTCATTTAATGAACGAGGGTCAGCAAAACGTAAAAAAAAAAGGAAAAGAAAACGGAGGAGCCAGTAGAAGATGAGGGCATAACGGCTCACCTTTAGGTGTCCTCTTCGGGATAGCGTCATTTAAAGAACGAGGGTCAGCACAACGTAAAAAAAAAAACTGGAAAAAAACCGGGAAAAAAATGGAGGAGACTTGCCGAAGATGAGACCATTACAGCTCGCCTTTAGGTGTCCTCCTCGGGATAGCATCATTTAAAGAACGAGGGTCAGCACAATGTAAAAAAAATGGAGGAGCCTGTCGAAGACAAGGCCGTTACGGCTCTCGTTTAGGTGTCCTTTTCAGGATAGCGTCATTTAAAGAACGAGAGTCAGCACAACGTAAAAAAAAACTGGAAAAAAAACCGGGAAAAAAGTCGGAGGAGACTTGCCGAAGATGAGACCATTACGACTCGCCTTTAGGTGTCCTCCTCGGGATAGCGTCAATTAAAGAACAAGGGTCAGCAGAACGTAAAAAAAAATCGGAAAAAAAAAAACCCGGAGGATCCTACCGAAGATGAGGGCATAACAGCTCACCTTTAGGTGTCCTCTTCGGGATAGCGTCATTTAAAGAACGAGGGTCAGCACAACGTAAAAAAAAACTAGAAAAAAACCAGGAAAAAAAAACGGAGGAGACTTGCCGAAGATAAGACCATTACGGCTCGCCTTTAGGTGTCCACCTCGGGATAGCGTCATTTAAAGAACGAGGGTCAGCACAACGTAAAAAAAATGGAGGAGCCTGCCGAAGACGAGGCCGTTACGGCTCGCGTTTAGGTGTCCTCCTCAGGATAGCGTCATTTAAAAAACGAGGGTCAGGACAACGTAAAAAAAAAAAAAGAAAAAAAAAGAAAATAAAACCGGAGAAACCTGCCGAAGATGAGGCCATTACGGTTCGCCTTTAGGTGTCCTCCCCGGGATAGCGTCATTTAAAGAACGAGGGTCAGCACAACGTAAAAAAATGGAAAAAAAACCAAAGGAGCCTGCCGAAGATGAGGCCATTACGGCTCGCCTTTAGTTGTCCTCCTCGGGATAACGTCATTTAAAGAACGAGGGTCAGCACAACGTAAAAAAAAAAGAAAAAAAAAACCGGAGGAGCATGCCGAAGATGAGGCCATTACAGCTCGTGTTTAGGTGTCCTCCTCGGGATAGCGTCATTTAAAGAACAAGGGTCAGCACAACGTAAAAAAAAATCGGAAAAAAAAAACCCGGAGGATCCTACCGAAGATGAGGCCATTACGGCTCGCCTTTAGTTGTCCTCCTCGCGATAGCGTCATTTAATGAACGAGGGTCAGCACAACGTAAAAAAAAAAGGAAAAGAAAACGGAGGAGCCAGTAGAAGATGAGGGCATAACGGCTCACCTTTAGGTGTCCTCTTCGGGATAGCGTCATTTAAAGAACGAGGGTCAGCACAACGTAAAAAAGAACTGGAAAAAAACCGGGAAAAAAAACGGAGGAGACTACCCGAAGATGAGGCCACTACGGCTCGCCTTTAGGTGTCCTCCTCGGGATAGCGTCATTTAAAGAACGAGGGTCAGCACAACGTAAAAAAAATGGAGGAGCCTGCCGAAGACGAGGCCGTTACGGCTCGCGTTTAGGTGTCCTCCTCAGGATAGCGTCATTTAAAGAACGAGGGTCAGCACAACGTAAAAAAATAAGAAGAAAAAAACATAAAATAAAACCAGAGAAACCTGCCGAAGATGAGGCCATTACGATTCGCCTTTAGGTGTCCTCCCCGGGATAGCGTCATTTAAAGAACGAGGGTCAGCACAACGTAAAAAAATGGAAAAAAATAAAAAAAAAAAACCAAAGGAGCCTGCCGAAGATGAGGCCATTACGGCTCGCCTTTAGTTGTCCTCCTCGGGATAACGTCATTTAAAGAACGAGGGTCAGCACAACGTAAAAAAAAAAGAAAAAAAACCGGAGGAGCATGCCGAAGATGAGGCCATTACGGCTCGTGTTTAGGTGTCCTCCTCGGGATAGCGTCATTTAAAGAACGAGGGTCAGCACAACGTAAAAAAAAACTTGAAAAAAATCGGAGGAGACTTGCCGAAGATGAGACCATTACGGCTCGCCTTTCGGTGTCCTCCTCGGGATAGCGTCATTTAAAGAACAAGGGTCAGCACAACGTAAAAAAAAATCGGAAAAAAAAACCCGAAGGATCCTACCGAAGATGAGGCCATTACAGCTCGCCTTTAGTTGTCCTCCTCGCGATAGCGTCATTTAATGAACGAGGGTCAGCAAAACGTAAAAAAAAAAAGGAAAAGAAAACGGAGGAGCCAGTAGAAGATGAGGGCATAACGGCTCACCTTTAGGTGTCCTCTTCGGGATAGCGTCATTTAAAGAACGAGGGTCAGCACAACGTAAAAAAAAAAAACTGGAAAAAAACCGGGAAAAAAATGGAGGAGACTTGCCGAAGATGAGACCATTACAGCTCGCCTTTAGGTGTCCTCCTCGGGATAGCATCATTTAAAGAACGAGGGTCAGCACAATGTAAAAAAAATGGAGGAGCCTGTCGAAGACAAGGCCGTTACGGCTCTCGTTTAGGTGTCCTTTTCAGGATAGCGTCATTTAAAGAACGAGAGTCAGCACAACGTAAAAAAAAACTGGAAAAAAAACCGGGAAAAAAGTCGGAGGAGACTTGCCGAAGATGAGACCATTACGACTCGCCTTTAGGTGTCCTCCTCGGGATAGCGTCAATTAAACAACAAGGGTCAGCAGAACGTAAAAAAAAATCGGAAAAAAAAAACCCGGAGGATCCTACCGAAGATGAGGGCATAACAGCTCACCTTTAGGTGTCCTCTTCGGGATAGCGTCATTTAAAGAACGAGGGTCAGCACAACGTAAAAAAAAACTAGAAAAAAACCAGGAAAAAAAAACGGAGGAGACTTGCCGAAGATAAGACCATTACGGCTCGCCTTTAGGTGTCCACCTCGGGATAGCGTCATTTAAAGAACGAGGGTCAGCACAACGTAAAAAAAATGGAGGAGCCTGCCGAAGACGAGGCCGTTACGGCTCGCGTTTAGGTGTCCTCCTCAGGATAGCGTCATTTAAAAAACGAGGGTCAGGACAACGTAAAAAAAAAAAAAGAAAAAAAAAGAAAATAAAACCGGAGAAACCTGCCGAAGATGAGGCCATTACGGTTCGCCTTTAGGTGTCCTCCCCGGGATAGCGTCATTTAAAGAACGAGGGTCAGCACAACGTAAAAAAATGGAAAAAAATCGAAAAAAAAAACCAAAGGAGCCTGCTGAAGATGAGGCCATTACGGCTCGCCTTTAGTTGTCCTCCTCGGGATAACGTCATTTAAAGAACGAGGGTCAGCACAAGGTAAAAAAAAAAAAGAAAAAAAAAACCCGGAGGAGCATGCCGAAGATGAGGCCATTACTGCTCGTGTTTAGGTGTCCTCCTCGGGATAGCGTCATTTAAAGAACGAGGGTCAGCACAACGTAAAAAAAACTGGAAAAAAATCCGGGAAAAAAAATCGGAGGAGACTTGCCGAAAATGAGAACATTACGGCTCGCCTTTAGGTGTCCTCCTTGGGATAGCGTCATTTAAAGAACAAGGGTCAGCACAACGTAAAAAAAAATCGGAAAAAAAAAAACCCGGAGGATCCTACCGAAGATGAGGCCATTACGGCTCGCCTTTAGTTGTCCTCCTCGCGATAGGGTCACTTAATGAACGAGGGTCAGCACAACGTAAAAAAAAAAAGAAAAGAAAACGGAGGAGCCAGTAGAAGATGAGGGCATAACGGCTCACCTTTAGGTGTCCTCTTCGGGATAACGTCATTTAAAGAACGAGGGTCAGCACAACGTAAAAAAGAACGGGAAAAAAACCGGGAAGAAAAACGGAGGAGACTTCCCGAAGATGAGACCATTACGGCTCGCCTTTAGGTGTCCTCCTCGGGATAGCGTTATTTAAAGAACGATGGTCAGCACAATGTAAAAAAAATGGAGGAGCCTGCCGAAGACGAGGCCGTTACGGCTCGCGTTTACGTGTCCACCTCAGGATAGCGTCATTTAGAGAACGAGGGTCAGCACAACGTAAAAAAATAAGAAGAAAAAAACGAAAAATAAAACCGGAGAAACCTGCCGAAGATGAGGCCATTACGGTTCGACTTTAAGTGTCCTCCCCGGGATAGCGTCATTTAAAGAACGAGGGTCAGCACAACGTAAAAAAATGGAAAAAAAATCGAAAAAAAAAAACCAAAGGAGCCTGCCGAAGATGAGGCCATTACGGCTCGCCTTTAGTTGTCCTCCTCGGGATAACGTCATTTAAAGAACGAGGGTCAGCACAACGTAAAAAAAAAAGAAAAAAAAACCCGGAGGAGCATGCCGAAGATGAGGCCATTACGGCTCGTGTTTAGGTGTCCTCCTCGGGATAGCGTCATTTAAAGAACGAGGGTCAGCACAACGTAAAAAAACTGGAAAAAAAACCGGGAAAAAAATCGGAGGAGACTTTCCGAAGATGAGACCATTACGGCTCGCCTTTAGGTGTCCTCCTCGGATAGCGTCATTTAAAGAACAAGGGTCAGCACAACGTAAAAAAAAATTGGAAAAAAAAAACCCGGAGGATCCTACCGAAGATGAGGCCATTACGGCTCGCCTTTAGTTGTCCTCCTCGCGATAGCGTCATTTAATGAACGAGGGTCAGCACAACGTAAAAAAAAAGGAAAAGAAAACGGAGGAGCCAGTAGAAGATGAGGGCATAACGGCTCACCTTTAGGTGTCCTGTTCGGGATAGCGTCATTTAAAGAACGAGGAGCACAACGTAAAAAAAAACTGGAAAAAAACCGGGAAAAAAAAACGGAGGAGACTTCCCGAAGATGAGACCATTACGGCTCGCCTTTAGGTGTCCTCCTCGGGATAGCGTCATTTAAAGAACGAAGGTCAGCATAATCTAAAAAAATGGAGGAGCCTGCCGAAGACGAGGCCGTTACGGCTCGCGTTTAGGTGTCCTCCTCAGGATAGAGTCATTTAAAGAACGAGGGTCAGCACAACGTAAAAAAAGAAGAAGAAAAAAACAGAAAATAAAACCGGAGAAACCTGCCGAAGATGAGGCCATTACGGTTCGCCTTTAGGTGTCCTCCCCGGGATAGCGTCATTTAAAGAACGAGGGTCAGCACAACGTAAAAAAATGGAAAAAAATCGAAAAAAAAAAAACCAAAGGAGCTTGCCGAAGATGAGGCCATTACGGATCGCCTTTAGTTGTCCTCCTCGGGATAACGTCATTTAAAGAACGAGGGTCAACACAAGGTAAAAAAAAAAAAGAAAAAAAAACCGGAGGAGCATGCCGAAGATGAGGCCATTACGGCTCGTGTTTAGGTGTCCTCCTCGAGATAGCGTCATTTAAAGAACGAGGGTCAGCACAACGTAAAAAAAAACTGGAAAAAAAATCGGGAAAAAAAATCGGAGGAGACTTGCCGAAGATGATACCATTACGGCTCGCCTTTCGGTGTCCTCCTCGGGATAGCGTCATTTAAAGAACAAGGGTCAGCACAACGTAAAAAAAAATCGGAGAAAAAAACCCGGAGGATCGTACCGAAGATGAGGCCATTACGGCTCGCCTTTAGTTGTCCTCCTCGCGATAGCGTCATTTAATGAACGAGGGTCAGCACAACGTAAAAAAAAAAGGAAAAGAAAATGGAGGAGCCAGTAGAAGATGAGGGCATAACGGCTCACCATTAGGTGTCCTCTTCGGGATAGTGCCATTTAAAGAACGAGGGTTAGCACAACGTAAAAAAAAACTGGAAAAAAACTGGGAAAAAAAAACGAAGGAGACTTCCCGAAGATGAGACCATTACGGCTCGCCTTTAGGTGTCCTCCTCGGGATAGCGTCATTTAAAGAACGAAGGTCAGCACAATGTAAAAAAATGGAGGAGCCTGCCGAAGACGAGGCCGTTACGGCTCGCGTTTAGGTGTCCTCCTCAGGATAGAGTCATTTAAAGAACGAGGGTCAGCACAACGTAAAAAAAGAAAAAGAAAAAAATAGAAAATAAAACCGGAGAAACCTGCCGAAGATGAGGCCATTACGGTTCGCCTTTAGGTGTCCTCCCCGGGATAGCGTCATTTAAAGAACGAGGGTCAGCACAACGTAAAAAAATGGAAAAAAAACCAAAGGAGCCTGCCGAAGATGAGGCCATTACGGCTCGCCTTTAGTTGTCCTGCTCGGGATAACGTCATTTAAAGAACGAGGGTCAGCACAACGTAAAAAAAAAAGAAAAAAAAAACCGGAGGAGCATGCCGAAGATGAGGCCATTACGGCTCGTGTTTAGGTGTCCTCCTCGGGATAGCGTCATTTAAAGAACAAGGGTCAGCACAACGTAAAAAAAAATCGGAAAAAAAAAACCCGGAGGATCCTACCGAAGATGAGGCCATTACGGCTCGCCTTTAGTTGTCCTCCTCGCGATAGCGTCATTTAATGAACGAGGGTCAGCACAACGTAAAAAAAAAAGGAAAAGAAAACGGAGGAGCCAGTAGAAGATGAGGGCATAACGGCTCACCTTTAGGTGTCCTCTTCGGGATAGCGTCATTTAAAGAACGAGGGTCAGCACAACGTAAAAAAGAACTGGAAAAAAACCGGGAAAAAAAACGGAGGAGACTACCCGAAGATGAGGCCACTACGGCTCGCCTTTAGGTGTCCTCCTCGGGATAGCGTCATTTAAAGAACGAGGGTCAGCACAACGTAAAAAAAATGGAGGAGCCTGCCGAAGACGAGGCCGTTACGGCTCGCGTTTAGGTGTCCTCCTCAGGATAGCGTCATTTAAAGAACGAGGGTCAGCACAACGTAAAAAAATAAGAAGAAAAAAACAGAAAATAAAATCGGAGAAACCTGCCGAAGATGAGGCCATTACGATTCGCCTTTAGGTGTCCTCCCCAGGATAGCGTCATTTAAAGAACGAGGGTCAGCACAACGTAAAAAAATGGAAAAAAATAAAAAAAAAAACCAAAGGAGCCTGCCGAAGATGAGGCCATTACGGCTCGCCTTTAGTTGTCCTCCTCGGGATAACGTCATTTAAAGAACGAGGGTCAGCACAACGTAAAAAAAAAAGAAAAAAAAACCGGAGGAGCATGCCGAAGATGAGGCCATTACGGCTCGTGTTTAGGTGTCCTCCTCGGGATTGCGTCATTTAAAGAACGAGGGTCAGCACAACGTAAAAAAAAACTTGAAAAAAATCGGAGGAGACTTGCCGAAGATGAGACCATTACGGCTCGCCTTTCGGTGTCCTCCTCGGGATAGCGTCATTTAAAGAACAAGGGTCAGCACAACGTAAAAAAAAATCGGAAAAAAAAACCCGGAGGATCCTACCGAAGATGAGGCCATTATGGCTCGCCTTTAGCTGTCCTCCTCGCGATAGCGTCATTTAATGAACGAGGGTCAGCAAAACATAAAAAAAAAAGGAAAAGAAAACGGAGGAGCCAGTAGAAGATGAGGGCATAACGGCTCACCTTTAGGTGTCCTCTTCGGGATAGCGTCATTTAAAGAACGAGGGTCAGCACAACGTAAAAAAAAAAAACTGGAAAAAAACCGGGAAAAAAATGGAGGAGACTTGCCGAAGATGAGACCATTACAGCTCGCCTTTAGGTGTCCTCCTCGGGATAGCATCATTTAAAGAACGAGGGTCAGCACAATGTAAAAAAAATGGAGGAGCCTGTCGAAGACAAGGCCGTTACGGCTCGCGTTTAGGTGTCCTTTTCAGGATAGCGTCATTTAAAGAACGAGAGTCAGCACAACGTAAAAAAAGACTGGAAAAAAAACCGGGAAAAAAGTCGGAGGAGACTTGCCGAAGATGAGACCATTACGACTCGCCTTTAGGTGTCCTCCTCGGGATAGCGTCAATTAAAGAACAAGGGTCAGCAGAACGTAAAAAAAAATCGGAAAAAAAAAACCCGGAGGATCCTACCGAAGATGAGGGCATAACAGCTCACCTTTAGGTGTCCTCTTCGGGATAGCGTCATTTAAAGAACGAGGGTCAGCACAACGTAAAAAAAAACTAGAAAAAAACCAGGAAAAAAAAACGGAGGAGACTTGCCGAAGATAAGACCATTACGGCTCGCCTTTAGGTGTCCACCTCGGGATAGCGTCATTTAAAGAACGAGGGTCAGCACAACGTAAAAAAAATGGAGGAGCCTGCCGAAGACGAGGCCGTTACGGCTCGCGTTTAGGTGTCCTCCTCAGGATAGCGTCATTTAAAAAACGAGGGTCAGGACAACGTAAAAAAAAAAAAGAAAAAAAAAGAAAATAAAACCGGAGAAACCTGCCGAAGATGAGGCCATTACGGTTCGCCTTTAGGTGTCCTCCCCGGGATAGCGTCATTTAAAGAACGAGGGTCAGCACAACGTAAAAAAATGGAAAAAAATCGAAAAAAAAAACCAAAGGAGCCTGCTGAAGATGAGGCCATTACGGCTCGCCTTTAGTTGTCCTCCTCGCGATAACGTCATTTAAAGAACGAGGGTCAGCACAAGGTAAAAAAAAAAAAGAAAAAAAAAACCCGGAGGAGCATGCCGAAGATGAGGCCATTACGGCTCGTGTTTAGGTGTCCTCCTCGGGATAGCGTCATTTAAAGAACGAGGGTCAGCACAACGTAAAAAAAACTGGAAAAAAATCCGGGAAAAAAAATCGGAGGAGACTTGCCGAAAATGAGAACATTACGGCTCGCCTTTAGGTGTCCTCCTTGGGATAGCGTCGTTTAAAGAACAAGGGTCAGCACAACGTAAAAAAAAATCGGAAAAAAAAAAACCCGGAGGATCCTACCGAAGATGAGGCCATTACGGCTCGCCTTTAGTTGTCCTCCTCGAGATAGGGTCACTTAATGAACGAGGGTCAGCACAACGTAAAAAAAAAAAGAAAAGAAAACGGAGGAGCCAGTAGAAGATGAGGGCATAACGGCTCACCTTTAGGTGTCCTCTTCGGGATAACGTCATTTAAAGAACGAGGGTCAGCACAACGTAAAAAAGAACTGGAAAAAAACCGGGAAAAAAAACGGAGGAGACTTCCCGAAGATGAGACCATTACGGCTCGCCTTTAGGTGTCCTCCTCGGGATAGCGTCATTTAAAGAACGATGGTCAGCACAATGTAAAAAAAATGGAGGAGCCTGCCGAAGACGAGGCCGTTACGGCTCGCGTTTACGTGTCCACCTCAGGATAGCGTCATTTAGAGAACGAGGGTCAGCACAACGTAAAAAAATAAGAAGAAAAAAACGAAAAATAAAACCGGAGAAACCTGCCGAAGATGAGGCCATTACGGTTCGACTTTAAGTGTCCTCCCCGGGATAGCGTCATTTAAAGAACGAGGGTCAGCACAACGTAAAAAAATGGAAAAAAAATCGAAAAAAAAAAAACCAAAGGAGCCTGCCGAAGATGAGGCCATTACGGCTCGCCTTTAGTTGTCCTCCTCGGGATAACGTCATTTAAAGAACGAGGGTCAGCACAACGTAAAAAAAAAAGAAAAAAAAACCCGGAGGAGCATGCCGAAGATGAGGCCATTACGGCTCGTGTTTAGGTGTCCTCCTCGGGATAGCGTCATTTAAAGAACGAGGGTCAGCACAACGTAAAAAAACTGGAAAAAAAACCGGGAAAAAAATCGGAGGAGACTTTCCGAAGATGAGACCATTACGGCTCGCCTTTAGGTGTCCTCCTCGGATAGCGTCATTTAAAGAACAAGGGTCAGCACAACGTAAAAAAAAATTGGAAAAAAAAAACCCGGAGGATCCTACCGAAGATGAGGCCATTACGGCTCGCCTTTAGTTGTCCTCCTCGCGATAGCGTCATTTAATGAACGAGGGTCAGCACAACGTAAAAAAAAAGGAAAAGAAAACGGAGGAGCCAGTAGAAGATGAGGGCATAACGGCTCACCTTTAGGTGTCCTGTTCGGGATAGCGTCATTTAAAGAACGAGGAGCACAACGTAAAAAAAAACTGGAAAAAAACCGGGAAAAAAAAACGGAGGAGACTTCCCGAAGATGAGACCATTACGGCTCGCCTTTAGGTGTCCTCCTCGGGATAGCGTCATTTAAAGAACGAAGGTCAGCACAATGTAAAAAAATGGAGGAGCCTGCCGAAGACGAGGCCGTTACGGCTCGCGTTTAGGTGTCCTCCTCAGGATAGAGTCATTTAAAGAACGAGGGTCAGCACAACGTAAAAAAAGAAGAAGAAAAAAACAGAAAATAAAACCGGAGAAACCTGCCGAAGATGAGGCCATTACGGTTCGCCTTTAGGTGTCCTCCCCGGGATAGCGTCATTTAAAGAACGAGGGTCAGCACAACGTAAAAAAATGGAAAAAAATCGAAAAAAAAAAAACCAAAGGAGCTTGCCGAAGATGAGGCCATTACGGATCGCCTTTAGTTGTCCTCCTCGGGATAACGTCATTTAAAGAACGAGGGTCAACACAAGGTAAAAAAAAAAAAGAAAAAAAAACCGGAGGAGCATGCCGAAGATGAGGCCATTACGGCTCGTGTTTAGGTGTCCTCCTCGAGATAGCGTCATTTAAAGAACGAGGGTCAGCACAACGTAAAAAAAAACTGGAAAAAAAATCGGGAAAAAAAATCGGAGGAGACTTGCCGAAGATGAACCATTACGGCTCGCCTTTCGGTGTCCTCCTCGGGATAGCGTCATTTAAAGAACAAGGGTCAGCACAACGTAAAAAAAAATCGGAGAAAAAAACCCGGAGGATCGTACCGAAGATGAGGCCATTACGGCTCGCCTTTAGTTGTCCTCCTCGCGATAGCGTCATTTAATGAACGAGGGTCAGCACAACGTAAAAAAAAAAGGAAAAGAAAATGGAGGAGCCAGTAGAAGATGAGGGCATAACGGCTCACCTTTAGGTGTCCTCTTCGGGATAGTGCCATTTAAAGAACGAGGGTCAGCACAACGTAAAAAAAAACTGGAAAAAAACTGGGAAAAAAAAACGAAGGAGACTTCCCGAAGATGAGGCCATTACGGCTCGCCTTTAGTTGTCCTCCTCGGGATAACGTCATTTAAAGAACGAGGGTCAGCACAACGTAAAAAAAAAAAAGAAAAAAAAAACCCGGAGGAGCATGCCGAAGATGAGGCCATTACGGCTCGTGTTTAGGTGTCCTCCTCGGGATAGCGTCATTTAAAGAACGAGGGTCAGCACAACGTAAAAAAAACTGGAAAAAAATCCGGGAAAAAAAATCGGAGGAGACTTGCCGAAAATGAGAACATTACGGCTCGCCTTTAGGTGTCCTCCTTGGGATAGCGTCATTTAAAGAACAAGGGTCAGCACAACGTAAAAAAAAATCGGAAAAAAAAAAACCCGGAGGATCCTACCGAAGATGAGGCCATTACGGCTCGCCTTTAGTTGTCCTCCTCGAGATAGGGTCACTTAATGAACGAGGGTCAGCACAACGTAAAAAAAAAAAGAAAAGAAAACGGAGGAGCCAGTAGAAGATGAGGGCATAACGGCTCACCTTTAGGTGTCCTCTTCGGGATAACGTCATTTAAAGAACGAGGGTCAGCACAACGTAAAAAAGAACTGGAAAAAAACCGGGAAAAAAAACGGAGGAGACTTCCCGAAGATGAGACCATTACGGCTCGCCTTTAGGTGTCCTCCTCGGGATAGCGTCATTTAAAGAACGATGGTCAGCACAATGTAAAAAAAATGGAGGAGCCTGCCGAAGACGAGGCCGTTACGGCTCGCGTTTACGTGTCCACCTCAGGATAGCGTCATTTAGAGAACGAGGGTCAGCACAACGTAAAAAAATAAGAAGAAAAAAACGAAAAATAAAACCGGAGAAACCTGCCGAAGATGAGGCCATTACGGTTCGACTTTAAGTGTCCTCCCCGGGATAGCGTCATTTAAAGAACGAGGGTCAGCACAACGTAAAAAAATGGAAAAAAAATCGAAAAAAAAAAACCAAAGGAGCCTGCCGAAGATGAGGCCATTACGGCTCGCCTTTAGTTGTCCTCCTCGGGATAACGTCATTTAAAGAACGAGGGTCAGCACAACGTAAAAAAAAAAAAGAAAAAAAAAACCCGGAGGAGCATGCCGAAGATGAGGCCATTACGGCTCGTGTTTAGGTGTCCTCCTCGGGATAGCGTCATTTAAAGAACGAGGGTCAGCACAACGTAAAAAAAACTGGAAAAAAATCCGGGAAAAAAAATCGGAGGAGACTTGCCGAAAATGAGAACATTACGGCTCGCCTTTAGGTGTCCTCCTTGGGATAGCGTCATTTAAAGAACAAGGGTCAGCACAACGTAAAAAAAAATCGGAAAAAAAAAAACCCGGAGGATCCTACCGAAGATGAGGCCATTACGGCTCGCCTTTAGTTGTCCTCCTCGAGATAGGGTCACTTAATGAACGAGGGTCAGCACAACGTAAAAAAAAAAAGAAAAGAAAACGGAGGAGCCAGTAGAAGATGAGGGCATAACGGCTCACCTTTAGGTGTCCTCTTCGGGATAACGTCATTTAAAGAACGAGGGTCAGCACAACGTAAAAAAGAACTGGAAAAAAACCGGGAAAAAAAACGGAGGAGACTTCCCGAAGATGAGACCATTACGGCTCGCCTTTAGGTGTCCTCCTCGGGATAGCGTCATTTAAAGAACGATGGTCAGCACAATGTAAAAAAAATGGAGGAGCCTGCCGAAGACGAGGCCGTTACGGCTCGCGTTTACGTGTCCACCTCAGGATAGCGTCATTTAGAGAACGAGGGTCAGCACAACGTAAAAAAATAAGAAGAAAAAAACGAAAAATAAAACCGGAGAAACCTGCCGAAGATGAGGCCATTACGGTTCGACTTTAAGTGTCCTCCCCGGGATAGCGTCATTTAAAGAACGAGGGTCAGCACAACGTAAAAAAATGGAAAAAAAATCGAAAAAAAAAAACCAAAGGAGCCTGCCGAAGATGAGGCCATTACGGCTCGCCTTTAGTTGTCCTCCTCGGGATAACGTCATTTAAAGAACGAGGGTCAGCACAACGTAAAAAAAAAAGAAAAAAAAACCCGGAGGAGCATGCCGAAGATGAGGCCATTACGGCTCGTGTTTAGGTGTCCTCCTCGGGATAGCGTCATTTAAAGAACGAGGGTCAGCACAACGTAAAAAAACTGGAAAAAAAACCGGGAAAAAAATCGGAGGAGACTTTCCGAAGATGAGACCATTACGGCTCGCCTTTAGGTGTCCTCCTCGGATAGCGTCATTTAAAGAACAAGGGTCAGCACAACGTAAAAAAAAATTGGAAAAAAAAAACCCGGAGGATCCTACCGAAGATGAGGCCATTACGGCTCGCCTTTAGTTGTCCTCCTCGCGATAGCGTCATTTAATGAACGAGGGTCAGCACAACGTAAAAAAAAAGGAAAAGAAAACGGAGGAGCCAGTAGAAGATGAGGGCATAACGGCTCACCTTTAGGTGTCCTGTTCGGGATAGCGTCATTTAAAGAACGAGGAGCACAACGTAAAAAAAAATTGGAAAAAAACCGGGAAAAAAAAACGGAGGAGACTTCCCGAAGATGAGACCATTACGGCTCGCCTTTAGGTGTCCTCCTCGGGATAGCGTCATTTAAAGAACGAAGGTCAGCACAATGTAAAAAAATGGAGGAGCCTGCCGAAGACGAGGCCGTTACGGCTCGCGTTTAGGTGTCCTCCTCAGGATAGAGTCATTTAAAGAACGAGGGTCAGCACAACGTAAAAAAAGAAGAAGAAAAAAACAGAAAATAAAACCGGAGAAACCTGCCGAAGATGAGGCCATTACGGTTCGCCTTTAGGTGTCCTCCTCGGGATAACGTCATTTAAAGAACGAGGGTCAACACAAGGTAAAAAAAAAAAAGAAAAAAAAACCGGAGGAGCATGCCGAAGATGAGGCCATTACGGCTCGTGTTTAGGTGTCCTCCTCGAGATAGCGTCATTTAAAGAACGAGGGTCAGCACAACGTAAAAAAAAACTGGAAAAAAAATCGGGAAAAAAAATCGGAGGAGACTTGCCGAAGATGATACCATTACGGCTCGCCTTTCGGTGTCCTCCTCGGGATAGCGTCATTTAAAGAACAAGGGTCAGCACAACGTAAAAAAAATCGGAGAAAAAAACCCGGAGGATCGTGCCGAAGATGAGGCCATTACGGCTCGCCTTTAGTTGTCCTCCTCGCGATAGCGTCATTTAATGAACGAGGGTCAGCACAACGTAAAAAAAAAAGGAAAAGAAAATGGAGGAGCCAGTAGAAGATGAGGGCATAACGGCTCACCTTTAGGTGTCCTCTTCGGGATAGTGCCATTTAAAGAACGAGGGTCAGCACAACGTAAAAAAAAACTGGAAAAAAACTGGGAAAAAAAAACGAAGGAGACTTCCCGAAGATGAGACCATTACGGCTCGCCTTTAGGTGTCCTCCTCGGGATAGCGTCATTTAAAGAACGAAGGTCAGCACAATGTAAAAAAATGGAGGAGCCTGCCGAAGACGAGGCCGTTACGGCTCGCGTTTAGGTGTCCTCCTCAGGATAGAGTCATTTAAAGAACGAGGGTCAGCACAACGTAAAAAAAGAAAAAGAAAAAAACAGAAAATAAAACCGGAGAAACCTGCCGAAGATGAGGCCATTACGGTTCGCCTTTAGGTGTCCTCCCCGGGATAGCGTCATTTAAAGAACGAGGGTCAGCACAACGTAAAAAAATGGAAAAAAAACCAAAGGAGCCTGCCGAAGATGAGGCCATTACGGCTCGCCTTTAGTTGTCCTCCTCGGGATAACGTCATTTAAAGAACGAGGGTCAGCACAACGTAAAAAAAAAAGAAAAAAAAAACCGGAGGAGCATGCCGAAGATGAGGCCATTACGGCTCGTGTTTAGGTGTCCTCCTCGGGATAGCGTCATTTAAAGAACAAGGGTCAGCACAACGTAAAAAAAAATCGGAAAAAAAAAACCCGGAGGATCCTACCGAAGATGAGGCCATTACGGCTCGCCTTTAGTTGTCCTCCTCGCGATAGCGTCATTTAATGAACGAGGGTCAGCACAACGTAAAAAAAAAAAGGAAAAGAAAACGGAGGAGCCAGTAGAAGATGAGGGCATAACGGCTCACCTTTAGGTGTCCTCTTCGGGATAGCGTCATTTAAAGAACGAGGGTCAGCACAACGTAAAAAAGAACTGGAAAAAAACCGGGAAAAAAAACGGAGGAGACTACCCGAAGATGAGACCACTACGGCTCGCCTTTAGGTGTCCTCCTCGGGATAGCGTCATTTAAAGAACGAGGGTCAGCACAACGTAAAAAAAATGGAGGAGCCTGCCGAAGACGAGGCCGTTACGGCTCGCGTTTAGGTGTCCTCCTCAGGATAGCGTCATTTAAAGAACGAGGGTCAGCACAACGTAAAAAAATAAGAAGAAAAAAATAGAAAATAAAACCGGAGAAACCTGCCGAAGATGAGGCCATTACGGTTCGCCTTTAGGTGTCCTCCCCGGGATAGCGTCATTTAAAGAACGAGGGTCAGCACAACGTAAAAAAATGGAAAAAAATCGAAATAAAAAACCAAAGGAGCCTGCCGAAGATGAGGCCATTACGGCTCACCTTTAGTTGTCCTCCTCGGGATAACGTCATTTAAAGAACGAGGGTCAGCACAACGTAAAAAAAAAAGAAAAAAAAAACCGGAGGAGCATGCCGAAGATGTGGCCATTACGGCTCGTGTTTAGGTGTCCTCCTCGGGATAGCGTCATTTAAAGAACGAGGGTCAGCACAACGTAAAAAAAAACTTGAAAAAAATCGGGAAAAAAAATCGGAGGGGACTTGCCGAAGATGAGACCATTACGGCTCGCCTTTCGGTGTCCTCCTCGGGATAGCGTCATTTAAAGAACAAGGGTCAGCACAACGTAAAAAAAAATCGGAAAAAAAAACCCGGAGGATCCTACCGAAGATGAGGCCATTACGGCTCGCCTTTAGTTGTCCTCCTCGCGATAGCGTCATTTAATGAACGAGGGTCAGCAAAACGTAAAAAAAAAAGGAAAAGAAAACGGAGGAGCCAGTAGAAGATGAGGGCATAACGGCTCACCTTTAGGTGTCCTCTTCGGGATAGCGTCATTTAAAGAACGAGGGTCAGCACAACGTAAAAAAAAAAACCGGAAAAAAACCGGGAAAAAAATGAAGGAGACTTGCCGAAGATGAGACCATTACAACTCGCCTTTAGGTATCCTCCTCGGGATAGCATCATTTAAACAACGAGGGTCAGCACAATGTAAAAAAAATGGAGGAGCCTACCGAAGACGAGGCCGTTACGGCCCGCGTTTAGGTGTCCTTTTCAGGATAGCGTCATTTAAAGAACGAGGGTCAGCACAACGTAAAAAAAAATGGAAAAAAAACCCGAAAAAAATCGGAGGAGACTTGCCGAAGATGAGACCATTACGGCTCGCCTTTAGGTGTCCTCCTCGGATAGCGTCATTTAAAGAACAAGGGTCAGCACAACGTAAAAAAAAATCGGAAAAAAAAAACCCGGAGGATCCTACCGAAGATGAGGCCATTACGGCTCGCCTTTAGTTGTCCTCCTCGCGATAGCGTCATTTTATGAACGAGGGTCAGCACAACGTAAAAAAAAAGGAAAAGAAAACGGAGGAGCCAGTAGAAGATGAGGGCATAACGGCTCACCTTTAGGTGTCCTCTTCGGGATAGCGTCATTTAAAGAACGAGGGTCAGCACAACGTAAAAAAAAACTGGAAAAAAATCTGGAAAAAAAAACGGAGGAGACTTGCCGAAGATGAGACCATTACAGCTCGCCTTTAGGTGTCCTCCTTGGGATAACGTCATTTAAAGAACGAGGGTCAATACAACGTAAAAAAAATGGAGGAGCCTGCCGAAGACGAGGCCGTTACGGCTCGCGTTTAGGTGTCCTCCTCAGGATAGCGTCATTTAAAGAACGAGGGTCAGCACAACGTAAAAAAAAAAAGAAAAAAACATAAAATAAAACCGGAGAAACCTGCCGAAGATGAGGCCATTACGGTTCGCCTTTTGGTGTCCTCCCCGGGATAGCGTCATTTAAAGAACGAGGGTCAGCACAACGTAAAAAAATGGAAAAAAATCGAAAAAAAAAAAACCAAAGGAGCCTGCCGAAGATGAGGCCATTACGGCTCGCCTTTAGTTGTCCTCCTCGGGATAACGTCATTTAAAGAACGAGGGTCAGCACAACGTAAAAAAAAAAGAAAAAAAAAACCGGACGAGCATGCCGAAGATGAGGCCATTACGGCTCGTGTTTAGGTGTCCTCCTCGGGATAGCGTCATTTAAAGAACGAGGGTCAGCACAACGTAAAAAAAAACTTGAAAAAAATTGGGAAAAAAAATCGGAGGAGACTTGCCGAAGATGAGACCATTACGGCTCGCCTTTCGGTGTCCTCCTCGGGATAGCGTCATTTAAAGAACAAGGGTCAGCACAACGTAAATCGGAGAAAAAAACCCGGAGGATCCTACCGAAGATGAGGCCATTACGGCTCGCCTTTAGTTGTCCTCCTCGCGATAGCGTCATTTAATGAACGAGGGTCAGCACAACGTAAAAAAAAAGGAAAAGAAAACGGAGGAGCCAGTAGAAGATGAGGGCATAACGGCTCACCTTTAGGTGTCCTCTTCGGGATAGCGTCATTTAAAGAACGAGGGTCAGCACAACGTAAAAAAAAAAACTGGAAAAAAATCGGGAAAAAAAATGGAGGAGACTTGCCGAAGATGAGACCATTACAGCTCGCCTTTAGGTGTCCTCCTCGGGATAGCATCATTTAAAGAACGAGGGTCAGCACAATGTAAAAAAAATGGAGGAGCCTGCCGAAGACGAGGCCGTTACGGCCCGCGTTTAGGTGTCCTTTTCAGGATAGCGTCATTTAAAGAACGAGGGTCAGCACAACGTAAAAAAAATGAAAAAAAAAACCGCGAAAAAAATCGGAGGAGACTTGCCGAAGATGAGACCATTACGGCTCGCCTTTAGGTGTCTTCCTCGGGATAGCGTCAATTAAAGAACAAGGGTCAACACAATGTAAAAAAAAAATTGGAAAAAAAAAAACCCGGAGGATCCTACCGAAGATGAGGCCATTACGGCTCGCCTTTAGTTGTCCTCCTCGCGATAGCGTCAATTAAAGAACAATGGTCAACACAACGTAAAAAAAAAAGGAAAAGAAAATGGAGGAGCCAGTAGAAGATGAGGGCATAACAGCTCACCTTTAGGTGTCCTCTTCGGGATAGCGTCATTTAAAGAACGAGGGTCAGCACAACGTAAAAAAAAACTGGAAAAAATCGGGAAAAAAAAACGGAGGAGACTTGCCGAAGATGAGACCATTACAGCTCGCCTTTAGGTGTCCTCCTTGGGATAACGTCATTTAAAGAACGAGGGTCAGTTCAACGTAAAAAAAATGGAGGAGCCTGCCGAAGACGAGGCCGTTACGGCTCGCGTTTAGGTGTCCTCCTCAGGATAGCGTCATTTAAAGAACGAGGGTCAGCACAACGTAAAAAAAAAAAGAAAAAAACATAAAATAAAACCGGAGAAACCTGCCGAAGATGAGGCCATTACGGTTCGCCTTTTGGTGTCCTCCCCGGGATAGCGTCATTTAAAGAACGAGGGTCAGCACAACGTAAAAAAATGGAAAAAAATCGAAAAAAAAAAAAACCAAAGGAGCCTGCCGAAGATGAGGCCATTACGGCTCGCCTTTAGTTGTCCTCCTCGGGATAACGTCATTTAAAGAACGAGGGTCAGCACAACGTAAAAAAAAAAAGAAAAAAAAACCGGAGGAGCATGCCGAAGATGAGGCCATTACGGCTCGTGTTTAGGTGTCCTCCTCGGGATAGCGTCATTTAAAGAACGAGGGTCAGCACAACGTAAAAAAAAACTTGAAAAAAATTGGGAAAAAAAATCGGAGGAGACTTGCCGAAGATGAGACCATTACGGCTCGCCTTTCGGTGTCCTCCTCGGGATAGCGTCATTTAAAGAACAAGGGTCAGCACAACGTAAATCGGAGAAAAAAACCCGGAGGATCCTACCGAAGATGAGGCCATTACGGCTCGCCTTTAGTTGTCCTCCTCGCGATAGCGTCATTTAATGAACGAGGGTCAGCACAACGTAAAAAAAAAAGGAAAAGAAAACGGAGGAGCCAGTAGAAGATGAGGGCATAACGGCTCACCTTTAGGTGTCCTCTTCGGGATAGCGTCATTTAAAGAACGAGGGTCAGCACAACGTAAAAAAAAAAAACTGGAAAAAAATCGGGAAAAAAAATGGAGGAGACTTGCCGAAGATGAGACCATTACAGCTCGCCTTTAGGTGTCCTCCTCGGGATAGCATCATTTAAAGAACGAGGGTCAGCACAATGTAAAAAAAATGGAGGAGCCTGCCGAAGACGAGGCCGTTACGGCCCGCGTTTAGGTGTCCTTTTCAGGATAGCGTCATTTAAAGAACGAGGGTCAGCACAACGTAAAAAAAATGAAAAAAAAACCGCGAAAAAAATCGGAGGAGACTTGCCGAAGATGAGACCATTACGGCTCGCCTTTAGGTGTCCTCCTCGGGATAGCGTCAATTAAAGAACAAGGGTCAACACAATGTAAAAAAAAAATTGGAAAAAAAAAACCCGGAGGATCCTACCGAAGATGAGGCCATTACGGCTCGCCTTTAGTTGTCCTCCTCGCGATAGCGTCATTTAATGAACGAGGGTCAGCACAACGTAAAAAAAAAAGGAAAAGAAAATGGAGGAGCCAGTAGAAGATGAGGGCATAACAGCTCACCTTTAGGTGTCCTCTTCGGGATAGCGTCATTTAAAGAACGAGGGTCAGCACAACGTAAAAAAAAACTGGAAAAAAACCGGGAAAAAAAAATGGAGGAGACTTGCCGAAGATGAGACCATTACGGCTCGCCTTTAGGTGTCCTCCTCGGGATAGCGTCATTTAAAGAACGAGGGTCAGCACAACGTAAAAAAAATGGAGGAGCCTGCCGAAGACGAGGCCGTTACGGCTCGCGTTTAGGTGTCCTCCTCAGGATAGCGTCATTTAAAGAACGAGGGTCAGCACAACGTAAAAAAAAAAAGAAAAAAACAGAAAATAAAACCGGAGAAACCTGCCGAAGATGAGGCCATTACGGTTCGGCTTTAGGTGTTCTCCCCGGGATAGCGTCATTTAAAGAACGAGGGTCAGCACAACGTAAAAAAATGGAAAAAAATCGAAAAAAAAAAGACAAAGGAGTCTGCCGAAGATGAGGCCATTACGGCTCGTGTTTAGGTGTCCTCCTCGGGATAGCATCATTTAAAGAACGAGGGTCAGCACAAAGTAAAAAAAAACTGCTAAAAAAATCGGGAAAAAAAATCGGAGGAGACTTGCCGAAGATGAGACCATTACGACTCGCCTTTCGGTGTCCTCCTCGGGCTAGCGTCATTTAATGAACAAGGGTCAGCACAACGTAAAAAAAAATCGGAAAAAAAAACCTGGAGAATCCTACCGAAGATGAGGCCATTACGGCTCGCCTTTAGTTGTCCTCCTCGCGATAACATCATTTAATGAACGAGGGTCAGCACAACTTAAAAAAAAAAGGAAAAGAAAACGGAGGAGCCAGTAGAAGATGAGGGCAAAACGGCTCACCTTTAGGTGTCCTCTTCGGGATAGCGTCATTTAAAGAATGAGGGTCAGCACAATGTAAAAAAAAACTGGAAAAAAACCAGGAAAAAAAAACGGAGGAGACTTGCCGAAGATGAGACCATTACAGCTCGCCTTTAGGTGTCCTCCTCGGGATAGCATCATTTAAAGAACGAGGGTCAGCACAACGTAAAAAAAATGGAGGAGCCTGCCGAAGACGAGGCCGTTACGGCTCGCGTTTAGGTGTCCTTTTCAGGATAGCGTCATTTAAAGAACGAGGGTCAACACAACGTAAAAAAAACTGGAAAAAAAACCGCAAAAAAAATCGGAGGAGACTTGCCGAAGATGAGACCATTACGACTCGCCTTTAGGTGTCCTCCTCGGGATAGCGTCAATTAAAGAACAATGGTCAACACAACGTAAAAAAAAATCGGAAAAAAAAAAACCCGGAGGATCCTACCGAAGATGAGGCCATTACGGCTCGCCTTTAGTTGTCCTCCTCGCGATAGCGTCATTTAATGAACGAGGGACAGCACAACGTAAAAAAAAAAAAAGAAAAAAAAAACGGAGGAGCATGCCGAAGATGAGGCCATTACGGCTCGTGTTTAGGTGTCCTCCTCGGGATAGCGTCATTTAAAGAACGAGGGTCAGCACAACTTAAAAAAAACTGGTAAAAAAATCGGGAAAAAAAATCGGAGGAGACTTGCCGAAGATGAGACCATTACGACTCGCCTTTCGGTGTCCTCCTCGGGATAGCGTCATTTAATGAACAAGGGTCAGCACAACGTAAAAAAAATCGGAAAAAAAAAACCCAGAGAATCCTACCGAAGATGAGGCCATTACGGCTCGCCTTTAGTTGTCCTCCTTGCGATAACGTCATTTAATGAACGAGGGTCAGCACAACTTAAAAAAAAAAGGAAAAGAAAACAGAGGAGACAGTAGAAGATGAGGGCATAACGGCTCACCTTTAGGTGTCCTCTTCGGGATAGCGTCATTTAAAGAATGAGGGTCAGCACAACGTAAAAAAAAAAACTGGAAAAAAACCAGGAAAAAAAACGGAGGAGACTTGCCGAAGATGAGACCATTACAGCTCGCCTTTAGGTGTCCTCCTCGGGATAGCATCATTTAAAGAACGAGGGTCAGCACAACGTAAAAAAAATGGAGGAGCCTGCCGAAGACAAGGCCGTTACGGCTCGCATTTAGGTGTCCTTTTCAGGATAGCGTCATTTAAAGAACGAGGGTCAACACAACGTAAAAAAAACTGGAAAAAAAACCGCAAAAAAAATCGGAGGAGACTTGCCGAAGATGAGACCATTACGACTCGCCTTTAGGTGTCCTCCTTGGGATAGCGTCAATTAAAGAACAATGGTCAACACAACGTAAAAAAAAATCGGAAAAAAAAAACCCGGAGGATCCTACCGAAGATGACGCCATTACGGCTCGCCTTTAGTTGTCCTCCTCGCGATAGCGTCATTTAATGAACGAGGGTCAGCACAACGTAAAAAAAAGGAAAAGAAAATGGAGGAGCCAGTAGAAGATGAGGGCATAACAGCTCACCTTTAGGTGTCCTCTTCGGGATAGCGTCATTTAAAGAACGAGGGTCAGCACAACGTAAAAAAAACTGGAAAAAAACCGGGAAAAAAAAACGGAGGAGACTTGCCAAAGATGAGACCATTACGGCTCGCCTTTAGGTGTCCTGCTCGGGATAGCGTCATTTAAAGAACAAGGGTCAGCACAACGTAAAAAAAATGGAGGAGCCTGCCGAAGACGAGGCCGTTACGGCTCGCGTTTAGGTGTCCTCCTCAGGATAGCGTCATTTAAAGAACGAGGGTCAGCACAACGTAAAAAAAAAAAAGAAAAAAATAGAAAATAAAACCGGAGAAACCTGCCGAAGATAAGGCCATTACGGTTCGCCTTTAGGTGTCCTCCCCGGGATAGCGTCATTTAAAGAACGAGGGTCAGCACAACGTAAAAAAATGGAAAAAAAATCGAAAAAAAAAAAACCAAAGGAGCCTGCCGAAGATGAGGCCATTACGGCTCTACTTTAGTTGTCCTCCTCGGGATAACGTCATTTAAAGAACGAGGGTCAGCACAAAGTAAAAAAAAAAAGAAAAAAAAACCGGAGGAGCATGCCGAAGATGAGGCCATTACGGCTCGTGTTTAGGTGTCCTCCTCGGGATAGCGTCATTTAAAGAACGAGAGTCAGCACAACGTAAAAAAAAACTGGTAAAAAAATCGGGAAAAAAAATCGGAGGAGACTTGCCGAAGATGAGACCATTACGGCTCGCCTTTCGGTGTCCTCCTCGGGATAACATCATTTAAAGAACAAGGGTCAGCACAACGTAAAAAAAAATCAGAAAAAAAAACCCGGAGGATCCTACCGAAGATGAGGCCATTATGGCTCGCCTTTAGTTGTCCTCCTCGTGATAGCGTCATTTAATGAACGAGGGTCAGCACAACGTAAAAAAAAAAGGAAAAAAAAATGGAGGAGCCAGTAGAAGATGAGGGCATAACGGCTCACCTTTAGGTGTCCTCTTCGGGATAGCGTCATTTAAAGAACGAGGGTCAGCACAACGTAAAAAAAAAAAAAACTGGAAAAAATACGGGAAAAAAAAACGGAGGAGACTTGCCGAAGATTAGACCATTACAGCTCGCCTTTAGGTGTCCTCCTCGGGATAGCATCATTTAAAGAACGAGGGTCAGCACAACGTAAAAAAAATGGAGGAGCCTTCCGAAGACAAGACCGTTACGGCTCGCGTTTAGGTGTCCTTTTCAGGATAGCGTCATTTAAAGAACGAGGGTCAACACAACGTAAAAAAAAACTGGAAAAAAAACCGCAAAAAAAATCGGAGGAGACTTGCCGAAGATGAGACCATTACGACTCGCCTTTAGGTGTCCTCCTCGGGATAGCGTCAATTAAAGAACAAGGGTCAACACAACGTAAAAAAAAATCGGAAAAAAAAACCCGGAGTATCCTACCGAACATGACGCCATTACGGCTCGCCGTTAGTTGTCCTCCTCGCGATAGCGTCATTTAATGAACGAGGGTCAGCACGACGTAAAAAAAAAGGAAAAGAAAATGGAGGAGCCAGTAGAAGATGAGGGCATAACAGCTCACCTTTAGGTGTCCTCTTCGGGATAGGGTCATTTAAAGAACGAGGGTCAGCACAACGTAAAAAAAAACTGGAAAAAAACCGGGAAAAAAAAACGGAGGAGACTTGCCGAAGATGAGACCATTACAGCTCGCCTTTAGGTGTCCTCCTCGGGATAGCGTCATTTAAAGAACGAGGGTCAGCACAACGTAAAAAAAATGGAGGAGCCTGCCGAAGACGAGGCCGTTACGGCTCGCGTTTAGGTGTCCTCCTCAGGATAGCGTCATTTAAAGAACGAGGGTCAGCACAACGTAAAAAAAAAAAGAAAAAAACAGAAAATAAAACCGGAGAAACCTGCCGAAGATGAGGCCATTACGGTTCGCCTTTAGGTGTCCTCCCCGGGATAGCGTCATTTAAAGAACGAGGGTCAGCACAACGTAAAAAAATGGAAAAAAATCGAAAAAAAAAAACAAAGGAGCCTGCCAAAGATGAGGCCATTACGGCTCGCCTTTAGTTGTCCTCCTCGGGATAACGTCATTTAAAGCACGAGGGTCAGCACAACGTAAAAAAAAAAAAAGAAAAAAAACCGGAGGAGCATGCCGAAGATGAGGCCATTACGGCTCGTGTTTAGGTGTCCTCCTCGGGATAGCGTCATTTAAAGAACGAGGGTCAGCACAACGTAAAAAAAAACTGGAAAAAAAATCGGGAAAAAAAATCGGAGGAGGCATGCCGAAGATGAGACCATTACGGCTCGCCTTTCGGTGTCCTCCTCGGGATAGCGTCATTTAAAGAACAAGGGTCAGCACAACGTAAAAAAAAATCAGAAAAAAAAAACCCGGAGGATCCTACCGAAGATGAGGCCATTACGGCTCGCCTTTAGTTGTCCTCCTCGCGATAGCGTCATTTAATGAACGAGGGTCAGCACAACGTAAAAAAAAAAGGAAAAGAAAACGGAGGAGCCAGTAGAAGATGAGGGCATAACGGCTCACCTTTAGGTGTCCTCTTCGGGATAGCGTCATTTAAAGAACGAGGGTCAGCACAACGTAAAAAAAAAAAAACTGGAAAAAAACAGGGAAAAAAAATGGAGGAGACTTGCCGAAGATGAGACCATTACAGCTCGCCTTTAGGTGTCCTCCTCGGGATAGCATCATTTAAAGAACGAGAGTCAGCACAATGTAAAAAAAATGGAGGAGCCTGCCGAAGACGAGGCCGTTACGGCTCGCGTTTAGGTGTCCTTTTCAGGATAGCGTCATTTAAAGAACGAGGGTCAGCACAACGTAAAAAAAAACTGGAAAAAAAACCGCGAAAAAAATCGGAGGAAACTTGCCGAAGATGAGACCATTACGGCTCGCCTTTAGGTGTCCTCCTCGAGATAGCGTCAATTAAAGAACAAGGGTCAACACAATGTAAAAAAAATTGGAAAAATAAAAACCCGGAGGATCCTACCGAAGATGAGGCCATTACGGCTCGCATTTAGTTGTCCTCCTCGCGATAGCGTCATTTAATGAACGAAGGTCAGCACAACGTAAAAAAAAAAGGAAAAGAAAATGGAGGAGCCAGTAGAAGATGAGGGCATAACAGCTCACCTTTAGGTGTCCTCTTCGGGATAGCGTCATTTAAAGAACGAGGGTCAGCACAACGTAAAAAAAAACTGGAAAAAAACCGGGAAAAAAAAACGGAGGAGACTTGCCGAAGATGAGACCATTACGGCTCGCCTTTAGGTGTCCTCCTCGGGATAGCGTCATTTAAAGAACGAGGGTCAGCACAACGTAAAAAAAATGGAGGAGCCTGCCGAAGACGAGGCCGTTACGGCTCGCGTTTAGGTGTCCTCCTCAGGATAGCGTCATTTAAAGAACGAGGGTCAACACAACGTAAAAAAAAAAGAAAAAAACAGAAAATAAAACCGGAGAAACCTGCCGAAGATGAGGCCATTACGGTTCGCCTTTAGGTGTCCTCCCCGGGATAGCGTCATTTAAAGAACGAGGGTCAGCACAACGTAAAAAAATGGAAAAAAATCGAAAAAAAAAACCAAAGGAGCCTGCCGAAGATGAGGCCATTACGGCTCGCCTTTAGTTGTCCTCCTCGGGATAACGTCATTTAAAGAACGAGGGTCAGCACAAAGTAAAAAAAAAAAAGAAAAAAAAAACCGGAGGAGCATGCCGAAGATGAGGCCATTACGGCTCGTGTTTAGGTGTCCTCCTCGGGATAGCGTCATTTAAAGAACGAGGGTCAGCACAACGTAAAAAAAAACTGGAAAAAAAATCGGGAAAAAAAATCGGAGGAGACTTGCCGAAGATGAGACCATTACGGCTCGCCTTTCGGTGTCCTCCTCGGGATAGCGTCATTTAAAGAACAAGGGTCAGCACAACGTAAAAAAAAATCAGAAAAAAAAACCCGGAGGATCCTACCGAAGATGAGGCCATTACGGCTCGCCTTTAGTTGTCCTCCTCGCGATAGCGTCATTTAATGAACGAGGGTCAGCACAACGTAAAAAAAAAGGAAAAGAAAACGGAGGAGTCAGTAGAAGATGAGGGCATAACGGCTCACCTTTAGGTGTCCTCTTCGGGATAGCGTCATTTAAAGAACGAGGGTCAGCACAACGTAAAAAAAAAACTGGAAAAAAACCGGGAAAAAAAAAAGGAGGAGACTTGCCGAAGATGAGACCATTACAGCTCGCCTTTAGGTGTCCTCCTCGGGATAGCATCATTTAAAGAATGAGGGTCAGCACAACGTAAAAAAAATGGAGGAGCCTTCCGAAGACAAGACCGTTACGGCTCGCGTTTAGGTGTCCTTTTCAGGATAGCGTCATTTAAAGAACGAGGGTCAACACAACGTAAAAAAAAAACTGGAAAAAAAACCGCGAAAAATATCGGAGGAGACTTGCCGAAGATGAGACCATTACGACAGGCCTTTAGGTGTCCTCCTCGGGATAGCGTCAATTAAAGAACAAGGGTCAACACAACGTAAAAAAAAAATCGGAAAAAAAAAACCCGGAGGATCCTACCGAAGATGACGCCATTACGGCTCGCCTTTAGTTGTCCTCCTCGCTATAGCGTCATTTAATGAACGAGGGTCAGCACAACATAAAAAAAATGGAAAAGAAAATGGAGGAGCCAGTAGAAGATGAGGTCATAACAGCTCACCTTTAGGTGTCCTCTTCGGGATAGGGTCATTTAAAGAACGAGGGTCAGCACAACGTAAAAAAAAACTGGAAAAAAACTGGGAAAAAAAAACGGAGGAGACTTGCCGAAGATGAGACCATTACAGCTCGCCTTTAGGTGTCCTCCTCGGGATAGCGTCATTTAAAGAACGAGGGTCAGCACAACGTAAAAAAAATGGAGGAGCCTGCCGAAGACGAGGCCGTTACGGCTCGCGTTTAGGTGTCCTCCTCAGGATAGCGTCATTTAAAGAACGAGGGTCAGCACAACGTAAAAAAAAAAGAAAAAAACAGAAAATAAAACCGGAGAAACCTGCCGAAGATGAGGCCATTACTGTTCGCCTTTAGGTGTCCTCCCCGGGATAGCGTCATTTAAAGAACGAGGGTCAGCACAACGTAAAAAAATGGAAAAAAATCGAAAAAAAAAAACAAAGGAGCCTGCCGAAGATGAGGCCATTACGGCTCGCCTTTAGTTGTCCTCCTCGGGATAACGTCATTTAAAGCACGAGGGTCAGCACAACGTAAAAAAAAAAAAAGAAAAAAAACCGGAGGAGCATGCCGAAGATGAGGCCATTACGGCTCGTGTTTAGGTGTCCTCCTCGGGATAGCGTCATTTAAAGAACGAGGGTCAGCACAACGTAAAAAAAAACTGGAAAAGAAATCGGGAAAAAAAATCGGAGGAGGCATGCCGAAGATGAGACCATTACGGCTCGCCTTTCGGTGTCCTCCTCGGGATAGCGTCATTTAAAGAACAAGGGTCAGCACAACGTAAAAAAAAATCAGAAAAAAAAAACCCGGAGGATCCTACCGAAGATGAGGCCATTACGGCTCGCCTTTAGTTGTCCTCCTCGCGATAGCGTCATTTAATGAACGAGGGTCAGCACAACGTAAAAAAAAAAGGAAAAGAAAACGGAGGAGCCAGTAGAAGATGAGGGCATAACGGCTCACCTTTAGGTGTCCTCTTCGGGATAGCGTCATTTAAAGAACGAGGGTCAGCACAACGTAAAAAAAAAAAAACTGGAAAAAAACAGGGAAAAAAAATGGAGGAGACTTGCCGAAGATGAGACCATTACAGCTCGCCTTTAGGTGTCCTCCTCGGGATAGCATCATTTAAAGAACGAGAGTCAGCACAATGTAAAAAAAATGGAGGAGCCTGCCGAAGACGAGGCCGTTACGGCTCGCGTTTAGGTGTCCTTTTCAGGATAGCGTCATTTAAAGAACGAGGGTCAGCACAACGTAAAAAAAAACTGGAAAAAAAACCGCGAAAAAAATCGGAGGAAACTTGCCGAAGATGAGACCATTACGGCTCGCCTTTAGGTGTCCTCCTCGAGATAGCGTCAATTAAAGAACAAGGGTCAACACAATGTAAAAAAAATTGGAAAAATAAAAACCCGGAGGATCCTACCGAAGATGAGGCCATTACGGCTCGCATTTAGTTGTCCTCCTCGCGATAGCGTCATTTAATGAACGAAGGTCAGCACAACGTAAAAAAAAAAGGAAAAGAAAATGGAGGAGCCAGTAGAAGATGAGGGCATAACAGCTCACCTTTAGGTGTCCTCTTCGGGATAGCGTCATTTAAAGAACGAGGGTCAGCACAACGTAAAAAAAAACTGGAAAAAAACCGGGAAAAAAAACGGAGGAGACTTGCCGAAGATGAGACCATTACGGCTCGCCTCTAGGTGTCCTCCTCGGGATAGCGTCATTTAAAGAACGAGGGTCAGCACAACGTAAAAAAAATGGAGGAGCCTGCCGAAGACGAGGCCGTTACGGCTCGCGTTTAGGTGTCCTCCTCAGGATAGCGTCATTTAAAGAACGAGGGTCAGCACAACGTAAAAAAAAAAGAAAAAAACAGAAAATAAAACCGGAGAAACCTGCCGAAGATGAGGCCATTACGGTTCGCCTTTAGGTGTCCTCCCCGGGATAGCGTCATTTAAAGAACGAGGGTCAGCACAACGTAAAAAAATGGAAAAAAATCGAAAAAAAAACCAAAGGAGCCTGCCGAAGATGAGGCCATTACGGCTCGCCTTTAGTTGTCCTCCTCGGGATAACGTCATTTAAAGAACGAGGGTCAGCACAAAGTAAAAAAAAAAAAGAAAAAAAAAACCGGAGGAGCATGCCGAAGATGAGGCCATTACGGCTCGTGTTTAGGTGTCCTCCTCGGGATAGCGTCATTTAAAGAACGAGGGTCAGCACAACGTAAAAAAAAACTGGAAAAAAAATCGGGAAAAAAAATCGGAGGAGACTTGCCGAAGATGAGACCATTACGGCTCGCCTTTCGGTGTCCTCCTCGGGATAGCGTCATTTAAAGAACAAGGGTCAGCACAACGTAAAAAAAAATCAGAAAAAAAAACCCGGAGGATCCTACCGAAGATGAGGCCATTACGGCTCGCCTTTAGTTGTCCTCCTCGCGATAGCGTCATTTAATGAACGAGGGTCAGCACAACGTAAAAAAAAAGGAAAAGAAAACGGAGGAGTCAGTAGAAGATGAGGGCATAACGGCTCACCTTTAGGTGTCCTCTTCGGGATAGCGTCATTTAAAGAACGAGGGTCAGCACAACGTAAAAAAAAAACTGGAAAAAAACCGGGAAAAAAAAAAGGAGGAGACTTGCCGAAGATGAGACCATTACAGCTCGCCTTTAGGTGTCCTCCTCGGGATAGCATCATTTAAAGAATGAGGGTCAGCACAACGTAAAAAAAATGGAGGAGCCTTCCGAAGACAAGACCGTTACGGCTCGCGTTTAGGTGTCCTTTTCAGGATAGCGTCATTTAAAGAACGAGGGTCAACACAACGTAAAAAAAAAACTGGAAAAAAAACCGCGAAAAATATCGGAGGAGACTTGCCGAAGATGAGACCATTACGACAGGCCTTTAGGTGTCCTCCTCGGGATAGCGTCAATTAAAGAACAAGGGTCAACACAACGTAAAAAAAAAATCGGAAAAAAAAAACCCGGAGGATCCTACCGAAGATGACGCCATTACGGCTCGCCTTTAGTTGTCCTCCTCGCGATAGCGTCATTTAATGAACGAGGGTCAGCACAACATAAAAAAAATGGAAAAGAAAATGGAGGAGCCAGTAGAAGATGAGGTCATAACAGCTCACCTTTAGGTGTCCTCTTCGGGATAGGGTCATTTAAAGAACGAGGGTCAGCACAACGTAAAAAAAAACTGGAAAAAAACTGGGAAAAAAAAACGGAGGAGACTTGCCGAAGATGAGACCATTACAGCTCGCCTTTAGGTGTCCTCCTCGGGATAGCGTCATTTAAAGAACGAGGGTCAGCACAACGTAAAAAAAATGGAGGAGCCTGCCGAAGACGAGGCCGTTACGGCTCGCGTTTAGGTGTCCTCCTCAGGATAGCGTCATTTAAAGAACGAGGGTCAGCACAACGTAAAAAAAAAAGAAAAAAACAGAAAATAAAACCGGAGAAACCTGCCGAAGATGAGGCCATTACTGTTCGCCTTTAGGTGTCCTCCCCGGGATAGCGTCATTTAAAGAACGAGGGTCAGCACAACGTAAAAAAATGGAAAAAAATCGAAAAAAAAAACAAAGGAGCCTGCCGAAGATGAGGCCATTACGGCTCGCCTTTAGTTGTCCTCCTCGGGATAACGTCATTTAAAGCACGAGGGTCAGCACAACGTAAAAAAAAAAAAGAAAAAAAACCGGAGGAGCATGCCGAAGATGAGGCCATTACGGCTCGTGTTTAGGTGTCCTCCTCGGGGTAGCGTCATTTAAAGAACGAGGGTCAGCACAAGGTAAAAAAAAACTGGAAAAAAAATTGGGAAAAAAAATCGGAGGAGACATGCCGAAGATGAGACCATTATGGCTCGCCTTTCGGTGTCCTCCTTGGGATAGCGTCATTTAAAGAACAAGGGTCAGCACAACGTAAAAAAAAATCAGAAAAAAAAAACCCGGAGGATCCTACCGAAGATGAGGCCATTACGACTCGCCTTTAGTTGTCCTCCTCGCGATAGCGTCATTTAATGAACGAGGGTCAGCACAACGTAAAAAAAAAGGAAAAGAAAACGGAGGAGCCAGTAGAAGATGAGGGCATAACGGCTCACCTTTAGGTGTCCTCTTCGGGATAGCGTCATTTAAAGAACGAAGGTCAGCACAACGTAAAAAAAAAAAACTGGAAAAAAACAGGGAAAAAAAAATGGAGGAGACTTGCCGAAGATGAGACCATTACAGCTCGCCTTTAGGTGTCCTCCTCGGGATAGCATCATTTAAAGAACGAGGGTCAGCACAATGTAAAAAAAATGGAGGAGCCTGCCGAAGACGAGGCCGTTACGGCTCGCGTTTAGGTGTCCTTTTCAGGATAGCGTCATTTAAAGAACGAGGGTCAGCACAACGTAAAAAAAAACTGGAAAAAAAACCGCGAAAAAAATCGGAGGAGACTTGCCGAAGATGAGACCATTACGGCTCGCCTTTAGGTGTCCTCCTCGAGATAGCGTCAATTAAAGAACAAGGGTCAACACAATGTAAAAAAAATTGGAAAAATAAAAACCCGGAGGATCCTACCGAAGATGAGGCCATTACGGCTCGCCTTTAGTTGTCCTCCTCGCGATAGCGTCATTTAATGAACGAGGGTCAGCACAACGTAAAAAAAAAAGGAAAAGAAAATGGAGGAGCCAGTAGAAGATGAGGGCATAACAGCTCACCTTTAGGTGTCCTCTTCGGGATAGCGTCATTTAAAGAACGAGGGTCAGCACAACGTAAAAAAAAACTGGAAAAAAACCGGGAAAAAAAAACGGAGGAGACTTGCCGAAGATGAGACCATTACGGCTCGCCTTTAGGTGTCCTCCTCGGGATAGTGTCATTTAAAGAACGAGGGTCAGCACAACGTAAAAAAAATGGAGGAGCCTGCCGAAGACGAGGCCGTTACGGCTCGCGTTTAGGTGTCCTCCTCAGGATAGCGTCATTTAAAGAACGAGGGTCAGCACAACGTAAAAAAAAAAGAAAAAAACAGAAAATAAAACCGGAGAAACCTGCCGAAGATGAGGCCATTACGGTTCGCCTTTAGGTGTCCTCCCCGGGATAGCGTCATTTAAAGAACGAGGGTCAGCACAACGTAAAAAAATGGAAAAAAATCGAAAAAAAAAAACCAAAGGAGCCTGCCGAAGATGAGGCCATTGCGGCTCACCTTTAGTTGTCCTCCTCGGGATAACGTCATTTAAAGAACGAGGGTCAGCACAAAGTAAAAAAAAAAAAGAAAAAAAAACCGGAGGAGCATGCCGAAGATGAGGCCATTACGGCTCGTGTTTAGGTGTCCTCCTCGGGATAGCGTCATTTAAAGAACGAGGGTCAGCACAACGTAAAAAAAAACTGGAAAAAAAATCGGGAAAAAAAATCGGAGGAGACTTGCCGAAGATGAGACCATTACGGCTCGCCTTTCGGTGTCCTCCTCGGGATAGCGTCAATTAAAGAACAAGGGTCAACACAACGTAAAAAAAATCGGGAAAAAAAACCCGGAGGATCCTACCGAAGATGAGGCCATTACGGCTCGCCTTTAGTTGTCCTCCTCGCGATAGCGTCATTTAATGAACGAGGGTCAGCACAACGTAAAAAAAAAGGAAAAAAAATGGAGGAGCCAGTAGAAGATGAGGGCATAACGGCTCACCTTTAGGTGTCCTCTTCGGGATAGCGTCATTTAAAGAACGAGGGTCAGCACAACGTAAAAAAAAAAAAAACTGGGAAAAAACCAGGAAAAAAAACGGAGGAGACTTGCCGAAGATGAGACCATTACAGCTCGCCTTTAGGTGTCCTCCTCGGGATAGCATCATTTAAAGAAAGAGGGTCAGCACAACGTAAAAAAAATGGAGGAGCCTGCCGAAGACAAGGCCGTTACGGCTCGCGTTTAGGTGTCCTTTTCAGGATAGCGTCATTTAAAGAACGAGGGTCAACACAACGTAAAAAAAAACTGGAAAAAAAACCGCGAAAAAAATCGGAGGAGACTTGCCGAAGATGAGACCATTACGGCTCGCCTTTAGGTGTCCTCCTCGGGATAGCGTCAATTAAAGAACAAGGGTCAACACAACGTAAAAAAAAATCAGAAAAAAAAAACCCGGAGGATCCTACCGAAGATGAGGCCATTACGGCTTGCCTTTAGTTGTCCTCCTCGCGATAGCGTCATTTAATGAACGAGGGTCAGCACAACTTAAAAAAAAAGGAAAAAAATGGAGGAGCCAGTAGAAGATGAGGGCATAACAGCTCACCTTTAGGTGTCCTCTTCGGGATAGCGTCATTTAAAGAACGAGGGTCAGCACAACGTAAAAAAAAACTGGAAAAAAACCGGGAAAAAAAAACGGAGGAGACTTGCCGAAGATGACACCATTACGGCTCGCCTTTAGGTGTCCTCCTCGGGATAGCGTCATTTAAAGAACGAGGGTCAGCACAATGTAAAAAAAATGGAGGAGCCTGCCGAAGACGAGGCCGTTACGGCTCGCGTTTAGGAGTCCTCCTCAGGATAGCATCATTTAAAGAACGAGGGTCAGCACAACGTAAAAAAAAAAGAAAAAAACAGAAAATAAAACCGGAGAAACCTACCGAAGATGAGGCCATTACGGTTCGCCTTTAGGTGTCCTCCCCGGGATAGCGTCATTTAAAGAACGAGGGTCAGCACAACGTAAAAAAATGGAAAAAAATCGAAAAAAAAAACCAAAGGAGCCTGCCGAAGATGAGGCCATTACGGCTCGCCTTTAGTTGTCCTCCTCGGGATAACGTCATTTAAAGAACGAGGGTCAGCACAACGTTAAAAAAAAAAAAAAAAAACCGGAGGAGCATGCCGAAGATGAGGCCATTACGGCTCGTGTTTAGGTGTCCTCCTCGGGATAGCGTCATTTAAAGAACGAGGGTCAGCACAACGTAAAAAAAAACTGGAAAAAAAATCGGGAAAAAAAATCGGAGGAGACTTGCCGAAGATGAGACCATTACGGCTTGCCTTTCGGTGTCCTCCTCGGGATAGCGTCATTTAAAGAACAAGGGTCAGCACAACGTAAAAAAAAATTGGAAAAAAAAACCCGGAGGATCCTACCGAAGATGAGGCCATTACGGCTCGCCTTTAGTTGTCCTCCTCGCGATAGCGTCATTTAATGAACGAGGGTCAGCACAACGTAAAAAAAAAAGGAAAAGAAAACGGAGGAGCCAGTAGAAGATGAGGGCATAACGGCTCACCTTTAGGTGTCCTCTTCGGGATAGCGTCATTTAAAGAACGAGGGTCAGCACAACGTAAAAAAAAAAACTGGAAAAAAACCAGGAAAAAAAACGGAGGAGACTTGCCGAAGATGAGACCATTACAGCTCGCCTTTAGGTGTCCTCCTCGGGATAGCATCATTTAAAGAACGAGGGTCAGCACAACGTAAAAAAAATGGAGGAGCCTGCCGAAGACGAGGCCGTTACGGCTCGCGTTTAGGTGTCCTTTTCAGGATAGCGTCATTTAAAGAACGAGGGTCAACACAACGTAAAAAAAAACTGATAAAAAAACCGCGAAAAAAATCGGAGGAGACTTGCCGAAGATGAGACCATTACGGCTCGCCTTTAGGTGTCCTCCTCTGGATAGCGTCAATTAAAGAACAAGGGTCAACACAACGTAAAAAAAATCGGGAAAAAAAAACCCGGAGGATCCTACCGAAGATGAGGCCATTACGGCTCGCCTTTAGTTGTCCTCCTCGCGATAGCGTCATTTAATGAACGAGGGTCAGCACAACGTAAAAAAAAGGAAAAGAAAACGGAGGAGCCAGTAGAAGATGAGGGCATAACAGCTCACCTTTAGGTGTCCTCTTCGGGATAGAGTCATTTAAAGAACGAGGGTCAGCACAACGTAAAAAAAAAAAACTGGAAAAAAACCGGGAAAAAAAACGGAGGAGACTTGCCGAAGATGAGACCATTACAGCTCGCCTTTAGGTGTCCTCCTCGGGATAGCATCATTTAAAGAACGAGGGTCAGCACAACGTAAAAAAAATGGAGGAGCCTGCCGAAGACAAGGCCGTTACGGCTCGCGTTTAGGTGTCCTTTTCAGGATAGCGTCATTTAAAGAACGAGGGTCAACACAACGTAAAAAAAAACTGGAAAAAAAACCGCGAAAAAAATCGGAGGAGACTTGCCGAAGATGAGACCATTACGGCTCGCCTTTAGGTGTCCTCCTCGGGATAGCGTCAATTAAAGAACAAGGGTCAACACAACGTAAAAAAAAATCGGAAAAAAAAAAACCCGGAGGATCCTACCGAAGATGAGGCCATTACGGCTTGCCTTTAGTTGTCCTCCTCGCGATAGCGTCATTTAATGAACGAGGGTCAGCACAACGTAAAAAAAAAAGGAAAAAAAATGGAGGAGCCAGTAGAAGATGAGGGCATAACAGCTCACCTTTAGGTGTCCTCTTCGGGATAGCGTCATTTAAAGAACGAGGGTCAGCACAACGTAAAAAAAAACTGGAAAAAAACCGGGAAAAAAAAACGGAGGAGACTTGCCGAAGATGAGACCATTACGGCTCGCCTTTAGGTGTCCTCCTCGGGATAGCGTCATTTAAAGAACGAGGGTCAGCACAATGTAAAAAAAATGGAGGAGCCTGCCGAAGACGAGGCCGTTACGGCTCGCGTTTAGGAGTCCTCCTCAGGATAGCATCATTTAAAGAACGAGGGTCAGCACAACGTAAAAAAAAAAAGAAAAAAACAGAAAATAAAACCGGAGAAACCTGCCGAAGATGAGGCCATTACGGTTCGCCTTTAGGTGTCCTCCCCGGGATAGCGTCATTTAAAGAACGAGGGTCAGCACAACGTAAAAAAATGGAAAAAAATCGAAAAAAAAAAACCAAAGGAGCCTGCCGAAGATGAGGCCATTACGGCTCGCCTTTAGTTGTCCTCCTCGGGATAACGTCATTTAAAGAACGAGGGTCAGCACAACGTTAAAAAAAAAAAAAAAAAACCGGAGGAGCATGCCGAAGATGAGGCCATTACGGCTCGTGTTTAGGTGTCCTCCTCGGGATAGCGTCATTTAAAGAACGAGGGTCAGCACAACGTAAAAAAAAACTGGAAAAAAAATCGGGAAAAAAAATCGGAGGAGACTTGCCGAAGATGAGACCATTACGGCTCGCCTTTCGGTGTCCTCCTCGGGATAGCGTCAATTAAAGAACAAGGGTCAACACAACGTAAAAAAAATCGGGAAAAAAAAACCCGGAGGATCCTACCGAAGATGAGGCCATTACGGCTCGCCTTTAGTTGTCCTCCTCGCGATAGCGTCATTTAATGAACGAGGGTCAGCACAACGTAAAAAAAAAGGAAAAAAAATGGAGGAGCCAGTAGAAGATGAGGGCATAACAGCTCACCTTTAGGTGTCCTCTTCGGGATAGCGTCATTTAAAGAACGAGGGTCAGCACAACGTAAAAAAAAACTGGAAAAAAACCGGGAAAAAAAAACGGAGGAGACTTGCCGAAGATGACACCATTACGGCTCGCCTTTAGGTGTCCTCCTCGGGATAGCGTCATTTAAAGAACGAGGGTCAGCACAATGTAAAAAAAATGGAGGAGCCTGCCGAAGACGAGGCCGTTACGGCTCGCGTTTAGGAGTCCTCCTCAGGATAGCATCATTTAAAGAACGAGGGTCAGCACAACGTAAAAAAAAAAGAAAAAAACAGAAAATAAAACCGGAGAAACCTACCGAAGATGAGGCCATTACGGTTCGCCTTTAGGTGTCCTCCCCGGGATAGCGTCATTTAAAGAACGAGGGTCAGCACAACGTAAAAAAATGGAAAAAAATCGAAAAAAAAAACCAAAGGAGCCTGCCGAAGATGAGGCCATTACGGCTCGCCTTTAGTTGTCCTCCTCGGGATAACGTCATTTAAAGAACGAGGGTCAGCACAACGTTAAAAAAAAAAAAAAAAAAACGGAGGAGCATGCCGAAGATGAGGCCATTACGGCTCGTGTTTAGGTGTCCTCCTCGGGATAGCGTCATTTAAAGAACGAGGGTCAGCACAACGTAAAAAAAAACTGGAAAAAAAATCGGGAAAAAAAATCGGAGGAGACTTGCCGAAGATGAGACCATTACGGCTTGCCTTTCGGTGTCCTCCTCGGGATAGCGTCATTTAAAGAACAAGGGTCAGCACAACGTAAAAAAAAATTGGAAAAAAAAACCCGGAGGATCCTACCGAAGATGAGGCCATTACGGCTCGCCTTTAGTTGTCCTCCTCGCGATAGCGTCATTTAATGAACGAGGGTCAGCACAACGTAAAAAAAAAAGGAAAAGAAAACGGAGGAGCCAGTAGAAGATGAGGGCATAACGGCTCACCTTTAGGTGTCCTCTTCGGGATAGCGTCATTTAAAGAACGAGGGTCAGCACAACGTAAAAAAAAAAACTGGAAAAAAACCAGGAAAAAAAACGGAGGAGACTTGCCGAAGATGAGACCATTACAGCTCGCCTTTAGGTGTCCTCCTCGGGATAGCATCATTTAAAGAACGAGGGTCAGCACAACGTAAAAAAAATGGAGGAGCCTGCCGAAGACGAGGCCGTTACGGCTCGCGTTTAGGTGTCCTTTTCAGGATAGCGTCATTTAAAGAACGAGGGTCAACACAACGTAAAAAAAAACTGATAAAAAAACCGCGAAAAAAATCGGAGGAGACTTGCCGAAGATGAGACCATTACGGCTCGCCTTTAGGTGTCCTCCTCTGGATAGCGTCAATTAAAGAACAAGGGTCAACACAACGTAAAAAAAATCGGGAAAAAAAAACCCGGAGGATCCTACCGAAGATGAGGCCATTACGGCTCGCCTTTAGTTGTCCTCCTCGCGATAGCGTCATTTAATGAACGAGGGTCAGCACAACGTAAAAAAAAAGGAAAAGAAAACGGAGGAGCCAGTAGAAGATGAGGGCATAACAGCTCACCTTTAGGTGTCCTCTTCGGGATAGAGTCATTTAAAGAACGAGGGTCAGCACAACGTAAAAAAAAAAAAACTGGAAAAAAACCGGGAAAAAAAACGGAGGAGACTTGCCGAAGATGAGACCATTACAGCTCGCCTTTAGGTGTCCTCCTCGGGATAGCATCATTTAAAGAACGAGGGTCAGCACAACGTAAAAAAAATTGAGGAGCCTGCCGAAGACAAGGCCGTTACGGCTCGCGTTTAGGTGTCCTTTTCAGGATAGCGTCATTTAAAGAACGAGGGTCAACACAACGTAAAAAAAAACTGGAAAAAAAACCGCGAAAAAAATCGGAGGAGACTTGCCGAAGATGAGACCATTACGGCTCGCCTTTAGGTGTCCTCCTCGGGATAGCGTCAATTAAAGAACAAGGGTCAACACAACGTAAAAAAAAATCGGAAAAAAAAAAACCCGGAGGATCCTACCGAAGATGAGGCCATTACGGCTTGCCTTTAGTTGTCCTCCCCGCGATAGAGTCATTTAATGAACGAGGGTCAGCACAACGTAAAAAAAAAGGAAAAAAAATGGAGGAGCCAGTAGAAGATGAGGGCATAACAGCTCACCTTTAGGTGTCCTCTTCGGGATAGCGTCATTTAAAGAACGAGGGTCAGCACAACGTAAAAAAAAACTGGAAAAAAACCGGGAAAAAAAAACGGAGGAGACTTGCCGAAGATGAGACCATTACGGCTCGCCTTTAGGTGTCCTCCTCGGGATAGCGTCATTTAAAGAACGAGGGTCAGCACAATGTAAAAAAAATGGAGGAGCCTGCCGAAGACGAGGCCGTTACGGCTCGCGTTTAGGAGTCCTCCTCAGGATAGCATCATTTAAAGAACGAGGGTCAGCACAACGTAAAAAAAAAAGAAAAAAACAGAAAATAAAACCGGAGAAACCTGCCGAAGATGAGGCCATTACGGTTCGCCTTTAGGTGTCCTCCCCGGGATAGCGTCATTTAAAGAACGAGGGTCAGCACAACGTAAAAAAATGGAAAAAAATCGAAAAAAAAAAACCAAAGGAGCCTGCCGAAGATGAGGCCATTACGGCTCGCCTTTAGTTGTCCTCCTCGGGATAACGTCATTTAAAGAACGAGGGTCAGCACAACGTTAAAAAAAAAAAAAAAAAACCGGAGGAGCATGCCGAAGATGAGGCCATTACGGCTCGTGTTTAGGTGTCCTCCTCGGGATAGCGTCATTTAAAGAACGAGGGTCAGCACAACGTAAAAAAAAACTGGAAAAAAAATCGGGAAAAAAAATCGGAGGAGACTTGCCGAAGATGAGACCATTACGGCTCGCCTTTCGGTGTCCTCCTCGGGATAGCGTCAATTAAAGAACAAGGGTCAACACAACGTAAAAAAAATCGGGAAAAAAAAACCCGGAGGATCCTACCGAAGATGAGGCCATTACGGCTCGCCTTTAGTTGTCCTCCTCGCGATAGCGTCATTTAATGAACGAGGGTCAGCACAACGTAAAAAAAAAGGAAAAAAAATGGAGGAGCCAGTAGAAGATGAGGGCATAACGGCTCACCTTTAGGTGTCCTCTTCGGGATAGCGTCATTTAAAGAACGAGGGTCAGCACAACGTAAAAAAAAAAAACTGGGAAAAAACCAGGAAAAAAAACGGAGGAGACTTGCCGAAGATGAGACCATTACAGCTCGCTTTTAGGTGTCCTCCTCGGGATAGCATCATTTAAAGAAAGAGGGTCAGCACAACGTAAAAAAAATGGAGGAGCCTGCCGAAGACAAGGCCGTTACGGCTCGCGTTTAGGTGTCCTTTTCAGGATAGCGTCATTTAAAGAACGAGGGTCAACACAACGTAAAAAAAAACTGGAAAAAAAACCGCGAAAAAAATCGGAGGAGACTTGCCGAAGATGAGACCATTACGGCTCGCCTTTAGGTGTCCTCCTCGGGATAGCGTCAATTAAAGAACAAGGGTCAACACAACGTAAAAAAAAATCGGAAAAAAAAAACCCGGAGGATCCTACCGAAGATGAGGCCATTACGGCTTGCCTTTAGTTGTCCTCCTCGCGATAGCGTCATTTAATGAACGAGGGTCAGCACAACGTAAAAAAAAAGGAAAAAAAATGGAGGAGCCAGTAGAAGATGAGGGCATAACAGCTCACCTTTAGGTGTCCTCTTCGGGATAGCGTCATTTAAAGAACGAGGGTCAGCACAACGTAAAAAAAAACTGGAAAAAAACCGGGAAAAAAAAACGGAGGAGACTTGCCGAAGATGAGACCATTACGGCTCGCCTTTAGGTGTCCTCCTCGGGATAGCGTCATTTAAAGAACGAGGGTCAGCACAATGTAAAAAAAATGCAGGAGCCTGCCGAAGACGAGGCCGTTACGGCTCGCGTTTAGGAGTCCTCCTCAGGATAGCATCATTTGAAGAACGAAGGTCAGCACAACGTAAAAAAAAAAGAAAAAAACAGAAAATAAAACCGGAGAAACCTGCCGAAGATGAGGCCATTACGATTCGCCTTTAGGTGTCCTCCCCGGGATAGCGTCATTTAAAGAACGAGGGTCAGCACAACGTAAAAAAATGGAAAAAAATCGAAAAAAAAAAACCAAAGGAGCCTGCCGAAGATGAGGCCATTACGGCTCGCCTTTAGTTGTCCTCCTCGGGATAACGTCATTTAAAGAACGAGGGTCAGCACAACGTTAAAAAAAAAAAAAAAAAAACCGGAGGAGCATGCCGAAGATGAGGCCATTACGGCTCGTGTTTAGGTGTCCTCCTCGGGATAGCGTCATTTAAAGAACGAGGGTCTAGCACAACGTAAAAAAAAACTGGAAAAAAAATCGGGAAAAAATATCGGAGGAGACTTGCCGAAGATGAGACCATTACGGCTTGCCTTTCGGTGTCCTCCTCGGGATAGCGTCATTTAAAGAACAAGGGTCAGCACAACGTAAAAAAAAATTGGAAAAAAAAACCCGGAGGATCCTACCGAAGATGAGGCCATTACGGCTCGCCTTTAGTTGTCCTCCTCGCGATAGCGTCATTTAATGAACGAGGGTCAGCACAACGTAAAAAAAAAAGGAAAAGAAAACGGAGGAGCCAGTAGAAGATGAGGGCATAACGGCTCACCTTTAGGTGTCCTCTTCGGGATAACGTCATTTAAAGAACGAGGGTCAGCACAACGTAAAAAAAAAAACTGGAAAAAAACCAGGAAAAAAAACGGAGGAGACTTGCCGAAGATGAGACCATTACAGCTCGCCTTTAGGTGTCCTCCTCGGGATAGCATCTTTTAAAGAACGAGGGTCAGCACAACGTAAAAAAAATGGAGGAGCCTGCCGAAGACGAGGCCGTTACGGCTCGCGTTTAGGTGTCCTTTTCAGGATAGCGTCATTTAAAGAACGAGGGTCAACACAACGTAAAAAAAAACTGATAAAAAAACCGCGAAAAAAATCGGAGGAGACTTGCCGAAGATGAAACCATTACGGCTCGCCTTTAGGTGTCCTCCTCTGGATAGCGTCAATTAAAGAACAAGGGTCAACACAACGTAAAAAAAATCGGGAAAAAAAAACCCGGAGGATCCTACCGAAGATGAGGCCATTACGGCTCGCCTTTAGTTGTCCTCCTCGCGATAGCGTCATTTAATGAACGAGGGTCAGCACAACGTAAAAAAAAAGGAAAAGAAAACGGAGGAGCCAGTAGAAGATGAGGGCATAACAGCTCACCTTTAGGTGTCCTCTTCGGGATAGAGTCATTTAAAGAACGAGGGTCAGCACAACGTAAAAAAAAAAAAAACTGGAAAAAAACCGGGAAAAAAAACGGAGGAGACTTGCCGAAGATGAGACCATTACAGCTCGCCTTTAGGTGTCCTCCTCGGGATAGCATCATTTAAAGAACGAGGGTCAGCACAACGTAAAAAAAATGGAGGAGCCTGCCGAAGACAAGGCCGTTACGGCTCGCGTTTAGGTGTCTTTTTCAGGATAGCGTCATTTAAAGAACGAGGGTCAACACAACGTAAAAAAAAACTGGAAAAAAAACCGCGAAAAAAATCGGAGGAGACTTGCCGAAGATGAGACCATTACGGCTCGCCTTTAGGTGTCCTCCTCGGGATAGCGTCAATTAAAGAACAAGGGTCAACACAACGTAAAAAATAATCGGAAAAAAAAAAACCCGGAGGATCCTACCGAAGATGAGGCCATTACGGCTTGCCTTTAGTTGTCCTCCTCGCGATAGCGTCATTTAATGAACGAGGGTCAGCACAACGTAAAAAAAAAGGAAAAAAAATGGAGGAGCCAGTAGAAGATGAGGGCATAACAGCTCACCTTTAGGTGTCCTCTTCGGGATAGCGTCATTTAAAGAACGAGGGTCAGCACAACGTAAAAAAAAACTGGAAAAAAACCGGGAAAAAAAAACGGAGGAGACTTGCCGAAGATGAGACCATTACGGCTCGCCTTTAGGTGTCCTCCTCGGGATAGCGTCATTTAAAGAACGAGGGTCAGCACAATGTAAAAAAAATGGAGGAGCCTGCCGAAGACGAGGCCGTTACGGCTCGCGTTTAGGAGTCCTCCTCAGGATAGCATCATTTAAAGAACGAGGGTCAGCACAACGTAAAAAAAAAAGAAAAAAACAGAAAATAAAACCGGAGAAACCTGCCGAAGATGAGGCCATTACGGTTCGCCTTTAGGTGTCCTCCCCGGGATAGCGTCATTTAAAGAACGAGGGTCAGCACAACGTAAAAAAATGGAAAAAAATCGAAAAAAAAAAACCAAAGGAGCCTGCCGAAGATGAGGCCATTACGGCTCACCTTTAGTTGTCCTCCTCGGGATAACGTCATTTAAAGAACGAGGGTCAGCACAACGTTAAAAAAAAAAAAAAAAAACCGGAGGAGCATGCCGAAGATGAGGCCATTACGGCTCGTGTTTAGGTGTCCTCCTCGGGATAGCGTCATTTAAAGAACGAGGGTCAGCACAACGTAAAAAAAAACTGGAAAAAAAATCGGGAAAAAAAAATCGGAGGAGACTTGCCGAAGATGAGACCATTACGGCTTGCCTTTCGGTGTCCTCCTCGGGATAGCGTCATTTAAAGAACAAGGGTCAGCACAACGTAAAAAAAAATTGGAAAAAAAAACCCGGAGGATCCTACCGAAGATGAGGCCATTACGGCTCGCCTTTAGTTGTCCTCCTCGCGATAGCGTCATTTAATGAACGAGGGTCAGCACAACGTAAAGAAAAAAGGAAAAGAAAACGGAGGAGCCAGTAGAAGATGAGGGCATAACGGCTCACCTTTAGGTGTCCTCTTCGGGATAGAGTCATTTAAAGAACGATGGTCAGCACAACGTAAAAAAAAAACTGGAAAAAAACCAGGAAAAAAAACGGAGGAGACTTGCCGAAGATGAGACCATTACAGCTCGCCTTTAGGTGTCCTCCTCGGGATAGCATCATTTAAAGAACGAGGGTCAGCACAACGTAAAAAAAATGGAGGAGCCTGCCGAAGACGAGGCCGTTACGGCTCGCGTTTAGGTGTCCTTTTCAGGATAGCGTCATTTAAAGAACGAGGGTCAACACAACGTAAAAAAAAACTGATAAAAAAACCGCGAAAAAAATCGGAGGAGACTTGCCGAAGATGAGACCATTACGGCTCGCCTTTAGGTGTCCTCCTCTGGATAGCGTCAATTAAAGAACAAGGGTCAAGACAACGTAAAAAAAATCGGGAAAAAAAAACCCGGAGGATCCTACCGAAGATGAGGCCATTACGGCTCGCCTTTAGTTGTCCTCCTCGCGATAGCGTCATTTAATGAACGAGGGTCAGCACCACGTAAAAAAAAAGGAAAAGAAAACGGAGGAGCCAGTAGAAGATGAGGGCATAACAACTCACCTTTAGGTGTCCTCTTCGGGATAGAGTCATTTAAAGAACGAGGGTCAGCACAACGTAAAAAAAAAAAACTGGAAAAAAATCGGGAAAAAAAACGGAGGAGACTTGCCGAAGATGAGACCATTACAGCTCGCCTTTAGGTGTCCTCCTCGGGATAGCATCATTTAAAGAACGAGGGTCAGCACAACGTAAAAAAAATGGAGGAGCCTGCCGAAGACAAGGCCGTTACGGCTCGCGTTTAGGTGTCCTTTTCAGGATAGCGTCATTTAAAGAACGAGGGTCAACACAACGTAAAAAAAAACTGGAAAAAAAACCGCGAAAAAAATCGGAGGAGACTTGCCGAAGATGAGACCATTACGGCTCGCCTTTAGGTGTCCTCCTCGGGATAGCGTCAATTAAAGAACAAGGGTCAACACAACGTAAAAAAAAATCGGAAAAAAAAAAACCCGGAGGATCCTACCGAAGATGAGGCCATTACGGCTTGCCTTTAGTTGTCCTCCTCGCGATAGCGTCATTTAATGAACGAGGGTCAGCACAACGTAAAAAAAAAGGAAAAAAAATGGAGGAGCCAGTAGAAGATGAGGGCATAACAGCTCACCTTTAGGTGTCCTCTTCGGGATAGCGTCATTTAAAGAACGAGGGTCAGCACAACGTAAAAAAAAACTGGAAAAAAACCGGGAAAAAAAAACGGAGGAGGCTTGCCGAAGATGAGACCATTACGGCTCGCCTTTAGGTGTCCTCCTCGGGATAGCGTCATTTAAAGAACGAGGGTCAGCACAATGTAAAAAAAATGGAGGAGCCTGCCGAAGACGAGGCCGTTACGGCTCGCGTTTAGGAGTCCTCCTCAGGATAGCATCATTTAAAGAACGAGGGTCAGCACAACGTAAAAAAAAAAGAAAAAAACAGAAAATAAAACCGGAGAAACCTGCCGAAGATGAGGCCATTACGGTTCGCCTTTAGGTGTCCTCCCCGGGATAGCGTCATTTAAAGAACGAGGGTCAGCACAACGTAAAAAAATGGAAAAAAATCGAAAAAAAAAACCAAAGGAGCCTGCCGAAGGTGAGGCCATTACGGCTCGCCTTTAGTTGTCCTCCTCGGGATAACGTCATTTAAAGAACGAGGGTCAGCACAACGTTAAAAAAAAAAAAAAAACCGGAGGAGCATGCCGAAGATGAGGCCATTACGGCTCGTGTTTAGGTGTCCTCCTCGGGATAGCGTCATTTAAAGAACGAGGGTCAGCACAACGTAAAAAAAAACTGGAAAAAAAATCGGGAAAAAAAATCGGAGGAGACTTGCCGAAGATGAGACCATTACGGCTTGCCTTTCGGTGTCCTCCTCGGGATAGCGTCATTTAAAGAACAAGGGTCAGCACAACGTAAAAAAAAATTGGAAAAAAAAACCCGGAGGATCCTACCGAAGATGAGGCCATTACGGCTCGCCTTTAGTTGTCCTCCTCGCGATAGCGTCATTTAATGAACGAGGGTCAGCACAACGTAAAAAAAAAAGGAAAAGAAAACGGAGGAGCCAGTAGAAGATGAGGGCATAACGGCTCACCTTTAGGTGTCCTCTTCGGGATAGCGTCATTTAAAGAACGAGGGTCAGCACAACGTAAAAAAAAAAAACTGGAAAAAAACCAAGAAAAAAAACGGAGGAGACTTGCCGAAGATGCGACCATTACAGCTCGCCTTTAGGTGTCCTCCTCGGGATAGCATCATTTAAAGAACGAGGGTCAGCACAACGTAAAAAAAATGGAGGAGCCTGCCGAAGACGAGGCCGTCACGGCTCGCGTTTAGGTGTCCTTTTCAGGATAGCGTCATTTAAAGAACGAGGGTCAACACAACGTAAAAAAAAACTGATAAAAAAACCGCGAAAAAAATCGGAGGAGACTTGCCGAAGATGAGACCATTACGGCTCGCCTTTAGGTGTCCTCCTCTGGATAGCGTCAATTAAAGAACAAGGGTCAACACAACGTAAAAAAAATCGGGAAAAAAAAACCCGGAGGATCCTACCGAAGATGAGGCCATTACGGCTCGCCTTTAGTTGTCCTCCTCGCGATAGCGTCATTTAATGAACGAGGGTCAGCACAACGTAAAAAAAAAGGAAAAGAAAACGGAGGAGCCAGTAGAAGATGAGGGCATAACAGCTCACCTTTAGGTGTCCTCTTCGGGATAGAGTCATTTAAAGAACGAGGGTCAGCACAACGTAAAAAAAAAAAAAACTGGAAAAAAACCGGGAAAAAAAACGGAGGAGACTTGCCGAAGATGAGACCATTACAGCTCGCCTTTAGGTGTCCTCCTCGGGATAGCATCATTTAAAGAACGAGGGTCAGCACAACGTAAAAAAAATGGAGGAGCCTGCCGAAGACGAGGCCGTCACGGCTCGCGTTTAGGTGTCTTTTTCAGGATAGCGTCATTTAAAGAACGAGGGTCAACACAACGTAAAAAAAAACTGATAAAAAAAACGCGAAAAAAATCGGAGGAGACTTGCCGAAGATGAGACCATTACGGCTCGCCTTTAGGTGTCCTCCTCGGTATAGCGTCAATTAAAGAACAAGGGTCAACACAACGTAAAAAAAAATCGGAAAAAAAAAAACCCGGAGGATCCTACCGAAGATGAGGCCATTACGGCTCGCCTTTAGTTGTCCTCCTCGCGATAGCGTCATTTAATGAACGAGGGTCAGCACAACGTAAAAAAAAAGGAAAAAAAAATGGAGGAGCCAGTAGAAGATGAGGGCATAACAGCTCACCTTTAGGTGTCCTCTTCGGGATAGCGTCATTTAAAGAACGAGGGTCAGCACAACGTAAAAAAAAACTGGAAAAAAACCGGGAAAAAAAATGGAGGAGACTTGCCGAAGATGAGACCATTACGGCTCGCCTTTAGGTGTCCTCCTCGGGATAGCGTCATTTAAAGAACGAGGGTCAGCACAATGTAAAAAAAATGGAGGAGCCTGCCGAAGACGAGGCCGTTACGGCTCGCGTTTAGGAGTCCTCCTCAGGATAGCGTCATTTAAAGAACGAGGGTCAGCACAACGTAAAAAAAAAAGAAAAAAACAGAAAATAAAACCGGAGAAACCTGCCGAAGATGAGGCCATTATGGTTCGCCTTTAGGTGTCCTCCCCGGGATAGCGTCATTTAAAGAACGAGGGTCAGCACAACGTAAAAAAATGGAAAAAAATCGAAAAAGAAAACCAAAGGAGCCTGCCGAAGATGAGGCCATTACGGCTCGCCTTTAGTTGTCCTCCTTGGGATAACGTCATTTAAAGAACGAGGGTCAGCACAACGTTAAAAAAAAAAAAAAAAAACCGGAGGAGCATGCCGAAGATGAGGCCATTACGGCTCGTGTTTAGGTGTCCTCCTCGGGATAGCGTCATTTAAAGAACGAGGGTCAGCACAACGTAAAAAAAAACTGGAAAAAAAATCGGGAAAAAAAATCGGAGGAGACTTGCCGAAGATGAGACCATTACGGCTTGCCTTTCGGTGTCCTCCTCGGGATAGCGTCATTTAAAGAACAAGGGTCAGCACAACGTAAAAAAAAATTGGAAAAAAAAACCCGGAGGATCCTACCGAAGATGAGGCCACTACGGCTCGCCTTTAGTTGTCCTCCTCGCGATAGCGTCGTTTAATGAACGAGGGTCAGCACAACGTAAAAAAAAAAGGAAAAGAAAACGGAGGAGCCAGTAGAAGATGAGGGCATAACGGCTCACCTTTAGGTGTCCTCTTCGGGATAGCGTCATTTAAAGAACGAGGGTCAGCACAACGTAAAAAAAAAAACTGGAAAAAAACCGGGAAAAAAAACGGAGGAGACTTGCCGAAGATGAGACCATTACAGCTCGCCTTTAGGTGTCCTCCTCGGGATAGCATCATTTAAAGAACGAGGGTCAGCACAACGTAAAAAAAATGGAGGAGCCTGCCGAAGACGAGGCCGTTACGGCTCGCGTTTAGGTGTCCTTTTCAGGATAGCGTCATTTAAAGAACGAGGGTCAACACAACGTAAAAAAAAACTGATAAAAAAACCGCGAAAAAAATCGGAGGAGACTTGCCGAAGATGAGACCATTACGGCTCGCCTTTAGGTGTCCTCCTCTGGATAGCGTCAATTAAAGAACAAGGGTCAACACAACGTAAAAAAAATCGGGAAAAAAAAACCCGGAGGATCCTACCGAAGATAAGGCCATTACGGCTCGCCTTTAGTTGTCCTCCTCGCGATAGCGTCATTTAATGAACGAGGGTCAGCACAACGTAAAAAAAAAGGAAAAGAAAACGGAGGAGCCAGTAGAAGATGAGGGCATAACAGCTCACCTTTAGGTGTCCTCTTCGGGATAGAGTCATTTAAAGAACGAGGGTCAGCACAACGTAAAAAAAAAAAAACTGGAAAAAAACCGGGAAAAAAAACGGAGGAGACTTGCCGAAGATGAGACCATTACGGCTTGCCTTTCGGTGTCCTCCTCGGGATAGCGTCATTTAAAGAACAAGGGTCAGCACAACGTAAAAAAAAATTGGAAAAAAAAACCCGGAGGATCCTACCGAAGATGAGGCCATTACGGCTCGCCTTTAGTTGTCCTCCTCGCGATAGCGTCGTTTAATGAACGAGGGTCAGCACAACGTAAAAAAAAAAGGAAAAGAAAACGGAGGAGCCAGTAGAAGATGAGGGCATAACGGCTCACCTTTAGGTGTCCTCTTCGGGATAGCGTCATTTAAAGAACGAGGGTCAGCACAACGTAAAAAAAAAAACTGGAAAAAAACCGGGAAAAAAAACGGAGGAGACTTGCCGAAGATGAGACCATTACAGCTCGCCTTTAGGTGTCCTCCTCGGGATAGCATCATTTAAAGAACGAGGGTCAGCACAACGTAAAAAAAATGGAGGAGCCTGCCGAAGACGAGGCCGTTACGGCTCGCGTTTAGGTGTCCTTTTCAGGATAGCGTCATTTAAAGAACGAGGGTCAACACAACGTAAAAAAAAACTGATAAAAAAACCGCGAAAAAAATCGGAGGAGACTTGCCGAAGATGAGACCATTACGGCTCGCCTTTAGGTGTCCTCCTCTGGATAGCGTCAATTAAAGAACAAGGGTCAACACAACGTAAAAAAAATCGGGAAAAAAAAACCCGGAGGATCCTACCGAAGATAAGGCCATTACGGCTCGCCTTTAGTTGTCCTCCTCGCGATAGCGTCATTTAATGAACGAGGGTCAGCACAACGTAAAAAAAAAGGAAAAGAAAACGGAGGAGCCAGTAGAAGATGAGGGCATAACAGCTCACCTTTAGGTGTCCTCTTCGGGATAGAGTCATTTAAAGAACGAGGGTCAGCACAACGTAAAAAAAAAAAAACTGGAAAAAAACCGGGAAAAAAAACGGAGGAGACTTGCCGAAGATGAGACCATTACGGCTTGCCTTTCGGTGTCCTCCTCGGGATAGCGTCATTTAAAGAACAAGGGTCAGCACAACGTAAAAAAAAATTGGAAAAAAAAACCCGGAGGATCCTACCGAAGATGAGGCCATTACGGCTCGCCTTTAGTTGTCCTCCTCGCGATAGTGTCGTTTAATGAACGAGGGTCAGCACAACGTAAAAAAAAAGGAAAAGAAAACGGAGGAGCCAGTAGAAGATGAGGGCATAACGGCTCACCTTTAGGTGTCCTCTTCGGGATAGCGTCATTTAAAGAACGAGGGTCAGCACAACGTAAAAAAAAAAACTGGAAAAAAACCGGGAAAAAAAACGGAGGAGACTTGCCGAAGATGAGACCATTACAGCTCGCCTTTAGGTGTCCTCCTCGGGATAGCATCATTTAAAGAACGAGGGTCAGCACAACGTAAAAAAAATGGAGGAGCCTGCCGAAGACGAGGCCGTTACGGCTCGCGTTTAGGTGTCCTTTTCAGGATAGCGTCATTTAAAGAACGAGGGTCAACACAACGTAAAAAAAAACTGATAAAAAAACCGCGAAAAAAATCGGAGGAGACTTGCCGAAGATGAGACCATTACGGCTCGCCTTTAGGTGTCCTCCTCTGGATAGCGTCAATTAAAGAACAAGGGTCAACACAACGTAAAAAAAATCGGGAAAAAAAAACCCGGAGGATCCTACCGAAGATGAGGCCATTACGGCTCGCCTTTAGTTGTCCTCCTCGCGATAGCGTCATTTAATGAACGAGGGTCAGCACAACGTAAAAAAAAAGGAAAAGAAAACGGAGGAGCCAGTAGAAGATGAGGGCATAACAGCTCACCTTTAGGTGTCCTCTTCGGGATAGAGTCATTTAAAGAACGAGGGTCAGCACAACGTAAAAAAAAAAAAACTGGAAAAAAACCGGGAAAAAAAACGGAGGAGACTTGCCGAAGATGAGACCATTACAGCTCGCCTTTAGGTGTCCTCCTCGGGATAGCATCATTTAAAGAACGAGGGTCAGCACAACGTAAAAAAAATGGAGGAGCCTGCCGAAGACAAGGCCGTTACGGCTCGCGTTTAGGTGTCCTTTTCAGGATAGCGTCATTTAAAGAACGAGGGTCAACACAACGTAAAAAAAAACTGGAAAAAAAACCGCGAAAAAAATCGGAGGAGACTTGCCGAAGATGAGACCATTACGGCTCGCCTTTAGGTGTCCTCCTCGGGATAGCGTCAATTAAAGAACAAGGGTCAACACAACGTAAAAAAAAAATCGGAAAAAAAAAAACCCGGAGGATCCTACCGAAGATGAGGCCATTACGGCTCGCCTTTAGTTGTCCTCCTCGCGATAGCGTCATTTAATGAACGAGGGTCAGCACAACGTAAAAAAAAAGGAAAAAAAATGGAGGAGCCAGTAGAAGATGAGGGCATAACAGCTCACCTTTAGGTGTCCTCTTCGGGATAGCGTCATTTAAAGAACGAGGGTCAGCACAACGTAAAAAAAAACTGGAAAAAAATCGGGAAAAAAAAACGGAGGAGACTTGCCGAAGATGAGACCATTACGGCTCGCCTTTAGGTGTCCTCCTCGGGATAGCGTCATTTAAAGAACGAGGGTCAGCACAATGTAAAAAAAATGGAGGAGCCTGCCGAAGACGAGGCCGTTACGGCTCGCGTTTAGGAGTCCTCCTCAGGATAGCGTCATTTAAAGAACGAGGGTCAGCACAACGTAAAAAAAAAAGAAAAAAACAGAAAATAAAACCGGAGAAACCTGCCGAAGATGAGGCCATTACGGTTCGCCTTTAGGTGTCCTCCCCGGGATAGCGTCATTTAAAGAACGAGGGTCAGCACAACGTAAAAAAATGGAAAAAAATCGAAAAAAAAAACCAAAGGAGCCTGCCGAAGATGAGGCCATTACGGCTCGCCTTTAGTTGTCCTCCTCGGGATAACGTCATTTAAAGAACGAGGGTCAGCACAACGTTAAAAAAAAAAAAAAAAAAACCGGAGGAGCATGCCGAAGATGAGGCCATTACGGCTCGTGTTTAGGTGTCCTCCTCGGGATAGCGTCATTTAAAGAACGAGGGTCAGCACAACGTAAAAAAAAACTGAAAAAAAAATCGGGAAAAAAAATCGGAGGAGACTTGCCGAAGATGAGACCATTACGGCTTGCCTTTCGGTGTCCTCCTCGGGATAGCGTCATTTAAAGAACAAGGGTCAGCACAACGTAAAAAAAATGGAGGAGCCTGCCGAAGACGAGGCCGTTACGGCTCGGGTTTAGGAGTCCTCCTCAGGATAGCGTCATTTAAAGAACGAGGGTCAGCACAACGTAAAAAAAAAAGAAAAAAACAGAAAATAAAACCGGAGAAACCTGCCGAAGATGAGGCAATTACGGTTCGCCTTTAGGTGTCCTCCCCGGGATAGCGTCATTTAAAGAACGAGGGTCAGCACAACGTAAAAAAATGGAAAAAAATCGAAAAAAAAAACCAAAGGAGCCTGCCGAAGATGAGGCCATTACGGCTCGCCTTTAGTTGTCCTCCTCGGGATAACGTCATTTAAAGAACGAGGGTCAGCACAACGTTAAAAAAAAAAAAAAAACCGGAGGAGCATGCCGAAGATGAGGCCATTACGGCTCGTGTTTAGGTGTCCTCCTCGGGATAGCGTCATTTAAAGAACGAGGGTCAGCACAACGTAAAAAAAAACTGGAAAAAAAATTGGGAAAAAAAATCGGAGGAGACTTGCCGAAGATGAGACCATTACGGCTTGTCTTTCGGTGTCCTCCTCGGGATAGCGTCATTTAAAGAACAAGGGTCAGCACAACGTAAAAAAAAATTGGAAAAAAAAACCCGGAGGATCCTACCGAAGATGAGGCCATTACGGCTCGCCTTTAGTTGTCCTCCTCGCGATAGCGTCATTTAATGAACGAGGGTCAGCACAACGTAAAAAAAAAGGAAAAGAAAACGGAGGAGCCAGTAGAAGATGAGGGCAAAACGGCTCACCTTTAGATGTCCTCTTCGGGATAGCGTCATTTAAAGAACGAGGGTCAGCACAACGTAAAAAAAAAACTGGAAAAAAACCGGGAAAAAAAACGGAGGAGACTTGCCGAAGATGAGACCATTACAGCTCGCCTTTAGGTGTCCTCCTCGGGATAGCATCATTTAAAGAACGAGGGTCAGCATAACGTAAAAAAAATGGAGGAGCCTGCCGAAGACGAGGCCGTTACGGCTCGCGTTTAGGTGTCCTTTTCAGGATAGCGTCATTTAAAGAACGAGGGTCAACACAACGTAAAAAAAAACTGATAAAAAAACCGCGAAAAAAATCGGAGGAGACTTGCCGAAGATGAGACCATTACGGCTCGCCTTTAGGTGTCCTCCTCTGGATAGCGTCAATTAAAGAACAAGGGTCAACACAACGTAAAAAAAATCGGGAAAAAAAAACCCGGAGGATCCTACCGAAGATGAGGCCATTACGGCTCGCCTTTAGTTGTCCTCCTCGCGATAGCGTCATTTAATGAACGAGGGTCAGCACAACGTAAAAAAAAAAGGAAAAGAAAACGGAGGAGCCAGTAGAAGATGAGGGCATAACAGCTCACCTTTAGGTGTCCTCTTCGGGATAGAGTCATTTAAAGAACGAGGGTCAGCACAACGTTAAAAAAAAAAACTGGAAAAAAACCGGGAAAAAAAACGGAGGAGACTTGCCGAAGATGAGACCATTACAGCTCGCCTTTAGGTGTCCTCCTCGGGATAGCATCATTTAAAGAACGAGGGTCAGCACAACGTAAAAAAAATGGAGGAGCCTGCCGAAGACGAGGCCGTTACGGCTCGCGTTTAGGTGTCCTTTTCAGGATAGCGTCATTTAAAGAACGAGGGTCAACACAACGTAAAAAAAAACTGATAAAAAAACCGCGAAAAAAATCGGAGGAGACTTGCCGAAGATGAGACCATTACGGCTCGCCTTTAGGTGTCCTCCTCGGGATAGCGTCAATTAAAGAACAAGGGTCAACACAACGTAAAAAAAATCGAAAAAAAAACCCGGAGGATCCTACCGAAGATGAGGCCATTACGGCTCGCCTTTAGTTGTCCTCCTCGCGATAGCGTCATTTAATGAACGAGGGTCAGCACAACGTAAAAAAAAAAAGGAAAAGAAAATGGAGGAGCCAGTAGAAGATGAGGGCATAACAGCTCACCTTTAGGTGTCCTCTTCGGGATAGTGTCATTTAAAGAACGAGGGTCAGCACAACGTAAAAAAAAACTGGAAAAAAACCGGGAAAAAAAAACGGAGGAGACATGCCGAAGATGAGACCATTACGGCTCACCTTTAGGTGTCCTCCTCGGGATAGCGTCATTTAAAGAACGAGCGTCAGCACAACGTAAAAAAAATGGAGGAGCCTACCGAAGACGAGGCCGTTACGGCTCGCGTTTAGGTGTCCTCCTCAGGATAGCGTCATTTAAAGAACGAGGGTCAGCACAACGTAAAAAAAAAAGAAAAAAACAGAAAATAAAACCGGAGAAACCTGCCGAAAATGAGGCCATTACGGTTCGCCTTTAGGTGTCCTCCCCGGGATAGCGTCATTTAAAGAACGAAGGTCAGCACAACGTAAAAAAATGGAAAAAAATCGAAAAAAAAAAACCAAAGGAGCCTGCCGAAGATGAGGCCATTACGGCTTGCCTTTAGTTGTCCTCCTCGGGATAACGTCATTTAAAGAACGAGGGTCAGCACAACGTAAAAAAAAAAAAAGAAAAAAAAAACCGGAGGAGCATGCCGAAGATGAGGCCATATGGCTCGTGTTTTGGTGTCCTCCTCGGGATAGCGTCATTTAAAGAACGAGGGTCAGCACAACGAAAAAAAAAACTGGAAAAAAAATCAGGAAAAAAAATCGGAGGAGACTTGCCGAATATGAGACCATTACGGCTTGCCTTTCGGTGTCCTCCTCGGGATAGCGTCATTTAAAGAACAAGGGTCAGCACAACGTAAAAAAAAATTGGAAAAAAAAACCCGGAGGATCCTACCGAAGATGAGGCCATTACAGCTCGCCTTTAGTTGTCCTCCTCGGGATAGCATCATTTAAAGAACGAGGGTCAGCACAACGTAAAAAAAATGGAGGAGCCTGCCGAAGACAAGGCCGTTACGGCTCGCATTTAGGTGTCCTTTTCAGGATAGCGTCATTTAAAGAACGAGGGTCCAGACAACGTAAAAAAAAACTGAAAAAAAAACCGCGAAAAAAATCGGGGGAGACTTGCCGAAGATGAGACCATTACGGCTCGCCTTTAGGTGTCCTCCTCGGGATAGCGTCAATTAAAGAACAAGGGTCAACACAACGTAAAAAAAATCGGAAAAAAAAAACCGAAGGATCCTACCGAAGATGAGGCCATTACGGCTCGCCTTTAGTTTTCCTCCTCGCGATAGCGTCATTTAATGAACGAGGGTCAGCACAACATAAAAAAAAAGGAAAAGAAAATGGAGGAGCCAGTAGAAGATGAGGGCATAACAGCTCACCTTTAGGTGTCCTCTTCGGGATAGCGTCATTTAAAGAACGAGGGTCAGCACAATGTAAAAAAAAACTGGAAAAAAACCGGGAAAAAAAAATGGAGGAGACTTGCCGAAGATGAGACCATTACGGCTCGCCTTTAGGTGTCCTCCTCGGGATGGCGTCATTTAAAGAACGAGGGTCAGCAGAACGTAAAAAAAATGGAGGAGCCTGCTGAAGACGAGGCCGTTACGGCTCGCGTTTAGGTGTCCTCCTCAGGATAGCGTCATTTAAAGAACGAGGGTCAGCACAACATAAAAAAAAATAAAAGAAAAAAACAGAAAATAATACCGGAGAAACCTGCCGAAGATGAGGCCATTACGGTTCGCCTTTAGGTGTCCTCCCCGGGATAGCGTCATTTAAAGAACGAGGGTCAGCACAACGTAAAAAAATGGAAAAAAATCGAAAGAAAAAACCAAAGGAGCCTGCTGAAGATGAGGCCATTACGGCTCACCTTTAGTTGTCCTCCTCGGGATAACGTCATTTAAAGAACGAGGGTCAGCACAACGTTAAAAAAAAAAAAAAAAACCGGAGGAGCATGCCGAAAATGAGGCCATTACGGCTCGTGTTTTGGTGTCCTCCTCGGGATAGCGTCATTTAAAGAACGAGGGTCAGCACAACGAAAAAAAAACTGGAAAAAAAATCAGAAAAAAAAATCGGAGGAGACTTGCCGAATATGAGACCATTACGGCTTGCCTTTCGGTGTCGTCCTCGGGATAGCGTCATTTAAAGAACAAGGGTCAGCACAACGTAAAAAAAAATTGAAAAAAAAAACCCGGAGGATCCTACCGAAGATGAGGCCATTACAGCTCGCCTTTAGGTGTCCTCCTCGGGATAGCATCATTTAAAGAACGAGGGTCAGCACAACGTAAAAAAAATGGAGGAGCCTACCGAAGACGAGGCCGTTACGGCTCGCGTTTAGGTGTCCTCCTCAGGATAGCGTCATTTAAAGAACGAGGGTCAGCACAACGTAAAAAAAAAAAGAAAAAAAAAGAAAATAAAACCGGAGAAACCTGCCGAAGATGAGGCCATTACGGTTCGCCTTTAGGTGTCCTCCCCGGGATAGCGTCATTTAAAGAACGAGGGTCAGCACAACGTAAAAAAATGGAAAAAAATCGGAAAAAAAAAAACCAAAGGAGCCTGCCGAAGATGAGGCCATTACGGCTCGCCTTTAGTTGTCCTCCTCGGGATAACGTCATTTAAAGAACGAGGGTCAGCACAACGTAAAAAAAAAAAGAAAAAAAAAACCGGAGGAGCATGCCGAAGATGAGGCCATTACGGCTCGTGTTTTGGTGTCCTCCTCGGGATAGCGTCATTTAAAGAACGAGGGTCAGCACAACGAAAAAAAAAACTGGAAAAAAAATCAGGAAAAAAAATCGGAGGAGACTTGCCGAATATGAGACCATTACGGCTTGCCTTTCGGTGTCCTCCTCGGGATAGCGTCATTTAAAGAACAAGGGTCAGCACAACGTAAAAAAAAATTGGAAAAAAAAACCCGGAGGATCCTACCGAAGATGAGGCCATTACAGCTCGCCTTTAGGTGTCCTCCTCGGGATAGCATCATTTAAAGAACGAGGGTCAGCACAACGTAAAAAAAATGGAGGAGCCTGCCGAAGACAAGGCCGTTACGGCTCGCGTTTAGGTGTCCTTTTCAGGATAGCGTCATTTAAAGAACGAGGGTCCAGACAACGTAAAAAAAACTGAAAAAAAAACCGCGAAAAAAATCGGGGGAGACTTGCCGAAGATGAGACCATTACGGCTCGCCTTTAGGTGTCCTCCTCGGGATAGCGTCAATTAAAGAACAAGGGTCAACACAACGTAAAAAAAATCGGAAAAAAAAAACCGAAGGATCCTACCGAAGATGAGGCCATTACGAGGGTCAGCACAACATAAAAAAAAAAGGAAAAGAAAATGGAGGAGCCAGTAGAAGATGAGGGCATAACAGCTCACCTTTAGGTGTCCTCTTCGGGATAGCGTCATTTAAAGAACGAGGGTCAGCACAATGTAAAAAAAAACTGGAAAAAAACCGGGAAAAAAAAATGGAGGAGACTTGCCGAAGATGAGACCATTACGGCTCGCCTTTAGGTGTCCTCCTCGGGATGGCGTCATTTAAAGAACGAGGGTCAGCAGAACGTAAAAAAAATGGAGGAGCCTGCTGAAGACGAGGCCGTTACGGCTCGCGTTTAGGTGTCCTCCTCAGGATAGCGTCATTTAAAGAACGAGGGTCAGCACAACATAAAAAAAAATAAAAGAAAAAAACAGAAAATAATACCGGAGAAACCTGCCGAAGATGAGGCCATTACGGTTCGCCTTTAGGTGTCCTCCCCGGGATAGCGTCATTTAAAGAACGAGGGTCAGCACAACGTAAAAAAATGGAAAAAAATCGAAAGAAAAAACCAAAGGAGCCTGCTGAAGATGAGGCCATTACGGCTCACCTTTAGTTGTCCTCCTCGGGATAACGTCATTTAAAGAACGAGGGTCAGCACAACGTTAAAAAAAAAAAAAAAAAACCGGAGGAGCATGCCGAAAATGAGGCCATTACGGCTCGTGTTTTGGTGTCCTCCTCGGGATAGCGTCATTTAAAGAACGAGGGTCAGCACAACGAAAAAAAAACTGGAAAAAAAATCAGAAAAAAAAATCGGAGGAGACTTGCCGAATATGAGACCATTACGGCTTGCCTTTCGGTGTCGTCCTCGGGATAGCGTCATTTAAAGAACAAGGGTCAGCACAACGTAAAAAAAAATTGAAAAAAAAAACCCGGAGGATCCTACCGAAGATGAGGCCATTACAGCTCGCCTTTAGGTGTCCTCCTCGGGATAGCATCATTTAAAGAACGAGGGTCAGCACAACGTAAAAAAAATGGAGGAGCCTACCGAAGACGAGGCCGTTACGGCTCGCGTTTAGGTGTCCTCCTCAGGATAGCGTCATTTAAAGAACGAGGGTCAGCACAACGTAAAAAAAAAAAGAAAAAAAAAGAAAATAAAACCGGAGAAACCTGCCGAAGATGAGGCCATTACGGTTCGCCTTTAGGTGTCCTCCCCGGGATAGCGTCATTTAAAGAACGAGGGTCAGCACAACGTAAAAAAATGGAAAAAAATCGGAAAAAAAAAACCAAAGGAGCCTGCCGAAGATGAGGCCATTACGGCTCGCCTTTAGTTGTCCTCCTCGGGATAACGTCATTTAAAGAACGAGGGTCAGCACAACGTAAAAAAAAAAAGAAAAAAAAAACCGGAGGAGCATGCCGAAGATGAGGCCATTACGGCTCGTGTTTTGGTGTCCTCCTCGGGATAGCGTCATTTAAAGAACGAGGGTCAGCACAACGAAAAAAAAAACTGGAAAAAAAATCAGGAAAAAAAATCGGAGGAGACTTGCCGAATATGAGACCATTACGGCTTGCCTTTCGGTGTCCTCCTCGGGATAGCGTCATTTAAAGAACAAGGGTCAGCACAACGTAAAAAAAAATTGGAAAAAAAAACCCGGAGGATCCTACCGAAGATGAGGCCATTACAGCTCGCCTTTAGGTGTCCTCCTCGGGATAGCATCATTTAAAGAACGAGGGTCAGCACAACGTAAAAAAAATGGAGGAGCCTGCCGAAGACAAGGCCGTTACGGCTCGCGTTTAGGTGTCCTTTTCAGGATAGCGTCATTTAAAGAACGAGGGTCCAGACAACGTAAAAAAAACTGAAAAAAAAACCGCGAAAAAAATCGGGGGAGACTTGCCGAAGATGAGACCATTACGGCTCGCCTTTAGGTGTCCTCCTCGGGATAGCGTCAATTAAAGAACAAGGGTCAACACAACGTAAAAAAAATCGGAAAAAAAAAACCGAAGGATCCTACCGAAGATGAGGCCATTACGAGGGTCAGCACAACATAAAAAAAAAAGGAAAAGAAAATGGAGGAGCCAGTAGAAGATGAGGGCATAACAGCTCACCTTTAGGTGTCCTCTTCGGGATAGCGTCATTTAAAGAACGAGGGTCAGCACAATGTAAAAAAAAACTGGAAAAAAACCGGGAAAAAAAAATGGAGGAGACTTGCCGAAGATGAGACCATTACGGCTCGCCTTTAGGTGTCCTCCTCGGGATAGCGTCATTTAAAGAACGAGGGTCAGCAGAACGTAAAAAAAATGGAGGAGCCTGCTGAAGACGAGGCCGTTACGGCTCGCGTTTAGGTGTCCTCCTCAGGATAGCGTCATTTAAAGAACGAGGGTCAGCACAACATAAAAAAAAATAAAAGAAAAAAACAGAAAATAATACCGGAGAAACCTGCCGAAGATGAGGCCATTACGGTTCGCCTTTAGGTGTCCTCCCCGGGATAGCGTCATTTAAAGAACGAGGGTCAGCACAACGTAAAAAAATGGAAAAAATCGAAAAAAAAACCAAAGGAGCCTGCCGAAGATAAGGCCATTACGGCTCGCCTTTAGTTGTCCTCCTCGGGATAACGTCATTTAAAGAACGAGGGTCAGCACAACGTAAAAAAGAAAAAGAAAAAAAAAACCCGGAGGAGCATGCCGAATATGAGGCCATTACGGCTCGTGTTTAGGTGTCCTCGTCGGGATAGCGTCATTTAAAGAACGAGGGTCAGCACAACGTAAAAAAAAACTGGAAAAAAACCGGGAAAAAAAATCGGAGGAGACTTGCCGAAGATGAGACCATTACGGCTCGCCTTTAGGTGTCCTCCTCGGGATAGCGTCATTTAAAGAACAAGGGTCAGCACAACGTAAAAAAAAATCGGAAAAAAAAAACCCGGAGGATCCTACCGAAGATGAGGCCATTACGACTTGCCTTTAGTTGTCCTCCTCGCGATAACGTCATTTAATGAACGAGGGTCAGCACAACGTAAAAAAAAAGGAAAAGAAGACGGAGGAGCCAGTAGAAGATGAGGGCATAACGGCTCACCTTTAGGTGTCCTCTTCGGGATAGCGTCATTTAAAGAACCAGGGTCAGCACAACGTAAAAAAAAATTGGAAAAAAACCGGGAAAAAAAACGGAGGAGACTTGCCGAAGATGAGACCATTACGGCTCGCCTTTAGGTGTCCTCCTCGGGATAGCATCATTTAACGAACGAGGGTCAGCACAACGTAAAAAAAATGGAAGAGCCTGCCGAAGACGAGGCCGTTACGGCTCGCGTTTAGGTGTCCTTTTCAGGATAGCGTCATTTAAAGAACGAGGGTCAGCACAACGTAAAAAAAACTGGAAAAAAAACCGCAAAAAAAATCGGAGGAGATTTGCCGAAGATGAGACCATTACGGCCCGCCTTTAGGTGTCCTCCTCGGGATAGCGTCAATTAAAGAACAAGGGTCAACACAACGTAAAAAAAAAGGAAAAGAAAATGGAGGAGCCAGTAGAGGATGAGGGCATAACAGCTCACCTTTAGGTGTCCTCTTCGGGATAGCGTCATTTAAAGATCGAGGGTCAGCACAACGTAAAAAAAAACTGGAAAAAAACCGGGAAAAAAAAACGGAGGAGACTTGCCGAAGATAAGACCATTACGGCTCGCCTTTAGGTGTCCTCCTCGGGATAGCGTCATTTAAAGAACGAGGGTCAGCACAACGTAAAAAAAATGGAGGAGCCTGCCAAAGACGAGGCCGTTACGGCTCGCGTTTAGGTGTCCTCCTCAGGATAGCGTCATTTAAAGAACGAGGGTCAGGACAACATAAAAAAAAAAAAAAGAAAAAAACAGAAAATAAAACCGGAAAAACCTACCGAAGATGAGGCCATTACGGTTCGCCTTTAGGTGTCCTCCCCGGGATAGCGTCATTTAAAGAACGAGGGTCAGCACAACGTAAAAAAATGGAAAAAAATCGAAAAAAAAAACAAAGGAGCCTGCCTAAGATGAGGCCATTACGGCTCGCCTTTAGTTGTCCTCCTCGGGATAACGTCATTTAAAGAACGAGGGTCAGCACAACGTAAAAAAGAAAAAGAAAAAAAAACCCAGAGGAGCATGCCGAAGATGAGGCCATTACGGCTCGTGTTTAGGTGTCCTCCTCGGGATAGCGTCATTTAAAGAACGAGGGTCAGCACAACGTAAAAAAAAAAACTGGAAAAAAATCCGGGAAAAAAAATCGGAGGAGACTTGCCGAAGATGAGACCATTACGGCTCGCCTTTAGGTGTCCTCCTTGGGATAGCGTCATTTAAAGAACAAGGGTCAGCACAACGTAAAAAAAAATCGGAAAAAAAAAACCTGGAGGATCCTACCGAAGATGAGGCCATTACGGCTCGCCTTTAGTTGTCCTCCTCGCGATAGCGTCATTTAATGAACGAGGGTCAGCACAACATAAAAAAAAAAAGGAAAAGAAAACGGAGGAACCAGAAGAAGATGAGGGCATAACGGCTCACCTTTAGGTGTCCTCTTCGGGATAGCGTCATTTAAAGAACGAGGGTCAGCACAACGTAAAAAAAAATTGGAAAAAAACCGGGAAAAAAAACGGAGGAGACTTGCCGAAAATGAGACCATTACGGCTCGCCTTTAGGTGTCCTCCTCGGGTTAGCATCATTTAAAGAACGAGGGTCAGCACAACGTAAAAAAAATGGAGGAGCCTGCCGAAGACGAGGCCGTTACGGCTCGCGTTTAGGTGTCCTCCTCAGGATAGCGTCATTTAAAGAACGAGGGTCAGCACAACGTAAAAAAAGAAGTAGAAAAAAACAGAAAATAAAACCGGAGAAACCTGCTGAAGATGAGGCCATTACGGTTCGCCTTTAGGTGTCCTCCCCGGGATAGCGTCATTTAAAGAACGAGGGTCAGCACAACGTAAAAAAATGGAAAAAAGTCGGAAAAAAGAAACCAAAGGAGCCTGCCGAAGATGAGGCCATTACGGCTCGCCTTTAGTTGTCCTCCTTGGGATAACGTCATTTAAAGAACGAGGGTCAGCACAACATAAAAAAAAAAAGAAAAAAAAACCGGAGGAGCATGCCGAAGATGAGGCCATTACGGCTCGTGTTTAGGTGTCCTCCTCGGGATAGCGTCATTTAAAAAACGAGGGTCAGCACAACGTAAAAAAAAACTGGAAAAAAAATCGGGAAAAAAAATCGGAGGAGACTTGCCGAAGATGAGACCGTTACGGCTCGCCTTTAGGTGTCCTCCTCGGGATAGCGTCATTTAAAGAACAAGGGTCAGCACAACGTAAAAAAAAATCGGAAAAAAAAACCCGGAGGATCCTACCGAAGATGAGGCCATTACGGCTCGCCTTTAATTGTCCTCCTCGCGATACCGTCATTTAATGAACGAGGGTCAGCACAACGTAAAAAAAAAAGGAAAAGAAAACGGAGGAGCCAGTAGAAGATGAGGGCATAACGGGTCACCTTTAGGTGTCCTCTTCGAGATAGCGTCATTTAAAGAACAACGGTCAGCACAACGCAAAAAAAATGGAAAAAAAATGGAAAAAAAAAACCAAAGGAGCCTGCCGAAGATGAGGCCATTACGGCTCGCCTTTAGTTGTCCTCCTCGGGATAACGTCATTTAAAGAACGAGGGTCAGCACAACGTAAAAAAAAAGAAAAAAAAACCCGGAGGAGCATGCCGAAGATGAGGCCATTACGGCACGTGTTTAGGTTTCCTCCTCGGGATAGCGTCATTTAAAGAACGAGGGTCAGCACAACGTAAAAAAAACTGGAAAAAAAACCGGGAAAAAAAATCGGAGGAGACTTGCCGAAGATGAGACCATTACGGCTCGCCTTTAAGTGTCCTCCTCGGATAGCGTCATTTAAAGAACAAGGGTCAGCACAACGTAAAAAAAAATCGGAGAAAAAAAAACTCGGAGGATCCTACCGAAGATGAGGCCATTACGGCTCGCCTTTAGTTGTCCTCCTCGCGATAGCGTCATTTAATGAACGAGGGTCAGCACAACGTAAAAAAAAAAGGAAAAGAAAATGGAGGAGCCAGTAGAAGATGAGGGCATAACGGCTCACCTTTAGGTGTCCTCTTCGGGATAGCGTCATTTAAAGAACGAGGGTCAGCACAACGTAAAAAAAAAAAACTGGAAAGAAACCGGGAAAAAAAACGGAGGAGACTTGCCGAAGATGAGACCATTACGGCTCGCCTTTAGGTGTCCTCCACGGGATAGCGTCATTTAAAGAACGAGGGTCAGCACAACGTCAAAAAGAAATGGAGGAGCCTGCCGAAGACGAGGCCGTTACGGCTCGCGTTTAGGTGTCCTCCTCAGGATAGTGTCATTTAAAGAACGAGGGTCAGCAGACCGTAAAAAAAAAAGAAAAAAATAGAAAATAAAACCGGAGAAACCTGCCGAAGATGAGGCTATTACGGTTCGCCTTTAGGTGTCCTGCCCGGGATAGCGTCATTTAAAGAACGAGGGTCAGCACAACGTAAAAAAATGGAAAAACGTTGGAAAAAAAAAAACCAAAGGAGCCTGCCGAAGATGAGGCCATTACGGCTCGCCTTTAGTTGTCCTCCTCGGGATAACGTCATTTAAAGAACGAGGGTCAGCACAACATAAAAAAAAAAAAAAAAAAAAAAACCGGAGGAGCATGCCGAAGATGAGGCCATTACGGCTCGTGTTTAGGTGTCCTCCTCGGGATAGCGTCATTTAAAGAACGAGGGTCAGCCCAACGTAAAAAAAAACTGGAAAAAAAATCGGGAAAAAAATCGGAGGAGACTTGCCAAAGATGAGACCATTACGGCTCGCCTTTAGGTGTCCTCCTCGGGATAGCGTCAATTAAAGAACAAGGGTCAACACAACGTAAAAAAAAATCGGAAAAAAAAAACCCAGAGGATCCTACCGAAGATGAGGCCATTAGGCTCGCCTTTAATTGTCCTCCTCGCGATAGTGTCATTTAATGAACGAGGGTCAGCACAACGTAAAAAAAAAAGGAAAAGAAAACGGAGGAGCCAGTAGAAGATGAGGGCATAACGGCTCACCTTTAGGTGTCCTCTTCGGGATAGCGTCATTTAAAGAATGAGGGTCAGCAAAACGTAAAAAAAAACTGGAAAAAAACCAGGAAAAAAAAATGGAGGAGACTTGCCGAAGATGAGACCATTACGGCTTGCCTTTAGGTGTCCTCCTCGGGAAAGCGTCATTTAAAGAACGAGGGTCAGCACAACATAAAAAAAATGGAGGAGCCTGCCGAAGACGAGCCCGTTACGGCTCGCGTTTAGTTGTCCTCCTCAGGATAGCGTCATTTAAAGAACGAGGGTCAGCACAACGTAAAAAAAAAAAGAAAAAAACAGAAAATAAAACCGGAGAAACCTGCTGAAGATGAGGCCATTACGGTTAGCCTTTAGGTGTCCTCCCCGGGATAGTGTCATTTAAAGAACGAGGGTCAGCACAACGTAAAAAAATGGAAAAAAATCGGAAAAAAAAAAAACCAAAGGAGCCGGCCGAAGATGAGGCCATTACGGTTCGCCTTTAGTTGTCCTCCTCGGGATAACGTCATTTAAAGAACGAGGGTCAGCACAACATAAAGAAAAAAAAGAAAAAAAAACCGGAGGAGCATGCCGAAGATGAGGCCATTACGGCTCGTGTTTAGGTGTCCTCCTCGGGATAGCGTCATTTAAAGAACGAGGGTCAGCACAACGTAAAAAAAACTGGAAAAAAAATCGGGAAAAAAAATCGGAGGAGACTTGCCGAAGATGAGACCGTTACGGCTCGCCTTTAGGTGTCCTCCTCGGGATAGCGTCATTTAAAGAACAAGGGTCAGCACAACGTAAAAAAAAATCGGAAAAAAAAACCCGGAGGATCCTACCGAAGATGAGGCCATTAGGCTCGCCTTTAATTGTCCTCCTCGCGATAGTGTCATTTAATGAACGAGGGTCAGCACAACGTAAAAAAAAAAGGAAAAGAAAACGGAGGAGCCAGTAGAAGATGAGGGCATAACGGCTCACCTTTAGGTGTCCTCTTCGGGATAGCGTCATTTAAAGAATGAGGGTCAGCACAACGTAAAAAAAAACTGGAAAAAAACTGGGAAAAAAAATGGAGGAGACTTGCCGAAGATGAGACCATTACGGCTCGCCTTTAGGTGTCCTCCTCGGGAAGGCGTCATTTAAAGAACGAGGGTCAGCACAACGTAAAAAAAATGGAGGAGCCTGCCGAAGACGAGGCCGTTACGGCTCGCGTTTAGGTGTCCTCCTCAGGATAGCGTCATTTAAAGAACGAGGGTCAGCACACCGTAAAAAAAAAAGAAAAAAATAGAAAATAAAACCGGAGAAACCTGCCGAAGATGAGGCTATTACGGTTCGCCTTTAGGTGTCCTGCCCGGGATAGCGTCATTTAAAGAACGAGGGTCAGCACAACGTAAAAAAATGGAAAAAAGTTGGAAAAAAAAAAACCAAAGGAGCCTGCCGAAGATGAGGCCATTACGGCTCGCCTTTAGTTGTCCTCCTCGGGATAACGTCATTTAAAGAACGAGGGTCAGCACAACATAAAAAAAAAAAAAAAACCGGAGGAGCATGCCGAAGATGAGGCCATTACGGCTCGTGTTTAGGTGTCCTCCTCGGGATAGCGTCATTTAAAGAACGAGGGTCAGCCCAACGTAAAAAAAAACTGGAAAAAAAATCGGGAAAAAAATCGGAGGAGACTTGCCGAAGATGAGACCATTACGGCTCGCCTTTAGGTGTCCTCCTCGGGATAGCGTCATTTAAAGAACAAGGATCAGCACAACGTAAAAAAAAATCGGAAAAAAAAACCCAGAGGATCCTACCGAAGATGAGGCCATTACGGCTCGCCTTTAGTTGTCCTCCTCGCGATAGCGTCATTTAATGAACGAGGGTCAGCACAACGTAAAAAAAAAAGAAAAGAAAACGGAGGAGCCAGTAGAAGATGAGGGCATAACGGCTCACCTTTAGGTGTCCTCTTCGGGATAGCGTCATTTAAAGAACGAGGGTCAGCACAACATAAAAAAAAAAAGAAAAAAAAACCGGAGGAGCATGCCGAAGATGAGGCCATTACGGCTCGTGTTTAGGTGTCCTCCTCGGGATAGCGTCATTTAAAAAACGAGGGTCAGCACAACGTAAAAAAAAACTGGAAAAAAAATTGGGAAAAAAAATCGGAGGAGACTTGCCGAAGATGAGACCGTTACGGCTCGCCTTTAGGTGTACTCCTCGGGATAGCGTCATTTAAAGAACAAGGGTCAGCACAACGTAAAAAAAAATCGGAAAAAAAAACCCGGAGGATCCTACCGAAGATGAGGCCATTAGGCTCGCCTTTAATTGTCCTCCTCGCGATAGTGTCATTTAAAGAACAAGGGTCAGCACAACGTAAAAAAAAATCGGAAAAAAAAACCCGGAGGATCCTACCGAAGATTTTAATGAACGAGGGTCAGCACAACGTAAAAAAAAAAGGAAAAGAAAACGGAGGAGCCAGTAGAAGATGAGGGCATAACGGCTCACCTTTAGGTGTCCTCTTCGGGATAGCGTCATTTAAAGAATGAGGGTCAGCACAACGTAAAAAAAAACTGGAAAAAAACTGGGAAAAAAAAATGGAGGAGACTTGCCGAAGATGAGACCATTACGGCTCGCCTTTAGGTGTCCTCCTCGGGAAGGCGTCATTTAAAGAACGAGGGTCAGCACAACGTAAAAAAAATGGAGGAGCCTGCCGAAAACGAGGCCGTTACGGCTCGCGTTTAGGTGTCCTCCTCAGGATAGCGTCATTTAAAGAACGAGGGTCAGCACACCGTAAAAAAAAAAAGAAAAAAATAGAAAATAAAACCGGAGAAACCTGCCGAAGATGAGGCTATTACGGTTCGCCTTTAGGTGTCCTGCCCGGGATAGCGTCATTTAAAGAACGAGGGTCAGCACAACGTAAAAAAATGGAAAAAAGTTGGAAAAAAAAAAACCAAAGGAGCCTGCCGAAGATGAGGCCATTACGGCTCGCCTTTAGTTGTCCTCCTCGGGATAACGTCATTTAAAGAACGAGGGTCAGCACAACGTAAAAAAAAAGGAAAAGAAAACGGAGGAGCCAGTAGAAGATGAGGGCATAACGGCTCACCTTTAGGTGTCCTCTTCGGGATAGCGTCATTTAAAGAACGAGGGTCAGCACAACATAAAAAAAAAAAAGGAAAAAAAACCGGAGGAGCATGCCGAAGATGAGGCCATTACGGCTCGTGTTTAGGTGTCCTCCTCGGGATAGCGTCATTTAAAAAACGAGGGTCAGCACAACGTAAAAAATAACGGGAAAAAAAATTGGGAAAAAAAATCGGAGGAGACTTGCCGAAGATGAGACCGTTACGGCTCGCCTTTAGGTGTCCTCCTCGGGATAGCGTCATTTAAAGAACAAGGGTCAGCACAACGTAAAAAAAAATCGGAAAAAAAAACCCGGAGGATCCTACCGAAGATGAGGCCATTAGGCTCGCCTTTAATTGTCCTCCTCGCGATAGTGTCATTTAATGAACGAGGGTCAGCACAACGTAAAAAAAAAAGGAAAAGAAAACGGAGGAGCCAGTAGAAGATGAGGGCATAACGGCTCACCTTTAGGTGTCCTCTTCGGGATAGCGTCATTTAAAGAATGAGGGTCAGCACAACGTAAAAAAAAACTGGAAAAAAACCGGGAAAAAAAAATGGAGGAGACTTGCCGAAGATGAGACCATTACGGCTCGCCTTTAGGTGTCCTCCTCGGGAAAGCGTCATTTAAAGAACGAGGGTCAGCACAACATAAAAAAAATGGAGGAGCCTGCCGAAGACGAGCCCGTTACGGCTCGCGTTTAGGTGTCCTCCTCAGGATAGCGTCATTTAAAGAACGAGGGTCAGCACAACGTAAAAAAAAAAAGAAAAAAACAAAAAATAAAACCGGAGAAACCTGCCGAAGATGAGGCCATTACGGTTCGCCTTTAGGTGTCCTCCCCGGGATAGCGTCATTTAAAGAACGAGGGTCAGCACAACGTAAAAAAATGGAAAAAAATCGGAAAAAAAAAAACCAAAGGAGCCTGCCGAAGATGAGGCCATTACGGCTCGCCTTTAGTTGTCCTCCTCGGGATAACGTCATTTAAAGAACGAGGGTCAGCACAACATAAAAAAAAAAAGAAAAAAAAAACCGGAGGAGCATGCCGAAGATGAGGCCATTACGGCTCGCGTTTAGGTGTCCTCCTCGGGATAGCGTCATTTAAAGAACGAGGGTCAGCCCAACGTAAAAAAAAACTGGAAAAAAAATCGGGAAAAAAAATCGGAGGAGACTTGCCGAAGATGAGACCGTTACGGCTCGCCTTTAGGTGTCCTCCTCGGGATAGCGTCATTTAAAGAACAAGGATCAGCACAACGTAAAAAAAAATCGGAAAAAAAAACCCGGAGGATCCTACCGAAGATGAGGCCATTATGGCTCGCCTTTAGTTGTCCTCCTCGCGATAGCGTCATTTAATGAACGAGGGTCAGCACAACGTAAAAAAAAAAAAGAAAAGAAAACGGAGGAGCCAGTAGAAGATGAGGGCATAACGGCTCACCTTTAGGTGTCCTCTTCGGGATAGCGTCATTTAAAGAACGAGGGTCAGCACAACGTAAAAAAAAAAATGGAAAAAAACCGGGAAAAAAAAACGGAGGAGACTTGCCGAAGATGAGACCATTACGGCTCGCCTTTAGGTGTCCTCCTCGGGATAGCGTCATTTAAAGAACGAGGGTCAGCACAACGTAAAAAAAATGGAGGAGCCTGCCGAAGACGAGGCCGTTACGGCTCGCGTTTAGGTGTCCTTTTCAGGATAGCGACATTTAAAGAACGAGGGTCAGCATAACGTAAAAAAAAACTGGAAAAAAACCGCGAAAAAAATCGGAGGAGACTTTCCGAAGATGAGACCATTACGGCTCGCCTTTAGGTGTCCTCCTCGGGATAGCGTCAATTAAAGAACAAGGGTCAACACAACGTAAAAAAAAATCGGAAAAAAAAAGCCCGGAGGATCCTACCGAAGATGAGGCCATTATGGCTCGCCTTTAGTTGTCCTCCTCGCGATAGCGTCATTTAATGAACGAGGGTCAGCACAACGTAAAAAAAAAAGAAAAGAAAAAGGAAGGGCCAGTAGAAGATGAGGGCATAAAGGCTCACCTTTATGTGTCCTCTCCGGGATAGCGTCATTTAAAGAATGAGGGTCAGCACAACGTAAAAAAAAACTGGAAAAAAACCGGGAAAAAAAAATGGAGGAGACTTGCCGAAGATGAGACCATTACGGCTTGCCTTTAGGTGTCCTCCTCGGGATAGCGTCATTTAAAGAACGAGGGTCAGCACAACGTAAAAAAAATGGAGGAGCCTGCCGAAGACGAGGCCGTTACGGCTCGCGTTTAGGTGTCCTCCTCAGGATAGCGTCATTTAAAGAACGACGGTAAGCACAACGTAAAAAAAAAAAAGAAAAAAAAAAATAAAACCGGAGAAACCTGACGAAGATGAGGCCATTACGGTTCGCCTTTAGGTGTCCTCCCCGGGATAGCGTCATTTAAAGAACGAGGGTCAGCACAACGTAAAAAAATGGAAAAAAATCGGAAAAAAAAAACCAAAGGAGCCTGCAGAAGATGAGGCCATTACGGCTCGCCTTTAGTTGTCCTCCTCGGGATAACGTCATTTAAAGAACGAGGGTCAGCACAACATAAAAAAAAAAAAGAAAAAAAAAAACCGGAGGAGCATGCCGAAGATGAGGCCATTACGGCTCGTGTTTAGGTGTCCTCCTCGGGATAGCGTCATTTAAAGAACGAGGGTCAGCCCAACGTAAAAAAAAACTGGAAAAAAAATCGGGAAAAAAAATCGGAGGAGACTTGCCGAAGATGAGACCATTACGGCTCGCCTTTAGGTGTCCTCCTCGGGATAGCGTCAATTAAAGAACAAGGGTCAACACAACGTAAAAAAAAATCGGAAAAAAAAAGCCCGGAGGATCCTACCGAAGATGAGGCCATTATGGCTCGCCTTTAGTTGTCCTCCTCGCGATAGCGTCATTTAATGAACGAGGGTCAGCACAACGTAAAAAAAAAGGAAAAGAAAATGGAGGAGCCAGTAGAAGATGAGGGCATAACAGCTTACCTTTAGGTGTCCTCTTCGGGATAGCGTCATTTAAAGAACGAGGGTCAGCACAACGTAAAAAAAAAACTGGAAAAAAACAGGGAAAAAAAAAACGGAGGAGACTTACCGAAGATGAGACCATTACGGCTCGCCTTTAGGTGTCCTCCTCGGGATAGCGTCATTTAAAGAACGAGGGTCAGCACAACGTAAAAAACTGGAAAAAAATCGAAAAAAAAAAAACCAAAGGAGCCTGCCGAAGATGAGGCCATTACGGCTCGCCTTTAGTTGTCCTCCTTGGGATAATGTCATTTAAAGAACGAGGGTGAGCACAACGTAAAAAAGAAAAAGAAAAAAAAAAAACCCGGAGGAGCATGGCGAAGATGAGGCCATTACGGCTCGTGTTTAGGTGTCCTCGTCGGGATAGCGTCATTTAAAGAACGAGGGTCAGCACAACGTAAAAAAAAAAACTGGAAAAAAACCGGGAAAAAAAATCGGAGGAGACTTGCCGAAGATGAGACCATTACGGCTCGCCTTTAGGTGTCCTCCACGGGATAGCGTCATTTAAAGAACAAGGGTCAGCACAACGTAAAAAAAAATCGGAAAAAAAAACCCGGAGGATCCTACCGAAGATGAGGCCATTACGGCTCGCCTTTAGTTGTCCTCCTCGCGATAGCGTCATTTAATGAACGAGGGTCAGCACAACGTAAAAAAAAAGGAAAAGAAGATGGAGGAGCCAGTAAAAGATGAGGGCATAACGGCTCACCTTTAGGTGTCCTCTTCGGGATAGCGTCATTTAAAGAACGAGGGTCAGCACAACGTAAAAAAAAATTGGAAATAAACCGGGAAAAAAAAACGGAGGAGACTTGCCGAAGATGAGACCATTACGGCTCGCCTTTAGGTGTCCTCCTCGGGATAGCATCATTTAAAGAACGAGGGTCAGCGCAACGTAAAAAAAATGGAGGAGCCTGCCGAAGACGAGGCCGTTACGGCTCGCGTTTAGGTGTCCTCCCTAGGATAGCGTCATTTAAAGAACGAGGGTAAGCACAACGTAAAAAAAAAAAAGAAAAAAACAGAAAATAAAACCGGAGAAACCTGCCAAAGATGAGGCCATTACGGTTTGCCTTTAAGTGTCCTCCCCGGGATAGCGTCATTTAAAGAACGAGGGTCAGCACAACGTAAAAAAATGGAAAAAAATCGGAAAAAAAAAACCACAGGAGCCTGCCGAAGATGAGGCCATTACGGCTCGCCTTTAGTTGTCCTCCTCGGGATAACGTCATTTAAAGAACGAGGGTCAGCACAACATAAGAAAAAAAAAGCAAAAAAAAACCGGAGGAGCATGCCGAAGATGAGGCCATTACGGCTCGTGTTTAGGTGTCCTCCTCGGGATAGCGTCATTTAAAGAACGAGGGTCAACACAACGTAAAAAAAAACTGGAAAAAAACCGGGAAAAAAAATCGGAGGAGACTTGCCGAAGATGAGACCATTACGGCTCGCCTTTAGGTGTCCTCCTCGGGATAGCGTCATTTAAAGAACAAGGGTCAGCACAACGTAAAAAAAAATCGGAAAAAAAAACTCGGAGGATCCTACCGAAGATGAGGCCATTACGGATCGCCTTTAGTTGTCCTCCTCGCGATAGCGTCATTTAATGAACGAGGGTCAGCACAACGTAAAAAAAAAGGAAAAGAAGATGGAGGAGCCAGTAGAAGATGAGGGCATAACGGCTCACCTTTAGGTGTCCTCTTCGGGATAGCGTCATTTAAAGAACGAGGGTCAGCACAACGTAAAAAAAAATTGGAAAAAAACCGGGAAAAAAAAACGGAGGAGACTTGCCGAAGATGAGACCATTACGGCTCGCCTTTAGGTGTCCTCCTCGGGATAGCATCATTTAAAGAACGAGGGTCAGCACAACGTAAAAAAAATGGAGGAGCCTGCCGAAGACGAGGCCGTTACGCCTCGCGTTTAGGTGTCCTCCCCAGGATAGCGTCATTTAAAGAACGAGGGTAAGCACAACGTAAAAAAAAAAAGAAAAAAACAGAAAATAAAACCGGAGAAACCTGCCGAAGATGAGGCCATTACGGTTTGTCTTTAGGTGTCCTCCCCGGGATAGCGTCATTTAAAGAACGAGGGTCAGCACAACGTAAAAAAATGGAAAAAAATCGGAAAAAAAAAACCAAAGGAGCCTGCCGAAGATGAGGCCATTACGGCTCGCCTTTAGTTGTCCTCCTCGGGATAACGTCATTTAAAGAACGAGGGTCAGCACAACATAAGAAAAAAAAAGAAAAAAAAAAACCGGAGGAGCATGCCGAAGATGAGGCCATTACGGCTCGTGTTTAGGTGTCCTCCTCGGGATAGCGTCATTTAAAGAACGAGGGTCAGCACAACGTAAAAAAAAAACTGGAAAAAAAATCGGGAAAAAAAATCGGAGAAGACTTGCCGAAGATGAGACCATTACGGCTCGCCTTTAGGTGTCCTCCTCGGGATAGCGTCATTTAAAGAACAAGGGTCAGCACAACGTAAAAAAAATCGGAAAAAAAAACCCGGAGGATCCTACCGAAGATGAGGCCATTAAGGCTCGCCTTTAGTTGTCCTCCTCGCGATAGCGTCATTTAATGAACGAGGGTCAGCACAACGTAAAAAAAAAGGAAAAGAAAACGAAGGAGCCAGTAGAAGATGAGGGCATAACGGCTCACCTTTAGGTGTCCTCTTCGGGATTGCGTCATTTAAAGAACGAGGGTCAGCACAACGTAAAAAAAAACTGGAAAAAAACCGGGAAAAAAAAACGGAGGAGACTTGCCGAAGATGAGACCATTACGGCTCGCCTTTAGGTGTCCTCCTCGGGATAGCGTCATTTAGAGAACGAGGGTCAGCACAACGTAAAAAAAATGGAGGAGCCTGCCGAAGACGAGGCCGTTACGGCTCGCGTTTAGGTGTCCTCCTCAGGATAGCGTCATTTAAAGAACGAGGGTCAGCACAACGTAAAAAAAAAAGAAAAAAACAGAAAATAAAACCGGAGAAACCTGCCGAAGATGAGGCCATTACGGTTCGCCTTTAGGTGTCCTCCCCGGGATAGCGTCATTTAAAGAACGAGGGTCAGCACAACGTAAAAAAATGGAAAAAAATCGGAAAAAAAAAACCAAAGGAGCCTGCCGAAGATGAGGCCATTACGGCTCGCCTTTAGTTGTCCTCCTCGGGATAACGTCATTTAAAGAACGAGGGTCAGCACAACATAAAAAAAAAAAGAAAAAAAAAACCGGAGGAGCATGCGGAAGATGAGGCCATTACGGCTCGTGTTTAGGTGTCCTCCTCAGGATAGCGTCATTTAAAGAACGAGGGTCAGCACAACGTACAAAAAAACTGGAAAAAAAATCGGGAAAAAAATTGGAGGAGACTTGCCGAAGATGAGACCATTACGGCTCGCCTTTAGGTGTCCTCCTAACAAGGGTCAGCACAACGTAAAAAAAATCGGAAAAAAAAAACCCGGAGGATCCTACCGAAGATGAGGCCATTACGGCTCGCCTTTAGTTGTCCTCCTCGCGATAGCGTCATTTAATGAACGAAGGTCAGCACAACGTAAAAAAAAAAGGAAAAGAAAACGGAGGAGCCAGTAGAAGATGAGGGTATAACGGCTCACCTTTAGGTGTCCTCTTCGGGATAGCGTCATTTAAAGAACGAGGGTCAGCACAACGTAAAAAAAAACTGGAAAAAAACCGGGAAAAAAAAACGGAGGAGACTTGCCGAAGATGAGACCATTACGGCTCGCCTTTAGGTGTCCTCCTCGGGATAGCGTCATTTAGAGAACGAGGGTCAGCACAACGTAAAAAAAATGGAGGAGCCTGCCGAAGACGAGGCCGTTACGGCTCGCGTTTAGGTGTCCTCCTCAGGATAGCGTCATTTAAAGAACGAGGGTCAGCACAACGTAAAAAAAAAAAAAGAAAAAAAATAGAAAATAAAACCGGAGAAACCTGCCGAAGATGAGGCCATTACGGTTCGCCTTTAGGTGTCCTCCCCGGGATAGCGTCATTTAAAGAACGAGGGTCAGCACAACGTAAAAAAATGGAAAAAAATCGGAAAAAAAAAAAAAACCAAAGGATCCTGCCGAAGATGAGGCCATTACGGCTCGCCTTTAGTTGTCCTCCTCGGGATAACGTCATTTAAAGAACGAGGGTCAGCACAACATAAAAAAAAAAAAGAAAAAAAAACCGGAGGAGCATGCCGAAGATGAGGCCATTACGGCTCGTGTTTAGGTGTCCTCCTCGGGATAGCGTCATTTAAAGAACGAGGGTCAGCACAACGTAAAAAAAAACTGGAAAAAAACCGGGAAAAAAAAACGGAGGAGACTTGCCGAAGATGAGACCATTACGGCTCGCCTTTAGGTGTCCTCCTCTGGATAGCGTCATTTAAAGAACGAGGGTCAGCACAACGTAAAAAAAATGGAGGAGCCTGCCGAAGACGAGGCCGTTACGGCTCGCGTTTAGGTGTCCTCCTCAGGATAACGTCATTTAAAGAACGAGGGTCAGCACAACGTAAAAAAAAAAAAGAAAAAAACAGAAAATAAAACCGGAGAAACCTGCCGAAGATGAGGCCATTACGGTTCGCCTGTAGGTGTCCTCCCCGGGATAGCGTCATTTAAAGAACGAGGGTTAGCACAACGTAAAAAAATGAAAAAAAATCGGAAAAAAAAAAACCAAAGGAGCCTGCCGAAGATGAGGCCTGATGAGATATTTTGGAGGAAAAATAAATCTCCCCCAAAACACACAAATCTAACCGGCAAGTATACCGGGTCGTATCAAGTAATAAAAACTCACGGGAGTGAGGTCGATCCCACAGGGATTGAAGGATTGAGCAATTTTAGTTTAGTGGTTGATTTAGTCAAGCGAATCAAGATTTGGTTGAGAGATTTGTGATTTGCAGAAATTAAATTGCATTGAAGTAAAAAGAACAAGAAATAAATTGCTGAAATGTAAAGAACAAAAAATTAAATGGCAGAAACTTAGAGTGCAAGAAATGTAAATTGCGGAAACTTAAAGTGCAAGGAATGTAAATTGCTTGAAATGTAAAGGGGATTGGGACGTGGATTTGCAGTAATTAAACAAGGAAAAGTTAAATTGCATCAAACAGAAGAGTAAAAGGGGATTGGGATTGGATCGGATCTTATAGCAGAAAAGTAAATGAACATGGAAAGGAAGAAACAGAATGTAAATTGGAGATTTGGATCTCAGGACCCAAAGACTAGAAAACTAAGTCTAGATCTCAATGCCTTCCTAGATCCAATAAGAACAATTGCAAGGGAATTGTAAATTGCAAAGAGAATAGATGAAGAGCAATTAACCGGAAATGAAATTCAATTAACAGTAAAGAAACAGAGAGATCCAAGATTGAGATTGAAACATAATTTCTTCAATTCTCCAATCCAAGATCCAAGACAAGTGTAAATGAAATTGAAAGCAATCAAAACAAAGAAATTAAAGTTCACTCAATAACAAAAGCTCTCCGAAAACTATTATGAAAAATTCCAAAAGGAAAGCTCCCGAAAACTTGAATTCTATCCTATTTATACACTTTCTTCCAATGATCTTCAAGCCTTGAGTTGGGCCTTTGCTCTTGGTGGAATTGGGTTGAAAGAGGCCTTGGTTGATTGCTCTTGAAGTTTGAAGAAGAACCAAAGTGAACCAATTGAACCGGGTTTGAGTTTTGCAAAAGTTGGACCAAAAGTTGGAGCTAAAGTTAGGGGTCTAACTTTGGCTCCAACTTTTCATAGCAGCCCACAAAACTTGCTGGTATGAACGTTGGTGCCAACGTTAGGGGTCTAACTTTGACCCTAACGTTGGCCTTGCCTTGTGTGCTAGTGGCGCCAACGTTAGCCACCAAGTTAGGGGGCTAACGTTGGCGCAAACTTTTGCTCCTCTTCCTTGAATTTTCATGTGCCAACGTTAGCCTCCAAGTTAGGGGTCTAACGTTGGCGCAAACGTTGGTGCCCAGGGGAGAAATTCATGTGCCAACGTTAGCCTCAAAGTTAGGGGGCTAACGTTGGCGCAAACTTTTGGTGCCCAGGGGAGAAATTCATGTGCCAATGTTAGCCTCAAAGTTAGGGGGCTAACGTTGGCGCAAACTTTTGGTGCCCAGGGGAGAAATTCCAAGTTCCAACGTTAGCCTCTAAGTTAGGGGGCTAACGTTGGGGCTAACTTTTCAACCAAAAGTTTGTGCAAAAGTTTGATGCTAACTTTAGGTCCAGCTTCTTGCTTCCTGGTTCAATTTCACTTATTCCATTGTCCTCTCTTCACTCCTAGCCATTCCTTCTTGCTTCAACCTTTCTCCAAGCTTTCTTCACCTATCATTAATCAACCAAACTCATCAAAGCTATGCTCAAAATCATGAGATATTCAATCTTTCATAATATGCAACAAATATAGCATAAAACCTCATGAAATGGCATGAATTCATACATGGTTGATTCAATCAAGGGAAACATAAAAATCTACTCAATTAGCTTGCTTGTAGCTCAAGAAAGTGCATAATTCTAATGAAAACAAAAGAAAAAGACTAGTTAAAATAGGCTAGGATGACTTGTCATCACAACACCAAACTTAAAGCTTGCTTGTCCCCAAGCAAGAAAAGATTTATTGAGAAGAAAGAATGAAATGGAAGAGGATGTTCATGCTAGCAGAGTATTATTGATAGTTCATGGGGTTTTGTGTGGATATGCAAATACTCACTTCTTATTGACTCCTAGGCCTAGAAAGTCTCCTTCAAGCTTCAAGTGACATACTGCTATGACTTCTCATTATTCCTTTATCCTTGGCTATTACTTTGTTCATAAGCTTTATTTGAGTGTCATGTGTAGCAAGTTCATTTTTTTTTCTTTATACTTGACACATTATTCACCATAGACACTTGGCTCACATTCCTTCTTAAAACATTGATGCCCAGCACCTCTTTGGGTTACTAAATGCCTTGTAGTTAGGTTGCTCTTGATAGTGGACTTTCAGCTGATGATCCCGGATTAGTTAACCCAAGTCACCGAGTGTTGAGGCACTCCTAAGAGCTTACTAATCCAAGCAGATCCTAGTACAAAGACATCACAGGCATATATTTCAAAGTTCAAGCTATTGGTGTCCAGCTTTGTTTCTTTTTGTTTTTCTTTTGTTCTGCCGCTTTTTGGCTATCTTTTTCTTCTTTCCTTCTTTTTTGTTTTTCTTTCTAACCAAGGAATTTAATTGAATTGAGATTCCTAGACAGTAGGCCACTCTTTACTTATAAGGAGATATCCTAGCTCTTTATTCACTAAAAGTGAGCTATTATACAATCACACACATACCACCATTTACTTTTATTCCACTTCTAACTAACAGAGACTATCTTGCTTCACATTCAAACTGTTCTTTTATTGAATTTAAAGATGTAGGGGACAACACATGCTTCTTGTCAAGTGAAAATAAACACACAAGCACACACATAAACTAGCCCAATTATTTAAAAGAAACAAACATAATGCAAAGGCTTAAGAAGAACTACTTAGAAATGCAAAGACAACTTAGAACAGATAGAATGCATGCTTTTTCTTTGTAGTGATGAACAAGGAGCAAGTCCACCTTTCATTTGTCATGCCTTTTCTTTCTCCTTTCATACACTTGGCTGCTAGTGTTCCCGCCATCCTTGTTTGGTGCCTGTTGATTTTGCCAAAAGCCAGCCTTATTCATAGCCTCATCCACTCTATCTTCGAGTCTCATAGCCCTGCTCACTTCTACCTCACTTCTCATTTTGAAGAATTCATCAAAAGTTGGGAATGCCGGATCCATGTTGTGCAAATGTTCTCCAATATAGTTCAGTTTGATTTGGCTATTGATGTTGTAATCGGCTTGTACTTCATACCTTGCATCTTGGAGTGTTGTGAACTCTTTAAGAGCCTTCAAATTTTCAGCTTGCATTTGTTCCAACTTCCCAAAAGATTCATGAGATTGAAAGGCATGTTCTTCTTGCATCACAAGAAATCTTGACTCGAATTCATTTTGTTTGTTCATTATTCTTAGCTCCCTTTCTTCTTGTGCTTGTTGGTTTTTCATGTACAGAGAATGGTATTCCTCTTGCCTTTCTTGGATTCTCGTGTACTGTTGAGACAATCTCCCTATTGCTTCTTGCATTTGAGTCATATCCATATTGCCATGTGGGAAAAAGTGTGGCTGTTCCTCCTCCTCTTGTGGCTCTTCTTCTATGTGTGGCTCATCTTCTTCCATTGGTTCTTCTCTTTCCTTTCCTCCATGTGGTCTTCGGCCTTGATGTGCTTCAAGGGGCATCATCATTCGTTCAATGGTTATGGGCATGCCTTGGCTTAACCACATTGGATTCTCCTCCTCCATTGGAACCTTAGCCTTTGCACACAACCTCCAAATGGTGCTCGGATAGTACAACCAAGATCCGGCCGAATTCTTTTCAGCTAGCTTTTGAATGTCTCTTGCAAGGATTTCATGAACTCTTATCTCTCCTCCCACAATGATGCAATGCAGCATCACGGCTCTCTCCCTGTTAACTTCTGAGGTGTTCACTGTCCCCAGAATTGATCTTTTCATCAACTCATACCATCCTTTTGCTTCCGGAGTGAGGTTACATCTCTTCAGGAACTTGTATCTATTCTTGTTATCTCCTTCCCACTCTGAGTTCTCAAAACAAATGTCTCTCGCAATCTCCTCATAATCCTGATCCTCATTCAATCTTTGTTGGTATCCCGGTTCATCAAAGCGGACTGTCTTTAGTTTCAAGACTTTCTTGATTGCGTCCGGGCTAAAGTCTACTTCCACCCCCGCACATAGCTCTTGTACGTTGGGGGCTCACGTATGTCAAGCCTTGGGACATTTGCATAGAACTCTCTTATGATATTGGTATTAATTCGGGTGGCTGGTGATGTAAGTTCCTCCCATCTCCTCTTCTGGATTTTGTTCTTCATTTCTTGACATCCATCATCCGGCAACATGAATGGAATTTCAGGATAGATTCTTTTCTCGTTCATCCATTGAATTTGCATTTGATGAAACCAAGACTTGAACCTCCGTTGGTCATATTCATGTGTTTCTTCCTCCACTATTGGATCTTTTCCTTTTCGTCGTTTGGTTCTTGAGGAGGATGCCATGATCACTTGGTTGGTTGAGAGGGAATGTGAAGAATGTTGGAGAGTTTGATGTGTGTTTGGAGGAAGAAGAAATTAAGGCCGAACTTACTATGACAAGGAATAATGAAGAGAAGTTTAAGTGGTTGGAGTTTAAAGTAAGAGATATGTTGCACTAAGCTCGTTATGTTGAGGAGTGATTCGGTCATGTGCATGGCTTGAAGGTGGTATGCTTTTAAATGAGCAATGAAGGGTTGGGATGCAATTAGACTTATGGAGATCAAAGGTATGCATGTAAGGATGAATGAAGACAAAGTTTGCTCCTTCCCTTTCCTTTGCCGTGATCATTCTCAAGGAGTGGCAGATTTCTTTCTTGGAGCATGTGATGGGATTTTGTCCTTATGCTATGCTTTCCTTTGTTTTGTCTTTTTCATTGAAGATTCTTTGACCTCCTAGTCATCACAACAAGACAACATACATTAGTCTTATCCAACCGTAGCAAGAGTGTTCTTTTAGTAATACCATGTGAACCATAAATTCTTGTATTAATTGAACCGTGACACTCTCTCTTTAAGACAACAAACTTAGTGTTTGGTCATATATAAAGAAAATGAGTATCTTCCTCCAATTAGTGAGATTCAAATATTAAATGTTCATAAGAATTGTTTTCATCATACTTTCTTTTTCTCTTTTCTCTTTTTTTTTTCATGAAGGATCAATTGTATCCCTAAATCGGTGCATCAAGGTTTGGTGAACACCAAACTTGTTTCTTGTCAAAGGGTACATCACAATCAATGCCTTCATTACCGGAAAAGAATTTTTTTCATTTATAAGATTTTGAAAAACAACAATTGTATGATTATTGATGCATGAGTTTCTACTTTTCATGAAGCTATGTGGACACCAAACTTAGTGTTCGGCCATATGCTTTGTCAAGAAGCTCCAAACATGCAAAATGGGATTATTTGTAACATTGGTTTAGTGTGCTTGAAGGCACACCAAACTTAGCATATGTTTCAAAATAGTGCATGCAATCAATGGATATGTTCATGAAAAGAGAAAAGAATTCATGCTCAATTGATCATAACTTATTGAATTTAAAATGACATGAATTTTAAAGCATGGGTTGCCTCCCATGGAGCGCTCTTTTATTGTCATTAGCTTGACATTGAGGCTTTCTTTTATGGTGGTTGGTGCTTGTAAGGCCTCAATTTGTCTCCCCTGACCGTGATCCTCTTCTTTGTTCTCTCGTGTTCAATTTCAGCATGCTCTAATGATAGTATGTTGCTGACCGTCTAGTAATCCTCGGTTTGTTGATTTGCCCCCAGCTGTTGATATATCAGTTGCACTTTGTCACCTTTGGAAAGCCCCTCTGTTGGAATCTTTCTGTTCTTCCAGCCCCTTTTTGCTTTGTTTCTGCGCTTCATCTTTCCTTTTGTTGATCTTTCTTTTCTGGCTGTAGGCTTTCCTTGGGGACCTCTCTTCTTAGTGGCCAGTACTCTAATATCCTCTTGGGCTTCTTCATCAATCTGCACAATCCTTAGCATTGGGATGTTGCTGTGACTTTCTTGGTCCTTTTTCATATAGTCTTTCTTCTCCTTGTTAAATTGTGCCTCTGGTAATACCTTCAGAGTGACACTCTGGTCATGCATCCTTAGAGTTAATTCCCCTTCCTCTACGTCTATGATAGCTCTAGCAGTGGCCAAGAATGGCCTTCCCAGTATAACAGAGTCACCATCATCATCGTTTGATTCTAGAACCACAAAATCAGCAGGGTATATAAAACTATCCACCTTGACCAAAAGATTTTCAATTACACCCCTGGGGTATACCATTGACTTGTCTACCAGCTCCAGAGACATTTGTACTGGTTTGACCTCCTCTATATGCAGCTTTTTCACCAAGGAGGATGATATTAAGTTAATACTTGCTCCGAGATCACACATTGCTTTAGTGATTGTCAATTCCCCAATGGTGCAAGGCAACAGGAAGCTTCTTGGGTCCTCAAGCTTGGGAGGAAGCCCCTTTTGAATCAAGGCCCTGCATTCCTCAGCAATCATTATGGTTTCTTTCTCATCCCAGCTTCTTTTCTTGTTGACAAGATCCTTCAGAAACTTGGAATATAGAGGCATTTGCTCAAGTGCTTCAGCCAAGGGAATATTGATTTCCAACTTCTTAAAAATCTCAAGGAATTTGTGAAAATGCTGGTCTTTAACCTCTTTGTTAAACCTCTGGGGATATGGCAGTGGAGGTGTGATGCTTTTTCCTATTTGCTGCTGCCCCTGAGCTACTTCCTTTGAGCTATGTGGCTGGTTGTCCTTCTCTTTGAGTTTCTCAGTGCCTTTGTTTGGCATCACAACTTGCTTCTTAGCCTCTTCTGCCTTTGTTTGCTTCTCATCCTCCGTTGGTTCTTTGATGTTCTCTGCTTGCTTCTGTGTAGTGTCATTGTTGCTTATCAATGTTCTCCCACTCCTTAATTGTATTGCCTTGCATTCCTCCTTGGGATTTGGAATTGTGTCACTGGGCAGTGAGTTTGAAGGTCTCTCAACAGATACTTGCTTGGAGAGTTGCCCCATCTGTCTCTCTAGGCTCTTCAGGGAAGCTTCCTGATTCTTGGTTACCATTTCCTGGTGTTTCAACATTTTGTCTATCATGGCCTCCAAGTGAGTGATTCTTTGGGCTTCAGGTGATACTTGAGGTGGGTTATGAGATGTGGGTGGTGGATGGTAGGCATTTTGGTTGGTGGGTTGGTTATTAGATTGGTATTGGTTGAGGTTAGGGTAGTTGTTTTGAGGTTTTCTGTAGGGGTTTTGGTTAGTTTGCTGCTGGTTGTGGTTTTGGTTGCTTCTTGGGTTGTGTTGGTTTGAGTTCCTCTGCCATGGTTATTGGTTTTGGGCATGGTTATCTCCCCATCTGAGGTTTAGGTGGTTTTTCCAGGATGGATTGTATGTATCACCATACACTTCATTTGGTCCTTGATTGTGCATATACTGTACTTGCTCTTGTTGTTGTTCTTCTTGAGTTTCTTCACTCTGTCCCCATGTGGTTGATGGTTGGCTAGTGTTGACTGCTGCAACTTGGAGACTATCAATTCTCTTGGCCATTTGCTCAAATTGTTGCTGAATTTGCGGCTGCATCATCTTGTTTTAAGCTAGGATTGAATCCACTCCTTCTAGCTCCATTACTCCTCTCCTTTGTGATGGTTGGCGGCCTCTTTGATGAGCAAAGAAATATTGGTTGTTGGACACCATATCAATGAGTTCTTGAGCCTCCTCTGTAGTTTTCATGAGTTGCAAGGAACCTCCAGCTGAATGATCCAAAGCTTCCTGGGATTTCAGTGTTAAGCCTTCATAGAAGTTTTGAAGCTTCTCCCACTCATTAAACATGGCAGGGGGGCATTTCCTGATCAGAGCCTTGTACCTCTCCCATGCCTCATAGATGGGTTCGGCCTCCATTTGTGTAAATGTTTGTACCTCAGCCTTTAACCTTATAATCCTCTGAGGTGGATAAAACTTGGCAAGAAACTTGGTTACCAAATCATCCCAGTTGTTGATGCTGTCCCTTGGAAACGATTCCAACCATTGAGTGGCCTTGTCCCTGAGAGAAAATGGGAATAGCATCAGTTTGTAACTGTCAGGGGGCACTCCATTAGTTTTGACAGTGTTGCATATCCTCAAGAAAGTGGACAAATGTTGGTGTGGGTCCTCAAGTGGTCCTCCACCAAAAGAGCAGTTGTTCTGAACCAAAGTGATGAGTTGTGGCTTGAGCTCAAAATTGTTAGCATTGACATTTGGAGCCAAGATGCTGCTCCCACAATGTCTAGGATTTGCAAAGGTATAGGAAGCCAAAACTCTCCTCTGGGGTGGGTTGCCATTGTTGTTGTCTTCTCCACCTGGTGGATTGGTTAGATGTTCCTCCATCTCCTGGAATTCTTCGTCTGATTCCTCTTCTCCAACAATATTTTTCCCTCTTTCAGCTCTTCTTAACCTCCTGAGAGTTCTTTCGTCTTGTTCATGAAAATTGGGTATGGTTCTTCTTGTACCTGACATACAAGCAGAGCATGAGAAATGCACAAAACCAGTGACACTTCAATTTACTGCCAGATTGAAGTGTTAGTTAGTTTAAGCAAAAAATCAAACAGTTAGTGGGTTAATCAAAATTAAAGAAAAAGTGCTTGATCTAGATTACCACCTCACTTAATCATTGTCAATCTAATCAATCCCCGGCAACGGCGCCAAAAACTTGATGAGATATTTTGGAGGAAAAATAAATCTCCCCCAAAACACACAAATCTAACCGGCAAGTATACCGGGTCGTATCAAGTAATAAAAACTCACGGGAGTGAGGTCGATCCCACAGGGATTGAAGGATTGAGCAATTTTAGTTTAGTGGTTGATTTAGTCAAGCGAATCAAGATTTGGTTGAGAGATTTGTGATTTGCAGAAATTAAATTGCATTGAAGTAAAAAGAACATGAAATAAATTGCTGAAATGTAAAGAACAAGAAATTAAATGGCAGAAACTTAGAGTGCAAGAAATGTAAATTGCGGAAACTTAAAGTGCAAGGAATGTAAATTGCTTGAAATGTAAAGGGGATTGGGACGTGGATTTGCAGTAATTAAACAAGGAAAAGTTAAATTGCATCAAACAGAAGAGTAAAAGGGGATTGGGATTGGATCGGATCTTATAGCAGAAAAGTAAATGAACATGGAAAGGAAGAAACAGAATGTAAATTGGAGATTTGGATCTCAGGACCTAGAGACTAGAAAACTAAGTCTAGATCTCAATGCCTTCCTAGATCCAATAAGAACAATTGCAAGGGAATTGTAAATTGCAAAGAGAATAGATGAAGAGCAATTAACCGGAAATGAAATTCAATTAACAGTAAAGAAACAGAGAGATCCAAGATTGAGATTGAAACATAATTTCTTCAATTCTCCAATCCAAGATCCAAGACAAGTGTAAATGAAATTGAAAGCAATCAAAACAAAGAAATTAAAGTTCACTCAATAACAAAAGCTCTCCGAAAACTATTATGAAAAATTCCAAAAGGAAAGCTCCCGAAAACTTGAATTCTATCCTATTTATACACTTTCTTCCAATGATCTTCAAGCCTTGAGTTGGGCCTTTGCTCTTGGTGGAATTGGGTTGAAAGAGGCCTTGGTTGATTGCTCTTGAAGTTTGAAGAAGAACCAAAGTGAACCAATTGAACCGGGTTTGAGTTTTGCAAAAGTTGGACCAAAAGTTGGAGCTAAAGTTAGGGGTCTAACTTTGGCTCCAACTTTTCATAGCAGCCCACAAAACTTGCTGGTATGAACGTTGGTGCCAACGTTAGGGGTCTAACTTTGACCCTAACGTTGGCCTTGCCTTGTGTGCTAGTGGCGCCAACGTTAGCCACCAAGTTAGGGGGCTAACGTTGGCGCAAACTTTTGCTCCTCTTCCTTGAATTTTCATGTGCCAACGTTAGCCTCCAAGTTAGGGGTCTAACGTTGGCGCAAACGTTGGTGCCCAGGGGAGAAATTCATGTGCCAACGTTAGCCTCAAAGTTAGGGGGCTAACGTTGGCGCAAACTTTTGGTGCCCAGGGGAGAAATTCATGTGCCAACGTTAGCCTCAAAGTTAGGGGGCTAACGTTGGCGCAAACTTTTGGTGCCCAGGGGAGAAATTCCAAGTTCCAACGTTAGCCTCTAAGTTAGGGGGCTAACGTTGGGGCTAACTTTTCAACCAAAAGTTTGTGCAAAAGTTTGATGCTAACTTTAGGTCCAGCTTCTTGCTTCCAGGTTCAATTTCACTTATTCCATTGTCCTCTCTTCACTCCTAGCCATTCCTTCTTGCTTCAACCTTTCTCCAAGCTTTCTTCACCTATCATTAATCAACCAAACTCATCAAAGCTATGCTCAAAATCATGAGATATTCAATCTTTCATAATATGCAACAAATATAGCATAAAACCTCATGAAATGGCATGAATTCATACATGGTTGATTCAATCAAGGGAAACATGAAAATCTACTCAATTAGTTTGCTTGTAGCTCAAGAAAGTGCATAATACTAATGAAAACAAAAGAAAAAGACTAGTTAAAATAGGCTAGGATGACTTGTCATCAAGGCCATTACGGCTCGCCTTTAGTTGTCCTCCTCGGGATAACGTCATTTAAAGAACGAGGGTCAGCACAACATAAAAAAAAAAAGAAAAAAAAACCGGAGGAGCATGCCGAAGATGAGGCCATTACGGCTCGTGTTTAGGTGTCCTCCTCGGGATAGCGTCATTTAAAGAACGAGGGTCAGCACAACGTAAAAAAAAACTGGAAAAAAAATCGGGAAAAAAATCGGAGGAAACTTGCCGAAGATGAGACCATTACGGCTCGCCTTTAGGTGTCCTCCTCGGGATAGCGTCATTTAAAGAACAAGAGTCAGCACAACGTAAAAAAAATCGGAAAAAAAAACCCGGAGGATCCTACCGAAGATGAGGCCATTACGGCTCGCCTTTAGTTGTCCTCCTCGCGATAGCGTCATTTAATGAACGAGGGTCAGCACAACGTAAAAAAAAAAGGAAAAGAAAACGGTGGAGCCAGTAGAAGATGAGGGCATAACGGCTCACCTTTAGGTGTCCTCTTCGGGATAGCGTCATTTAAAGAACGAGGGTCAGCACAACGTAAAAAAAAACTGGAAAAAACCGGGAAAAAAAAATGGAGGAGACTTGCCGAAGATGAGACCATTACGGCTCGCCTTTAGGTGTCCTCCTCGGGATAGCGTCATTTAGAGAACGAGGGTCAGCACAACGTAAAAAAAATGGAGGAGCCTGCCGAAGACGAGGCCGTTACGGCTCGCGTTTAGGTGTCCTCCTCAGGATAGCGTCATTTAAAGAACGAGGGTCAGCACAACGTAAAAAAAAAAAGAAAAAAACAAAAAATAAAACCGGAGAAACCTGCCGAAGATGAGGCCATTACGGTTCGCCTTTAGGTGTCCTCCCCGGGATAGCGTCATTTAAAGAACGAGGGTCAGCACAACGTAAAAAAATGGAAAAAAATCAGAAAAAAAAAACCAAAGGAGCCTGCCGAAGATGAGGCCATTACGGCTCGCCTTTAGTTGTCCTCCTTGGGATAACGTCATTTAAAGAACGAGGGTCAGCACAACATAAAAAAAAAAGAAAAAAAAACCGGAGGAGCATGCCGAAGATGAGGCCATTACGGCTCGTGTTTAGGTGTCCTCCTCGGGATAGCGTCATTTAAAAAACGAGGGTCAGCACAACGTAAAAAAAAACTGGAAAAAAAATCGGGAAAAAAAATCGGAGGAGACTTGCCGAAGATGAGACCATTACGGCTCGCCTTTAGGTGTCCTCCTCGGGATAGCGTCATTTAAAGAACAAGGGTCAGCACAACGTAAAAAAAAATCGGAAAAAAAAACCCGGAGGATCCTACCGAAGATGAGGCCATTACGGCTCGCCTTTAGTTGTCCTCCTCGGGATAACGTTATTTAAAGAACGAGGGTCAGCACAACATAAAAAAAAAAGAGAACAAAAAAACCGGAGGAGCATGCCGAAGATGAGGCCATTACGGCTCGTGTTTAGGTGTCCTCCTCGGGATAGCGTCATTTAAAGAACGAGGGTCAGCACAACGTAAAAAAAACTGGAAAAAAAATTGGGAAAAAAATCGGAGGAGACTTGCCGAAGATGAGACCATTACGGCTCGCCTTTAGGTGTCCTCCTCGGGATAGCGTCATTTAAAGAACAAGAGTCAGCACAACGTAAAAAAAATCAGAAAAAAAAACCCGGAGGATCCTACCGAAGATGAGGCCATTACGGCTCGCCTTTAGTTGTCCTCCTCGCGATAACGTCATTTAATGAACGAGGGTTAGCACAACGTAAAAAAAAAAAGAAAAGAAAACGGAGGAGCCAGTAGAAGATGAGGGCATAACGGCTCACCTTTAGGTGTCCTCTTCGGGATAGCGTCATTTAAAGAACGAGGGTCAGCACAACGTAAAAAAAAACTGGAAAAAAACCGGGAAAAAAAACGGAGGAGACTTGCCGAAGATGAGACCATTACGGCTCGCCTTTAGGTGTCCTCCTCGGGATAGCGTCATTTAGAGAACGAGGGTCAGCACAACGTAAAAAAAATGGAGGAGCCTGCCGAAGACGAGGCCGTTACGGCTCGCGTTTAGGTGTCCTCCTCAGGATAGCGTCATTTAAAGAACGAGGGTCAGCACAACGTAAAAAAAAAAAGAAAAAGATAGAAAATAAAACCGGAGAAACCTGCCAAAGATGAGGCCATTACGGTTCGCCTTTAGGTGTCCTCCCCGGGATAGCGTCATTTAAAGAACGAGGGTCAGCACAACGTAAAAAAATGGAAAAAAATCAGAAAAAAAAAAAACAAAGGAGCCTGCCGAAGATGAGGCCATTACGGCTCGCCTTTAGTTGTCCTCCTTGGGATAACGTCATTTAAAGAACGAGGGTCAGCACAACATAAAAAAAAAAAGAAAAAAAAACCGGAGGAGCATGCCGAAGATGAGGCCATTACGGCTCGTGTTTAGGTGTCCTCCTCGGGATAGCGTCATTTAAAAAACGAGGGTCAGCACAACGTAAAAAAAAACTGGAAAAAAAATCGGGAAAAAAAATCGGAGGAGACTTGCCGAAGATGAGACCATTACGGCTCGCCTTTAGGTGTCCTCCTCGGGATAGCGTCATTTAAAGAACAAGGGTCAGCACAACGTAAAAAAAATCGGAAAAAAAAACCCGGAGGATCCTACTGAAGATGAGGCCATTACGGCTCGCCTTTAGTTGTCCTCCTCGGGATAACGTTATTTAAAGAACGAGGGTCAGCACAACATAAAAAAAAAAGAGAACAAAAAAACCGGAGGAGCATGCCGAAGATGAGGCCATTACGGCTCGTGTTTAGGTGTCCTCCTCGGGATAGCGTCATTTAAAGAATGAGGGTCAGCACAACGTAAAAAAAACTGGAAAAAAAATTGGGAAAAAAATCGGAGGAGACTTGCCGAAGATGAGACCATTACGGCTCGCCTTTAGGTGTCCTCCTCGGGATAGCGTCATTTAAAGAACAAGAGTCAGCACAACGTAAAAAAAATCGGAAAAAAAAACCCGGAGGATCCTACCGAAGATGAGGCCATTACGGCTCGCCTTTAGTTGTCCTCCTCGCGATAACGTCATTTAATGAACGAGGGTTAGCACAACGTAAAAAAAAAAAGAAAAGAAAACGGAGGAGCCAGTAGAAGATGAGGGCATAACGGCTCACCTTTAGGTGTCCTCTTCGGGATAGCGTCATTTAAAGAACGAGGGTCAGCACAACGTAAAAAAAAAACTGGAAAAAAACCGGGAAAAAAAAACGGAGGAGACTTGCCGAAGATGAGACCATTACGGCTCGCCTTTAGGTGTCCTCCTCGGGATAGCGTCATTTAGAGAACGAGGGTCAGCACAACGTAAAAAAAATGGAGGAGCCTGCCGAAGACGAGGCCGTTACGGCTCGCGTTTAGGTGTCCTCCTCAGGATAGCGTCATTTAAAGAACGAGGGTCAGCACAACGTAAAAAAAAAAAAGAAAAAGACAGAAAATAAAACCGGAGAAACCTGCCAAAGATGAGGCCATTACGGTTCGCCTTTAGGTGTCCTCCCCGGGATAGCGTCATTTAAAGAACGAGGGTCAGCACAACGTAAAAAAATGGAAAAAAATCGGAAAAAAAAAACCAAAGGAGCCTGCCGAAGATGAGGCCATTACGGCTCGCCTTTAGTTGTCCTCTCGGGATAACGTCATTTAAAGAACGAGGGTCAGCACAACATATAAAAAAAAAGAAAAAAAAAACCGGAAGAGCATGCCGAAGATGAGGCCATTACGGCTCGTGTTTAGGTGTCCTCCTCGGGATAGCGTCATTTAAAAAATGAGGGTCAGCACAACGTAAAAAAAAACTGGAAAAAAAATCGGGAAAAAAAATCAGAGGAGACTTGCCGAAGATGAGACCATTACGGCTCGCCTTTAGGTGTCCTCCTCGGGATAGCGTCATTTAAAGAACAAGGGTCAGCACAACGTAAAAAAAAAATCGGAAAAAAAAACCCGGAGGATCCTACCGAAGATGAGGCCATTACGACTCGCCTTTAGTTGTCCTCCTCGGGATAACGTCATTTAAAGAACGAGGGTCAGCACAACATAAAAAAAAAAGAAAAAAAAAACCGGAGGAGCATGCCGAAGATGAGGCCATTACGGCTCGTGTTTAGGTGTCCTCCTCGGGATAGCGTCATTTAAAGAACGAGGGTCAGCACAACGTAAAAAAATACTGGAAAAAAAATCAGGAAAAAAATCGGAGGAGACTTGCCGAAGATGAGACCATTACGGCTCGCCTTTAGGTGTCCTCCTCGGGATAGCGTCATTTAAAGAACAAGGGTCAGCACAACGTAAAAAAAATTGGAAAAAAAAACCCGGAGGATCCTACCGAAGATGAGGCCATTACGGCTCGCCTTTAGTTGTCCTCCTCGCGATAGCGTCATTTAATGAACGAGGGTCAGCACAACGTAAAAAAAAAAGGAAAAGAAAACGGAGGAGCCAGTAGAAGATGAAGGCATAACGGCTCACCTTTAGGTGTCCTCTTCGAGATAGCGTCATTTAAAGAACGAGGGTCAGCACAACATAAAAAAAACTGGAAAAAAATCGGGAAAAAAAAACGGAGGAGACTTGCCGAAGATGAGACCATTACGGCTCGCCTTTAGGTGTCCACCTCGGGATAGCGTCATTTAGAGAACGAGGGTCAGCACAACGTAAAAAAAATGGAGGAGCCTGCCGAAGACGAGGCCGTTACGGCTCGCGTTTAGGTGTCCTCCTCAGGATAGCGTCATTTAAAGAACGAGGGTCAGCACAACGTAAAAAAAAAAAGAAAAAAACAAAAAATAAAACCGGAGAAACCTGCCGAAGATGAGGCCATTACGGTTCGCCTTTAGGTGTCCTCCCCGGGATAGCGTCATTTAAAGAACGAGGGTCAGCACAACGTAAAAAAATGGAGAAAAATCGGAAAAAAAAAAAAACCAAAGGAGCCTGCCGAAGATGAGGACATTACGGCTCGCCTTTAGTTGTCCTCCTTGGGATAACGTCATTTAAAGAACGAGGGTCAGCACAACATAAAAAAAAAAGAAAAAAAAAACCGGAGGAGCATGCCGAAGATGAGGCCATTACGGCTCGTGTTTAGGTGTCCTCCTCGGGATAGCGTCATTTAAAAAACAAGGGTCAGCACAACGTAAAAAATAACTGGAAAAAAAATCGGGAAAAAAAATCGGAGGAGACTTGCCGAAGATGAGACCATTACGGCTCGCCTTTAGGTGTCCTCCTCGGGATAGCGTCATTTAAAGAACAAGGGTCAGCACAACGTAAAAAAAAATCGGAAAAAAAAACCCGGAGGATCCTACCGAAGATGAGGCCATTACGGATCGCCTTTAGTTGTCCTCCTCAGGATAACGTCATTTAAAGAACGAGGGTCAGCACAACATAAAAAAAAAAGAAAAAAAAAACCGGAGGAGCATGCCGAAGATGAGGCCATTACGGCTCTTGTTTAGGTGTCCTCCTCGGGATAGCGTCATTTAAAGAACGAGGGTCAGCACAACGTAAAAAAAAACTGGAAAAAAAATCGGAAAAAAAATCGGAGGAGACTTGCTGAAGATGAGACCATTACGGCTCGCCTTTAGGTGTCCTCCTCGGGATAGCGTCATTTAAAGAACAAGGGTCAGCACAACGTAAAAAAAATTAGAAAAAAAAACCCGGAGGATCCTACCGAAGATGAGGCCATTACGGCTCGCCTTTAGTTGTCCTCCTCGCGATAGCGTCATTTAATGAACGAGGGTCAGCACAACGTAAAAAAAAAAAGGAAAAGAAAACGGAGGAGCATGCCGAAGATGAGGCCATTACGGCTCGTGTTTAGGTGTCCTCCTCGGGATAGCGTCATTTAAAGAACGAGGGTCAGCACAACGTAAAAAAAAACTGGAAAAAAAATCGGAAAAAAAATCGGAGGAGACTTGCCGAAGATGAGACCATTACGGCTCGCCTTTAGGTGTCCTCCTCGGGATAGCGTCATTTAAAGAACAAGGGTCAGCACAACGTAAAAAAAATTAGAAAAAAAAACCCGGAGGATCCTACCGAAGATGAGGCCATTACGGCTCGCCTTTAGTTGTCCTCCTCGCGATAGCGTCATTTAATGAACGAGGGTCAGCACAACGTAAAAAAAAAAAGGAAAAGAAAACGGAGGAGCCAGTAGAAGATGAGGGCATAACGGCTCACCTTTAGGTGTCCTCTTCGGGATAGCGTCATTTAAAGAACGAGGGTCAGCACAACGTAAAGAAAAACTGGAAAAAAACCGGGAAAAAAAACGGAGGAGACTTGCCGAAGATGAGACCATTACGGCTCGCCTTTAGGTGTCCTCCTCGGGAAAGCGTCATTTAGAGAACGAGGGTCAGCACAACGTAAAAAAAATGGAGGAGCCTGCCGAAGACGAGGCCGTTACGGCTCGCGTTTAGGTGTCCTCCTCAGGATAGCGTCATTTAAAGAACGAGGGTCAGCACAACGTAAAAAAAAAAAGAAAAAAACACAAAATAAAACCGGAGAAACCTGCCGAAGATGAGGCCATTACGGTTCGCCTTTAGGTGTCCTCCCCGGGATAGCGTCATTTAAAGAACGAGGGTCAGCACAACGTAAAAAAATGGAAAAAAATCGGAAAAAAAAAAAACCAAAGGAGCCTGCCGAAGATGAGGCCATTACGGCTCGCCTTTAGTTGTCCTCCTTGGGATAACGTCATTTAAAGAACGAGGGTCAGCACAACATAAAAAAAAAAGAAAAAAAAAACCGGAGGAGCATGTCGAAGATGAGGCCATTACGGCTCGTGTTTAGGTGTCCTCCTCGGGATAGCGTCATTTAAAAAACGAGGGTCAGCACAACGTAAAAAAAAACTGGAAAAAAAATCGGGAAAAAAATCGGAGGAGACTTGCCGAAGATGAGACCATTACGGCTCGCCTTTAGGTGTCCTCCTCGGGATAGCGTCATTTAAAGAACAAGGGTCAGCACAACGTAAAAAAAAATCGGAAAAAAAAACCCGGAGGATCCTACCGAAGATGAGGCCATTACGGCTCGCCTTTAGTTGTCCTCCTCGGGATAACGTCATTTAAAGAACGAGGGTCAGCACAACATAAAAAAAAAAAAGAAAAAAAAACCCGGAGGATCCTACCGAAGATGAGGCCATTACGGCTCGCCTTTAGTTGTCCTCCTCGGGATAACGTCATTTAAAGAACGAGGGTCAGCACAACATAAAAAAAAAAAAAGAAAAAAAAAACCGGAGGAGCATGCCGAAGATGAGGCCATTACGGCTCGTGTTTAGGTGTCCTCCACGGGATAGCGTCATTTAAAGAACGAGGGTCAGCACAACGTAAAAAAAAACTGGAAAAAAAATCGGGAAAAAAAACGGAGGAGACTTGCCGAAGATGAGACCATTACGGCTCGCCTTTAGGTGTCCTCCTCGGGATAGCGTCATTTAGAGAACGAGGGTCAGCACAATGTAAAAAAAATGGAGGAGCCTGCCGAAGACGAGGCCGTTACGGCTCGCGTTTAGATGTCCTCCTCAGGATAGCGTCATTTAAAGAACGAGGGTCAGCACAACGTAAAAAAAAAAGAAAAAAATAAAAAATAAAACCGGAGAAACCTGCCGAAGATGAGGCCATTACGGTTCGCCTTTAGGTGTCCTCCCCGGGATAGCGTCATTTAAAGATCGAGGGTCAGCACAACGTAAAAAAATTGAGAAAAATCGGAAAAAAAAAAACCAAAGGAGCCTGCCGAAGATGAGGCCATTACGGCTCGCCTTTAGTTGTCCTCCTTGGGATAACGTCATTTAAAGAACGAGGGTCAGCACAACATAAAAAAAAAAAGAAAAAAAAACCGGAGGAGCATGCCGAAGATGAGGCCATTACGGCTCGTGTTTAGGTGTCCTCCTCGGGATAGCGTCATTTAAAAAACGAGGGTCAGCACAACGTAAAAAAATGGAGAAAAATCGGAAAAAAAAAAAACCAAAGGAGCCTGCCGAAGATGAGGCCATTACGGCTCGCCTTTAGTTGTCCTCCTTGGGACAACGTCATTTAAAGAACGAGGGTCAGCACTACATAAAAAAAAAAAGAAAAAAAAAACCGGAGGAGCATGCCGAAGATGAGGACATTACGGCTCGTGTTTAGGTGTCCTCCTCGGGATAGCGTCATTTAAAAAACGAGGGTCAGCACAACGTAAAAAAAAACTGGAAAAAAAATCGGGAAAAAAAATCGGAGGAGACTTGCCGAAGATGAGACCATTACGGCTCGCCTTTTGGTGTCCTCCTCGGGATAGCGTCATTTAAAGAACAAGGGTCAGCACAACGTAAAAAAAAATCGGAAAAAAAAACCCGGAGGATCCTACCGAAGATGAGGCCATTACGGCTCGCCTTTAGGTGTCCTCCTCGGGATAGCGTCATTTAAAGAACGAGGGTCAGCACAACGTAAAAAAAGAACTGGAAAAAAAATCGGGAAAAAAATCGGAGGAGACTTGCCGAAGATGAGACCATTACGGCTCGCCTTTAGGTGTCCTCCTCGGGATAACGTCATTTAAAGAACAAGAGTCAGCACAACGTAAAAAAAATCAGAAAAAAAAACCCGGAAGATCCTACCGAAGATGAGGGCATTACGGCTCGCCTTTAGTTGTCCTCCTCGCGATAGCGTCATTTAATGAACGAGGGTCAGCACAACATAAAGAAAAAAAGAAAAAAAAAACCGGAGGAGCATGCCGAAGATGAGGCCATTACGGCTCGTGTTTAGGTGTCTTCCTCGGGATAGCGTCATTTAAAGAACGAGGGTCAGCACAACGTAAAAAAAAACTGGAAAAAAAAACCCGGAGGATCCTTCCGAAGATGAGGCCTTTACGGCTCGCCTTTAGTTGTCCTCCTCGCGATAGCGTCATTTAATGAACGAGGGTCAGCACAACGTAAAAAAAAAGGAAAAGAAAACGGAGGAGCCAGTAGAAGATGAGGGCATAACGGCTCACCTTTAGGTGTCCTCTTCGGGATAGCGTCATTTAAAGAACGAGGGTCAGCACAACGTAAAAAAAAACTGGAAAAAAACCGGGAAAAAAAAACGGAGGAGACTTGCCGAGGATGAGACCATTACGGCTCGCCTTTAGGTGTCCTCCTCGGGATAGCGTCATTTAGAGAACGAGGGTCAGCACAACGTAAAAAAAAATGGAGGAGCCTGCCGAAGACGAGGCCGTTACGGCTCGCATTTAGGTGTCCTCCTCAGGATAGCGTCATTTAAAGAACGAGGGTCAGCACAACGTAAAAAAAAAAAGAAAAAAACAGAAAATAAAACCGGAGAAACCTGCCGAAGATGAGGCCATTACGATTTGCCTTTAGGTGTCCTCCCCGGGATAGCGTCATTGAAAGAACGAGGGTCAGCACAACGTAAAAAAATGGAAAAAAATCGGAAAAAAAAAAACCAAAGGAGCCTGCCGAAGATGAGGCCATTACGGCTCGCCTTTAGTTGTCCTCCTCGGGATAACGTCATTTAAAGAACGAGGGTCAGCACAACATATAAAAAAAAAAAGAAAAAAAAACCGGAGGAGCATGCCGAAGATGAGGCCATTACGGCTCGTGTTTAGGTGTCCTCCTCGGGATAGCGTCATTTAAAAAACGAGGGTCAGCACAACGTAAAAAAAAACTGGAAAAAAAATCGGGAAAAAAAATCGGAGGAGACTTGCCGAAGATGAGACCATTACGGCTCGCCTTTAGGTGTCCTCCTCGGGATAGCGTCATTTAAAGAACAAGGGTCAGCACAACGTAAAAAAAAATCGGTAAAAAAAACCCGGAGGATCCTACCGAAGATGAGGCCATTACGGCTCGCCTTTAGTTGTCCTCCTCGGGATAACGTCATTTAAAGAACGAGGGTCAGCACAACATAAAAAAAAAAAAGAAAAAAAAACCCGGAGGATCCTACCGAAGATGAGGCCATTACGGCTCGCCTTTAGTTGTCCTCCTCGGGATAACGTCATTTAAAGAACGAGGGTCAGCACAACATAAAAAAAAAAAGAAAAAAAAAACCGGAGGAGCATGCCGAAGATGAGGCCATTACGGCTCGTGTTTAGGTGTCCTCCTCGGGATAGCGTCATTTAAAGAACGAGGGTCAGCACAACGTAAAAAAAAACTCGAAAAAAAACCGGGAAAAAAATCGGAGGAGACTTGCCGAAGATGAGACCATTACGGCTCGCCTTTTGGTGTCCTCCTCGGGATAGCGTCATTTAAAGAACAAGGGTCAGCACAACGTAAAAAAAATCGGAAAAAAAAACCCGGAGGATCCTACCGAAGATGAGGCCATTACGGCTCGCCTTTAGTTGTCCTCCTCCCGATAGCGTCATTTAATGAACGAGGGTCAGCACAACGTAAAAAAAAAAAGGAAAAGAAAACGGAAGAGCCAGTAGAAGATGAAGGCATAACGGCTCACCTTTAGGTGTCCTCTTCGGGATAGCGTCATTTAAAGAACGAGGGTCAGCACAACGTAAAAAAAAACTGGAAAAAAATCGGGAAAAAAAACGGAGGAGACTTGCCGAAGATGAGACCATTACGGCTCGCCTTTAGGTGTCCTCCTCGGGATAGCGTCATTTAGAGAACGAGGGTCAGCACAATGTAAAAAAAATGGAGGAGCCTGCCGAAGACGAGGCCGTTACGGCTCGCGTTTAGGTGTCCTCCTCAGGATAGCGTCATTTAAAGAACGAGGGTCAGCACAACGTAAAAAAAAAAAGAAAAAAACAAAAAATAAAACCGGAGAAACCTGCCGAAGATGAGGCCATTACGGTTCGCCTTTAGGTGTCCTCCCCGGGATAGCGTCATTTAAAGAACGAGGGTCAGCACAACGTAAAAAAATGGAGAAAAATCGGAAAAAAAAAAACCAAAGGAGCCTGCCGAAGATGAGGCCATTACGGCTCGCCTTTAGTTGTCCTCCTTGGGATAACGTCATTTAAAGAACGAGGGTCAGCACTACATAAAAAAAAAAGAAAAAAAAAACCGGAGGAGCATGCCGAAGATGAGGCCATTACGGCTCGTGTTTAGGTGTCCTCCTCGGGATAGCGTCATTTAAAAAACGAGGGTCAGGACAACGTAAAAAAAAACTGGAAAAAAAATCGGGAAAAAAAATCGGAGGAGACTTGCCGAAGATGAGACCATTACGGCTCGCCTTTTGGTGTCCTCCTCGGGATAGCGTCATTTAAAGAACAAGGGTCAGCACAACGTAAAAAAAAATCGGAAAAAAAAACCCGGAGGATCCTACCGAAGATGAGGCCATTACGGCTCGCCTTTAGTTGTCCTCCTCGGGATAACGTCATTTAAAGAACGAGGGTCAGCACAACATAAAAAAAAAAAAGAAAAAAAAACCGGAGGAGCATGCCGAAGATGAGGCCATTACGGCTCGTGTTTAGGTGTCCTCCTCGGGATAGCGTCATTTAAAGAACGAGGGTCAGCACAACGTAAAAAAAAACTGGAAAAAAAATCGGGAAAAAAATCGGAGGAGACTTGCCGAAGATGAGACCATTACGGCTCGCCTTTAGGTGTCCTCCTCGGGATAACGTCATTTAAAGAACAAGAGTCAGCACAACGTAAAAAAAATCAGAAAAAAAAACCCGGAAGATCCTACCGAAGATGAGGGCATTACGGCTCGCCTTTAGTTGTCCTCCTCGCGATAGCGTCATTTAATGAACGAGGGTCAGCACAACATAAAGAAAAAAAGAAAAAAAAAACCGGAGGAGCATGCCGAAGATGAGGCCATTACGGCTCGTGTTTAGGTGTCTTCCTCGGGATAGCGTCATTTAAAGAACGAGGGTCAGCACAACGTAAAAAAAAACTGGAAAAAAATCGGGAAAAAAATCGGAGGAGACTTGCCGAAGATGAGACCATTACGGCTCGCCTTTAGGTGTCCTCCTCGGGATAGCGTCATTTAAAGAACAAGAGTCAGCACAACGTAAAAAAAATCGAAAAAAAAAACCCGGAGGATCCTACCGAAGATGAGGCCTTTACGGCTCGCCTTTAGTTGTCCTCCTCGCGATAGCGTCATTTAATGAACGAGGGTCAGCACAACGTAAAAAAAAAGGAAAAGAAAACGGAGGAGCCAGTAGAAGATGAGGGCATAACGGCTCACCTTTAGGTGTCCTCTTCGGGATAGCGTCATTTAAAGAACGAGGGTCAGCACAACGTAAAAAAAAACTGGAAAAAAACCGGGAAAAAAAAACGGAGGAGACTTGCCGAGGATGAGACCATTACGGCTCGCCTTTAGGTGTCCTCCTCGGGATAGCGTCATTTAGAGAACGAGGGTCAGCACAACGTAAAAAAAATGGAGGAGCCTGCCGAAGACGAGGCCGTTACGGCTCACATTTAGGTGTCCTCCTCAGGATAGCGTCATTTAAAGAACGAGGGTCAGCACAACGTAAAAAAAAAAAGAAAAAAACAGAAAATAAAACCGGAGAAACCTGCCGAAGATGAGGCCATTACGATTCGCCTTTAGGTGTCCTCCCCGGGATAGCGTCATTTAAAGAACGAGGGTCAGCACAACGTAAAAAAATGGAAAAAAATCGGAAAAAAAAAAAACCACAGGAGCCTGCCGAAGATGAGGCCATTACGGCTCGCCTTTAGTTGTCCTCCTCGGGATAACGTCATTTAAAGAACGAGGGTCAGCACAACATATAAAAAAAAAAGAAAAAAAAACAGGAGGAGCATGCCGAAGATGAGGCCATTACGGCTCGTGTTTAGGTGTCCTCCTCGGGATAGCGTCATTTAAAAAACGAGGGTCAGGACAACGTAAAAAAAAACTGGAAAAAAAATCGGGAAAAAAAATCGGAGGAGACTTGCCGAAGATGAGACCATTACGGCTCGCCTTTTGGTGTCCTCCTCGGGATAGCGTCATTTAAAGAACAAGGGTCAGCACAACGTAAAAAAAAATCGGAAAAAAAAACCCGAAGGATCCTACCGAAGATGAGGCCATTACGGCTCGCCTTTAGTTGTCCTCCTCGGGATAACGTCATTTAAAGAACGAGGGTCAGCACAACATAAAAAAAAAAAAGAAAAAAAAACCGGAGGAGCATGCCGAAGATGAGGCCATTACGGCTCGTGTTTAGGTGTCCTCCTCGGGATAGCGTCATTTAAAGAACGAGGGTCAGCACAACGTAAAAAAAAACTGGAAAAAAAATCGGGAAAAAAATCGGAGGAGACTTGCCGAAGATGAGACCATTACGGCTCGCCTTTAGGTGTCCTCCTCGGGATAACGTCATTTAAAGAACAAGAGTCAGCACAACGTAAAAAAAATCAGAAAAAAAAACCCGGAAGATCCTACCGAAGATGAGGGCATTACGGCTCGCCTTTAGTTGTCCTCCTCGCGATAGCGTCATTTAATGAACGAGGGTCAGCACAACATAAAGAAAAAAAGAAAAAAAAAACCGGAGGAGCATGCCGAAGATGAGGCCATTACGGCTCGTGTTTAGGTGTCTTCCTCGGGATAGCGTCATTTAAAGAACGAGGGTCAGCACAACGTAAAAAAAAACTGGAAAAAAATCGGGAAAAAAATCGGAGGAGACTTGCCGAAGATGAGACCATTACGGCTCGCCTTTAGGTGTCCTCCTCGGGATAGCGTCATTTAAAGAACAAGAGTCAGCACAACGTAAAAAAAATCGAAAAAAAAAACCCGGAGGATCCTACCGAAGATGAGGCCTTTACGGCTCGCCTTTAGTTGTCCTCCTCGCGATAGCGTCATTTAATGAACGAGGGTCAGCACAACGTAAAAAAAAAGGAAAAGAAAACGGAGGAGCCAGTAGAAGATGAGGGCATAACGGCTCACCTTTAGGTGTCCTCTTCGGGATAGCGACATTTAAAGAACGAGGGTCAGCACAACGTAAAAAAAAACTGGAAAAAAACCGGGAAAAAAAAACGGAGGAGACTTGCCGAGGATGAGACCATTACGGCTCGCCTTTAGGTGTCCTCCTCGGGATAGCGTCATTTAGAGAACGAGGGTCAGCACAAAGTAAAAAAAATGGAGGAGCCTGCCGAAGACGAGGCCGTTACGGCTCGCATTTAGGTGTCCTCCTCAGGATAGCGTCATTTAAAGAACGAGGGTCAGCACAACGTAAAAAAAAAAAGAAAAAAAAAGAAAATAAAACCGGAGAAACCTGCCGAAGATGAGGCCATTACGATTCGCCTTTAGGTGTCCTCCCCGGGATAGCGTCATTTAAAGAACGAGGGTCAGCACAACGTAAAAAAATGGAAAAAAATCGGAAAAAAAAAAACCACAGGAGCCTGCCGAAGATGAGGCCATTACGGCTCGCCTTTAGTTGTCCTCCTCGGGATAACGTCATTTAAAGAACGAGGGTCAGCACAACATATAAAAAAAAAAAGAAAAAAAAACCGGAGGAGCATGCCGAAGATGAGGCCATTACGGCTCGTGTTTAGGTGTCCTCCTCGGGATAGCGTCATTTAAAAAACGAGGGTCAGCACAACGTAAAAAAAAACTGGAAAAAAAATCGGGAAAAAAAATCGGAGGAGACTTGCCGAAGATGAGACCATTACGGCTCGCCTTTAGGTGTCCTCCTCGGGATAGCGTCATTTAAAGAACAAGAGTCAGCACAACGTAAAAAAAATCGGAAAAAAAAACCCGGAGGATCCTACCGAAGATGAGGCCATTACGGCTCGCCTTTAGTTGTCCTCCTCGCGATAGCGTCATTTAATGAACGAGGGTCAGCACAACGTAAAAAAAAAGGAAAAGAAAACGGAGGAGCCAGTAGAAGATGAGGGCATAACGGCTCACCTTTAGGTGTCCTCTTCGGGATAGCGTCATTTAAAGAACGAGGGTCAGCACAACGTAAAAAAAACTGGAAAAAAACCGGGAAAAAAAACGGAGGAGACTTGCCGAAGATGAGACCATTACGGCTCGCCTTTAGGTGTCCTCCTCGGGATAGCATCATTTAGAGAACGAGGGTCAGCACAACGTAAAAAAAATGGAGGAGCCTGCCGAAGACGAGGCCGTTACGGCTCGCGTTTAGGTGTCCTCCTCAGGATAGCGTCATTTAAAGAACGAGGGTCAGCACAACGTAAAAAAAAAAAGCAAAAAACAAAAAATAAAACCGGAGAAACCTGCCGAAGATGAGTCCATTACGGTTCGCCTTTAGGTGTCCTCCCCGGGATAGCGTCATTTAAAGAACGACGGTCAGCACAACGTAAAAAAATGGAAAAAAATCGGAAAAAAAAAAACCAAAGGAGCCTGCCGAAGATGAGGCCATTACGGCTCGCCTTTAGTTGTCCTCCTTGGGATAACGTCATTTAAAGAACGAGGGTCAGCACAACATAAAAAAAAAAAAAAAAAAAAAAACGAAGGAGCATGCCGAAGATGAGGCCATTACGGCTCGTGTTTAGGTGTCCTCCTCGGGATAGCGTCATTTAAAAAACGAGGGTCAGCACAACGTAAAAAAAAACTGGAAAAAATATCGGGAAAAAAAATCGGAGGAGACTTGCCGAAGATGAGACCATTACGGCTCGCCTTTAGGTGTCCTCCTCGGGATAGCGTCATTTAAAGAACAAGAGTCAGCACAACGTAAAAAAAATCGGAAAAAAAAACCCGGAGGATCCTACCGAAGATGAGGCCTTTACGGCTCGCCTTTAGTTGTCCTCCTCGCGATAGCGTCATTTAATGAACGAGGGTCAGCACAACGTAAAAAAAAAGGAAAAGAAAACGGAGGAGCCAGTAGAAGATGAGGGCATAACGGCTCACCTTTAGGTGTCCTCTTCGGGATAGCGTCATTTAAAGAACGAGGGTCAGCACAACGTAAAAAAAAACTGGAAAAAAACCGGGAAAAAAAAACGGAGGAGACTTGCCGAGGATGAGACCATTACGGCTCGCCTTTAGGTGTCCTCCTCGGGATAGCGTCATTTAGAGAACGAGGGTCAGCACAACGTAAAAAAAATGGAGGAGCCTGCCGAAGACGAGGCCGTTACGGCTCGCATTTAGGTGTCCTCCTCAGGATAGCGTCATTTAAAGAACGAGGGTCAGCACAACGTAAAAAAAAAAAGAAAAAAACAGAAAATAAAACCGGAGAGACCTGCCGAAGATGAGGCCATTACGATTCGCCTTTAGGTGTCCTCCCCGGGATAGCGTCATTTAAAGAACGAGGGTCAGCACAACGTAAAAAAATGGAAAAAAATCGGAAAAAAAAAAACCACAGGAGCCTGCCGAAGATGAGGCCATTACGGCTCGCCTTTAGTTGTCCTCCTCGGGATAACGTCATTTAAAGAACGAGGGTCAGCACAACATATAAAAAAAAAAAGAAAAAAAAACCGGAGGAGCATGCCGAAGATGAGGCCATTACGGCTCGTGTTTAGGTGTCCTCCTCGGGATAGCGTCATTTAAAAAACGAGGGTCAGCACAACGTAAAAAAAAACTGGAAAAAAAATCGGGAAAAAAAATCGGAGGAGACTTGCCGAAGATGAGACCATTACGGCTCGCCTTTAGGTGTCCTCCTCGGGATAGCGTCATTTAAAGAACAAGAGTCAGCACAACGTAAAAAAAATCGGAAAAAAAAACCCGGAGGATCCTACCGAAGATGAGGCCATTACGGCTCGCCTTTAGTTGTCCTCCTCGCGATAGCGTCATTTAATGAACGAGGGTCAGCACAACGTAAAAAAAAAGGAAAAGAAAACGGAGGAGCCAGTAGAAGATGAGGGCATAACGGCTCACCTTTAGGTGTCCTCTTCGGGATAGCGTCATTTAAAGAACGAGGGTCAGCACAACGTAAAAAAAACTGGAAAAAAACCGGGAAAAAAAACGGAGGAGACTTGCCGAAGATGAGACCATTACGGCTCGCCTTTAGGTGTCCTCCTCGGGATAGCATCATTTAGAGAACGAGGGTCAGCACAACGTAAAAAAAATGGAGGAGCCTGCCGAAGACGAGGCCGTTACGGCTCGCGTTTAGGTGTCCTCCTCAGGATAGCGTCATTTAAAGAACGAGGGTCAGCACAACGTAAAAAAAAAAGAAAAAAACAAAAAATAAAACCGGAGAAACCTGCCGAAGATGAGTCCATTACGGTTCGCCTTTAGGTGTCCTCCCCGGGATAGCGTCATTTAAAGAACGACGGTCAGCACAACGTAAAAAAATGGAAAAAAATCGGAAAAAAAAAAAACCAAAGGAGCCTGCCGAAGATGAGGCCATTACGGCTCGCCTTTAGTTGTCCTCCTTGGGATAACGTCATTTAAAGAACGAGGGTCAGCACAACATAAAAAAAAAAAAAAAAAAAAAAAACGAAGGAGCATGCCGAAGATGAGGCCATTACGGCTCGTGTTTAGGTGTCCTCCTCGGGATAGCGTCATTTAAAAAACGAGGGTCAGCACAACGTAAAAAAAAACTGGAAAAAATATCGGGAAAAAAAATCGGAGGAGACTTGCCGAAGATGAGACCATTACGGCTCGCCTTTAGGTGTCCTCCTCGGGATAGCGTCATTTAAAGAACAAGGGTCAGCACAACTTAAAAAAAAATCGGAAAAAAAAACCCGGAGGATCCTACCGAAGATGAGGCCATTACGGATCGCCTTTAGTTGTCCTCCTCGGGATAACGTCATTTAAAGAACGAGGGTCAGCACAACATAAAAAAAAAAGAAAAAAAAACCGGAGGAGCATGCCGAAGATGAGGCCATTACGGCTCGTGTTTAGGTGTCCTCCTCGGGATAGCGTCATTTAAAAAACGAGGGTCAGCACAACGTAAAAAAAACTGGAAAAAAAATCGGGAAAAAAAATCGGAGGAGACTTGCCGAAGATGAGACCATTACGGCTCGCCTTTAGGTGTCCTCCTCGGGATAGCGTCATTTAAAGAACAAGGGTCAGCACAACGTAAAAAAAATCGGAAAAAAAAACCCGGAGGATCCTACCGAAGATGAGGCCATTATGGCTCGCCTTTAGTTGTCCTCCTCGCGATAGCGTCATTTAATGAACGAGGGTCAGCACAACGTAAAAAAAAAAAGGAAAAGAAAATGGAGGAGCCAGTAGAAGATGAAGGCATAACGGCTCACCTTTAGGGGTCCTCTTCGGGATACCGTCATTTAAAGAACGAGGGTCTGCACAACGTAAAAAAAAACTGGAAAAAAACCGGGAAAAAAAAACGGAGGAGACTTGCCGAAGATGAGACCATTACGGTTCGCCTTTAGGTGTCCTCCTCGGGATAGCGTCATTTAGAGAACGAGGGTCAGCACAACGTAAAAAAAATGGAGGAGCCTGCCGAAGACGAGGCCGTTACGGCTCGCGTTTAGGTGTCCTCCTCAGGATAGCGTCATTTAAAGAACGAGGGTCAGCACAACGTAAAAAAAAAAAAGAAAAAAAAAGAAAATAAAACCGGAGAAACCTGCTGAAGATGAGGCCATTACGGTTCGCCTTTAGGTGTCCTCCCCGGGATAGCGTCATTTAAAGAACGAGGGTCAGCACAACGTAAAAAAATGGAAAAAAATCGGGAAAAAAAAAACCAAAGGAGCCTGCCGAAAATGAGGCCATTACGGCTCGCCTTTAGTTGTCCTCCTCGGGATAACGTCATTTAAAGAACGAGGGTCAGCACAACATAAAAAAAAAAGAAAAAAAAAACCGGAGGAGCATGCCGAACATGAGGCCATTACGGCTCGTGTTTAGGTGTCCTCCTCGGGATAGCGTCATTTAAAACACGAAGGTCAGCACAACGTAAAAAAAAATCGGAAAAAAAAACCCGGAGGATCCTACCGAAGATGAGGCCATTACGGCTCGCCTTTAGTTGTCCTCCTCGGGATAACGTCATTTAAAGAACGAGGGTCAGCACAACATAAAAAAAAAAAGAAAAAAAAAACCGGAGGAGCATGCCGAAGATGAGGCCATTACGGCTCGGGTTTAGGTGTCCTCCTCGGGATAGCGTCATTTAAAGAACGAGGGTCAGCACAACGTAAAAAAAAACTGGAAAAAAAATCGGGAAAAAAATCGGAGGAGACTTGCCGAAGATGAGACCATTACGGCTCGCCTTTAGGTGTCCTCCTCGGGATAGCGTCATTTAAAGAACAAGAGTCAGCACAACGTAAAAAAAATCGGAAAAAAAAACCCGGAGGATCCTACCGAAGATGAGGCCATTACGGCTCGCCTTTAGTTGTCCTCCTCGCGATAGCGTCATTTAATGAACGAGGGTCAGCACAACGTAAAAAAAAAGGAAAAGAAAACGGAGGAGCCAGTAGAAGATGAGGGCATAACGGCTCACCTTTAGGTGTCCTCTTCGGGATAGCGTCATTTAAAGAACGAGGGTCAGCACAACGTAAAAAAAAACTGGAAAAAAACCGGGAAAAAAAACGGAGGAGACTTGCCGAAGATGAGACCATTACGGCTCGCCTTTAGGTGTCCTCCTCGGGATAGCGTCATTTAGAGAACGAGGGTCAGCACAACGTAAAAAAAATGGAGGAGCCTGCCGAAGACGAGGCCGTTACGGCTCGCGTTTAGGTGTCCTCCTCAGGATAGCGTCATTTAAAGAACGAGGGTCAGCACAACGTAAAAAAAAAAAGAAAAAAACAAAAAATAAAACCGGAGAAACCTGCCGAAGATGAGGCCATTACGGTTCGCCTTTAGGTGTCCTCCCCGGGATAGCGTCATTTAAAGAACGAGGGTCAGCACAACATAAAAAAATGGAAAAAAATCGGAAAAAAAAAAACCAAAGGAGCCTGCCGAAGATGAGGCCATTACGGCTCGCCTTTAGTTGTCCTCCTTGGGATAACGTCATTTAAAGAACGAGGGTCAGCACAACATAAAAAAAAAAGAAAAAAAAAACCGGAGGAGCATGCCGAAGATGAGGCCATTACGGCTCGTGTTTAGGTGTCCTCCTCGGGATAGCGTCATTTAAAAAACGAGGGTCAGCACAACGTAAAAAAAAATTGGAAAAAAAATCGGGAAAAAAAATCGGAGGAGACTTGCCGAAGATGAGACCATTACGGCTCGCCTTTAGGTGTCCTCCTCGGGATAGCGTCATTTAAAGAACAAGGGTCAGCACAACGTAAAAAAAAATTGGAAAAAAAAAACCCGGAGGATCCTACCGAAGATGAGGCCATTACGGCTCGCCTTTAGTTGTCCTCCTCGGGATAACGTCATTTAAAGAACGAGGGTCAGCACAACATAAAAAAAAAAAGAAAAAAAAAACCGTAGGAGCATGCCGAAGATGAGGCCATTACGGCTCGTGTTTAGGTGTCCTCCTCGGGATAGCGTCATTTAAAGAACGAGGGTCAGCACAACGTAAAAAAAAACTGGAAAAAAAATCGGGAAAAAAATCGGAGGAGACTTGCCGAAGATGAGACCATTACGGCTCGCCTTTAGGTGTCCTCCTCGGGATAGCGTCATTTAAAGAACAAGGGTCAGCACAACGTAAAAAAAATCGGAAAAAAAAACCCGGAGGATCCTACCGAAGATGAGGCCATTATGGCTCGCCTTTAGTTGTCCTCCTCGCGATAGCGTCATTTAATGAACGAGGGTCAGCACAACGTAAAAAAAAAAGGAAAAGAAAATGGAGGAGCCAGTAGAAGATGAAGGCATAACGGCTCACCTTTAGGGGTCCTCTTCGGGATACCGTCATTTAAAGAACGAGGGTCTGCACAACGTAAAAAAAAAACTGGAAAAAAACCGGGAAAAAAAAACGGAGGAGACTTGCCGAAGATGAGACCATTACGGTTCGCCTTTAGGTGTCCTCCTCGGGATAGCGTCATTTAGAGAACGAGGGTCAGCACAACGTAAAAAAAATGGAGGAGCCTGCCGAAGACGAGGCCGTTACGGCTCGCGTTTAGGTGTCCTCCTCAGGATAGCGTCATTTAAAGAACGAGGGTCAGCACAACGTAAAAAAAAAAAAGAAAAAAACAGAAAATAAAACCGGAGAAACCTGCCGAAGATGAGGCCATTACGGTTCGCCTTTAGGTGTCCTCCCCGGGATAGCGTCATTTAAAGAACGAGGGTCAGCACAACGTAAAAAAATGGAAAAAAATCGGGAAAAAAAAAACCAAAGGAGCCTGCCGAAAATGAGGCCATTACGGCTCGCCTTTAGTTGTCCTCCTCGGGATAACGTCATTTAAAGAACGAGGGTCAGCACAACATAAAAAAAAAAGAAAAAAAAACCGGAGGAGCATGCCGAACATGAGGCCATTACGGCTCGTGTTTAGGTGTCCTCCTCGGGATAGCGTCATTTAAAACACGAAGGTCAGCACAACGTAAAAAAAAATCGGAAAAAAAAACCCGGAGGATCCTACCGAAGATGAGGCCATTACGGCTCGCCTTTAGTTGTCCTCCTCGGGATAACGTCATTTAAAGAACGAGGGTCAGCACAACATAAAAAAAAAAAAGAAAAAAAAAACCGGAGGAGCATGCCGAAGATGAGGCCATTACGGCTCGGGTTTAGGTGTCCTCCTCGGGATAGCGTCATTTAAAGAACGAGGGTCAGCACAACGTAAAAAAAAACTGGAAAAAAATCGGGAAAAAAATCGGAGGAGACTTGCCGAAGATGAGACCATTACGGCTCGCCTTTAGGTGTCCTCCTCGGGATAGCGTCATTTAAAGAACAAGAGTCAGCACAACGTAAAAAAAATCGGAAAAAAAAACCCGGAGGATCCTACCGAAGATGAGGCCATTACGGCTCGCCTTTAGTTGTCCTCCTCGCGATAGCGTCATTTAATGAACGAGGGTCAGCACAACGTAAAAAAAAAAGGAAAAGAAAACGGAGGAGCCAGTAGAAGATGAGGGCATAACGGCTCACCTTTAGGTGTCCTCTTCGGGATAGCGTCATTTAAAGAACGAGGGTCAGCACAACGTAAAAAAAAACTGGAAAAAAACCGGGAAAAAAAACGGAGGAGACTTGCCGAAGATGAGACCATTACGGCTCGCCTTTAGGTGTCCTCCTCGGGATAGCGTCATTTAGAGAACGAGGGTCAGCACAACGTAAAAAAAATGGAGGAGCCTGCCGAAGACGAGGCCGTTACGGCTCGCGTTTAGGTGTCCTCCTCAGGATAGCGTCATTTAAAGAACGAGGGTCAGCACAACGTAAAAAAAAAAAGAAAAAAACAAAAAATAAAACCGGAGAAACCTGCCGAAGATGAGGCCATTACGGTTCGCCTTTAGGTGTCCTCCCCGGGATAGCGTCATTTAAAGAACGAGGGTCAGCACAACATAAAAAAATGGAAAAAAATCGGAAAAAAAAAAACCAAAGGAGCCTGCCGAAGATGAGGCCATTACGGCTCGCCTTTAGTTGTCCTCCTTGGGATAACGTCATTTAAAGAATGAGGGTCAGCACAACATAAAAAAAAAAGAAAAAAAAACCGGAGGAGCATGCCGAAGATGAGGCCATTACGGCTCGTGTTTAGGTGTCCTCCTCGGGATAGCGTCATTTAAAAAACGAGGGTCAGCACAACGTAAAAAAAAACTGGAAAAAAAATCGGGAAAAAAAATCGGAGGAGACTTGCCGAAGATGAGACCATTACGGCTCGCCTTTAGGTGTCCTCCTCGGGATAGCGTCATTTAAAGAACAAGGGTCAGCACAACGTAAAAAAAAATCGGAAAAAAAAAACCCGGAGGATCCTACCGAAGATGAGGCCATTACGGCTCGCCTTTAGTTGTCCTCCTCGGGATAACGTCATTTAAAGAACGAGGGTCAGCACAACATAAAAAAAAAAGAAAAAAAAACCGTAGGAGCATGCCGAAGATGAGGCCATTACGGCTCGTGTTTAGGTGTCCTCCTCGGGATAGCGTCATTTAAAGAACGAGGGTCAGCACAACGTAAAAAAAAACTGGAAAAAAAATCGGGAAAAAAATCGGAGGAGACTTGCTGAAGATGAGACCATTACGGCTCGCCTTTAGGTGTCCTCCTCGGGATAGCGTCATTTAAAGAACAAGAGTCAGCACAACGTAAAAAAAATCGGAAAAAAAAACCCGGAGGATCCTACCGAAGATGAGGCCATTACGGCTCGCCTTTAGTTGTCCTCCTCGCGATAGCGTCATTTAATGAACGAGGGTCAGCACAACGTAAGAAAAAAGGAAAAGAAAACGGAGGAGCCAGTAGAAGATGAGGGCATAACGGCTCACCTTTAGGTGTCCTCTTCGGGATAGCGTCATTTAAAGAACGAGGGTCAGCACAACGTAAAAAAAAAACTGGAAAAAAACCGGGAAAAAAAATGGAGGAGACTTGCCGAAGATGAGACCATTACGGCTCGCCTTTAGGTGTCCTCCTCGGGATAGCGTCATTTAGAGAACGAGGGTCAGCACAACGTAAAAAAAATGGAGGAGCCTGCCGAAGACGAGGCCGTTACGGCTCGCGTTTAGGTGTCCTCCTCAAGATAGCGTCATTTAAAGAACGAGGGTCAGCACAACGTAAAAAAAAAAAAGAAAAAAACAGAAAATAAAACCGGAGAAACCTGCCGAAGATGAGGCCATTACGGTTCGCCTTTAGGTGTCCTCCCCGGGATAGCGTCATTTAAAGAACGAGGGTCAGCACAACGTAAAAAAATGGAAAAAAATCGGAAAAAAAAAAAACCAAAGGAGCCTGCCGAAAATGAGGCCATTACGGCTCGCCTTTAGTTGTCCTCCTCGGGATAACGTCATTTAAAGAACGAGGGTCAGCACAACATAAAAAAAAAAAAGAAAAAAAAAACCGGAGGAGCATGCCGAAGATGAGGCCATTACGGCTCGTGTTTAGGTGTCCTCCTCGGGATAGCGTCATTTAAAAAACGAGGGTCAGCACAACGTAAAAAAAAACTGGAAAAAAACCGGGAAAAAAAATGGAGGAGCCTGCCGAAGGATGAGGCCATTACGGCTCGAGTTTAGGTGTCCTCCTCGGGATAGCGTCATTTAAAGAACGAGGGTAAAAAAAAAGAAACCGGAAAAAAAACCGAAGGAACCTGCCAAAGATGAGGCCATTACGGCCCGCCTGTAAGTGTCCTCTTCGGGATAGCGTCATTTAAAGATCGAGGATCAGCACAACGTAAAAAAAAAAAAGAAAAAAAACCGGAGGAGCCTGCCAAAGATGAGGCCATTACGGCTCGCGTTTAGGTGTCCTCCTCGGGATACCATCGTTTAAAGAACGAAGATCAGCACAAAAAAAAGGAAAAAAAAAAAAACCGGAGGAGCCTGCCAAAGAAGAGGCCATTACGGCTCGCCTTTAGGTGTCCTCCTCGGGATAGCGTCATTTAAAGAACGAGGGTCAGCACAAAGCAAAAGAAAAAAAAACAGAGGAGCCTGCTGAAGTTGACGCCATTACGGCTTGCCTTTAGTTGTCCTCCTCGGGATAGCATCATTTAAAGAACGAGGGTCAGCACGACGTAAAAAAAAAAAAAAACCCCGGAAGAGCCTGCCGAAGATGAGGCCATTACGGCCCGCCTTTAGGTGTCCTCCTCGGGATAGCGTCATTTAAAGAACGAGGGTTAGCACAACGTAAAGAAAAAAAAACTAAAGGAGCCTATCGAATAGGAGGTCTTTACGGCTCGCCTTTACGTGTCCTCCTCGGGATAGCGTCATTTAAAGAACGAGGGTCAGCAAAACATAAAAAAAAAAAACCGGAAAAAAACCGAGAGAAAAAAACGGAGGAGCCTTGCCAAAGATGAGGTCATTACGGCTCGCCTTTAGGTGTCCTCCTCGGGAGAGCGTCTTTTGAAGAACAGGGTCAGCACAACGTAAGAAAAATGGAGGAGCCTGCCAAAGATGAGGCCGTTACGGCTCGCATTTAGGTGTCCTCCTCGGGATAGCGTCATTTAAAGAATGAGGGTCAGCACAACGTAAAAAAAAAAAGAAAAGAAAAAAACCGAAAAAATAAAAAACCAGAGGAACATGCTGATGTGTATTTTCGGAAAACGAATTCCAAACACACAAAACTCACCGGCAAGTGCACCGGGTCGTATCAAGTAATAATAACTCACGTGAGTGAGGTCGATCCCACAGGGATTGAAGGATTCAGCAATTTCAGTTTAGTGGTTGATTTAGTCAAGCGAATCAAGATTTGGTTGAGTGATTTGTGATTAACAGAATTTAAATTGCATGGAATGTAAAGGGAATGGGTAAATTGCATGAAATTAAAGAGAGCAGAAAATAAAGTGCTGAATCTTAAAGAACAAGAAATTAAATGGCAGAAACTTAGAACGCAAGAAATGTAAATTGCAGAATCTTAATGTGCAAAAAATGTAAATGGCTTGAATTGTAAAGGGAATTGGGAATTGGATTTGCAGAAATTAAACAAGGAAAAGAAAAATTCAACAAACAGAATTTTAAACAATGGACTCAATTAAACCGGATCTTGAATGAAAATGAAAATAAGCTTGATGTAGCAACGAAACAAGAAAATTGAAATTGAAAGCTGTAAATCTCAGGACTCAAGAGACTAGATAGCCAAGTCTATATCTCACTGCCTTCCTAGATCCAGCAAGAACAATTGCAGAGGAAATGAAGAGATGTAAATTGCAGAGAAAGTAGAAGCCGAAGCAGTTAACTGAAATGGAAATTCAATTATGCAGAAATTTAAACGAGATCTCAAGGTGAGATTGAAACAGAATTTCTTCAATTCTCCACCCAAGATCCGAAACAAGAAAATTAAAAAGTGCTCAAACAAGAACAAGGAAGAAGAGAGATCAATTCTCCTCCCTAATTCTCTTGAATTCTAAAAGCAACAATTCAAAAAATGTAAAGGTGAGCTCTCTGTAAGTGTTCCAAATTCTCTCCAAGGAAAAGCTCCCCTAAAACTTAAATCCTAAGCTATTTATACACTTTCTTCAAATGGTCTTCAAGCCTTGAATTGGGTCTTTTTTCTTGATGGAATTGGGTTGATAGAGGCCTTGGTTGATTGCTCTTAGAGTTGGAGAAAGATCCATTGTGAACCGGGTTGAGAATCATTAAAGTTTGAGTAAAAGTTTGAGGCAAACTTTTACTCAAACTTTTTATACCAGATGGCTTCACTTGCTGCTACCAACGTTTGGGCTAAAGTTTGAGGTCAAACTTTTGCTCAAACGTTGGTCCCCTTGTGTCTATGTGTGGCGCCAACGTTTGCCAAAAAGCTTGAGGCAAACGTTGGCGCAAGCTTTTCTCCTCCAGGGTGTGCAAGTGTGGCACCAACGTTTACCAAAAAGTTTGAGGCAAACGTTGGCGCAAGCTTTTCTCCTTCAGGGTGTTGGTTTTGTGATGCCAACGTTTGCCAAAAAGTTTGAGGCAAACGTTGGCTCAAGCTTTTCTCTCAAAAGTTTGAGCTAAAGTTTGAGGCAAACTTTGGCTCAAACTTTTTGTTCTCTCTTGCTCCTAGTCCTTTCTTCTTCCTTCACCCTTCTTCAAACTCTTTTCACCTATCATCCATCAATCAAAACAATCAAAACTATGCTCCAAATCATGAGATTGTGTTTCTTTCATAATATATGACAATTATAGCATAAAATCTCATGAAAGTGCATGAATTCATCCATGGTTGATTGAATCAAAGGAAACATGGAAATCTACCCAATTGGCTTGCTTATGGCTTAAGAAAGTGCATAAAATCAATTGAAAACAAAAGAAAAAGGCTAGTGAAACTAGGCTAAGATGACTTGTCATCACAACACCAAACTTAAAGCTTGCTTGTCCCCAAGCAAGAAAGGAATTATGCTCAAAGGTTCTTTCAATCAGAATGGATTTGAAGAATAACTTGTAAGGTCCTGTGAGTGAAGTGACTAAGTGACAGTGGGGTAAACTCTAAATCATATGCTCATGCAAGGGCTTCAGTGCTTACTAGTCCTAACATATTGGCGGTCTTAGGTCCTAGGACTTTCATCCAAATGATATCATGGAGATCTCTCTATAGGTAATCACCTTGAAGCAGCTTATAGTTTCTGTGCTTTGGCCTTGACTCTAAGTGTCATGTCTCAGAGCGGCTCTTTAGATAAGCTTTCAATCAATACTCCTAAACCAGTTGGTTTTAAGGTATTAGGTGTTAAAGCACCCCTTAGGATTTACTTGCTCAAGCCTCTCTCTTTGACACACTTCGGCCACAAGCATTTACTAGGATAATAACTCTTTGAGTTCTTGTTTCTTTCTTCTTTTCTGCCTAGTAATTGATGCTCAGAGCCTTGGGCCATGTTCTTTTTGTTTTTGTATTTTCTTTATTTTCTTTTGTTTTGTTTGCTGCTTCTCGGATCAATAAATTTTTGAGAATCTCCATAATACTTCTTTGAACTTCATGTCCTGCCTATGAGCTCCCATGCAAGTTTTCATAAGCATGCAACCTCAATACATAATCATACAACTAGAACCACCACTTCTCCTAATCTTTTGCTTGCCTCAAAAGTGTTTAATTCCTCAATCCTTCTTTCCAAAGAACTTTCATGTGATGCATTTTTGAAAAATTGAGTGCAAACAAGTTTTGGGGAGTATAGTGTTGTAAATGATCAAGCAATCTTGCTTATTGAGTTGCAGAAAAACTATACTAGACAGAAGGACAGATAGGGGTATATTATCACTTTCAATCACAGCAATATCTGCTAATGAACAATACAACCTTTTGGAGTTTACTTGCTGTCCTCTTTCTCATCATCATTGCTGGTCTTCACATTCCTCTTTCACCTCTTTGATTGATGATGCTAAGTCTTCCAAAAGTTTGTATGGTGCTCTGCAGTGATATTGAAAGTTGCTTGTTCCCCAAGCACTTAGAAACAATGGTTAGCATGCATGATTTATTTGTGGGCCTTTGAACTTACTTTGGTGTGGGAACACCAAACTTAGTACCTTGCCAATGTCTCTCATGCATCAGATTAGCTATATGGAAAATCTCTTTTTTTTTTTTTGTTAAAGGCAATAAGACTAAAAAAAAACTAGAAAATAGACGTTGGTTAAGTAGTTTCTCTGCTTGCTTGGATCTAGCAACCATTTATGCAGAACGTGAGAATGTGTTTTTTTTAAAAGAGATTTTTGGTGGAACACCAAACTTAGCATTCTTCATTCTCCCTTAAATTGTTTTGGTGTGCAACACCAAACTTAGCTCCTTACAATATAGAGAAAGTTACTTAGCCTTTTTATTAAATGGAAAGAAAACTACCTCAGGTTGGGTTGCCTCCCAACAAGCGCTCTTTTATTGTCACTAGCTTGACATCCTTCATCCTCTGATCATGGAAGTTGAGGCTTCTGTTGCCTTTGGTTTCCCCCTCTCACCGTGGGCTTTTCCTTGATGATTGTTTCTTTTCCCGTAGCCTTCTCACTTTTTTCCATAACTGCTTTCCCTTTCAACCCAGCAGCTTTTTCACTGTTCTTTGGGTCATCTTCAGTGGCCCTTAGGGATATATTTGCCTCTCTCTCGCCCAATTCAGCAAGGTTTTGAACAAGTTGTTCCATTTGCCTTTCAACTCTTCTGAGTGAGGCCTCTTGGTTCCTGCTTATCATCTCTTGATTTTTCCTTATTTCTTCCTGCTCTACTGTTATCATTTCTTGAACCTTCATGTATCTTTCCATCATCATTTCTAGAACATAGAGTCTTTGAGAGTTTGGAATTGGTTGTGGTTGTGTCAACTGTGATGGTTGATGAGAGTCATTTTGAGCGAGTTGTGAGGTAGGATGGGGTTGGAAGTGTGTGCATTGGGGTGGTGCGTGATGGTTGTTGTTGTGGGGGTGGTTTTTATGCTGGTTTTTGAAATTGGGGTTATTGCAGTTGAAGTCCCTTGGTCTTTAATTTTGGTTTTCAACCCCCCTCCAATTGGATTGAGTTCTCCAGGGTGGGTTGTACACATCATTCTGAGTCCTACGTTGGGATATGCTTGAGGAGCTGTTTGGAGAGTGTGATCGCTCATGACTTTGTTGCTCATAGTTAATTACTCCAGAACCGTTTTCAGGTTGATTCCAACAATGGGGATTTTGAGGTGAGTTCTGTGCATTTGCCACAGCATGTTGCAGTTCATCTACTTTTCTGTTAATCAGCTCCAATTGTTGCTTAAGCTGTTGATGTATCTGCTCGCTTTGGGCCATAATTGCATGAATACCTTCAATTTCCTTCTCTTGTACGAATGGTTGCACTCCTGCCTCTGGTTTAACAGTTCTCTGAGGTGGCTTCAGCTTGACTAGGAGTTCACTCATTAGTTCTTCCCATCCGATGATGTTTCCTTGTGGGAAAGCTTCAAACAACTGAGCAATGTCGTTCATGGTGATGAGTGGTTGCTTGTCATCTAAGGTGGGGATATTACTCCCCTGCTTACTGGAATTCGTTGAGTTCCCCTCCATGATCTGCACAATCACAAACTGTTCAAATGAAGATTGAATATATTCATGCCCAAAATGTGATCAGAAAATTAGCTGACACAATGTATCAAACAGTTGATAGGCTTGAAAGATTAATAAAAGAAAATTGCTTCTCTCTTATATTCAACAAGCAAAAGTATAAGAATCACACAAAGCCAGAGAAACCAGGAAAACTTCAATCTATTGCTAGAATGAAGTTTTAGTTAGCTTAAGCAAAAATTCAAACAGTTAGTGGGTTAGTCAAAAATTAGAGAAACAGAAAAGAAAAATTGCTTGATCTAGATCTCCACTTCACTTAATCATTGTCAATCTATTTCAATCCCCGGCAACGGCGCCAAAAACTTGATGTGTATTTTTGGAAAACGAATTCCAAGCACACAAAACTCACCGGCAAGTGCACCGGGTCGTATTAAGTAATAATAACTCACGTGAGTGAGGTCGATCCCACAGGGATTGAAGGATTGAGCAATTTCAGTTTAGTGGTTGATTTAGTCAAGAGAATCAAGATTTGGTTGAGTGATTTGTGATTAACAGAATTTAAATTGCATGGAAAGTAAAGGGAATGGGTAAATTGCATGAAATTAAAGAGAGCAGAAAATAAAGTGCTGAATCTTAAAGAACAAGAAATTAAATGGCAGAAACTTAGAACGCAAGAAATGTAAATTGCAGAATCTTAAAGTGCAAAAAATGTAAATGGCTTGAATTGTAAAGGGAATTGGGAATTGGATTTTCAGAAATTAAACAAGGAAAAGAAAAATTCAACAAACAGAATTTTAAACAATGGACTCAATTAAACCGGATCTTGAATGAAAATGAAAATAAGCTTGATGTAGCAACGAAACAAGAAAATTGAAATTGAAAGCTGTAGATATCAAGACTCAAGAGACTAGATAGCCAAGTCTAGATCTCATTGCCTTCCTAGATCCAGCAGGAACAATTGCAGAGGAAATGAAGAGATGTAAATTGCAGAGAAAGTAGAAGTCGAAGCAGTTAACTGAAATGGAAATTCAATTATGCAGAAATTTAAACGAGATCTCAAGGTGAGATTGAAACAGAATTTCTTCAATTCTCCACCCAAGATCCGAAACAAGAAAAGTAAAAAGTGCTCAAACAAGAACAAGGAAGAAGAGAGATCAATTCTCCTCCCTAATTCTCTTGAATTATAAAAACAACAATTCAAAAAATGTAAAGGTGAGCTCTCTGTAAGTGTTCCAAATTCTCTCCAAGGAAAAGCTCCCCTAAAACTTAAATCCTAAGCTATTTATACACTTTCTTCAAATGGTCTTCAAGCCTTGAATTGGGCCTTTTCTCTTGATGGAATTTGGTTGATAGAGGCCTTGGTTGATTGCTCTTAGAGTTGGAGAAAGATCCATTGTGAACCGGGTTGAGAATCATTAAAGTTTGAGTAAAAGTTTGAGGCAAACTTTTACTCAAACTTTTTATACCAGATGGCTTCACTTGCTGCTACCAACGTTTGGGCTAAAGTTTGAGGTCAAACTTTTGCTCAAACGTTGGTCCCCTTGTGTCTATGTGTGGCACCAACGTTTGCCAAAAAGCTTGAGACAAACGTTGGCGCAAGCTTTTCTCCTCCAGGGTGTGCAAGTGTGGCGCCAACGTTTGCCAAAAAGTTTGAGGCAAACGTTGGCGCAAGCTTTTCTCCTTCAGGGTGTTGGTTTTGTGATGCCAATGTTTGCCAAAAAGTTTGAGGCAAACGTTGGCTCAAGCTTTTCTCCCAAAAGTTTGAGCTAAAGTTTGAGGCAAACTTTGGCTCAAACTTTTTGTTCTCTCTTGCTCCTAGTCCTTTCTTCTTCCTTCAACCTTCTTCAAACTCTTTTCACCTATCATCAATCAATCAAAACAATCAAAGCTATGCTCTAAATCATGAGATTGTGTTTCTTTCATAATATATGACAATTATAGCATAAAATCTCATGAAAGTGCATGAATTCATCCATGGTTGATTGAATCAAAGGAAACATGGAAATCTACCCAATTGGCTTGCTTATGGCTTAAGAAAGTGCATAAAATCAATTGAAAATAAAAGAAAAAGGCTAGTGAAACTAGGCTAAGATGACTTGTCATCACATGGCGAAGATGAGGCCATTATGGCTCGCCTTTAGGTGTCCTCCCCGGGATAGTGTCATTTAAAGAACAAGGGTCAGCACAACGTAAAAAAAATAGAAAAAAAATCGGAAAAAAAAACCGGAGGAGCCTGCCGAAGATGAGGCCATTACGGGTCGCCTTTAGTTGTCCTCCTCGGGATAATGTCATTTAAAGAACGAATGTTAGCACAACGTAAAAAAAAAAAAAGACAAAAAAAGACAAAAAAACGCGGAGGAGCCTGCCAAAGATGAGGCCATTACGGCTCGTATTTAGGTGTCCTCCTCGGGATAGCGTTATTTAAAGAACGAGGGTCAGGACAACGTAAAAAAAAAAAAACCGGAGGAGCCTGCCGGAAATGAGGCTTGGTGCACGAAATTGTGATGTCCAGGCTCAAACAATCCCTGGCAACGTGAGCAACTTGGTACGCGTAATCGTGATTACACTTTAATAATGTAAAATTCACGGCTCTTTCTTTCCCTGGCGATGGCGCCAAGAACATGGTGCCAATACCATGGTTCACAACTTCGATACAACTAACCAGCAAGTGCACTGGGTCGTCCAAGTAATACCTTACGTGAGTAAGGGTCGAATCCCACGGAGATTGTTGGTATGAAGCAAGCTATGGTCACCTTGCAAATCTCAGTTAGGCAGATATAAATTGATAATGATGTTTTCGAATACTAAATAATAGAATAGGGATAGAGATACTTATGTAAATCATTGGTGAGAGTTTCAGATAAGCGTATGGAGATGCTTTCGTTCCTCTGAACCTCTGCTTTCCTGCTATCTTCATCCAATCAGTCTTACTCCTTTCCATGGCTGGCTTTATGCAAGGGCATCACCGTTGTTAGTGGCTACATCCCCTCCTCTCAGTGAATAATATGCTCACGCACCCTGTCACGGCACGGCTATTCATCTGTCGGTTCCCGATAATGCTGGAATAGGATTCACCCTCCTTTTGAGTCTGTCACTAACGCCCAGCACTCGCGAGTTTGAAGCTCGTCACAGTCATTCAATCATTGAATCCTACTCGGAATACCACAGACAAGGTTTAGACTTTCCGGATTCTCTTGAATGCCGCCATCATTCTAGCTTACGCCATGAAGATTCTGGTTAGGAGATCTAAGAGATATTCATTCTAGCTTATTTCATGTAGAACGGAAGTGTTTGTCAGGCACGTGTTCATAGGGGAGAATGGTGATGAGCGTCACACATAATCATCACCTTCATCACGTTCTTGGGTGCGAATGGATATCTTAGAAGCGAAATAAGATGAATTGAATAGAAAACAGTAGTACTTTGCATTAATCTTTGAGGAACAGCATAGCTCCACACCTTAATCTATGGAGTGTAGAAACTCTACCGTTAAAAATACATAAGTGAAAGTCCAGGCATGGCCGAGAGGCCAGCCCTCTAATCTAAGAACCAGACGTCCAAAGATGGTTTACACTGATCAAAGATGATCAAAAGATGCCTAATACAACAGTAAAAGGTCCTATTTATAATAAACTAGCTACTAGGGTTTACATGAGTAAGTAATTGATGCATAAATCCACTTCCTGGGCCCACTTGGTGTGTGTTTGGGCTGAGCTTGAGTGTTGTACGTGTAGAGGTCCTTCTTGGAGTTGAACGCCAGCTTTTGTGCCAGTTTGGGCGTTCAACTCTGGTTTTGGCTCCTTTTCTGGCGCTGGACGCCAGGTTTGGGTAGAAAGCTGGAGTTGAACGCCAGCTTACGTCGTCTATTCTTGGCCAAAGTATGGACTATTATATATTTCTGGAAAGCCCTGGATGTCTACTTTCCAACGCAATTAGAAGCGCGCTATTTCGAGTTCTGTAGCTCCAGAAAATCCACTTTGAGTGCAGGGAGGTCAGAATCCAACAGCATCAGCAGTCCTTCTTCAACCTCTGAATCTGATTTCTGCTCAAGTCCCTCAATTTCAGCCAGAAAATACCTAAAATCATAGAAAAACACACAAACTCATAGTAAAGTCAAGAAATGTGAATTTTAACATAAAAACTAATGAAAACATCCCTAAAAGTAACTAGATCCTACTAAAAACATACTAAAAACAATGTCAAAAAGCGTATAAATTATCCGCTCATCACAACACCAAACTTAAATTGTTGCTTGTCCCCAAGCAACTGAAAATCAAATAGGATAAAAAGAAGAGAATATACTATAAATTCTAAACTATCAATGAAACATAGCTTCAATCAAATGAGCGGGACTTATAGCTTTTTGCCTCTTGAATAGTTTTGGCATCTCACTTTATCCACTGAGGTTCAGAATGATTGGCATCTATAGGAACTCAGAGTTCAGATAGTGTTATTGATTCTCCTAGTTCAGTATGATGATTCTTGAACACAGCTATTTTATGAGTCTTGGCCGTGACCCTAAGCACTTTGTTTTCCAGTATTACCACCGGATACATAAATGCCACAGACACATAATTGGGTGAACCTTTTCAGATTGTGACTCAGCTTTGCTAAAGTCCCCAATTAGAGGTGTCCAGGGTTCTTAAGCACACTCTTTTTTTTGCTTTGGACCTTGACTTTAACCGCTCAGTCTCAAGTTTTTACTTGACACCTACACGCCACAAGCACATGGTTAGGGACAGCTTGGTTTAGCCGCTTAGGCCAGAATTTTATTCCAGTAGGCCCTCCTATCCACTGACGCTCAAAGCCTTGGGATCCTTTTTATTTGCCCTTTCCTTTTGGTTTTAAGGGTTATTGGCTTTTTGCTCTTGCCTCTTGGTTTTAAGAGCTTTTGGCTTTTTCTGCTTGCTTTTTCTTTTTCTTTCTATTTTTTTTTCGGTATTTTTTTTTTCTGCAAGCTTTGTTCTTTGCTGCTTTTTCTTGCTTCAAGAATCATTTTTATGATTTTTCAGATTATCAAATAACATGTCTCCTAGTCATCATTCTTTCAAGAGCCAACATATTTAACATTCTTAAACAACTTCAAAAGACATATGCACTGTTCAAGCATTCATTCAGAAAACAAGAAGCATTGTCACCACATCAATATAATTAAACTAAGTTCAAGGATAAATTCGAAACTCATGTACTTCTTATTCTTTTGAATTAAAACATTTTTCATTTAAGAGAGGTGATGGATTCATAGGACATTCATATCTTTAAGACAAAGCTACTAACTACTAATGATCATGTAATGAAGACACAAACATGGATAAGCACATATCATAGAGAAAACGAAAAACAGAAGAAATAAGAACAAGGAATGAATCCACCTTAGTGATGGTGGCGTTTCCTTCTTGAGGAACCGATGATGTCCTTGAGCTCTTCTATGTCTCTTCCTTGTCTTTGTTGCTCCTCCCTCATTGCTTTTTGATCTTCTCTTATTTCATGAAGCATGATGGAGTGCTCTTGATGTTCCACCCTTAGTTGCTTCCAATAATTGTGTGGAAGAAAATGTATCCCCTGAGGTATCTTAGGGATCTCTTGATTTACAGTCAAATGTTCTACCACTGAGCTATAGACCCTTGATGGAAGCTTTTGTCTTCCCTTTCCTCTTTCTAGAGGTTTCTCTGGCCTTAAGTGCCATCAATGGTTATGGAAAAAACAAAAAAATCTATGCTTTTACCACACCAAACTTAGAATGTTGCTCGCCCTCGAGCAATAAAAGAAAGAATAGATGAAGAAGAAGAAGAAATGGAGGAGAGGGAGAGTGGGGAGTGTTTCGGCCAAGAAGGGTATAGAGGGTTGTGTTGTGTGAATTTGATGAGGAATGGAAGGCTTTATATAGGGAAGGGAGGGGGGGAAGGTTTCGGCCATATGGGTGGGTTTGGGTGGGAAATTGGTTTTGAATTCTGAAGGTAGGTGGGGTTTATGAGGTAGGTTTATAGGGGAGAGTGGATGGAGGTGATTGGTGAAGAGTTTTGGGGAAGAGTGTTTATGGGATTGTGTGAAAGAGGGGTGATAAGAAGTGAATGGAGGTAGGTGGGGATCCTGTGGGGTCCACAGATCCTGAGGTGATCCTGTGGGGTCCACAGATCCTGAGGTGTCAAGGATTTACATCCCTGCACCCATTAGGCATGTAAAATGCCTTTGCACACAACTCTGGGCGTTCAGCGCCAGGTTGGTGCCCATTTTGGGCGTTCAACGCCCATTTACTAGCCATTTCTGGCGTTGAACGCCAGAACCATGCTTGTTCTGGGCGTTCAGTGCCAGAATGCTGCCCATTTTGGGCGTTCAGCGCCAGAACCATGCTCTGTTCTGGCGCTGAACGCCAGACATATGCTCCTCCAGGGTGTGATTTTTCTTCTGTTGTTTTTGATTCCGTTTTCAATTTTTATATTTATTTTGTGACTCCACATGATCATGAACCTACAAAGACATATAACTAAGAAAAATATAGTTAGATAAATAAAAATTGGGTTGCCTCCCAACAAGCGCTTCTTTAATGTCAATAGCTTGACAGTGGGCTCTCATTGAGCCTCACAGATGTGCAGAGCTTTGTTGAAACTCTCCAACCCCAAACTTAGAGTTTGGATATGGGAGTTCAACACCAAACTTAGAGTTTGGTTGTGGCCTCCTAACACCAAACTTAGAGTTTGACTGTGGGGGCTTGGGTTAACTCTGCTTTGAGAGAAGCTTTTTCTGCTTCCTCTCCATGGTTACAGAGGGAGATCCTTGAGTTTTAAACACAAGGGAGTCCTCATTCCATTGAAGGACTAGTTCACCTCTGTCAACATCAATCACAGCTCTTGCTGTGGCCAGGAAAGGTCTTCCCAGGATGATGGATTCATCCTCTTCCTTTCCAGTATCCAGGACTATGAAATCAGCAGTGATGTAAAGGCCTTCAACCTTTACTAATACGTCCTCTACTTGTCCATATGCCTGTTTTCTTGAATTGTCTGCCATCTCTAATGAGATTTTAGCAGCTTGCATTCCATAGATTCCCAGTTTCTCTATTACAGAGAGGGGCATGAGGTTTATCCCTGAACCAAGGTCATACAGAGCCTTAAAGATCATGGTGCCTATAGTACAAGGTATTATGAACTTTCCAGGATCCTGTCTCTTCTGAGGCAATGTCAGTTAATCCTGATCACTTAGTTCATTGATGAACAAGGGAGGTTCAACTTCCCAAGCATCAATGCCAAATAATTTGGCATTCGGCTTCATGATTGCACCAAGAAACTTGGCAGTTTGCTCTTCAGTAATATCCTCATTCTCTTCAGAAGAGTAATACTCATCAGAGCTCATGAAGGGCATAAGGAGGTTCAATGGAATCTCTATGGTCTCTAGATGAGCCTCAGAGTCCTTTGGTTCCTCAGAGGGAAGCTCCTTATTGATCACTAGACGTCCCAGGAGGTCTTCCTCCTTGGGATTCATGTCCTCTCCTCTCCTCATAGGTTCGGCCATGATGCTTATGTCAATGGCCTTGCACTCTCCTTTTGGATTCTCTTCTGTATTGCTTGGGAGAGTACTAGGAGAGATTTCAGTGATCCTTTTACTCAGCTGGCCCACTTGTGCTTCCAAATTTCTAATGGAAGACCTTGTTTCATTCATGAAACTTACAGTGGCCTTGGAAAGATCAGAGACTAAGTTTGCTAAATTAGAAGTATTTTGTTCAGAGTTCTCTGTCTGTTGCTGAGTGGATGATGGGAAGGGTTTATTATTGTTAAACCTGTTTCTTCCACCATTATTAAAGCCTTGTTGAGGCTTTTGATCCTTCCATGAGAAATTTGGATGATTTCTCCATGATGAGTTATAGGTGTTTTCATAAGGTTTACCTAAGTAATTTACCTCTGCTATTGCAGGGTTCTCAGGATCATAAGCTTCTTCTGCATAAGAAGCCTCTTGAGTACTATTGGATGCAGCTTGCATTCCATGCAGACTCTGAGAGATCATATTGACTTGCTGAGTCAATATTTTATTCTGAGCCAATATGGCATTCAGAGTATCAACTTCAAGAACTCCCTTCTTCATAGGCGTCCCATTATTCACAGGATTCCTTTCAGAAGTGTACATGAACTGGTTATTAGCAACCATGTCAATGAGTTCTTGAGCTTCTGTAGGCGTTTTCTTTAGGTGAATGAATCCACTTGCAGAAGTGTCAGAAGGACACTTTTTGGAATATATCCAGATAAACCATCATAGAATATATCCAGGATGGTCCATTCTGAAAGCATGTCAGAAGGACACTTTTTGGTCAACTGTTTGTATCTTTCCCAAGCTTCATAGAGGGATTCACCTTCTTTCTGTCTGAAGGTTTGAACATCAGCTTTAAGCTTGCTCAGCTTTTGAGGAGGAAAGTACTTGGCTAAGAAAGCCGTGACCAGCTTATCCCAAGAGTTCAGGCTGTCTTTGGGTTGAGAATCCAACCATAATCTAGCTCTGTCTCTTACAGCAAAAGGGAAAAGCATGAGCCTGTAGACTTCAGAATCTACTCCATTAGTCTTAACAGTATCACATATCTGCAAGCATTCAGTTAAGAACTGAAAAGGATCTTCAGATGGAAGTCCATGAAACTTGCAGTTCTGCTGCATCAGAGAAACTAATTGAGGTTTCAGCTCAAAGTTGTTTGCTCCAATGGCAGGAATGGAGATGCTTCTTCCATGTAAATTGGAATTAGGTGCAGTAAAGTCACCAAGCATCTTCCTTACATTATTATTATTTTCGGCTGCCATCTCCTCTTCCTGTTTGAAAATTTCTGAAAGGTTATCTCTGGATTGTTGTATTTTAGCTTCTCTTAATTTTTTCTTCAGAGTCCTTTCAGGTTCTGGATCTGCTTCTACAAGAATGTTCTTATCCTTGCTCCTGCTCATATGACAAAGAAGAGGGCACAGAAAAATAATAATAATAATAGAGATCCTTTATACCACAGTATAGGGATCCCTGTGTGAGTAGAAGAAGAGGGGGAGACAAAGAATGTAATATAATGGAAGAAACACAACTGTGAGGATGGCAGAGATGTGAGATGAGATGTTAGGATATGAATGAATAAATAGAATAAGATGGGGGAGGGATAATTTTCGAAAATTATTTTGAAAAAGAGTTAGTGATTTTCGAAAATGGTTTTTGAAAATTGTTAGTATTTTTTCGAAAAATTTTTTAAAAAAAAATAAAATAAAATAAAAATAAGAATAATTAGTTAATTAAAAAGAAATTTTTGAAAAAAAGGGAAGATATTTTCGAAAATTAGAGAGAGAGAGAGTTAGTTAGGTACTTTTGAAAACGTTAAGAAACAAACAAAAAGTTAGTTAGTTAGTTGAAACAAATTTTGAAAAGATAAGAAGTTAGGAAGTTAGAAAAGATATTTTGAAAAGATATTTTTGAAAAAGATAAGATAAGAAGATATTTTTGAAAAGATATGATTGAAATTAGTTTTGAAAAAGATTTGATTTTTAAAATCACAATTAATGACTTGATTCATAAGAAATCACAAGATATGATTCTAGAACTTAAAGTTTGAATCTTTCTTAACAAGCAAGTAACAAACTTCAAATTTTTGAATCAAAACATTAATTGATTATGTTATTTTCGAAAATTTGATATAAAAATAAGAAAAAGATTTTTGAAAAATACTTTTAGAATTTTCGAAAATAACTAAGAAATTTGAAAAAGATTTGATTTTTGAAAAAGATTTTGAAAAAGTTAAGATTTTCAAATTGAAAATTTGATTTGACTCATAAGAAACAACTTGATTTTAAAAATTTTTGAAAAAGTCAACTCAAATTTTCGAATTTGATGAGAGAAAAAGGGAAAGATATTTTTTTTTATTTTTGAATTTTTATGATGCAAGGGAAAAACAAGAAAAATGATGCAATGCATGAAATTTTTAGATCAAAACAATGAATGCATGCATGAATGATATGAGTGTCAAGATGAACACCAAGAACACTTTGAATGTCAAGATGAACATCAAGAACATATTTTTGAAAAATTTTTGATGCAAAGAAAACATGTAAGACACCAAACTTAGAATTCTTTAATGCTTAGGCACTAAGAATCACAAGGGGAGGAGCAAACGTTTGCGCCAACGTTAGCCCCCTAACTTGGTGGCTAACATTGGCGCCACTAGTGCACAAGGTAAGGCCAACGTTAGGGCCAAAGTTAGACCCCTAACTTTGGCACCAACGTTGGTATCAGATGGATATAGTTGCTGATATGAAAAGTTTGAGCAAAAGTTAGCCCCCTAACTTTTGCTCAAACTTTTGGTCCAACTTTTGCAAAACTCCAAACCGGTTCAATTGGTTCACTTTGGTTCTTCTCCAAACTTCAAGAGCAATTAACCAAGGCCTCTTTCAACCCAATTCCACCAAGGGCAAAGGCCCAACTCAAGGCTTGAAGATCATTTGAAGAAAGTGTATAAATAGGATAGAATTCAAGTTCTTCGGAGAGCTTTCTTTTGGGAATTTTCATAATAGTTTTCGGAGAGCTTTGGATTTTGAGTGATCTTTAATTTCTTTGTCTTGGGGAAGGAGAATTCACTTCTCTTCCTCTCAGTTTTATTGCTTTCAGTTTCTATTACAATTGTCTTGGATTTTGGGTTGGAGAATTGAAGAAATTCTGTTTCAATCTCAACCTTGGATCTCACTGCTTTATTTACTGCTTGATTGAATTTCAATTTCTGTTAATTGCTCTTTATCCACTTTCTTTGAATTTCAATTACAATTTCTTGTTGGATCTAGGAAGGCATTGAGATCTAGACTTGGTTTTCTAGTCTCTGGGTCCTGAGATCTAATTTCCCAATTTTACATTTTCTATTTACTGTTTTCATGTTCATTTACTTTTCTGCTTCAAGATCCAATCTAACCCAAACCTTCTTCTACTTCTCTGCTTGATGCAATTTACTTTTTCTTGTTTAAATTCTGCAAATCCAATCTCCAATTCCCTTTACAATTCCAGCCGTTTACATTTCTTGCACTTTAAGATTCCGCAATTTACATTTCTTGCATTCTAAGTTTCTGTTATTTAATTTCTTGTTCTTTAAGATTCAGCACTTTAATTCCCTGTTCTCTTTACTTCCATGCAATTTAATTTCTGCAAATCACAAAACACTCAACCAAATCTTGATTCGCTTGACTAAATTAACCACTAAACTAAAATTGCTCAATCCTTCAATCCTTGTGGGATCGACCTCACTCCCGTGAGTTTTTATTACTTGATACGACCCGGTACACTTGCCGGTTAGATTTGTGTGTTTTGGGAGAAATTTATTTTTCACCAAAATACTCATCAAGTTTTTGGCGCCGTTGCCGGGGATTGATTAGATTGACAATGATTAAGTGAGGTGGTAATCTAGATCAAGCACTTTTTCTTTAATTTTGATTAACCCACTAACTGTTTGATTTTTTGCTTAAACTAACTAACACTTCAATCTAGCAGTAGATTGAAGTGTCACTGGTGTTGTGCATTTCTCATGCTCTGCTCGTATGTCAGGTACAAGAAGAACCATACCCAATTTTCATGAACAAGACGAAAGAACTCTCAGGAGGTTAAGAAGAGCTGAAAGAGGGAAAAATATTGTTGGAGAAGAGGAATCAGACGAAGAATTCCAAGAGATGGAGGAACATTCAACCATTCCACCAGGTGGAGAAGACAACAACAATGACAACCCACCCCAGAGGAGAGTTTTGGCTTCCTATACCTTTGCAAATCCTAGACATTGTGGGAGCAGCATCTTGGCTCCAAATGTCAATGCTAACAATTTTGAACTCAAGCCACAACTCATCACTTTGGTTCAGAACAATTGCTCTTTTGGTGGAGGACCACTTGAAGACCCACACCAACACTTATCCACTTTCTTGAGGATATGCAACACTGTCAAAACTAATGGTGTGCCTCCTGATAGTTACAAGCTGATGCTATTCCCATTTTCTCTCAGGGACAAAGCCACTCAATGGTTGGAATCTTTTCCAAGGGACAGCATCAATAACTGGGATGATTTGGTAACCAAGTTTCTTGCCAAGTTTTACCCACCTCAGAGGATTATAAGGTTGAAGACTGAGGTACAAACATTTACACAAATGGAGGCTGAACCCATCTATGAGGCATGGGAGAGGTATAAGGCTCTAATCAAGAAATGTCCCCCTGCCATGTTTAATGAGTGGGAGAAGCTGCAGAACTTCTATGAAGGCTTAACACTGAAATCCCAGGAAGCTTTGGATCATTCAGCTGGAGGTTCCTTGCAACTCATGAAAACTGCAGAGGAGGCTCAAGAACTCATCGATATGGTGGCCAACAACCAATATTTCTTTGCTCATCAAAGAAGCCGCCAACCATCACAAAGGAGAGGAGTAATGGAACTAGAAGGAGTGGATTCAATCCTGGCTCAAAACAAATTAATGCAGCAGCAAATTCAACAACAATTTGAGCAAATGACCAAGAGGATTGATGGCCTCCAAGTTGCAGCAGTTAACACTAGCCAACCATCAGCCACATGGGGGCAAAATGAAGAAATCCAAGAGGAGCAACAGCAGGAACAAGTCCAGTACATGCATTCAAATTCAAATGAATTCTATGGTGATACCTACAACCCCTCATGGAAAAATCACCCCAACCTCAGATGGGGAGACACTCACAACCAAAACCAACACCCATGGCAGAGGAACTCAAATCAAAACAACCCAAGAAATAACCAAAACTACAACCATCAGCAGACTAACCAAAACACATACAGAAAACCTCAAAACAACTACCCTAATCTCAACCAATACCAATCCAATAACCAAGCCACCAACCAAAATGCCTATCATCCACCACCCACATCTCACAACCCACCACAAGCACCACCTGAACCTCAAAGACTCACCAACTTAGAGACCTTGATAGAAAAAATGATGAAACACCAGGAAATAACAAACAAAAACCATGAAGCATCATTAAAGAGCCTAGAGAGGCAGATTGAGCAACTCTCCAAGCAAGTATCTGTTGAGAGATCTTCAAACTCACTGCCCAATGACACAATCCCAAATCCCAAGGAGGAGTGCAAGGCAATACAATTAAGGAGCGGGAGAACATTGACAAGCAACAATGATACTACACAGAAGCAAGCAGAGGGCATCAAAGAACCAACAGAGGATGAGAAGCAAGCAAAGGACGATGAAGCTAAGGAGCAAGTTGTGATGCCAAACAAAAGCACTGAGAAACTTAAAGAGAAGGACAACCAGCCACATAGCTCAAAGAAAGTAATCCAGGGACAGCAGCAAATAGGAAAGAGCATCACACCTCCACTGCCATATCCCCAGAGGTTTAACAAAGAGGTTAAAGACCAGCATTTTCACAAATTCCTTGAGATTTTTAAGAAGCTGGAAATCAATATCCCCTTGGCTGAAGCACTTGAGCAAATGCCTCTGTATGCCAAATTCTTGAAGGAGCTTGTCAACAAGAAAAGAAGCTGGGATGAGAAAGAAACCATAATGATTACTGAGGAATGCAGGGCCTTGATTCAAAAGGGGCTTCCTCCCAAGCTTGAGGACCCAGGGAGCTTCCTGTTGCCTTGCACCATTGGGGAATTGACCATCACTAAAGCAATGTGCGATCTCGGAGCAAGTATTAACTTAATGCCATCTTCCTTGGTGAAAAAGCTGCATATAGAGGAGGTCAAACCAGTACAAATGTCTCTGGAGCTGGTAGACAAGTCAATGGTATACCCCAGGGGTGTAATTGAAAATCTTTTGGTCAAGGTGGACAGTTTTATATACCCTGCTGATTTTGTGGTTCTAGAATCAAACGATGATGATGGTGACTCTGTTATACTGGGAAGGCCATTCTTGGCCACTGCTAGAGCTATCATAGACGTAGAGGAAGGGGAATTAACTCTCAGGATGCATGACCAGAGTGTCACTCTGAAAGTATTACCAGAAGCACAATTTAGCAAGGAGAAGAAAGACTATATGAAAAATGACCAGGAAGGTCACAGCAACATCCCAATGCTAAGGATTGTGCAGACTGATGAAGAAACCCAAGAGGGTATTAGAGTATTAGCCACTGAAAAGAGAGGCCCCCAAGGAAAGCCTACGGCCAGAAAAGAAAGATCAACAAAAGGAAAGATGAAACGCAGAAACAAAGCAAAAGGGGTTGGAAGAATAGAAAGATTCCAACAGAGGGGCTTTCCAAAGGTGACAAAGTGCAACTGATATATCAACAGCTGGGGGCAAATCAACAAACCGAGGATTACTACACTGTCAGCAACATACTCTCATTAGAGCATGCTGAAATTGAACACCAGAGAACAAAGAAGAGGATCACGGTCAGAGGAGACAAATTGAGGCCCTACAAGCACCAACCACCATAAAAGAAAGCCTCAATGTCAAGCTAATGACAATAAAAGAGCGCTCCATGGGAGGCAACCCATGCTTTAAGATTCATGTCATTTTAAATTCAATAAGTTATGATCAATTGAGCATGAATTCTTTTCTCTTTTCATGAACATGTCCATTGACTGCATGCACTATTTTGAAACATATGCTAAGTTTGGTGTGCCTTCAAGCACACTAAACCAATGTTACAAATAATTCCATTTTGCATGTTTGGAGTATCTTGACAAAGCATATGGCCAAACACTAAGTTTGGTGTCCACATAGCTTCATGAAAAGTAGAAACTCATGCATCAATAATCATACAATTGTTGTTTTCAAAAATCTTATAAATGGAAAAATTCTTTTCCGGTAATGAAGGTATTAATTGTGATGTACCCTTTGACAAGAAACAAGTTTGGTGTTCATCAAACCTTGATGCACCGATTTAGGGATACAATTGATCCTTCATGAAAAAAAAAAGGAGAAAAAGAAAGTATGATGAAAACAATTCTTATGAACATTTAACATTTGAATCTCACTAATTGGAGGAATATACTCATTTTCTTTATATATGACCAAACATTAAGTTTGGTGTCCTCAAAGGAGAGTGTCACGGTTCAAATGATATAAGAATTGATGGTTCACATAGTATTAATAAAAAAGAACACTCTTGCTACGGTTGGATAAAACTAATGTATGTTGTCTTGTTGTGGTGACTAGGAGGTCAAAGAATCTTCAAAGAAAAAGACAAGACAAAGGAAAGCATAGCATGAGGACAAAATCCCATCACATGCCTCGAAAAAGAAATCTGCCACTCCTTGAGAATGATCACGGCAAAGGCAAGGGAAGGAGCAAACTTTGTCTTCATTCATCCTTACATGCATACCTTTGATCTCCATAAGTCTAATTGCATCCCAGCCCTTCATTGCTCATTTAAAAGCATACCACCTTCAAGCCATGCACATGACCGAATCACTCCAACCTTGGAAACTTCACTCCTTTCATCACTCCTCAACATAACAAGCTCTGTGCAACAATTCTCTTACTTTAAACTCCAACCATTTAAACTTCTCTTCATCATTTCTTGTCATAGCAAGTTCGGTCTCAATTTCCTTTTGCTCCAAACACACATCAAACTCTCCAACATTCTTCACACTCCTTCTCAACCAACCAAGTGACCATGGCCTCCTCCTCAAGAACCAAACGAAGAAAAGGGAAAGATCCCATGGTGGAGGAAGACACACATGAATATGACCAACGGAGATTCAAGTCTTGGTTTCATCAAATGCAAATTCAATGGATGAACGAGAAAAGAATCTATCCTGAAATTCCATTCTTGTTGCCGGATGATGGATGTCAAGAAATGAAGGACAAAATTCGGAAGAGGAGGTGGGAGGAACTTGCATCACCAGCCATCCGAATCAATGCCAATATCATAAGAGAGTTCTATGCAAATGTCCCAAGGCTTGACATGCGTGAGCCCCCAACGTACAAGAGCTATGTGCGGGGGGTGGAAGTAGACTTTAGCCCGGATGCAATCAAGAAAGTCTTGAAACTAAAGTCAGTCCGCTTTAGTGAACCGGGATACCAACAAAGATTGAATGAGGATCAGGATTATGAGGAGATTGCGAGAGACATTTGTTTGGAGAACTCAGAGTGGGAAGGAGATAACAAGAACAGATATAAGTACCTGAAGAGATGTAACCTCACCCCGGAAGCAAAAGGATGGTATGAGTTAATGAAAAGATCAATTCTGGGCACAGTGAACACCTCAGAAGTTAACAGGGAGAGAGCCGTGATGCTGCATTGCATCATTGTGGGAGGAGAGATAAGAGTTCATGAAATCCTTGCAAAAGACATTCAAAAGCTGGCTGAAAAGAATTCGGCCGGATCTTGGTTGTACTATCCGAGTACCATTTGGAGGTTGTGTGCAAAGGCTAAAGTTCCAATGGAAGAGGAGAATCCAATGTGGTTAAGCCAAGGCATGCCCATAACCATTGAACGAATGATGATGCCCCTTGAAGCACATCAAGGCCGAAGACCACATGGAAGAAGGGAAAGAGAAGAACCAATGGAAGAAGATGAGCCACACATAGAAGAAGAGCCACAAGAGGAGGAGGAACAGCCACACTTTTTCCCACATGGCAATATGGATATGACTCAAATTCAAGAAGCAATAGGAAGATTGTCACAACAGTACACGAGAATCCAAGAAAGGCAAGAGGAATACCATTCTCTGTACATGAAAAACCAACAAGCACAAGAAGAAAGAGAGCTAAGAATAATGAACAAACAAAGTGAATTCGAGTCAAGATTCCTTGTGATGCAAGAAGAACATGCTTTTCAATCTCATGAATCTTTTGGAAAGTTGGAACAAATGCAAGCTGAAAATTTGAGGGCTCTCAAAGAGTTCACAACACTCCAAGATGCAAGGTATGAAGTACAAGCCGATTACAACATCAATAGCCAAATCAAACTGAACTATATTGGAGAACATTTGCACAACATGGATCCGGCTTTCCCAACTTTTGATGAATTCTTCAAAAAGAGAAGTGAGGTGGAAGTAAGCAACGCCATGAGGCTTGAAGATAGAGTGGAGGAGGCTATGAATAAGGCTGGCTTTTGGCGAGGTCAACAGGCACCAAACACGGATGGTGGGAACACTAGCAGCCAAGTGTATGAAAGGAGAAAGAAAAAGCATGACAAATAAAAGGTGGACTTGCTCCTTGTTCATCACTACAAAAAAAAAAAGCACGCATTCTATCTGTTCTAAATTGTCTTTGCATCTTTAAGTAGTTCTTTTTAATTAAAAGTCTTTGCATTATGTTTGTTTCTTTTAAAATAAGTAGGCTAGTTTATGTGTGTGCTTGTGTGTTTACTTTCACTTGACAAGAAGCATGTGTTGTCCCCTGCATCTTTAAGTTCAATAAAAGAAAAGTTTGAATGTGAAGCAAGATGATCTCTGTTAGATAGAAGTAAAATAAAAGTAAGTGGTGGTATGTGTGTGGTTGTATAATAGCTCACTTTTAGTGAATAAAGAGCTAGGATATCTCATTCTAAGTAAAAAGTGGCCTACTGTCTATGAATCTCAATTAAATAAAAAAAAAATTCCTTGGTTAGAAAGAAAAACAAAAAGAAGGAAAGAAAAGAGATAGCCAAAAAGTGGCAGAACAAAAGGAAACAAAAAGAAACAAAGCTGGACACCAATAGCTTGAACTTTAAAATATATGCCTGTGGTGTCTTTGTACTAGGATCTGCTTGGATTAGTAAGCTCTTAGGAGTGCATCAACACTCGGTGACTTGGGTTAACTAATCCGAGATCATCAGCTGAAAGTCCACTATCAAGAGCAACCTAACTACAAGGCATTTAGTAACCCAAAGAGGTGCTGGGCATCAATGTTTTAAGAGGGAATGTGAGCCAAGTGTCTATGGTGAATAATGTGTCAAGTATAAAGAAAAGAAAATGAACTTGCTACACATGACACTCAAATAAAGCTTATAAACAAAGTAATAGCCAAGGATAAAGGAATAATGAGAGGTCATAGCAGTATGTTACTTGAAGCTTGAAGGAGACTTTCTAGGCCTAGGAGTCAGTAAGAAGTGAGTATTTACATATCCACACAAAACCCCATGAACTATCAATAATACTCTGCTAGCATGAACATCCTCTTCCATTTCATTCCTTCTTCTCAATAAATCTTTTCTTGCTTGGGGACAAGCAAGCTTTAAGTTTGGTGTTGTGATGACAAGTCATCTTAGCCTATTTTAACTAGTCTTTTTCTTTTGTTTTCATTAAAATTATGCACTTTCTTGAGCTACAAGCAAGCCAATTAGCTAGATTTTCATGTTTCCTTTGATTTAATCAACCATGTATGAATTCATGCTATTTCATGAGGTTTTATACTATAATTGTCACATATTATGAAAGAATGAATATCTCATGATTTTAAGCATAGCTTTGATGTGTTTGGTTGATTAATGATAGGTGAAGAAAGCTTGGAGAAAGGTTGAAGCAAGAAGGAATAGCTAGGAGTAAAGAGAAGACAATGGAATAAGTGAAATTGAACCAGGAAGCAAAAAGCTGGACCTAAAGTTAGCCTCAAACTTTTGCACAAACTTTTGGGTGAAAAGTTAGCCCCAACGTTAGCCCCAAACTTGGAGGCTAACGTTGGAACTTGAAAATCACTCCCTGGGTACCAAAAGTTTGCGCCAACGTTAGCCCCCTAACTTTGAGGCTAACGTTGGCACATGAAAATCACCCCTGGGCACCAAAAGTTTGCGCCAACGTTAGCCCCCTAACTTTGAGGCTAACGTTGGCACATGAAAATCACCCCTGGGCACCAAAAGTTTGCGCCAACGTTAGCCCCCTAACTTTGAGGCTAACGTTGGCATGAAGAAAACCTCCCTGGGCACCAAAAGTTTGCGACAACGTTAGCCCCCTAACTTGGTGGCTAACGTTGGCACATGAAAATCACAAGGGGAGGAGCAAAAGTTTGCGCCAACGTTAGCCCCCTAACTTGGTGGCTAACGTTGGCACCACTAGTGCACAAGGTAAGGCCAACGTTAGGGCCAAAGTTAGACCCCTAACTTTGGCACCAACGTTGGTATCAGATGGATATAGTTGCTGATATGAAAAGTTTGGGCAAAAGTTAGCCCCCTAACTTTTGCTCAAACTTTTGGTCCAACTTTTGCAAAACTCCAAACCGGTTCAATTGGTTCACTTTGGTTCTTCTCCAAACTTCAAGAGCAATCAACCAAGGCCTCTTTCAACCCAATTCCACCAAGAGCAAAGGCCCAACTCAAGGCTTGAACATCATTTGAAGAAAGTGTATAAATAGGATAGAATTCAAGTTCTTCGGAGAGCTTTCTTTTGGGAATTTTCATAATAGTTTTCGGAGAGCTTTGGATTTTGAGTGATCTTTAATTTCTTTGTCTTGGGGAAGGAGAATTCACTTCTCTTCCTCTCAGTTTTATTGCTTTCAATTTCTATTACAATTGTCTTGGATTTTGGGTTGGAGAATTGAAGAAATTCTGTTTCAATCTCAACCTTGGATCTCACTGCTTTATTTACTGCTTGATTGAATTTCAATTTCTGTTAATTGCTCTTTATCCACTTTCTTTGAATTTCAATTACAATTTCTTGTTGGATCTAGGAAGGCATTGAGATCTAGACTTGGTTTTCTAGTCTCTGGGTCCTGAGATCTAATTTCCCAATTTTACATTTTCTGTTTACTGTTTTCATGTTCATTTACTTTTCTGCTTCAAGATCCAATCTAACCCAAACCTTCTTCTACTTCTCTGCTTGATGCAATTTACTTTTCCTTGTTTAAATTCTACAAATCCAATCCCCAATTCCCTTTACAAATCCAGCCGTTTACATTTCTTGCACTTTAAGATTCCGCAATTTACATTTCTTGCATTCTAAGTTTCTGCTATTTAATTTCTTGTTCTTTAAGATTCAGCACTTTAATTCCCTGTTCTCTTTACTTCCATGCAATTTAATTTCTGCAAATCACAAAACACTCAACCAAATCTTGATTCGCTTGACTAAATTAACCACTAAACTAAAATTGCTCAATCCTTCAATCCTTGTGGGATCGACCTCACTCCCGTGAGTTTTTATTACTTGATACGACCCGGGAAACTTGCCGGTTAGATTTATGTGTTTTGGGAGAAATTTATTTTTCACCAAAATACTCATCAGTCATCCATGGAATAGCGTCATTTAAAGAACGAGGGTCAGCACAACGTAAAAAAAAAATCGGAAAAAAAACCTAGAGGTTCCTTCTGAAGATGAGGCCATTACGGCTCGCCTTTAGGTGTCCTCCTCGGGATAGTGTCATTCAAAGAACGAGGGTCAGCATCAGTGGAAAGGAAGGCCTAAAAGCCAAAAGCTCTTAAAACCAAAAGGCAAGGGCAAATGGAAAGGATCCCAAGGCTTTGAGCATCAGTGGATAGGAGGGCCTAAAGGACTAAAATCCTGGTCTAAGCGGCTAAACCAAGCTGTCCCTAACCATGTGCTTGTGGCGTGAAGGTGTCAAGTGAAAACTTGAGACTGAGCGGTTAAAGTCAAGGTCCAACTCCAAAAAGAAGAGTGTGCTTAAGAACTCTGGACACCTCTAATTGGGGACTTTAGCAAAGCTGAGTCACAATCTGAAAGGGTTCACCGAGTTATGTGTCTGTGGCATTTATGTATCCGGTGGTAATACTGGAAAACAAAGTGCTTAGGGCCACAGCCAAGACTCATAAAGAAGCTGTGTTCAAGAATCATCACACTGAACTAAGAGAATCAATAACACTATCTGAATTCTAAGTTCCTATAGATGCCAATCACTCTGAGCTTCAATGGATAAAGTGAGATGCCAAAACTGTTCAGAAGCAAAAAGCTACTAGTCCCGCTCATCTAATTAGAATCTGAGCTTCAATCAAAAACTCTGAGATATTATTGCTTCCCAACCTATTAGTCTTCTATTTTATTCATCTAGTTGCTTAAGGACAAGCAACAGTTTAAGTTTGGTGTTGTGATGAGCGGATATTTTATACGCTTTTTGGGGATAATTTCATATAGTTTTGAGCATGTTTTAGTTAGTTTTTAGTCTATTTTTATTAGTTTTTAGGAAAAATTCATATTTCTGGACTTTACTATGAGTTGTGTGTTTTTCTGTAATTTCAGGTATTTTTCTGGCTGAAATTGAAGGAGCTGAGCAAAAATCTGATTCAGGCTGAAAAAGGACTGCTGATGCTGTTGGATTCTGACCTCCCTTCACTCAAAGTGGATTTTCTGGAGCTACAGAACTCGAAATGGCATGCTTCCAATTGCGTTGGAAAGTAGACATCCAGGGCTTTCCAGCAATATATAATAGTCCATACTGTGCATAAGGATAGACGACGTAAACTGGCGTTCAACGCCAGTTTTCTGCCCAATTCTGGCGTCCAGCGCCAGAAAAGGATCAAAAGCTGGAGTTGAACGCCCAAACTGGCATAAAAACTGGCGTTCAACTCCACAAATGGCCTCTGCACGTGAATTGCTTAAGTCTCAGCCCAGCACACACCAAGTGGGCCCCAGAAGTGGATCTCTGCATCATCCATCATAGTCTACTCATATTTTGTAACCCTAGGCTACTAGTTTAGTATTTAAACAACTTTTAGAGACTTATTTTGCATCTCATGACATTTCAGATCTAAACTTTGTATTCGCTGACGGCATGAGTCTCTAAACCCCATTGTTGGGGGTGAGGAGCTCTGTTGTGTCTCGATGAATTAATGCAAGTATTTCTGTTTTCCATTCAAACACGCTTGTTCCTATCTAAGATGTTCATTCGCGCTTAACTGTGATGGAGGTGATGATCTGTGACACTCATCACCTTCCTCAAATCACGAATGTGTGCCTGACAACCACCTCCGTTCTATATCCGATTGAATGAGTATCTCTTAGATTCCTTAATCAGAATCTCCGTGGTATAAGCTAGAGCTGATGGCGGCATTCATGAGAATCCGGAAAGTCTAAACCTTGTCTGTGGTAGTCCGAGTAGGATTCAAGGATTGAATGACTGTGACGAGCTTCAAACTCTTGAAGGCTGGGCGTTAGTGACAGACGCAAAAGGATAGTAAATCCTATTCCAACCGGATCGAGAACCAACCGGTGATTAGCCGTGCTGGGATAGAGCGCGTGAGCGTAGTTTTCACTGGAAGGATGGAAGGTAACCATTGACAACGGTAATCCACCAACACACAGCTTGCCATAGGAGGACGTGCGTGCGTGAACAAGAAGACAGAGGAAAGCAGATATTCAGAAGACAAAGCACCTCCAAAACTCCAACATATTCTCCATTACTGCACAACAAGTAACTTTTAATTTATGCTCTCTTGGTTATTTGCAATTCAACTGATAAACATAATTGACTTCCTGACTAAGATTTACAAAATAACCATAAATTGCTTCAATCCAACAATCTCTGTGGGATTCGACCCTTACTCACGTAAGGTATTACTTGGATGACCCAGTGCACTTGCTGGTTAGTGGTACGAGTTGTGAAAAGTGTGATTCATAATTCGTGCACCACAGCCGAAGATGAGGCCATTACGGCTCGTGTTTAGGTGTCCTCCCCGGGACAGCGTCATTTAAAGAACGAGGGTCAGCACAACGTAAAAGAAAAAAAAGAAAAAAAGAAAGAAAAAACTGGAGGAGCCAGCCGAAGATAAGGCCATTACGGCTTCCGTTTAGGTGTCCTCCTCGGGATAGCGTCATTTAAAAAACGAGGGTCAGCACAACGTAAAAAAAAACCCAGAAAAAAACGGAGGAGCCTACCGAAGATGAGGCCATTACGGCTCACCTTTCTATGTCCTCCTCGAGATAGCGTCATTTAATGAACGAGGGCCAGCACAACGTAGAAAAAATAAAAAAAAAAAATAAAAAAAGAAAAAATCGTAAAAAAAAAATCGGAGGAACGTGCCGAAGATGAGGTCTTAACGGCTCGCCTTTAGGTGTCCTCCTCGGGATAGCGTCATTTAAAGCACGAGGGTCAGTACAACGTAAAAAAAAAAAAAAACAGAAAAAAAAACCAGAGGAGCCTGCCGAAGATAAGGCCATCACGGCACGCCTTTAGGTGTCCTCCTCGGGATAGTGTCATTTAAACAACGAGGGTCAGCCCAACGTAAAAAAAAACCGGAAAAAGAAAACGATGGAGCCTACCGGAGATGAGGCCATTACGGCTCGCCATTAGGTGTCGTCCTCGGGATAGCGTCATTTAAAGAACGAAGGTCAGCACAACGTAAAAAAAAAATCGAAAAAAAAACCTGGAGGTTCCTTCCGAAGATGAGGCCATTACGGCTCGCCTTTAGGTGTCCTCCTCGGGATAGCGTCATTTAAAGAACGAGGGTCAGCACAATGCAAAAAAAAAAAAATGGAGGATCCTGCCGAAGATGAGGCCATTACGGCTCGACTTTAGTTGTCCCCCTCGGGATAGCATCATTTAAAGAACGAGGGTCAGCACAACGTAAAAAAAAAAAAAGAAAAACCAGAGGTGCCTGCCGAAGATGAGGCCATTACGGCTCGTGTTTAGGTATCGTCATCGGGATAGCGTCATTTAAAGGAGGGTCAGCAAAACGTAAAAAAAATAATAAAAAAAACAGAAGAAATGGAAAAAAACTGGAGAAACGTGCCGAAGATGAGGTCTTTACGGCTCGCCTTTAGGTGTCCTCCTCGGGATAGCGTCATTTAAAGAATGAGGATCCGCAAAAAAAAAAACCAAAAAAAACGGAGGAGCCTGCCGAAGATGAGGCCATTACGGCTCGCCTTTAGGTGTCCTCCTCGGGATAGCGTCATTTAAACAACGAGGGTCAGCACAACGTAAAAGAAAAACCGGAAAAAAAATGGAGGATCCTGCCGAAGATGAGGCCATTACTGCTCGCCTTTAGGTGTCGTCCTCTGGATAGCGTCATTTAAAGAACGAGGGTCAGCACAACGTAAAAATAACCGAAAAAAATAAACCGAAGGAGCCTGTCAAAGATGAGGCCATTACGGCTCGCCTTTAGGTGTCTTCCTCGGGATAGCGTCATTTAAAGAACGACAGTCAACACAACTTAAAAAAAAACCAGAAAAAAAACCGGAGGAGTGATGAGCGGATATTTTATACGCTTTTTGGCATTGTTTTTAGTATGTTTTTAGTAGAATCTAGTTACTTTTAGGGATGTTTTCATTAGTTTTTATGTTAAATTCACATTTTTGGACTTTATTATGAGTTTGTGTGTTTTTCTGTAATTTCAGGTATTTTCTGGCTGAAATTGAGGGACTTGAGCAAAAATCAGATTCAGAGGTAAAAGAAGGACTGTTGATGCTGTTGGATTCTGACCTCCCTGTACTCAAAGTGGATTTTCTGGAGCTACAGAACTCAAAAGGAATGTATAATAGTCTATACTTTGGCCGAGTTTAGATGACGTAAAAGGGCGTTGAACGCCAGTTCTACGCTGTTGTCTGGAGTTAAACGCCAGAAACAAGTCGCAAACCAGAGTTGAACGCCAGAAATACGTTACAACCTGGCGTTCAACTCCAGAAAGAGCCTCTGCACATGTAACATTCAAGCTCAGCCCAAGCACATACCAAGTGGGCCCCAGAAGTGGATTTATGCATCAATTACTTACTTTTGTAAACCCTAGTAACTAGTTTAGTATAAATAGGACTGTTTACTATTGTATTAGACATCTTATGATCTTCAGATCATCTTTGGAGGCCTAGTTCTTAGATCATGGGGGCTGGCCATTCGGCCATACCTGGAAATTTCACTTATGTATTTTCAACGGTAGAGTTTCTGCACTCCATAGATTAAGGTGTGGAGCTCTGCTGTTCCTCAAAGATTAATGCAAAGTACTACTGTTTTCTATTCAATTCAACTTATTCCGCTTCTAAGATATTCATTCGCACTTCAACATGAATGTGATGAACGTGACAATCATCATCATTCCCTATGAACGCGTGCCTGACAACCACTTCCGTTCTACCTTAGATTGAATGAGTATCTCTTGGATCTCTTAATCAGAATCTTCGTGGTCTAAGCTAGATTGATGGCGGCATTCATGAGAGTTCGAAAAGTCTAAACCTTGTCTGTGGTATTCCGAGTAGGACTCTGGGATTGAATGATTGTGACGAATTTCAAACTCGCGAGTACTGGGCGTAGTGACAGACGCAAAAGGAGGGTGAATCCTATTCCAGTATGATCGAGAACCTCAGATGATTAGCCGTGCTATGACAGAGCATTTGGGCCATTTTCACAAGAGGATGGGATGCAGCCATTGACAAGGGTGATGCCTCCAGACGATTAGCCATGCAGTGACAGCGCATCGGACCATTTTCCAGAGAGGATTAAAAGTAGCCATTGACAATGGTGATGTCCTTACATAAAGCCAGCCATGGAAAGGAGTAAGATTGATTGGATGACGACAGCAGGAAAGCAGAAGTTCAGAGGAACGAACACATCTCCATACACTTATCTGAAATTCTCACCAATGATATACATAAGTATTTCTATTTTTATTTTCTGTCTATTTATTATTAATATTCAAAAACTCCATAACTATTTGATATCCGCCTGACTGAGATTTACAAGGTGACCATAGCTTGCTTCAAGCCGACAATCTCCGTGGGATCGACCCTTACTCACGTAAGGTTTATTACTTGGATGACCCAGTGCACTTGCTGGTTAGTTGTATCAAAGTTGTGAATGAAAAACGATTTATTAAGACGTGCGTACAGAGTTTCTAGCGCCGTTGCCTGAGATCACAATTCCGTGCACCAAGGAGCATGCCGAAGATGAGATCTTTACGGCTCGTGTTTAGGTGTCCTCCTCGGGATAGCGTCATTTAAAGAACGAGGGTTACCACAACGTAAAAATAAAAAATAAAAAAAACCCGGAAAAAAAATCGGAGGAGCTTGCCGAAGATGAGGCCATTACGGCTCGCGTTTAGGTGTCCTCCTCTGGATAGCGTCATTTAAAGAACGAGGGTAAAAAAAAGAAACCGGAAAAAAACCGGAGGAACCTGCCGAAGATGAGGCCATTATGGCTCATCTTTAGGTGTCCTCCTCGGGAGAGCGTCATTTAAAGAACGAGGGTCAGCATAACGTAAAAAAAAAAGAACTGGAGGAGCCTGCCAAAGATGATGCCGTTACAGCTCGCGTTTAGGTGTCCTACCTGGCATAGCGTCATTTAAAGAACGAGGGTCAGCACAACGTAAAAAAGAGGAAAAAAATCGGAAAAAGAAACCGGAGGAGCCTGCCGAAGATGAGGCCATTACGGCTCGCCTTTATTTGTCCTCCTCGGGATAGCGTCATTTAAAGAACGAGGTTCAGCACAACGTAAAAAAAAGATAAAACACCAAAAAAAAAACGGAGGAGCCTGCCGAAGATGAGGCCATTACGGCTCGCCTTTAGTTGTCCTCCTCGGGATAGCGTCATTTAAAGAACGAAGGTCAACACAACGTTAAAAAAAAAAAAAAGAAAAACCGGAGGTGCCTGCCGAAGATGAGGCCATTACGGCTCGTGTTTAGGTGTCCTCCTCGGGATAGCGTCATTTAAAGAAATCCCCTATTCCAGTTTCAATTTTTGGGATTATTTTCCTCCCCCTTTTGGCATCAAGGGGCACCTGCAAGAAATATTGATCATGGAAACATAATATGCAAAATATAATGCAGAGCATAATCCAAAAGTGTTTAACAATGTGTCACACAGTTATACGACTATCAGTTTGCAACCTAACATAACAAAATAACAAATTGAGCCAGAGTGTGCCAATATCAAATAGTAACCAGAAAGTTAATCATCAGAAAGATTAAAGTCAGATCCCTCAGCTCCTGCATCACTACCAACTTCATCATCAAGGCTTTCAAGCATTAGACCGACCCTTTCTTGGCATTTCTTCCAAGCCGACTCATTTTCATATGCAAGTTTGCGAGCAGACTTGTGAAATTGAACCATGAGATCGGACATGTTGGAGAATTCTGTGAGGATTTCTCTGAGGGAACCGGTCATCTTTGAGGATTCTGGGCGGCCCTCAAAGTCGTCATCAGAAGCCATTGTTTTCTTTCCCTTTTTAACAACCCCGCCTCCTTTGATCAGAGAGACCTTGTTCTCTACATCCTCATTGGTTAAATCTACCTTAAAGTACTCAAAAATGCACGTGAGAAACATTCCATAAGGTATATTAGCCTTTTTTGTACTCTTCACAGACTCCCACATGTGTCGAATCATAATATAACTAAATGAAATGGAAGATGAAGTAACAAGAGCAAATATTATGAGACAGTCAGATACGGTTACCCTATTGTGAGAACCACTTTGAGGAGTGAGAATGTGAGTTATGATGCGGTGCAGCAGGGAGTTGGTTGGACCCAAAGCCTTGTGAGTAGGAACAGTCCCATCTAGGCCAGACAAATTTTCACAAATTTGATGAAGAACCTGCTTGTATGTAACCCCTACATGTGAATCTGATGAGCGGATATTTTATACGCTTTTTGGGGTTAATTTCATATAGATTTCAGTATGTTTTAGTTGGTTTTTAGTTTATTTTCATTAGTTTCTAGGAAAAATCCACATTTCTGGACTCTACTATGAGTTTGTATATTTTTCTGTAATTTCAGGTATTTTTTGGCTGAAATTGAGGGTGCTGAGGAAAAATCTGATTCAGGCTGAAAAAGGACTGCTGATGCTGTTGGATTCTGACCTCCCTGCACTCAAAATGGCTTTTCTGGAGCTAAAGGACTCCAAATGGCGTGCTTCCAATTGCTTTGGAAAGTCGACATCCAGGGCTTTCCAGAAATATATAATAGTCCATACTTTGCTCAAGGATAGACGACGTAAAATGGCGTTCAACGCCAGCTCTCTGCCCAATTCTAGCGTCCAACGCCAGAAACAAGTTGCAAGTTGGAGTTCAACGCCAGAAAAGGATCCAAAGCTGGTGTTGAACGCCCAAAACAGCCCCAGGCATGTGAGAAGCTTTAGTCTCAGCCCCAGCACACACCAAGTGGGCCCCAGAAGTGGATTTCTGCACTATCTGTTATAGTTTACTCATTTTCTGTAAACCTAGGTTACTAGTTTAGTATTTAAACAACTTTTAGAGATTTATTTTGCATCTCATGACATTTTTTAGATCAAAACTTTATACTCTTTGACGGCATGAGTCTCTAAACTCCATTGTTGGGGGTGAGGAGCTCTGCTGTGTCTCGATGAATTAATGCAAGTATTTCTATTTTCCATTCAAACATGCGTGTTCCTATCTAAGATATCCATTCACGCCTAACTATGAAGAAGGTGATGATTAGTGACACTCATCACCTTCCTCAATCCATGAATGTGTGTCAGACAATCACTTCCGTTCTACATCAGATTGAATGAATATCTCTTAGATTCCCTAATCAGAATCTTCGTGGTATAAGCTAGATTGATGGCAGCATTCATGAGAATCCGGAAAGTCTAAACCTTGTGTGTGGTATTCCGAGTAGGATTCTGGGATTGGATGGCTGTGATGAACTTCAAACTCGCGAGTGCTGGGCGTAGTGACAGACGCAAAAGGATAGTAAATCCTATTCCGGTACGACTGAGAACCTGCAAATGATTAGCCGTGCGGTGACAGCGCACCTGAATCCATAGGAGGACGTGCGTGCATGAATCAGAGGACAGAGGAAAGCAGAGATTCTGAAGACAAAGCATCTCCAAAACTCCAACATATTATCCATTACTGCATAACAAGTAACCTTTAATCCATGCTCTCTTGTTTATTTGCAACTCAACTGATAAATATAATTGACTTCCTGACTAAGAATTGCAAGATAACCATAGATTGCTTTAAACCAACAATCTCCGTAGGATTCGACCCTTACTCACGTAAGGTATTACTTGGACGACCCAGTGCACTTGCTGGCTAGTGGCAAGAGTGTGAAAAGTGTGATTCACAATTTGTGCACCAAGTTTTTGGCGCTGTTGCCGGGGATTGTTCGTGTTTGAACAACTGACGATTTATTTTGTTGCTTAGATTAGGAAAATTTTTCTTATTGGTTTAGAGTCTCTTATTATTGTTCTTGGTTAAAATTTTATACTTCTTCAAAACAAGTGTTACATTTACTGTCCAATTGGCTAGAGCGTTGGTCTAAGTCCGTGGCAGTTTGGTATACTCTTTTTAAAAATCTTTTTCAAAAATAATAATTTCTCTATTAAATTTTGTGCCAAACTTTAAGTTTGGTGTTTTCTTGTTGATTTCCCTTTTGGTTTTCGAAAATTTTAGTTTAGTTTTCTAAAAATTCTAAGTTTGGTGTTCCTTGGTGTTTTCCCTCCAAAATTTTCAAAAACAAGAAGTATCAGATCTAAAAATCCTAAATCTTGTGCCATCTTATTGTTTTTCTCTCTCCTCTTTAAATTCAAAAATATCTTTTCTCTCTATTTTAAAGCAAATTTTCGAAATTTACCTTTAAAAATTCAGATTTTTTTTTTTAAATTTAAAACCTTTTTCAAAAAATCATCATATCCTTTTTAAAACTTCCTAACCACTTTCTCTCTCCTCATTTTTTCAAAAATTTTCAACCATTTTTGTTTATTTTATTTTAATTTATTTCATTTTCGAATTAAATAAATAAATAAATAAATAAAAATAAATTTTTTTATTTGACATCATCTCCCTTTCTCCATTATGGATCTAAGTGGAAATGAACAGTCCAGGAGGACTCTGGGGTCATATGCTAACCCCTCTACTACTTCATATGGGAGTAGTATCTGCATACCCTCCATTGGAGTCAGTAGCTTTGAGTTGAATCCTCAGCTCATTATCATGGTGCAGCAAAGTTGCCAGTATTCCGGTCTTCCACAGGAAGAACCTACAGAGTTTCTGGCACAATTTTTACAAATTGCTGACACAGTACATGATAAGGAAATAGATCAGGATGTCTACAGACTATTACTATTTCCATTTGCTGTAAAAGATCAAGCTAAGAGGTGGTTAAATAACCAACCTAAGGCCAGCATAAGGACATGGAAACAGCTGACAGAAAAATTCCTGAATCAATACTTTCCCCCAAAACGGATGACACAGCTAAGGCTGGACATCCAAGGCTTTAAACAAGGAGATAAGGAATCTCTTTATGATGCCTGGGAGAGATACAGAGAGATGCTACGAAAATGCCCTCTGAAATGTTTTCAAAGTGGGTTCAGTTAGACATCTTCTATTATGGGCTTGCAGAAGGAGCTCAGATGTCTCTAGATTACTCAGCTGGTGGATCTATCCACATGAGAAAGACAATTGAAGAGGCTCAAGAGCTCATTGATACAGTTGCCAGGAATCAGCATCTGTACCTAAGCAGTGACCCTTCCATGAAAGAAGAGGTTAAAACAGTAACTGCTGAACTCAGCCCTGTAAAATAAGCTGCTGAATTCAATCAGGAATTGGACTTTCTAACAAAGCAGTTAGCCGAATTCAAGGATAAACTACAAGAGACAAGGATGGCTAATATAAATATGGAAGAACAATTGAAGCAAACAAAGCAGCAGCTATCAAGACAAATAACAGAAGAATGCCAAAGAGTTCAATTGAGAAGTGGGAAAACATTAAATACCCCACCTCAAGGCAGCAAAGAGGCAAGGAATGAGCAAACCACCCAAAATTCACCTGAGGACAGTAAGAGCCCAGGGAAAAGTAATTCTGGCGTTAAAACGCCAGCAATCTGGTGGAAGGCTGGCGCTGAACGCCCAGACCATGCCCAAGACTGGCGTTCAACGCCAGTAACAAGCAAGGACTGGCGTTCAACGCCAGAAACAAGCAAGGATCTGGCGTTGAACGCCCAAAATGGGCACAGTTCTGGCGTTCAGACGCCAGGAACAGACAAGGAGTTGGCGTCTAACGTCACTCCAGCTTCTAATTCTGGCACTCAATTGCCAGTGAGGGATCAGACACACACAAGTGCTGATGACAACCCCTCTAAAAAGGCTTCTTCAACCACTTCTGTAGGCAATAAACCTACAGCAACTAAGGTTGAGGAATATAAAGCCAAGATACCTTATCCTCAAAAACTCCGGAAAGAGGAGCAGGACAAGCAATTTGCTCGCTTTGCAGATTATATCAGGACTCTTGAAATAAAGATTCCATTTGCAGAGGCACTTGAGCAAATACCTTCTTATGCCAAGTTCATGAAAGAGATCCTGAGTCATAAAAAGGATTGGAGAGAAACAGAAAGAGTTCTCCTTACTGAAGAATGCAGTGCAGTCATTCTAAAAAGCTTTCCTGAAAAGCTTAAAGACCCTGGGAGTTTTCTGATACCATGCATATTAGAAGGTAATTGCACCAAGACAGCTTTATGCGATCTTGGGGCAAGCATCAACCTAATACCTGCATCCACTATCAGAAAGCTTGGCTTAACTGAAGAAGTTAAACCAACCCGGATATGTCTCCAACTTGCTGATGGCTCCATTAAATACCCATCAGGCGTGATTGAAGACATGATTGTCAGAGTTGGGCCATTCACCTTTCCCACTGACTTTGTAGTGATGGAAATGGAGGAGCACAAGAGTGCTACTCTCATTCTAGGAAGACCCTTCCTAGCAACTGGACGAACCCTCATTGATGTCCAACAAGGGGAAATAACCCTGAGAGTTAATGATGATGAGTTTAAGTTGAATGCTGTCAAAGCCATGCAGCATCCAGACACATCAAAAGACTGCATGAAAGTTGATCTTATTGACTCTTTGGTAGAAGAGATCAACATGGCTGAGAGTCTCGAATCATAGTTGGAAGACATCTTTAAAGATGTTCAGCCTGATTTGGAGGATTCAGAGGAGATGAAAGAGCCTCTGAAATTTCCTCTGGAAGAGGAAAAACCTCCTAAACCCGAGCTCAAACCATTACCACCATCCCTGAAATATGTATTTCTGGGAGAAGGTGACACTTTTCCAGTGATCATAAGCTCTGCTTTAAATCCACAGGAAGAGGAAGCACTTATTCAAGTGCTAAGGACACACAAAATAGCTCTTGGGTGGTCCATAGGTGACCTTAAGGGCATAAGCCCAGCTAGATGCATGCACAAAATCTTATTGGAAGATAATGCTAAACCAGTGGTTCAACCACAGTGGTGGCTAAATCCAGCCATGAAGGAAGTGGTGCAGAAAGAGGTCACCAAATTACTAGAGGCTGAGATTATTTATCCTATTTCTGATAGCCCCTGGGTGAGCCCTGTCCAAGTCGTCCCAAAAAAGGGAGGCATGACAGTGATTCATAATGAAAAAAATGAACTGGTTCCTACAAGAACAGTTACAGGGTGGCGCATGTGTATTGACTACAGAAGGCTCAATACAGCCACCAGAAAGGATCATTTTCCTTTACCATTCATAGACCAGATGCTAGAAAGACTGGCAGGCCATGATTATTACTGCTTTTTGGATGGCTACTCAGGCTATAACCAGATTGCAGTAGATCCCCAGGATCAAGAGAAAACAGCATTCACATGTCCATCTGGAGTGTTTGCTTATAGAAGGATGCCATTTGGGCTGTGTAATGCGCCTGCAACCTTCCAGAGATGCATGCTCTCTATTTTCTCTGATATGGTGGAAAAATTTCTAGAAGTCTTCATGGATGACTTCTCAGTATATGGAGACTCATTCAGCTCCTGTCTTGATCACCTGAAACTTGTTCTGAAGAGATGCCAAGAGACCAACCTAGTCTTAAACTGGGAAAAATGTCACTTCATGGTGACTGAAGGGATTATCCTTGGGCATAAAATCTCAAACAAGGGAATAGAGGTGGATCAAGCAAAAATAGAGGTAATTGAAAAATTACCACCACCTGCCAATGTTAAGGCAATCAGAAGCTTTCTGGGGCATGCAGGATTCTATAGGAGGTTTATAAAGGATTTTTCAAAAATCGCAAAAGCTCTAAGCAATCTGCTAGCTGCTGACATGCCATTTGTGTTTGACACAGAGTGTCTGCAGGCGTTTGAAACGTTGAAAGCTAAGCTGGTCACAGCACCAGTTATTTCTGCACCAGACTGGACATTACCATTTGAGCTAATGTGTGATGCCAGTGATCACGCCATTGGTGCAGTATTGGGACAGAGGCATGACAAGCTTCTGCATGTCATTTATTATGCTAGTCGCATTTTAAATGATGCCCAGAAAAATTACACAGCCACAGAAAAAGAATTACTTGCAGTGGTTTATGCCATTGACAAGTTCAGATCATTCTTAGTAGGATCAAAAGTGATTGTGTATACTGACCATGCTGCTCTTAAATATCTACTCACAAAGCAGGATTCAAAACCCAGGCTCATCACATGGGTGTTGCTTCTGCAAGAGTTTGATATAGAAATAAGAGACAGAAAATGGACAGAGAACCAAGTGGCTAATCATCTGTCCCGGATAGAGCCAGTAGAAGGGATGTCCCTCCCCTCTCTTGAGATCTCTGGGACTTTTCTGGATGAGCATTTATTTGCCATCCAGGAAACACCATGGTTTGCCGATATTGCAAACTATAAAGCTGCAAGGTTCATACCCAAGGAGTACAACAGGCAACAAAAAAAATTAATCACTGATGCAAAGTACTACTTGTGGGATGAACCCTATCTCTTTAAGAGATGTGCAGATGGAATAATCCGTAGGTGTGTTCCTAGAGAAGAAGCGCAGAGGATCCTATGGCATTGCCATGGATCTCAATATGGAGGCCATTTCGGGGGTGAGCGAACAGCCACCAAGGTCCTCCAATGTGGCTTCTATTGGCCCACACTCCATAGAGATTCCCGAAAGTTTATACGTAACTGTGACAGTTGCCAAAGAGCTGGTAATCTGCCCCATGGTTACGCCATGACTCAACAAGGAATCTTGGAGATTGAGTTGTTTGACGTATAGGGAATTGACTTCATGGGACCTTTCCCACCATCATTCTCAAACACTTATATTCTGGTGGCAGTTGACTATGTATCAAAATGGGTTGAGGCCATTGCCACACCCACCAATGATACTAAAACAGTGCTGAAGTTCCTCCAGAAATATATCTTTAGCAGGTTTGGTGTCCCTAGAGTACTGATCAGTGAAGGGGGCACTCACTTCTGCAACAAACAGCTTTACTCTGCCATGGTTCGGTATGGGATTCGCCACAAGGTAGCTACTCCATATCATCCACAAACTAATGGGCAAGCTGAAGTCTCTAACAGAGAATTAAAGAGAATCCTAGAACAGACAGTAAGTACCCGTAGAAAGGATTGGGCACGGAGCTTGGATGATGCTCTGTGGGCTTACAGAACAGCATTCAAGACCCCTATAGGGACCTCTCCATACCAACTTGTGTATTGTAAGGCATGTCACCTGCTCGTGGAACTGGAACATAAAGCCTACTGGGCAACCAGATTCCTAAACTTTGATGCCAAATTAGCAGGAGAAAAAAGATTGCTCCAGCTAAATGAGCTAGAGGAATTCAGATTCACTGCTTTCGAAAATGCCAAGCTTTATAAAGAGAAATAAAAAAAGTGGCATGATAGAAAGCTGTCATCTAGAATCTTTGAACCAGGATAGAAGGTTCTGCTGTTTAACTCTAGACTCAGGCTATTCCCCGGGAAACTGAAATCCCGGTGGAGGGGACCATATGTGATTACAAGTGTATCACCATATGGTTATGTGGAGCTTCAAGATATTGATTCTGATAAGAAGTTCATTGTCAATGGACAGAGAATCAAGCACTATCTTGAAGGCAACGTTGAGCAAGAGTGCTCAAGGCTGAAGCTAGATTAAAAGCTCAGCAAGGTCCAGCTAATGACAATAAATAAGCGCTTGCTGGGAGGCAACCCAGCCATGGGACATCAATCCTCTAAGCATTTTGCCCTATTTTTATTTTTATTTGTTTATATAAAGTTCATTAATAACAAGGTAAAAAATCAATTGCATAAGTTCACAGGGTTACAGAAGGAATCTGCACACAAAACAGAGAAAAAGAGCTCACTGGCAAGAAAACGCCAGTAAGAGCCTGTTTTGGGCGTTCAGCACCCAAAAGAGGCATCTAGTGGGCGCTGAACGCCAGTAAGGATAGCTATCTGGCGTTCAACGCCAGAAAAGGGCAACAACTGGGCGTTGAACGCCCAGGAGAGCAGGATCTGGGTGTTGAACGCCCAAAACAGGCAGCGTTTGGGCGTTCAAACGCCAGGATGATGGGAAGGAGGTAAATTCGTTTCTTCTTCATATTTTTCATTCTAATTTTAATTTCCATGTTTCAAATCATGATTTCTTGCATACACATGTTAAGAACCATGATTTCTAAAATCCTTAATTTCTAAAAATCCTACTTTAAAAATATCAAATGTATCTTAATCCATAAGCACAAATCCTCTTTTTCAATCCAATTCAACTCTATTCCAAAAATCTTTTCAAATCATCAATATCTTTTTCAAATCTCCACATTATCTTTTTCAAAATCTAGATTTATCTTTTTCAAAAATTTTTCATATCTTTTCAATTTTAAACTATATCCTCTCTTATCATATCTTCTATTTTATCTTTTTCAATTCAATCTTTTTTATCATATCTTTTCTAAATTTTCGAACCCACCCCCCCTCTCTTTAAATATGGGTTCGGCCTCCCCCCCTCCATCAACAATTGCACCTAGCTCTCCTTCTATCCCTCTCCTTTCTTTTCTTTTGCTTGAGGAGAAGCAAACCTCTAAGTTTGGTGTGTTTATCCGTGATCACTAAGATCATGGCTCCTAAGGGAAAACAACCCACTTCAAGAGGCAAGAAAGAGAGCGTTCCAAAACCACTTTGGAATCAAGGGAAGTTCTTATCTAAAGAACATTCAGGCCATTATTACAAAATAATGGGTCTAAGATCAGTGATCCCGGAAGTTAGATTCGATCTGAAAGAAGACGAATATCTGGAGATCCAGGAGCAAATTCAAATCAGGAACTGGGAGGTCCTAGCTAATCCTAAGATGAAAGGGGGAAGGAATATGGTCCAGGAGTTCTATGCTAACATGTGGCAAACAGACAAGCAAAAACTATCTGGAACTGCTTTCCATGAATATCAGACCGTGGTCAGAAGAAAGATTGTTCGTACCAACCCTGACAAGATCAGGGAGATCTTAAAGCTACCTCAGCTAAAAGATGATCCAGACTCTTTCAACAGGAGAATGATGAGAACAGACAAGGGCCTGGATAAGATTCTAGAGGATATATGTATCCCTGGAGCCAGGTGGACCACCAGCACGAAGGGTGTCCCAAATCAACTCAAAAGAGAAGATCTCAAACCAGTCGCCAGAGGATGGCTGGACTTCATTGGGCATTCTCTGCTGCCCACCAACAACCGTTCTGAAGTCACTGTTAAAAGAGCAACGATGATCCATTGCATCATGATGGGAAAAGAAATGGAAGTTCATCAACTGATTTCAACTGAATTCTACAAAATTGCTAATAAAAATTCTAAAGAGGCCAGGTTGGCTTACCCAAGCTTGATTTCTCTGCTCTGCAAGGACGCTGGAGTAAGGATTGGAATAACTGAGTATATCTCAATTGAGAAACCAATCACCAAAGCATCAATGCAAAAACAACAAGCACAGGATGACCCCATCAAGAAGAAAACACAGGAATTTCTCCCAAAAATCCCTCAATCTTAATATTGGGAGTATCTTGAAACATCAGTTACCAAGATGCAAGATGCTATGGAACAAATAATAAAGGAACAGAAGGAATAAAGTCAAATTCTTTGCTATTTGATTAAAGAACAGGAAGAGCAAGGGCGTGACTTGAGGGAATTGAAGCGCCAGAAGTTATCTCTTGAAGGACCAAGCACCCCACAGATCCGAGGAACATCCACTTCCCAGAACAAAGGTTGTTAAATTCCAATTTCTGCTTTAACTCTGTGATAGTTGTCGTTATAAGAGTTTACCTTAGGAGTCATATAGTAGTAATTAGTGTCTATTTTGATTTTACCTCCAATTAAGTTATAGTCTATTTTCCTCATCATCAACAAACATGAATAAAATAGTAGATCTTTTGAGTAAGTGGCAATAAAATTCGAGTTTTTAATAAGAAAAATTCTAATTAGTAACATGTGGTGGCAATGCTTTCTGTCTTCTGAATGAATGCTTGAACAGTGCATATGTCTTTTGAATTTGTTGTTTAAGACTATTAAATATGTTGGCTCTTGAAAGAATGATGAACATGAGACATGTTATTGATAATCTGAAAAATCATAAAAATGATTCTTGAAGCAAGAAAAAGCAGCAAAGAACAAAGCTTGCAGAAAAAAAAAAGAGAGAGAAAGAGAAAGCAAGCAGAAAAAGCCAAAGATCTTAAAACCAAAAGGCAAGGGTAATAGAAAGGATCCCAAGGCTTTGAGCATCAGTGGATAGGAGGGCCTAAAGGAATAAAATCCTGGCCTAAGCGGCTAAACCAAGCTGTCCCTAGCCATGTGCTTGTGGCGTGAAGGTGTCAAGTGAAAACTTGAGACTGAGCGGTTAAAGTCAAGGTCCAAAGCAAAAAGAAGAGTGTGCTTAAGAACCCTGGACACCTCTAATTGGGGACTTTAGCAAAGCTGAGTCACAATCTAAAAGGGTTCACCCAATTATGTGTCTGTGGCATTTATGTATCCGGTGGTAATACTGGAAAACAAAGTGCTTAGGGCCACGGCCAAGACTCATAAAGTAGCTGTGTTCAAGAATCATAATACTGAAATAGGAGAATCAATAACACTATCTGAATTCTAAGTTCCTATAGATGCCAATCACTCTGAGCTTCAATGGATAAAGTGAGATGCCAAAACTGTTCGGAAGCAAAAAGCTACTAGTCCCGCTCATCTAATTAGAATCTGAGCTTCACTCAAAAACTCTGAAATATTATTGCTTCTTGACTTATTAGTCTTCTATTTTATTTGTCTATTTGCTTGAGGACAAGCAACAGTTCAAGTTTGGTGTTGTGATGAGCGGATATTTTATACGCTTTTTGGGGTTAATTTCATATAGATTTTAGTATGTTTTAGTTAGTTTTTAGTTTATTTTCATTAGTTTCTAGGAAAAATCCACATTTCTGGACTCTACTATGAGTTTGTGTGTTATTCTGTAATTTCAGGTATTTTCTGGCTGAAATTGAGGGAGCTGAGCAAAAATCTGATTCAGGCTGAAAAAGGACTGCTGATGTTGTTGGATTCTGACCTCCCTGCACTCAAAATGGATTTTCTGGAGCTACAGGACTCCAAATGGCATGCTTCCAATTGCGTTGGAAATTAGACATCCAGGGCTTTCCAGCAATATATAATAGTCTATACTTTGCTCAAGGATAGACGACGTAAACTGGCGTTCAACGCCAGCTCTCTGCCCAATTCTGGCGTCCAGCGCCAGAAACAAGTTGCAAGTTGGAGTTCAACGCCAGAAAAGGATCCAAAGCTGGCATTGAACGCCCAAAACAGCCCCAGGCACGTGAGAAGCTTTAGTCTCAGCCCCAGCACACACCAAGTGGGCCCCAGAAGTGGATTTCTGCACTATCTGTTATAGTTTACTCATTTTCTGTAAACCTAGGTTACTAGTTTAGTATTTAAACAACTTTTAGAGATTTATTATGACATTTTTTAGATCAAAACTTTATACTCTTTGACGGCATGAGTCTCTAAACTCCATTGTTGGGGGTGAGGAGCTCTGCTGTGTCTCGATGAATTAATGCAAGTATTTCTGTTTTCCATTCAAACATGCGTGTTCCTATCTAAGATATCCATTCGCGCCTAACTATGGAGAAGGTGATGATCAGTGACACTCATCACCTTCCTCAATCCATGAACGTGTGTCTGACAATCACTTCCGTTCTACATCAGATTGAATGAATATCTCTTAGATTCCCTAATCAGAATCTCCGTGGTATAAGCTAGATTGATGGCGGCATTCATGAGAATCCGAAAAGTCTAAACCTTGTCTGTGGTATTCCGAGTAGGATTCTGGGATTGGATGGCTGTGACGAACTTCAAACTCGCGAGTGCTGGGCGTAGTGACAGACGCAAAAGGATAGTAAATCCTATTCCGGTACGACTGAGAACCTGCAGATGATTAGCCGTGCGGTGACAGCGCACCTGGACCCTTTTCACTGGAAGAATGGATGGTAGCCATTGACTACGGTGATCCACCTACACACAGCTTGCCATAGGAGGACGTGCGTGCATGAATCAGAGGACAGAGAAAAGCAGAGATTCTGAAGACAAAGCATCTCCAAAACTCCAACATATTATCCATTACTGCATAACAAGTAACCTTTAATCCATGCTCTCTTGTTTATTCGCAACTCAACTGATAAATATAATTGACTTCCTGACTAAGAATTGCAAGATAACCATAGATTGCTTTGAACCAACAATCTCCGTGGGATTCGACCCTTACTCACGTAAGGTATTACTTGGACGACCCAGTGCACTTGCTGGTTAGTGGCACGAGTGTGAAAAGTGTGATTCACAATTCGTGCACCAGAATCCCATTTATCACTCATGTAAGCCTTTGGCCCTTCATCAATGTATCCAAGGGTAGAAGAAATGGTTTCAGAATTCAGGGTGATATGAACCCGTTTCACGTAAGAATGAAGGCTACCATCAATAAACCTTAGATTTGCATAAAACTGTCTCACCAAACCTGGGTACACCATTTTATGAATAAGGAGCAATGGTGTCCATTTGAGACTATCAAACAGGGGCTGGAGATTGATTCCTTTGGAGGCCAGGGACTCGAGATTCACTAGGTAAGAGGGGCATAGATGTCGTTTCTCCAAAACTTCTTTGTGAAATTCAAAGAAAGCGCACGTGGAGAACCTTGAAGGATCAAAATGTGAGTGAGGTTTGTGAAACTTGTTCTTGAAATCCATTGAACCAAGGTTCGGGGGTTCTCTGGTCTCATGAAGCACGAAACCCTTGGCCTTTTGAGAGCTCTTTCCGGATGCATGGGGAGTTGATCTCTTCGGTGGTGATGGTGGTGGGGAAGAGAGAAAAAAAAGAACAGGAGGAACCTGCCGAAGATGAGGCCATTATGGCTCGTGTTTAGGTGTCCTCCTCGGGATAGCGTCATTTAAAGAACGAGGGTCAGCACAACGTAAAAAAAATGGAGGAGCCTGACGAAGATAAAAAAAAGGAAAAAAAAACGGAGGAGCCTGCCGAAGATGAGGCCATTACGGCTCGTGTTTAGGTGTCCTCCTCGGGATAGCGTCATTTAAAGAACGAGGGTCAGCACAACGTAAAAATTAAAAAAATAGAAAAAAAAAACCGGAGGAGCCTGCCGAAGATGAAGCCATTACGGCTCGCGTTTAGGTGTCCTCCTCGGGATAGCGTCATTTAAAGAACGAGGGTCAGCACAACATAAAAATAATAAAAAAAAAACGGAGGAGCCTGCCGAAGATGAGGCCATTACGGCTCGCGTTTAGGTGCCTCCTCGGGATAGCGTCATTTAAAGAACAAGGGTCAGCAAAACATAAAATAAAACGGAAAAAAACATGGAAAAAAAATGGAGGAGCCTACCAAAGATGAGGCCATTACGTCTCGCCTTTAGGTGTCCACCTCAGGATAGCGTCATTTAAAGAAAGAGGGTTAGCACAACGTAAAAAAAATAACGGAGGAGCCTGCAGAAGATAAGGCCACTATGGCTCGTGTTTAGGTGTCCTCCTCGGGATAGCCTCATTTAAAGAACAAGGGTCAGCAAAACATAAAAAAATAACGGAAAAAAACATGGAAAAAAAATGGAGGAGCCTGCCGAAGATGAGGCCATTACATCTCGCCTTTAGGTGTCCACCTCAGGATAGCGTCATTTAAAGAACGAGGGTTAGCACAATATAAAAAAAATAAAATAAAATAAAATAAAATAAAAATGGAAAAAAACCGGAGGAACCTGCGGAAGTTGAGGTCTTTACGGCTGGCCTTTAGGTGTCCTCCTCGGGATAGCGTCATTTAAAGAACGAGGGTCAGCACAACGTAAAAAAAATAGAGGAGCCTCTCGATGATGAGGCCATTACAGCTCGCGTTTAGGTGTCCTCCTCAGGATAGCATCATTTAAAGAACGAGGGTCAGCACAACGTAAAAAAAATGGAGGAGCCTGACGAAGATAAAAAAAAAGGAAAAAAAAAACGGAGGAGCCTGCCGAAGATGAGGCCATTACGGCTCGTGTTTAGGTGTCCTCCTCGGGATAGCGTCATTTAAAGAACGAGGGTCAGCACAACGTAAAAATTAAAAAAATAGAAAAAAAAACGGAGGAGCCTGCCGAAGATGAAGCCATTACGGCTCGCGTTTAGGTGTCCTCCTCGGGATAGCGTCATTTAAAGAACGAGGGTCAGCACAACATAAAAATAATAGAAAAAAAAACGGAGGAGCCTACCGAAGATGAGGCCATTACGGCTCGCGTTTAGGTGTCCTCCTCGGGATAGCGTCATTTAAAGAACGAGGGTCAGCACAACATAAAAATAAAAAAATAGAAAAAAAAAACCGGAGGAGCCTGCCGAAGATGAGGCCATTACGGCTCGTGTTTAGGTGTCCTCCTCCGGATAGCGTCATTTAAAGAACGAGGGTCAGCACAACGTAAAAATTAAAAAAATAGAAAAAAACCGGAGGAGCCTGCCGAAGATGAAGCCATTACAGCTCGCGTTTAGGTGTCCTCCTCGGGATAGCGTCATTTAAAGAACGAGGGTCAGCACAACGTAAAAATTAAAAAAATAGAAAAAAAACCGGAGGAGCCTGCCGAAGATGAAGCCATTACGGCTCGCGTTTAGGTGTCCTCCTCGGGATAGCATCATTTAAAGAACGAGGGTCAGCACAACATAAAAATAATAGAAAAAAAAAAAACGTAGGAGCCTGCCGAAGATGAGGCCATTACAGCTCGCGTTTAGGTGCCTCCTCGGGATAGCGTCATTTAAAGAACAAAGGTCAGCAAAACATAAAAAAAAAACGGAAAAAAACATGGAAAAAAAATGGAGGAGCCTGCCGAAGATGAGGCCATTACTTCTCGCCTTTAGGTGTCCACCTCAGGATAGCGTCATTTAAAGAACGAGGGTTAGCACAACGTAAAAAAAATAACGGAGGAGCCTGCAGAAGATAAGGCCACTACGGCACGTGTTTAGGTGTCCTCCTCGGGATAGCCTCATTTAAAGAACAAGGGTCAGCAAAACATAAAAAAATAACGGAAAAAAACATGGAAAAAAATGGAGGAGCCTGTCGAAGATGAGGCCATTACGTCTCGCCTTTAGGTGTCCACCTCAGGATAGCGTCATTTAAAGAACGAGGGTTAGCACAACGTAAAAAAAATAAAATAAAATAAAATAAAATAAAAATGGATAAAAACCGGAGGAACCTGCGGAAGTTGAGGTCTTTACGGCTGGCCTTTAGGTGTCCTCCTCGGGATAGCGTCATTTAAAGAACGAGGGTCAGCACAACGTAAAAAAAAATGGAGGAGCCTGCCGATGATGAGGCCATTACGGCTCGCGTTTAGGTGTCCTCCTCAGGATAGCGTCATTTAAAGAACGAGGGTCAGCACAACGTAAAAAAAATGGAGGAGCCTGACGAAGATAAAAAAAAGGAAAAAAAAAACGGAGGAGCCTGCCGAAGATGAGGCCATTACGGCTCGTGTTTAGGTGTCCTCCTCGGGATAGCGTCATTTAAAGAACGAGGGTCAGCACAACGTAAAAATTAAAAAAATAGAAAACAAATCGGAGGAGCCTGCCGAGGATGAGGCCATTACGGCTCGTGTTTAGGTGTCCTCCTCGGGATAGCGTCATTTAAAGAACGAGGGTCAGCACAACGTAAAAATTAAAAAAATAGAAAAAAAACCGGAGGAGCCTGCCGAAGATGAAGCCATTACGGCTCGCGTTTAGGTGTCCTCCTCGGGATAGCGTCATTTAAAGAACGAGGGTCAGCACAACATAAAAATAATAGAAAAAAAAACGGAGGAGCCTACCGAAGATGAGCCCATTACGGCTCGCGTTTAGGTGTCCTCCTCGGGATAGCGTCATTTAAAGAACGAGGGTCAGCACAACGTAAAAATTAAAAAAATAGAAAAAAAACCGGAGGAGCCTGCCGAAGATGAGGCCATTACGGCTCATGTTTAGGTGTCCTCCTCGGGATAGCGTCATTTAAAGAACGAGGGTCAGCACAACGTAAAAATTAAAAAAATAGAAAAAAACCGGAGGAGCCTGCCGAAGATGAAGCCATTACGGCTCGCGTTTAGGTGTCCTCCTCGGGATAGCGTCATTTAAAGAACGAGGGTCAGCACAACGTAAAAATTAAAAAAATAGAAAAAAAACCGGAGGAGCCTGCCGAAGATGAAGCCATTACGGCTCGCGTTTAGGTGTCCTCCTCGGGATAGCGTCACTTAAAGAACGAGGGTCAGCACAACATAAAAATAATAGAAAAAAAAACGGAGGAGCCTACCGAAGATGAGCCCATTACGGCTCGCGTTTAGGTGTCCTCCTCGGGATAGCGTCATTTAAAGAACGAGGGTCAGCACAATGTAAAAATTAAAAAAATAGAAAAAAAACCGGAGGAGCCTGCCGAAGATGAGGCCATTACGGCTCATGTTTAGGTGTCCTCCTCGGGATAGCGTCATTTAAAGAACGAGGGTCAGCACAACGTAAAAATTAAAAAAATAGAAAAAAACCGGAGGAGCCTGCCGAAGATGAAGCCATTACGGCTCGCGTTTAGGTGTCCTCCTCGGGATAGCGTCATTTAAAGATCGAGGGTCAGCACAACGTAAAAATTAAAAAAATAGAAAGAAAACCGGAGGAGCCTGCCGAAGATGAAGCCATTACGGCTCGCGTTTAGGTGTCCTCCTCGGGATAGCATCATTTAAAGAACGAGGGTCAGCGCAACATAAAAATAATAGAAAAAAAAAACGTAGGATCCTACCGAAGATGAGGCCATTACGGCTCGCGTTTAGGTGCCTCCTCGGGATAGCGTCATTTAAAGAACAAAGGTCAGCAAAACATAAAAAAAAACGGAAAAAAACATGGAAAAAAAATGGAAGAGCCTACCGAAGATGAGGCCATTACTTCTCGCCTTTAGGTGTCCACCTCAGGATAGCGTCATTTAAAGAACGAGGGTTAGCACAACATAAAAAAAATAAAATAAAATAAAATAAAATAAAAATGGATAAAAACTGGAGGAACCTGCGGAAGTTGAGGTCTTTACGGCTGGCCTTTAGGTGTCCTCCTCGGGATAGCGTCATTTAAAGAACGAGGGTCAGCACAACGTAAAAAAAATGGAGGAGCCTGACGAAGATAAAAAAAAGGAAAAAAAAAATCGGAGGAGCCTGCCGAAGATGAGGCCATTACGGCTCGTGTTTAGGTGTCCTCCTCGGGATAGCGTCATTTAAAGAACGAGGGTCAGCACAACGTAAAAATTAAAAAAATAGAAAAAAAACCGGAGGAGCCTGCCGAAGATGAAGCCATTACGACTCGCGTTTAGGTGTCCTCCTCGGGATAGTGTCATTTAAAGAACGAGGGTCAGCACAACATAAAAATAATAGAAAAAAATACGGAGGAGCCTACCGAAGATGAGGCCATTACGACTCGCGTTCAGGTGTCCTCCTCGGGATAGCGTCATTTAAAGAACGAGGGTCAGCACAACGTAAAAAAAAAAAACGGAGGAGCCTGCAGAAGATAAGGCCACTACGGCTCGTGTTTAAGTGTCCTCCTCGGGATAGCCTCATTTAAAGAACAAGGGTCAGCAAAACATAAAAAAAAAAACGGAAAAAAACATGGAAAAAAAACGGAGGAGCCTGCCGAAGATGAGGCGATTACGTCTCGCCTTTAGGTGTCCACCTCAGGATAGCGTCATTTAAAGAACAAGGGTTAGCACAACGTAAAAAAAATAAAATAAAATAAAAATGGAAAAAAACCGGAGGAACCTGCGGAAGTTGAGGTCTTTACGGCTGGCCTTTAGGAGTCCTCCTCGGGATAGCGTCATTTAAAGAACGAGGGTCAGCACAACGTAAAAAAAAATGGAGGAGCCTGCTGATGATGAGGCCATTACGGCTCGCCTTTAGGTATCCTCCTCGGGATAGCGTCGTTTAAAGAACGAGGGTCAGCACAACGTAAAAAAAATAAAAACTAGAAAAAAAACCGGAAGAGCCTGCCGAAGATGAGGCTATTACAGCTCGTGTTTAGGTGTCTTCCTCGGGATAGCGTCATTTAAAGAACGAGGGTCAGCACAACATAAAAAAAAAAAAACCGGAGGAGCCTCCCGAAGATGAGGCCATTACGGCTCGTGTTTAGGTGTCCTAGTCAGGATAGCGTCATTTAAATAACGAGGGTCAGCACAACGTAAAAATAAAAAAGAAAAAAAACCGGTGGAGCCTACCGAAGATGAGGCCATTACGGCTCGCGTTTAGGTGTCCTCCTCGGGATAGCGTCATTTAAAGAACGAGGGTTAGCACAACGTAAAAAAAAAAAACCGGAGGAGCCTGCCGATGATGAGGCCATTACGGCTCGCCTTTATGTGTCCTCCTCGGGATATCGTCGTTTAAAGAACGAGGGACAGCACAACGTAAAAAAAATAAAAACAAGAAAAAAAAATCGGAAGAGCCTGCCAAAGATGAGGCCATTACGGCTCGTGTTTAGGTGTCCTCCTTGGAATAGCGTCATTTAAAGAACGAGGGTCAGCACAACATAAAAAAAAACAGGAGGAGCCTCCCGAAGATGAGGCCATTACGGCTCGCATTTAGGTGTCCTCCTCAGGATAGCGTCATTTAAAGAACGAGGGTCAGCACAACGTAAAAATAAAAAAATAAAAAAAGAACCGTAGGAGCCTGCCGAAGATGAGGCCATTACGGCTCGCGTTTAGGTGTCCTCCTCGGGATAGCGTCATTTAAAGAACGAGGGTCAGCACAACGAAAAAAAAAATGGAGGAGCCTGCCGAAGATAAAAAAAAGGAAAAAAAACCGGAGGAGCCTGCCGAAGATGAGGCCATTACGGCTCGCCTTTAGTTGTCCTCCTCGGGATAGCGTCATTTAAACAACGAGAGTCAGCACAACGTAAAAAAAATAAAAAAATAAAATAAAAAAATAGAAAAAAAATCGGAGGAACCTGCCGAAGATGTGGTCTTTACGGCTCGCCTTAGGTGTCTTCCTCGCGATAGCGTCGTTGAAAGAATGAGGGTCAGCACAACGTAAAAAAAATAAAAACCAGAAAAAAAAAATCGGCAGAGCCTGCCGAAGATGAGGCCATTACGGCTCGCATTTAGGTGTCCTCCTCAGGATAACGTCATTTAAATAACGAGGGTCAGTACATTGTAAAAATAAAAAAAAAAAACCGGTGGAGCCTACCGAAGATGAGGCCATTACGGTTCGCGTTTAGGTTTCCTCCTCGGGATAGCGCCATTTAAAGAACGAGGGTTAGCACAACGTAAAAAAAAAAAAAAGAAAAACCGGAGGAGCCTACTGATGATGAGGCCATTACGGCTCGCCTTTAGGTGTCCTCCTTATGATATCGTCGTTTAAAGAATGAGGGACAGCACAACGTAAAAAAAAATAAAAACCAGAAAACAAACCGGAAGAGCCTGCTGAAGATAAGGCCATTACGGCTCGTGTTTAGGTGTCCTCCTTGGGATAGCGTCATTTAAAGAATGAGGGTCAGCACAACATAAAAAAAAATCGGAGGAGCCTCCCAAAGATGAGGCCATTACGGCTCGTGTTTAGGTGTCCTCCTCAGGATAGCGTCATTTAAAGAACGAGGGTCAGCACAACGTAAAAATAAAAAAAGAACCGGAGGAGCCTGTCGAAGACGAGGCCGTTACGGCTCGCATTTAGGTGTCCTCCTCGGGATAGCGTCATTTAAAGAATGAGGGTCAGCACAACGTAAAAAAAAAGAAAAAAAAATAGGAGGAACCTGTCGAAGATGAGGCCATTACGGCTCGCGTTTAGGTGTCCTCCTCGGGATACCGTCATTTAAAGAACGAGGGTCAGCACAACGAAAAAAAATGGAGGAGCCTGCCGAAAATAAAAAAAAAGTAAAAGAAACCTGAGGAGCCTGCCGAAGATGAGGCCATTACGGCTAGCCTTTAGTTGTCCTTCTCGGGATAGCGTCATTTAAACAACGAGGGTCAGCACAACGTAAAAGAAAAAAACGGAGGAGCCTGCCGAAGATGAGGCCATTATGGCTTTTGTTTTGGTGTCCTCCTCGGGATAGCGTCATTTAAAGAACGAGGGTCAACACTAACGTAAAAATAAAAAAAAAATAAAAAAACGGAGAAGCCTGCCGAAGATGAAGCCATTACGGCTCGCGTTTAGGTGTACTCCTCCGGATAGCGTCATTTAAAGAACGAGGGTCAGCATAACGTAAAAAAAAAAGAACTGGAGGAGCCTGCCAAAGATGTTGCCGTTACGGCTCGCGTTTAGGTGTCCTCCCCGGGATAGCGTCATTTAAAGAACAAGGGTCCGCACAACGTAAAAATAAAAAAATAAAAAAAGAACCGGAAGAGCCTGTCGAAGATGAGGCCATTACGGCTCGCGTTTAGGTGTCCTCCTCGGGATAGCGTCATTTAAAGAACGAGGGTCAGCACAACGTAAAAATAAAAAATAAAAAAAGAACCGGAGGAGCCTGTCGAAGATGAGGCCATTACGGATCGCGTTTAGGTGTCCTCCTCGGGATAGCGTCATTTAAAGAACGAGGGTCGGCACAACGAAAAAAAAAATGGAGCCTGCCGAAAATAAAAAAAAAAAGGAAAAAAAAAACCGGAGGAGCCTGCCGAAGATGAGGCCATTACGGCTCGCCTTTAGTTGTCCTCCTCGGGATAGCGTCATTTAAACAACGAGGGTCAGCACAACGTAAAAAAAAATGGAGGAGCCTGTCGAAAATGAGGCCATTACGTCTCACCTTTAGGTGTCCTCCTAAGGATAGCATTTTTTAAAGAACGAGGGTCAGCACAACGTAAAAAGAAAAATCGGAAAAAAAAAACGGAGGACCCTGCCGAAGATGAGGCCATTACGGCTCGCGTTTAGGTGTACTCTTCGGGATAGCGTCATTTAAAGAACGAGGGTAAAAAAAAAAGAAACCGGAAAAAACCGGAGGAACCTGCCGAATATGAGGCCATTACGGCTCGCCTTTAGGTGTCTTCCTCGGGATAGCATCATTTAAAGAACGAGAGTCAGCACAACATAAAAAAAAAGGAAAAAAATCGAAAAAAAAAACCGGAGGAGCCTGCCGAAGATGAGGCCATTTCGGCTCGCATTTAGGTGTCCTCCTCGGGATAGCGTCATTTAAAGAACGGGGGTCAACACAACGTAAAAAAAAACACCAGAAAAAAAACCGGAGGTGCTTGCCGAAGATGAGGCCATTACAGCTCGCGTTTAGGTGTCCTACCTGGGATAGTGTCATTTAAAGAACGAGGGTCAGCAAACATAAAAAAAAAAAATGGAGGAGCCTGTCGAAGATGAGGCCATTACGGCTCGCCTTTAGGTGTCCTCCTAGGTATAGCATTTTTTAAAGAACGAGTGTCAGCACAACCTAAAAAAAAAACTGAAAAAAAAAACGGAGGAGCCTGCCGAAGATGAGGCCATTACGGCTCGCGTTTAGGTGTCCTCCTCGGGATAGCGTCATTGAAAGAACGAGGGTAAAAAAAAAAGAAACCAGAAAAAAACCGGAGGAACCTGCCGAAGATGAGGCCATTACGGCTCGCCTTTAGGTGTCCTCCTCGGGATAGCGTCATTTAAAGAACGAGGGTCAGCATAACGTAAAAAAAAAAAAAGAACTGGAGGAGCCTGCCGAAGATGATGCCGTTACAGCTCGCGTTTAGGTGTCCTCCCCGGGAAAGCGTCATTTAAAAAATGAGGGTCAGCATAACGTAAAAAAAGGAAAAAAATCGGAAAAAAAAAAAACCAGAGGAGCCTGCCGAAGATGAAACCATTACGGCTCGCCTTTATTTGTCCTCCTCGGGATAGCGTCATTTAAAGAACGAGGTTCAGTACAACATAAAGAAAAAGATAAAACACCAGAAAAAAAAACCGGAGGTGCCTGCCGAAAATGAGGCCGTTACGGCTCGCATTTAGGTGTCCTCCCCGGGATAGCGTCATTTAAAGTACGAGGGTCAGCACAACGTAAAAAAAAAGGAAAAAAAATTGGAAAAAAAAAACCGGAGGAGCCTGCCGAAGATGAGGCCATTACGGCTCGCCTTTATTTGTTCTCCTCGAGATAGCGCCATTTAAAGAACGAAAGTCAGCACAACGTTAAAAAAAAAAACCGCAAGTGCCTGCCGAAGATGAGGCCATTACGGCTCGTGTTTAGGTGTCCTCCTCGGGATAGCGTCATTTAAAGAAGGATGGTCAGCAAAACGAAAAAAAAAAGAAAAAAAAATGGGAGGAACCTGCGGAAGATGAGGCCATTACGGCTCGCGTTTAGGTGTCCTCCTCGAGATAGCGTCACCTAAAGAACGAGGGTCAGCACAACGTAAAAAAAAGCGGAGGAGCCTGCCGAAGATGAGGCCATTACGGCTCGTGTTTAGGTGTCCTCCTCGGGATAGCGTCAATTAAAGAACGAGAGTCAGCACCACATAAAAATTAAAAAAATAGAAAAAAAAACAGGAGGAGCCTGCCGAAGATGTAGCCATTACGGCTCGCCTTTAGGTGTCCTCCTCGGGATAGCGTCATTTAAAGAACGAGGGACAGCACAACGTAAAAATAATAGAAAAAAAAAACGTAGGAGCCTGCCGAAGATGAGGCCATTACGGCTCGCGTTTAGGAGTCCTCCTCGGGATAGCGTCATTTAAAGAACGAGGGTCAGCACAACGTAAAAAAAAAAAAAAAACCGGGGGAGCCTGCCAAAGATGAGGCCATTACGGCTTGCCTTTATGTGTCCTCCTCGGGATAGCATCATTTAAAGAACGAGGGTCAGCACAACGTAAAAAAAAATAAAAAAATAAAATAAAAAATAGAAAAAACCGGAAAAAAAAACCAGAGGAACCTGCTGAGGATGAGGTCTTTACGGCTCGCCTTTAGGTGTCCTCCTCGGGATAGCGTCATTTAAAGAACGAGGGTCAGCACAACGTAAAAATAATAGAAAAAAAACCGGAGGAGCCTGCCGAAGATGAGGCCATTACGGCTCGCGTTTAGGTGTCCTCCTCGGGATAGCGTCATTTAAAGAACGAGGGTCAGCACAACGTAAAAAAAAAACACCAGAAAAAAAAACGGAGGTGCCTGCCGAAGATGAGGCCGTTCCAGCTCGCGTTTAGGTGTCCTGCCTGGGATAGCGTCATTTAAAGAACGAGGGTCAGCACAACGTAAAAAAAAACGGGGGAGCCTGTCGAAGATGAGGCCATTACGGCTCGCCTTTAGGTGTCCTCCTAGGTATAGCATTTTTTAAAGAACGAGGGTCAGCACAACGTAAAAAAAAAAACCGGAATAAAAAACCGGAGGAGCCTGCCGAAGATGACGCCATTACAGCTCGTGTTTAGGTGTCCTCCTCGGGATAGCGTCATTTAAAGAACGAGGGTAAAAAAAAAGAAACCGGGAAAAAACCGGAGGAACCTGCCGAAGATGAGGCCATTACGGCTCGCCTTTAGGTGTCCGCCTCGGGATAGCGTCATTTAAAGAACGAGGGTCAGCATAACGTACAAAAAAAAAAAGAGAACTGCAGGAGCTTGCCGAAGATGATGCCGTTACGGCTCGCGTTTAGATGTCCTCCCCGGGAGAGCGTCATTTAAAAAACGAGGGTCAGCACAACGTAAAAAAAAGGAAAAAAATCGGAAAAAAAAAACCAGAGGAGCCTGCCGAAGATGAGGCCATTACGGCTCGCCTTTATTTGTCCTCCTCGGGATAGCGTCATTTAAAGAACGAGGTTCAGCACAACGTAAAAAAAAAAGATAAAACACCAGAAAAAAAACCGGAGGTGCCTGCCGAAAATGAGACCGTTACGGCTCGCATTTAGGTGTCCTCCCCGGGATAGCGTCATTTAAAGAACGAGGGTCAGCATAATGTAAAAAAAAGGAAAAAATTGGAAAAAAAAAACCAGAGGAGCCTGCCGAAGATGAGGCCATTACGGCTCGCCTTTATTTGTCCTCCTCGGGATAGCGTCATTTAAAGAACGAAGGTCAGCACAACGTTAATAAAAAAAACCGCAAGTGCCTGCCGAAGATGAGGCCATTACGGCTCGTGTTTAGGTGTCCTCTTCGGGATAGCGTCATTTAAAGAAGGATGGTCAGCAAAACGAAAAAAAAAAGAAAAAAAAATGGGAGGAACCTGCGGAAGATGAGGCCATTACGGCTCGCGTTTAGGTGTCCTCCTCGGGATAGCGTCACTTAAAGAACGAGGGTCAGCACAACGTAAAAAAAAGCGGAGGAGCCTGCCGAAGATGAGGCCATTACGGCTCGTGTTTAGGTGTCCTCCTCGGGATAGCGTCATTTAAAGAACGAGAGTCAGCACCACATAAAAATTAAAAAAATAGAAAAAAAAAACAGGAGGAGCCTGCCGAAGATGTAGCCATTACGGCTCGCCTTTAGGTGTCCTCCTCGGGATAGCGTCATTTAAAGAACGAGGGTCAGCACAATGTAAAAAAAAAAAAAAAAACCAGGGGAGCCTGCCAAAGATGAGGCCATTACGGCTTGCCTTTATGTGTCCTCCTCGGGATAGCATCATTTAAAGAACGAGGGTCAGCACAACGTAAAAAAAAATAAAAAAATAAAATAAAAAATAGAAAAAACCGGAAAAAAAAACCCAGAGGAACTTGCCGAGGATGAGGTCTTTACGGCTCGCCTTTAGGTGTCCTCCTCGGGATAGCGTCATTTAAAGAACGAGGGTCAGCACAACGTAAAAAAAAAACACCAGAAAAAAAAACCGGAGGTGCCTACCGAAGATGAGGCCGTTCCAGCTCGCGTTTAGGTGTCCTACCTGGGATAGCGTCATTTAAAGAACGAGGGTCAGCACAACGTAAAAAAAAACGGAGGAGCCTGTCGAAGATGAGGCCATTACGGCTCGCCTTTAGGTGTCCTCCTAGGTATAGCATTTTTTAAAGAACGAGGGTCAGCACAATGTAAAAAAAACCGGAAAAAAAAACCGGAGGAGCCTGCCGAAGATGAGGCCATTACGACTCGCGTTTAGGTGTCCTCCTCGGGATAGCGTCATTTAAAGAACGAGGGTAAAAAAAAAGAAACCAGGAAAAAACCGGAGGAACCTGCCGAAGATGAGGCCATTACGGCTCGCCTTTAGGTGTCCGCCTCGGGATAGCGTCATTTAAAGAACGAGGGTCAGCATAACGTAAAAAAAAAAAGAACTGCAGGAGCCTGCCGAAGATGATGCCGTTACGGCTCGGGTTTAGGTGTCCTCCCCGGGATAGCGTCATTTAAAAAACGAGGGTCAGCACAACGTAAAAAAAAGGAAAAAAATCAGAAAAAAAAAACAGAGGAGCCTGCCGAAGATGAGGCCATTACGGCTCGCCTTTATTTGTCCTCCTCGGGATAGCGTCATTTAAAGAACGAGGTTCAGCACAACGTAAAAAAAAAACACCAGAAAAAAACCAGAGGTGCCTGCCGAAAATGAGGCCGTTACGGCTCGCATTTAGGTGTCCTCCACGGGATAGCGTCATTTAAAAAACGAGGGTCAGCACAACGTAAAAAAAAGGAAAAAAATCGAAAAAAAAAACCAGAGGAGCCTGCCGAAGATGAGGCCATTACGGCTCGCCTTTATTTGTCCTCCTCGGGATAGCGTCATTTAAAGAACGAGGTTCAGCACAACGTAAAAAAAAAAGATAAAACACCAGAAAAAAAACCGGAGGTGCCTGCCGAAAATGAGGCCGTTACGGCTCGCATTTAGGTGTCCTCCCCGGGATAGCGTCATTTAAAGAACGAGGGTCAGCATAATGTAAAAAAAAGGAAAAAATTGGAAAAAAAAAAAACCAGAGGAGCCTGCCGAAGATGAGGCCATTACAGCTCGCCTTTATTTGTCCTCCTCGGGATAGCGTCATTTAAAGAACGAAGGTCAGCACAACGTTAAAAAAAAAAACCGCAAGTGCCTGCCGAAGATGAGGCCATTACGGCTCGTGTTTAGGTGTCCTCCTCGGGATAGCGTCATTTAAAGAAGGATGGTCAGCAAAACAAAAAAAAAAGAAAAAAAAATGGGAAGAACCTGCCGAAGATGAGGCCATTACGGCTCACGTTTAGGTGTCCTCCTCGGGATAGCGTCAGTTAAAGAATGAGGGTCAGCACAACGTAAAAAAAAGCGGAGGAGCCTGCCGAAGATGAGGCCATTACGGCTCGCTTTTGTTTGTCCTCCTCGGGATATCGTCATTTAAAGAACGAGGTTCAGCACAACGTAAAAAAAAAAAAACACCAGAAAAAAAACCGGAGGTGCCTGCCGAAAATGAGGCCGTTACGGCTCGCATTTAGGTGTCCTCCCCGGAATAGCGTCATTTAAAAAACGAGGGTCAGCACAACGTAAAAAAAAGGAAAAAAATCGGAAAAAAAAAAAACCAGAGGAGCCTGCCGAAGATGAGGCCATTACGGCTCGCCTTTATTTGTCCTCCTCGGGATAGCGTCATTTAAAGAACGAAGGTCAGCACAACGTTAAAAAAAAAAAAACCGCAAGTGCCTGCCAAAGATGAGGCCATTACGGCTCGTGTTTAGGTGTCCTCCTCGGGATAGCGTCATTTAAAGAAGGATGGTCAGCAAAACGAAAAAAAAAAGAAAAAAAATGGGAGGAACCTGCCGAAGATGAGGCCATTACGGCTCGCGTTTAGGTGTCCTCCTCGGGATAGCGTCACTTAAAGAACGAGGGTCAGCACAACGTAAAAAAAAACGGAGGAGCCTGCCGAAGATGAGGCCATTACGGCTCGTGTTTAGGTGTCCTCCTCGGGATAGCGTCATTTAAAGAACGAGAGTCAGCACCACATAAAAATTAAAAAAATAGAAAAAAAAAACCGGAGGAGCCTGCCGAAGATGTAGCCATTACGGCTCGCCTTTAGGTGTCCTCCTCGGGATAGCGTCATTTAAAGAACGAGGGACAGCACAACGTAAAAATAATAGAAAAAAAAAACGGAGGAGCCTGCCGAAGATGAGGCCATTACGGCTCGCGTTTAGGAGTCCTCCTCGGGATAGCGTCATTTAAAGAACGAGGGTGAGCACAACGTAAAAAAAAAAAAAAAAAAACCGGAGGAGCCTGCCAAAGATGAGGCCATTACGGCTTGCCTTTATGTGTCCTCCTCGGGATGACATCATTTAAAGAACGAGGGTCAGCACAACGTAAAAAAAAAATAAAAAAATAAAATAAAAAAATAGAAAAAACCGGAAAAAAAAAACCGGAGGAACCTGCCGAAGATGAGGTCTTTACGGCTCGCCTTTAGGTGTCCTTTCGGGATAGCGTCATTTAAAGAACGAGGGTCAGCACAACGTAAAAAAAGTAAAAACCAGAAAAAAAAAACCGGAAGAGCCTGCCGAAGATGAGGCCATTACGGCTCGTGTTTAGGTGTCTTCCTCGGGATAGCGTCATTTAAAAAACGAGGGTCAGTGGTGCACGAAATTGTGATCTTTGGTAATGGCTCCAAGAACTTGGTGCTCTAATCTTAATTCATAATTTGCCACAACTTCGATACAACTAACCAGCAAGTGCACTGGGTCGTCCAAGTAATAAACTTTACGTGAGTAAGGGTCGATCCCACGGAGATTGTTGGTATGAAGCAAGCTATGGTCACCTTGTAAATCTCAGTCAGGCGGATATAAAATAGTTATGGAGTTTTCGAAAATAATACTAATTAAACAGAAAATAAGGATAGAAACACTTATGTAATTCATTGGTGAGAATTTCAAATAAGCGTGTAGAGATGCTTTCGTTCCTCTGAATCTCTGCTTTCCCGCTGTCTTCATCCAATCAGTCTTTCTCCTTTCCATGGCTGGCTTTATGCAAGGGCATCACCGTTGTCAATGGTTACATCCCCTCCTCTTGTGAAAATGGTCCAAATGCTCTGTCACAGCACGGCTAATCATCCGAGGTTCCCGATCATGCTGGAATAGGATTCACCCTCCTTTTGCGTCTGTCACTACGCCCAGCAATCGCGAGTTATAAGAGTTTACCTTAGGAGTCATATAGTAGTAATTAGTGTCTATTTTGATTTTACCTCCAATTAAGTTATAGTTTATTTTCCTCATCATCAGCAAACATGAATAAAATAGTAGATCTTTTGAATAAGAGGCAATAAAATTTGAGTTTTTAATAAGAAAAATTCTAATTAGTAACATGTGGTGGCCATGCTTTCTGTCTTCTGAATGAATGCTTGAACAGTGCATATGTCTTTTGAATTTGTTGTTTAAGACTGTTAAATATGTTGGATCTTGAAAGAATGATGAACATGAGACATGTTATTGATAATCTGAAAAATCATAAAAATGATTCTTGAAGCAAGAAAAAGCAGCAAAGAACAAAGCTTGCAGAAAAAAAAAGAGAGAGAAAGATAAAGCAAGCAGAAAAAGCCAAAGCTCTTAAAACCAAAAGGCAAGGGTAATAGAAAGGATCCCAAGGCTTTGAGCATCAGTGGATAGGAGGGCCTAAAGGAATAAAATCCTGGCCTAAGCGGCTAAACCAAGTTGTCCCTAGCCATGTGCTTGTGGCGTGAAGGTGTCAAGTGAAAACTTGAGACTGAGCGGTTAAAGTCAAGGTCCAAAGCAAAAAGAAGAGTGTGCTTAAGAACCCTGGACACCTCTAATTGGGGACTTTAGCAAAGCTGAGTCACAATCTAAAAGGGTTCACCCAATTATGTGTCTGTGGCATTTATGTATCCGGTGGTAATACTGGAAAACAAAGTGCTTAGGGCCACGGCCAAGACTCATAAAGTAGCTGTGTTCAAGAATCATCATACTGAAATAGGAGAATCAATAACACTATCTGAATTCTAAGTTCCTATAGATGCCAATCACTCTGAGCTTCAATGGATAAAGTGAGATGCCAAAACTGTTCGGAAGCAAAAAGCTACTAGTCCCGCTCATCTAATTAGAATCTGAGCTTCACTCAAAAACTCTGAGATATTATTGCTTTTTGACTTATTAGTCTTCTATTTTATTTGTCTAGTTGCTTGAGGACAAGCAACAGTTCAAGTTTGGTGTTGTGATGAGCGGATATTTTATACGCTTTTTGGGGTTAATTTCATATAGATTTCAGTATGTTTTAGTTGGTTTTTTGTTTATTTTCATTAGTTTCTAGGAAAAATCCACATTTCTGGACTCTACTATGAGTTTGTGTGTTTTTTTGTAATTTCAGGTATTTTCTGGCTGAAATTGAGGGAGCTGAGCAAAAATCTGATTCAGGCTGAAAAAGGACTGCTGATGTTGTTGGATTCTGACCTCCCTGCACTCAAAATGGATTTTCTGGAGCTACAGGACTCCAAATGGCGTGCTTCCAATTGCGTTGGAAAGTAGACATCCAGGGATTTCCAGAAATATATAATAGTCCATACTTTGCTCAAGGATAGACGACGTAAACTGGCGTTCAAAGCCAGAACTTTGCCCAATTTTGGCGTCCAGCGCCAGAAACAAGTTGCAAGTTGGAGTTCAACGCCAGAAAAGGATCCGAAGCTGGCGTTGAACGCCCAAAACAGCCCCAGGCACGTGAGAAGCTTTAGTCTCAGCCCCAGCACACACCAAGTGGGCCCCAGAAGTGGATTTCTGCACCATCTGTTATAGTTTACTCATTTTCTGTAAACCTAGGTTACTAGTTTAGTATTTAAACAACTTTTAGAGATTTATTTTGCATCTCATGACATTTTTTAGATCAAAACTTTATACTTTTTGACGGCATGAGTCTCTAAACTCCATTGTTGGGGGTGAGGAGCTCTGCTGTGTCTCGATGAATTAATGCAAGTATTTCTGTTTTCCATTCAAACATGCGTGTTCCTATCTAAGATATCCATTCGTGCCTAACTATGGAGAAGGTGATGATCAGTGACACTCATCACCTTCCTCAATCCATGAACGTGTGTCTGACAATCATTTCCGTTCTAGATCAGATTGAATGAATATCTCTTAGATTCCCTAATCAGAATCTCCGTGGTATAAGCTAGATTGATGGCGGCATTCATGAGAATCCGGAAAGTCTAAACCTTGTCTGTGGTATTCCGAGTAGGATTCTGGGATTGGATGGCTGTGACGAACTTCAAACTCGCAAGTGCTGGGCGTAGTGACAGACGCAAAAGGATAGTAAATCCTATTCCGGTATGACTGAGAACCTGCAGATGATTAGCCGTGCGGTGACAGCGCACCTGGACCCTTTTCACTGGAAGGATGGATGGTAGCCATTGACAACGGTAATCCACCTACACACAGCTTGCCATAGGAGGACGTGCGTGCATGAATCAGAGGTCAGAGAAAAGTAGAGATTCTGAAGACAAAGCATCTCCAAAACTCCAACATATTATCCATTACTGCATAACAAGTAACCTTTAATCCATGCTCTCTTGTTTATTCACAACTCAACTGATAAATATAATTGACTTCCTGACTAAGAATTGCAAGATAACCATAGATTGCTTTAAACCAACAATCTCCGTGGGATTCGACCATTACTCACGTAAGGTATTACTTGGACGACCCAGTGCACTTGCTGGTTAGTGGCACGAGTGTGAAAAGTGTGATTCACAATTCGTGCACCAGAATCCCATTTATCACTCATGTAAGCCTTTGGCCCTTCATCAATGTATCCAAGGGTAGAAGAAATGGTTTCAGAATTCAGGGTGATATGAACCCGTTTCACGTAAGAATGAAGGCTACCATCAATAAACCTCAGATTTGCATAAAACTGTCTCACCAAACCTGGGTACGCCATTTTATGAATAAAGAGCAATGGTGCCCATTTGAGACTATCAAACAGGGGCTGGAGATTGATTCCTTTGGAGGCCAGGGACTCGAGATTCACTAGGTAATAGGGGCATAGATGCTGTTTCTCCAAAACTTCTTTGTGAAATTCAAAGAAAGCGCACGTGGAGAACCTTGAAGGATCAAAATGTGAGTGAGGTTTGTGAAACTTGTTCTTGAAATCCATTGAACCAAGGTTCGGGGGTTCTCTGGTCTCATGAAGCACGAAACCCTTGGCCTTTTGAGAGCTCTTTCCGGATGCATGGGGAGTTGATCTCTTTGGTGGTGATGGTGGTGGGGAAGAGAGAAAAAAAAAGAACAGGAGGAACCTGCCGAAGATGAGGCCATTATGGCTCGCGTTTAGGTGTCCTCCTCGGGATAGCGTCATTTAAAGAACGAGGGTCAGCACAACGTAAAAAAAAATGGAGGAGCCTGACGAAGATAAGAAAAGGAAAAAAAACCGGAGGAGCCTGCCGAAGATGAGGCCATTACGGCTCGTGTTTAGGTGTCCTCCTCGGGATAGCGTCATTTAAAGAACGAGGGTCAGCACAACGTAAAAATGAAAAAAATAGAAAAAAAACCGGAGGAGCCTGCCGAAGATGAAGCCATTACGGCTCACGTTTAGGTGTCCTCCTCGGGATAGCGTCATTTAAAGAACGAGGGTCAGCACAACGTAAAAATAATAGAAAAAAAAACCGAAGGAGCCTGCCGAAGATGAGGCCATTACGGCTCGCTTTTAGGTGTCCTCCTCGGGATAGCGTCATTTAAAGAACGAGGGTCAGCACAACGGAAAAAAAAATGGCGGAGCCTGCAGAAGATAAGGCCACTACGGCTCGTGTTTAGGTGTCCTCCTCGGGATAGCCTCATTTAAATAACAAGGGTCAGCAAAACATAAAAAAAAAATGGAAAATAACATGGAAAAAAACGGAGGAGCTTGCCGAAGATGAGGCCATTACGTCTCGCCTTTAGGTGTCCACCTCAGGATAGCGTCATTTAAAGAACGAGGGTCAGCACAACGTAAAAAAAATAAAATAAAATAAAATAAAATAAGAATGGAAAAAAACCAGAGGAACCTGCGGAAGTTGAGGTCTTTACGGCTGGCCTTTAGGTGTCCTCCTCGGGATAGCGTCATTTAAAGAACGAGGGTCAGCACTGATGACAAGTCATCTTAGCCTAGTTTCACTAGCCTTTTTCTATGTTTTTATTAGGTTTTATACACTTTCTTGCAATCTAAGTAAGTAATTTGGGATGAAAATGCATGACTTCCTTGAATCAAACAACCACCATGTAATTAATGCTAAATCATGAGGTTTAAGCTAAATTTAATTGAATTTTAATGATTTATAAACCTTGTGAATTTAGTGATACTTTGATTGGTTGTTTTGATTACTTGTAGGTGAAGAAAGAAAAAAAAGAAGAAAAGCGTGGCTCAAGGAGCGTGCCCAAAGGAAAAAGCATAACCACATTGAGGAAAAAGGAAAGCTAAGTTAAGAAAGCAAACTGAGCTTCACAAGGAATGAAAGGAGAAGGCAAGCTACAAAGCTAAGTTCAAATAGTTAATTGAGCACTAAATAAAGCAAGGAAATGGTGCAAAGCTCTTAACTAAGTTAACTTTATCGGGACCTCTCCATATTAATTCAAGAAGAAATTCCAAGGGATGAAGCCAACAAGATTCGAACCAAGGACCAAGAAGAAGCAAGGAACTCACCTTGCAAGGAAATTCAAGAAGAAATAGCCAAAATGCAACCTCCATGGTTCGAACTTGGAACCACACGCTACTCCTTGCAAGGGAATTCAAGAATAAATAGCCAGAATGCTTCCTCCAGGATTTGAACTTGGGAACTCCTTGAAACATAAGGAAGGAGTGCCACCAAGCTTGCAAGAAAAATTAAGGAAAAATAGCTTAAATGCTTGAGCCAAGTTTCGAACATGGGAACTCTTGGAAACACAAGGAAGGAGCGTCCATCTCTTCCAAAGGAAATTAGCCTCCACTTCCTCCACCAGGATTCGAACCTGGGACATTGAGGCCATAAGCAAGGCGCTCACAAGGAAGCTCAGTTGGTTTTTCCAACTGAGCATTGCCTCTCCCCCAAGCCTCCACAATGTGACACGGTCATGACACCAAAAAGCACAATTTTGGCGCACCAAGGAAGGCTGTTTTGTGCATCATGACACGGACCAAGGCACCAAGGAGCAAGCCTTGTGCGCACAAGGAGACACGGCCAACACTTAGAGCTAAGTTGGATTTTCCAACTGAGCTCTAGTGTCACACACTCCACCAAGGGCTGGGCGCACCAATTTTGGCACACATGGGCAGCATGCTTGAAAGCTAAGTTGGATTTTCCAACTGAGCTTTCCCCTGGAGGTGCAATTTGGGATAAAAATTGGATTAAAAATCCAATTTAATTCATTTCTTCACCAAATCAAAAGCCCACCCAAATTTCAAAATCCAAGAATAGAAAGTGTATAAATAGGAGTTAGTTTGATGTAATTAGGATTTTTGAACTTTTGGAACTTTTTATTTTTGCTTTTAGACTTTTATTTTGAATTGTCCTGGAGAACTTTTGGCTTTAAGTTTGTAATTTCAGAGAACTTGGAAGGAGAATTGATCTCTCTTCTTCCTTGTTCTTGCTTGAGCACTCTTTTATTTTCTTGCTTTGGATCTTGGGTGGAGAATTGAAGAACTTCTGTTTCAATCTCACCTTGAGATCTTGTTAAATTTTCTGCATAATTAAATTCCAATTTCCATTTACTGCTTCATCTTCTACTCTCTCTGCAATTTACTTTTCTTTGTTTCTTTTGCAATTGTTCTTGTTAGATCAAGGAAGGATTTGAGATCTAGACTTGTTATCTAGTCTCTTCCACTCCTGAGATCTTCAACCTCTTTTACATTGCTGCAATTTAAGCACTGCTTTTCTGTCTTTATAATTCTCAAAGCATTTTTACTCTTCTGTTTGAGATCTATTCTAATTCAATTCATCTTTTGCTTTGCTGTTTGATGCAATTTAATTCTGCATGTTTAATTTCTGCAATCCCAACTCCCAATCCCTTTTACAATTCAAGCAATTTATGTTTCTTGCACTTAAAGCTTCAGTCATTTACATTACTTGCAATTTACGTTTCTGCAATTTAATTTACTTGCACTTTAAGATTCAGCTCCTTTATTTTCCTGCTCTTTAGTTTACTGCAAATTTCCCCTTCCCCTTTACTTTTCATGCAATTTAGCTTCTGCAAATCACAAATCACTCAACCAAATCTTGATTCGCTTGACTAAATCAACCACTAAACTAAAATTGCTCAATCCTTCAATCCCTGTGGGATCGACCTCACTCATGTGAGTTATTATTACTTGATGCGACCCGGTACACTTGCCAGTGAGTTTTGTGTTGGATCGTTTTCCACACATCAAGTTTTTGGCACCGTTGCCGGGGATTGATTAGATTGACAATGATTAAGTGAAGTGAAGATCTAGATCAAGCACTTTTTCTTTTCTGTTTCTTTAATTTTTGACTAACACACTAACTGTTTGAATTTTTGCTTAAGCCAATTAACATTTCACTTCAGCCATGGATTGAAGTGTTATTGCTTTCTGGTGTTGTGATTTTTATGCTTTGGTTGTATGTCAGGTACAAGGAGAATTACACCCACTTTTTGTGAACAAGACGAAAGAACCCTCAGAAGATTAAGAAGAGCTGAAAGAGGGAAAAACATTATTGGAGAAGAGGAGTCAGAAGAAGAATTCCAAGATATGGAGGAACACTTAACAAACCCACCAAATGTAGCTGAAGGAGCAGCCAACAACAACAATAATCCACCATAGAGAAGAGTTTTGGCTTCCTACACATGTGCAGATCCAAGACATTGTGGGAGTAGCATTCTTACCCCAAATGTTAATGCAAATAACTTTGAACTAAAGCCACAATTCATCACCTTGGTTCAAAATAATTGTTCTTATGGAGGAGGACCACTTGAAGACCCTAACCAACACTTGTCCACCTTCTTGAGGATTTGTGACACTGTCAAAACCAATGGTGTGCACCCTGACAGTTACAAGCTACTGCTATTTCCATTTTCTCTCAGAGACAAAGCCACTCAATGGTTGGAATCCTTCCCAAGAGACAGCATCAACAATTGGGATGATCTAGTAACCAAGTTCCTTGCCAAGTTTTACCCACCTCAAAGAGTTATTAGATTGAAGACTGAAGTGCAAACATTCACATAAATCGATGCTGAACCCTTGTATGAGGCATGGGAACGATATAAAGCTCTAATCAGGAAGTGTCCACCAGGAATGTTCAGTGAATGGGACAGATTGCAGAACTTCTATGAAGGCTTAACACTGAAATCTCAAGAGGCTTTGGATTATTTAGTAGGAGGCTCTTTACAACTAATGAAAACAGCAGAGGAAGCTCAAAATCTCATTGATATGGTGGCCAACAATCAATATTTCTTTGCTCACCAAAGGCAACACCAACCATCACAAAGGAAAGCAGTGATGGAGTTGGAAGGAGTGGACTCAATCCTAGCTCAAAATAAAATGATGCAGCAGCAAATTCAACAACAATTTGAGCAAATGGCCAAGAGGATTGATAGCCTTCAAGTTGCAGCAGTCAACACAAGCCAACCATCATCCACATGGGGGCAAAATGAAGAAACTCAAGAGGAGCAGCAGCAAGAACAAGTCCAGTACATGCACAACCAAAATTCTGGGCCAAATGAAGTCTATGGTGATACTTACAACCCTTCTTGGAAGAACCACCCAAACCTTAGGTGGGGAGATAATCACAACCAGAATCAACAACCATGGCAGAGAAATTCAAATCCAAACACTTCAAGAAACAACCAAAACCACAACCAGCAGCAAACTAACCAAAACCCTTACAAAAAACCCCAAAACAACTACCCCAACTCCAACCATTACCCATCCAATAACCAAACCTCAAATCAAAACACTTACCCTCAACCCTCAACACCCCACAATCAACCAATCTCACAAGAATCTCAAAGGATTAACAACTTGGAGCTCCTAATGGAAAAAATGATGAAAACTCAAGAGATGACATTGAGGAACCAGGAAGCCTCCATGAAAAATATGGAAAGGCAAATTGGACAACTCTTCAAGCAAATCACCATTGAAAGATAATCAAACTCACTGCCAAGTGACATCATTCCTAATCCTAAAGAGGAGTGCAAGGCAATTCAACTGAGGAGTGGAAAAGTCCTGGTGAAAGATGAAGAAGCAACCAAGAAGCCAAAGGAAAGTGACAAGAAACAAGCTGAAGAAGAGAAAGTCAATGACAAGAAGGAGACAGCAAGCAAGAAAACTCAGAATCAAGTTCAAGAAAAAGAAGATCAGCCACAAAAATCAAGAAAGGGAAATGAAGTAATTGAAGAGCCAACTAAGGACCAAAGGCAGGGAATGAACTTCACTCAACCCTTGCCATATCCTCAAAGGTTCAACAAGGAGACTAAGGACCAACACTTCCCAAAATTTCTTGAAATCTTCAAGAAGTTGGAAATTAATATTCCCTTAGCTGAAGCACTTGAGCAAATGCCCCTGTACGCAAAGTTCTTGAAGGAACTTATCAACAAGAAGAGGAATTGGCAAGTCAATGAAACTGTACTACTCACTGAGGAATGCAGAGCACTAATCCAGAAGGGACTTCCTCCCAAACTCGAGGACCCTGGGAGTTTCTTTCTACCCTGCGCCATTGGCAGTATGACTATCAAGAAGGCGATGTGTGACTTGGGAGCTAGTATCAATCTAATGCCTGCCTCTCTAGTGAAAAAGCTAGGCATAAAAAAGGTAAAACCAGTACAGATGTCTCTAGAATTGGTGGACAAATCAGTGATATGCCCTAGGTGTATAATAGAGAACCTTCTAGTCAAGGTAGACAGATTCATCTTCCCTGCAGATTTTGTGATCCTGGATTCGAATCAGGATGAAAGCAACTCCATTATACTGGGAAGACCGTTCTTGGCCACTGCTAGGGCCATCATAGACATAGAGCAAGGAGAATTAACCCTCAGGATGCATAATGAAAGTATCACTCTGAGTGTACTACCAGAAACACAGAGCAATAATGGAAAGAAGGATGGTACAGAAACAGACAAGGAGAATCTACAGTGGAAGGAGGAAATCAACAAGACAAACAACAACTGCCCTCCCAAGCAAGAGATAGATGATACAGCAGGCCAAAAAGAGAAAGAGACTGTGCAAAGTAATGAAGAAGCTCAAGAGGACATTGTAGTATTGGCAACTAAGAAAAGGAATTTCAAAAGGGAGCCTGTTTTCAAAGAAGAAGAGTCAACAAAAGGAGGGAAGAAAAACAAAAACAGAATCAAAAAGGGTTGGAAGAACAAAAAAATTCCAATAGAAGGGCTCTCCAAAGGTGACAAAGTGCAGTTAGTCTATCAACAACTGGGAGCAGACCAACAGACTAACAATTACTATACTGTGAGCAAAATATTATCACTAGAACATGCTGAGATAGAGCACCAAGAAACAAAGAAGAAGCTCACGATCAGAGGGGACAAGTTGAGGCACTACAGTCATCAACCACCATAAAAGAGGGAGTCAATGTTAAGCTAATGACAATAAACGAGCGCCTCATGGGAGGCAACCCATGATTTATGATTCCTGCTTGCTTTTAAATTCAATAAAAGTATGATCACTTTAGCATGATTTTGAATTTGTCTAGACATCCTTGACAGATGCATATACTGCTTTGAAATACATGCCAGACTTCTAAGTTTGGTGTGCTTGACAGCACACAAAAGTTAACATTTCAAGCATTCTTAAATCATATGCTTAGTCATTTTGGTAAAGTATATGACCAAACATTAAGTTTGGTGTCTGCATATGTACGAATTTTGAGAAAAATTTAACTTTTGTTCAGAAAATCAAAGTCATGCAAAGATGGATCATACATTGTTTAGTTTTAGAAATTTATGCTAAGAGATAAATTGGCACTTATGGTGAAAGTATCAATTGTAACAAGCGTTTATTCAAATCACTGAGCAAGAGACAAGTTTGGTGTTCACCAAACTTTGGTTCAGGGACACAATTGATCTTTCACAACTAAGGACCATTATATAAAATATAAGCATATACCATTTGACCACCATGCTTTAAATGAGTTCTAAAGCATTTTGTTTTTATTTAATTAGAAAAAAAGGGGCTTGAAGAAAAGACAAGAGGAAGGAACGGCTATGACAAGCCAAGAGAAGGATCACATGTGCCTAGAGAGGTGTGCCAATCTTGGAAAGCAAAATCTGCATGCATGCACCATTGGACACCGAAAAAGCAAGCAACCAATAGGAAGAGAATCCTTGTCAAGCCTCAACAATACATGCAGACCATTCATTTCATGAATATCTATACTATTCAACTTAATCCCAACCATTCATCATCATAACCGAATGCAATACTCATTTGTGATCTTGTTGGGAAATTTGAAAACCTTTTCCATAAATAACCCCCAACACATTATAAATCCAATAGATCAGTAGAATTCATATATAACACTAGCCTCTTTCTTTTGTTTTCAACTGAATTATGCACTTTCTTGAGCCATAAGCAAGCCAATTGGGTAGATTTTCATGTTTCCTTTGATTTAATCAACCATGTATGAATTCATGCTATTTCATGAGGTTTTATGCTATAATTGTCACATATTATGAAAGAATGAATATCTCATGATTTTGAGCATAGCTTTGATGTGTTTGGTTGATTAATGATAGGTGAAGAAAGCTTGGAGAAAGGTTGATGCAAGAAGGAATGGCTAGGAGGAAGAGAGAACAAAAAGTTTGAGCAAAAGTTTGCCTCAAACTTTAGCTCAAACTTTTGGATTAATTGAAAATGAACCAGGAAGCAAAAAGCTGGACCAAAAGTTAGCCTCAAACTTTTTGGCTAACTTTTGGGCAAAAGCTGGAGCAAAAGTTAGCCCCTAACTTTTTGGCTAACTTTTGACATGAAAAACACTCCCTGGATGAGCAAAAGTTTGCGCCAACGTTAGCCCCTAACTTTTTGGCTAACGTTGGCACATGAAAAACACTCCCTGGGCTAGCAAAAGTTTGCGCCAACGTTAGCCCCTAACTTTTTGGCTAACGTTGGCGCCATGAATAAGCAAGAGGAGGCCAACGTTGGAGCAAAAGTTAGACCCCTAACTTTTGCCCCAACGTTGGTATCAGCAAGGAAGGGTGCTGATGTGAAAAGTTGGAGCAAAAGTTAGACCCTAACTTTTACTCCAACTTTTACTCAAGCTTTCATGATTCCAACCCGGTTCAATTCGGTTCTTCTCCAAACTCCAAGAGCAATCAACCAAGGCCTCTATCAACCCAATTCCTTCAAGAGCAAAGGCCCAATTGAAGGCTTGAAGACCATTTGAAGAAAGTGTATAAATAGCATAGGATTTAAGTTTTTAAGGGAGCTTCCCTTTTAGTTTTTCAGAATAGCTTTCTTTTGAGTTTTGCTGAGAGGTCACTTTTATTTTTCTTAGCATTGTTGTTTAATTGAAGAGAATTTGGGAGGAGAATTGATCTCTCTTCTTCCTTGTTCTTGCCCAGCACTCTTTACTTTTCTTGTCTTGGATTTTGGGTGGAGAATTGAAGAAATTCTGTTTCAATCTCACCTTGGGATCTTGTTTAATTTTCTTCTTAATTGAATTTCAGTTTCGGTTACTTGCTTCTTCATCTACTTTCTTTGCAATTTACAATCTCCTTTGCAATTGTTCTTGTTGGATCTAGGAAGGCATTGAGATCTAGACTTGGTTTTCTAGTCTCTTGGGTCCTGAGATCTGAATTCCAATTTTACATCCTCTGTTTACTGCTTTCATGCTCATTTTACTTTTCTGGTTTAGATCCGATTCAATCCAAGTCTTCTTCTATTTCTCTGCTTGTTGCAATTTTACATTTCCTTGTTTAATTTCTGCAAATCCAACTCCCCATTCCCTTTACAATTCAAGCCATTTACATTTCTTGCACTTTAAGATTTCGCAATTTACATTTCTTGCATTCTAAGTTTCTGCCATTTAATTTCTTGTTCTTTAAGATTTAGCACTTTAATTCCTGTTCTCTTTAATTTCATGCCAATTACCCATTCCCTTTACTTTCTATGCAATTTAAATTCTGCAAATCACAAATCTCTCAACCACATCTTGATTCGCTTGACTAAATCAACCACTAAACTAAAATTGCTCAATCGTTCAATCCCTGTGGGATCGACCTCACTCCCGTGAGTTATTATTACTTGATGCAACCCGGTGCACTTGCCGGTTAAGTTTGGGTGTTTTGGAGAAATTTGTTTTTTCCGCGAAAATATCCCATCAAGTTTTTGGCGCCGTTGCCCGGGATTGATTAGATTGACAATGATTAAGTGAGGTGGTAATCTAGATCAAGCACTTTTTCTTTTCTGTCCTTTAATTTTCAATTAACCCACTAACTGTTTGAATATTTGCTTAAGCTAACCAAAACTCCATTCTAGCAATAGATTGAAGTGTCACTGGTTTGTGTGTTTCTTATGTTCTGATTGTATGTCAGGTACAAGAAGAAATACACCCATCTTTCATGAACAAGATGAAAGAACTCTTAGACGGTTGAGAAGAGCGGAAAGAGCGAAAAATATTGTTGGAGAAGAGGAATCAGAAGAAGAATTCCAAGATATGGAGGAACATTCAACCAATCCACCAGGTGGAGCAGACAACAACAGTAACAATCAACCCCAGAGGAGAGTTTTAGCTTCCTATACTTTTGCAAATCCTAGACATTGTGGAAGTAGCATCTTAACTCCAAATGTCAATGCAAACAATTTTGAACTAAAGCCACAACTCATCACTTTGGTTCAAAATAATTGCTCTTTTGGTGGAGGACCACTTGAAGATCCGAACCAACACTTATCCACCTTCTTGAGGATTTGTAACACTGTTAAAACTAATGGTGTGCCTCCTGACAGCTACAAGCTATTGCTATTCCCACCTCAAAGGATCATAAGGTTGAAGACTGAAGTACAAACATTTACACAAATGGAGGCTGAACCCATCCATGAGGCATGGGAGAGATACAAGGCTCTAATCAGGAAATGTCCTCCTGAAATGTTCACTGAGTGGGATAAGCTGCAGAATTTTTATGAGGGCTTAACATTGAAATCTCAAGAAGCTTTGGATCATTCAGCTGGAGGTACCTTGCAACTCATGAAAACTGCAGAGGAAGCTCAAAATCTCATTGATATGGTGGCTAACAACCAATATTTCTTTGCTCATCAAAGAAACCGCCAACCATCACAAAGAAGAGGAGTAATGGAGCTAGAAGGAGTGGACTCAATCTTGGCTCAAAACAAGATGATGCAGCAGCAAATTCAACAACAATTTGAACAAATGGCCAAGAGGATTGATAGTCTCCAAGTTGTAGCAGTTAACACTAGCCAACCATCAACTACATGGGACAAAATGAAGAAACTCAAGAAGAACAACAACAAGAGCAAGTACAGTATATGCACAACCAAGGACCAAATGAAGTGTATGGTGATACATACAATCCATCCTGGAAGAACCACCCAAACCTCAGATGGGGAGATAATCATACCCAAAACCAACAACCATGGCAGAGGAACTCAAACCAAAACAACCCAAGAAGCAACCAAAACCACAACCAGCAGCAGACTAACCAAAACCCCTACAGAAAACCTCAAAACAACTACCCCAACCCCAACCAGTACCAATCTAATAACCAACCCACCAACCAAAATGCCTACCATCCACCACCCACATCTCATAACCCACCTCAAGTATCACCTGAAGCCCAAAGAATCACTAACTTGGAGGCCGTGATAGACAAAATGTTGAAACACCAGGAAATGACAACCAAGAATTATGAAACATCCCTGAAGAGCCTAGAGAGACAGATGGGGCAAATCTCCAAGCAGATTTCTCTTGAGAGACCCTCAAGCTCTCTGCCGAGTGACACGATTCCAAATCCGAAGGAAGAATGCAAGGCGATACAATTAAGGAGTGGGAGAACATTGATGAGCAATAATGACACTATAAAGAAGCAAGCAGAGAGCAGCAAAAGTGCAATAGAAGATGAAGAGCAAACAAAGGCAGATAAAGCCAAGGATCAAGTTGTGATGCCAAGCAAGAGAATTGAGAAACTCAAAGAGAAAGACAACCAGCCACACGGTTCAACAGAAGTGACTCAGGGACAGCAACAAATAGGAAAGAGCATCACACCTCCACTGCCATATCCCCAGAGGTTCAACAAAGAAACCAGGGACCAGCATTTTCACAAGTTCCTTGAAACTTTTAAAAAGCTGGAAATCAATATTCCTTTTGCTGAAGCACTTGAGCAAATGCCTCTGTATGCCAAATTTTTGAAGGAGCTTATCAACAAGAAAAGAAGTTGGGATGAGAAGGAACCATACTGCTCACTGAGGAATGCAGGGCTTTGATTCAAAAAGGGTTTCCCCCTAAGCTTGAAGATCCAGGGAGCTTTTTGCTACCTTGCACCATTGGGGAATTAACCATCACTAAAGCAATGTGCGATCTAGGAGCAAGTATCAACTTAATACCATCCTCCTTGGTAAAAAAGCTGCATATAGAGGAAGTTAAACCAGTACAGATATCTCTAGAGCTAGTAGATAAGTCAACAGTATACCCCAGGGGTATGATTGAAAACCTTCTGGTCAAGGTGGACAATTTCATATACCCTGCAGATTTTGTGGTTCTAGATTCAGAAGGGGATGATGGTGACTCTATTATTCTGGGAAGGCCATTCTTGGCCACTGCTAGAGCTATCATAGACATAGAGGAAGGAGAATTAACTCTTAGAATGCATGATAAGAGTGTCACTCTGAAGGTGTTACCAGAAGCACAGTTTGGTAATGAGAAGAAAAACTATATGGAACTTGACAAGGAAGAATCACAGTTAAAGGAAGAAAGCAACAAGGCGATTCACAACAACACCCCAAGGCAAAAGATTGTGCAAACTGATGAAGAAGTCCAAGAGAATATTGGAGTATTAGCCACTGAAAGGATGAAAGATCCCCAAGGTAAGCCTACGGCCAGAAAAGAAAGGTCAACGAAAGAAAGGATGAAACGCAGAAACAAAATAAAAAGGGGTTGGAAGAACAGGAAGATTCCAACAGAGGGGCTTTCCAAAGGTGACAAAGTGCAACTGACATATCAACAGCTGGGAGCAAGCCAACAGACTGATGACTATTACACTGTCAGCAACATACTCTCATTAGAGCACGCTGAAATTGAACACTAGAGAACAAAGAGGAGGATCACAGTCAGGGGAGACAAGCTGAGGCACTACAATCCTCAACCACCATAAAAGAAAACCCCAATGTCAAGCTAGTGACAATAAAAGAGCGCTCCATGGGAGGCAACCCATGATTTAAGATTTATGTCATTTTAAATTCAATAAGCTATGATCATCTGAGCATGAAATTTGTTTTCATGGACTAACTCAATGAATGCAAATTTTTTTTTCATATGCTAAGACTTCTAAAGTTTGGTGTGCCTTCAAGCACACCAAACCAGTGTTACAAATATTTTCACGTTATATGCCTAGCATATGACCAAACACTAAGTTTGGTGTTTCTCTTCTCATGAAAAAAAAAATCATGCATCAATGATCATACATTATCTCTTATTGAGACTTATCAATTAAAAAGAAATCATAGTCTGTGATGAAGGCATCAATTGTGACTTACCACTAGCATCTCACATTTACCCCTTAAGCAAGATACAAGTTTGGTGTTCACCAAACTTTGATGCACGGATTTAGGGACACAATTGATCCTTCATGAAAAAAAAAAATAAGAGAGAGAAAAAGGAAAATTATGATGAAAACATTTCTTATAAATATTTGACCAAGAATGACATTGGGATTTCAATTTCACTAGTTGGAGGGAGAAGAATTACAAGAGGAAGAAGAGCCACAAGAGGAGGAGGAACAGCAGCACATTCCTCTACATAACAATCTGGACATGACTCAAATGCAGGAAGCAATTGGAAGATTATCACAACAGTACATGAGAATTCAAGAAAGGCAAGAGGAATACCATTCACTATACATGAAAAACCAACAAGCACAAGAAGAACGGGAGCTAAGAATGATGAACAAACAAAGTGAATTCGAGTCAAGATTCCTTGTGATGCAAGAAGAACATGCTTTTCAATCTCATGAATCATTTGGAAAGTTGGAACAAATGCAAGCTGAAAATTTGAGGGCTCTCAAAGAGTTCACAACACTCCAAGATGCAAGATATGAAGTCCAAGTCGACTACAACATAAATAGTCAAATCAAGCTGAACTATATTGGAGAGCATCTGCACAACATGGATCCAGCTTTTCCAACTTTTGATGAATTCTTCAAAAGGAGAAGTGAGATAGAAGTAAGCAATGCAATGAAGCTTGAAGATAGAGTAGAGGAAGCAATGAATAGAGCTGGTTTCTGGCGGGATCAACAGACAACAGACATGGACACAGGGAACACCAGCAACCAGGTGTATGAAAGAAGAAAGAAAAAGCATGACAAATAAAAGGTGGACTTGCTCCTTGTTCAGCACTAAGAAAGCATGCATTGTGTCTGTTTTAAGTGGTCCTTGCATCTTTAAGTAGTTGTCATAATTAATAGTCTTTGCATCTTGTTTGTTTCTCTTAGAATAAGTAAGCTAGTCTATGTATGTGCTTGTGTATTTACTTTCACTTAACAAAAAGCATGCTTTGTCCCCTGCATTTTCAATTCAATAAAAGAAATGTTTGAATGTGAAGTGAGATAGTTCTCTGTTAGATAGAAGTAAAATAAAAGTAAGTGGTGGTATGTGTGTGATTGTATAATAGCTCACCTTTAATGAATAAGAACACTAGGATGTCTCCTCTTAAGTAGAAAGTAGCTACTGTCTATGAATCCCAATCGAATAAAAATCCTTGGTTAGAAAGAAAAACAAAAAGAAAGAAAAAAGGGGAGAAAAAGAAATAGCCAAAAAGTGGCAGAACAAAAGAAAAACAAAAAGAAACAAAGCTGGACACCAATAGCTTGAACCTTAGAATATATGCCTGTGGTGTCTTTGTATTAGGATCTGCTTGGATTATTAAGCTCTTTGGAGTGCATCAACACTTGATGACTTGGGTTAACTAACCCGGGATCATCAGCTGAAAGTCCACTATCAAGAGCAACCTAACTACAAGGCATTTAGTAGCCCAAAGAGGTGCTGGGCATCAATGTTCTAAGAAGGAATGTGAGCCAAGTGTCTATAGTGAATAATGTGTCAAGTATAAAGAAAAGGAAATGAACTTGCTACACATGACACTCAAATAAAGCTTATGAACAAGATAATAGCCAAGGATAAAGGAATAATGAGAGGTCATAACAGTATGTTACTTGAAGCTTGAAGGAGGCTTTCTAGGCTTAAAAGTCAATAAGAGGCGAGTGTGTACATATCCACATAAAACCCCATGAACTACCAATAACACTCTACTAGCATGAACATCCTCTTCCATTTCATTCTTTCTTCTCAATAAATCATTTCTTGCTTGGGGACAAGCAAGCTTTAAGTTTGGTGTTGTGATGACAAGTCATCTTAGCCTAGTTTCACTAGCCTCTTTCTTTTGTTTTCAACTGAATTATGCACTTTCTTGAGCCATAAGCAAGCCAATTGGGTAGATTTTCATGTTTCCTTTGATTTAATCAACCATGTATGAATTCATGCTATTTCATGAGGTTTTATGCTATAATTGTCACATATTATGAAAGAATGAATATCTCATGATTTTGAGCATAGCTTTGATGTGTTTGGTTAATTAATGATAGGTGAAGAAAGCTTGGAGAAAGGTTGATGCAAGAAGGAATGGCTAGGAGGAAGAGAGAACAAAAAGTTTGAGCAAAAGTTTGCCTCAAACTTTAGCTCAAACTTTTGGATTAATTGAAAATGAACCAGGAAGCAAAAAGCTGGACCAAAAGTTAGCCTCAAACTTTTTGGCTAACTTTTGGGCAAAAGCTGGAGCAAAAGTTAGCCCCTAACTTTTTGGCTAACTTTTGACATGAAAAACACTCCCTGGATGAGCAAAAGTTTGCGCCAACGTTAGCCCCTAACTTTTTGGCTAACGTTGGCACATGAAAAACACTCCCTGGGCTAGCAAAAGTTTGCGCCAACGTTAGCCCCTAACTTTTTGGCTAACGTTGGCGCCATGAATAAGCAAGAGGAGGCCAACGTTGGAGCAAAAGTTAGACCCCTAACTTTTGCCCCAACGTTGGTATCAGCAAGGAAGGGTGCTGATGTGAAAAGTTGGAGCAAAAGTTAGACCCTAACTTTTACTCCAACTTTTACTCAAGCTTTCATGATTCCAACCCGGTTCAATTCGGTTCTTCTCCAAACTCCAAGAGCAATCAACCAAGGCCTCTATCAACCCAATTCCATCAAGAGCAAAGGCCCAATCGAAGGCTTGAAGACCATTTTAAGAAAGTGTATAAATAGCATAGGATTTAAGTTTTTAAGGGAGCTTCCCTTTTAGTTTTTCAGAATAGCTTTCTTTTGAGTTTTGCTGAGAGCTCACTTTTATTTTTCTTAGCATTGTTGTTTAATTGAAGAGAATTTGGGAGGAAAATTGATCTCTCTTCTTCCTTGTTCTTGCCCAGCACTCTTTACTTTTCTTGTCTTGGATTTTGGGTGGAGAATTGAAGAAATTCTGTTTCAATCTCACCTTGGGATCTTGTTTAATTTTCTTCTTAATTGAATTTCAGTTTCGGTTACTTGCTTCTTCATCTACTTTCTTTGGAATTTACAATCTCCTTTGCAATTGTTCTTGTTGGATCTAGGAAGGCATTGAGATCTAGACTTGGTTTTCTAGTCTCTTGGGTCCTGAGATCTGAATTCCAATTTTACATCCTCTGTTTACTGCTTTCATGCTCATTTTACTTTTCTGGTTTAGATCCGATTCAATCCAAGTCTTCTTCTATTTCTCTGCTTGTTGCAATTTTACATTTCCTTGTTTAATTTCTGCAAATCCAACTCCCCATTCCCTTTACAATTCAAGCCATTTACATTTCTTGCACTTTAAGATTTCGCAATTTACATTTCTTGCGTTCTAAGTTTCTGCCATTTAATTTCTTGTTCTTTAAGATTTAGCACTTTAATTCCTGTTCTCTTTAATTTCATGCCAATTACCCATTCCCTTTACTTTCTATGCAATTTAAATTCTGCAAATCACAAATCTCTCAACCACATCTTGATTCGCTTGACTAAATCAACCACTAAACTGAAATTGCTCAATCCTTCAATCCCTGTGGGATCGAGCTCACTCCCGTGAGTTATTATTACTTGATGCGACCCGGTGCACTTGCTGGTTAAGTTTGGGTGTTTTGGAGAAATTCGTTTTTTCCGCGAAAATATCCCATCACAGACCATTCTCACTCAAAGCATACAATTCCCTTCTTCTCTTCACAACAAAACTGAACATCACTCCAAACACAACCCCCAACTATCTCTTATTCACACACATATTCAATGGCCTCTTCAAGATCAAGGAGAAGACCAGGAAAGGAACCAATGGTGACAGAGCCTCCATCCTATGACATAAAAAGGTTCAAATCCCAATTTCATGAAGCAAGATACAATAGACTCATGAAAACAAAGATTGTCATCCCTGAAATGGGGTTCGAACTAAAGGAGGGAGAATACCCCATTATACGACAAATTACCAAGAAAAGAAGATGGGATCTTCTGTGTCGTCCTCTCACTGATATTAGTGCTGTGATGATAAGGGAATTCTACGCCAATGCAGTTAAGGAGAACGAAAACAGCCCATCGTACAAAAGTTATGTCAGAGGTGTTGAAGTGGACTTTAGCCCACCATCAATCACAGGAGCTCTAAAGTTGAGAACCATAACTTACGATGAGCTTAGCTATGAAGACAGACTGCGTGGTGACAATGATCCTGATGAAATATTGGAGGGATTATGCATTGAAGGAAGAGACTGGGAAAGAGACTCACAGGGAGCCCCGAGTTGTCTGAAGAGACTTGATCTCAGACTTGAGGCAAAGGGGTGGTATGAGGTGGTAAGGGTATCAATACTCCCCACTGCAAATACCTCATCAGTCATAATCAAGAGAGCTCTCCTGACATACTGCATCCTACATGGTGGGGAAATCGACCTTGCCCAACTCATAGCATATAGCATCCAGGAGATGGCCGAAGACACAAATAAATCGGGTAGGCTTGGACACCCAAGCACAACCCTGAGATTGTGTAACAGGGCTGGAGTGCTCTTCGAGGATGAGGATACAGAGAAGGTGAAAGGAACCAGAGGAATTACAAAGAGAAAAATCGAAGGCCTTAATGAAGAAGAAGAGGAAGATCAAGAAGAAGAAAGAACTCACCGAAGAAGAAGGTCACATAGGAGGAACGAACAAGCTCAGGGTGTCATAGATATGAGTCAATTGCAGGAAGTTCTTGATGAAATATCACAACAGAATGCGAAAGAGCAAGAGCAGTATTCAAGGCAACAGGAACTTTATCTGCAACAACAAGAGAAATATCTAGAGCACCAGGAACAATATTCGAAGGACAGGGAGCAAAATGAAGCTTGGCAACACAGAATGGAGGAAAGATTGGAGAGCTGGCAGCAACAATCAATAGCCCAACAACAAGAATTCCAAGCAAATATTCTTGAAGGGCAGAAGGAACAAACAGCAAATCTTAAGGAATTATATGACAAAATGTTTCTAACTCAAGCTAAGTATGGGGAATATACTCACAACCTGTACCAGTGGAAGAATATTCATCACACCATTGGAGAGGTTAGATATGTGCAACAAACAGAGAGTAATGAGGATATGCAAGCAAGATTGGAGTACTTAACCCGATGCATGCCAGTACTAAATCCACAAATCAAATCATTTGAGCAATGCCATGAACTTAGAGACCACCAGGTAGCAAAGTCTCGCTGCTTCACCCAGACAATAATACGAAGATTAGAAGAAGTTGGGCTCTCTGGCCTCACAGATCCTGAATGGGATAGAAGATGTCCTCGTGAAGAAGCTCAAGATTATACACAGACAAGGAAGAAGAGGAAGGGAGAATCCAGAAAATCCAAAAGAATGGAAATGCCTGACAAATAGAGGTGGTGAAACTCCTTTTCTTACTTTTACTTAAATAAGGAAGATGCATGTCTGAAACATGATATGCCTCCAATTGCTTCATGGTTTACTATTTCTTTTGTTTACATTAGAAGTTAGTTAAGAATAGAATAGCTGCATAATTGTTGTTATCACTCATTTAAATTGAATACTTTGTCTTGTTTTCCCTTGCTGTTTGAATAAAAGAAAAGATGTTTGATTTAGAAAAGTAATTGTTCAATGTTGCAAAAGTTAGAATGAAGTTAGTGGTGGTGTGTGTTTGATTCAACTATTAGCTCATGGAATAAATGTTGCAGAATGGCTTGTTTCTTAAAGCTTAAGTTAGTTTGCTGCTATGATCCTTCAAAATAATGAAAGCCCCTTGAAAATAAACCAAAACAGAAAGAAAAAGAAAGAAGAAAAGCCAAAAGTTGGCAAAGAAACAAACAATAAGGCTAGACACCAATAGCTTGGACCCTAGGACATATGCCTGTGGTGTTTATGTACTAGGATATGCTTGGACAAGTAGGTTCTAAGGAGTATCTTAAAGCTTGGCAACTTAGATCAACTGATTTGGGATTGTCAACTGAAAGTCCACAATAAAGAGCAACCTAGCTACAAAACATTTAGTAATCCAAAGAGATGCTGGGCATCAATGATCCTAGGAAGAAAAAGGTGAGCCATGTGTCTGTGGTGAAAAAAATGTTGAGTGAAAATAAGCCAAAGGCCACTGCAACATTTGACACCAAGCCTCTAATAGATAATAAGCTCTGAAATGCAAAAGAAAGCAGAAAAAGCTAACAAGGGGATTAAGAAAAAGGGTAAAGAATCATAGCAGCAACCTTGGTGAACCCTTAAAGAAGCATAGTTATTTTGATAGCAAGTAATAAATGAGCTATTTTTGATCTGCATAAAACCCCATAAACAAAATTCAACTAAGTGCCTAATAAGGACATGCATGCTTATCTATTTCACTCTATCTTCTCTTATGTTTAAGTGCTTGCTTGGGGACAAGCAAGTTTTAAGTTTGGTGTTGTGATGACAAGTCATCTTAGCCTAGTTTCACTAGCCTTTTTCTTTGTTTTTATTAGGTTTTATACACTTTCTTGCATTCTAAGTAAGTAATTTGGGATGAAAATGCATGACTTCCTTGAATCAAACAACCACCATGTAATTAATGCTAAACCATGAGGTTTAAGCTAAATTTAATTGAATTTTAATGATTTATAAACCTTTTGAATTTAGTGATACTTTGATTGGTTGTTTTGATTACTTGTAGGTGAAGAAAGAAAAAAAAGAAGAAAAGCGTGGCTCAAGGAGCGTGCCCAAAGGAAATAAGAAACGTTTCCAAGGGAAGCAAGAAGCGTGCCCAAAGAAAGAGAAAGCGTGGCAAAGGGAAGAAAAAGCATAACCACATTGAGGAAGAAGGAAAGCTAAGTTAAGAAAGCAAACTGAGCTTCACAAGGAATGAAAGGAGAAGGCAAGCTACAAAGCTAAGTTCAAATAGTTAACTGAGCACTAAAGAAAGCAAGGAAATGGTGCAAAGCTAAGTTAACTAAGTTAACTTTATCGGGACCTCTCCATATTAATTCAAGAAGAAATTCCAAGGGATGAAGCCAACAAGATTCGAACCAAGGACCAAGGAGAAGCAAGGAACTCACCTTGCAAGGAAATTCAAGAAGAAATAGCCAAAATGCAACCTCCATGGTTCGAACTTGGAACCATACGCTACTCCTTGCAAGGGAATTCAAGAATAAATAGCTAGAATGCTTCCTCCAGGATTTGAACTTGGGAACTCCTTGAAACATAAGGAAGGAGTGCCACCAAGCTTGCAAGAAAAATTAAGGAAAAATAGCTTAAATGCTTGAGCCAAGTTTCGAACTTGGGAACTCTTGGAAACACAAGGAAGGAGCATCCATCTCTTCCAAAGGAAATTAGCCTCCACTTCCTCCAGCAGGATTCGAACCTGGGACATTGAGGCCATAAGCAAGGCGCTGCACAAGGAAGCTCAGTTGGTTTTTCCAACTGAGCATTGCCTCTCCCCCAAGCCTCCACAATGTGACACGGTCATGACACCAAGAAGCACAATTTTGGCGCACCAAGGAAGGCTATTTTGTGCATCATGACACGGACCAAGGCACCAAGGAGCAAGCCTTGTGCGCACAAGGAGACACGGCCAACACTTAGAGCTAAGTTGGATTTTCCAACTGAGCTCTAGTGTCACACACTCCACCAAGGGCTGGGCACACCAATTTTGGCACACATGGGCAGCATGCTTGAAAGCTAAGTTGGATTTTCCAACTGAGCTTTCCCCTAGAGGTGCAATTTGGGCTAAAAATTGGATTAAAAATCCAATTTAATTAATTTCTTCACCAAATCAAAAGCCCACCCAAATTCCAAAATCCAAGAATAGAAAGTGTATAAATAGGAGTTAGTTTGATGTAATTAGGATTTTTGAACTTTTGGAACTTTTTATTTTTGCTTTTAGACTTTTATTTTGAATTGTCCTGGAGAACTTTTGGCTTTAAGTTTGTAATTTCAGAGAACTTGGAAGGAGAATTGATCTCTCTTCTTCCTTGTTCTTGCTTGAGCACTCTTTTATTTTCTTGCTTTGGATCTTGGGTGGAGAATTGAAGAACTTCTGTTTCAATCTCACCTTGAGATCTTGTTAAATTTTCTGCATAATTGAATTCCAATTTCCATTTACTGCTTCATCTTCTACTCTCTCTGCAATTTACTTTTCTTTGTTTCTTTTGCAATTGTTCTTGTTAGATCAAGGAAGGATTTGAGATCTAGACTTGTTATCTAGTCTCTTCCACTCCTGAGATCTTCAACCTCTTTTACATTGCTGCAATTTAAGCACTGCTTTTCTGTCTTTATAATTCTCAAAGCATTTTTACTCTTCTGTTTGAGATGCATTCTAATTCAATTCATCTTTTGCTTTACTGTTTGATGCAATTTAATCCTGCATGTTTAATTTCTGCAATCCCAACTCCCAATCCCTTTTACAATTCAAGCAATTTACGTTTCTTGCACTTAAAGCTTCAGTCATTTACATTACTTGCAATTTAAGTTTCTGTAATTTAATTTACTTGCACTTTAAGATTCAGCTCCTTTATTTTCCTGCTCTTTAGTTTACTGCAAATTTCCCCTTCCCCTTTACTTTCCATGCAATTTAGCTTCTGCAAATCACAAATCACACAACCAAATCTTGATTCGCTTGACTAAATCAACCACTAAACTAAAATTGCTCAATCCTTCAATCCCTGTGGGATCGACCTCACTCATGTGAGTTATTATTACACTTGCCGGTGAGTTTTGTGTTGGATCGTTTTCCACACATCAAGCACAACGTAAAAAAAAATGGAGGAGCCTGCCGATGATGAGGCCATTACGGCTCGCCTTTAGGTATCCTCCTCGGGATAGCGTCATTTAAAGAACGAGGGTCAGCACAACGTAAAAAAAATAAAAACTAGAAAAAAAAAACGGAAGAGCCTGCCGAAGATGAGGCCATTACAGCTCGTGTTTAGGTGTCTTCCTCGGGATAGCGTCATTTAAAGAACGAGGGTCAGCACAACTTAAAAAAAAAACCGGAGGAGCCTCTCGAAGATGAGGCCATTACGGCTCGTGTTTAGGTGTCCTAGTCAGGATAGCGTCATTTAAAGAACGAGGGTCAGCACAACGTAAAAATAAAAAAGAAAAAAAGGTGGAGCCTACCGAAGATGAGGCCATTATGGCTCGCGTTTAGGTGTCCTCCTCGAGATAGCGTCATTTAAAGAATGAGGGTCAGCACAACGTAAAAAAAAAAAAAAAACCGGAGGAGCCTGCCGATGATGAGGCCATTACGGCTCGCCTTTAGGTGTCCTCCTCGGGATAGCGTTGTTTAAAGAACGAGGGACAGCACAACGTAAAAAAAATAAAAATCAGAAAAAAAACCGGAAGAGCCTGCCGAAGGTGAGGCCATTACGGCTCGTGTTTAGGTGTCCTCCTCGGGATAGCGTCATTTAAAGAACGAGGGTCAGCACAACATAAAAAAAAATAGGAGGAGCCTCCCGAAGATGAGGCCATTACGGCTCACGTTTAGGTGTCTTCCTCAGGATAGCGTCATTTAAAGAACGAGGGTCAGCACAACGTAAAAATAAAAAAATAAAAAAAGAACTAGAGGAGCCTGCCGAAGATGAGGCCATTACGGCTCGCGTTTAGGTGTCCTCCTCGGGATAGCGTCATTTAAAGAACCAGGGTCAGCACAACGAAAAAAAAACGGAGGAGCCTGCCGAAGATAAAAAAAAGGAAAAAAAAAACCGGAGGAGCCTGCCGACGATGAGGCCATTACGGCTCGCCTTTAGTTGTCCTCCTCGGGATAGTGTCATTTAAACAACGAGAGTAAGCACAACGTAAAAAAAATAAAAAAATAAAATAAAAAAATAGAAAAAAAACCGGAGGAACCTGCCGAAGATGTGGTCTTTACGGCTCGCCATTAGGTGTCCTCCTCGGGATAGCGTCATTTAAAGAACGAGGGTCAGCACAACGTAAAAAAAAAAAAAAAAACAACGAAGGAGCCTGCCGATGATGAGGCCATTACGGCTCGCCTTTAAGTATCCTCCTCGCGATAGCATCGTTGAAAGAACGAGGGTCAGCACAACGTAAAAAAAAATAAAAACCAGAAAAAAAAAACGGCAGAGCCTGCCGAAGATGAGACCATTACGGCTCGTGTTTAGGTGTCTTCCTCGGGATAGCGTCATTTAAAGAACGAGGGTTAGCACAACATAAAAAAAAAACTGGAGGAGCCTCCCGAAGATGAGGCCATTACGGCTCGCGTTTAGGTGTCCTCCTCAGGATAACGTCATTTAAATAACGAGGGTCAGCACATTGTAAAAATAAAATAAAATAAAAAACCGGTGGAGCCTACCGAAGATGAGGCCATTACGGCTCGCGTTTAGGTGTCCTCCTCGGGATAGCGTCATTTAAAGAACGAGGGTTAGCACAACGTAAAAAAAAAAAAAAACCGGAGGAGCCAACCAATGATGAGGCGATTACGGCTCGCCTTTAGGTGTCCTCCTTGGGATAGCGTCGTTTAAAAAATGAGGGACAGCACAACGTAAAAAAAATAAAAACCAGAAAACAAAACGGAAGAGCCTGCCGAAGATGAGGCCATTACGGCTCGTGTTTAGGTGTCCTCCTTGGAATAGCGTCATTTAAAGAACGAGGGTCAGCACAACATAAAAAAAAAATCGGAGGAGCCTCCCAAAGATGAGGCCATTACGGCTCGCGTTTATGTGTCCTCCTCAGGATAGCGTCATTTAAAGATGGAGTGTCAGCACAACGTAAAAAAAAAGAAAAAAATAGAACCTGTCGAGGATGAGGCCATTACGGCTCGCGTTTAGGTGTCCTCCTCGGGATAGCGTCATTTAAAGAACGAGGGTCAGTACAACGAAAAAAAAATGGAGCCTGCCGAAAATAAAAAAAAAGGAAAAAAAAACCGGAGGAGCCTGCCGAAGATGAGGCCATTACGGCTCGCCTTTAGTTGTCCTCCTCGGGATAGCGTCATTTAAACAACGAGGGTCAGCACAACGTAAAAAAAAAAAACGGAGGAGCCTGCCGAAGATGAGGCCATTACGGCTCGTGTTTAGGTGTCCTCCTCGGGATAGTGTCATTTAAAGAACGAGGGTCAGCACTAACGTAAAAATATAAAAAAAAAACAGAGGAGCCTACGAAGATGAAGCCATTACAGGTCGCGTTTAGGTGTCCTCCTCGGGATAGCGTCATTTAAAGAACGAGGGTAAGCATCACGTAAAAAAAAAATCACCAGAAAAAAAACCGGAGGTGCCTGCCGAAGATGAGGCCATTACAGCTTGCGTTTAGGTGTCCTACCTGGGATAGCGTCATTTAAAGAACGAGGGTCAGCACAACGTAAAAAAAAACGGAGGAGCCTGCCGAAGATGAGGCCATTACGGCTCGCGTTTAGGTGTACTCCTCGGAATAGCGTCATTTAAAGAACGAGGTTAAAAAAAAAAGAAACCGGAAAAAAACCGGAGGAACCTGCCGAAGATGAGGCCATTACGGATCACCTTTAGGTGTCTTCCTCAGGATAGCATCATTTAAAGAACGAGAGTCAGCATAATGTAAAAAAAAGGAAAAAAATCGGAAAAAAAAAAACCGGAGGAGCCTGCCGAAGATGAGGCTATTACGACTCGCCTTTAGTTCTCCTCCTCGGGATACCGTCATTTAAAGAACGAGGTTCAGCACAACGTTAAAAAAAAAGATAAAACACCAGAAAAAAAAACCGGAGGTGCCTGCCGAAGATGAGGCCGATACGGCTCGCGTTTATGTGTCCTCCTCAGGATAGCGTCATTTAAAGAACGAGGGTCAGCACAACGTAAAAAAAAGGAAAAAAAATCGAAAAAAAAACCGGAGGAGCTTGCCGAAGATGAGGCCATTATGGCTCGCGTTTAGGTATCCTCCTCGGGTTAGCGTCATTTAAAGAACGAGGGTCAGCATAACGTAAAAAAAACACCAGAAAAAAAACCGGAGGTGCCTGCCGAAGATAAGGCCGTTACAGCTCGCATTTAGGTGTCCTACCTAGGATAGTGTCATTTAAAGAACGAGGGTCAGCACAACGTAAAAAAAAAAACCGAAAAAAAAAAAAACGGACGAACCTGCCGAAGATGAGGCCATTATGGCTCGCGTTTAGGTGTCCACCTCGGGATAGCGTCATTTAAAGAACGAGGGTAAAAAAAAAAGAAACCGGAAAAAAACCGGAGGAACCTGCCGAAGATGAGGCCATTAGGCTTGCCTTTAGGTGTCCTCCTCGGGATAGCGTCAATTAAAGAACGAGGGTCAGCATAACGTAAAAAAAAAGAACTGGAGGAGCCTGCCGAAGATGATGCCATTACGGCTCGCGTTTAGGTGTCCTCCCCGGGATAGCGTCATTTAAAAAACGAGGGTCAGCACAACGTAAAAAAAAGGAAAAAAATCGGGAAAAAAAAAACCAGAGGAGCCTGCGAAGATGAGGCCATTACGGCTCGCCTTTATTTGTCCTCCTCGGGATAGCGTCATTTAAAGAACGACGTTCAGCACAACGTAAAAAAAAGATAAAACACCAGAAAAAAAAACCGGAGGTGCCTGTCGAAAATGAGGCCGTTACGGCTCGCATTTAGGTGTCCTCCCTGGGATAGCGTCATTTAAAGTACGAGGGTCAGTACAACGTAAAAAAAAAGGAAAAAAATTGGAAAAAAAACCGGAGGAGCCTGCCGAAGATGAGGCCATTACGGCTCGCCTTTATTTGTTCTCCTCGGGATAGCGCCATTTAAAGAACGAAGGTCAGCACAACGTTAAAAAAAAAAACCGCAAGTGCCTACCGAAGATGAGGCCATTATGGCTCGTGTTTAGGTGTCCTCCTCGGGATAGCATCATTTAAAGAAGGAGGGTCAGCAAAACGAAAAAAAAAAAAAAAACGGGAGGAACCTGCCGAAGATGAGGCCATTACGGCTCGCGTTTAGGTGTCCTCCTCGGGATAGCGTCATTTAAAGAACGAGGGTCAGCACAACGTAAAAATAATAGAAAAAAAAACCGGAGGAGCCTGCCGAAGATGAGGCCATTAGGGCTCGCGTTTAGGTGTCCTCCTCGGGATAGCGTCATTTAAAGAACAAGGGTCAGCACAACGTAAAAAAAAATACCAGAAAAAAAAACCGGAGGTGCCTGCCGAAGATGAGGCCGTTCCAGCTCGCGTTTAGGTGTCCTTCCTGGGATACCGTCATTTAAAGAACGAGGGTCAGCACAACGAAAAAAAAAATGGAGGAGCCTGTCGAAGATGAGGCCATTACGGCTCGCCTTTAGGTGTCCTCCTAGGGATAGCATTTTTTAAAGAACGAGGGTCAGCACAACGTAAAAAAAAAAACCGGAAAAAAAACCGGATGAGCCTGCTGAAGATGAGGCCATTACGGCTCGCGTTTAGGTGTCCTACTCGGAATAGCGTCATTTAAAGAACGAGGGTAAAAAAAAAAGAAACCGGGAAAAAACCGGAGGAACCTGCCGAAGATGAGGCCATTACGGCTCGCCTTTAGGTGTCCTCCTCGGGATAGAGTCATTTAAAGAACGAGGGTCAGCATAACGTAAAAAAAAAAAAAAGAACTGGAGGAGCCTGCCGAAGATAATGCCGTTACGGCTCGCGTTTAGGTGTCCTCCCCGGGATAGCGTCATTTAAAAAACGAGGGTCTGCACAACGTAAAAAAAAGGAAAAAAATCGGAAAAAAAAAAAACCAGAGGAGCCTGCCGAAGATGAGGCCATTACGGCTCGCCTTTATTTGTCCTCCTCGAGATAGCGTCATTTAAAGAACGAGGTTCAGCACAACGTAAAAAAAAAAGATAAAACACCAGAAAAAAAACCGGAGGTGCCTGCCGAAAATGAGGCCGTTACTGCTCGCATTTAGGTGTCTTCCCCTGCCAAAAACTTGGTGCATGAAATTGTGATCTCTAGTAATGGCTCCAAGAACTTGGTGCTCTAATCTCAATTCATAATTTGTCACAACTTCGATACAACTAACCCGCAAGTGCACTGGGTCGTCCAAGTGATAAACCTTACGTGAGTAAGGGTCGATCCCACGGAGATTGTTAGTATGAAGCAAGCTATGGTCACCTTGTAAATCTCAGTCAGGCGGATATAAAATAGTTATGGAGTTTTCGAAAATAATACTAATTAAACAGAAAATAAGGATAGAAACACTTATGTAATTCATTGGTGAGAATTTCAGATAAGCGTGTAGAGATGCTTTCGTTCCTCTGAATCTCTGCTTTCCTGCTGTCTTCATCCAATCCGTCTTACTCCTTTCCATGGCTGGCTTTATGCAAGGGCATCACCGTTGTCAATGGTTACATCCCCTCCTCTTGTGAAAATGGTCCAAATGCTCTGTCACAGCACGGCTAATCATCTGAGGTTCCCGATCATGCTGGAATAGGATTCACCCTCCTTTTGCGTCTGTCACAACGCCCAGCAATCGCGAGTTTGAAGCTCGTCACAGTCATTCAATCCCAGAATCCTACTCAGAATACCACAGACAAGGTTTAGACTTTTCGGATTCTCATGAATGCCGCCATCAATCTAGCTTACACCACGAAGATTATGATTAAGAGATCTAAGAGATACTCATTCAATCTAAGGTAGAACGGAAGTGGTTGTCAGGCACGCGTTCATAGGGAATGATGATGATTGTCACGTTCATCACATTCAGGTTGAAGTGCGAATGAATATCTTAGAAGCGGAATAAGTTGAATTGAATAGAAAAACAGTAGTACTTTGCATTAATCTTTGAGGAACAGCAGAGCTCCACACCTTCATCTATGGAGTGTAGAAACTCTACGGTTAAAAATACATAACTGAAAGGTCCAGGCATGGCCGAATGGCCAGCCCCCAAAACGTGATCACAGGATCAAAAATACAATCCAGGATGTCAAATACAATAATAAAAAGTCCTATTTATAATAAACTAGTTACTAGGGTTTACAGAAGTAAGTAATTGATGCATAAATCCACTTCTGGGGCCCACTTGGTGTGTGTTTGGGTTGAGCTTGAATGTTACACGTGCAGAGGTCATTCTTGGAGTTGAACGCCAGTTTTTGTGCCAGTTTGGGCGTTGAACTCCACTTTGCAACTTGTTTCTGGCGCTGGACGCCAAAATTGTGCAGAGAGCTGGCGTTGAACGCCAGTTTGCTGGAAAGCCCTGGATGTCTACTTTCCAACGCAATTAGAAGCGCGCCATTTTGAGTTCTATAGCTCCAGAAAATCTACTTTGAGTGCAGGGAGGTCAGAATCCAACAGCATCTGCAGTCCTTCTTCAACCTCTGAATCTGATTTTTGCTCAAGTCCCTCAATTTCAGCCAGAAAATATCTGAAATCACAGAAAAACACACAAACTCATAGTAAAGTCCAGAAATGTGAATTTAACATAAAAACTAATAAAAACATCCCTAAAAGTAACTAGATTCTACTAAAAACATACTAAAAATAATGCCAAAAAGCGTATAAATTATCCGCTCATCACAACACCAAACTTAAATTGTTGCTTGTCCCCAAGCAACTGAAAATCAAATAGGATAAAAAGAAGAGAATATACTATAAATTCCAAACTATCAATGAAACATAGCTCCAATTAAATGAGCGGGACTTGTAGCTTTTTGCCTCTTGAATAGTTTTGGCATCTCACTTTATCCATTGAGGTTCAGAATGATTGGCATCTATAGGAACTCAGAGTTCAGATAGTGTTATTGATTCTCCTAGTTCAGTATGATGATTCTTGAACACAGCTATTTTATGAGTCTTGGCCGTGGCCCTAAGCACTTTGTTTTCCAGTATTACCACCGGATACATAAATGCCACAGACACATAATTGGGTGAACCTTTTCAGATTGTGACTCAGCTTTGCTAAAGTCCCCAATTAGAGGTGTCCAGGGTTCTTAAGCACACTCTTCTTTTGCTTTGGACCTTGACTTTAACCGCTCAGTCTCAAGTTTTCACTTGACACCTTCACGCCACAAGCACATGGTTAGGGACAGCTTGGTTTAGCCGCTTAGACCAGGATTTTATTCCTTTAGGCCCTCCTATCCACTGATGCTCAAAGCCTTGGGATCCTTTTTATTTACCCTTGCCTTTTGGTTTTAAGGGTTATTGGATTTTTGCTCCTGCCTTTTGGTTTTAAGGGTTATTGGATTTTTGCTCTTGCCTTTTGGTTTTAAGAGCTTTTGGCTTTTTCTACTTGCTTTTTCTTTTTCTTTCTATTTTTTTCGCTATATTTTTTTTTTCTGCAAGCTTTGTTCCTTGCTGCTTTTTCTTGCTTCAAGAATCAATTTTATGATTTTTCAAATTATCAAATAACATGTCTCCTTATCATCATTCTTTCAAGAGCCAACATATTTAACATTCATGAACAACAACTTCAAAAGACATATGCACTGTTCAAGCATTCATTCAGAAAACAAGAAGCATTGTCACCACATCAATATAATTAAACTAAGTTCAAGGATAAATTCGAAACTCATGTACTTCTTGTTCTTTTGAATTAAAACATTTTTCATTTTAAGAGAGGTGATGGATTCATAGGACATTCATAACTTTAAGACAAAGTTACTAACTACTAATGATCATATAATGAAGACACAAACATAGATAAGCACTTAACATAGAGAAAACGAAAAACAGAAAGTGAGAACAAGGAATGAGTCCACCTTAGTGATGGTGGTGTTTTCTTCTTGAGGAACCAATGATGTCCTTGAGCTCTTCTATGTCTCTTCCTTGTCTTTGTTGCTCCTCCCTCATTGCTTTTTGATCTTATCTGATTTCATGAAGGATGATGGAGTGCTCTTGATGTTCCACCCTTAGTTGTCCCATGTTGGAACTTAATTCTCCTAGGGAGGTGTTGATTTGCTCCCAATAGTTTTGTGGAGGAAAATGCATTTGAGGCATCTCCGGGATCTCATGGTGATGAGCTTCCTGCGCCTCTTGAGCTCTATGAATGGGCTCTCTTGCTTGCTCCATCTTTTTCTTAGTGATGGGCTTCTCTTCCTCAATGTGAATGTCTCCTTCTATGAAAGCTCCAGCTGAGTAACATAGATGGCAAATAAGATGGGGAAAAGCTAGCCTTGCCCCAGGGGAGGGCTTTTCGGCTATTTTGTAGAGTTCAAGGGAGATGACTTCATGAACTTCTACTTCCTCTCCAATCATGATGCTATGGATCATGATGGCCCGATCCACAGTAACTTCAGATCGGTTGCTAGTGGGGATGATGGAGCGTTGGATGAACTCCAACCATCCTCTAGCCACAGGCTTGAGGTCCAGTCTTCTTAGTTGAACCGGCTTGCCTTTGGAGTCAATCTTCCATTGAGCTCCTTCCACACATATGTCCATGAGGACTTGGTCCAACCTTTGATTAAAGTTGACCCTTCTAGTGTACGGGCGCTCATCTCGTTGCATCATAGGCAAGTTAAACGCCAACCTCACATTCTCCGGACTAAAATCTAAGTATTTCCCCCGAACCATTGTAACATAATTCTTTGGATTCGGGTTCTTACTTTGATCATGGTTCCTAGTGATCCATGCATTGGCATAGAACTCTTGAACCATTAGGATGCCGACTTGTTGGATGGGGTTTGTTAGAACTTCCCAACCTCTTCTTTGGATTTCATGTCGGATCTCCGGATACTCATTTCTCTTGAGTTTGAAAGGGACCTCGGGGATCACCTTCTTCTTGGCCACAACATCATAGAAGTGGTCTTGATGGGCTTTGGAGATGAATCTTTCCATCTCCCATGACTCGGAGGTGGAAGCTTTTGTCTTCCCTTTCCCTTTTCTAGAGGATTCTCCAGTCTTAGGTGCCATCAATGGTAATGGAAAAACAAAAAGCTTATGCTTTTACCACACCAAACTTAGAATTTTGCTCGCCCTCGAGCAAGAGAAGAAAGAATAGATGAAGAAGAAGAAGAAAATATGGAGAGGAGGGGGGAGGTGTGTTTCGGCCAAGAAGGGAAATGAGGGTTGTGTTGTGAGAAAATGAGGAAGAATGGAGGGGTATATATAGGGAAGGGAGGGGGGGTAAGTTCAGCCATTTAGGGTGGGTTTGGGTGGGAAATTGATTTTGAATTGTAAAGGTAGGTGGTGTTTATGAGGTAGGTTTATGGGGAAGAGTGGATGGATGTGAGTGGTGAAGAGGTGATGGGGAAGAGAGATTGAGGTGATTGGTGAAGGGTTTTGGGGAAGAGTGTTTATGGGATTGTGTGAAAGAGGGGTGAGAAGAAGTGAGTAGAGATAGGTGGGGATCCTGTGGGGTTCACAGATCCTGAGGTGATCTTGTGGGGTCCACAGATCCTGAGGTGTTCAAGGATTTACAACCTTGCACCAAATTGGGCATGCAAAATGCCCTTGCACACAACTCTGGGCGTTCAGCGCCAGATTGGTGCTTGTTCTGGGCGTTGAACGCTCATTTGTTGCCCATTTCTGGCGTTGAATGCCAGAACCATGCTTGTTCTGGGCGTTCAGCGCCAGCTCTTCTCCAAGGTGCATTTCTAGCATTCAAACGCCCAGATGCTGCCCATTTCTGGCGTTCAGCGCCAGAACCATGCTCTGTTCTAGCGTTGAACACCCAAAACATGCTTCTTACTAGCGTTTAAATGCCAGTAAGGTCTTCCTCCAGGGTGTGATTTTTTTTCTGCTGTTTTTGATTCCGTTTTCAATTTTTTTGATTTATTTTGTGACTCCACATGATCATGAACCTATTAAGACATATAACCAATAAAAATATAATTAAATAAAAGTTGGGTTGCCTCCCAACAAGCGCTTCTTTAATGTCAATAGGTTGACAGTGGGCTCTTATGGAGGCTCACAGATGTGCAGAGCTTTGTTGAGACCTCCCAACACCAAACTTAGAGTTTGGATATGGGGGTTTGACACCAAACTTAGAGTTTGGTTGTGGCCTCCCAACACCAAACTTAGAGTTTGACTGTGGGGGCTTTGTTTGACTCTGCTTTGAGAGAAGCTCTTTATGCTTCCTCTCCATGGATGCAGAGATAGATCCTTGAGTTGTAAACACAAGGTTGTCCTTATTTATTTGAAGGATCAATTCTCCTCTGTCCACATCAATCACAGCTCTTGCTGTGGCTAGGAAGGGTCTTCCAAGGATGATGAATTCATCCTCATCCTTCCCAGTATCTAGGACTATGAAATCAGCAGGGATGTAAAGGCCTTCAACCTTTACTAACACGTCCTCTACTTGTCCATAAGCCTGTTTTCTTGAATTGTCTGCCATCTCTAATGAGATTTTAGTGGATTGCACCCCAAAGATTCCCAGTTTCTCTATTACAGAGAGGGGCATGAGGTTTATTCCTGAACCAAGGTCACACAGAGCCTTAAAGATCATGGTGCCTATGGTACAAGGTATTAAGAACTTTCCAGGATCCTGTTTCTTCTGAGGCAATGTCAGTTGATCCAGATCACTTAGTTCATTAGTGAACAAGGGAGGTTCATCTTCCCAAGGTTCAATGCCAAATAATTTGGCATTCAGCTTCATGATTGCACCAAGGTACTTGGTGACTTGTTCCTTAGTGACATCCTCATTCTCTTCAGAAGAGGAATACTCATCAGAGCTCATGAATGGCATATGGAGGTTTAATGGAATCTCTATGGTCTCTAGTTGAACCTCAGATTCTTTTGGTTCCTCAGAGGAAAACTCCTTATTGGTCACTAGACGTCCCAGGAGGTCTTCCTCACTGGGATTCATGTCCTCTCCTTCCTTTACAGGTTCGGCCATGGTGATTAATTCAATGGCCTTGCACTCTCCTTTTGGATTTTCTTCTGTATTGCTTGGGAGAGTACTAGGAGGAATTTCAGTGATCCTTTTACTCAGCTGGCCCACTTGTGCTTCCAAATTTCTAATGGATGACCTTGTTTCATTCATGAAACTCACAGTGGCCTTAGATAGATCAGAGACTAAGTTTGCTAGATTAGAAGTATTTTGTTCAGAGTTCTCTGTCAATTGCTGAGTGGATGATGGAAAAGGTTTACTATTGTTAAACCTGTATCTTCCACCATTATTAAAGCCTTGTTGAGGCTTTTGTTGATCCTTCCATGAGAGATTTGGATGATTTCTCCATGATGGATTATAGGTGTTTCCATAAGGTTCACCTAAGTAATTCACCTCTGCTATTGCAGGGTTCTCAGGATCATAAGCTTCTTCTTCAGAAGATGCCTCTTGAGTACTGTTAGATGCAGCTTGCATTCCATTCAGACTCTGAGAAATCATATTGACTTGCTGAGTCAATATTTTGTTCTGAGCCAATATGGCATTCAGAGTATCAATTTCAAGAACTCCCTTCTTCATAGGCGTCCCATTACTTACAGGATTCCTCTCAGAAGTGTACATGAACTGGTTATTAGCAACCATGTCAATGAGTTCTTGAGCTTCTGCAGGCATTTTCTTTAGGTGAATGGATCCACCTACAAAAGTATCCAATGACATCTTTGATAGCTCAGATAAACCATCATAGAATATATCCAGGATGGTCCATTCTGAAAGCATGTCTGAAGGACACTTTTTGGTCAGCTGCTTATATCTTTCCCAAGCTTCATAGAGGGATTCACCTTCTTTATGTCTGAAGGTCTGAACATCCACTCTAAGCTTGCTCAGTTTTTGAGGAGGAAAGAACTTGGCTAAGAAAGTCATGACCAGCTTATCCCAAGAGTTCAGGCTATCTCTGGGTTGAGAATCCAACCACACTCTAGCTCTGTCTCTTATAGTAAAAGGGAAAAGCATGAGCTGTAGACTTCAGGATCTATTCCATTAGTCTTAACAGTATCATATATCTGCAAGAATTCAGTTAAGAACTGAAAAGGATCTTCAGATGGAAGTCCATGAAACTTGCAGTTCTGCTGCATCAGAGAAACTAGCTGAGGTTTCAGCTCAAAGTTGTTTGCTCCAATGGCAGGAATGGAGATGCTTCTTCCATGTAAATTGGAATTAGGTGTAGTAAAGCCACCAAGCATTCTCCTTGCATTATTATTATTTTCGGCTGCCATCTCCTCTTCCTGTTCGAAATTTTCAATAAGGTTGTCTCTGGATTGTTGTAATTTAGCTTCCCTTAGTTTCCTCTTCAGAGTCCTTTCATGTTCTGGATCAGCTTCAACAAGAATGTCTTTTTCCTTGTTCCTGCTCATAAGAAAGAGAAGAGAACAAGAAAAGAAGAGGAATCCTCTATGTCACAGTAAAGAGGTTCCTTATTGTTAGTAGAAGAAGAAAAGGAATAGGGGTGAAGAAAAATGAAGAATCCAAACACAAGGGTAAGGCTAGGAGCAGTGATGTGAGATGAAGAGAAGTGTTAGTAGATGAATAAATAATTAGAATAAGATGAGAGAGGGAAAATTTAGAAAATAATTTTTTTTTTAAAAAGAGTTAGTGATTTTTGAAAATAGTTTTTGAAAAAGGTTAGTAGTCTTTGAAAATTAAAATCAAAAATTAAAATAATTAGTTAATTAAAAAGAATTTTTTAAAAAGAGGGAATATATTTTCGAAAATTAGAGAGAGAGAGTTAGTTAGGTAGTTTTGAAAAAAGATAAGAAACAAACAAAAAGTTAGTTAGTTAGTTGAAACAAATTTTGAAAATATAAGAAGTTAGGAAGTTAGAAAAGATATTTTGAAATCAAATTTTTGAAAAAGATAAGATAAGAAGATATTTTTGAAAAGATATGATTGAAATTAGTTTTGAAAAAGATTTGATTTTTTTAAAAATCACAATTAATGACTTGATTCACAAGAAATCACAAGATATAATTCTAGAACTCAAAGTTTGAATCTTTCTTAACAAGTAAGTAGCAAACTTGAAATTTTTGAATCAAAACATTAATTGATGATGTTATTTTCGAAAATTATGATATAAAATTAAGAAAAAGATTTTTGAAAAATATTTTTATAATTTTTGAAAATAACTAAGAAAAATGAAAAAGATTTGATTTTTGAAAAAAGATTTTGAAAAAGATAAGAATTTTAAATTGAAAATTTGATTTGACTCATAAAAACAACTAGATTTTAAAAATTTTTGAAAAAGTCAAATCTAATTTTCGAATTTTTAAGAGAGAAAAAGGGAAAGATATTTTTTTATTTTTGAATTTTTAATGATGAGAGAGGGAAACATGAAATATGATGCAATGCATGAAATTTTTAGATTAAAACAATGAATGCATGCAAGAATGCTATGAATGTCAAGATGAACACCAAGAACACCTTGAATGTCAAGATGAACATCAAGACTTATTTTTGAAAATTTTTATATGCAAAGAAAACATGCAAGACACCAAACTTAGAAATCTTTCATGTTTAGACACTATGAATGCAAAAATGCACATGAAAAACAAGAAAAGCTGCAAAACAAGAAAACATCAAGATCAAACAAGAGGACTTACCAAGAACAACTTGAAGATCATGAAGAACACCATGAATGCATGAATTTTTCGAAAAATGCAAGATGAATATGCAATTGACACCAAACTTTCAACTTGACTCAAGACTCAAACAAGAAACATGAGATATTTTTTATTTTTATGATTTTATGATTTTTTTGTATTTTCTTTTAATTTTTTTCGAATATCATTTTGAAAAAAAAAATAAGGATTCCAAAATTTTTAATATGAATTCCAGGAATCTTATGCTCTTTAGTCTAAAGCTCCAATCAAAGGGTCAGGCATGGCATAATAGCCAGCCAAGCTTTAGTATGTAACTCAGACATGACACGCCTGACATTCCCTACAGCCAGCCAGGCTTCAACACGCTTCATGAAACACTAGAATTCATTCTTAAAAATTCTGAAGAAAAATATATTTTTGAAAATATTTTTATTTTAAATTTTTTTTTTTCGAAAACAAAGGAGAAATTTTTGAAAGATTTTTTTTTTGAAAAATTTTTGAAAACAAAACAAAAAGAAAATTACCTAATCTGAGCAACAAGATGAACCGTCAGTTGTCCAAACTCGAACAATCCCCGGCAACGGCACCAAAAACTTGGTGTTGTTGCCGGACCAACTTGGCACTGATGTTACCGGACCAAAACTTGCTAAAAACTCGAACAATCCCCGGCAACGGTGCCAAAAACTTGGTGCATGAAATTGTGATCCCTGGTAATGGCTCCAAGAACTTGGTGCTCTAATCTCAATTCATAATTTGTCACAACTTCGATACAACTAACCAGCAAGTGCACTGGGTCGTCCAAGTAATAAACCTTACGTGAGTAAGGGTCGATCCCACGGAGATTGTTGGTATGAAGCAAGCTATGGTCACCTTGTAAATCTCAGTCAGGCGGATATAAAATAGTTATGGAGTTTTCGAAAATATTACTAATTAAACAGAAAATAAGGATAGAAATACTTATGTAATTCATTGGTGAGAATTTCAGATAAGCATGTAGAGATGCTTTCGTTCCTCTGAATCTCTGCTTTCCCGCTGTCTTCATCCAATCAGTCTTACTCCTTTCCATGGCTGGCTTTATGCAAGGGCATCACCGTTGTCAATGGTTACATCCCCTCCTCTTGTGAAAATGGTCCAAATGCTCTGTCACAGCATGGCTAATCATCTGAGGTTCCCGATCATGCTGGAATAGGATTCACCCTCCTTTTGCGTCTGTCACTACGCCCAGCAATCGCGAGTTTGAAGCTCGTCACAGTCATTCAATCCCAGAATCCTACTCGGAATACCACAGACAAGGTTTAGACTTTTCGGATTCTCATGAATGCCGCCATCAATCTAGCTTACACCACGAAGATTCTGATTAAGAGATCTAAGAGATACTCATTCAATCTAAGGTAGAACGGAAGTGGTTGTCAGGCACGCGTTCATAGGGAATGATGATGATTGTCACGTTCATCACATTCAGGTTGAAGTGCGAATGAATATCTTAGAAGCGGAATAAGTTGAATTGAATAGAAAAATAGTAGTACTTTGCATTAATCTTTGAAGAACAGCAGAGCTCCACACCTTAATCTATGGAGTGTAGAAACTCTACCGTTAAAAATACATAAGTGAAACGTCCAGGCATGGCCGAATGGCCAGCCCCCAAAACGTGATCACAGGATCAAAAATACAATCTAGGATGTCAAATACAATAGTAAAAAGTCCTATTTATAATAAACTAGTTACTAGGGTTTACAGAAGTAAGTAATTGATGCATAAATCCACTTCTGGGGCCCACTTGGTGTGTGCTTGGGCTGAGCTTGAATGTTACACGTGCAGAGGTCATTCTTGGAGTTGAACGCCAGTTTTTGTGCCAGTTTGGGCGTTGAACTCCACTTTGCAACTTGTTTCTGGCGCTGGACGCCAGAATTGGGCAGAGAGCTGGCGTTGAACGCCAGTTTGCATCATCTAAACTTGGGCAAAGAATGGACTATTAAATATTGCTGGAAAGCCCTGGATGTCTACTTTCCAACGCAATTGGAAGCGCGCCATTTTGAGTTCTATAGCTCCAGAAAATCCACTGAGTGCAGAGAGGTCAGAATCGAACAGCATCTGCAGTCCTTCTTCAACCTCTGAATTTGATTTTTGCTCAAGTCCCTCAATTTCAACCAGAAAATACCTGAAATCACAGAAAAACACACAAACTCATAGTAAAGTCCAAAAATGTGAATTTAACATAAAAACTAATAAAAACATCCCTAAAAGTAACTAGATTCTACTAAAAACATACTACAAACAATGCCAAAAAGCGTATAAATTATCCGCTCATCACAACACCAAACTTAAATTGTTGCTTCTCCCCAAACAACTGAAAATCAAATAGGATAAAAAGAAGAGAATATACTATAAATTCCAAACTATCAATGAAACATAGCTCCAATTAAATGAGCGGAACTTGTAGCTTTTTGCCTCTTGAATAGTTTTGGCATCTCACTTTATCCATTGAGGTTCAGAATGATTGGCATCTCGCATTTAGGTGTCCTCCACGGGATAGCGTCATTTAAAAAACGAGGGTCAGCACAACGTAAAAAAAAGGAAAAAAATCGAAAAAAAAAACCAGAGGATCCTGCCGAAGATGAGGCCATTACGGCTCGCCTTTATTTGTCCTCCTCGGGATAGCGTCATTTAAAGAACGAGGTTCAGCACAACGTAAAAAAAAAACCAGAGGTGCCTGCCGAAAATGAGGCCGTTACGGCTCGCATTTAGGTGTCCTCCCCGGGATAGCATCATTTAAAGTACGACGGTCAGCACAACGTAAAAAAAAAGGAAAAAAAATTGGAAAAAAAAACTGGAGGAGCCTGCCGAAGATGAAGCCATTACGACTCGCCTTTATTTGTCCTCCTCGGGATAGTGCCATTTAAAGAACGAAGGTCAGCACAACGTTAAAAAAAAAAACCGCAAGTGCCTACCGAAGATGTGGCCATTACGGCTCGCGTTTAGGTGTCCTCCTCAGGATAGCGTCATTTAAATAACGACGGTCAGCACAACGTAAAAATAATAGAAAAAAAAACCGGAAGAGCCTGCCGAAGATGAGGCCATTACGGCTCGCGTTTAGGTGTCCTCCTCGGGATAGCATCATTTAAAGAACGAGGGTCAGCACAACGTAAAAAAAAACACTAGAAAAAAAAACCGGAGGTGCCTACCGAAGATGAGGCCGTTACAGCTCGCGTTAAGGTGTCCTACCTGGGATAGCGTCATTTAAAGAACGAGGGTCAGCACAACGTAAAAAAAAACGGAGGAGCCTGTCGAAGATGAGGCCATTACGGCTCACCTTTAGGTGTCCTCCTAGGGATAGCATTTTTTAAAGAACGAGGGTCAGCACAACGTAATAAAAAACTGGAAAAAAAACCGGAGGAGCCTGCCGAAGATGAGGCCATTACGGCTCGCGTTTAGGTGTCTTACTCGGGATAGCGTCATTTAAAGAACGAGGGTAAAAAAAAGAAACCGGGAAAAAACCAGAGGAACCTGCCGAAGATAAGGCCATTACGGCTCGCCTTTAGGTGTCCTCCTCGGGATAGCGTCATTTAAACAATGAAGGTCAGCATAACGTAAAAAAAAAAAAGAACTGGAGGAGCCTGCCGAAGTTGATGCCGTTACGGCTCGCGTTTAGGTGTCCTCCCCGGGATAGTGTCATTTAAAAAACGAGGGTCAGCACAACGTAAAAAATAGCAAAAAAATTAGAAAAAAAAAACCAGAGGAGCCTGCCGAAGATGAGGCCATTACGGCTCGCCTTTATTTGTCCTCCTCGGGATAGCGTCACTTAAAGAACGAGGGTCAGCACAACGTAAAAAAAAGATAAAACACCAGAAAAAAAACGGGAGGAACCTGCCGAAGATGAGGCCATTACGGCTCGCGTTTAGGTGTCCTCCTCGGGATAGCGTCACTTAAAGAACGAGGGTCAGCACAACGTAAAAAAAATGGAGGAGCCTGCCGAAGATAAAAAAAGGAAAAAAAAAACGGAGGAGCCTGCCGAAGATGAGGCCATTACGGCTCGTGTTTAGGTGTCCTCCACGGGATAGCGTCATTTAAAGAACGAGAGTCAGCACCACGTAAAAATTAAAAAAATAGAAAAAAAACCGGAGGAGCCTGCCGAAGATGTATTCATTACGGCTCGCCTTTAGGTGTCTTCCTCGGGATAGCGTCATTTAAAGAACGAGGGACAGCACAACGTAAAAATAATAGAAAAAAAAAACCGGAGGAGCCTGCCGAAGATGAGGCCATTACGGCTCGCGTTTAGGTGTCCTACTCGGGATAGCGTCATTTAAAGAACGAGGGTAAAAAAAAGAAACCGGGAAAAAACCAGAGGAACCTGCCGAAGATAAGGCCATTACGGCTCGCCTTTAGGTGTCCTCCTCGGGATAGCGTCATTTAAAGAATGAAGGTCAGCATAACGTAAAAAAAAAAAAGAACTGGAGGAGCCTGCCGAAGTTGATGCCGTTACGGCTTGCGTTTAGGTGTCCTCCCCGGGATAGTGTCATTTAAAAAACGAGGGTCAGCACAACGTAAAAAATAGCAAAAAAATTAGAAAAAAAAAAAACATAGGAGCCTGCTGAAGATGAGGCCATTACGGCTCGCCTTTATTTGTCCTCCTCGGGATAGCGTCACTTAAAGAACGAGGGTCAGCACAACGTAAAAAAAAGATAAAACACGAGAAAAAAAACGGGAGTAACCTGCCGAAGATGAGGCCATTACGGCTCGCGTTTAGGTGTCCTCCTCGGGATAGCGTCACTTAAAGAACGAGGGTCAGCACAACGTAAAAAAAATGGAGGAGCCTGCCGAAGATAAAAAAAGGAAAAAAAAAACGGAGGAGCCTGCCGAAGATGAGGCCATTACGGCTCGTGTTTAGGTGTCCTCCTCGGGATAGCGTCATTTAAAGAACGAGAGTCAGCACCACGTAAAAATTAAAAAAATAGAAAAAAAACCGGAGGAGCCTGCCGAAGATGTAGCCATTACGGCTCGCCTTTAGGTGTCCTCCTCGGGATAGCGTCATTTAAAGAACGAGGGACAGCACAACGTAAAAATAATAGAAAAAAAAACCGGAGGAGCCTGCCGAAGATGAGGCCATTACGGCTCGCGTTTAGGAGTCCTCCTCGGGATAGCGTCTTTTAAAGAACGAGGGTCAGCACAACGTAAAAAAAAAAAAAAAAAAAAAACCGGAGGAGCCTGCCGAAGATGAGGCCATTACGGCTCGCCTTTATGTGTCCTCCTCGGGATAGCATCATTTAAAGAACGAGGGTCAGCACAACGTAAAAAAAAAATAAAATAAAATAAAAAAATAAAAAAAACCGGAAAAAAAACCGGAGGAACCTGCCGAAGATGAGGTCTTTACGGCTCGCCTTTAGGTGTCCTCCTCGGGATAGCGTCATTTAAAGAACGAGGGTCAGCACAACGGAAAAAAAATAAAAACCAGAAAAAAAAACCGGAAGAGCCTGCCGAAGATGAGGCCATTACGGCTCGTGTTTAGGTGTCTTCCTCGGGATAGCGTCATTTAAAGAACGAGAGACAGCACAACATAAACAAAAAAAAAACGGAGGAGCCTCCCGAAGATGAGGCCATTATGGCTCGCGTTTAGGTGTCCTCCTCAGGATAGCGTCATTTAAATAACGAGAGTCAGCACAACGTAAAAATAAAAAATAAAAAAAAAAACCGGTGGAGCCTACCGAAGATGAGGCCATTACGGCTCGCGTTTAGGTGTCCTCCTCAGGATAGCGTCATTTAAAGAACGAGGTTCAGCACAACTTAAAAATAAAAAAATAAAAAAAGAACCGGAGGAGCCTGCCGAAGATGAGGCCATTACGGCTCGTGTTTAGGTGTCCTCCTCGGGACAGCGTCATTTAAAGAACGAGGGTCAGCACAACATAAAAAAAAATCGGAGGAGCCTCCCGAAGATGAGGCCATTACGGCTCGCGTTTGGGTTTCCTCCTCAGGATAGCGTCATTTAAAGAACGAGGGTCAGCACAACGTAAAAATAAAAAAATAAAAAAAGAACCGGAGGAGCCTGCGAAGATGAGGCCATTACGACTCGCGTTTAGGTGTCCTCCTCGGGATAGCGTCATTTAAAGAACGAGGGTTAGCACAACGTAAAAAAAAAGCAAAAAACCGGAGGAGCGTGCTGAAGATGAGGCCATTACGACTCGTGTTTAGGTCTCCTCCTCGGGATAACGTCATTTAAAGAAGGAGGGTCAGCACAAAGTAAAAAAAAAGAAAAAAACGGGAGGAACCTGTCGAAGATGAGGCCATTATGGCTCGCGTTTAGGTGTCCTCCTCAGTATAGCGTCATTTAAAGAACGAGGGTCAGCACACCGAAAAAAAAATGGAGGATCCTGCCGAAGATAAAAAAAGGAAAAACAACCAGAGGAGCCTGCCGAAGATGAGGCCATTACGGCTCGCCTTTAGTTGTCCTCCTCGGGATAGCGTCATTTAAACAACGAGTGTCAGCACAACGTAAAAAAAAAAACACTAGAAAAAAAAACTGGAGTTGTCTGCCGAAGATGAGGCCGTTACAGCTCGCGTTAAGGTGTCCTACCTGGGATAGCGTCATTTAAAGAACAAGGGTCAGCACAACGTAAAAAAAAAACGGAGGAGCCTGTCGAAGATGAGGCCATTACGGCTCACCTTTAGGTGTCCTCCTAGGGATAGCATTTTTTAAAGAACGAGGGTCAGCACAACGTAAAAAAAACCGGAAAAAAACTGGAGGAGCCTGCCGAAGATGAGGCTATTATGGCTCGCGTTTAGGTGTCCTACTCGGGATAGCATCATTTAAAGAACGAGGGTAAAAAAAAGAAACCGGGAAAAAACCAGAGGAACCTGCCGAAGATGAGGCCATTACTGCTCGCCTTTAGGTGTCCTCCTCGGGATAGCGTCATTTAAAGAACGAAGGTCAGCATAACGTAAAAAAAAAGAACTGGAGGAGCCTGCCGAAGATGATGCCGTTACGGCTCGCGTTTAGGTGTCCTCCCCGGGATAGTGTCATTTAAAAAACGAGGGTCAGCACAACGTAAAAAAAAAGCAAAAAAATCAGAAAAAAAAACCAGAGGCGCCTGCCGAAGATGAGGCCATTACGGCTCGCCTTTATTTGTCCTCCTCGGGATAGCGTCATTTAAAGAACGAGGTTCAGCACAACGTAAAAAAAAAAGATAAAACACTAGAAAGAAAACGGGAGGAACCTGTTGAAGATGAGGCCATTACGGCTCGCGTTTAGGTGTCCTCCTCGGGATAGCGTCACTTAAAGAACGAGGGTCAGCACAACTTAAAAAAATGGAGGAGCCTGCCGAAGATAAAAAAAGGAAAAAAAACGGAGGAGCCTGCCGAAGATGAGGCCATTACGGCTCGTGTTTAGGTGTCCTCCTTGGGATAGCGTCATTTAAAGAATGAGAGTCAGCACCATGTAAAAATTAAAAAAATAGAAAAAAAAAAACCGGAGGAGCCTGCCGAAGATGTAGCCATTACGGCTCGCCTTTAGGTGTCCTCCTCGGGATAGCGTCATTTAAATAATGAGGGACAGCACAACGTAAAAATAATAGAAAAAAAAAACCGAAGGAGCCTGCCGAAGATGAGGCCATCTCGCCTTTAGGAGTCCTCCTCGGGATAGCGTCTTTTAAAGAACGAGGGTCAGCACAACGTAAAAAAAAAAAAAAATCGGAGGAGAATGTCGAAGATGAGGCCATTACGGCTCGCCTTTATGTGTCCTCCTCGGGATAGCATCATTTAAAGAATAAGGGTCAGCACAACTTAAAAAAAAATAAAAAAATAGAAAAAACCGGAAAAAAAACCGGAGGAACCTGCCAAAGATGAGGTCTTTACGGCTCGCCTTTAGGTGTCCTCCTCGAAATAGCGTCATTTAAAGAACGAGGGTCAGCACAACGGAAAAAAAATAAAAACCAGAAAAAAAAAACCGGAAGAGCCTGCCGAAGATGAGGCCATTACGGCTCGTGTTTAGGTGTCTTCCTCGGGATAGCGTCATTTAAAGAACGAGCGACAGCACAACATAAACAAAAAAAAAAACGGAGGAGCCTCCCGAAGATGAGGCCATTACGGCTCGCGTTTAGGTGTCCTCCTCAGGAGAGCGTCATTTAAATAATGAGAGTCAGCACAACGTAAAAATAAAAAAATAAAAAAAGAACCGGAGGAGCCTGCCGAAGATGAGGCCATTACGGCTCGTGTTTAGCTGTCCTCCTCGGGATAGCGTCATTTAAAGAACGAGGGTCAGCACAACGTAAAAATAAAAAAATAAAAAAAGAACCGGAGGAGCCTGCCGAAGATGAGGCCATTACGGCTCGTGTTTAGGTGTCCTCCTCGGGATAGCGTCATTTAAAGAACGAGGGTCAGCACAACATAAAAAAGAAAATCGGAGGAGCCTCCCGAAGATGAGGCCATTATGGCTCGTGTTTAGGTTTCCTCCTCAGGATAGCGTCATTTAAAGAACGAGGGTCAGCACAACGTAAAAATAAAAAAATAAAAAAAGAACCGGAGGAGCCTGCGAAGATGAGGCCATTACGACTCGCGTTTAGGTGTCCTCCTCGGGATAGCGTCATTTAAAGAACGAGGGTTAGCACAACGTAAAAAAAAAAGAAAAAAACCGGAGGAGCCTGCTGAAGATGAGGCCATTACGACTCGTGTTTAGGTGTCCTCCTCGGGATAACGTCATTTAAAGAAGGAGGGTCAGCACAAAGTAAAAAAAAAAAAGAAAAAAACGGGAGGAACCTGTCGAAGATGAGGCCATTATGGCTCGCGTTTAGGTGTCCTCCTCGGGATAGCGTCATTTAAAGAACGAGGGTCAGCACAACGAAAAAAAATGGAGGATCCTGCCGAAGATAAAAAAAAAAAAGCAAAAACAACCGGAGGAGCCTGCCGAAGATGAGGCCATTACGGCTCGCCTTTAGTTGTCCTCCTCGGGATAGCGTCATTTAAACAACGAGGGTTAGCACAACGTAAAAAAAAATAAAAAAATAAAATAAAAAAAATAGAAAAAAATGGAAAAAAACTGGAGGAACCTGCCGAAGATGAGGTCTTTACGGCTCGCCTTTAGGTGTCCTCCTCGGGATAGCGTCATTTAAAGAACGAGGGTCAGCACAACATAAAAAAAAAAAAAAACAGAGGAGTCTGCCGATGATGAGGCCATTACGGCTCGCCTTTTGGTATCCTCCTCGGGATAGCGACGTTTAAAAAATGAGGGTCAGCACAACGTAAAAAAAATAAAAACCAGAAAAAAAAAACCGGAAGAGCCTGTCGAAGATGAGGCTATTACGGCTCGTGTTTAGGTATCTTCCTCGGGATAGCGTCATTTAAAGAACAAGGGTCATCACAACATAAAAAAAAAAAAAAAACCGGAGGATCCTCCCGTAGATGAGGCCATTACGGCTCGCGTTTAAGTGTCCTCCTTAGGGTAGCGTCATTTAAATAACGAGGGTCAGCACATTGTAAAAATAAAAAAATAAAAAAAAACCGGTGGCGCCTATCGAAGATGAGGCCATTACGGCTCGCGTTTAGGTGTCCTCCTCGGGATAGCGTCATTTAAAGAACGAAGGTCAGCACAACGTTAAAAAAAAACCGCAAGTGCCTGCCGAAGATGAGGCCATTACGGCTCGTGTTTAGGTGTCCTCCTCGGGATAGCGTCATTTAAAGAAGGAGGGTCAGCAAAACGAAAAAAAAAAAAGAAAAAAAAAACGGGAGGAACCTGCCGAAGATGAGGCCATTACGGCTCGCGTTTAGGTGTCCTCCTCGGGATAGCGTCACTTAAAGAACGAGGGTCAGCACAACGTAAAAAAAAATGGAGGAGCCTGCCGAAGATAAAAAAAAGGAAAAAAAAATGGAGGAGCCTGCCGAAGATGAGGCCTTTACGGCTCGGCTTTATGTGTCCTCCTCGGGATAGCATCATTTAAAGAACGAGGGTCAGCACAACGTAAAAAAAATAAAAAAATAATAAAAACCGGAAAAAAACCGGAGGAACCTGCCGAAGATGAGGTCTTTACGGCTCGCCTTTAGGTGTCCTCCTCGAGATAGCGTCATTTAAAGAACGAGGGTCAGCACAACGGAAAAAAAATAAAAACCAGAAAAAAAACCGGAAGAGCCTGCCGAAGATGAGGCCATTACGGCTCGTGTTTAGGTGTCTTCCTCGGGATAGCGTCATTTAAAGAACGAGGGACAGCACAACGTAAACAAAAAAAAAACCGGAGGAGCCTTCCGAAGATGAGGCCATTACGGCTCGCGTTTAGGTGTCCTCCTCAGGATAGCGTCATTTAAATAACGAGAGTCAGCACAACGTAAAAATAAAAAAATAAAAAAAAAACCGGTGGAGCCTACCGAAGATGAGGCCATTACGGCTCGCGTTTAGATGTCCTCCTCAGGATAGCATCATTTAAAGAACGAGGGTCAGCACAACATAAAAATAAAAAAATAAAAAAAGAACCGGAGGAGCCTGCCGAAGATGAGGCCATTACGGCTCGTGTTTAGGTGTCCTCCTCGGGATAGCGTCATTTAAAGAACGAGAGTCAGCACAACATAAAAAAGAAAATCGGAGGAGCCTCCCGAAGATGAGGCCATTATGGCTCGTGTTTAGGTTTCCTCCTCAGGATAGCGTCATTTAAAGAACGAGGGTCAGCACAACGTAAAAATAAAAAAATAAAAAAAGAACCGGAGGAGCCTGCGAAGATGAGGCCATTACGACTCGCGTTTAGGTGTCCTGCTCGGGATAGCGTCATTTAAAGAACGAGGGTTAGCACAACGTAAAAAAAAAAAGAAAAAAACCGGAGGAGCCTGCTGAAGATGAGGCCATTACGACTCGTGTTTAGGTGTCCTCCTCGGGATAACGTCATTTAAAGAAGGAGGGTCAGCACAAAGTAAAAAAAAAAAAAGAAAAAAACGGGAGGAACCTGTCGAAGATGAGGCCATTAGGGCTCGCGTTTAGGTGTCCTCCTCGGGATAGCGTCATTTAAAGAACGAGGGTCAGCACAACGAAAAAAAATGGAGGATCCTGCCGAAGATAAAAAAAAAAAAGCAAAAACAACCGGAGGAGCCTGCCGAAGATGAGGCCATTACGGCTCGCCTTTAGTTGTCCTCCTCGGGATAGCGTCATTTAAACAACGAGGGTTAGCACAACGTAAAAAAAAATAAAAAAATAAAATAAAAAAAATAGAAAAAAATGGAAAAAACTGGAGGAACCTGCCGAAGATGAGGTCTTTACGGCTCGCCTTTAGGTGTCCTCCTCGGGATAGCGTCATTTAAAGAACGAGGGTCAGCACAACATAAAAAAAAAAAAAAACAGAGGAGTCTGCCGATGATGAGGCCATTACGGCTCGCCTTTTGGTATCCTCCTCGGGATAGCGACGTTTAAAAAATGAGGGTCAGCACAACGTAAAAAAAATAAAAACCAGAAAAAAAAAACCGGAAGAGCCTGTCGAAGATGAGGCCATTACGGCTCGTGTTTAGGTATCTTCCTCGGGATAGCGTCATTTAAAGAACAAGGGTCATCACAACATAAAAAAAAAAAAAAAAACCGGAGGATCCTCCCGTAGATGAGGCCATTACGGCTCGCGTTTAAGTGTCCTCCTTAGGGTAGCGTCATTTAAATAACGAGGGTCAGCACATTGTAAAAATAAAAAAAAAAAAAAAACTGGTGGCGCCTATCGAAGATGAGGCCATTACGGCTCGCGTTTAGGTGTCCTCCTCGGGATAGCGTCATTTAAAGAACGAAGGTCAGCACAACGTTAAAAAAAAACCGCAAGTGCCTGCCGAAGATGAGGCCATTACGGCTCGTGTTTAGGTGTCCTCCTCGGGATAGCGTCATTTAAAGAAGGAGGGTCAGCAAAACGAAAAAAAAAAAAGAAAAAAAAAACGGGAGGAACCTGCCGAAGATGAGGCCATTACGGCTCGCGTTTAGGTGTCCTCCTCGGGATAGCGTCACTTAAAGAACGAGGGTCAGCACAACGTAAAAAAAAAATGGAGGAGCCTGCCGAAGATAAAAAAAAGGAAAAAAAAATGGAGGAGCCTGCCGAAGATGAGGCCTTTACGGCTCGGCTTTATGTGTCCTCCTCGGGATAGCATCATTTAAAGAACGAGGGTCAGCACAACGTAAAAAAAATAAAAAAATAATAAAAACCGGAAAAAAACCGGAGGAACCTGCCGAAGATGAGGTCTTTACGGCTCGCCTTTAGGTGTCCTCCTCGAGATAGCGTCATTTAAAGAACGAGGGTCAGCACAACGGAAAAAAAATAAAAACCAGAAAAAAAACCGGAAGAGCCTGCCGAAGATGAGGCCATTACGGCTCGTGTTTAGGTGTCTTCCTCGGGATAGCGTCATTTAAAGAACGAGGGACAGCACAACGTAAACAAAAAAAAAACCGGAGGAGCCTTCCGAAGATGAGGCCATTACGGCTCGCGTTTAGGTGTCCTCCTCAGGATAGCGTCATTTAAATAACGAGAGTCAGCACAACGTAAAAATAAGAAAATAAAAAAAAAACCGGTGGAGCCTACCGAAGATGAGGCCATTACGGCTCGCGTTTAGATGTCCTCCTCAGGATAGCGTCATTTAAAGAACGAGGGTCAGCACAACATAAAAATAAAAAAATAAAAAAAGAACCGGAGGAGCCTGCCGAAGATGAGGCCATTACGGCTCGTGTTTAGGTGTCCTCCTCGAGATAGCGTCATTTAAAGAACGAGGGTCAGCACAACATAAAAAAAAAATCGGAGGAGCCTCCCGAAGATGAGGCCATTACGGCTCGCGTTTAGGTTTCCTCCTCAGGATAGCGTCATTTAAAGAACGAGGGTCAGCACAACGTAAAAATAAAAAAATAAAAAAAGAACCGGAGGAGCCTGCGAAGATGAGACCATTACGACTCGCGTTTAGGTGTCCTCCTCGGGATAGCGTCATTTAAAGAACGAGGGTTAGCACAACGTAAAAAAAAAAGAAAAAAACCGGAGGAGCCTGCTGAAGATGAGGCCATTACGACTCGTGTTTAGGTGTCCTCCTCGGGATAACGTCATTTAAAGAAGGAGGGTCAGCACAAAGTAAAAAAAAAAAAAGAAAAAAACGGGAGGAACCTGTCGAAGATGAGGCCATTATGGCTCGCGTTTAGGTGTCCTCCTCGGGATAGCGTCATTTAAAGAACGAGGGTCAGCACAACATAAAAAAAAATTAGAGGAGCCTCCCGAAGATGAGGCCATTACGGCTCGCGTTTAGGTTTCCTCCTCAGGATAGCGTCATTTAAAGATCGAGGGTCAGCACAACGTAAAAATAAAAAAATAAAAAAAGAACCGGAGGAGCCTGCCGAAGATGAGGCCATTACTGCTCGCGTTTAGGTGTCCTCCTCGAGATAGCGTCATTTAAAGAACGAGGGTTAGCACAACGTAAAAAAAATAGAAAAAAACCGCAGGAGACTGCTGAAGATGAGGCCATTACGACTCGTGTTTAGGTGTCCTCCTCGGGATAACGTCATTTAAAGAAGGAGGGTCAGCACAAAGTAAAAAAAAAGAAAAAAAATGGGAGGAACCTGTCGAAGATGAGGCCATTATGGCTCGCGTTTAGGTGTCCTCCTCGGGATAGCGTCATTTAAAGAACGAGGGTCAGCACAACGAAAAAAAAATAAAAAAATAAAATAAAAAAATAGAAAAAAACTGGAAAAAAACTGGAGGAACCTGCCGAAGATGAGGTCTTTACGGCTCGCCTGTAGGTGTCCTCCTCGGGATAGCGTCATTTAAAGAACGAAGGACAGCACAATGTAAAAAAAATAAAAAACAGAAAAAAAAAACTGGAAGAGCCTGCCGAAGATGAGGCCATTACAACTCGTGTTTAGGTGTCTTCCTCGGGATAGCGTCATTTAAAGAACGAGGGTCAGCACAACATAAACAAAAAAAAAACGGAGGAGCCTCCCGAAGATGAGGCCATTACGGCTCGCGTTTAGGTGTCCTCCTCAGGATAGCGTCATTTAAATAACGACGGTCAGCACAACGTAAAAATAAAAAAATAAAAAAAAAACGGTGGAGCCTACCGAAGATGAGGCCATTACGGCTCGCGTTTAGGTGTCCTCCTTGGGATAGCGTCGTTTAAAGAACGAGGGACAGCACAACGTAAAAAAATTAAAACCAGAAAAAAAACTGGAAGAGCCTGCCGAAGAAGAGGCCATTACGGCTCGTGTTTAGGTGTCCTCCTCGGGATAGTGTCATCTAAAGAACAAGGGTCAGCACAACATTAAAAAAAAATCGGAGGAGCCTCCCGAAGATGAGGCCATTACGGCTCGCGTTTAGGTGTCCTCCTGAGGATAGCATCATTTAAAGAACGAGGGTCAGCACAACGTAAAAAAAAAAAAAAAATGGAGGAGCTTGCCGATGATGAGGCCATTACGGCTCGCCTTTAGGTGTCCTCCTCGGGATAGTGTCGTTTAAAGAATGAGGGACAGCACAACGTAAAAAAAAATAAAAACCAGAAAAAAAAACCGGAAGAGCCTGCCGAAGATGAGGCCATTACGGCTCGTGTTTAGGTGTCCTCCTCGAAATAGAATCATTTAAAGAACGAGGGTCAGCACAACATAAAAAAAAATCGGAGGAGCCTGCCGAAGATGAGGCCATTACGGCTCGCGTTTAGGTGTCCTCCTCGGGATAGCGTCATTTAAAGAACGAGGATCAGCACAACGTAAAAAAAAAAAAATAACTGGAGGAGCCTGCTGAAGATGAGGCCATTACGGCTCGTGTTTAGGTGTCCTCCTCGGGATAGCGTCATTTAAAGAACGAGGGTCAGCACAACATAAAAAAAAATCGGAGGAGCCTGCCGAAGATGAGGCCATTACGGCTCGCATTTAGGTGTCCTCCTCGGGATAGCGTCATTTAAATAATGAGGGTCAGCACAACGTAAAAATAAAAAAATAAAAAAAACTGGTGGAGCCTACCGAAGATGAGGCCATTACGGCTCGCGTATAGGTGTCCTCCTCGGGATAGCGTCATTTAAAGAACGAGGGCAGCACAACGTAAAAAAAAAAAAAACCGGAGGAGCCTGCCGATGATGAGGCCATTACGGCTCGCCTTTAAGTGTCCTCCTCGGGATAGCGTCGTTTAAAGAACGAGGGACAGCACAACGTAAAAAAATTAAAACCAGAAAAAAATCAGAAGATCCTGCCGAAGATGAGGCCATTATGGCTCGTGTTTAGGTGTCCTCCTCGGGATAGCGTCATTTAAAGAACGAGGGTCAGCACAACATAAAAAAAAAATCGGAGGAGCCTCCCGAAGCTGAGGCCATTACGGCTCGGGTTTAGGTGTCCTCCTCAGGATAGCGTCATTTAAAGAACGAGGGTCAGCACAACGTAAAAATAAAAAAATAAAAAAAAAACCAGAGGAGCCTGCCGAAGATGAGGCCATTACGGCTCGCGTTTAGGTGTCCTCCTCGGGATAGCGTCATTTAAAGAACGAGGGTCAGCACAACGTAAAAAAAAAATAACTGGAGGAGCCTGCTGAAGATGAGGCCATTACGGCTCGTGTTTAGGTGTCCTCCTCGGGATAGCGTCATTTAAAGAAGGAGGGTCCGCACAACGTAAAAAAAAAAAAAAACGGAGGATACTGCCGATGATGAGGCCATTACGGCTCGCCTTTAGGTATCCTCCTCGGGATAGCGTCGTTTAAAAAACGAAAGTCAGCACAACGTAAAAAAAATAAAAATCAGAAAAAAAAATCGGAAGAGCCTGCCGAAGATGAGGCCATTACGGCTCGTGTTTAGGTGTCTTCCTCGGGATAGCGTCATTTAAAGAACGAGGGTCATCACAACATAAAAAAAAAAAAAAAAACCGGAGGATCCTCCCGTAGATGAGGCCATTACGGCTCGCGTTTAAGTGTCCTCCTTAGGGTAGCGTCATTTAAATAACGAGGGTCAGCACATTGTAAAAATAAAAAAATAAAAAAAAACCGGTGGCGCCTATCGAAGACGAGGCCATTACGGCTCGCGTTTAGGTGTCCTCCTCGGGATAGCGTCATTTAAAGAACGAAGGTCAGCACAACGTTAAAAAAAAACCGCAAGTGCCTGCCGAAGATGAGGCCATTACGGCTCGTGTTTAGGTGTCCTCCTCGGGATAGCGTCATTTAAAGAAGGAGGGTCAGCAAAACGAAAAAAAAAAAGAAAAAAAAACGGGAGGAACCTGCCGAAGATGAGGCCATTACGGCTCGCGTTTAGGTGTCCTCCTCGGGATAGCGTCACTTAAAGAACGAGGGTCAGCACAACGTAAAAAAAAATGGAGGAGCCTGCCGAAGATAAAAAAAAGGAAAAAAAAATGGAGGAGCCTGCCGAAGATGAGGCCTTTACGGCTCGGCTTTATGTGTCCTCCTCGGGATAGCATCATTTAAAGAACGAGGGTCAGCACAACGTAAAAAAAATAAAAAAATAATAAAAACCGGAAAAAAACCGGAGGAACCTGCCGAAGATGAGGTCTTTACGGCTCGCCTTTAGGTGTCTTCCTCGAGATAGCGTCATTTAAAGAACGAGGGTCAGCACAACGGAAAAAAAATAAAAACCAGAAAAAAAACCGGAAGAGCCTGCCGAAGATGAGGCCATTACGGCTCGTGTTTAGGTGTCTTCCTCGGGATAGTGTCATTTAAAGAACGAGGGACAGCACAACGTAAACAAAAAAAAAACCGGAGGAGCCTTCCGAAGATGAGGCCATTACGGCTCGCGTTTAGGTGTCCTCCTCAGGATAGCGTCATTTAAATAACGAGAGTCAGCACAACGTAAAAATAAAAAAATAAAAAAAAAAACCGGTGGAGCCTACCGAAGATGAGGCCATTACGGCTCGCGTTTAGATGTCCTCCTCAGGATAGCGTCATTTAAAGAACGAGGGTCAGCACAACATAAAAATAAAAAAATAAAAAAAGAACCGGAGGAGCCTGCCGAAGATGAGGCCATTACGGCTCGTGTTTAGGTGTCCTCCTCGGGATAGCGTCATTTAAAGAACGAGGGTCAGCACAACATAAAAAAAAAATCGGAGGAGCCTCCCGAAGATGAGGCCATTACGGCTCGCGTTTAGGTTTCCTCCTCAGGATAGCGTCATTTAAAGAACGAGGGTCAGCACAACGTAAAAATAAAAAAATAAAAAAAGAACCGGAGGAGCCTGCGAAGATGAGACCATTACGACTCGCGTTTAGGTGTCCTCCTCGGGATAGCGTCATTTAAAGAACGAGGGTTAGCACGACGTAAAAAAAAAAAGAAAAAAACCGGAGGAGCCTGCTGAAGATGAGGCCATTACGACTCGTGTTTAGGTGTCCTCCTCGGGATAACGTCATTTAAAGAAGGAGGGTCAGCACAAAGTAAAAAAAAAAAAAGAAAAAAACGGGAGGAACCTGTCGAAGATGAGGCAATTATGGCTCGCGTTTAGGTGTCCTCCTCGGGATAGCGTCATTTAAAGAACGAGGGTCAGCACAACATAAAAAAAAATTAGAGGAGCCTCCCGAAGATGAGGCCATTACGGCTCGCGTTTAGGTTTCCTCCTCAGGATAGCGTCATTTAAAGATCGAGGGTCAGCACAACGTAAAAATAAAAAAATTAAAAAAGAACCGGAGGAGCCTGCCGAAGATGAGGCCATTACTGCTCGCGTTTAGGTGTCCTCCTCGAGATAGCGTCATTTAAAGAACGAGGGTTAGCACAACGTAAAAAAAATAGAAAAAAACCGCAGGAGACTGCTGAAGATGAGGCCATTACGACTCGTGTTTAGGTGTCCTCCTCGGGATAACGTCATTTAAAGAAGGAGGGTCAGCACAAAGTAAAAAAAAAGAAAAAAAATGGGAGGAACCTGTCGAAGATGAGGCCATTATGGCTCGCGTTTAGGTGTCCTCCTCGGGATAGCGTCATTTAAAGAACGAGGGTCAGCACAACGAAAAAAAAATAAAAAAATAAAATAAAAAAATAGAAAAAAACTGGAAAAAAACTGGAGGAACCTGCCGAAGATGAGGTCTTTACGGCTCGCCTGTAGGTGTCCTCCTCGGGATAGCGTCATTTAAAGAACGAAGGACAGCACAATGTAAAAAAAATAAAAAACAGAAAAAAAAAACTGGAAGAGCCTGCCGAAGATGAGGCCATTACAACTCGTGTTTAGGTGTCTTCCTCGGGATAGCGTCATTTAAAGAACGAGGGTCAGCACAACATAAACAAAAAAAAAACGGAGGAGCCTCCCGAAGATGAGGCCATTACGGCTCGCGTTTAGGTGTCCTCCTCAGGATAGCGTCATTTAAATAACGACGGTCAGCACAACGTAAAAATAAAAAAATAAAAAAAAACTGGTGGAGCCTACCGAAGATGAGGCCATTACGGCTCGCGTTTAGGTGTCCTCCTTGGGATAGCGTCGTTTAAAGAACGAGGGACAGCACAACGTAAAAAAATTAAAACCAGAAAAAAAACTGGAAGAGCCTGCCGAAGATGAGGCCATTACGGCTCGTGTTTAGGTGTCCTCCTCGAAATAGAATCATTTAAAGAACGAGGGTCAGCACAACATAAAAAAAAATCGGAGGAGCCTGCCGAAGATGAGGCCATTACGGCTCGCGTTTAGGTGTCCTCCTCGGGATAGCGTCATTTAAAGAACGAGAATCAGCACAACGTAAAAAAAAAAAAATAACTGGAGGAGCCTGCTGAAGATGAGGCCATTACGGCTCGTGTTTAGGTGTCCTCCTCGGGATAGCGTCATTTAAAGAACGAGGGTCAGCACAACATAAAAAAAAATCGGAGGAGCCTGCCGAAGATGAGGCCATTACGGCTCGCATTTAGGTGTCCTCCTCGGGATAGCGTCATTTAAATAATGAGGGTCAGCACAACGTAAAAATAAAAAAATAAAAAAAACTGGTGGAGCCTACCGAAGATGAGGCCATTACGGCTCGCGTATAGGTGTCCTCCTCGGGATAGCGTCATTTAAAGAACGAGGGCAGCACAACGTAAAAAAAAAAAAACCGGAGGAGCCTGCCGATGATGAGGCCATTACGGCTCGCCTTTAAGTGTCCTCCTCGGGATAGCGTCGTTTAAAGAACGAGGGACAGCACAACGTAAAAAAATTAAAACCAGAAAAAAATCAGAAGATCCTGCCGAAGATGAGGCCATTATGGCTCGTGTTTAGGTGTCCTCCTCGGGATAGCGTCATTTAAAGAACGAGGGTCAGCACAACATAAAAAAAAAATCGGAGGAGCCTCCCGAAGCTGAGGCCATTACGGCTCGGGTTTAGGTGTCCTCCTCAGGATAGCGTCATTTAAAGAACGAGGGTCAGCACAACGTAAAAATAAAAAAATAAAAAAAAAAACCAGAGGAGCCTGCCGAAGATGAGGCCATTACGGCTCGCATTTAGGTGTCCTCCTCGGGATAGCGTCATTTAAAGAACGAGGGTCAGCACAACGTAAAAAAAAAATAACTGGAGGAGCCTGCTGAAGATGAGGCCATTACGGCTCGTGTTTAGGTGTCCTCCTCGGGATAGCGTCATTTAAAGAAGGAGGGTCAGCACAACGTAAAAAAAAAAAAACGGAGGATACTGCCGATGATGAGGCCATTACGGCTCGCCTTTAGGTATCCTCCTCGGGATAGCGTCGTTTAAAAAACGAAAGTCAGCACAACGTAAAAAAAATAAAAATCAGAAAAAAAAATCGGAAGAGCCTGCCGAAGATGAGGCCATTACGGCTCGTGTTTAGGTGTCTTCCTCGGGATAGCGTCATTTAAAGAACGAGGGTCAGCACAACATAAAAAAAAAATCGGAGGAGCCTCCCGAAGCTGAGGCCATTACGGCTCGGGTTTAGGTGTCCTCCTCAGGATAGCGTCATTTAAAGAACGAGGGTCAGCACAACGTAAAAATAAAAAAAAAAAAAAAAACCAGAGGAGCCTGCCGAAGATGAGGCCATTACGGCTCGCGTTTAGGTGTCCTCCTCGGGATAGCGTCATTTAAAGAACGAGGGTCAGCACAACGTAAAAAAAAAATGGAGGAGCTTGCCGATGATGAGGACATTACAGCTCGCCTTTAGTTGTCCTCCTCGGGATAGCGTCATTTAAACAACGAGGGTCAGCAAAACGATAAAAAAAATAAAAAAATAAAATAAAATAAAGTAGAAAAAATTGGAAAAAAACCGGAGGAACCTGCCGAAGATGAGGTCTTTACGGCTCGCCTTTAGGTGTTCTTCTCGGGATAGCGTCATTTAAAGAACGAGGGTCAGCACAACGTTAAAAAAAAAAAACGGAGGAGTCTGCCGATGATGAGGCCATTACGGCTCGCCTTTAGGTATCCTCCTCGGGATAACGTCGTTTAAAAAACGAGGGTCAGCACAACGTAAAAAAAATAAAAACCAAAAAAAAAAAACCGCAAGAGCCTACCGAAGATGAGGCCATTACGGCTCGTGTTTAGGTGTCTTCCTCGAGATAGCGTTATTTATAGAACGAGGGTCAGCACAAAATAAATAAAAAAACCGGAGGATCCTCCCGAAGATGAGGCCATTACGGCTTGCGTTTAACTGTCCTCCTCAGGATAACGACATTTAAATAACGAGGGTCAGCACATTGTAAAAATAAAAAATAAAAAAAAAACCGGTGGAGCCTACCGAAGATGAGGGCATTACGGCTCGCGTTTAGGTGACCTCCTCGGGATAGCGTCATTTAAACAACGAGGGTCAGCACAACGTAAAAAAAAAAAATAAAAAACCGGAGGAGCTTGCCGATGATGAGGCCATTACGGCTTGCCTTTAGGTGTCCTCCTCGGGATAGTGTCGTTTAAAGAATGAGGGACAGTGCAACGTAAAAAAAATAAAAAACAGAAAAAAACCGAAAGAGCCTGCCGAAGATGAGGCCATTACGGCTCATGTTTAGGTGTCCTCCCCGGGATAGCGTCATTTAAAGAACGAGGGTCAGCACAACATAAAAAAAATCGGAGGAGCCTGCCGAAGATGAGGCCATTACGGCTCGCATTTAGGTGTCCTCCTCGGGATAGCGTCATTTAAAGAACGAGGGTCAGCACAACGTAAAAAAAAAAATCGGAAGACCCTGCTGAAGATGAGGCCATTACGGCTCGTGTTTAGGTGTCCTCCTCGGGATAGCGTCATTTAAAGAAGGAGGGTCAGCACAACGTAAAAAAAAAAAGAAAAAAAAACGGGAGGAACCTGTCGAAGATGAGGCCATTATGGCTCGCGTTTAGGTGTCCTCCTCGGCATAGCGTCATTTAAATAACGAGGGTCAGCACATTGTAAAAATAAAAAAATAAAAAAAAACCGGTGGAGCCTACCGAAGATGAGGCCATTACGGCTCGTGTTTAGGTGACCTCCTTGGGATAGCGTCATTTAAACAACGAGGGTCAGCACAACGTAAAAAAAAAAAAAAAACGGAGGAGCTTGCCGATGATGAGGCCATTACGGCTCGCCTTTAGGTGTCCTCCCCGGGATAGTGTCGTTTAAAGAATGAGGGACAGTGCAACGTAAAAAAAAATAAAAACCAGAAAAAAAAAACCGGAAGAGCCTGCCGAAGATGAGGCCATTATGGCTCATGTTTAGGTGTCCTCCCCAGGATAGCGTCATTTTAAGAACGAGGGTCAGCACATCATAAAAAAAATCGGAGGAGCCTGCCGAAGATGAGGCCATTACGGCTTGCGTTTAGGTGTCCTCCTCGGGATAGCGTCATTTAGAGAACGAGGGTCAGCACAACGTAAAAAAAAAATCGGAGGAGCCTGCTGAAGATGAGGCCATTACGGCTCGTGTTTAGGTGTCCTCCTCGGGATAGCGTCATTTAAAGAAGGAGGGTCAGCACAACGTAAAAAAAAAAAAAAGAAAAAAAAACGGGAGGAACCTGTCGAAGATGAGGCCATTACGGCTCGCGTTTAGGTGTCCTCCTCGGCATAGCGTCATTTAAAGAACGAGGGTCAGCACAGCGTAAAAAAAAAACCGGTGGAGCCTGCCGAAGATGAGGCCATTACGGCTCGCCTTTATGTGTCCTCCTCGGGATAGCGTCATTTAAAGAACGAGGGTCAGCACAACGTAAAAAAAATAAAAAAATAAAATAAAAAAATAGAAAAAACCAGAAAAAACCGGAGGAACCTTCCGAAGATGAGGTCTTTACGGCTCGACTTTAGGTGTCCTCCTCGGGATAGCGTCATTTAAAGAACGAGGGTCAGCACAACGTAAAAAAAATAAAAACCAGAAAAAAAAACTGGAAGAGCCTGCCGAAGATGAGGCCATTACGGCTCGTGTTTAGGTGTCTTCCTCGGGATAGCGTCATTTCAAGAATGAGGGTCAGCACAACATAAAAAAAAAAACCGAAGCAGCCTCTCGAAGATGAGGCCATTACGGCTCGCGTTTAGGTGTCCTCCTCAGGATAGCATCATTTAAATAACGAGGGTCAGCACAACGTAAAAATAAAAAAAATAAAAAAAGAACCGGAGGAGCCTGCCGAAGATGAGGCCATTACGGCTCGCGTTTAGGTGTCTTCCTCGAGATAGCGTCATTTAAAGAACAAGGGTCAGCACAACGTAAGAAAAAAACTGGACGAGCCTACTGAGGATGAGGCCATTACGGCTCGTGTTTAGGTGTCCTCCTCGGGATAGCGTCATTTAAAGAAGGAAGGTCAGCACAACGTAAAAAAAAAAAGAAAAAAAAACGGGACGAACCTATCGAAGATGAGGCCATTACGGCTCGCGTTTAGGTGTCCTCCTCGGGATAGCATCATTTAAAGAACGAGGGTCAGCACAACGAAAAAAAAAACGGAGGAGCCTGACGAAGATTAAAAAAAAAGGAAAAACAACCGGAGGAGCCTGCCGAAGATGAGGCCATTACGGCTCGCCTTTAGTTGTCCTCCTCGGGATAACGTCATTTAAACAACGAGGGTTAGCACAACCTAAAAAAAATAAAAAAATAAAATAAAAAAATAGAAAAAAACCGGAAAAAACCCGGAGGAACCTGCCGAAGATGAGGCCTTTACGGCTTGCTTTTAGGTGTCCTCCTCGGGATAGCGTCATTTAAAGAACGAGGGTCAGCACAACGTAAAAAAAAAAACGGAGGAGCCTGCCGATGATGAGGCCATTACGGCTCGCCTTTAGGTATCCTCCTCGAGATAGCGTCGTTTAAAAAACGAAGGTCAGCACAACGTAAAAAAATTAAAAACCCAAAAAAAAAAAAACCGGAAGAGCCTGCCGAAGATGAGGCCATTACGGATCGTGTTTAGATGTCCTCCTCGGGATACCGTCCTTTAACGAACGAAGGTCAGCACAACATAAAAAAAAAATCGGAGGAGCCTCCCGAAGATGAGGCCATGACGGCTCGCGTTTAGGTGTCCTCCTCAGGATAGCGTCATTTAAAGAACGAGGGTCTGCACAACGTAAAAATAAAAAGATAAAAAAAGAACCGGAGGATCCTGCCGAAGATGAGGCCATTACGGCTCGTGTTTAGGTGTCCTCCTCGGGATAGCGTCATTTAAGGAACGAGGGTCAGCACAACGTAAAAATAAAAAACATAAAAAAAACGGAGGAGCCTGCCGAAGATGAAGCCATTACGGCTCGCGTTTAGGTGTCCTCCTCGGGATAGCGTCATTTAAAGAACGAGGGTCAGCACAACATAAACAAAAAAAAAAACGGAGGAGCCTCCCGAAGATGAGGCCGTTACGGCACACGTTTAGGTGTCCTCCTCAGGATAGCGTCATTTAAATAACGAGGGTCAGCACAACGTAAAAATAAAAAAATAAAAAAAAAACGGTGGAGCCTACCGAAGATGAGGCCACTACGGCTCGCGTTTAGGTGTCCTCCTCCGGATAGCGTCATTTAAAGAACGAGGGTCAGCACAACGTAAAAAAAATAAAAACCAGAAAAAAAACTGGAAGAGCCTGCCGAAGATGAGGCCATTACGGCTCGTGTTTAGGTGTCTTCCTTGGGATAGCGTCATTTCAAGAACGAGGGTCAGCACAACATAAAAAAAAAAAACCGGAGCAGCCTCCCGAAGATGAGGCCATTACGGCTCGCGTTTAGGTGTCCTCCTCAGGATAGCATCATTTAAATAACGAGGGTCTGCACAACGTAAAAATAAAAAAAATAAAAAAAGAACCGGAGGAGCCTGCCGAAGATGAGGCCATTACGGCTCGCGTTTAGGTGTCTTCCTCGAGATAGCGTCATTTAAAGAACAAGGGTCAGCACAACGTAAGAAAAAAACTGGAGGAGCCTACTGAGGATGAGGCCATTACGGCTCGTGTTTAGGTGTCCTCCTCGGGATAGCGTCATTTAAAGAAGGAAGGTCAGCACAACGTAAAAAGAAAAAGAAAAAAAAAACGGGACGAACCTATCGAAGATGAGGCCATTACGGCTCGCGTTTAGGTGTCCTCCTCGGGATAGCATCATTTAAAGAACGAGGGTCAGCACAACGAAAAAAAAATGGAGGAGCCTGACGAAGATTAAAAAAAAAGGAAAAACAACCGGAGGAGCCTGCCGAAGATGAGGCCATTACGGCTCGCCTTTAGTTGTCCTCCTCGGGATAACGTCATTTAAACAACGAGGGTTAGCACAACCTAAAAAAAAATAAAAAAATAAAATAAAAAAATAGAAAAAAACCGGAAAAAAACCGGAGGAACCTGCCGAAGATGAGGCCTTTACGGCTTGCTTTTAGGTGTCCTCCTCGGGATAGCGTCATTTAAAGAACGAGGGTCAGCACAACGTAAAAAAAAAACGGAGGAGCCTGCCGATGATGAGGCCATTACGGCTTGCCTTTAGGTATCCTCCTCGAGATAGCGTCGTTTAAAAAACGAAGGTCAGCACAACGTAAAAAAAATAAAAACCCAAAAAAAAAAACCGGAAGAGCCTGCCGAAGATGAGGCCATTACGGCTCGTGTTTTGATGTCCTCCTCGGGATACCGTCATTTAAAGAACGAGGGTCAGCACAACATAAAAAAAAAATCGGAGGAGCCTCCCGAAGATGAGGCCATGAAGGCTCGCGTTTAGGTGTCCTCCTCAGTATAGCGTCATTTAAAGAACGAGGGTCTGCACAACGTAAAAATAAAAAAATAAAAAAAGAACCGGAGGAGCCTGCCGAAGATGAGGCCATTACGGCTCGTGTTTAGGTGTCCTCCTCGGGATAGCGTCATTTAAGGAACGAGGGTCAGCACAACGTAAAAATAAAAAAAATAAAAAAAACGGAGGAGCCTGCCGAGGATGAAGCCATTACGGCTCGCGTTTAGGTGTCCTCCTCGGGATAGCGTCATTTAAAGAACGAGGGTCAGCACAACATAAACAAAAAAAAACGGAGGAGCCTCCCGAAGATGAGGCCGTTACGGCTCGTGTTTAGGTGTCCTCCTCAGGATAGCGTCATTTAAATAACGAGGGTCAGCACAACGTAAAAATAAAAAAATAAAAAAAAACGGTGGAGCCTACCGAAGATGAGGCCACTACGGCTCGCGTTTAGGTGTCCTCCTCGGGATAGCGTCATTTAAAGAACGAGGGCAGCACAACGTAAAAAAAAAAAAAACCGGAGGAGCCTGCCGATGATGAGGCCATTACGGCTCGCCTTTAGGTGTCCTCCTCGGGATAGCGTCGTTTAAAGAACGAGGGACAGTACAACGTAAAAAAATTAAATCCAGAAAAAAAAACCGGAAGAGCCTGCCGAAGATGAGACCATTACGGCTCGTGTTTAGGTGTCCTCCTCGGATAGCGTCATTTAAAGAACACGGGTCAGCACAACATAAAAAAAAATCGGAGGAGCCTCCCGAAGATGAGGCCATTACGGCTCGCGTTTAGGTGTCCTCCTCAGGATAGCGTCATTTAAAGAACGAGGGTCAGCACAACGTAAAAATAAAAATATAAAAAAAGAACCGGAGGATTCTGTCGAAGATGAGGCCATTACGGCTCGCGTTTAGGTGTCCTCCTCAGGATAGCATCATTTAAAGAACGAGGGTCAGCACAACGTAAAAAAAAAAAAAACCGGAGGAGCCTGCTGAAGATGAGGCCATTACGGCTCGTGTTTAGGTGTCTTCCTCGATATAGCGTCATTTCAAGAATGAGGGTCAGCACAACGTAAAAAAAAAACGGAGGAGCCAGTCGAAGATGAGGCCATTACGGCTCGCCTTTAGGTTTCCTCCTAGGGATAGCATTTTTTAAAGAACGAGGGTGAGCACAACGTGAAAAAAAACCGGAAAAAAAAACCGGAGGAGCCTGCCGAAGATGAGGCCATTACGGCTTGCGTTTAGGTGTCCTACTCGGAATAGTATCATTTAAAGAACGAGGATCAGCACAACGTAAAAAAAAACGGAGGAGCCTGTCGATGAAGAGGCCATTACGGCTCGCCTTTAGGTATCCTCCTCGGGATAGCGTCGTTTAAAGAACGAGGGTCAGCACAACGTAAAAAAAATAAAAACCAGAAAAATAACCGGAAAAGCCTGCCGAAGATGAGGCCATTACGGCTCGCGTTTAGATGTCCTCCTCGGGATAACGTCATTTAAAGAACGAGGGCAGCACAACGCAAAAAAAAAAAACGGAGGAGCCTGCCGATAATGAGGCCATTACGGCTCACCTTTAGGTGTCCTCCTCGGGATAGCATCGTTTAAAGAACGAGGGACAGCACAACGTAAAAAAATTAAAACCAGAAAAAAACCGGAAGAGCCTGCCAAAGACGAGGCAATTACGGCTCGTGTTTAGGTGTCCTCCTCGGGATAGCGTCATTTAAAGAACAAGGGTCAGCACAACATAAAAAAAAATCGGAGGAGCCTCCCGAAGATGAGGCCATTACGGCTCGCGTTTAGGTGTCCTCCTCAGGATAGCGTCATTTAAAGAACGAGGGTCAGCACAACGTAAAAATAAAAATATAAAAAAAGAACCGGAGGAGCCTGTCGAAGATGAGGCCATTACGGCTCGCGTTTAGGTGTCCTCCTCAGGATAGCATCATTTAAAGAACGAGGGTCAGCACAACGTAAAAAAAAAAAAAAAACCGGAGGAGCCTGCTGAAGATGAGGCCATTACGGCTCGTGTTTAGGTGTCTTCCTCGATATAGCGTCATTTCAAGAATGAGGGTCAGCACAACGTAAAAAAAAAACGGAGGAGCCAGTCGAAGATGAGGCCATTACGGCTCGCCTTTAGGTTTCCTCCTAGGGATAGCATTTTTTAAAGAACGAGGGTCAGCACAACGTGAAAAAAAAACCGGAAAAAAAAACCGGAGGAGCCTGCCGAAGATGAGGCCATTACGGCTTGCGTTTAGGTGTCCTACTCGGAATAGTATCATTTAAAGAACGAGGATCAGCACAACGTAAAAAAAAACGGAGGAGCCTGTCGATGAAGAGGCCATTACGGCTCGCCTTTAGGTATCCTCCTCGGGATAGCGTCGTTTAAAGAACGAGGGTCAGCACAACGTAAAAAAAATAAAAACCAGAAAAATAACCGGAAAAGCCTGCCGAAGATGAGGCCATTACGGCTCGCGTTTAGATGTCCTCCTCGGGATAACGTCATTTAAAGAACGAGGGCAGCACAACGCAAAAAAAAAAAACGGAGGAGCCTGCCGATAATGAGGCCATTACGGCTCACCTTTAGGTGTCCTCCTCGGGATAGCGTCGTTTAAAGAACGAGGGACAGCACAACGTAAAAAAATTAAAACCAGAAAAAAAACCGGAAGAGCCTGCCAAAGACGAGGCAATTACGGCTCGTGTTTAGGTGTCCTCCTCGGGATAGCGTCATTTAAAGAACGAGGGTCAGCACAACATAAAAAAAAATCGGAGGAGCCTGCCGAAGATGAGGCCATTACGGCTCGCATTTAGGTGTCCTTCTCGGGATAGCGTCATTTAAATAATGAGGGTCAGCACAACGTAAAAATAAAAAAATAAAATAAACTGGTGGAGCCTACCGAAGATGAGGCCATTACGGCTCGCGTATAGGTGTCCTCCTCGGGATAGCGTCATTTAAAGAACGAGGGCAGCAAAACGTAAAAAAAAAAAAAAAAAATCGGAGGAGCCTGCCGATGATGAGGCCATTACGGCTCGCCTTTAAGTCTCCTCCTCGGGATAGGGTCGTTTAAAGAAAGAGGGACAGCACAACGTAAAAAAATTAAAACCAGAAAAAAATCAGAAGATCCTGCCGAAGACGAGGCCATTATGGCTCGTGTTTAGGTGTCCTCCTCGGGATAGCGTCATTTAAAGAACGAGGGTCAGCACAACATAAAAAAAAAATCGGAGGAGCCTGCCGAAGATGAGGCCATTACGGCTCGCGTTTAAGTGTCCTCCTCGAGATAGCGTCATTTAAAGAACGAGGGTCAGCACAACGTAAAAAAAAAATAACTGGAGGAGCCTGCTGAAGATGAGGCCATTACGGCTCGTGTTTAGGTGTCCTCCTCGGGATAGCTCATTTAAAGAAGGAGGGTCAGCAAAACGTAAAAAAAAAAAAGAAAAAAAAACGGGAGGAACCTGTCGAAGATGAGGCCATTACGGCTCGCGTTTAGGTGTCCTCCTCGGGATAGCGTCATTTAAAGAACGAGGGTCAGCACAACGTAAAAAAAAAATAACTGGAGGAGCCTGCTGAAGATGAGGCCATTACGGCTCGTGTTTAGGTGTCCTCCTCGGGATAGCTCATTTAAAGAAGGAGGGTCAGCAAAACGTAAAAAAAAAAAAGAAAAAAAAACGGGAGGAACCTGTCGAAGATGAGGCCATTACGGCTCGCGTTTTGGTGTCCTCCTCGGGATAGCGTCTTTTAAAGAACGAGGGTCAGCACAACGAAAAAAAAATGGAGGAGCCTGCCGAAGATAAAAAAAAAGGAAAAACAACCGGAGGAGCCTGCCAAAGATGAGGCCATTACGAGGGTCAGCACAACGTAAAAAAAAAAAAATAAAATAAAAAAATAGAAAAAAACTGGAAAAAAAACCGGAGGAACCTGCCGAAGATGAGGTATTTACGGCTCGCCTTTAGGTGTCCTCCTCGAGATAGCGTCATTTAAAGAACGAGGGTCAGCACAACGTAAAAAAAAAAAAAAAACGGAGGATCCTGCCGATGATGAGGCCATTACGGCACGCCTTTAGGTATCCTCCTCGGGATAGCGTCGTTTAAAAAATGAGGGTCAGCATAACGTAAAAAAATAAAAATCAGAAAAAAAAAACCGGAAGAGCCTGCCGAAGATGAGGCCATTACGGCTCGTGTTTAGGTGTCTTCCTCGGGATAGCGTCATTTAAAGAACGAGGGTCAGCACAACATAAAAAAAAAACCCCGTGGATCCTCCCGAAGATGAGGCCATTACGGCTCGCGTTTAAGTGTCCTCCTCAGGATAGCATCATTTAAATAACGTGGGTCAGCACATTGTAAAATTAAAAAAAATAAAAAAAAAACCGGTGGAGCCTACCGAAGATGAGGCCACTACGGCTCGAGTTTAGGTGTCCTCCTCGGAATAGCGTCATTTAAAGAACGAGGGTCAGCACAACGTAAAAAAAAAAACGGAGGAGCTTGCCGATGATGAGGACATTACAGCTCGCCTTTAGTTGTGCTCCTCGGGATAGCGTCATTTAAACAACGAGGGTCAGCACAACGTTAAAAAAAATAAAAAAAATAAAATAAAATAAAGTAGAAAAAAACTGGAAAAAAACCGGAGGAACCTGCCGAAGATGAGGTCTTTACGGCTCGCCTTTAGGTGTTCTTCTCGGGATAGCGTCATTTAAAGAACGAGGGTCAGCACAACGTTAAAAAAAAAAAACGGACGAGTCTGCCGATGATGAGGCCATTACGGCTCGCCTTTAGGTGTCCTCCTCGGGATAGTGTCCTTTAAAGAATGAGGGACAGCACAACGTAAAAAAAAATAAAAACCAGAAAAAAAAAACCGGAAGAGCCTACTGAAGATGAGGCCATTACGGCTCGTGTTTAGGTGTCCTCCTCGGGATAGAATCATTTAAAGAACGAGGATCAGCACAACATAAAAAAAAATCAGAGGAGCCTCCCGAAGATGAGGCCATTACGGCTCGGGTTTAGGTGTGCTCCTAAGGATAGCGTCATTTAAAGAACGAGGGTCAGCACAACGTAAAAATAAAAAAATAAAAAAAAGAACCGGAGGAGCCTGCCGAAGATGAGGCCATTACGGCTCGTGCTTAGGTGTCCTCCTCGGGATAGCGTCATTTAAAGAACAAGGGTCAGCACAACATAAAAAAAAATCGGAGGAGCCTGCCGAAGATGAGGCCATTACGGCTCGCATTTAGGTGTTCTCCTCGGGATAGCGTCATTTAAATAATGAGGGTCAGCACAACGTAAAAATAAAAAAATAAAAAAAACTGGTGGAGCCTACCGAAGATGAGGCCATTACGGCTTGCGTATAGGTGTCCTCCTCGGGATAGCGTCATTTAAAGAACGAGGGCAGCACAACGTAAAAAAAAAAAAAAAAAAAAAAAACGGAGTAGCCTGCCGATGATGAGGCCATTACGGCTCGCCTTTAAGTGTCCTCCTCGGGATAGCGTCGTTTAAAGAACGAGGGACAGCACAACGTAAAAAAATTAAAACCAGAAAAAAATCAGAAGATCCTGCCGAAGATGAGGCCATTATGGCTCGTGTTTAGGTGTCCTCCTCGGGATAGCGTCATTTAAAGAACGAGGGTCAGCACAACATAAAAAAAAAAAATTGGAGGAGCCTCCCGAAGATGAGGCCATTACAGCTCGGGTTTAGGTGTCCTCCTCAGGATAGCGTCATTTAAAGAACGAGGGTCAGCACAACGTAAAAATAAAAAAAAAAAAGAACCGGAGGAGCCTGCCGAAGATGAGGCCATTACGGCTCGCGTTTAGCTGTCCTCCTCGGGATAATGTCATTTAAAGAACGAGGGTCAGCACAACGTAAAAAAAAATAACTGGAGGAGCCTGCTGAAGATGAGGCCATTACGGCTCGTGTTTAGGTGTCCTCCTCGGGATAGCGTCATTTAAAGAAGGAGGGTCAGCACAACGTAAAAAAAAAAAGAAAAAAAAACGGGAGGAACATGTCGAAGATGAGGCCATTACGGCTCGCGTTTAGGTGTCCTCCGCGGGATAGCGTCTTTTAAAGAACGAGGGTCAGCACAACGAAAAAAAATGGAGGAGCCTGCCAAAGATAAAAAAAAAAGGAAAAACAACCGGAGGAGCCTGCCAAAGATGAGGCCATTACGAGGGTCAGCACAACGTAAAAAAATAAAAAAATAAAATAAAAAAATAGAAAAAAACTGGAGGAACCTGCTGAAGATGAGGTTTTTACGGCTCACCTTTAGGTGTCCTCCTCGAGATAGCGTCATTTAAAGAACGAGGGTCAGCACAACGTAAAAAAAAAAAAATGGAGGATCCTGCCGATGATGAGGCCATTACGGCTCGCCTTTAGCTGTCCTCCTCGGGATAATGTCATTTAAAGAACGAGGGTCAGCACAACGTAAAAAAAAATAACTGGAGGAGCCTGCTGAAGATGAGGCCATTACGGCTCGTGTTTAGGTGTCCTCCTCGGGATAGCGTCATTTAAAGAAGGAGGGTCAGCACAACGTAAAAAAAAAAAGAAAAAAAAAACGGGAGGAACATGTCGAAGATGAGGCCATTACGGCTCGCGTTTAGGTGTCCTCCACGGGATAGCGTCTTTTAAAGAACGAGGGTCAGCACAACGAAAAAAAATGGAGGAGCCTGCCAAAGATAAAAAAAAAAAGGAAAAACAACCGGAGGAGCCTGCCAAAGATGAGGCCATTACGAGGGTCAGCACAACGTAAAAAAATAAAAAAATAAAATAAAAAAATAGAAAAAAACTGGAGGAACCTGCTGAAGATGAGGTTTTTACGGCTCACCTTTAGGTGTCCTCCTCGAGATAGCGTCATTTAAAGAACGAGGGTCAGCACAACGTAAAAAAAAAAAAATGGAGGATCCTGCCGATGATGAGGCCATTACGGCTCGCCTTTAGGTATCCTCCTCGGGATAGCGTCGTTTAAAAAACGAGGGTCAGCACAACGTAAAAAAAATAAAAATCAGAAAAAAAAAACCGGAAGAGCCTGCCGAAGATGAGGCCATTACGGCTCGCGTTTAGGTGTCTTCCTCGGGATAGCGTCATTTAAAGAACGAGGGTCAGCACAACATAAAAAAAAACCGGTGGATCCTCCCGAAGATGAGGCCATTACGGCTCGTGTTTAAGTGTCCTCCTCAGGATAGCATCATTTAAATAACGAGGGTCAGCACATTGTAAAAATAAAAAAAATAAAAAAAAAAACCGGTGGAGCCTACTGAAGATTAGGCCATTACGGCTCGCGTTTAGGTGTCCTCCTCGGAATAGCGTCATTTAAAGAACGAGGGTCAGCACAACGTAAAAAAAAAAAACGGAGGTGCTTGCCGATGATGAGGACATTATGGCTCGCGTTTAGTTGTCCTCCTCGGGATAGCGTCATTTAAACAACGAGGGTCAGCACAACGTTAAAAAAAAAAAAAACGGAGGAGTCTGCCGATGATGAGGCCATTACGGCTCGCCTTTAGGTATCCTCCTCGGGATAGCGTCGTTTAAAAAACGAGGGTCAGCACAACGTAAAAAAAATAACAACCAAAAAAAAAACCGAAAGTGGCTACCGAAGATGAGGCCATTACGGCTCGTGTTTAGGTGTCTTCCTCGAGATAGCGTCATTTAAAGAACGAGAGTCAGCACAAAAAAAAAAAAAAAAACCGGAGGATCCTCCCGAAGATGAGGCCATTACGGCTCGCGTTTAAGTGTCCTCCTGAGGATAGCATCATTTAAATAACGAGGGTCAGCACATTGTAAAAATAAAAAAAAAAAAAAAAACGGTGGAGCCTACCGAAGATGAGGCCATTACGGCTCGCGTTTAGGTGACCTCCTCGGGATAGCGTCATTTAAACAACGAGGGTCAGCACAACGTAAAAAAAAAAAAAAAAAACCGGAAGAGCTTGCCGATGATGAGGCCATTACGGGTCGCCTTTAGGTGTCCTCCTCGGGATAGTGTCGTTTAAAGAATGAGGGTCAGTGCAACGTAAAAAAAATAAAAACCAGAAAAAAAAACCGGAAGAGTCTGCCGAAGATGAGGCCATTACGGCTCATGTTTAGGTGTCCTCCCCGGGATAGCGTCATTTAAAGAACGAGGGTCAGCACAACATAAAAAAAATCGGAGGAGCCTGCCGAAGATGAGGCCATTACGGCTCGCGTTTAGGTGTCCTCCTCGGGATAGCGTCATTTAAAGAACGAGGGTCAGCACAACGTAAAAAAAAAATCGGAAGAGCCTGCTGAAGATGAGGCCATTACGGCTCGTGTTTAGGTGTCCTCCTCGGGATAGCGTCATTTAAAGAAGGAGGGTCAGCACAACGTAAAAAAAAAAAAAGAAAAAGAAACGGGAGGAACCTGTCGAAGATGAGGCCATTACGGCTCGCGTTTAGGTGTCCTCCTCGGTATAGCGTCATTTAAATAACGAGGGTCAGCACATTGTAAAAATAAAAAAATAAAAAAAAAACTGGTGGAGCCTACCGAAGATGAGGCCATTACGGCTCGCGTTTGGGTAACCACCTCGGGATAGCGTCATTTAAACAACGAGGGTCAGCACAACGTAAAAAAAAAAAAACCGGAGGAGCTTGCCGATGATGAGGCCATTACGGCTCGCCTTTAGGTGTCCTCCTCGGGATAGTGTCGTTTAAAGAATGAGGGACAGTGCAACGTAAAAAAAAATAAAAACCAGAAAAAAAAAACGGAAGAGACTGCCGAAGATGAGGCCATTATGGCTCATGTTTAGGTGTCCTCCCCGGGATAGCGTCATTTAAAGAACGAGGGTCAGCACATCATAAAAAAAATCGGAGGAGCCTGCCGAAGATGAGGCCATTACGGCTTGCGTTTAGGTGTCCTCCTCGGGATAGCGTCATTTAAAGAACGAGGGTCAGCACAACGTAAAAAAAAATAAAAAAATAAAATAAAATAAAGTAGAAAAAAATTGGAAAAAAACCGGAGGAACCTGCCGAGGATGAGGTCTTTACGGCTCGCCTTTAGGTGTTCTTCTCGGGATAGCGTCATTTAAAGAACGAGGGTCAGCACAACGTTAAAAAAAAATGGAGGAGTCTGCCGATGATGAGGCCATTACGGCTCGCCTTTAGGTATCCTCCTCGGGATAGCGTCGTTTAAAAAACGAGGGTCAGCACAACGTAAAAAAAATAAAAACCAAAAAAAAAACCGAAAGTGCCTACCGAAGATGAGGCCATTACGGCTCGTGTTTAGGTGTCTTCCTCGAGATAGCGTCATTTAAAGAACGAGGGTCAGCACAAAAAAAAAAAAAAAAACCGGAGGATCCTCCCGAAGATGAGGCCATTACGGCTCGCGTTTAAGTGTCCTCCTCAGGATAGCATCATTTAAATAACGAGGGTCAGCACATTGTAAAAATAAAAAATAAAAAAAAACCGGTGGAGCCTACCGAAGATGAGGCCATTACGGCTCGCGTTTAGGTGACCTCCTCGGGATAGCGTCATTTAAACAACGAGGGTCAGCACAACGTAAAAAAAAAAAAAAAACCGGAGGAGCTTGCCGATGATGAGGCCATTACGGGTCGCCTTTAGGTGTCCTCCTCGGGATAGTGTCGTTTAAAGAATGAGGGTCAGTGCAACGTAAAAAAAAATAAAAACCAGAAAAAAAAACCGGAAGAGTCTGCCGAAGATGAGGCCATTACGGCTCATGTTTAGGTGTCCTCCCTGGGATAGCGTCATTTAAAGAACGAGGGTCAGCACAACATTAAAAAAATCGGAGGAGCCTGCCGAAGATGAGGCCATTACGGCTCGCGTTTAGGTGTCCTCCTCGGGATAGCGTCATTTAAAGAACGAGGGTCAGCACAACGTAAAAAAAAAATCGGAAGAGCCTGCTGAAGATGAGGCCATTACGGCTCGTGTTTAGGTGTCCTCCTCGGGATAGCGTCATTTAAAGAAGGAGGGTCAGCACAACGTAAAAAAAAAAAAAGAAAAAAAAACGGGAGGAACCTGTCGAAGATGAGGCCATTACGGCTCGTGTTTAGGTGTCCTCCTCGGTATAGCGTCATTTAAATAACGAGGGTCAGCACATTGTAAAAATAAAAAAATAAAAAAAAAACTGGTGGAGCCTACCGAAGATGAGGCCATTACGGCTCGCGTTTGGGTAACCTCCTCGGGATAGCGTCATTTAAACAACGAGGGTCAGCACAACGTAAAAAAAAAAAAAACCGGAGGAGCTTGCCGATGATGAGGCCATTACGGCTCGCCTTTAGGTGTCCTCCTCGGGATAGTGTCGTTTAAAGAATGAGGGACAGTGCAACGTAAAAAAAAATAAAAACCAGAAAAAAAAAATGGAAGAGCCTGCCGAAGATGAAGCCATTATGGCTCATGTTTAGGTGTCCTCCCCGGGATAGCGTCATTTAAAGAACGAGGGTCAGCACATCATAAAAAAAATCGGAGGAGCCTGCCGAAGATGAGGCCATTACGGCTCGCGTTTAGGTGTCTTCCTCGGGATAGCGTCATTTAAAGAACGAGGGTCAGCATAACGTAAAAAAAAAATAAAAAAATAAAATAAAATAAAGTAGAAAAAAATTGGAAAAAAACCGGAGGAACCTGCCGAGGATGAGGTCTTTACGGCTCGCCTTTAGGTGTTCTTCTCGGGATAGCGTCATTTAAAGAACGAGGGTCAGCACAACGTTAAAAAAAAAATGGAGGAGTCTGCCGATGATGAGGCCATTACGGCTCGCCTTTAGGTATCCTCCTCGGGATAGCATCGTTTAAAAAACGAGGATCAGCACAACGTAAAAAAAATAAAAACCAAAAAAAAACCGAAAGTGCCTACCGAAGATGAGGCCATTACGGCTCGTGTTTAGGTGTCTTCCTCGAGATAGCGTCATTTAAAGAACGAGGGTCAGCACAAAAAAAAAAAAAAACCGGAGGATCCTCCCGAAGATGAGGCCATTACGGCTCGCGTTTAAGTGTCCTCCTCAGGATAGCATCATTTAAATAACAAGGGTCAGCACATTGTAAAAATAAAAAATAAAAAAAAACCGGTGGAGCCTACCGAGGATGAGGCCATTACGGCTCGCGTTTAGGTGACCTCCTCGGGATAGCGTCAATTAAACAACGAGGGTCAGCACAACGTAAAAAAAAAAAAAACGGAGGAGCTTGCCGATGATGAGGCCATTACGGGTCGCCTTTAGGTGTCCTCCTCGGGATAGTGTCGTTTAAAGAATGAGGGTCAGTGCAACGTAAAAAAAATAAAAACCAGAAAAAAAAACCGGAAGAGTCTGCCGAAGATGAGGCCATTACGGCTCATGTTTAGGTGTCCTCCCCGGGATAGCGTCATTTAAAGAACGAGGGTCAGCACAACATAAAAAAAATCGGAGGAGCCTGCCGAAGATGAGGCCATTACGGCTCGCGTTTAGGTGTCCTCCTCGGGATAGCGTCATTTAAAGAACGAGGGTCAGCACAACGTAAAAAAAAAATCGGAAGAGCCTGCTGAAGATGAGGCCATTACGGTTCGTGTTTAGGTGTCCTCCTCGGGATAGCGTCATTTAAAGAAGGAGGGTCAGCACAACGTAAAAAAAAAAAGAAAAAAAAACGGGAGGAACCTGTCGAAGATGAGGCCATTACGGCTCGCGTTTAGGTGTCCTCCTCGGTATAGCGTCATTTAAATAACGAGGGTCAGCACATTGTAAAAATAAAAAAATAAAAAAAAACTGGTGGAGCCTACCGAAGATGAGGCCATTACGGCTCGCGTTTGGGAAACCTCCTCGGGATAGCGTCATTTAAACAACGAGGGTCAGCACAACGTAAAAAAAAAAAAACCGGAGGAGCTTGCCGATGATGAGGCCATTACGGCTCGCCTTTAGGTGTCCTCCTCGGGATAGTGTCGTTTAAAGAATGAGGGACAGTGCAACGTAAAAAAAAATAAAAACCAGAAAAAAAAAACGGAAGAGCCTGCCGAAGATGAGGCCATTATGGCTCATGTTTAGGTGTCCTCCCCGGGATAGCGTCATTTAAAGAACGAGGGTCAGCACATGATAAAAAAAATCGGAGGAGCCTGCAGAAGATGAGGCCATTACGGCTCGCGTTTAGGTGTCCTCCTCGGGATAGCGTCATTTAAAGAACGAGGGTCAGCACAACGTAAAAAAAAAATCGGAGGAGCCTGCTGAAGATGAGGCCATTACGGCTCGTGTTTAGGTGTCCTCCTCGGGATAGCGTCATTTAAAGAAGGAGGGTCAGCACAACGTAAAAAAAAAAAAAAAAAAAAAACGGGAGGAACCTGTCGAAGATGAGGCCATTACGGCTCGCGTTTAGGTGTCCTCCTCGGCATAGCGTCATTTAAAGAACGAGGGTCAGCACAGCGTAAAAAAAAATCGGTGGAGCCTGCCGAAGATGAGGCCATTACGGCTCGCCTTTATGTGTCCTCCTCGGGATAGCGTCATTTAAAGAACGAGGGTCAGCACAACGTAAAAAAATAAAAAAATAAAATAAAAAAATAGAAAAAACCAGAAAAAACCGGAGGAACCTGCCGAAGATGAGGTCTTTACGGCTCGTCTTTAGGTGTCCTCCTCGGGATAGCGTCATTTAAAGAACGAGGGTCAGCACAACGTAAAAAAAAAAGGAGGAGTCTGCCGATGATGAGGCCATTACGGCTTGCCTTTAGGTATCCTCTTCGGGATAGCGTCGTTTAAAGAATGAGGCTCAGCACAACGTAAAAAAAATAAAACCAGAAAAAAAACCGGAAGATCCTGCCGAAGATGAGGCCATTATGGCTCGTGTTTAGGTGTCCTCCTCAGGATAGCGTCATTTAAAGAACGAGGGTCAGCACAACATAAAAAGAAAATCGGAGGAGCCTCCCGAAGTTGAGGCCATTACGGCTCGGGTTTAGGTGTGCTCCTAAGGATAGCGTCATTTAAAGAACGAGGGTCAGCACAACGTAAAAATAAAAAAATAAAAAAAAGAACCGGAAGAGCCTGCCGAAGATGAGGCCATTACGGCTCGCGTTTAGGTGTCCTCCTCGGGATAGCGTCATTTAAAGAACGAGGATCAGCACAACGTAAAAAAAAAAAAAATAACTGGAGGAGCCTGCTGAAGATGAGGCCATTACGGCTCGCGTTTAGGTGTCCTCCTCGGGATAGCGTCATTTAAAGAACGAGGATCAGCACAACGTAAAAAAAAAAAATAACTGGAGGAGCCTGCTGAAGATGAGGCCATTACGGCTCGTGTTTAGGTGTCCTCCTCGGGATAGCGTCATTTAAAGAACGAGGGTCAGCACAACATAAAAAAAAATCGGAGGAGCCTGCCGAAGATGAGGCCATTACGGCTCGCATTTAGGTGTCCTCCTCGGGATAGCGTCATTTAAATAATGAGGGTCAGCACAACGTAAAAATAAAAAAATAAAAAAAACTGGTGGAGCCTACCGAAGATGAGGCCATTACGGCTCGCGTATAGGTGTCCTCCTCGAGATAGAGTCATTTAAAGAACGAGGGCAGCACAACGTAAAAAAAAAAAAAAAAACCGGAGGAGCCTGCCGATGATGAGGCCATTACGGCTCACCTTTAAGTGTCCTCCTCGGGATAGCGTCGTTTAAAGAACGAGGGACAGCACAACGTAAAAAAATTAAAACCAGAAAAAAATCTGAAGATCCTGCCGAAGATGAGGCCATTATGGCTTGTGTTTAGGTGTCCTCCTCGGGATAGCGTCATTTAAAGAACGAGGGTCAGCACAACATAAAAAAAAAATCGGAGGAGCCTCCCGAAGATGAGGCCATTACGGCTCGGGTTTAGGTGTCCTCCTCAGGATAGCGTCATTTAAAGAACGAGGGTCAGCACAACGTAAAAAAAAAATAACTGGAGGAGCCCGCTGAAGATGAGGCTATTACGGCTCGTGTTTAGGTGTCCTCCTCGGGATAGCGTCATTTAAAGAAGGAGGGTCAGCACAACGTAAAAAAAAAAGAAAAAAAAAACGGGAGGAACCTGTCGAAGATGAGGCCATTACGGCTCGCGTTTAGGTGTCCTCCTCGTGATAGCGTCTTTTAAAGAACGAGGGTCAGCACAACGAAAAAAAATGGAGGAGCTTGCCGAAGATAAAAAAAAGGAAAAACAACCGGACGAGCCTGCCAAAGATGAGGCCATTACGAGGGTCAGCACAACGTAAAAAAAAATAAAAAAATAAAATAAAAAAATAGAAAAAAACTGGAAAAAAAACCGGAGGAACCTGCCGAAGATGAGGTCTTTACGGCTCGCCTTCAGGTGTCCTCCTCGGGATAGCGTCATTTAAAGAACGAGGGTCAGCACAACGTAAAAAAAAAAAAAAAACGGAGGATCCTGCCGATGATGAGGCCATTACGGCTCGCCTTTAGGTATCCTCCTCGGGATAGCGTCGTTTAAAAAACGAGGGTCAGCACAACGGAAAAAAAATAAAAATCAGAAAAAAAAACCGGAAGAGCCTCCCGAAGATGAGGCCATTACGGCTCGCGTTTAAGTGTCCTCCTCAGGATAGCATCATTTAAATAACGAGGGTCAGCACATTGTAAAAATAAAAAAAATAAAAAAAAACCGGTGGAGCCTACCGAGGATGAGGCCATTACGGCTCGCGTTTAGGTGTCCTCCTCGGAATAGCGTCATTTAAAGAACGAGGGTCAGCACAACGTAAAAAAAAAACGGAAGAGCTTGCCGATGATGAGGACATTACGGCTCGCATTTAGTTGTCCTCCTCGGGATAGCGTCATTTAAACAACGAGGGTCAGCACAACGTTAAAAAAAATAAAAAAATAAAATAAAATAAAGTAGAAAAAAACTGGAAAAAAACCGGAGGAACCTGCCGAAGATGAGGTCTTTACGGCTCGCCTTTAGGTGTTCTTCTCGGGATAGCGTCATTTAAAGAACGAGGGTCAGCACAACGTTAAAAAAAAAATGGAGGAGTCTGCCGATGATGAGGCCATTACGGCTCGCCTTTAGGTATCCTACTCGGGATAGCGTCGTTTAAAAAACGAGGGTCAGCACAACGTAAAAAAAATAAAAACCAAAAAAAAAAATCGAAAGAGCCTACCGAAGATGAGGCCATTACGGCTCGTGTTTAGGTGTCTTCCTCGAGATAGCGTCATTTAAAGAACGAGGGTCAGCACAAAATAAAAAAAAAAAAAACCGGAGGATCCTCCCGAAGATGAGGCCATTACGGCTCGCGTTTAAGTGTCCTCCTCAGGATAGCGTCATTTAAATAACGAGGGTCAGCACATTGTAAAAATAAAAAATAAAAAAAAACCGGTGGAGCCTACCGAAGATGAGGCCATTACGGCTCGCGTTTAGGTGACCTCCTCGGGATAGCGTCGTTTAAACAACGAGGGTCAGCACAACGTAAAAAAAAAAAAAAAAACCGGAGGAGCTTGCCGAAGATGAGGCCATTACGGCTCGCTTTTAGGTGTCCTCCTCGGGATAGTGTCGTTTAAAGAATGAGGGACAGTGCAACGTAAAAAAAATAAAAACCAGAAAAAAAAAACCGGAAGAGCCTGCCGAAGATGAGGCTATTACGGCTCATGTTTAGGTGTCCTCCCCGGGATAGCGTCATTTAAAGAACGAGGGTCAGCATAACATAAAAAAAATCGGAGGAGCCTGCCGAAGATGAGGCTATTACGGCTCATGTTTAGGTGTCCTCCCCGGGATAGCGTCATTTAAAGAACGAGGGTCAGCATAACATAAAAAAAATCGGAGGAGCCTGCCGAAGATGAGGCCATTACGGCTCGCGTTTAGGTATCCTCCTCGGGATAGCGTCATTTAAAGAACGAGGGTCAGCACAACGTAAAAAAAAAAAAATCGGAAGAGCCTGCTGAAGATGAGGCCATTACGGCTCGTGTTTAGGTGTCCTCCTCGAGATAGCGTCATTTAAAGAAGGAGGGTCAGCACAACGTAAAAAAAAAAAGAAAAAAAAAACGGGAGGAACCTGTCGAAGATGAGGCCATTACGGCTCGCGTTTAGGTGTCCTCCTCGGCATAGCGTCATTTGAATAACGAGGGTCAGCACATTGTAAAAATAAAAAAATAAAAAAAAAACCGGTGGAGCCTACCGAAGATGAGGCCATTACGGCTCGTGTTTAGGTGTCCTCCTCGGGATAGCGTCTTTTAAAGAACGAGAGTCAGCACCATGTAAAAATTAAAAAAATAAAAAAAACAGAGGAGCCTGCCGAAGATGAAGCCATTACGGCTCGCCTTTGGGTGTCCTCCTCGGGATAGCATCATTTAAAGAACGAGGGTCAGCACAACGTAAAAATAATAGAAAAAAAAAACCGAAGGAGCCTGCCGAAGATGAGGCCATTACGGCTCGCGTTTATATGTCCTCCTCGGGATAGCGTCATTTAAAGAACGAGGGTCAACACACCGTGAAAAAAAAAAAAAACCGGAGGAGCCTGCCGAAGATGAGGCCATTACGGCTCGCCTTTATGTGTCCTCCTCGGGATAGCATCATTTAAAGAACAAGGGTCAGCACAACGTAAAAAATAAAAAAATAAAAAAATAAAAAAATGGAAAAAACCGGATAAACAACCGGAGGAACCTGCCGAAGATGAGGTCTTTACGGCTCGCCTTTAGGTGTCCTCCTCGGGATAGCGTCATTTAAAGAACGAGGGTCAGCACAACGTAAAAAAAAAAACGGAGGAGCCTGCCGATGATAAGGCCATTACGGCTCGCCTTTAGGTATCCTCCTCGGGATAGCGTCGTTTAAAGAACGAGGGTCAGCACAACATAAAAAAAATAAAAACCAGAAAAAAAAAACCGGAAGAGCCTGCCGAAGATGACGCCATTACGGCTCGTGTTTAGGTGTCTTCCTTGGGATAGCGTCATTTAAAGAACGAGGGTCAGCACAACATAAACAAAAAAAAAAAACCGCAGGAGCCTCTCGAAGATGAGGCCGTTACGGCTCGCGTTTAGGTGTCCTCCTCCGGATAGCGTCATTTAAATAACGCGGGTCAGCACAACGTAAAAATAAAAAAATAAAAAAAAAACCGGTGGAGCCTACCGAAGATGAGGCCATTACGGCTCGCGTTTAGGTGTCCTCCTCGAGATAGTGTCGTTTAAAGAATGAGGGATAGCACACCGTAAACAAAAATAAAAACTACAAAAAAAATCGGAAGAGCCTGCCGAAGATGAGGCTATTACGGTTCGTGTTTAGGTGTCCTCCTCGGGATAGCGTCATTTAAAGAACGAGGGTCAGCACATCATAAAAAAAAATCGGAGGAGACTCCCAAAGATGAGGCCATGACCACAAGCGTTTAGGTGTCCTCCTCAGGATAGCGTCATTTAAAGAACGAGGGTCAGCACAACGTAAAAATAAAAAAATAAAAAATGAACCGGAGGAGCTTGCCGAAGATGAGGCAATTACGGCTCGCGTTTAGGTGTCCTCCTCGGGATAGCGTCATTTAAAGATCGAGGGTCAGCACAACGTAAAAAAAACCGGAGGAGCCTGCTGAAGATGAGGCCATTACGGCTCGTGTTTAGGTGTCCTCCTCGGGATAGCGTCATTTAAAGAAGGAGGGTTAGCACAACGTAAAAAACAAAAGAAAAAAAAACGGGAGGAACCTGTCGAAGATGAGGCCATTACGGCTCGCTTTTAGGTGTCCTCCTCGGGATAGCGTCATTTAAAGAACGAGGGTCAGCACAATGTAAAAAAAAAAAAAAAAACCGGAGGAGCCTGCCGAAGATGAGGCCATTATGGCTCGCCTTTATGTGTCCTCCTCGGGACAGCATCATTTAAAAAACGAGGGTCAGCACAACGTAAAAAAAATAAAAAAATAAAATAAAAAAATAGAAAAAACCGGAGGAACCTGCCGAAGATGAGGTCTTTACGGCTCGCCTTTAGGTGTCCTCCTCAGGATAGCGTCTTTTAAAGAACGACGGTCAGCAACCGTAAAAAAAAAAAAAAGGAGGAGCCTGCCGATGATGAGGCCATTACGGCTCGCCTTTAGGTATCCTCCTCGGGATAGCGTCGTTTAGAGAACGAGGGTCAGCACAACGTAAAGAAAATAAAAACCAGAAAAAAAAACCGGAAGAGCCTGCCGAAGATGAGGCCATTACGGCTCGTGTTTAGGTGTCTTCCTCGGGATAGCGTCATTTCAAGAACGAGGGTCAACACAAAAAAAAAAAAAAACTGGAGGAGCCTCCCGAAGATGAGGCCATTACAGCTCGTGTTTAGGAGTCCTCCTCAGGATAGCGTCATTTAAATAACTAGGGTCAGCACAACGTAAAAATAAAAAAATAAAAAAAAACCGGTGGAGCCTACCGAAGATGAGGCCATTACGGCTCGCGTTTAGGTGTCCTCCTTGGGATAGCGTCATTTAAAGAACGAGGGCAGCACAACGTAAAAAACAAAAACCGGAGGAGCCTGCCGATGATGAGGCCATTACGGCTCGCCTTTAGGTGTCCTCCTCGAGATAGCGTCGTTTAAAGAACGAGGGACAGCAGAACGTAAAAAAATTAAAACCAGAAAAAAAACCGGAAGAGCCTGCCGAAGATGAGGCCATTACGGCTCGCGTTTAGGTATCCTCCTCGGGATAGCGTCATTTAAAGAATGAGAGTCAGCACAACGTAAAAAAAAAAAAATTGGAAGATCCTGCTGAAGATGAGGCCATTACGGCTCGTGTTTAGGTGTCCTCCTCGAGATAGCGTCATTTAAAGAAGGAGGGTCAGCACAACGTAAAAAAAAAAAGAAAAAAAAAACGGGAGGAACCTGTCGAAGATGAGGCCATTACGGCTCGCGTTTAGGTGTCCTCCTCGGCATAGCGTCATTTGAATAACGAGGGTCAGCACATTGTAAAAATAAAAAATTAAAAAAAAAACCGGTGGAGCCTACCGAAGATGAGGCCATTACGGCTCGTGTTTAGGTGTCCTCCTCGGGATAGCGTCTTTTAAAGAACGAGAGTCAGCACCATGTAAAAATTAAAAAAATAAAAAAAACAGAGGAGCCTGCCGAAGATGAAGCCATTACGGCTCGCCTTTGGGTGTCCTCCTCGGGATAGCATCATTTAAAGAACGAGGGTCAACACAACGTAAAAATAATAGAAAAAAAAACCGAAGGAGCCTGCCGAAGATGAGGCCATTACGGCTCGCGTTTAGATGTCCTCCTCGGGATAGCGTCATTTAAAGAACGAGGGTCAGCACACCGTAAAAAAAAAAAAACGGAGGAGCCTGCCGAAGATGAGGCCATTACGGCTCGCCTTTATGTGTCCTCCTCGGGATAGCATCATTTAAAGAACAAGGGTCAGCACAACGTAAAAAATAAAAAAATAAAAAAATAAAAAAATGGAAAAAACCGGAAAAACAACCGGAGGAACCTGCCGAAGATGAGGTCTTTACGGCTCGCCTTTAGGTGTCCTCCTCGGGATAGCGTCATTTAAAGAACGAGGGTCAGCACAACGTAAAAAAAAACGGAGGAGCCTGCCGATGATAAGGCCATTACGGCTCGCCTTTAGGTATCCTCCTCGGGATAGCGTCGTTTAAAGAACGAGGGTCAGCACAACATAAAAAAAAATAAAAACCAGAAAAAAAAACCGGAAGAGCCTGCCGAAGATGACGCCATTACGGCTCGTGTTTAGGTGTCTTCCTTGGGATAGCGTCATTTAAAGAACGAGGGTCAGCACAACATAAACAAAAAAAAAAAACCGCAGGAGCCTCTCGAAGATGAGGCCGTTACGGCTCGCGTTAAGGTGTCCTCCTCCGGATAGCGTCATTTAAATAACGAGGGTCAGCACAACGTAAAAATAAAAAAATAAAAAAAAAACCGGTGGAGCCTACCGAAGATGAGGCCATTACGGCTCGCGTTTAGGTGTCCTCCTCGAGATAGTGTCGTTTAAAGAATGAGGGACAGCACAACGTAAAAATAATAAAAACTAGAAAAAAAACCGGATGAGCCTGCCGAAGATGAGGCTATTACGGTTCGTGTTTAGGTGTCCTCCTCGGGATAGCGTCATTTAAAGAACGAGGGTCAGCACATCATAAAAAAAAATCGGAGGAGACTCCCAAAGATGAGGCCATGACCACAAGCGTTTAGGTGTCCTCCTCAGGATAGCGTCATTTAAAGAACGAGGGTCAGCACAACGTAAAAATAAAAAAATAAAAAAAGAACCGGAGGAGCTTGCCGAAGATGAGGCCATTACGGCTCGCGTTTAGGTGTCCTCCTCGGGATAGCGTCATTTAAAGATCGAGGGTCAGCACAACGTAAAAAAAACCGGAGGAGCCTGCTGAAGATGAGGCCATTACGGCTCGTGTTTAGGTGTCCTCCTCGGGATAGCGTCATTTAAAGAAGGAGGGTTAGCACAACGTAAAAAACAAAAGAAAAAAAAACGGGAGGAACCTGTCGAAGATGAGGCCATTACGGCTCGCTTTTAGGTGTCCTCCTCGGGATAGCGTCATTTAAAGAACGAGGGTCAGCACAATGTAAAAAAAAAAAAAAAACCGGAGGAGCCTGCCGAAGATGAGGCCATTACGGCTCGCCTTTATGTGTCCTCCTCGGGATAGCGTCATTTAGAAAACGAGGGTCAGCACAACGTAAAAAAAAATAAAAAAATAAAATAAAAAAATAGAAAAAACCGGAGGAACCTGCCGAAGATGAGGTCTTTACGGCTCGCCTTTAGGTGTCCTCCTCAGGATAGCGTCTTTTAAAGAACGAGGGTCAGCAACCGTAAAAAAAAAAAAGGAGGAGCGTGCCGATGATGAGGCCATTACGGCTCGCCTTTAGGTATCCTCCTCGGGATAGCGTCGTTTAGAGAACGAGGGTCAGCACAACGTAAAGAAAATAAAAACCAGAAAAAAAAACCGGAAGAGCCTGCCGAAGATGAGGCCATTACGGCTCGTGTTTAGGTGTCTTCCTCGGGATAGCGTCATTTCAAGAACGAGGGTCAACACAAAATAAAAAAAAAAAAAACCGGAGGAGCCTCCCGAAGATGAGGCCATTACAGCTCGCGTTTAGGAGTCCTCCTCAGGATAGCGTCATTTAAATAACGAGGGTCAGCACAACGTAAAAATAAAAAAATAAAAAAAAACCGGTGGAGCCTACCGAAGATGAGGCCATTACGGCTCGCGTTTAGGTGTCCTCCTTGGGATAGCGTCATTTAAAGAACGAGGGCAGCACAACGTAAAAAACAAAAACCGGAGGAGCCTGCCGATGATGAGGCCATTACGGCTCGCTTTTAGATGTCCTCCTCGGGATAGCGTCGTTTAAAGAACGAGGGACAGCAGAACGTAAAAAAATTAAAACCAGAAAAAAAACCAGAAGAGCCTGCCGAAGTTGAGGCCATTACGGCTCGCGTTTAGGTGTCCTCTTCAAGATAGCGTCATTTAAAGAACGAGGGTCAGCACAACGTAAAAATAAAAATATAAAAAAAGAACCGGAGGAGTGTGCTGAAGATGAGGCCATTATGGCTCGTGTTTAGGTGTCTTCCTCGGGATAGCATCATTTAAAGAACGAGGGTCAGCACAACGTAAAAAAAAAAAACCGGAGGAGCCTGCTGAAGATGAGGCCATTACGGCTCGTGTTTAGGTGTCCTCCTCGGGATAGCGTCATTTAAAGAAGGAAGGAAAGCAAAACGAAAAAAAAAAAGAAAAAAAAACGGGAGGAACCTGTCGAAGATGAGGCCATTACGGCTCGCGTTTAGGTGTCCTCCTGGGGATAGCGTCGTTTAAAGAACGAGGGACAGCAGAACGTAAAAAAATTAAAACCAGAAAAAAAACCGGAAGAGCCTGCCGAAGATGAGGCCATTACGGCTCGCGTTTAGGTGTCCTTTTCAAGATAGCGTCATTTAAAGAACGAGGGTCAGCACAACGTAAAAATAAAAATATAAAAAAAGAACCGGAGGACCGTGCCGAAGATGAGGCCATTATGGCTCGTGTTTAGGTGTCTTCCTCGGGATAGCGTCATTTAAAGAACGAGGGTCAGCACAACATAAACAAAAAAAAAACCTCAGGAGCCTCCCGAAGATGAGGCCGTTACGGCTCGCGTTTAGGTGTCCTCCTCCGGATAGCGTCATTTAAATAACGAGGGTCAGCACAACGTAAAAATAAAAAAATAAAAAAAAAACCGGTGGAGCCTACCGAAGATGAGGCCATTACGGCTCGCGTTTAGGTATCCTCCTCGGGATAGCGTCATTTAAAGAACGAGAGTCAGCACAACGTAAATAAAAAAAAATCGGAAGAGCCTGCTGAAGATGAGGCCATTACGGCTCGTGTTTAGGTGTCCTCCTCGAGATAGCGTCATTTAAAGAAGGAGGGTCAGCACAACGTAAAAAAAAAAAAGAAAAAAAAAAAACGGGAGGAACCTGTCGAAGATGAGGCCATTACGGCTCGCGTTTAGGTGTCCTCCTCGGCATAGCGTCATTTGAATAACGAGGGTCAGCACATTGTAAAAATAAAAAATTAAAAAAAAACCGGTGGAGCCTACCGAAGATGAGGCCATTACGGCTCGTGTTTAGGTGTCCTCCTCGGGATAGCGTCTTTTAAAGAACGAGAGTCAGCACCATGTAAAAATTAAAAAAATAAAAAAAACAGAGGAGCCTGCCGAAGATGAAGCCATTACGGCTCGCCTTTGGGTGTCCTCCTCGGGATAGCATCATTTAAAGAACGAGGGTCAGCACAACGTAAAAATAATAGAAAAAAAAAACCGAAGGAGCCTGCCGAAGATGAGGCCATTACGGCTCGTGTTTAGATGTCCTCCTCGGGATAGCGTCATTTAAAGAACGAGGGTCAGCACACCGTAAAAAAAAAAAAAACCGGAGGAGCCTGCCGAAGATGAGGCCATTACGGCTCGCCTTTATGTGTCCTCCTCGGGATAGCATCATTTAAAGAACAAGGGTCAGCACAACGTAAAAAATAAAAAAATAAAAAAATAAAAAAATGGAAAAAACCGGAAAAACAACCGGAGGAACCTGCCGAAGATGAGGTCTTTACGGCTCGCCTTTAGGTGTCCTCCTCGGGATAGCGTCATTTAAAGAATGAGGGTCAGCACAACGTAAAAAAAAAACGGAGGAGCCTGCCGATGATAAGGCCATTACGGCTCGCCTTTAGGTATCCTCCTCGGGATAGCGTCGTTTAAAGAACGAGGGTCAGCACAACATAAAAAAAAAATAAAAACCAGAAAAAAAAACCGGAAGAGCCTGCCGAAGATGACGCCATTACGGCTCGTGTTTAGGTGTCTTCCTTGGGATAGCGTCATTTAAAGAACGAGGGTCAACACAACATAAACAAAAAAAAAAACCGCAGGAGCCTCTCGAAGATGAGGCCGTTACGGCTCGCGTTAAGGTGTCCTCCTCCGGATAGCGTCATTTAAATAACGAGGGTCAGCACAACGTAAAAATAAAAAAATAAAAAAAAAACGGTGGAGCCTACCGAAGATGAGGCCATTACGGCTCGCGTTTAGGTGTCCTCCTCGAGATAGTGTCGTTTAAAGAATGAGGGACAGCACAACGTAAAAAAAATGAAAACTAGAAAAAAAACCGGAAGAGCCTGCCGAAGATGAGGCTATTACGGTTCGTGTTTAGGTGTCCTCCTCGGGATAGCGTCATTTAAAGAACGAGGGTCAGCACATCATAAAAAAAAATCGGAGGAGACTCCCAAAGATGAGGCCATGACCACTCG